>NC_136862.1:13590744-14870744 GCF_951799975.1 Gobius niger
GACCCTAAAAACTCAATTGTCACAGTCTGTCACAGTGTTTGTCGTTTTCATTTTTCTTTTTTGTCATGTTTTTGTAGTTTTTATTGTTATGTTTTCGTAGTTTTTTGTCATGTTTTTGTAGTTTTTTGTCATGTTTTTGTAGTTTTTTGTCATGTTTTTTGTATTTTCTTTGTAGGTTTTTGACATGTTTTCGTAGTTTTTTTTTGTCCTGTTTTTTTGTAGTTTTTTGTCATGTTTTGTAGTTTTTTTGTCATGTTTTTGTAGTTTTTTGTTGTGTTTTTGTAGTTTTTTTGTCATGTTTTTGTAGATTTTTTGTCATGTTTTAATCGTTTTTTGGTCATGTTTTTGATGTTTTTTGTCGCGTTTTTGTCGCTTTACCTTTTTCAGATTTGGATAAAGTCAAACTGGAGAAAATGTGCTTGGTTCCAGTGGGAGTACATTGTTTTTAACAACCCAACATCAGACAAATGTGTGCCTTTATGAACAATCCTGACATGTTAAACTTCGAAGCTCGTCTGGTTTATTCGTGTCTAGAGCACACAGCTCAGTGTGATCTCTCTTTGTGCCCTGGCCTGACACACCAGTAAGGCTAAATAACGCTAACTAAGCCAGTGTCAAGCGGCGAGTGCAGCTGCGGTTCAGAGGTCTGTGAGCCACTGCATTAAGCCCTGGCCTTCGCCGACTGTTTCTCTGCTCCATCCAGCCTTGATCAAGATGATAATGGTATTTTGTATTCAGCAGCGGGGACAGGAAGCAGGCTGAGCGCTCTTTAAAGGTCAGTAAGCAGCAGGACTCCCACACACCAGAGGGAGGGGGAATAGGCACAGAGCGAGGTTAACACTGGAGCGGACAGCCATCAGTCACAAATTTAAATCTGTATTTTAATTGCATTCATACACATTCACGACAAGGGATAATTGAAGCTTTTCATGTTTGTATGTAAGACCTTTAAAGAGACTCTGGTCCTTAGATCTTAAAGCAATTATTTACAAACCTAAATGCAATCTGCAACATTAAAATTCACAAATTTGAGTCAGGACTTTATGGATCTGTCCTGAATAAAGAACAGCAAAAGGATCAGTGCATTGAACCGCTGCACCCGATTGGCCCAGCGAGCGATAAAAAGCCAATATTGCTCCTCAAAAGTGAATACCAGGGCGTCTTCAGCTGCATATCTTCACGTGCCATACGCCTGAAGGCCACCGCAGATAAGGACCCCCGCCGCTGCAGCTCTATGCATGAATCACTGCAGTCCCGCTGCCCCCCGTCACCAAACCAACCAGTGTTACTATGGCAACGAGCCACCATACATCATAATTAGCTATTTTAAATCCCCAAGGCCCACGCTGGTCGGATACATCCCGCTGCATGCAAATTAAGACAAGACAATCGGACACGGAGCTGCTCAAAAATACATGCTTGCACACAAGAGGGCAAGAGGAGTGCAGAAATCCACGACATTAGTAAAGTAACACAGTGAACTCCACCTTAATAGAGTTCGGGAATGAGACGTCATATCGCTAAGCATTATGGGATTAGCAGCAATTGTAAACGAATGGAGATTTTAAAAGTTAAAATACTGCCGTTATTGTTCACATTAAAACACTCGGATACCACAGTGAATTGGAGGTATTTACCAGCAGTAACTCAGCAGCTAATGGAGTTGTTCCACGGCTGTTTTCTCCACTTTTTACACTGTTTTTAGCTAATGTTAGTCAATGGAAATGTATGCCAACAGCTGCAAAGATGGCCGATCTCCATGGTAACTGTGGAATTTCCCGAACTCTATAGTGTTATTCTACATGTATAGGTAATGTAATTGTCAACATAAACGAAAAGACAGCTCAGTGTCGATATAACTTAAAGTAGTAGTTTAGTAGGTAACTTTTAACCTCTTAACCCCCACCTGAACTGAGCGGACTTTCTCCAGTTCGGCCGACCTTACCCAAATCTAAAAGCTTCTTGACTGGAGAGCTATAGGCCAGTGTAACATCACATTTGAAAGATAAGACCAACAAAACGGATCTTTTTCCTTGCACTGTTGCAGTCACTTGTTTTTTACTTTTCCCGTCGCTTTTTTGTTGCTCTTTTGAGGCTTTTTTTTGTCACATTTTCACTTTTTCGAACACTTGTCATTTATGTGTGTGTTTTTTTTTAAATGTTTTTTGTGGAGTTTTCATCCTCGTTTTCATCCTCGTTTTCGTCTCATTTTGTGTGGCTATTTTGATGCTTTTTTCAAGAAGCTTTTGGGTCATGTGCTGAAAATGTGCTGGCTTCAGGTGGCAGTTAAGAAGTTAACAACACCCAACCTGAACTTTAGATATAAGTCTATTTTAGTATCAAATATCATCTTTATCGAATATTTTGGCAGGTTAGTCTATGGGGGAAGCAACTCTCTGTGTCTCTTTGTTTTTGATGGATTATAAGAAAGACACTTTGGAGCGCCGTGAGAATTGAACTTCAGGATTTGTTGTCTATCATTGTTGAAAAGAGGCTTGTGTTTTGCTTCATTTTTCCTATTTAAGACGACATCCGACAAAGTCACCTAAACACTTAAAGCTGAAAAAAGTGGACAAAAACAGATACACGGTCCATGGTCCACAACATCTGATAACGGTTCACCCTTCTACTACCGGTGTTACTCTAATGTACAGGATATTCAGCTCCCACTCACTAACGGCGCTGCAGGACGTGGGCACTGTACCCTGTGTTCAGTCATGTGCTAATGGAAAGTGTATCAAAGCGTGCAGAGAAACAGAAGAGCCCAGATGAGTGAAGCAGCTATTAAAATTCAAGCGGCTGTCAACGGCCCCCGGGGTGAGCCTGCCAGCAGTGCCCCTGTAGTGTCTGTGCACAGCCCTCTTCTCCCAGGTACAAGCGGGATACAAATGAGAGAGGGGGAATTGATGGGGATCAGAAATGGGCTACGGCCTGGGTTTATAGGTCATGAGGTTATGGAGTAATACATGTGTTAGTATTTTGTCTCCGGAAATGAAGTTAGTGACACAGAAAGTTATTAGACAAATTAGGACAATTAAATGTAGTTCATGGCAAGTGAGTGTAACAAGCAGCATGACAAAAGCACCCAAACTGTAAAGTGGACATGAATGTAGCCTACAATACACCTATCTCCCAATTGTCATATCTGATGTTTAAAACCGTATTTTCAGGACTATAAGTCACACTTTCTTTCATAGTTTAGCTGGGGGTGCGACTCATACTTAGGTGTGACTTATAAATCAAAATATATAATTTCACATGATTGTTATTTTCACACTGACAGCGGCTAGAGGGCGCTCTAGGCTTGTGTACCAGTATCTGCTGCTCCTGTACGACTGAAGATATAAAAACGGTAATCGAGCAGCAGGAAGAAAGTTTGGAGAGAGCGAGAAACTTGTGAGGGACTGGCGAAAAGCGTTGGTTACTCTTACTGCAATGAAGAAAACAAAAAAAGCTAATCGCGGGCTAAACACTACATGGCCACAGCTAGAGCAACGAGTTCGCAAATGAGAGCTTAAACAACGTGCTGCCGGGAGATACAGCATGCTTAAAAGAATAGGCCACGGTTTTAAATACTGAGATACTGTATGTTCTTACCTGAGCTTAGACGAGTTGATGCGTGGCTGTCTGGGCTTTACGAGTGCGCTCAGTCACGTAAACAGAGCACAGACAGCATACAGCCTCTCCTCTTCATATATAATATTACTAGGCCTTGCAATATAGTTCCCCTTTTTATCCGCTTAGATAACAAAAAGGTCGGGAACCCTTGTTAAATAGTGCAGACTCAAGAGATCTATGTAGACCAGCCAATATTTTCACATTTTACGCAATTGCCATTGAAGCTCCAGCAAAGGCCTGTATTGAGCTCAGGTTTGGTATGACATGACCTAAAATATTCAAATTGGCCGAGCTCATTGGCTCTTTGCTGCTCTGGAGTGTAAATTTGGTATCGGTCAATCTTCTTTATGATGACTTGACTCTGGTTTTAGAAATCTCTCACACAGATAAATCCTTTGCCAGACCTTGCAGCCACTCGAGCCAAAGTTTATTTTAAGATCTTTTGATCGGACGAGACGCTGTAAAGAGCCACAGGAGAGATACGCTGGAGGAAAGGGAAACAATGTGGGGCCTGATAAACCCAGGACCACAAGGCCATCGCACACAAACACTCTACAGGGACCTTCAGAACATCACAACATTGATTACAAGTTCATCTACTAAAGGTCGGGCTTAAGAGGGGAATATAAAGTGGGCAGTGATTTAATGGAGTGGCCTTAGCCTCAGATAAAGGTCCAGCGAACATCCCTACATTTATTACAAAACATCCTTGCGTAAACCAACAGCTTATTGTTCAAAACCTTCCATGAATTTGGTATTTATCATTTCAGGAATTATTATAAATGTATCAAGGCATATTTTTGTGTCACTCACTACTGAAGAGCTCGACATAGCAAGTGTGAGAGCTGACTTAATTATCCACTGTAAAGACTGGGGAAAAGGGCTTAACCAGGTCTAGAAAAGGACTAAACCAAACACGAAATCACTTAAAGAATGACAAAACTGGGAATAAAAGTTGCTCCAAAATAACCAAAAAATGTTACTACAAAAACCACATTGATGCATTTTGACCACAAAATGTAAATTCTAGGAGCTAGAAATGGCATCATTCTCCAACTGGATTAAAGTTGCTTTTTAAATGTAGGCTTGTACTTCTGTACATTTAGACAAGCCATGTTCACTAGTGCAACCTGACACTGTGTTTGACTATTCATCTGTCTTTGTCAGATTTCAGATAACCGCACGTCTTGACCCCTGCAGAAAGACAATCTGTAGAAAGGCAACACTTATGGAGCTATAAATCTTTAATGGACAATATGTTAATAAACATACTACCAGACTCACAAAGGCAACGTAAAGCCAGGCAGTTACAGTGAATGACAAAGTGAAATAGTTCTGAAAAGGTTCACGGTCTCAGTCGTGACTTTGGTGATCAAACTGTGTCTGATTCACGTCCAAAAGGGAAGTTCACCTAAAACTGTCTGAATGAGTGGTGGTTCCTCAAGTGCATCCATCAGCCCTTTTGGCTCATAATGATCTCCTCCTCCTCCCGTCTCCCCCTCTCACTCAGACCCTCTTTTTCTTCCCTTCCTCTCTTCCGCTCGACTAACCTGAATGCTTAATCGCAGCCTTCCGGGAGCGTGTAAACACGCCAGGAGCGCCATTGGCCGTGGCGGTGGTGTTACTGCGTTCTGATTGGCCGAGGGCAAAGGGGACATGGGTGGCATGGTAGAAGACGGTTGTTGGTAACCAGTGCCCATAAGGAGAGTCTATAGTAAGATCTCAGGCACTGTAACACCCAGAGGAGATGGTCCCCAAAGACATAGAGCCACTCAGACATGTGACACACCCTGAAACATCAAGCACAACAAAGGGCCTCACAGTGCGCCCACGTGAACAGGAGAGCGCTTTGAACCGCTGAAGGGAAAAAATGAGTGAATGCAGTCGTTTGAGGTTTCCAAGCTCAGCTGTAACAAGAGATTCTTATCATTTACAAATTGACCAATCAGGCTCAGTCACAGCTCGACCCATTCATAATTTCTTCATTTCTATGCAAAACTGAGATGGCTATATTACATATCAGTCATGCAGATGGCCAGAAACGTCAGGGGAAATAATGCTCCATAATATCAATCATTACCTATACAAAGACTGAATTAAAGTAGATTATGGCGAGTTTGCATAGACACAGAAGGCATTTGAAAAACAAGTATTTGAAATGTGCATAACATTTACGGTACTTCTGATTGAAAAAGGTCTTCTGTTCTTACGATCGATTTGCTTTTACACAAATACCATTTTAGTTTTTAAATTATTGCTTTCATTATTGTATGTAGCTCTTTTGTCCACTTGCTCTGGTCTTGTTCTTTATGCGTCAAACAACCACAACAATACACTCAGCTGAACTAAGAGCACATCTATTATTTACGCAGTTGTCACTGGATGAACCCGAGTGGTCTGGGGTGAACAGGGAGAATTACCCCACCAGAGATGAACTAACCGCTAACATAGTGCCCGAGAGCCGCTGCCAAATCCTGCTCTGCTCCTTTCAGCTGGACGCACTCGCCTGGAACCGTGTGAAATTAACCATATCGCTGTATAATGTGGCCACTACTCTGCTCCAGCTGGAGAACGTCTAAAGCGATTCCACTGCTACATGGCACTCGGCAAATGTGTACACTGTGGCTAATGAATTTTCAGCAGAAAACAGCCTTAAATTTGAATCAGTTTAATATTTGACGATAGGTTGCAGAGTGGCAGACAGATATCAATGGACTGACTTATTTTGTGCCAGTCCTAGTTTTAGTCGACTAAAATTGCAAGTAAATTTAGTCGACCAGACAAATTTAGTTGACTTTGCATTTATAATATTCATATTTAATCTTGTTCCTCTGCTTCATGGAGCTGCTCCCACATTGAACAAAGCTCAGAGCAGCTCCTTCAGCAGAGAATTTAAATGTTATTAGGCTCTTTCAGACTGTCAATAGAAGTTTGGATGATTTTAGTCTCTCCTTTTCATTTTTATTTAGTCTTATTTCAGTCGACTAAAATATATGGACATTTTAGTCATAGTTTTAGTCTCATGAAATGCTTTAAATTTAGTTTTAGTCCAATTTTAGTCAGCAAAAAAAAAAAAAAAAATTAAGACAAAAAATTAACACTGCACATGAGGGGACATGGAGGCACAGCAGGGGAGCCCCCAAAGGCTATCTACACCTAAAGTACAAACAAAGAAACCAAGTTTGAAACATGGACGTAGCATCGCTGCTGAAGCCTAATAAGAAATGGGGGCAGGCTCTGGAAGTTCCTTGCTGTAATGGACTTTCCGTTAAAAAAACTTTCATTTTTTTGCCCCTCTTTCAGTCATTACTGAACACAGGCTTGACATTCTTACCTCCAAGTATTTGTGTTAAAGGAACAGGCCACCGTTTTTACATACTGAGATATGTTCTTACCTGAGCTTAGACGAGTTGATACGTACCTGTTTGGTCTTTATGTGTGCGCTCAGTCACGCAAAACGACCAAAGATGTTGTTAGCATTTGGCCTCTCCCAATGTTTTCCTATAGCTCCAAATGGAGATGAAGTTGGAAGCTACCGCGCTCTTCTCGGGCACACATAAAGACCAAACAGGTACGTATCAACTCGTCTAAGCTCAGGTAAGAACATATATCAGTATGGAAAAACGGTGGCCTGTTCCTTTAACATGCGCAAAATCCTTCTGTATTTTTTTATAGGAGCTGACCAAACACCCAGCCATTAACCAAATTGCTAGCATTCAGGTAGCCCACACTGAACATGGGTTAGTCCCATCGCTACTTTTCAGTCAATGGTTTGTTATAATTAGGTGATGAAATTCTAAACATTATTTAGCTGACAGATAATAATGTATAATTTCTATGTAAATGCATGAAGCGAATCATTGCATAGTCTTTAATTGAGATTCTTCTGTGTTTAATCGGACAAGGGGACCGTAATGCTGGCCATCACTTTAGGAACAACTGTTTTATCCAACACAAACCACCACATCACTGTTGCTAAGTCAGTGCTTGTTACATAAATGTGGACCTCTCCAAATCCAAATGGGAGAAGACGCTCGCACTCACTGTACTAGCACGAGCCGGGCACGTTAGAAGAAGTAGCTCCACACAGCGTTACGTAACTGCCACGCTTTCAGCTGACTCAGGCGGGCACTCTCTCCTCTGCGAGCATGTGAGTGGTTTTAACGTCTGTTTCTATGGCGACGCACAGGAAGACATGGCTTCTTTTATCGATCAGGATAATGGAGGGGCTTGTACACGGGCAAGATTCAATAGTTGACGGTTCAGATTAAATTAGACTATTCTCCAGTTCATTCCAATACAAAACTGCATCATCCGTGAACACGATTTGATTCACCTCCACTACTTGATTATCTTTGGATTGTAGTGTGGTAACGCCTTAGCTGTGCCCTCGCAACTTTGAGGACAGTGATGGAAGAGACCAACTTTACACTATGAAAATGGCAACTTTTACATTACTGTGCATCCTAATCAGAGCATTAGTGACCATCAAGATTTGTTTTAACTCTTATTTAACCAGGAAAGTCCCACTAATTTCTTTATAAGGGGAAGTCCTGGCCCCAGAGGATCCTATTGTACATGTAACATGGAAAAAGCTATTTAATGCTGTACAGTATTTTCCTCGAGCTGAAAGCTAAGGAACCTCGAAAGTCAGTCTGTTAAACTGAGCACGAGCAATAAATGTGCTTGAAAACTTCATCAGATCCAATTGCACCCGGACCGCGCGGCTTGTAATGGGAAAAGGTGTCGGGGCCCTTGGCAGATGAAAGCGCAGGGAGCAGGAAGTCGATGAAAAAAAAAAAAAAGGTTTTGCGGGGTGAAAAACGAGACAACCTGGGCTGAATTAAAAATCCCCTGCAACATTTCACCGGGAAGCTGTCCAGAATCACTTCGCTGCTCGCCCATGTGACAGCCGGCTAACAGCCAACATTAAACACTTAAAGACAGAACTGGGACTGGGTCGAGAGAGAGAGGAACGGCCAGAGGTAGCAGGTTCAATTATGGGTGGGAATGTCTCAGCATCCTGGTATGTTTGGTTGTAAAGTCAGACAACACATAACATTTTAAGCCTTCATATTTACATTTTAAAATACTGAAATATATCCAACACAGGATATAGGGCATATACTAACTATATGAAAAATGAAGCCAATTCCCAGGTGCCTCCAACAGCCCAATTAAAGGCGCAAATACTTTCAATAATTCCTAATCCCCCTTATTTCGCACATGCAGCTTCCCATGTACAGTACTCAATGCAGCCAATATGAGATTTCAATGCTCTCACACGCTCAAAATTCAATCCACCCTTGCAGTAATCCGGATTATAAAAAAAGCATTTGACATATGTGCATGTGTGTGACTTTGACGGGCCACATCTACTCAGCCAAAGTTAATATTCTTACATAAGCAAGATTGTTTTTTTTTTACTTTGCTGCACATGGATTTGCGACAGACAGGATATTTTTGGTGATAACTGATGCTTGTCCATATGGAGGGTTTTGGTTTTAACTAAACATGTCAAGAGTCTGGGTTTTATTTCCAGGAAAGTGAATATACAGAATAGACTTGAGGACCAGCATTTAGAAAGACGCAAGAAAGTAGATTGAATACGTTAAGCTCCAGACCAGGGGTGGGTTTGATATATAATGGTAGGAAAATATCTCGCTAAATGATAATATTGGGGACCATTTTATGCCGACAAAACTGTAACTCTAAAGCATCACACTGACAATAAACTTTAGTTCTAAATGTTCCTCACCACATTTTGAAGTTGAAGCCAATTTAATAATAATAATAATGCATCTGTTTTATATAGCGCTTTTCTGGACACTCAAAGACACTTTACATTACAATATTCATTCACTCAATACTTGGTGGTGGTGAGCTCCTATTTGTAGCCACAGCTCCCCTGGGGTCTGCACCATCGGCCCCTCCGACCACCAACGACCACTCACTCACTCACTCACTCACTCACTCACTCACTATCACACAGGCTTCCTGGCGCTTCCCAAACGGTCCCCCATCCAAGTACCGACCCGGTCCTTCCCTGCTTAGCTTCCAAGGTCTGACGGGATCGGGCAGAGCAAAGGCGGTATGGCCTTGAATAAATAAATGTACAAACAATAAACATTGAGTCCAATATATTGATTATCTTTTATTTATTTAACAATAAGTCAATATAGTAATTGAATTGTATAATATTGTATATAAAATTTGCAAAAATAGCATATTGCAACTTTCCCTCATATTGTGCAGCACCAGAGCCATTTTTCATTGAGCTAGTGTACTCAACAGGACTCTTACACTAAACTAAATAGACAATTTTAGTACATGTTTTCTCACAATTCTCAATTCTTTCCAATTCTAACAGTATTATATTTTTTCAGCATCTGGTAAGTTAACCTTGAACAAAGGCATTTTTACACTAGACTTACAGTTTCAGTGGTATAAGACGACCTTGCATGAAACTCATCTCTTCAAATTGACTTTAATCACCTAGAACACACTGAATTATGTCTCAGATGCAGTAATCTTGATTTTAAATTGTTTTATCTTTCTGTGAAGCACTTTGGTCTTCCTGCTGTTGTAACGTATATTGATATATATTTTCCTACCTTATTCTACCGAAATTTAAATTTTGTGATTGTGATTATCCTTATGGGCCGGCACTCTTGTATTTGGGAGTAAAGTACATTGTGGTCACTGTTTAACAATCACTCATTGAGACAAACAGGATGCAATTACAGCCTGATGCATCGTAGTATTCTTGTGGTATGAGCAATAGAGAAAGACACAATTTTACAAACATTTGGATGAGTCATCTTTCAGACAGTGGTTTCTCAAAACAATACAACTCAAAACAATACAACAGAGCCTTGACCTCTGGTGAAGAACGGCCATATTTTTATTTCCCGGGAGAAGACGGGAGAGGTCACGCTATTCAATACTGTCTCCTGAAAAGACCAATATGACAGGTGAACAAAAGAGCGGTGGCATTTTCTTTCGACAGCCATCTGATATTTGCTCTGAAGCGAACCATCAGTCAAAGGCAGCTCTCTCACTTCGTCTCTAATGTGTGAAAGAGCACTGGGATTTCTATGATAATGCACTCGGGTTTACAAAAGGCCCAAATATAGCCACATTAAAATACCTAACAAGCAAGTGCCTCACTATCCAACAATCATTAAAGATGTGCTGACGAAGTTTATTTAGAACAGACTAATGCATGAGATGGGAATACAGGGCCAAATGTATTCAAAATAAACACAACACACTTTCGGTATCAAAGTGTGCGGTAATAATGGATGCTTTGCAGTTTTATTCATACCCCAGGAAAGGGAAGTGTGCATCAAATATTCATCGCAAATATTAAGTGTGTGAGAGGGATTGGCGATATTAAAATGGAAGTTATACAAATGTGGAAACGTATAGGCCTGTTTGTTGTTCAGAAAAGTAATGGTAATGAATGAAAAAAAATCAATCAATTATTTTATTTTATATTACTGAAAGAAAGAGACACATTTGTGCACATAGCCTAATACAGGGGCTGCTGAATGTTTATTGTTTATAAAGTTCACTCTTGAGCTTAGAGCAGGGGTGTCAAACTCATTTTGGGTCACGGGCCGAAATTCAGCTCCCACGGCGGGTCGGCATATAACAGAGAAAATGTTTCCAATAAATGAATAATAATAAGCTGTGATTTGGTCAAAGCCCTAACTTGACTGTAGCTTCATTAATAACAACGGCAAACACTTGTATTGCACTCTACAAGCCTGTGTCACAAGTTCCTCAAAGTACTACGTAGTAGTCATTATTCATTCACTCCACCCTGGGGCAGATTGTCCATTTACCACGTGGCTGTATAATGTGTTGTTTATATCCTGAGCTCTAATTATGTCAGTGCCCTCTGCTGGACATGTGAGGAAATCTTTCCTTTTTAAAAAGAATTTATTTAATGCCCCCTAGTGGCTGGAATGAGCATTCTGGTTATTCTTTAAAAATGCATAACTCCGCACAGGAATGGGCTAGAGAAGGGGTCTCCAACCTTTTTTATCAGGCGAGCTACTTTTACACAACAAGACCGTCGGAGAGCTACTTATGCTTCAAAAACACTTTGGTGGACTTTACCATGGAGATTTAGTATTTCAAAGAAAATGACTTGAGTTTACTCCTTATACGTTACAATGTTGACCAAACTGTTTGCAGATTGTGTTCAGAACAAACAGAAAATGCATCTATAATTTGAGTTATCAAGCGAGTAGAGATGTAGAGCTACCTAGAAGCGCCTGGCGAGCTACTGGTTGGAGCTAGAGACTTACTTTTTTTTTTCATTCTCTGGGCCGGATTAAATCATCTTGCGGGCTGCATCAGGCCCACGGCCGTATGTTTGACACCCCTGGCTTAGAGCAATGTTGGGTTAAAATTTCAGGAGTACTGTGATGGAAAAAAGAATCATCATGGAAAGAAGAGAGATTTTGAATTTCCACAATTCCTTGGGTAACTTTTTCGAGAACAGTAAAAACATTGTACCTGCCTGACATAAAAGATAAAAAATGACCACGACCTGTGACTATAACTTCCACTGTGCCCTCTTTCCATCTCCATTCAGCAACTCTCTGCAGATTACTGTGACAAAGCAACACAAATCCCAAAAGACAGAGTCATGTCCTAAGACGTCCCGAAAGACACAAGCGCACACACTGTCACAGAGCTACAGCTGCTGTCCATACATGCAGCAGAGTAGGTTTTTATGTCGTTGTCACACACAATATACTTAGCACTAGTCTGTTATACCAATTCAATTCAATTAAAATGCAAAAAAGTTCTGTGGGTTTTGGTCACATGACTTTCCTGTTATGAACACCATTTGAGGGCTTTTGCTAAATTGTTAATTTATACAGGAAACGGTTCTAGCTTTCCGTCATTTTATACTCATGGATAGTTAATGCATTAGTCGTAGCTTGTGAGTGTTTCATTAAACTCTAAATAAAATGGTAAGCTTGACCTGAAAGGTACAGTCAACCCGTTTTAGAGAAAAGACACATCCACAGTTCTAAACCAGTATGCTGGATCAAAAGAACAGTGCAGTAAAAAGATCCGCTCAACTGTGATGCTCACCCATTTTTATTGCTTTCACTGGCAGTAACGCTTCAGTCTTCAGCCCGACATCAAACTACTACTGTCACCTGACCTTTTCTAAAACACTCACTAAAAAGGTGCCTAACCTGCAGAGCGAGTGTATTCCCACATGCAAAGACCGCATTATAAAAGTAGATTAAAAATTCAACATCACACAGCCCGTGTCCTCAATAAGATGGAACATAAAGTTCTACCTCCAGCTCTGGAAGTATGACTCACAGTCTCCCGCTCTACATTTCTCAAGGCTTCCCCCAGTTCAGCTCCTGCTACTCCTCCACTATCAGAGCGCTACACGGGAGCTGCTGGTTAGGGGAAAGGGGGGGGGGGTCTTGTTATGGGCAGCCACAGTGATGCACGGTAATGACAAAAGTAAAGTCACACATGGAAAGATACGTACTGCTGTAGAGGGTGTCGATCCAGGAGAGCCGGGGCAGGCCACGAGCACTCAGCGGTTCCATCCTCTCTCTCTCAAAGCGCTATCTCCCTCTGACTCCCGTGATTCTTCTGTTCTTATCTGGCAGCGTCCCGTGATCCACCTTCTATCCTCGCTAAGCGCTCGTCATGACTCAGGAGGGGGTCAAATAAAATATGTCAAAAGCCAAAGCCGGGGTCCGACAGACGAGCAGAGAGCAGGAGGAGCGGTGAGCGGTGGGTGCGTGTGAGGGGAAAACAACAGGCTGGAGACGAGCAGCGGCGACCGTTGCTAGGGGAAGAGCGAAGCACTCGCTCCATCCACCCTCCTCTCTCTCTCTCTCTCCACTCTCTCACTCGCCCGCTCGCTCTCTCACTCGCCCGCTCGCTCTCTCTCAGACGAGGAATTCAGAGAGCCATGTATAATGAGGCTGTGCCAGAAAGACTTGTGTCAAATGTCAATTAGCTGCCAGATCTGCAGACTACTTTATTTAATTTATGGAATAAAATGAATAAATAATGTTTAAATTCAAACAGTTGCCCCATTTTTCATGTTTTGACATGTCCAGAATATCAACACAGCAAAAAGTCAAGCAGAAATTAGTAACATTTTCTTGAATGGCATCACTTTATCTTCCAGGACACGAACCCCTTAGGGTTAAGGCTTAAGGTTAGGGCTAGAGTTATGTCTTATTACATTATGTACCTACAAACTACTAATACATATCATTCCATTGTGTATCCAACCTATAGGTAGGGCTGTCACGATAATTACTATATTGACTTATCATTCAATAAATAACAGATAAACAATATATTTTTGGGCTCGATATTTATCGTCTATACATTTATTAGCATTTCCCCCATATGTTTTCTTTGTAAACTTAGATTAAGATAGATAGTTACATTATATTTCATGTTTATTGCAGCTTGTGTGGTGTTTTAGGATATGATGATGCACTTTTAGAACAAAAGTTTACTGTCATTTTTATGCCTGAGAGTTGACAGTATCGAGTATCGTTAGAGTCAATAATATCGCGACACTTTCCTGCCTCAATATATCGAACTTCAAATGTGCTATCGTGACAGGCCTACCCTTAGGTACAGGTTATTACACATTTGTACAGAGTATATTACATTGTGCTAAATTTAGGTAGGTACAATTTATCAAGGTACAGAGACTCATGTCAAGAAAAAAGAGAATTTACCTGAAAATGCATTGTTGAAGATGTTTTTTCTTAATTTAAGTGTAAAAAAGACTTGCACTATGGACAGGTGAAATTGGTTACTCAAATCAAGGACAAATTTATCTCTTATTTCTCTATTACTACCAAGAAATACATGAAAGCACAAAACAAAACAAATCATCGACAACCTTGTCCTTTCCCAGGCTTATGATTTAAATTCAATTCATAAAATTTATGCAATTTACCAGTTAGTCTGGGCCAAAAGCCAATATCACATTAAAGCAACACAAAGAGTCCACAATAGACTCGAGCATTAGAGCAGTTCAAGTGAAATCTGTTTGAGACAGTCTGTGCTGTCTGATAGTAAGAGCACAACACTATGAAGTCAATACTGTTGCCATATGGTACAATAGACCCCTATGTGAGGACCATCAGTCACTCATCTTCACTCCAGGGACATAGACGTCCGAGGGAGAGTGAAGTGTGGCAACCCGCTGCTCTGTTCTCATGAGCATTCACCATGACGAGCACTTTTGAACCGAGGGCACAGCTTTTCACAAGATGAAAAGTTGAATATTATTAAGAGATTGTATTGGGACTGGAGTGTGCAGTCTTTTTAAGAAGACTTTAACGCAATAGATTATATTTTTAAATGTAAATCAAAAGTTAAATTGCGAGACTATTCCTACAAAGGTTAAATGCTTGTCAAATTAGAACACATGTAAAGTGATGGATTATTTGGGAGTATTAAGGTTTTTTTTTATTTCCTCGCAAAAACATGCCTTTTTCCCAATTACTGCACAAAATGCACCCCACGCAGCTTTAATTACCATCCCTCCACGTGTCTGGATGCTTTTAATGAGCGCATTAGATTTGTTTTGCACACAGCCCTCTTTATGTACGGACTCCTCATCCGTCCAACAAACACGCCTTTTCATGCGCACCAGCCTCTGTTTACGAACGCGGGGCAATCAGAGCCGAGCGGCACGCCAGGGGCAACCAGACCCACCCCTGGAAAACCTTTTTTTACCCCCCGCCCTGGCCCTCCCCTGACAGCACGGGGGAGGGAGGAAAAAGACGGCAAGGCTGAGATGCACAAGAAACTTCAATTAGGACACAAAGGCTGACAGGAGAAGGGCCCCCACACACCCCTCATCTCCGCGAGCACCTCCTGACTCGGGCCCCAAGCCGCACTCTTTGTCTGGATACATGTCTCTAATGTGCCAGCTGGAGGAAACACGTGAACACAGAGGCACGGGGCATTGGGGAGTTCCTATAGCTGGGGGGGCATTTGTGTATGCTAATGGTATGTCAGGCTGATGATATCAAGCAGATAAATTACAATGAAGTGACTGCTACAACGGACTGTATTAGGGGCAAAATAAAAGGGCAATTTAACACATTAGCGGTTAATGTTATTGGGGCCCCTTTGCCATAAGGTACTATATTGATTTTGTATGAATTGCACAATATGTGAGGCTGAAGCAATTACTTTTTATGACGGCAAAAGAACATTTTCCAATCAGCAAAGATAACCCAATGTAGGCTAGTCTGCTTTTACATTGTTCTTTTAAAAGATGAGTAAAAGTATGAAACTGATTTCTATTTTATGGACAGATGCCAATTTCTCACTCTCTATATGAAGAACATCATCACGGGAGTGTTTTTTGGGGCAATTATGGTCACCGGATATAGCCCCTGCCCTGAGCAAAATCTTGCCATGAACGGTTAGTAAATTTATGGGTAAATTTACGAAATGTTCATGAGTAGAATTTGCTTAGAACCGTTGCAAGAGAGTTTTTTTACGAGTGGAAGTTGACCAATATGGGTTATGTATGATGCTTCTAAACTGTCAAATACGTCAGCGTTGGTCTGTGACAGCAGAGGGGCTGTATTAGGGGCATAGGGCTAATTTAGGACATTCAAGGTTAGCAGGTACTTCAGAGGGAGCTCCTTTGAAAGACAAAAGTCAGCAGACTCCAAAACAAAAAAAACTCTACGTCTCTATCTCTTGGTGTACATATTTGAGTGGCATGATATCAGACACAGACTAGAGACTACACGGACCCTTGGTTCAAGGTCTAGGCACCAATGCTTGGCTGTTAATCTCATGCAAAACACAATAAACCCAGTGCACTCCCAAGTTTATAGAACAGCCTGTGCATGTTGCTTTGTAGAATAAAATTACAATCACACAGTCCAGTCCTTTTTAAAAATCCTCTATACCTCACAGAACAAAAGATGTTTTTCTTCCGTGGCCCCCCCTTCCATACACACGGGGTCTACATTATGCAAATGTGTACATGCACCTGTCTTTAGTTCTCGGAGCAGACCCTCCTCCCTTCTGGTAACTGCCCCATCATTCAGAGGGCAGAGGCAAACAAAGAAGTTCACTTACACCGCGCTGTATGTAGAAAAACACATCAGGCGATGTGCTCCTGGAGCGTCATCACCAGCCGGCACTGATCAAATATTCATAGGCAGACACGCTGTGAGTTAAAAGGGCCATTTTAACCGTCCTACACCCAAAATGTCCAAAAAGGTGTACTTAACTCACCAATCGCCCCAGCATCATTCTGAAAATACTAGCAACTTGGCATAAAGCAGGTGTACGTTGGAAGCCATAAATTTACGATAGAAGTTAACAGCATGCCTCTTTGTCTGCCAACAACAAAACATTAACACTTAAGGAGCGCTCCATAAACGAACTGGAAAGGTCATCATTCACTATATAGTGCTCCAGAGAGACGGGGCGCCCAGGCAGAGGCGAGGCGAGACATCGGGACAGACAGAAAGAGAGGGTGCTGGATACAGGCCGATACCATCAGCACTTGAGGCTATGACTCGAAAAGGTCTCTAGATTAAAATTGGTTTTCCCAAGAAACGGGATACATTGTGATTCTGGTGGAGATTTAGGTCAGGAATCACAATCAAACAGTGAGCGGAGTATTTGTGACAGAGAGGAAGCCAAATATAGAACAGATTCGAGTATTTACACCACATAACTCACAGGAAATCACTGGAATGAAAAGGGAAACAGTTTGAGCAAAGTGCTGGGCCATGCAAGAAAAAGTGTGAAATTGATATTATTATTAAGTTAATCAATGTACAAGTGGTTAGCAATCAGGTCGCTTTCAGAACAATGTCAAGCCGTCTGTTAAAAATCCATCCTACAAAAAATGCATTTGATCAATTGAGCTGCGCAAAAGGCCACCACCAACCACCAGCATCCCCCCATCCCAGACCCCTACCCTGACCTTAACCTCAGGCCTGGGGGGGATTGGACACCACTTTGGCAGAGCCTGTTGGGACACATGACGGTGTGTGGGGGGGGGGGGCTCTGTTGATAACGCTAATTTTCCACACCAGTCCATTTCTGCGGGGCAATTGGCGACCACACAGGAAGGACAGATCTGGTGACATGATTGGATGTGGTAAGTAATAATAAGTCACAATTGATGAGGTTTTTCATGACGGGTAATTTGTTTTGCAGACAGAATCTTAACTGCAAGAAGGACAATTAACTAGAAGAGCAGAAGAGATGATATTTCATTCATTCAATCTTTATTAAAGACACAAGTGAGAACACATGATAGATGGATAAAAAAAAAAAGAAAAAAAAAACAGCAATTATTTGACAAACTGTCACCAAATTATTGTCATCACAACAATACTATAGGTGGTGCTAAAGTTTGATATACACATTTTTACACGTTTCATTTTTCGTAAAAAACACAAGGTAACTTTAAAATAGACGCAAGTTTCAGTTTTAGCTATGGTTTTCCTACTTTAGTTCCATTTGAGCCTTGTTGTTGAACCTTAGCAAAACTAACTCATGCCCCTAGAGGCCATAAGTGTCACTGCAGGTGTCGTAGCATGTTGCGTTTTTTTACTCATTAATTGTCCGTGAGAGTAAATACTACGCTGACAGAAAAGACAAAGGTAGAGAGGGATATTGTACATCCAAGTACACAATGGACATCATTTTTTTTTCACTCAAACTTGGCTGTGCGCTAGCCCACAGTGAGGTTTGCCCATTAGCGTGTTAGCTTCGTCTTCGGGATTCTATTAGTGCGAATTGCACCTCTGACCCAGTGCATAGAAAGCTGCAAGAGTAGTTTTCTGGCCAGAGACACTGGGGGAGATGAAAGACACTTGTTTTACTACGAAAAGGATTTATTATGGTAAACAAGTTACTTAGTTCTGCTTTAGGTCTTGTTTAGACAAAGTTTAGTGGGAAAACAAATTCATTTTTGTTTACATTTAATAGAAATGGTTTAGTAAAACCACTTAAAGGCCCTATACCAGATTATTTTTTGTCTAGTAGTGGCACAAAATGTGTTTTGTCCTCCTTTAGTACATCGTAAACTGCAGACATTGAGGGGAAAACATTGTGCATCTACTTACAGCATTTGCATCAATTTCATGAACTTGCAGGCAGGTTTTCACACATTTCTGTGAAAGTGACCCTGCAAGTTGGGAAACGTGCTTATAAACTCATCCCGGTGAAGAATTGGGATGCTACAAATATGTCAGGAAAGCTAGGAATGAGTTCTCTTTCATTGCTTGTAATTTTTTATATATTTTTTTAAATCAGGTATAGGATGTTTTTCAAGACAGTAATTGAATATTGAGCAGCTTTGGCCAACATGTATTTAGAAATTGACCATTGGACCATATGATTTTTAACAGCCCTAATCTGCATTTTTAAAAGCCAGAAGAGATAATGTGCATTTTATTTATTGCACAGGGACAAGTGTGAATAATTAACAAGTAATGCATAGCCAAGGCTAATTTGCAATGTCTGTCCCGAAGCAATACTGTCAACTATTGCTTGTTCATACGGTCAAGCATCTAACGCACAAATCTAAATGGATTTCTCCTAGAGCTATGTTTGCATTATGAAAATGCATATTCAACCCTAACCCATCCATCCTATATGAATATATTTTGCGCGTGCTATACTCGAAACATTACCACAGACTACAAAGAAAACACGTCTGGCTACAGCCACCATCACTCACCTCATTTGCCCCCAATTCTCCCCTCACACCCCTCTATCATCCAATTATGTGGGACAGCCCGAGCCTCAGAGACCACTGCACCTCCCCTAATATGTGTGTGTGTTTTTCTACACTAGATCTGCTCTGATTGATGATAAGCGAGTGGAGGATCTTAAGTACAATCCTGCATCTGTCTCAGGTCCTGGAGAATGTGCGCGAGACGAGGAGAGAGAGTGTATTCATCTTGTGCCAGCCCAATTGACTTTGATCTATTGAGGTCAATGAGGAAATCATCAGCATCATGCAGCGGTTGGTCAGACGGCAGATCGGGAGTGCCGGCCTCGCGGTGTGCACACATGAGCAGGCGGATGCATATGGGGAAGAAAAACCTCATGTCTTATTCATGGTGTTGGTTCATTCATTCTACTATTCATACTCAAAAGACACACAAAAGCGAGAGGAGTTGTTAAAAACGGCAAATAGACGGAAGATCCAATCGCTTCAGGACTAATATTGGTCTTTTTATATAAAGGTTGTCTCAGGTCATTATAAGATTACTTTTATTATACAGAGCAAAGTAAAGAGCTATTCATTCATAAGTGAGTACTGAGTGTAAGCTACTGTGGTCAGCATGTGTGGACTGGACTGTGTGAGTCCAGTCTGAACAATAACCTACTGCCCTCTAGTGGTTTCCTCTGGCTATTGCAGCTTGTAAGGCATTCATAACCGCATCTGTTCTTGTAATAAAGCAAAGCTGATCAATGGTTTTAATCTGATTACAAGAGTACAGTTACTTTACTGGGGCCGTGAATAACATGGCTTAAACATTATAATACGAATTGGAATTGTATATATTGTGACAAGTGTGAGTTTATGATCAATTATCCAATGCTACACATGACCAGAGATGAAGTACATCATTGGTTAAATCAGTCTTTAAGTTTTAACTGTATGCATAAAAATATAGGCATCAACAGAAAACAGAAATTCAGAAAAGGAAAGGAAAAGGATTGATTTGTCAATGTTTTAAAAATCCAGAGGAGGGTGCTGTCTTTTTTCTTTTGTAATTTACACACAATCCTTCATCCTTTCAGAAACTATGTCATTTACATTTCAAATACTTTCTGTTTGACAGGCCTCGTCTGTGTCCAAACATACAATAGCCTGGCAACTAATTTTTCCCTGAAGTAGTGTTGATGGGCGGATCTATTTTGATCCTTTGTGGTTGTAGTCATACATGTACGTAAAAACAATTCAAGAACAACAGAGAAAACATCAAATTCTGTCCATAAATGGAACGGCATTGAGAACAAGTAAAAAAAAAAAAAAGAAAACATGTGAGAAATTGGAAGCACGTCTGCTTCACACCTTATACCACAAAAACCTCTATCAAATCACTGAAGTAAATTTCTTTGAGTCTCTTTCACTCAACATACAACATGAATACAAATGTAAACATACAAATGTTGACGCCTCATCTGACATTTAAAACCAGAGCAGCAGATCCAGTCACACAAAACTCCACTTCTTCCCCTTCTCGCTCCACCCTCTGATGCATGGAACAAAACTGTTACAGTAAGCTGGACTTTGCCTACTTAAGTACTTAACATGTACATAAATTCATGACCATAGTTTGTGAATATGAAAAGGGAAAGCCCAGAAAAGCATGACTAACCACAATAACCACTAAACATTAAAAACAATCTTTCTCTTTCTCAGTCACAAGTAAACAACTAAACACAAATGTACAATGTTCATCTGGTACATTTTTTAAAGTCCCAGCAGTGGCAGTGCATGAACTACTATGGGTCATGTAAATAGCACTGCACATGAGAAACTTCCTATATTCTACTACAGCAAGAGATAATGTAAACAAGCAGGGCTGCAAGGTTTATCGATATGGGATCGCAATTGAGGCTTTGACAACTGCACTAACCAAACCTCAAGAGGCTGAGGGTTTCCTTCTTCTTTTCTGTCTCTGGCATTTGAGTTATAGACGTTCACTGATCAGAATTTTCAAGCCTTGTGATCTCAGTTTCAGCAACAGATAAAAGGTCTGAATTTCCATAAAGCAGATTCTAAAGTGTTTAAATAAACGCTATGTGACTTCATCTCAGACTTCTTTTAGTCACGTGGCTGTGCCCTGGAGGTACTCTGAATGTCGGGGAAAGGTGGAAGCCGACTTCCATCAGAAGGGGGCGCTGTCCACATAAAACCATATCTTTTTAAAGTAGATTATACATTTGTTAAGTAATGATGTAATTGCTCTACTTCTACTTCTACAAAGGAAGTTTAGCCCTATTCACTATGATGGGATTGAGCTGATTTTAACCTGTTGTAGAGCCGACGACAAGGATCTTTTTCAAACATCTGATCACAAAGAAATGCTACATTTACTCTGGATTTTCCCTAGTAATGGTTTTCTGGCACTACTTATCAAATATTTTTTTTGCCATACACAATGAAGGCTTATTTCAAATATACAAATATCTTCATTTTACCAGGAGAAATGGTGAGCTATATTGATCGAATCTGGTGTAACACAGTTGTTGGCCTTTTATCTGTACTTCAGCAGGAGATTCAGATAAATGCGTTTTTTGCTGCGTTTATCTGGAACTCTCAGCAGTTTGGACCCGCAGGCAGCAAACTATTGTGTGTGATGTCACACTTAACAAACCTATTGTATTGTTCTAATGTGGGGCAATTTGAGATGTTGTTTGACAGTCGAAAAGTAACAGGACTTCCTTCACTCATCATTTTAGCAGTTTGAAAAATAAAAATACCCAAATCAAATCGGAATCACAGTATTTGTCCGAAAAATTGCAATTAGGTTTTTGTCAAAATCGTGCATCCCTATAAACAAGATTAAAAAGATGAGTGACTTTTTACTTAATAAGTATTATGTAAGTCCGAAAATGTACTTTATATATAGTCAGTTACTAGAATGTTCTTGAAAATATGTGCAAATGGAAAAACAGACATCCCTCCCACAGCACATGTGCAGCGTGGCTATAGCTGTAAACTTGTGACAAAGTATTTCTTTCTTGGTCACAGACGGTGTTGTTGGAGAAGAAAGCCCACACCCCGCGGCGCGTGTGTCTCACTCCCACCTTCTCCAAACTCGCCACACGGAGGTCGCCATGGCAGCCGGCACAGCCAACCAATCACACGCAGCCTCAAGTTTTAGTGGTTTCTTAATAAACTTACTTGAAGCGTTGGTGCCGGGCGGGGACATACAGTAGAGGGAGAATGAGTAGTGTCATGTCAGGATATAACTGACAGGAAAACCGCTTGGCTGAGGCGGTGCCATGAAACCTTGACGATTTCCCACACTTTTGATACAGAGAGATTTACTGTAAATCAGTCCACGATCAGCAGTCATTTCCTGCAATGCCCAAAGAGTTTACAGCTGAACAGCACACTAGACGTCGGTCACAATTTCAAAGATAACAGTGTGTAATGTTTGGGTGCTTTAAGTGCTAGTGTGTTGAGAGATTTATGGATGGGAGAAATGCCCGATAAAGATTGTGTTGGCTTGAGGAAGTAACTAAACGTTCACTGTGCACCGTGATTGGTTAAATCCCCCGTCACTCACCCCGGCCAGAACATGATGAGACCGCCTGTGTTAGAGCATAGAGCTGCATTAACAGAAATCTCGTCACAGAATTCAGTAATATCATCTGATTTCATAAACTGTCATCAGTTTCTGTCACTATTTGCGTTAGGAGCTTTTGAAAAAACATACCTTTAAGGAAACTCTAAAGCTAATATTGGTTTAGAGTAAAACATGTGCCTTAAAGGAATGACCAGTATGACCAGTTGTATGTCTTGTCTTAGAAACCATGCCCTGAGTACACAAAACTAAGAAGCAGGAATCCTTTACTAGGGTGTTCTTAACACACTGAGTGCTGTAGAGTGCCAACAATCCAGACTATTTTCTATGATATTTGTAGCACCACAGAGTATTCTATGTTATAGCTATGGACACATGCTATGGCTCGTTTGAAAGGTGAGACTCTAAACTCTCCGTAGGTGGAAACAGTTTCATTCCTGAGAAATCTAAGCTAAACAGAGAATAGTTTTGTTCAAAATCACAGATTTTTTTTCTAGGAGCGGAGATATTGTGTGTTTTATGAAACACTCTTCTTTGTGATTAACTCCTCCTCTCCTCTCTGGACAGGCACTAAGGTTATGGGAAGAGGCTAAATGCCTAAATATCTCTGTTTCAAGTAAATTTTCAAGGACAACATTGTTGACACGATTTGAAACACTGCGTGTTATCGATCGCTTTCGCTAATCATCGCGTGTGCATTTAAACCTGCGTGGTTCTCGGATTGAAGAATCTAACAGGATGTTTCTCTGCCGTTCTTGGACCGATTTTAACCATTTAAAACTCAGAGATATGTTAAAATCTCAATTGTTTCGATCTGTCCATGGGAAACCGCTCTGCTTTGTCAAACGTGCTCCAGAGAGCGAGAGTGTCAGGTTTAGAAACTCAATAATATATATGAAATGTCCAGATCGTGACTTTTCACAAGTTTTTGATCGTCATTTATTTCACTTCTGTTCATCACAGAGCTACCAAAATCACACATAAGGTGCATTAGAATGTATAGTTTTGTAATAAAACAAACCCCGCAAAAACAGGTTTTTCAGTTTTTGGCACTCAATGTGTTGAAGCATGAAGTCACCTTTTCATAACGAGCACATGCACAACAATAAGGTGTTAGCAAATTCATTACAAACTTAACGTAACCACAGAGAATACACGTCTCTGCATTGACAGTTGACTCCACCCACAACTGCAGTTTAAAGTGACGTCAATAGACCACAAATGCTTTGGGAGTTTTCTGTGATGTGACACTCATTGACTCCTATGTTTTAGGCAATGGGAAATCTTAACATGACCCCAAAAATACCCCCAACATAAGCCCCTGTGCCGTTTTCCCCACGTTGTGAGTGCACCAAAGTCTGAGAAACTGCTTTCACACCTCTGTGGATAAATCTCTTGCATGTCCCCTGAGCACCGAGGATGATGCTGCAAAAAACCTCCTCCTCTTCCTCCCCCTCGCTGTCTGCTCTTTCAAGACAACTCGTTCATCACCGTGGAAACGCAGCAAGATGGCAGCCCATAAATAGCGTTTAGGTCCAGATTTTATAGTCTCAGTTTGTTTAAATGCCTTGACTAAACCCAAAAGTGGTAGTTTAGAGAAGATTGTGTAAGAAAAAGTGCGGTTGCTAGAAAAGTTACTTGCATGTTTGTAGCGGTGTCATTGATTAAAACAACTTTTGTCATAATTTTAGTCAAAGTAATATTCTTGCTAACTAAAATTACACTTAAAAACAGGAATGATTCTATATATCCGTGGCTGAAGAATTGTTCTCTGTACGTACGCTTTAAGCCACTTCTATGGGCGCTAAAGCT
Organism: Gobius niger; assembly: GCF_951799975.1. Classification (NCBI taxonomy): domain Eukaryota; kingdom Metazoa; phylum Chordata; class Actinopteri; order Gobiiformes; family Gobiidae; genus Gobius; species Gobius niger. Next base: position 13,615,527 of record NC_136862.1, read on the forward strand.
TGCAAACTGCTTAAAACTGGTACAGTAGAGTAAATATCTTTTGCAACTACAATCCTTTATTGTAAACGAGGAAGTGACAAAAAACCAGACCGCCCTTACCGTCAGTGTCTAAATATAGGATGTTTTTAGTTGATTGCACACACGGGTATAAATCTCTTACTATGACAAGGCATCTGACAAAGCCGTATGTGCATACGCCTGAGAAGTGCCTAAAGAATTTGTGAAAATCATCAAGCACAGCAAAGTGTTTTGAGAGTTAGAAAAGATTTGAAAGCAGTTTATGCCACTTCACAGCTTGAAAAAAGGGGCATATTAATTTATAAATTAGGGCTGGGTACATTTTTTCCCATACCAGTACTTGAATGTTACCGATACCAATTTTTCGATATACTATTTGTCCTTTAGAACCGGAAAACAGAATAATAATGTTAATTTACTCTCAGCCACAAATCTCTTAACAGTACGATGATTAAGCTTAATCTTTTATGAAATATTGATGTTTTTTATACCTAGACCAAGGCATTCAACTATTTCACACTTTTCATCAGCAGAGAGATCCTTTTTCTTTTCCATATTGCTTGAAAATGATGGTCTGAATAACTGGGCTTAACCTGACAACTAATCATCCCAGGTCACTGAGATTGATGTCAGTGATTCAAAGAGCCCTGAGACACAATACCATCCATGAGTTTCAATGAAAAACACTCTTTTTTTTTTACTTTTTTGACACTGAAATACAATTTGCATAATAATTTGGAACACGGTGTAAATGTCCAGAATATTCCAGGCCTGGCTACAACTATATTCCTGCTTTAAGTATTACATCCTAAAGCAGAACTAAGTAACTTGTTTGCATGAATAAATCCTTTCCATAATCCCTCTGGGGGCGATACTAGTCTTAATGAGATGATTGGGGGGTCTTTCACCTCCCCCGGTGTCTCCACACTTGCAGCTTTCCCTGCTCCGACTCCGAGGCCCAATACACACTAATGGAATCACGAAGAAGAAGCTAACAGGCTAACGGGCAAAGCTAACTGTGGGCTAGCGCCACTTTAGCAGTGTTTACAGCCAAGTTATAGTGAAAAAAATATGTCCAAGTGTAATTGGGTTGTGGCACAATGTATATCCCTCTCTCCCTTCGTCTTTTCTATCAGCGTAGTATTTACTCTCATGGACAATTAATGCGTAAAAAACATGCTTCGACACCTGCAGTGACGCTTATGGCCTCTAGGGGCTTAAGTTACTTAGTTCTGCTTTTTTTTTAAATGTCTCTTTATAATGTATTTAAAACACAGGTTCCTAAAATGTTAAATTTGTGCTGAAGTAATAAAATGAATGAAATCTAAACTATTTTCTAAATGACTTTTCCCTTTGTTTCCCAGCCTCAAGGTGTTGTAACATTACACTGGAGCTTTCCAATGATAATGCATTCCAACACCATTACAACTGTGTGGATGGCCTCTGATATTGTCTACAATTCACAGGTTTACGGACGAAGCAGCACACATGGGCTCTTTAAAGCTGCCATCACACCACGAACAAGTGTAAAGAAATTAAACAATATGACAGTAGGCTCCCTCCTCTATGTGAGAATTTACAGGACAAGCCTCGACACGCTCCTCTTATCTGGGAGAATGAGCCAATATTCGAGGAAGACCAGAAGTGTCGGAGAAATGGAGAAGCACCCTCTCCGAGTGAGAAAACCAGGCTTGTTGTGCAACTAAATCCGCAGCACGCAACACACACTACGCTCTGATCAGGATGTTTTTAAGAGGCACAAATGAGTTTAAGTGCAAGGCGGTGTGGTATCACTATATAAAAAGCGCAAAGATAAAACGAAGCGTGTCAGGTCATGTCTTTGTAGTAGTACTGTATTACACATAACACTGAAGTAATAGTTGGTTGAGCCAAAACAGCTGGAGTGACTGCACAATTGATACAGGTTTGACAAGTAGAGCATGGTCACTGACAGACAGGGAAAGGAAAACATGAGATAAGTTTTTATTTCATGACTCACTAACTTTTACTTAATGAAGACAAATCTACCCCCAAAAAACACTCAAAATGATTCAAATATGTAAACGTTTACATAATTTTGGCATTGGCACCACATGGCAATATTAATTCAAATAAAACCATAATACAGAAATTTGGTGATGTAAGTGTTCCTTGTTGCTTAGCATCCTCTCCACTTTGGACCAGAAACAATCCCACCATTTGCCATCAGCTATCAGTGTGAATCTGTCATTTCAGCTCAAAGAAATGCCAATCTTTAGTCACATCACATGCATTTGTTTTCCTTGCACAGTGATTTGAATCTCACTGACCTTAGAGCAAAGAGGCATTCTGTGATGTGATCAAAACGTCTGCCTGTTTGCGTTTTTAACATTGAAAACTGCTACATGTTACATTTTACAGCTGATCAAAAGAGAAGAATGATTAAAAGAGCTTTAAATTCTCTTGTAAGTTGTTTGAACTCGTGATAAACAGGAAAACATACATCTTTTGAGCAGTAAGGTGTTGCACAGGGATGTGTGTTAGAGGTAAGAGGAACCGGAAACTGTCGTCTCAGCTGGGCCACCCATCTGGCACACACTGAAACGCTCAGAACAAATGCCTATGACGATTTACAGGTATTTAAATGGACGAATAAGAAACCTATTACAAATTAGTCATCCAGCTTTTCAGCAAATCATGTCTCATACAGCATCAAAACCCCTCACAGCAAAGTATTTGAACTTTCTCTGAAATGCTTGAAATAGGTTTACCAAAAAAAAGAAACCCACAAGAGTCTGGCTTGAACTGGTTTGACACAAGAAGAAAAGACAGCAATGGCGAACACTCACCGCGACAAACCAACACAGTGGAATGAATCATCAGTGAATCGTCCCAGTGATGGTCTCAGAGTCATTTGACCCCTGACCCCAGTTTCCAGCAAACACACAAAGCATTCACAACCTTTGTAGTTGACCATGGGGTCACTTTAATTAAGATTTTAAGCTTGGAAATGAGCGGGTTAAGGCCCAAACATGTTTTCCCACCAATGTACACCCACTATTGTTCAAGAAACAATACAATTTTCCACAGATTCTGCACATCAGGGCCAAAGTAAATATCCTGCTGCGCAGATTATGGCAAGTGATCAGCCACAATAACAATTTAATTAAGTGGAAGCAGCAAAAAAAATGCAGTAGGAAGTGGACAATGGAAGACCACACACACTCAAGGAAGAGCTGTCCATTTAACAAGAAATTAGTTTACCAAGTCTGGTTTTGTACAAAAAAAATATGTATAAAATATTAAAAAATTATGTAAAAATAATACTATGCAGATTAAAAACATCTCAGCCACAAAAAACAACACAATGCTAAATCTGTATTATGCAGACATTGCAATGCATTCAAATGTCACAGACTAAAATACAATGCACCCAGAGTCACTCCTGTCTGACTCACTCCCAGTTTCCACATTTTGTTGGGGAAGTCCTTTACTAAAGAACTCAGATCTTGTAAACATGTGCTACTTTAGGCACAGAACTTTGATTCACAAATGGAGGGTTGTGACACAAAAGTGACTATATTTAAGCATTTAATCTTTCCTAGTTTAGGCTAATCAGAAATGTACCTCCATTTGATATTGGGGTTTATTTGTTTGTTTTTTTCTATTATGTTATGAATGTTTATTACAATTATTATACAAAAAAGGGACAAACGAGGAGGTATCTGGCCAAGACTCACAGCTAAGCCACACAAGCCTTCTATTCTTCTTGCTAATCACTGGATCCAGTTCACTGGAGAATAAAACAGGTTAACCCTACGCTCTTCCCAGAAGATGGTGAAAGAGCAGAGGGAGCGGAGAGAGCTGCACAGGAGGAAGAGGTGGGAGGAGGTGGATGAGGGGCTGACCAGTGCAGGACACCACGCTCTAAACAGGGAAAAACCCAGGGGCTGCACTGTTTCAGAGAATCAGAGGAGCACGGAAGGCAGCCAACCAGGTTTGTCGTCTACTGTGTGTCGAGCCCATGACACCTGAACACGTTGTACGGTTGTACAATGACAAATACTGCACTTACTTACTTATTATTTTCATCTGCTGGGCACTTTGATTGATGAATGAAGGCACACATTGCACAAAAGAGGTCGCAATAAAATTATGTCATGAAATTAGGTCTCTCAATCAGAGCAGCAGCAAGATTTAGAAAATACAGGCCATTTTTTAATACGGAGGTTAATTTAAGAGTTTTGATTGCACATAAACTAAATTCCCCCCTTTTTGGTAACGTTTGTGAAATCCGAACTTCCATGTTTCTGTGTCTGTCAGCCAACTGCTGATGCAATGGGCCTTTGTGGTTTGGTTGCTGTGAATGAATCACATGAACTTTGTAGACTCTTCTGCAAAAGATTTGTGTCACTGTTGTTTAAAGAAAACAAGAGACAGAATGAAATTTCAGGTTTTCAAACATTAAAACAACACAACAACTAATTCTTAGGCAGACTTTTTATGGGGATGATATGGTGTAGATTTAAAGAAAAAAAAACAGCTTTCTCTTTCTGTTGATTCTAAAATGAGATTTCCATCATGTTGTTGTTTTGACACTGCAGTACATCTACAGTACATCTCGGTCTTACACAGTATTTTAGTCCAGGTTCGTCAAAAGTGGGAGGCAATGCAGTCGCAACATAAAAATAAATCACTGGGCGCAGATAATCGATGGCAGTGGGAGTGTGAAAATATTGAGCTGTTGGCCAGACTGTTCATTCCAACATGGCAGCCCATAAACACCATGTACAAAATGTAGGTGCATTACTTCTAGAATTACATGGTGTTCCCTAATACCTTGCATCACGCGTCTTGTTCCTTAAAGGAATAGGCCACCGTTTTTACATACTAAAATATGTTCTTACCTCACTTTAGTCGAGTTAATATATCCCCGTCTGGTCTTTGTCCGCGCGCTCTGTCACGCAAACGGAGCACATACGCAGCCTCTCCCACATGTCACATAGCTCCGAAAAAGCTCACGATAGAAGCTACCAAGCTCTTCCACGTGTTCCCTATTTAAATAAAGTTACGTGAAGTGTTTTCATGCGAAGTATATTTACACAGAAATGTAACATGTCGATTTTATAAGCAAATAAAAAGGGGGACTATATTGTGAGGCGTAATGATACGAGGAGCAAAACGTCAGCGCAGTAACTCCTAAAGGTTATTGACGGAAGTGAGCGGGGGAAGTCTTTAGGAGTTACTACGCGGACGCTGTGCTCCTCGTATCATTACGCCTCACAATATAGTCCCCCTTTTTATTTGCTTATAAAATCGACATGTTACATTTCTGTGTAAATATACTTCGCATGAAAACACTTCACGTAACTTTATTTAAATAGGGAACACGTGGAAGAGCTTGGTAGCTTCTATCGTGAGCTTTTTCGGAGCTATGTGACATGTGGGAGAGGCTGCGTATGTGCTCCGTTTGCCTGGCAGAGCGCACGGACAAAGACCAGACGGGGATATATTAACACGTCTAAAGTGAGGTAAGAACATATCTTAGTATGTAAAAACGGTGGCCTATTCCTTTAAATGTGAGGCCAAAGCAGCAAGTCATTTGTATCTACAACATGTCATGATCATATTTCTGATTTGTCTTCATGTTTAGGCATGACATTCTACTAAAGCCGCCCACAAACTAACCCAATATGACACTTTTTTTCTCTGCAAAGTCAGAGTAAAACATTTTTTAAATGTCTTGAAAGTTTTTTAAGAGCCATTGCAGTGAGTTAGGGAATCTGTCAACTAAATGTCTAAATCTGATGTCTAATGAACATAAATCAAACTGCTTCTGTGTCTAGCCTTGGCTCATTTGACTTAAAGGAACAGGCCACTGTTTTTACATACTGAGATATGTTCTTACCTGAGCTTAGACAAGTTGATGCGTACCTGTCTGGTCTTTGTGCGTGCCCTCAGTCACGCAAAACAACTAAAGATGTTGTTAGCATTTGACCTCTCCCAATGTTTTCCTATAGCTCCAAACGGGGTGAAGTTGGAAGCTACCACGCTTTTCCACAGGCACATACAAACACCAGACAGGTACATATCAACTCGTCTAAGCTCAGGTAAGAACAAATCTCAGTATGGACAAACGGTGGCCTGTTCCTTTAACAGTGGCATACATCAGGGTGTTACACTGGACACTTAAGACACATTTTAATTGTTAAAGGTTACAGGTCAGGATTGAGTCGAATGGTGCTTGGTTATAAGTTACCCACTGAAATAAACCATCATTGTACGCCTTAAGCCTGGTCTAATTGTGAATGATTAAAAAGGCTGAGCACTGGGCATGTTCCTTACCTACTGATGAAGAGTCGTCATGGTCGGAGCTCAGGTATCCATCACTCCTCCTGTCCGGTGTGCTGCATCCAGAGCCCCGCGAGGGTCTCCGCTGGATGTGCTGGAAGGACGGGGACAACCTGCCATCGTCACCGGAGTCAAAGTCCCTGCTGTGGCGGTAAGGCCGTCTGGTGTCCCGCTGCGCGTTGGGTGTCCTCTGGTTGTCCCTGTAGACAATCTTAGGCGCCAATAAGTGATTCCGGACAAAATTCTCATTGAGCTCCGTGTCCTCGTATTCCCGGTCGCTGGCGTCTTCGTTGTCGTTGGTGAGGACCGGGACGGGCTTCTGGAAGCTGCTGATCCGCGGAGGCACCGGGATAGGCACGGGCTTACCTGTCTTTCCGCTGAACCTGGGTCTCTCCCGGGAGAAGGAGCTGCCCAACACCGCTGGCTGCACTCCCAGGACTTTGACTCCCAGGACAGACTCGGCCAGCCTGGCTCGATCTACCTCGTCGTCCCTTATGTGAAATGTACTGATCTCTTTTGGTTTCGCGAAGGAAAAATTATCAGCGTTAAAGTTTTCATCTTTCGCCTCAAACCTTTCCGGGTCGTCTCTCTTCTGCCGAGCCACGGTGGTCTGCAGGTAGATCATCTTGAATTTCTCCTCCGCGAGAGACTTCTGGAGCTTTTTCAGATTCGCTTTGCACGACTCCAGCTCAGACTCAATGTCCTCCACCGACTTTAAGTCCATCTGCGGGACTTCACACTCGGGAAACTCATTTTTCCAGTGTTTGGCGAATTCCTCCTGTTCCCACATCGCGCCGTCAAAGACAGCGCAGCGCCCGATGAGGAAAACAATCAATTTCTTCTCACCGACAGCTGGCGACGTATCAGTCTTAAATGTTCACTTTCTTTCTCCTGCCTTTGGATCCGGTAATGAACTTATCTGCCGCAGTTTGACCAGTCTAAGCTCATCTTCCTCCTCCTACACGCACAAATGCAAGGCGAGCGTGTGCACTGGCTGCGAGATGCGAGTCAAGTTGCCACTCTGCTGAAAACTTTGCAGACTTCCTGTATTGAGACATGACGCATTCACGTGCAGCCCGAGCAGCTGATATTTGCAACCTGCGAATGGCCCTTAAACAAAAATTGCTGACAATCTTTAACGAAAATAACAAATTTGCAACTTTATTGTTCAGTCATACCTGCACGGTGTGATTTCTAACTAAAATTGTATTTTTAATGCAACCAGAAACAAAATAACATTGGATTAGAAAATGTGTGTGAACCCAATGAAAGCAACAGTTACTGTGCAGATCAAGCATGGCTGATGTTACTGGATAGTGAGTGAGTGGCCATCATGTTCATAATCCATGTTATTGATACGGCAATGACCAATGAAGCAACACAGTAGATATCAGAGCCAAAAAATAAAATATAGTTGTATAGGCTAGACTTTGTAGATACAGTGGGAACCAGATGTTTACGTTCTCTATATAAAATGCACAGGTCTGACATGAAACCAGAATTACTCCGAATTTTCTAAATTATTTTTATTTGCTAAATGCCAGAAGAATGAGAGATAGATAGAGAGATAGAGAGATAGATAGATAGATATTTTTTTGACCTTCTACAAAGTTTACATACACTAAGATTGCTAAACCTTGAAACAATTTGGGAAAGCCCAGATGACGATGTTGTTGTCAATGTTTGTCATTATCCACAGTGAAACAAGCACTGTACCGACATGGACTGAGAGTGTACTCTGTCAGGAAGAAGATTGGAGTTTACAAATGCACACAAGAATAACGACTTTCATTTTTGGAGGCATATCCTGCGGCCTGATGGAAAACAATTGAACTGTTTAGCCATGATGACCATCGTCACGTTTGGAGGAAAAAGTCTTTCAAGCCTGAGAACCCCATCCCAACAGTGAAATAAGGGGGTGGCAGCATCATGCTGTGGGGTTGTTTTGCTGCAGGAGGAACTGGTGCACTTAACAAAATAGATGACATCATGAAGAAAGATGGAAAGACATCAGCCAGGAAGTAAAGCTTGGGCGCGTCTTCCAAATGGACAATGACCCAAAGCATGTGGCCAATGCTGGCCACAAAGTGGTCATCACAAAGTCCTGATCTCAATCCAGTTGAAAATGTGTGGGCAGAGCTGAAAAGGCATGTGCACACAAGGTGGCCTATAAATTTGTCCCATTTACACCAGTTCTGTTTGGACGAATGGACCAAAATTCCTGCCAGCTATTATGAGGAGCTTGTGGAACAATTGGCTTTGTAAAAAATTATATAAAACCGTGTCTCCCATTCTTCTGGCATTTAGCAAATGGAAATATTATTTTTATTAGTTATTTATTATTATTTCTAATTGACCTAAAAAAAAATAAAAGTTAATTCTGATTCTATGTCAGACAGTGAGAAGAAATGCATTTGTGTCTATACTCTCTTACTGGTGAAGCAATTACCAAGAGAGTAGCAAGATGATATCAGCAGATATAAAAGGCATTATGTGTGTGCTGCTATGAAACATGATTCAAGGAAAGTAGGCTACAGGAGCACTGATAACAATAATATACACTTCTGTTACAGTCTGTTCTTCGTGGCATTCAAAAGGGAACAGAGCCACTTGCAACAATTTGGAGACGATAATAGCTGGTACAAGCTTTCAATGTTCTGACTTTGTAGATTTCTGCAGTTTTTTGCAGGCAACAGACATTGAATTATAACCACTTAATAGGCTTTTCAATGCCATGTTCTTCAGGCTTCTACCTACAGATGATTTAACATTCAAATGGAAATTAGAACCTTTTCGGTATCTTGAGTTTAAAACAAAAACTGGCAAGCAGTAACCGTGGGCTGTAATGTAATGCTGTACACACAGGTGATTTAGTGATGGACAGTGAGGGGAGGGTAACAGCACAGATGTACTGTACGTCCTGCAAATGTCCATTTGGATTTGAGCCAAGAAGAGCTGGAAGATCATTCTCCGAAAACCTCTTGCAGTGGACAGGATCGATGATGGGCACTGACCGCCTGATTGAGTTACTGTAATGAATAGAGGAAAGCATCATGGTGAAGCTGAAGATGCTAACCACATAAGAATGACGTTGTATATTACATTTGTATGACTATATTTTTGAAACCCTAAGTTGTCATGGTCTTCTTGGTGTTTTATGTTGTCACAGGCTTTGAGGGTCCAGTGACAGAGCCTTTTCTGATGTGTAGACTATAAATTAGATTGTACGCCCGGACAAAATGTAAATGAGTGCAGCTGGTCAGGAGGTCAAACATGTTGTGAATACAAGATACCCTAACTCCAATGCCCCCTTCTGTATTATTGATGTGGTCAGCAGATATTGATACTCTGAAGTAATGAAAAACAAAATAATAGTGCTATCTTCTCTTTCTTGTTTACGTTAAAAGCTCTGGTCTAGGATGTTAGTTCTGGATATTTCAAGGCTCTATATTTCTTTTGTTCTTCAGGACATAAAGCAATGATAATGAACTAGCAGCTAGTTGTTGTTTATAGAACCGTGACAGGATTGTTATCTAAAAGTTGTGACGCTTATATACTCATCCCTGTGAAGAACTTGGTTATGATGTGAATGAGTTTGGGCACAACTAACAATTTAAAATTCATCACATCAAATCTGTTATAGGACCTTTAAGTCATGACCTCATTACATAATATAATCATATCATGTATTTAATGTATATTCAGTCAATGAACACTCTGCATATGCTGTTATATAGTGTTAATCACAATGTTTTCAAATATTTATGTATAAACAAGCTTAAAACGTATACTGTGACTTTTATTCATTAAGGTTAACAAGTAAATTACAGTCCCTCTGTCACATAGAGCAGTGTGTCCCAACCAGCAGTGTTAATTCCAGTGTTAATTTCGTTGACTAATTTATTTAGTCTTAATTTTAGTCAAAGTGATATTTTTGACGACTAAAATTGGACTAAAACTAAATTAAAACTTTTTCATGAGACTAAAACTATGACTAAAATGTCCAGATATTTTAGTCGACTAAAATAAGACTAAATAAAAATGAAAGGGAGAGACTAAAATCATCCAAACTTCTATTGACAGTCTGAAAGAGCCTCATATCATGTAAATTCTCGGCCAAAGGATCAGCTCTGAGCTTTGTTTATGTGGAGCAGCTCCATGAAGCAGAGGAACAAGATTAAATATGATTATAATGAATATTATCAATGCAAAGCTGACTAAATTAGTCTTAAATTTAATCGACTAAAACTAGACTAAAATTGAAAATATTTTTTTGACTAAATCTCGACTAAAATTAAATTACATTTTAGTCAAAAGACTAAGACTAAAACCAAATTAAAATATGTCGTCAAAATTAACACTGCCAACCAGGGGTACGGGGACCCCTGGGGGTACTTGAGCACTTAGCAGGGGGTACTTGGAATTATTTCAGATTAAAAAAATAGTAAATGGTTTGATTTTGAGAGTATTTTAGCTTAATTTTGAACACAACACACTGTTAAACACTGTATAATATTAATTTAGTTGGTCACTTTGTAATAACATTGGCAAAATCCTCAAGGTAGGGGGTACTCGAGTATAAATCCACGACTCAAGGGGTACGCGAGGCAAAAAAAGGTTGGAAACCACTGACGTAGAGCAGTGAAGACTGTGGAGTCACACAATGAAAGAGCTCGTTTGCTGCCCCCTAGTGACTGCAGTGGAAATTACAAAAACAACACACACTCATGTTACGCTATCTTTATTATTGGATGTGCATTTTTACAACACATGAAAGGGATAAACTATAAAAATGAAATGAACAACTGTAATGGCACATTGATTTACAGCAGTTAGGACGGAAACATACTGACAACAATACACAATGGAGCTCATGTTATGGACGAACAAGTATATAAAAAAAACACACAGGATGTAACTATTATAAAACATTATTTACATTTAATCACGCGGGACATATACCATTTCTTATCAAAATATTTATCAACACTAATTGTGCAACTTTTCACATAAATCTTTCATATATATAAGGCAACAAGAGGACAGCACCAAAGACGACGCCACCAGTGGACTTAACAGGTAGGAAGTATCGAAGGCCACACGCACACTTCCAGAGGACAAACCACTGGGGTCAAAATCATGTCGGATAATGTTCCACTATAACCTTCCTGAGTTGGTAACGTACATACTGTGTAGAGAGTAAAGATAATATGCTGCCAAGGTGAGTCATTATGCCCAGTATATTTCAAACAATAGTCATAAATATGTACCACGACATTACAGTAGTCTTCACAGTGGCTCTATCAGCAAAAGCTCCACAAATGGTACTTGCATAGTTAATTCATACTCAGTACTGTGCAAAGGCTTTACTCAGGTGTAAAACAAGTTATTACTTTAGGTTTCAAATCAGCAACATAAATTTGGCAGTGATTCTCAAGAGACCCATGTGTCAGAAGTAGCACTCATAACATATTGTTCCCTTTATTCTTATGTTGCTCATCACCTCCGAAACACTTTTGCACAGTATTTTTTTATCTCACAGTAAAGGTACAGTATATAAATCAATGTTTACATGGATGTGGTGGCTATCATTATGAGTGATTTCAAAGTGCAAAAATATCTATGTAACGCTATACTGATAATTACAGCTAGCCATTTGAAGTTTTTATGCCTTTTTAACAGCACAGGCGACCAGCGTCTCTCTCTTTGTCGTCACAAAAGCTTGTTGTTTTTCATAATAGGCTGCTTCATTGATAAAAGTGGGGTAAACTGTTCCAGGACCTTGGTAGTGGATTGTCTTCCCATCGAACGTCTGGAACATGGGGTCACCGGGGTTCAAAGGCTCCCAGTCACAATCCTTAGAAGAACCAGTAGGACAGAGTGTAAGTTACTGCAAGTGAAATAATACACTGCCAGCACATGGGGCTGTCTGTGGCCTTTATTTGGAACGGGCCATACTAAGGGGACAACAACAAGACGTAGTGACTGAATAAATGCTGTTACCTGGAGGTTAGGGTGCACCATGGCAATGATGTTTCCGTTTGCATCTCTGGGATAGTCAACTCTCTCCAAAACGCGAAACACTTCTACAGTGCACGGGGGGAACTCCACGCCTAAACACAGGCACACAAGCAAAACATGTTAAAATGATGTGAATAAAACCATGGAAGCAAAATGAACGAAGGGTAAACAACATGGGCTTTTTGTTATATGAACTGCTTTGAAAATGTATTGACACAGGCGACGCAGAGCTTCAGAGAAAGCCTGAAGCAACAAAGAAAATGATAAATTTAGAGAGAGCAGCTGCCAAAGGTGTCATTAAAAGAATCACAGACAGCCAGAAGCCTTTCACTATGACAGTCTCTTGTGATGAAGGTGACTGACTAAGATAAGATAAACCTTAACCTAACAAACTGGACAGAGTAGTAACAAACATTCCTGGTATGTAACTCTATGAAAGACTATGCGTGACACCCTCATATTATTGTTATGCACAAACTGACTGAATAAAACACACCCTTCTTTTCAAAGGGAAGACACACAGGGATGGAAAAACTTTGTTCCTACTCCATATGATAGAGGTGTTACAGAGTAAGTGTAAATCACTTACATATAATTCACAATAGACTACCCTTTCACATGTGTGGCCTGGTGGAAAAAAGCCAGGGTATTTCATCTCCCCTCAATAATACAGAGAGAACATACAGAATGGTCTCATAAATCTAGTTATTCAGTATATATTACAGTCAATATGCACACATTTGAAAATGTTATATTCTGCACAATCAGTGCATAATCCACAACCCATTATAAATGCACAAGGGCTGCATAATGCATGGAAATGTGCTTTGTTTTGTTGTTTTGTATCTTAGGAGTTTGGATAAGAACGCAAGTTGGCACAGAACAGAGTACTTTGAAGTAATGGGACTGCATTCAGCATCACTTTTCAGTGTTTTATCAGTATTCACGATGCAAGAGCAGTATTCACAATGCAACTATAGTGCGACACTGTTTTTGGACACGCTGTGGAGATGGTCACTTTGGCCTCTAAAAACAAATGAACTTGTTCTTAGTGCCGGTCAGCTTGAAACAGCGGACATAGCGATTCATCACTTTGCAAGTGTGGCCCCATGCGCGTCAGAACATTACCACACCATTGGCAGGCACACACTGATAGCATGGAAGGAAACCAACTCCCAACAAGCGGCCCATTGAAGACAGGGACATGTTGGTGAAAGCCAGTCTGCCCTTGTCGCTTGGCACAGACCGTTTGCTTACGTAAAAGAGGAAGGCCAAGTCACCTCACATCGGTGTTTGCTGACACTGCTACGTGCTCGGGGCGTAAAGCAAAGACCCTGATAAATTTAGAGAGCTGCAGCTGCTGAAGGTGCATCTGGATGAATCACAGACAGCCACCAGCCATACGTCACAAAATGTCTCGCTACCGTGAAGGTGACTGATGGGCAGAGAACTAATTAGTGTTTTGCGTCATACTATTCTCTCTGGATGGTTCTGCTTCAAAGATGAACAAGCCTGTACTGCAGATGCATCATTATTATCATACTAATAACTGAAACCACGATTATGCAAACAATGAGATGGCTCTTAATGCAACAAAATATAACAAGTAAGGAGCAGTTAAAAAGGCACTTCATGTTCATATGGATAAATGAACAAAACATATGTACTGCAATGTTGCAATGGTAACTAAAATCAGTGGTTCTTTATTGGTGGGTCAGGACTCAAAAGAGTGTTTTTAGGCTCTGTTAGGAAATACAGTATTTTAAGTTGTATTCTATAACAACATCAAACTGTGAAATGTCTAAATTGAAATTAATATTTTTTTATTTGCTTGTCTTTATTAGTTTCAGTTTGAAGATGGGTTACTGTTTTAAATCAGAGATTCCCATTCCCATAGTCGGGATTAGGACCCACGGAGGGTTCGTGCGGCACTGACCTGGGGGTCCCAATATGATTTCGAGATGATCAAAAATAAGGTAATTTGGAATAAACTTTACTATAAAATGTAAATCATATCACACAGCAATAAACAAATGAAACAAATCTAATTAAACCAGATTTGATATGTTTTATCCTTTGAAATGAGCACAAGCACTAATTACATTGATATATATTTTATGGGTTGTGTCCTAAAACACTTGGGAAATCTAACTTTAAAAACGTGTTGAGTCGTCTTGAGATTTATTATGATCAATAATTACTTAACCTTAGTTAACATACAGTATCTTACCCTCATTAAACAGTTCAATGAAGTCCAAAGCATGCTTTATGATCACTCTCATAGAATCAAAGATATTACTTCTGAGGACGCCTTGAGGCTGTGGGCCGACTTCTAGTCCTGCAATGTGTACACGTAAGATCAGACACATTTTGAAGACATGCCACAAAAATCGAACACCTCAGGGTTCGGACTTACCAACTGGGTGCTTGGCCACGGAGCGGGAAGTGGAATATTTTAAAAGTGGGTGTTCATTGAGAAGGACGAGACAACTGGCTGGAGCGAGTGCTTTCTGCAACATCAAACACAAATCAGAGATGTGAGTTACAGAAATAGAAACCAGAAAGCCTTCACAAAGCTGCTTTAATTCTGCGTGGTTGAATGTTAAACAAAAACACATACACAATCTTATGCAACAAATGAGTAAATGACTTACATAATAATATTTATGCACAAGAATTGCCACAGTCTAGCCCTTGTTCTATCCGGTTTAAGATTATGCTCTGATGACTCTTGAATAAGCAGCGCTATTAACACAGAACTTAAGAATATAACTATCTCAGCAATATAACTATATACAGTAGTAATCAATAAAGGACAATCATAAAGTAAAACAATGGCTGGAACCTAATAACTGAATAGTTCTTGGATTATTTGCCAATATTAGGGATTACTAGGGGGTTCATAATATCTTTTCAAAGACTTTATCTAATGGGATTCTTCTGCATTGTTTTGTATTTAGGCCTAGCATTGATGTCAGGATAAGCACCTAAGAACCTGAGCGCACCATGTCACCTCACCTAACCTCTTCTGTCAATTAAGTGTGTGTGTGGGTGTGTGTGGCCCTCCTCCAAACCTTGACATAGTTCATCATCTGCAGATTGAAGTGGTCTTTGGAGCTCTCGAGGATCAGGGTGCTGCCCATATTAGACGTGGTGTTGTGGAGGTCAAAGATTACGTCATAGGCGTCAGGGCTTCCTTTGGGTCCAAACATTTTGTTGATTTCCTGGGCTCTCTGCACTTCGTAAGGCAGGTCCTCTCCACTGGGGGCACTAAAATCCCAGATGCAAAAGGGAAAGGTCAAAATAAATGTCACACAGGATTAACAAAGCTGTTGTGAGGTGTTAATAATTATTCAGAATGTGGAAACCCAACCTTTGAACACAAAGTAGCAGTTTTACTATGTGTGACAACCGTTAACAACTACAAAAACAAGAACATAATATGAGAGCTTCCCCTGAATGCACCCAATCTGGGGCCTTCTCCAAACTGCCATGGTATAGCCCTTGTTCTATCCATATTGTCTCCATAGCAGCCCTCTTTAGACTCTATTTTGAGTCATGCCACTATTGTATGTAGCACTGTGTATACCACTTGTTGGGTGGGTGCCATTTGATAAATGTGTTGGCCTATGACTATTTAAAATCCACCAGCAAGAAAGTGTGCTGCTCATAGACTAGGTTTGTCAAGAGGGTAATCTTCTTACAGGCCAGCAGTTAAAGAGAGCACAAGAGCAAGAAGCAGCAGGGGTCACCTGAAACTGGAGAAGAGTTGCAAAGTATACATTTGTATTGTTAAGTCAACAAATGGAAGACCCTTGAAGCTAAATCTAAAAACCCTATTAGTATAGTGTAATAGCACCGTGCATCTATGATAGAAGAAAGAGTAATTTTAAAAAAAGCAGAACAAAACCACTATACCCTACTATAGTTAATCAATACCAGATAACTGTAATAGCCTACTGTAGATTCTTATGTAATGCACATGTGTAAAATGCCTTTGTGACGTATAAAAGGCTGATTGGAGATTTCTAGCTACTCTATATGAGCGAATACATTTTTATTGAGACCTAGCAGCCACAATGCCCAGTGCCCACGACTCCAATGTGTTTTCTCTACTCAGACCAGCTTGTGTCATCTTAACGATGGTGAATGGAAGGATTAATGGGGGAGGGCAGCTGTTATTATCCAGCGACAGCACGGACAGCTACACAACTTGTGGCCATTCACGCAGTGCTCTGCATGACCGAACAAGGATTTGCGCAACAGAAAGAGGGACAAAAACTGCCAGCGTCTTAATGATCTGCAGGCTCGGTCACGTTTCGCTCACGTTTTCCTATGTGGCTGAGAGACGGCTGGAGGAGGGACGCGCTGATCGCTTCTCATTGGTAGAAGCGCATAGGGGAACATAGCAATAAGGGGGACAAGGGAAGGGGGACACGGCTGATGTAAACACGCGCTGTCGTTTCCAAGGCGCAAGAAAAACACAGTGATTTTATGGACGCATTGTGACAACGCACGGTCACGGATCCAACACCGTTTACAATGAGCGAAGCCTTTACGGGCCTATATTTTAAAAGACATCACGCGTTGTGTCACTATTAGGATTTTGCAAAGACAAATGTCATTGAGCGTCTCCTTGCGTGGCCCTGTCTCCAAGCCAAAAAAAAAGAAAGAAGAAAAAAAAAAGAGCCTACGGAACATTTGTACACATTGTCCCAAAAAACGTCAACAGTTCTGTTTGATTCGTACTCGCGGACACAATCCAACAGTGTAAAGGTTATTACTGACAACACAGAAAGCACTGATCGTAAACAACCAGCTGTTATCGCGTCTGTCCCGCCAAGGCAGCGCGTGTTTACCTGAGGTTCTCCGCAGTGAACGCTCGGTTCAGATCCGTGTCCACGTATCTGGAACACTTCTCCACTGCTTTAGGGTTCGTTATGAACGGCTTGGTCTCGACATCTTTCCTTTGGATCTCTGCGCTGTTCTTCATCCACAGGTTCACGAGAGTTACACCTGACATCTCGTTTCCGTGCGTCCCTCCAAACACAGCCACTCTCCTCGCGGCGTTAACCCGCACGTTGTTGTTGTTGTTATAAGACGACATGGCAGGACATATACAGACCCCGCAGAGTCTAAGGACAATGTGCACTAACGAGAGACACAAAGCACAGCAGAGGTAAACTTTCCACTCTGAGCTCACAGTGGCTCTGCCTACTGGCTGGCTGAGCGCGCGCTTACGTAACAAGCCCATGGGGTTAGGAGCAGAAAGCGTGCGTAAAATGTACCGCGTTGAAACTGTCGGCTATAGTCAAGGAGAAACTATTACAGTGTATACAAACTGTTAGAACCCAACGCTGTGAATACAAGTGTCGATTTTAGTGTAGATAAAAAACACATAACAAAACTGTGGTAGATGAGCCAAATGTTTATGGAAATAAAATGTTTCTTTATAAATACATCCTACAAACATATTACGTATCAATTTTCCAACTCTTACAAATAAATGGGTACAAAATCTACAAATGATAAAATGTTTGTACAGTTCATAAAAAAGTTGGATTGTCACATGACAGTTACAGCAATTACAAATAGATCTATAGTAAAACCTATACTGTACTGTCATTATAAATAACGTGCATTCAAAAATACTGATACGAAACCATCTAAGCACATAACAAAAATCTTTGTATGTACCAAAAAAAGTTAAATATGAATATTTTCGAGTTTGTATTTAAAATTCTTCCAAAAAGTTTTCAGAACCAGGATTATAAAGTCTTTTCTTGCCCTTTGCTCGGCTGCTGGTCTGCAGTCTGCCAGAAGAGGTCGACATTTCACCATGTGATGGAGAGCTGGTAATTTGATCAACATCTTTTATCCTGTTTTTCTTTATCTTTTCTCTCTTCATTGTAGTTTCCTCGAGCTCAGTCTCTACAGCTCTGCCTTCATCATTATCCCTGTGCTTTTTCTTCTTTTTTTTCTTTGATGCACTTGGGCTTAATATAGAACTTTCCTCACCGTCAGATGCCTGGTGTTGAGTTGTAATTTCAAAGTCAGGTTGATCGCTCTCATGTTTAGATTTCTTCTTCTTCTTCTTCTTCTTCTTCTTCTTTTCCACCTGATCGCCATCACCACTATGAGGCTGAGTCACTACAGTGCTGTCACAGTCTTTGCTTTCATTGCATCTGCTCATTTCTGTGGTTTCAGATGCTTCCCCATTTGAGCCTAAATTGTCAAGTTCATCATCTTCCATCCTGCGTTTCTTTTTCTTTTTTCTTTTGCTCCCTAAGTCAGTCTCTTGCAAAAGTCCATTTAATTTCGCTGATTCAACATCATTTGCGCTGATGCCAAGTTCGTCTGCTCCATGACTCTGTGCAGACTGCGAAAGAGGTACATTTGCATTTTCCACTGTTCCTGCAGCAGAGGAAACTTTCCTTTTCTTTTTCCTCACAGACACTGAATCATCGCTTTGTGTCACTATGAAATCTGAAGCACTATTATCACGGTTTACAAATTCAGGCTTTTCTTGACTCTCGACCAACTCTAGTGAGTCATTTTTGTTTGTTCTTTTCAGTCTTTTATCTTTTAATGTGACATCTTGCTCATCATTACATTCACCAGGGTCTGCTTTCCGCTTCTTTTTATGCTTCTTTCTTTTAACATCACTTGTGTCTGACACCACATTGTCCACTGAAGAAATATTTTCCGTCTGTCCAATATCAGGCATTTGCGATGGGACTAAAGTCGCACCATTTGTCCCGTTTTCAGCATCGTCCAGATCTGCACTTTTCTTTTTATGCTTCTTTTTCTTCTTTTTCTGTACTGTAACATCATTAATTAAATCTTCAACATTCGGACAAGATGGCTGCCCAGAATCTTCATATATACATTGATCATTTACTCCTTTGTCTGCACTGGAGCTCACAGACACAGGCTCAGTCAGTTGAGCGGTTTCCAAATCACATTCATCCTCATGTTGTTTTTCTTTCCTCTCCTTCGTCTTTGTTTTACTTTTTCCAAAGGTTTTGCTTTTGTGCCTGTGTATATCTGTTGATTCATTGTCTTTGATGCTGATGCCAACTTTGTTTGCTCCATAACTCTGTGTTGGCTGTAAAAGAGGCAAATTTGCATTTTCTTCTGTTTCTGTTGCAGAGGAAAGGTTCCTTTTCTTTTTCCTCACAGACACTGAATCATCACTTTGTGTCGCTATGAAATCTGAAGCACTATTATCACGGTTTACAAATTCAGGCTTTTCTTGACTCTCGACCAACTCTAGTGAGTAATTTTTGTCTGTTCTTTTCAGTCTTTTATCTTTTAATGTGACATCTTGCTCATCATTACATTCACCAGGGTCTGCTTTCTGCTTCTTTTTATGCTTCTTTCTTTTAACATCACTTGTGTCTGACACCACATTGTCCACTGAAGAAATATTTTCCATCTGTCCAATATCAGGCATTTGCGATGGGACTAAAGTCGCACCATTTGTCCCGTTTTCAGCATCGTCCAGATCTGCACTTTTCTTTTTATGCTTCTTTTTCTTCTTTTTATGTACTGTAACATCATTAATTAAATCTTCAACATTCGGACAAGATGGCTGCCCAGAATCTTCATATATACATTGATCATTTACTCCTTTGTCTGCACTGGAGCTCACAGACACAGGCTCAGTCAGTTGAGCGGTTTCCAAATCACATTCATCCTCATGTTGTTTTTCTTTCCTCTCCTTCATCTTTGTTTTACTTTTTCCGGAGGTTTTGTTTTTGTGTCTGTGTATATCTGTTGATTCATTGTCTTTGATGCTGATGTCAACTTTGTCTGCTCCATAACTCTGTGTTGGCTGTAAAAGAGGCAAATTTGAATTTTCTTCTGTTTCTGTTGCAGAGGAAAGGTTCCTTTTCTTTTTCCTCACAGACACTGATTCATCACTTTGTGTCGCTATGCAATCTGAAGTGCTATTATCAACAAGGTCAGATTTTCCTCCACTCTCAACAAGCGCTGACAAGATATCTGTGTCCGTGTTATTCAATTGCAACTTCTCCAACGTGACATCTCGCTCTTCATTGCGGTCGCCAGGGTCTGCTTTTGGCTTCTTTTGTCGTTTCCTTCTTTTGTGATCACTCATGTCTGACGCCTCTTTTTCCTCTACAGCATTTATATCACTCTGTCCAAGCATTTGTGACGGATCTAAACTCAAACTACTTGTTGCATTTTCTGTGTTTTCCAGATCTACAGTTTTCTTATTGCGCTTTTTCTGCTTCTTTTTCTGTACAGAGGCATCATCATGTGAAAAAGATGGCTGCCCTGCATCTTCATGAATGCTTTGTCCATTTACTTCTTTCTCGGTTTTGGAGCTCACAAACACAGGCTCTGCCACTGGAGAAGTTTCCAAGTCAAATTCCACATCATGGATTATTTCTTCACCGTCATTTTTCCTCAGGGTTTTATTTTTGTGACTATTTGTTTTGAGATTGTCAGAAAGAAGAAGGCTGTTTTGACTCAGATAATCATTATTATCACCGTCCATTTTATGTTTGCGTTTCTTTTTGGGGCCGTTTTCATTGTAACCACTGTCCTGACTGCTCCTTCTAATGTATTGCAAAATGCTTTGGCTTTGAGTGTTGTCAGATTCTTCTGATGCAGGTAACTCATTCCCTTGGTTTGCATTTGGTTGGAGATCAGTCGAGTTCACAGAAGATTCTGCAATACGGGTAGACTTTCTTACAATGTTTGCATTCTTGCTTCTTGATGTGAAAAGCTCAGAATCTTCTATCAAAGTAGCATCACTGTCACCGCTGTCCTGATGCTGTGGTTGTTTGTTTGACAAAACTTTAGGCTTATTAGAGGCCGATTGTGACGTGTTCTTTCTTCCAAAATGCAGAGTTTCCTCATGTGCTTGTTTACGCTGAGACATGTTAATCTTTGACTTGAACCAAGGCTGTGAACTCTTTGTAATTATGGGTTTGACGGAGTATACAAACTGCCTTTTGTCCTAAAAAACAAACAAACAAGTACATTTTAAACCTATTTGAGGAAGATACTTTGAGGCAGTCAATAGTGTACTTACAATAACTTTAACATCTTCTTCATCTGACTTTTCCTCTCTGAAAAAGAGTGTATTCATTACTCATTAGCAAGGCTGGATTTATGCAGGGGCTTACAGGGGCTAAGCCCAGGGGCCCAGCAGGCTGAAGGGCCCATGGACATAAGGAGAAAAGGAGAGTTCCCTCTCTCTTTGCATACTCCCCTCACATGTAAGGCTTAATCAGATGACTTTGTACCCAAGACTAAAGCAGGTCTTAACCACGACTAAACCAATAATAACAATAAATAATAATAATAATAATAATAATAATAATAATAATAATAATAATAATAATAATAATAATAATAATAATAATTATAATTATAATAATAATACAAATCATTTTATTTCTTAGGCGCCTTTCTAGACACTCAAGGTACTAAACTAAGACTAAACCAGTTCTAAACGAGGTCTGAGCCATTTTCTATATGTACCTATTGGTCTGTTAAAATGCATGAGAATGCACCAAATTGCACCATTAAAATAAAAAATATCTCTGTGGGAGGACCCCCAGACCCCCCACCAGTCTGGCAGTCGCAAAGGTTCTTCCGCGCTCAAATTGTGGTCATTATGTTTATATTTTTAATCTAGTACTATGTTTAAGAAGTTACTTGTGCATATTCAAATTTTTAAAAATCATTCATTTTTCTTTTATTTATTCATTTATCCAGACATACAGTATATGGGGGGGCCCTGAAAAAACTTAAGCCCCGGGGTCCATTTTACTTAAATCTGGCCCTGCTCATTAGTCACCTGAAATTCTAAACATTCATATAGTGTGAAAACCTGCCAACACTTACTCTGAAATAGGTGTTATTTCCTCATTGTCTGATTCAACGCTTGGTAAAGATGATTCAAAGGATGTTCTTCTATTTCCACTTGGCCACATCTCACTGACACATTTAAAAAATCCCGCCATACCCATATACTGTAAAGAGAAAGAAACTGTTTACATATAATTGCAGCCATCTCGTTTAAAAGCGTTCAATAAATAATAAAGTGAACCACTCTTACGTGAATGGCTCTGTTTTGAGCAATGTACAATGACCTATCTTCAGGCGGCTTCCTCTGCTTGAGGAAAGGAAAGTTGTAGTTCGGCAGACCTGGGCGCTTTTTGTGCTTCTTTGGGACATGTTCAGGTTCACTTTCACCGGATGATGCTAATTCATGAAATCTGGGAGACAGAGGGGTGGACCTGTGGCTGAGATGAGGCGCGCTTGTTGATCTGACAGGATGGGGCACTGGTTTCTGAGTGATGAAAAGGCTGTCTCCAGAATCACTACACAAAACAGGGAAGCCATTTGTTATTGAAATACCCAGTTTAGCAGGAGAAACTGACATTTAATTTAGTTCTTTTAGGCATTTCATCAACTTACCTTTCTTCATTTTCAGCAGAACCATTCCCAGTCTCGCTCTTGTTTTCCATGGATGCTATTATTTTACTCACTTATGCACATAATCTTTGTAAAAACATATGCAGTCCTCCAACAACTACAAAGGTGAGCATGCCTTGGCTTTGTTGATAGTTGAAATCTCATTGGTGAAGAAGGAAGACGCTAATCTGAGACGTGCTTGTTGATATAAAGTATCCCACAGCGGTCTTATCATTAAAACAAGCACAAAATAAGTAAACCTACAATACAGTTTGTCAGTTCCTTCCTTTGTACGAAATAAAAATATAAATTCTACAAGCTACGGCTGCACATGTTTGATTTTGTGTTTAACAGGAAGTGATTGTAGGTCATGTGACCAAACACCAAAGAGTAAAAGGGCGTCGTTAAATAGAGGATGCATCAAACTTCCGTCTTTGTGTTGTCGTTCGCTCTTAGATATTTTTCATTTAAGATTATCGATTGAAATTACTGTTTCTGTACACTAGAGTATCATTATTTTATCACATGTTATGATCTCACATTTACACGCAAAAAAATCAACCAAAATCAAATAACTGTTACCACGCGAGTCATTTTGCCTAAGGTCCAAAGCAATAGAAACATCTTGTTCAAGTTAAATCTTTGTTTACCTTCTAGACCCTGGTCGCAGAGAGCAACTTTCTGCACAGCTCCTGATTCCTGCACAACCCACTCACATTTATATTTCGCCCCAACGAATCCTCCAGTCAGGGCAGATATGAGTAAAACAGAGAAAGTTCAGCTGCATGTTCCAGCCTTGGAAGAGCTATGCGTTGGTAAGTATTACTGTCTGATGTATGTCTTTGCATAAACTTTCCATGATTCCATCTGCATGTCAAGCTGCTGATTAAGTAATGCTATGTGGTATTTATCTTTACAGTTTTGCAATCAGGACTGCAAACTAACTTTGCAGAAGTACAAGTCAGTGTGGTTGAATGTCCAGATCTGACCAAAGAGCCATTTCAGTTTCCTGTCAAAGGTAAATGCTGATTTAGGGATTTCTGACTCTCTTAGGACTATTAGGCACTGTTAGTTATGAAATGCATTACATTATCGGGAAATTGAGCTGGACGGGGAGACATTTAGACTGTGTAAAAGTGTTTTTCTTTCAGGCTTATGTGGAAAGCCTCGTATCACTGATGTCGGTGGTGTTCCTTATCTGGTCCCTCTTGCCAAAAAGGAAAAGGTTAGAACTTAGACACTGTGGAAAAGGACTGGCAATGAATTCTGATATATATCCACTGCTTATTACAGGAATATGACATGAATGTAATTTCAAAAGAAGTGGAACTTCCTGGAGGCTTTTTACTTGGTGCAGGGGCTGTTGCTTCCCGAGTAGTAGGGATGAACGCTGAGGTCAGTAGACTGAAGTGCAGTGACAAATTACAAGTCTATGTTTGAACATTTCTTACAATCTCTCCACAGATGATGCCCCTTGTTCTGACTGAGGTGGAGGGAAGACCTGCTGTCAATGGCAGCTACTTCTCATCAATTAATCCAAGTAATGGCCAGTGTCTCCAAGAAAAGTACAGTGACAAATTCTCAGACTGTCATTTTGGTTTAATGGCCAATCTTTATGCCTGTGAAGGGAAACCTGGGAAGGTAAATATAAAATAATAATGACAATGCTCACTTTGTGTCTGAAATATGCAAGTCATTATTAGCTGTACCTTTCAGGGTTACATATAAACTAACAAAATATTTGTGTCATGGCTGAACTTTAAACCGTCTATTGGGATAATAAACATTAACAAAGAAACTCTCTGACAGGTCATAGAGGTCCGGGCCAAGCAGCGGACAGGAGAACAAAGCTTTGTGACCGCATTACGAAAGACTCTTGAAGGGCACTACCCTGACAAAAGCATCGCTCTAGGGGGAACTTTTGTCATACAAAAGGGGAAAGCTAAAATCCACATTATGGTGAATATCCATCTATAATACAGACAATAATATCCAACATATGGAACAATTCTCCACTGACTTTTGACACTGTTGTTTCCATCAGCCTAGAGAGTTCTCAGTTTGCCCACTAAACACTGATGATGACGTCAACAACTGGCTGAAGCATTTCGAGGTCAACGCTCCACTCATCTGCCAGTCAGTGCTTGTGTCCAAGGACCCAGTGAGTCCAGAAACATTTGATTTTATAATAATAATGCATTGGTTTTATATAGCGCTATACATGGCATTATTCATTCACTCTATACTTCCATACATACTAATAACACAACCGTTTGATATTATTTGAATGAAATTGTGAGACTTTATTGCCTTTGTGCCCAGGGTTTAGACTTGAGGGTGGAGCACACTCACCTCTTCAGCCATCATGGAGAAGGAGGCCACTACTACATCGACACAACCCCGGACATTGTGGAGTACGTGGGTTACTTCCTGCCTGCAGAATACGTGTACCGCATAGACAGGCCTACGGAGACACATGGGGTTGGACGAGATTAAGAAAACCATGACTTATTATACATTGCCTAAATAATGACTTTCACTGTTAGATTTAATTGTCCTGTTGTTGTTTCAATCGATTAGTGCCTGTGTGCCAGTGGTTCTCAACTGGTTGGTCAGACTTGGCACCAAAATATGGGCCGCTCGATCATTTCAGAAGACTTTGCCAAAATGACTGTTGAAAAGTCGTCTTAATCGTTGTGTATATGTGGGTGAGAGTCATCCATGTTCCGGGCACTTGGCTTGTTTCCCAGTCAGGGACACAGGGACCTCACAGGGCACTTGTTAGAGTTATTTTAGATTAGATATTTCCACAGGTAAGCTCTTTAAATGTCACTTTGCAGTCAGAAGGTATGACTGTTGTTTATTATTTTTATAAACAACAGTTCAATATGATTTCTCTCTAGATCTACAGCATTCTTGGGGTAGGGGGGACTCGGGGTATTTCTTAGAAGGACGAAGAAGTTTGTTGGACATAAATGTTGGGGAACAACTCAATCTATGGGGACATGCACAAAATGTTAAAGTTTGAGTCAATATTTTTATTTGTCCTAATAGACTGATGGTGAGTCCCGGAGCATATACCACTTGAGAACCAATTCTGTATTCATTATAGTAAAAAAAGAAGTATTGATTTGCACACTTTGAAAATAATCTACATTTTGGAAATAAAAATTACAACATAGCAAATAAGGGTTTCATATTCATTTCATATTTTCATATCTGGCATTTGACTTGTAAATAATGCATAAAACAATGTTTGATTACATGCACAAGATGGATATGCTGTTGAAATTGAAAATAGGGGTGAGAGAGTGGGGTAAGTGAGTAAGAATAGCCCTTATATTTTGAGAATAAAACATTTTTGTTTTTATATTAGATTCTAGATTAGATTTTTACATGATTTTAACTTGCCAGATAAAAAAAGAAAGAAAAAAAGGCTGTAAAATAACTCAACTTTTTATGAAAGTGTTTTTCACGACTCAAGGTGAATTTTTGGTCTGATCACAAAAACGATCACCACAAAAAAAACAACTACATCTTGGCAAATTTTTCCCCCTCATGTTAGTCGGTCATTTTTGTTAATTGATAATAATAGTTAATTTTTAACTCTGCTCCATAAGAAACAATGAATAACAAACTACAGAAAATGTTAACGGACAATTCTATAGTTTTTGCATTGGTAGAGCTGGGTCTACTAGAGACAAGCAAATTAAATGAAATATTACATACAATTATTTGTGGGTTTTTAGAGACACAATTGCATAATCTACAGATGGTGTGCATGAAAAGAAAAATATTATCAGATTTTTTTCATTAAAGTGTAAAAAATAAGACTTAATGATGTTTAGTATTAATTTCACCTTTAAATTTGGTGGTTCAAGTTACCCCAAGACCTATCTAAAAGATGCAAACAACGAGAAAACATCACAAAATGTATGAATGTATCTATTTTATACTGTTTTTACACAACCACCACCAAAGCAAAAAAGTGGCTCATCTTACCCCCACTGGATTCTTTCAACTGTGTTAGCACTAGGCCAATACAATACATTTACAGCTTTATTTACATAAGATTGATTTACAGCTGGGGTTATGTCTTAATCCAAAAAATATTTAACCAGCCCTACAGTCAGCTGTTCTGCATCCAACAGCGCCCTCTTGCGTCCGCAGCTCCTTCACACACCATTTCCCACAATGCTACTGCCGCACTGTACCGGAAGTTAGACGTCTATTGACAATATGGCCGCGGAGCTGGATTTGGATTCGGAGAAATTTTCAATTTGACAGCGCGGAGCCGGGCTGAAGCACCGATCTGTTGTCGGCCGGGAGTTTGCGGGACAGATGCAGTTGAATGAAGGGCCCCGTGGTTTTAGGGGGCGGTGTCTGTGAGCTGAGGGAAGGTCCCAAGTTCGAGCGCCGTCATGTCGTTTTTCAAGAGGAAAGGTAAGGAAGCTCTGTGGGAGAAAGCTGCAACGTCAACGGCGGCTCGGCCCAGAGATCAGATGTAAATAACTGGACAGCGTCTGCCAGGAAAGTGGACACGAGCACAGGGCTTACTTTGTTTATGGTTTATCTGCACTTTGCTACTAATGCCACTGCTCCGAGACTGCTAGCTTAGCACTGGCCTTGCGGGTTTCTTTTCTTATCTTACCTAACGGTATAAAAAAACACTACATTCATATACTGTCGCGTGTTTTTGTTAGCTATATAACCTACAGAGTTATCTATTATTTGCGTCTGCATCGTCTCACTATGAACTGGCTGGATAGATTGATGGAGCTGCAGTCTCCCTCCATCCAGCAGACGAACCTGGTTCAATGGGTTTTACCATCAGAAGCTGCTGGAAGCTGTGATTTGTAAAACCATCTAGTCGTGTTGCCTTTACACCCACGTTTCCTGGCTTATTAAAACACCCCTGATATCGCCAGTTCATTCAGGATCAAAGGGTGAAGCAGGGTCAAGAATGTCGCTGGGAGTCGCTACCATCAGAACTATCAAGGAGTTCACTCTTTGGGGAAATGGAAAGTAGTGTGTTTCTTTATAGACCCCTGTGTTTAAAGCAGCTGACACAGCAGGACTCCCAAAAGAGGAAACACAACTACAGTGTAGTGCAGTGATGTAGTGACACTCAAGACAGACAGGAAGTGAGTGCTTTCTTGAGTAGATGGGATCAGCTTTCAGTCACAAAGTTGGCAGATATTATAAAAATGTGTTCATTTAAAACATGTTAAAACTTCTGGGCTTGTATTGATCTAGTAAAACTGTAGGTCCAGAAAATATCCCATCTTCCCTGTATTTCTTGGAGCTCTTTCTGCTTGTGGTGCCATAGTGAAGGCACAATTTATATTTGATTTTGTGTAGCACTATTGAGTTATGGAAGTGTTACTCTTTGGAATGATGATGGTTCTGCTTAGAATAAAAATAACGCATGTGCATACCCGCTTTAAAAAGTTTCTATATCATCATCAGTGGCAGCATGTGTGGCAACAACAGGTCGACTGTAAATAATGCCAGCATTTTCAAGCACTATAGGTTGTCTAGTATGTCCTGATGATGTCATGGTGTAACTGGATAGTATGTTTGTTCTGGACCCCCGCCTTGTCCCTCTTCATCTCAAGCCCCTTGGTTCCACCCGTTATTGTATGATGTGATTCATAATGCGCTTGTTGTTACAATGGTGCTCTCTTCTTTCGTTGCAGCCAAAACCAAAGAACCAGAAAAAGTGGCAGATGCAAAAGTAAACAGAGGTGAGAATATGACCTCATCATATCTAGTACAACCCTGTTTCGATATATTTGTGTTCTATACTATTCTGGTTGATTCATTGCTGCAATGTGTCACATGATCTGAAGTTATGACCTCAAGCCGCTAAAAGAGCACAGAAAGAGCATCCTCGTATAAAGTTTAACTGTGAAGAAAAGTGTCTCGCTCGAGGCTCTACTCACTGAGAGCCCTTTCAAAACCTGACTCTGTAAAGCACTTTTCATACAAGTCACCGTGAGGGCGCCTGGGCCATCACAACACGAGTCCAGTCTTTTTCAGGCCTTTGCTACGCATTCCAGATTGTTGATGTTTGTAATGTTAGGCAATACAGTACAAGGCAAGTTTATTTGTAGTTTTTGTTGTCATTTTCAGTCAGATTGATTTTTATCTTATTATTAAAAACAATCAAATATCACTATCAAAAGGAACTGCAATCCCTAGCAGGTTCTTGCACGTGTTTATATCCTTTTTTTTGTCCATGAACAGCCCCAGTCAGCCCACACTCTCCTTCTCTTGGACCGAAGAACCACAATGCCCCCCAGGACGTGTCGGGACCCAGCCATGTGGCCATCAGCGCCATCTCCGCAAACATGGACTCGTTCGCGCGGGGACGCACCGCTATCCTCAAGAAACAGCCCAGCCACATGGAGGCGGCGCACTTTGGAGATCTGGGTAAGCCGCCTCCATTCAGTTTGATCACAGTCATCACACACTCTGTTGCCATGTTGTTGCTCTGCGGTGACATTACCTGCATACCCTGAATAGATCCTTGTTGTGGTTATAGTGACGCTTCCTTTGCAAAGTTTCTTCATCGACAGTCTACTCTACTGCATGTCTTGTGCAAGAGGCAAACACTCCGCAATTAATCTGAGGTGCTTTGACTGCCCAGGAAGAAGCTTGTTAAACATTTCAGCTGAGGAATGTTGACACAGTTACACAAAGTCAATTGAAACTCTGCTGTTTTTTTTAATCAACAATACTCTATAATTAGAGGTGACAAAAACACGGTCTGCCCCATTCACTGAAAGGAGTTGGAGCTGCTCAGGCAAGTTGCTCAGAGAATAGTGGGTGAGTCAAAGGTGGAGAAACCTGTGCTGCAGCCTGAAACACTGGGCATCTGTTAGTGATAAGCCTCTGATGGATAGATATGTCTTTCCAACTTCCAACTAGTAGTTTCCAACTAGTAGTGTTTTTTGAGACTGTGAAGATTAAGGATTTGTATCATTCATTTTAGGTGGTATACTATAGGAGGAGTAAGGAATTGAAATGATGATGTTGAGAATTTATTGCCAAGAAGTTATTTTCCTTTGAAAAAAAGTTTGTGTAATGAAAGCATCATTTGTTTTCGGATCAATGCGTCCGTTCACAGTGTAGCCTCACATACTACATACATGCTACACAGCTATTGTGAAAGGACTATCACTCACTTGAGTTTAGTTATACTTTTGTATATTATATATATATATTTTTTATTTTATTTATAACATTTTTTGTTATAGTCTGTTTACCTTATTATTTACTGTTTACACTTCTTGTCCCCACAAAGTTCTTGGTAGTCATTGTATATAAGCACAATCACAATTTACCATATCATAATATAATTAATAAAGGCTATCTTATCTTAATATTTTTTTTTTTTCACATTTCCTGCCTCTTAGCACACCCTGAGTGTTTCTGAGAGCTGAATGTTACAAGTAAATTCCTCCATTATGAGATCAATAAAGGCTCATCTTTTCTGTCTTATATTTTGTGTAGATTTGTCTAACATTTGTATTTGTATGTTCAATGCTTTGACTTATGCAGATGAATTTGACACGTGTGTTTTCCATGTGTTGTAGGTCACTCCAGTGTAAACTACCAGCCGCAGGAGACCCGCTCTCGACTGTCTAAGACCGTGGACCAGGTTCTTCGGGACAATGTGGCCATGCCTCACTACATGAACTTCATGGTGCTGCGAGGAGCGGATCACCTGGTTCGCTTCTGGCAGGAGGCAGAGAGTTTCCGCTCCACCAGCTGGTCACGGGTTCGCGCTCACAGTCTGAACTCTGTCAAACACAGCTCTCTGGCTGAGCCTGTCCCCACCTCCCCAGACTCCTCTGACCCGTCTGAGCTCGCACAAGCTGCAGCTAACACACTCACACACCACAATAGCAACGACAGCCTCACAGCGCAGTGGGAGCGACGAGGGTCGTCCAGCTCAGAGACCGGACTGAGGCCAGGCACACCTCGAGCTGAAACACCAAGCAAGAACATGTCCTCAAAGACAGGCAGCCCCTTCAAGGGCCAGGCCAACAGCACGCTGCGGGACATCTCCGAAAAACTCATGAAAAGTATGCTCTCGACTCTGACTCACGCACACCACAAGCATCTCGTGGTCAATAACATCCTAACATGTTATTTTTCTTCAGGTATAGAAAAAGATGCTGTTACAATCTTTACTAAGTACGTCTCTCCAGATGCTGCTCGGCCCATTCCCATCACAGAACAAGTCAGAAACGACATTGTCGGTAAGAACTGTGTAACATTGAAATAGTACACTATCCGCTAACAGCTAAACATTGTTCTTTCCTTTTGTTTCTAGCAAAGATATGTGGTGAAGACGGCCTGGTGGACCCCAATAGCTTTGTCATTGCACAGTCTGTCGTATTCAACATCATGGAGCAACAGTGAGTTTGTGCTGATTCATGTTCGGCTCCTTCATCTGTTGACATTCAGATTACAGCATGTCATTTGTAACATAACCTCTAAATACCCACGGTGACAGCTAGGTTCACACTGACGCTGCCACTTGCTTCCCTGCAGGCACTTTAATGAGTTCTTATGGAGCCACCATTTCTGTAAATACCAGATTGAAGTGTTAACGAGTGGCTCCGTGTTTTTGGCTGACATCCTTTTCTGCGAGTCAGCGCTCTTTTACTTCTCAGAGGTGAGTGGACTCTCTGATACTTTCTTTTACTTACATGCCTCTGTCATATCTTCTGCAGTGATACATTAGTAGTACAGTAGTAGTCCATTTGAGATCAATAAAGTCTTATCAACCACTTTCCACCTAAGAAACCTCTGTTATAAGCATTTTGTGTCCTTTTTGTCATTTGCAGTATATGGAAAAAGAGGAGGCCATGAATGTGCTGCAGTTCTGGCTGGCCGCGGACAACTTCCAAAACCAATTAGCTGCTAAGAAGGGCCAGTACGATGGACAAGAGGCGCAGAACGACGCCATGATACTCTATGACAAGTATGAACCCATTACTCTCGATAAACCGTCTGTTATATACAAACAGTGACATTGGTTTTGGTCCTGCAGATATTTCTCACTCCAGGCCACAAATCCCCTCGGCTTTGATGACTCTGTGCGGATGGAGATAGAGTCGAACATATGCAGAGAGGGAGGGCCTCTACCCGACTGCTTCACCACTCCTCTTAGACAAGCCTGGACAACTATGGAGAAGGTCAGGCCAAACAAAATTAAAAGACCTAGAAAGATAAACAAAAATAGGTGTAAAAAAATGTGACATGGGACTTTTACAAACGACATCACACCCTCGAAAATTGGCATTTGGAGGAAGTGGTGTGCAGATTTCCAAATAAATGTCTAGAGCTTATCTGTTACAACAACTGGACCTGATTATTTCCAAACAACCGTTTCTGCACGGTGATGAACAAATCACAAATGCCGACTTCAACAGATGAGCTGCCATTGCTCAAATTGCCGGGACTCAATACAGAGAAGAATATAAAGTGGCTTTAGGTTTGTTAGCTCTAATGGCTGAGGTATATTCTGTGACATTCGTGACATTTCTTTGTGGTTAAGTTAACTTATAGATAGATAATTATAACAATGGAGGCAACAGACAGACTTGAATGGTCAAACTACCACAATGTTCCAGACATGCAGAGTCTCCAGTCCATCTTGACAGCTCTCGGGCTCGTTAGGAATAAACTATTTTCCCCAACATTCGTAAGCCAATTTGAGCATGATTTTACAAGAAAAACGTTGCACCCTTAATGAGGAGCGAGCTGTTAAATGTTGTTAATTGGTGTTTTGTTTTATTAGCTGCTTGACTGCTTCTCTTAAACTTTGATCCTCCGAAAGGTTTACGAGTCAAATTTCTGATAAATGATCCTATTACTGCACTGTGTAATGTGGCTGTCATGGCTTGTAGTAATTGAAAGTGACCAAAATCAAACTAAGCATGAAGGTCGGCAGCGAACCTTTGCAACTTGTGCCTGGAAATACATCCGGATGCTCATTTCTGCGT
This sequence comes from Gobius niger, assembly GCF_951799975.1. Classification (NCBI taxonomy): domain Eukaryota; kingdom Metazoa; phylum Chordata; class Actinopteri; order Gobiiformes; family Gobiidae; genus Gobius; species Gobius niger. The sequence goes on from NC_136862.1 coordinate 13,648,373, forward strand.
GTTGTGCCCATGTCCAGGTCTACATGCCAGGCTTCATCTCCAGTAACCTTTACTACAAATACCTGAGCGACCTCATCAACTCTGTGCGGGCAGATGAGTTTGTTAATGCCGGCTCTTCGGGTCAAGGCGGGTCGGCAGACGGCGAGCGTTCGAGCACCAGTGAAGGCTCTCAGACTCAGGTGAACCTACGTTCAGGCGGCGCCCTTTGACCCTCTGGCATTTACTGCTGTTACATGTTACATGTTATTAATGTCAAAACCACTTCATTAGGAATAGTGGGATGAAATGAAGGAGGAGTGTGACTAAATAATAGTGTGCTTGTGTGTATATTCAGCAAGGTGCTAAGAAGGCGGCCATAAAGATCTTGAAAAACTTTGATGAGGCAATAACAGTGGACGCTTCCAGCCTGGACCCTGAGACGCTTTACCAGAGACCATATGCTGGGTATGTACACTCAGTTTACCAGTGACTTACATGATATAAACATGACATCCCTGAATGATTTATGCATTTATTACTGGTCTGAGAGATCATATATGCAGAATCTTTGCAACTCTATGCAATGTCTTGTAAGCAAAGACAAAAGTCGGCTCAAAGTGCATATGAAACATTAGACACAATGTTTGTAAAACCATAGTTAATACAATTATACTTAAAATTCTGCAAAAGTGTCTAACCTCTTAACCCATGCCTTAACCGAGCACATTTTCTCCAGTTCTACCCAAATGTAAAAGTTCCTCGACTGGACTTACAACCTATAGGCCAGTGTAACATCTCATTTGACCTACAAAACTGATATAAAGGTCTTTCTTCGCGTTGTCACCGCCTTGATGTCACTTTTTCATTGTATTTTTAGAGGTGTTTTGTTGTTTGTCACGTTTTGCTACCTGTTTGTCGCCTGTTTTATTGCTTTTTCATCACTTTTTTTCACCTGTTTTGTTGTTTTTTGTCACCTTTTTGTCAGGCTGTATTTTGCTTTTTTGTTGCTCTTTTTATGCTTTTTTGCAGCGTTTTTATCATCATTTATGTCTTGTTTTTATCGGTGTTTTGACTCATTTTTTTTTTAAGATGCTTTTAGATGTGGGTAAAGCCGAACTGGAGAAAATGTGCTCTGTTAAGGCGGGGGTTAAGGGGTTTACCTTCTTTCCCTCGGTTTGAGACGTTTATTATTTTACTTCCTTATTGGACATGGCCAGGAAGTGACATATATATAGAGGTGAATATTTTCAACTGTTGCCATGCCAACCATGTTAAATCAATGAGAAATGTAAGTAAAAGTGAGTAAAATAAAAAAAGAAAAAGAGAGAATTTTTTTATTGGCTGGTAGAACTATGATTATCACTTACCACAGTAAAATCCTAATTACAAAAGTATTAAAAACCTATCATGTGCACTTTAATAGCTGACCTGCCTTCCTGCCATGTGAAGTCTGTATTGTGAGAGTTACTGTAGGACAACAGGAGTCGCTTGCTCGCAGTGAGTGGTGAGCCGTAACCCAATAAGCAGCGTCTGAATAGATAAATGTGCCCTAGTGTGAGACAAAGTAGTGTTCTGCCATAGTTTTAAATGACTGTTATGGACTACGCCTCCTAATACAAATGCAGTATGTACACCCGCTCATATGATCTTTGTGCCTGAGGCGGTGGTTTGTTCTGTCAGCTGTTGTCAGTCTTTTGGTCTTTGCTTCTTCGTCTGTAGGAAGATGACATTTGGAAAGGTGAATGAGCTCGGCCAGTTCATCAGAGAGGCCGAACCAGAACCTGATGTGAAGAAATCCAAAGGTAAACGATACTCCGACTGTTGTTTCACCTGTCAGACTCATGGCTCATTATTCTGCCGGTCCGAGCCTTCAAACTGCAATATCTTCTCATTCCGCATGCAGCGAAAAGCTCTGCTCTGTGGAATATAAATTTCATGTAGTGGCTGCCTTCACTCTAATAACAGCTCGGAGCCCACTAAAATATTTAGCATCATTTTTCTCACAGGAAAGTCTATCCACAGATATTAAATCTGTCTGTGATAGGAAAACAGTGTGTGCTGAAATAAGGCAGAACCATAACAGCCGCTACAGTTATCTAGTCCACCTCGCTTCTTGTGCCATTACCAAGCTCGAATTAATCGATCGGGCAGGGGCTTAACATCTACTGCTCACCAAAAGCCTCTTGTAAATAATTAAGATACAATACGTTTATCCATTTTATAAAAGCAGTAGTACAAAGTTACAATTTTACGGAGGGCTGCTTTGACAAAGAAATCTGTCATGAATCTGGCACAAAGTGTATCTTTTTTTATTTTGAGCAATTTTACATTCATTTTACCTTTCAAAATACATACAGTGTGGATGCTCAAAATGGAGTCGGCTGAAGCAATGAGCTTATAAGTGCCTACCCCATGTTCAATTCAATATACATTTACATAACATAATAGATTATAAAGTCTAGATTACATTGATTTTTGATACAAGCAAGTCCTTCCTGAGCTGAACAGATACAGATTATTAACGATACAATCATCAGTTTTAAACTTCAGACTTAGCAAAACTTGCCATGAAGAGTATTTAAATGCATAACACAGCAGCTTGGTACATTTGTTATAGATGTTTGTAGAACGAACCAAAAGAAACAGAACACTTGATAGAATGGATAATATCTAATAAGAATTACTACGTCATTAATCTTACTTTTGAAGAAGATAATTCGAGATCAAGGCACAGTACGTCATATATGGCAGTATCAGCGTATTATATAAGAGATGCAAGGACCTAGGACATAGCATGTGTTTAGCTTTATGTAAAATTCCAAGTGACCTGTACATTTTGGATTTAAAATGGGCCACATGGGGTTGCCAATGTAGTTTATTGTCAATAATTACGCCCAAGAATTTAGTGTCATAGAACATTGTCTATAGTAATTTTGACAGGTTGATTTATTTTCCGGTTGCTAAATACCATAAATTTAGTCTTATTTATATTTAATGAGAGTTTATTGATGTCAAACCACTTTTTGAGGGTCATTAATTCTGTTTCCACTGTGTCAAGAAGTTGAGTGATATATTTTCCAAAACAAAAAATATTGGTGTCGTCTGCAAATAAAATGAAATGAAGACATTTTTGATACATAAGTGTTCTAATAAGAGATTCTGTGTATTTGTGTTTATCTAATGAGTTAATGAGTTTGTGCATGTTTTTGAGACCTTGGCGTTATCCTTAAATCAGCTGTTCAATCGTGTATTTTCTATTCAAGGGTCAATGTTTTCTCAAGCTATGAAGAAGTGGGTTCAAGGCAACTCTGACGAGGTGAGGACATAGATTTTACTGGCATTGAATAAACTGACACCAGCTCTTTGCTCGAAGAATGAGGGTTTTACTTTGTGATTGCTGCTCTTAAGGCCCAGGAGGAGATGGCGTGGAAAATTGCCAAGATGATCGTCAACGATGTTGTCCATCAGAGTAACCATGACAGCCCTGTCAAGTCCACAAAGGTATGACGAATCGCGCTCGGTCTGTGCAGCATTGTCAAAGAAGACAATTTAACCCACATGGTTCTTAAATATATGACACTATATACCTGTCGATCCAACAAACCAGGTGAAAAACAGGTTCAATTAATTGTTGGAAAAAAGTGTTGTAAAGTTTCAAGAAGTCATGCAGGCATTTATCTCCACTCCTGCAATGCACTCTACAAAGTCTTAGCTACACTGCACTTAAAGGGATATAATTTTAACCATTTTGCATTTTAAAGACCTTATATTTGAGCAGCATCAGCTTCGTGGTTGTATAAGCTACGCAGCGGAAAATAGTCCCTCAAAATGCGATCATTCATGTGATGCAAGGTCAGTTATATTCCAAAAATTATTCTATCGACACAGACATTTATATGGTTAGTCAGATGTTATAAGTGATTTGCCTCCGGTGCACTGTGGAGCGGGTCAGTTGTATTTGTATGAGGAGCATGAAAGAGTCGATATTTAGAATCTTGTTAAAATATGAAAAAAAAAAAAAGACCTGCACAGTAAATTGATCATTTTCTTTACTTAATTTTGTAATATTAGAATAATATCTTTGTAAGTTATTAACATGAATCTCTTCTGTTTGTTTACAGCTATGACCCCACTGAGGAGCCAAAGTCACTCCAAAAGTCCAGCATTGGTTGTGCCAGTGAGAGACTTTACATTGCCCTGCTATTACCTGCATCACTCCCGAATCGAACAAGGCTTTTTCTCTTCTTAACCTCCCCCTGACAGCACTGTATGTGTGGCTATGAGTGGAGCAGTGCACACTCGGGGAATGTGAACTCGCATCTCTACAGCTCTTATCACTATCATGGAACACAAGAATTTACAAAGTGTGATGTTGAAGAGTCACCTTGGAGATGGACACAACATAGAGCCAGAAGAGAGCTCGCATCAGAAGCACTCCCGCTGCACGGCTGTAGCCAAGTTATCAAATGTGTGAGAGTCGGTCGGACCGAGCGGAGGAAGTTGCAATAGCGTCACTTCCGCACAGCTTTTATAACCATTCCGTTTTTAGATGATGCAGCCACACCGCTCCTGGAGCAGATGAAGTTGCTGTATGGTTTTAAAACCTGCACCTGCCTCCCCCAGCCTTTCCCTGGAGGAGTTGTGTCGCCTTGGCTGTTCAGCGACAGGAGCTTGCTGTGGCTGTGCTGTACTGTAGGACTTACTGTAGGACATAAAGACAATGGATGATTTCAATCAGCTGCTGGCCTGGTGGTCACTTTTGTGAGCGTTCACAAAGCATTGTAGAAATACTCCCTAATGAACTGAGCGCTCCGATCGTAATTGAAAACAAGCTTTGTGACATAAATGTTCTAAAGATGTATGTAGATTTCTGGTTTATCCCTAATACTCCTGTTAGTCTCCTTTGGTGATACAGTGACTGTCTATTTGTAAATCCTATTGAATCAAACTTGAGTGATTACTAGATGGTGCAACTGAATAATACACTCATGGAAGACAACTTATTTTTATTTCATCAAAGCCTTACCATAATGTGGAACCAGAAAAAAACCTTTGGTACTATGTACCTCTAAAGTTTTCTGATATGTATGTGTACTTAATCTATAATATATTTAAAATGTGTATGATTTAAATACATATATTATGAAAATTGAGCGTGCTGGATTTTGTTTCCATTTGATACAGTCGTTGGTGCTTTAATGGGTGCAGATAAATCCCTTTAATTATTTCTTTGACCATGGGGTGGCAGTGTTGAACACTTTGTAATGCACCAGGGAAATGCTCTTCAGACGCAACAGAAGGTGAATGAACAATTGGCCTGTGCACTTCTGTCAGGGAAAGTTTGCTAATATGTTTGATTCTTTGCTTTGCTTCAGGCCGTAATGTACAGGTTTGTTTTATCAGTGAACTGCGTTAGATATTTCTGAAGCACGTGGAGCTGGCGCGCCCTCCTGCCCAGAGTCACATCATGCAGTGTCCGTGAGGTAAAATAATCAACTAAATCTATATCCTACATGTTCTTAACTCATAATCATTAAGACAGTAAAATGTGAAGTGCATCTCACTTTATTTTTATTTCATTAAAATGCACTACAGGTCAGGAAGGAAGGGCTGTTCCACAAAAGTGTGTTAAAGGAAATATGACTTATTATTCTAGAATATATGCGTGTCCCCTAAAACACATTACTCATACAATGATAACACGTAGGCCACTGTTCATTAATAATGTAAGACGCTTTATGTGCTGCAAAATACATGTCAATTTCTTGGAGTTGACAGACAAATACCGGAAGTCACATCAACCTCTTCGCATCCTTGTGAAATGCATTTGACATTTGCGCATTGATTTGCTTTGCGCATTTACGAAATAAAACATCTGCACGGCGAGAGTTCAGATAATCGATCCATTCTTAATATTACATCTGCCTAAAAAAATAGTCCCGTCTCCATCGTGCTGTTATTATGAAGGCGTAGGACGGAAATGTCGGTATGAAACCTCTCTAACTTGGTGGAGCCATGCCTCAGTCGCACTAATTCAGGAGGCAAGTGCGGTGCGTCTCGGGGTTGAGCCACTCAGAGGCAGAGTCTGGAGCAGCGGGACACGCACCCTCACTCTTGGTCCTGGCGCAGCGCTACTCTGGCGGAACAAGTCCTCGGACGCACGCATTGCTATGACAACTGCGCATCCACTTTTGGGTGTGACAAATTTCTTAGGCGTATGTGTCAGATCTGGCCTCATCCCGCGGCACTTGTGAAGGCGCGGATGACTTAAATCCATCTTCTGCTGCTTTCGGGACGTCTTTTCCCCCCCCAGTTTTTTGTTTTGTTTTGTTTTACTGTATCCCCCTGTCTGCACATGTTTAGGACGCGAATGTGGATCCATGATGGAGGGATGCGCGCACGCTTCTGGCCACGGGCTGAAGTTGAAGTTTTGAAGGTGTGAACTCCAAATGCATCCGCTCCTCAGCCGGGAGAAGAAAGAAGAAGAAGACGAAGAAGAGGAGGAAGAAGTCGGTTTTGGGGTCGGCTTTTTGCCCCACGCTGCCACCACCACCACCACCACCACCATGTTCAGCTGCGTGGGCTGCTTCTGGGTGCTCCTGTCCTCCGCTCTGGTCGCGGTCTGTAGTTTCAGCTTCATCTCGCCCGCGTGGATTGTTAAGGAGCAGCTGCGAAACAACCACCACCCACAGCACCACGGCCACAGCAACAAGGACTCCGTGAGTTTTGGGCTGCTGTGGCACTGCTCGGAGTCCCTGGATCACATGTACAGATGCTACACCTTTGGAGGATTGGGCAAATTCGCGGAGATCCCCTCCAGCTCCTGGCAGGTAGTGAACCCCACACAGCTTTTACGCACCGCTGACGCACATAAGGTTATATGTTGGAGTGCTCAAACTGTTGTCAGATTTCTCCCTCTAAGTTCTGGTGTTGTTGCTAGTTTCTAGAGACTGTCCTGGTTCTACTTTGGGGTCAGAACTTGTAGTACTTGTGGAAGAGCGGTTTTCTTCGCATTCTCTCATCCATATAAAAGGAAAGTCTCTGGTTTCAGTTTCATAACTTGTTTGGCCTTTCACTGTTTCATTGAGAAGTTCTTATGGGTTTCTATTAGGCACTGCTCTCTATGTATACCACTCATCAATGGCACTAAAGGCATTGACAATAAAGTATTATCCAGTTTGGTACTCGGGCTGAATTCGTCACTGTTTTAACCACTACTCCTGACCACTGTTTATATCAGGGGTGTCCAAACTTTTTGTCTCCTGCATATACAGCACCTACAGTAACTTTACCTCATTCTTTAACTCAAAGAAAATGCCACATTCGATTATTTTGAAAGTGTCAGTTCAGCATCAATTCTTTTATAAGTCTTTTTTTTTTTAACATATAGCCTACTGTTGTCGATGTTGACAACCTTTGCAATAAAAGTTGGAAAACTGAAAGTTGATGCTACAACACTCTGTGATTAATAAATACCAAGACACCACAACAGTGTTTCCAATAGGAGTGAAACAGCGCCCCCAATTTGACGCTGGTGGTCAAACAGTGTACTGCATCCATATTTACCATTGAGAATGAATGGAAGAGTTTTAACCACACTCAGCGCAAAAGGTCACTCTCTGGCGGGCCAACAGAATTGTTTCGGCGTGCCAAATTTGGCCCCACTCCCGGTTTGTATCCATCCTTCATTTAAAGCTGCATTATGGAACTTTTTATGTGAAAAAAAGGTTTGATTTGTGCACATTTTACCTTTTAGTGACATAGTGGCTGTATGAGTGGTCAACATGTCGCCTTTGCTTTCCATCACAGCGTCCTCTACGAAGCGTTTCTAATATGTTTTCACAGTGTACGAACCCTCTCACCAGAAAACATACCAAACAATTGATCCTGGAAAGTTGTAGAGGCCACAGTGATGGAAAGTAAAGGCACCATGTTGACCGCTCATACAGCCATTGGTCAGAAAAGGTGTCTTACGCACAAATATCAAGTTTGTTTTTTCGCTTAAAAAGTTCCATAATGCTGCTTTAACTACCAATTCACTAACAATGCCCATTTTTGTTTATTGTGGTTCATTAAAAGCAAATGTTTTGTCCATGTTGTGAGAAGTACTGTTTCAGAGCGTCCACTAATGTTCACCTTCACGAGTCATTAGTAAACAAGTGTAAATGACTTTAGCCTAAGCTGATACTGAGGAGCTTGTTTTGACAAATGGCAGCGGCTCAGCGCTCTGTCACAGTGTGATGAATCTCTTCTGGGCTCCTTTACGCTGCACGCGCCCCATACATGACATGGTAGAACGCTGCAGGATTCCTCTCTGATTTCTATGCCCTCCCGCTTGGATTTTTGGGAATGCATTTTTGTGATTTCAGTCAGGACGGGAGCACTGATACGTTGATGTGATGAGGGGTGCAGCATAGAGAGCGGCATCTGCAGCACAGCACGCCTGACACACATCAAAGCCGTTAAAGTGGCAGAGAGTTGGCAGGCTTTTTAGTGATCACGACTCCCCACCAGTAGTTTCAATTTGCCATGTCGTGGTTTAATTGAACTCTGTGTGAGCGTGTGTCTGTCCATTGCACATACAAGTAAACAGTAACATTATGTGCAAAAGGGCAAAGAGAGCAAGGATTTATCTGTGGCTATTGATATTAAACTATAAATAGGGATAGTTTTTCAGTTTCAGGGCAGAGTCACTCTAATTGTTATTATACATATTAGGGCCCTGTACCCTGTAGCAGGTACATAAATAAAACGGTTCATTGGTTCAAACTCATTATTAACTTTCTTACACATTTTAACATCCCAATTCTTCACAGAGATGAGTTTATCAGCCTCCTTCACAACCTTCAGGATCTCTTGCAGGGTCACTGTCACAGAAATGTTAACAAAGAGGACTCTTCAAATCATTTTTCCACAAATGTCTGAGTTTACAATATGCAGAAACACTTTCTTTGAAACTACCCAAATTTAGTACAATGTAATGTGCGATCTAATAATGTGAGTTACAAACATGATGGAATAATATATATTTGGGCGTTGGAGGTACATGATATAATAAGACATGAGATCCTTAGGGTTAGGGCTTAAAGGGGCTAGATGCAAGTTAGCCATTTTATACTCACTACTGCCACCTCAGGTCTGACGTGTAACTGCGCCTTCTATATTAAGCTCGTGCATGACGGCAATTCGGACCCGATTTAACACCTTTTTGAGTGACAGTGCAGGATTTAGAGGCAGTTGTGGTGAACAGGTCTGGGCTCATTCTACACATTAGGACATTGCTGGAACATGTAGGGGGAGGAAAATCCTTTTTTGTTTTGTTTTTTAAACTCTGTATAGTCCTTTTAAGGTTAGGGTTAGGGTCTATCAAGTATTACACATTATTCCATTTGTGTATGTACTACATAGGAATAAGTTATTACAGATTGTTACAAAGCAGATTACATTGTGCTAAATTTAGTTTAGGTACAATGTGTCATGGTAGTGTCACCCAATACAAGTCAATGATAAAGGTATAGAGCCTGTAACATTGACTGATAATAAACTTTGGTTTATACCTACAATAAGCTAAATAAACCTGAGGTGAAAAGTATATTTTTGTTGTTGCCTAATCAGCTTTTATTCCGCTCCCAGAGTTCTTCTACATCTTAGAAATTCTTTAAAATTAGGTTTTAATGACTGCACCCTTTTGCTTGTCTGTAGATCCCGGCCTGACTGCAACTACTACTACTGACACTACTACTACTGACATTACTACTGCTACTGCTACTGCTACTGCTACTGCTATTACTGCAACTACTACTACTGACACTACTACTACTGACACTACTATTACTACTACTACTACTACTACAACAACAGCGACTACCTGTTCCAAACCTGTGACCTTCAGATTGCAATGCACGGGACACGAGTCAATTCATTTAGAGAATCAACAATGTGACGTTTCCTCAGAAATGTCCTTGAGATATAAACATCATAATAGAATCTAGCCAGTTGTTCTTCTGACATTGACACAACTCATTGTTTGATGCTTCAGCAAAACAATTGCCCTCATTAGGAGAACTGTATCTTGAAGAGTCCAACTTCCTTGCTTGCAAATCTGTAAAGCCTGCCACAGTATTGCAGCAACAACCGAAAGTTATGATTTATGCATGAAGCCCAATTAGCATTTGAAAGAGCGATATTAATAAGTGGCGGCTTGTGTGATTGTAGCAGCACTAGAATCTGTGAGGAGAGATGAATCCTCCTTTCACACACATGCACAGGTGCGATAGGGCCACTGCGGGCTGCGTTTTGCTCGTGGGTGCTCCGTATCATTTATAAATTTCCGAGGCCAGGGAAGTGGTGCACTGCGCTGTGTTTAAGGCTCATTTGACTAAAATCCAGAGTCGTTTTGCTGCTTAGCCAGTCATCAGTAAGTCAATTAATGCTCCCTCCGCACAGCTGCGAGCGCCAGCGTGTTGTGGGTCTGCCGGCACACGCATGTCTACTCCGCTGTCCATTAATAAAGGTGAGGGGTCATTAAGTTTTCATTTGAGTTATTTTATTACTCCGCCCCTCTCCACTGATGTGTGCACAAACCCAAACGCTTACATAGGCAACATTTCTTACCATCTATCCTCAAATATAATAGCATAGGCAATGGTGAACGGGTACAAGCCCTGGAGAAAGTGCTTTGAATATGTGTTTTTGAATGTAGATCAGCATAAACAAGTCTGCGTATCATGGCAAGGTCTGTTTTCTTCCCTAGTTTTTCACTTGAAAGCAGATTTAGTTCATGGGAAAAATGTAATAGGTTTGGTCATGTTTGTAGAGCTCAACCCAAACGGTTTGCATGTTTTATACATAATGAAATCTATTATGAAGGCTCTGTGTTGAAATAACTGTATTTGCTAATTGTGACCGATCAAATCGAGTTTTCAATCAGATTGCAGTTAAAGCCACAACACGTAGAATTTTACCCCAAAAATGTAATTAAAATACAAGATTTTATTTTATGGCAGATATTTTGAGCAGTGAAATAGACCTCATAAATGTACAAACAAACATGTGATTTTGCTGTGAGCGGCTCAGCTCTCCTAAGATATGACTGTAACTTTAGCGGGAGTGGGTGCGTCTCTCGCTCGTTTCCGTGGAGATGTTGACTAAAGTCAGCTGAATTTGAGATTTAAACAGGTCAGGTCCCCATCCAGATCCATTCTTTGATTACCAACTGCTGTAATGACATATTCTGTGTTGAGCAGGTCATTTGGAGCATGTTTTGTACTGATGGTAACAGTATAGTTCAAAATGTTACGCAGTGTGCCTTTAATTGTGCAGCTCTATCCCAGATGAGGCCCTTGTTGTAAGTAGTGATGCTGTATATTCTTCTATTCTGTTATTGAGAACGCACCTTGGATTATGTCAAATGAGGAATTGAACTGCCAACCCTATAAATACATGGCAACTTCTTTACTATATTACTTCACTTTGACACAAATCACTTTAAACAACTACACACACGCTATAAAAAGTGCACCACTGGTCCCTATCGTAGGAGGGTGCGCTCTTACCTCGAGTCATCTCCAGACTAGTGTGTTGTGTGAAGGCGGAGGAGGACATAACCAGAAGTGAAGAATAGCAGCTGGAGGAGGGGTGTCTCCCTCCCTGTGAGCCTGCCCTACTTGTGTGAGAGTTTGTGTTGTTGAGTGTATTTTTTTTTCTGCCGTTGTTGTCTAAATCTCTGTGGCTCAGTCTGGTGCTTTCCAGAGCCCAGTGCTGCAGGCCACATCCAGACTCCCATTTACCCAAACACACTAACAAGCACCAGCATGGGCTCAGACCAAGAGTAAATATGCATGCATTACAAAAGCTGTGTTAACATAGCGTAGAAGAGATAGGACTTGTGCCTGGCTGGATTTGTATGCGAATGTGCTCATTGCATTGGCCATTTACAGGTTGTCACTGGCTTTAATGTGTAAGCTGCAATAACTTCATTCAAACTCCACAACAAGGTGTAAAGCTTCCCTAGTCTGTGTGCCGCGTCTAAGTCTAGAAGAAATTTTGAGTTTGGGCAATGGTTAGCACAGCAAGAAGGTCCCAGGTTTGATCCCCATATTGGAGAATAAACAACGGCGTCTGAGAAGAAAGATGAAATATGGGCAGATGTCTTATGCAGGAGAAGTTTATTTAAAGTGCGGGACCCGGAGATATGAACTCGAGACATTGCGCTGGTCTTACCATTCAAGTCTGCCTATGCTTCCACAGAAGAGGGATAAATAACTTATGTCGAGCGTCATACTGATACGTTCAATGGCTGAGGGTCGGCGCCTGAGCACCACAGTCAAGACTATGACAGAGATAGGATGACTGTACAGCATGACCCAGTGTGATAAATAGCGATTTAATTATATTATTTTACACCCCAGACCGGGCTTTCTGTGTGGAGTTTGCATGTGCCTGCATAGGTACCATCAAATCAAATGTTATTTGTATAGCGCCTTACAACAGTCAGAAGGAATCACAAAGCATCAATGAATTAGACATCTATAAATAGAAATACAAATGGCAAAGCACGTTTATTTGTATGTATATTTTTATATTAAAATTCGTTGAAATACGATCAATCTCCATAGGCAGCAGTAAAAAAAAGACTTTTGTTGTATGAAACTGAAACACAGCCTCACCGTGTTTGGTGGAGACTCTGGGAACCACCAGGAGACCCCTCCCTGAGGATCTCAGGGCCCGAGGTGGTTCATATGGCTGTAACATGTCAGAGAGATACTTTGGTGCCTGTCTCTTCATGGTCAAAAATGTCACAAAATGTCCACAGGCAAATGTACATAAAAACAGCAGTCGAGTCTGAATAGATGTGTCATGCTTTGAGGAAGTGTGTTCCACAGCTTAACCTTAACCTTCCTCTGGTTTCTGCTAAAATACTGTTTGTACGGTTCCCCTCTTGGGCCAGGACTCTCCTCCTGGTTAAAAGCAGCGACCTGAATACAATTGCCACAGAAATGAAAAACTGTTCTTATATATGTGTTTTTGTTTTATTTTTTTCCCTATTGGGCATGTTTGTATTGTCCACAGTCTTGTATTTCTGTGTGTCGGTGAGCCAAAGATGAATTTCTACCTCGGTAGACAATACAATTCTATTCTATTCTATTAATTTTTCAATGAACAAATATATAGAGTTGCGTCAAAGGGAAAGAAAGAAACGTCATTAGATTTTTTTTTTATAGCTAAATTGCTATATGTTACGTCTCTGCATTTGACCCATTCTCAATGCCACTGGGGCCACCTGTCAGAGAAGTGAGTAGGCAGCCTGGGCCGGCGCTCGGGGACCCCTGTGTATGGGGTGCCGACGAGAACATGCAAACTCCACACAGAAAGGACCCGTCCAGCTGGGAATCAAACCCGGGACCTTCTAGCTGTAAGGCACGAACTGCTGCCTTTTATATGCTTGCTATGAGTCTTGGTGTAACTACCCTGGTGAGAAAATGGCTGCAGAAGATTACTTCCCATCACATCATAACCGTTTATGTATTTGATCAAAAATGGGTTTTATCTGAGACTGTGATTGTTGCCGCACTCAATAAATAAAAACATTTTTCATGCGCACATCCTCTCTCCGAGCCTATTTGAGGAGTTGACCATTTTGTGCAATTTTCTGTTTGTATCAAATTGCTCTCTGACCAAAAATGAAATACAATGACACGCAATCATTCGAACCATAAAGCATTTTTATTGACAAAATTTCTTTGTTCATCCGACGAACATTAGGTTTATTGCCGTAATAAAACTGTCTTTCCTGCTCGCCGCGATTTTTCAGTGCAAATTAGTTGTTGCACTACTCTCTGCCCTCCCAACCATGCCATTTTATTTTCCACCAGAGCAGGTGTAGAGCTTATTGCAGAGAGAAAGCGAGCGTGCTGCAGGACGGGTTGCCAGGTTGGACGCCTCGGTGGAGGAACCAACCGCTGCTAGGTAAAGTGTGAAGGAGGATGTGGTGTGCACCTGCCAGAAACCATTTTCACCTGAACATGTTAACAGCTTATGTGCTTCCAGCTGTTTCATGGCACTAAACACTAGAGCGGGATTAGCTCCGGTCTCTGTGTGTAGTTCAGCAGCCAAGAGTGCACATGCTTACAACTGTGCATGTCCAAGTATGGAGATGAGGTGTAGGGGGGGTTGGACCGTAGGACTACACAATTAATGTCAAAGCAAAACTGCAATTTGAATAGTCGCAAATCGCAAATACTATTACATAGGCCAGGGGTTTCCAAAGTGGGACCTTCTGGGGGCGGTCACGAAATTACTTGAAGACAATTTAATTGATTTTTTTTTATATCATTGAAATTTGATGTATTTTTGATTGAAAACTGTATGTTTTAGTGAAATTAAAAAATATCATAATATCCATCCATCCATTTTCTTCCACTTTTCCGTTTCCGGGTCGTGGAGACAGCTGTTGGAGCTGCCCAAATCACATTGCACCAGCCCCTTATGGCTCCTCCTGCAGGGGGTGGGTCCACAGAAGGACGGTCTCATGGTTCTAACAGGGCCTGTTTGTCTCTCATAAGGGGCTTCTGAACCGCTCTTTGTCTGACCCGTCACCTAGTGTCCATGGGAGATCCGACCAGGGGCACGAAGCGCCCTTCAACATAGCCCCCAGGATCATTTGGGTGCTCAAACCCCTCCACCACGTTAAGGTGGCGGTTCCAGGAGGGGCAAAACATCATAATATACTGGATTTAAAAAATGTTGCATCTGAAATTATTCTAAATGGGTAACACTTTATAATGACTACGCCTTATTTAATTCATCATGAACAATTCATTAGTTAAGTGTGAATAATGCGTAAAGCAGTATAACTTGTTTGCCTTAATAAATCCTTTTCGTAGTCCCTCTTGGAGTAATACAAGTGTTGATGGGATGACTGGAGGTCTTTCATCTCTAACAGGCTAACGGGCAAAGCTTACTGTGGACTAGCGCCACTTAAACAGTATTTACAGCCAAGTTTGAGTGAAAAAAAAAAGATCTCCATTGTGTAATTGGATGTACAATATCCCTCTCTCCCTTTGTCTATTTTGTCAGCATAGTATTTACTCTCACAGACAATTTTTGAGTATAAAACCACAACATGCTATGACACCTGCAGTGGCGCTTATGGCCTCTAGGGGCACGAGTTACTTAGTTCTGCTTTAATAACTACTTAACAATGAATAAGTGAAGTATGTGAATAACTATTCATTAGTTGAGCATTAACTGTAGTAGTTAAGCAGTTATTAAGTCACACTTAACTCATGAATTGTACACATATCTGTCAAATTTTGGACTTGAAAATATGGGACATTTTTCTAGCGCCCGCCGCGAGCCGTCCCACCAGCCCAACCAAGCTCCAAGATGGGTCAAAACAGTTTCCCGGCCAAACGGGAGAATTGACAGGTTCGCAACCTCGCGACAACTGCCACTCAGACTTCTGTAAGTGGCAGTTTCTTGCGAGGCGAGTGACAGAGTTCAGTCTGGAGGGGCAGAGGAGTGTGTTTTTTTAATATTTTGTAATAATACGGGAAATTAGCAGGGAAGACAGCGGGAAAGAGGGGCAAAATTTGCTGGTTTCCCGACCAACATCAACAGCTATTGTTCATGTAGTGTTTATTCATCATGTATTAAGGCTAAATAAGGTGAACTGGAGGGTTTGGGGTCCCAAGGTCGCAGCTCACAAACATTGGGAACCCCTGATTTAGGGTTTGTTATATCCTTTGCAGGCAACAATATCCTGTCTCGATGGTAGAGATTTACAAACAGTGCTTCCCTATCGCCAGCTCCTCCACACATTAATACATGCGCTTGATGAGTCACACTTTAGATGCATTTTCTTTAGTTCTGAACATGTTGAAGGCCATCTGAAAACGTTTAAGTCCATACTGTACCTTGACTACTATTTAAGATGATCTCTGCATAGTCATAGTATCTCACAGGTTAAAAAACGTATGGAGGCCTCTGCTCTTTGTCTTATTCTGTATTAAACCTGCTAATCCTGTACATTAAACCTCAACATGTTGTGAAATGCATGAGATTGGGTGTTAGTTAGCAGTTCATAGTTCTGTATTCTCTCAAATCTTGACATACACTTGTACTTCAATATGTGTAATCGTAAATGCTATAGGACTAGTTTCATTTTCAGCTTATAGATCATCCCGTTTCCTGAAAAGACCCGTGGCCTTCCTCCAAGTTCCTGATTGGAAACGCCTGCCCCACCTTTTTGTCTTCTTGGGAAGGAAATGGCAGTAGGACAAGGCGGTGATCCCAGTCTGCAGAAAAGGGATGAGATTGGCCTCCATTGAAATCCTTGAAACAAAACAATTGGCCCGCGCTGTCTCGTGCGCACACACACACGCCAGGAAGATGAATTATAGACGTTAGCGGGGATGTTTTACTATGCTTAATTGCCAGTTACCTATGAAGAACACTTGCTGGTGCATAACGCCCGCTTGATGCTGTAAATGTCATTTCACCACTCACTGGGCTAGAACTAGTTTTAAGTGGAGAGATAACTCATTTAATGGCATTCAATTATGATTCCTTTGTCCGTTTGATCCTCGACATGTCGGCTCTTTTTTTATGAACGTCACTATCTGTAGAAGGAGGCACACTGTTAATTAACACAGACATGTTTTTGTCCCAAGAAATCTGCTCCAGCCATTATAATAACATCTTAACTTAATTAGGTGTTGTGTGTGGAGAAGTTTCCTCGGGATGTGTGGAAAAGCAATGTTAATGGCTAAGCAGCGTGTGGTTAAGAAGGAAGTCGTTCATTCAAATTCAAAAGTGGCTTCATCATCCATAGCACTAGGACTGCATTATTCCTGGGCATGGTGATATGGTGATCGATTACATGCATTATAATAACTGATAAGGATGAAAGCTATAACTTACTGCATATGTAATCTTAAACTTATAGCTTTGGAACAGGCATCAAAAATCACAGTTTTTTCTCAATCTCTCCATTTTTTACGTCTTCCGTCCTTGGTGCCTGTCTGTCCACAATTAGGGGGAGACTGACTAAAATAAAGCAACCCTCAATATATAAAAATAAATGATCAGATTTAGTGGAAAATCCACAGCACTAGGACTGTAAACATTGCACCTTGATATTCTACTTTTTATAGTCTGTTTTTATTTATTCTTCTTTCCTAATTGTTATAACTCCACCCCTTAAGATGTTTTACTTATTGTCATTTTCACATTCTGTGCTGCAAAAATGTTTTAAATCAGTTAAAACATACTCACAATAAGTGTTTTTTTTTTGTAACCCGGTGTAATCATTTTGTATTTTTGGCAAGCATCGTCTCTTTGAATCCAAGAGGTTACGAACCACTGCTTTTGAACAATACAGAACAATCCACAACAATTCTATTCAGCTCCGTTCCTTTCCGTCCTCTTTATTGTCAGTTGTAACACATGTGCAGCACACACACGCATGAAAGTGTGATTTGTGGTGCTGAAAAAAACAAAACATGATTTGTTCACTGCCTGAAAAGAAAATCACCACCTGTATTTAACAAACTGTTATGATCTGGTTTTGCTGCAGTTGGTCAGGTCCAGGTTCAGCAACACTATATGTACAAAGAATGAAATCATGACGAGGTTATTCCATCTGTGGATTTCTTGTTCCTTGATGATGCGTAAATATTCCAAGATGCCAGGATTCACCGGGCTCACATTGTGAAAAGGGAGATTGTGGACATCATTTTCACACATGGATTGTCCCCATTAAGAATCTTTGGGGGGTGCTGGAGCAGGCGTTGCGCAGTGGTCGCACTCTCCCATCATTAATACAAGATCTTGGTTAGAAATTAAGGCAAAACTGGATCTTTTCAAACAATGCCACAGTGAATGCGTGCTGTGTGCTCTAAAGCTAAAGGTGATCCAATGAAATATTAGAGCACATGACCTTTTTATCGTTCAGGCAGTGTGTGCATACAGTATATTCTTATATGTATCTTTTTCATTGTTATTATTTATTTATAAGATGAGATCCCCAATGAGTATAATCCAGCCACAAGATGAGTAAAAAATGTATATCCTGTATGAACTAAACCAGGCCAAACCACCACCATACTCATCTTTGTAAGGTAGCGATGCCTTTCCTATTATGAGTAATAACAGTATTGTCCATTTGGCAGCGGCAAAACGTGACAAATTACACAAACTGGATTCTGTTTATGCACAACAGCTGTGCCTCCACTGTGTACGCCGACTAATAACCTCTCCCGCCTTTATCTTTTACATTTATATGAAACACAACGAGAGGAATGAAGAGTCTGGCCTCTGCTCTCCACTTCAGCTGCTCCAATCGCTCTCTCACAGACACACCCATGCAACCCACTCTCCAGAGACTCTACAGATCCCCCGTCACTTACAAACAAACACTGCAGCGGCGATATTGTGTAGTAGGAGACATCCACAACAACAAAAAAGATAGATTTATTGAACTTAAAAAGCCCCGGCCTTACCGCTGTGGCATGTTTGAATAGTAAAGCAAAGGCGTGTGGTGAGAGCCATTTGAAAAGCGTCCTGTGATATAATGTCAAATGCACGCGATGATGTTACTCTTTGTTTCCCCCGCCGGCCGCTACGAGACACAAAGACTGCTTTTAAGAGCCGACCCCATTCTGTTCGTTGTCGCTTTGTCACTGGTTTGATGAGACCATGCATCGCTACTTTAACATTTGTGAGATGAAAAGGCGCGGCAAAACTTGGACGGGCGATGTGCAGTGTGCGCTGATGCGGTAATTAAGGGTTAAGAGAGTGTTGCCCTGTATAGAGATTTTTGATGTTTTTGCTTTAAACCAAAGATCCGCTGTACGCACAAAAGAACCCAAGCATTTACAACTTCCATCCATCCATCCATTTTCTTCCGCTTTATCCGGGGCCGGGTCGCGGGGGCAGCAGTCTCAGCAGAGATGCCCAAACTTCCCGATCCACACACACCTCCTCCAGCTGTTCTGGGGGGACCCCGAGGCGACACCAGGCCAGCTCGGAGACATAGTCCCACCACCGTGTCCTGGGCCTTCCACGAGGCCTTGTCCCACTAGGACATGCCTGGAACACCTCCCGCGAGAGGCGACCAGGAGGCATCCGAAACAGATGCCCGAGCCACCTCAGCTGGCTCCTTTCGACGTGAAGGAGCAGCGACTCTACTCCGAGCCCCTCCCGGGTAACTGAGCTCCTCACCCGATCTCGGAGGGTGCGCCCAGCCACCCTGCGAAGGAAACTCATTTCGGCCGCTTGTATTCGCGATCTTGTCCTTTCGGTCATGACCCAAATCTCATGACCATAGGTGAGGGTGGGAACGTAGATCGATCGGTAAATCGAGAGCTTTGCCCTCCGACTCAGCTCCCTCTTCACCACGACAGACCGATACAGCGACCGCATCACTGCTGACGCTGCACCGATCCGTCTATCGATCTCACGCTCCATCCGTCCCTCACTCGTGAACAAGACCCCGAGATACTTGAACTCCTCCACTTGAGGCAAGGACTCCCCACCGACCTGAAGAGGGGAAACCACCTTTTTCCGGTGGAGAACCATGGCCTCGGATTTGGAGGTGCTGATCCTCCTCCCGGCCGCTACACACTCGGCTGCAAACCGCCCCAGTGCGTGCTGAAGGTCCTGGTTCGTTGAAGCCATCAGAACAACATCGTCCGCAAACAGCAGAGATGAGACTCTGAGGCTCCCAAACCGGACACCCTCCGGCCCCTGGCTGCGCCTAGAAATTCTGTCCATAAAAGTAATGAACAGAACCGGTGACAAAGGGCAGCCCTGGCGGAGACCAACACGCACCGGGAACAGGTCTGACTTACTGCCGGCAATGCGAACCAAGCTCCTGCTGCGGTCATACAGGGAACGGACAGCCCTTAGCAGAGGGCCCCGGACCCCATACTCCCGGAGCACCCCCCACAGGGCACCACGAGGGACGCGGTCGAACGCTTTCTCCAGATCCACAAAACACATGTGGACTGGTTGGGCGAACTCCCACGAACCCTCGAGTACCCGATGAAGGGTATAGAGTTGGTCCAGTGTGCCACGACCAGGACGAAAACCGCATTGTTCCTCCTGGATCCGAGGTTCAACCATCGGCCGGATCCTCCTCTCCAGCACCCCGGAATAGACCTTACCGGGGAGGCTAAGGAGGGTGATTCCTCTGTAATTGGAACACACCCTCCGATCCCCCTTTTTAAAGAGAGGGACCACCACCCCGGTCTGCCAATCCAGGGGCACTGTCCCCGACCGCCACGCGATGTTGCAGAGACGTGTCAGCCAAGACAGTCCTACAACATCCAGAGACTTAAGGTACTCAGGGCGAATCTCATCCACCCCCGGAGCCTTGCCACCAAGGAGCTTTCTCACCACCTTGGTGACTTCAGCCCCGGTGATGGGCGAGCCCACCTCCGAGTCCCCAGCCTCTGCTTCCTCATTGGAAGACGTGACGACGGGATTGAGGAGGTCCTCGAAGTACTCCTTCCACCGCCCGACGACATCCCCAGTCGAGGTCAGCAGCCCCCCACCCGCACTGTAAACAGTGTTGGTGAAGCACTGCTTCCCCCTCCTGAGGCGCCGGATGGTTTGCCAGAATCTCTTCGAGGCCGACCGATAGTCTTCCTCCATGGCCTCCCCGAACTCCTCCCAGACCCGAGTTTTAGCCTCCGCGACCGCACGAGCCGCAGCACGCTTGGCCTGCCGGTACCTCTCAGCTGCCTCAGGAGTCCCACAAGCCAACAAGGCCAGGTAGGACTCCTTCTTCAGCTTGACGGCATCCCTTACTTCCGGGCGCCACCACCGGGTTCGGGGATTGCCGCCGCGACAGGCACCAGAGACCTTACGGCCACAACTACGAGCAGCCGCATCGACAATGGAGGAGGAGAACAGAGTCCACTCTGACTCCATGTCCCCAGCCTCCCCCGGAATCTGGGAGAAGCTCTTCCGGAGGTGGGAGTTGAAGACCCCACTGACAGAGGGATCCACCAGACGTTCCCAGCAGACCCTCACAACACGCTTGGGCCTGCCAGGTCTGACCGGCTTCCTCCCCTGCCAGCGGATCCAGCTCACCACCAGGTGGTGATCAGTTGACAGCTCAGCCCCTCTCTTCACCCGAGTGTCCGAGACACGCGGCCGGAGGTCAGACGACACAACTACAAAGTCGATCATCGACCTCCTGCCTAGGGTGTCCTGGTGCCACGTGCACTTATGGACACCCTTGTGCTCGAACATGGTGTTCGTTATGGACAAACTGTGACTAGCACAGAAGTCCAATAACAGAACACCACTCGGGTTCAGATCGGGGAGGCCGTTCTTCCCAATCACCCCCTCCCAGGTCTCACTGTCGTTACCCACGTGGGCGTTGAAGTCCCCCAGCAGAACAATGGAGTCCCCAGTCGGAGCACTATCTAGTACCCCTCCCAGGGACTCTAAGAAGGCCGGGTACTCTGCACCGATGTTGGGCCCGTAGGCCGAAACAACGGTGAGAGACCTGTCCCCGACCCGAAGGCGTAGGGACGCGACCCTCTCGTCCACCGGGGTGAACTCCAACACGTGGCGGCTGAGCTGGGGGGATATGAGCAAACCCACCCCAGCCCGCCGCCTCTCCCCGCGGGCAACTCCAGAAAAATGGAGAGTCCAGCCTCTCTCCAGGAGTTGGGATCCGGAACCCAAACTGTGCGTGGAGGTGAGCCCGACTATATCTAGCCGGTATCTCTCAACCTCCCGCACAAGCTCAGGCTCCTTCCCCCCCAGCGAGGTGACGTTCCATGTCCCGAACGCCAGAAGCTGTGCATGCGGACCAGGTCGTCGAGGCACCTGCCTCTGACTGCCATCCCTCTGCGGGTGGTGGGTCCACAGGAGGGCGGGCCCACGTCGTCCCTTCGGGCTGGGCCCGGCCGGGCCCCGTGGGCAGAGACCCGGCCACCAGACACTCGCGTTCGGGCCCCAACCCCAGGTCTGGCTCCAGGGTGGGGCCCCGGCTGCGCCATGCCGGGCGACGTCACGGTCCTTGAATGTCGTACGTCCATTGGGGTCTTCTGAACTGCTCTTCGTCTGACCCGTCACCTCGGACCTGTTTGCCATGGGAGACCCTACCAGGGGCATAAAGCCCCAGACAACATAGCTCCTCGGATCATTCGGGCACTCAAACAACCCCACCACGTTAAGGTAGCAGTTCATTTACAACTTCTATTCAGTCAATATCGCAAGACATGAATGCAGCTCTGTCTCCCTTCACAGGAACCTTTGACACTTTTCTGTAGCTTTAAGGTCAAATCCGGCCTTTTACTGCTTTTAGCGTCCTTTTAGACTTGGCTTTACACCGCAAAAAGTACCCTATTAAAACAGGGGGGAAAAAATCTTAAAATAAGACATTTTGTCTTGTTTTAAAGGGGCTAGATGTAAGTTCGCCATTTTATGCTCACTACTGCCACCTCAGGTCATACGGCATGACGGCAATTCGGACCCGAAGCAACACCTTTTTGAGTGACAGTGCAGGATTTTAGAGGCAGTTGTGGTGAAAAGGTCTGAGCTCATTCTACACATTAGGACATTGCTGGAACATGTAGGGGGAGGAAAATATATAATTGTAACATTTTGAAAACTCTTTAAGGAAAAAAAATCTGCCAATGGGGTAAGCATTTTTTTCTTGCTAAGAATTCTTATTTCGAGAATATTTTTCTTATTATAAAAGAGAAAAAGAAACACTAAATTTAAGCAAATAAATAGCTAGAATTACGCAAAATGTCCCCAGAAATGGGAAACATTCTTATTTGGTGAAACATTTTGGGGTATTTTACATAAATGTTGCTTGATTTAATCAAAATGTTCTAAATTATACCAATTTTTGAGCAAAATGTTCTTAATAAATACTAATATTTAAGGAAAATATTCCTATTTTGGGAAAGAAAATCTGGTATCACTTTATTTTACACTACCTTGATACATTGTCATAACTAAATTTAGTACAATGTAATGTGCTCTGTAACAAACATTTTGAGCAACACCAACTTCTTATATCTTTTTGCTGTAATGTCAGAACAATGTTAAACTTAATAGATATAGTTATGGAATTGATACACTTTAATTTTGAGTGTAAAAATAAAGAATGGAATGTATTATCAATTGACTATTTTCTATCAGATTTTTTCTTAAAATAAGAAACAATATTCTTTGTCTAATGCTGAAGAAGATTAAAAAAAGTATTTCTTTCTTGTTATAAGAAAAAAAGCGCACATTTTTTAGCAAATATATCTGAACAAGAAATGGCTAGATTTTATTTCCTAAAATATGATTTTTTTCTCTTGCTCGGCAAGACATTATTACTTTTTAGGGAAAAAATAAGAACTTATTTCTTAAAGTAAGACATTTTTGACCTTTTTGACCGTTTTTGCAGTGTAGGTGCTGCCACAGTTTACGCTCATGTACATTCAAACCCATCCCTCACCCCAAAGCTCAAAGCTATATAAATTAGCAGTGCTTTGTGTTTGGACGTCTGTTAACCTTGACTTATAGCATCCGCATAAATAGACTTGTGAAAAAATGTAGCGGGGGAAGTGTGAGATTAACGTTTGCCTCTTTGACAACAGTTCTAGCGTGAAATGTGGCGCGTTAACTTATTATCATACTGCGCATGTTTACTCCAAGGCCCGGCGGCGACTGGTGACAGAATTAATGGTCGGAAGTGTGTTGGCGCCGCAGTGTTTAAGGGTGATATATCTGAGCACCAATGGGCCATTTGGGTGGCATCCCGCGCACTCATTTCACAAAGGTCAAATAACGCTTGGTTTATTGTTTTAGCCTATGGTTGTTCTGGAAGTGTTTATTTGTCAGAAGAATGTGCATGAGAACAGGCAGGGCTATGGGCTTGTGTTTTGTTGTGTGCTATTTTAGCGGTGCATTAAATACATTTACAGGTCTATGTTCGAAAAGTGGGATGAGCGTCTCATCCACTGGCTTCTGTTTTTGTTTCATTTACTGTAACTGATTGATTGCCTGAATGTCCAAGTGACGATAGTGTAAGTTTACAATTCACTATGTCATACATCAAGCGGATATATTAGTATGAATACTCTTTAGGTCCTTCTACCCTTTTAATTTGGCTTTTCATAAACTCTGTTGGACTTTCCTGGTTAAATAAAGGTCTGTTAGAAAATTGTGTATGACAATAATCCATTTCTCTCTGGTCTTGGTACTCTTTTTGCTTCTTTAAAAACATAAAACCCCCAGACCCAAGAGTGCTATGATTATTATCCTCATCATCCCAGGACATTTTGTACAAACATTATGTCACAAAGTACAGTATGATCTCATCATAATCCTTCGAAGGAACCAGGTCCAACCAAAGACATGACCAATGATATTATTTGTGTGTTAAGGCTGTGATACGTGCATCGTATCGGGAGCCATGTATCGCAGTAGTTTGGATGAAAATGTTTTTGACTTAAAGATTCAACCACCACCGAATGCCAGATTTGGTCCTGATTGGTTTACAAGAGCCCAGACTTTTAAAATGCTTCTGCGATTTGTGCTTTTCAAAATATTAGACATATTTATATTTAAAGCAGAACTACTCATGCCCCTAGAGGCCATAAGCGCTACTGTAGATGTCGTAGCATGCTACGTTTTTTACTCATTAATTGTCCGTGAGAGTAAATACTACGCTGATAGAAAAGACAAAGGGAGAGAGGGATATTGTACATCCGATTACACAATGGAGATAATATTTTTCACTCAAACTTGGTTGTAAACACTTCTAAAGTTGCGGTAGCCCACAGTTAGCTTTGCCCGTTAGCCTGTTAGCCTCTTCTTGGTGATTCTGTTAGTGTGTATTGCGCCTCCAACCCGGTGCAGGGAAAGTTGCAAGTGTGGTTTTCTGGCCGGAGACACCAGTGGGAGATGAAAGACCCTCCAATCATAACACTTGTATTACCCCCAGAGGGACTACGAAAATAATTTATTAGGTTACTTAGTTCTTCTTTAAAGGCACTAGATGGAAGTTGTCATTTTTATACTCGCTACTGCCACCTCAGGTCTTATGCGTAACTGCAGTTTCTATATTAAGCTCAGCTGAAGTCACAACTTTTTGGGTGACAGTGCAGGATTTTAGCAGCAGTTGTGGTGAACAGGTCTGGGCTCAATCTACACATTAGGACATTGATATTGGATCATGATAAAAGTGTATCGTCCCAGGCCTGCTAGGCTAATATGTTCAATCAATAAAAGTTAATTTTAGCATTGGAACTTGCTTAAATGTTTCTTGTGCGCAGTTGGCGAAACAAAACCATTTTTTCGGTGGATCACATCTGCACAAAAATAAGAAAAATCCACATTTCTGTATTAATCTGTCACAGTTTCCTGGTGTGTAATGTTGTGTGTTTGTCTCAGTGCGGTAGAGCGGGGTCATAGGTGGGCGCTGCGCACGGGCCCGGATTGAACGTGCCGAGGAGCAGCTGTCCCGATGATGGATAGAGAGATGAAGAGAGGGGAGAGATCTGCATTTTTCCCCCATCTATAGGTGAAGTGAGAGGAAATCAGTCTGATGCCCCGCCAGGGACCACGATTTATGATCTCATCAGCCCGAACGGATAGACGGCACCTTTCTCTTTTTTTGGGACCATCATATTTGATATTCTCCCAGCATTTGGCACCGGCGAGAACACTTCCTCGTAATGATGTGTGGCTTCGTCGCAGCTGATGGCTCTGAATGTGATAAACTCCAGTGGCAGAAAATGTTTATTCACCTGTTGGCTGCGTTCCCGGATGTCTCACTGTGAATTATACCTAGAGCGCGCAGAGGTGGAAGTAACATATAAATACTCAAATTACTGCAATGTTTTGGCTTCACAGTGCAGCTGTTTTCCCACTGACCAGAAGGTTGGCAGTTCAATTCCTGTTACTTGCTATTAAACATTGTTGTCATTCTTGGTCACGGATTATGTTACCAGACTTGGATAAAGGAGCTGTACCAGGAAACTAGTGAAAGCTCCTATACCTGAATTATTTATTTAATTTTTACTACAAACAATCATAGAGGGAGCCATTAAAACTAAATGTTAGTCGTGGTTCAGACTCATTCTTAAAGGTGCACTATGCAACTTTTTATGATAATAAAATGTACTTGAGCTTTCAGTGACCCAGCTGATGCTTGGGTGGTTGCTATAGATACAGACGGCAGGGGCGTGGTTTCGCCGAGGGGACAAAAATGGAATATGAACTTATTTATCACACATAAATAAAGTGTAAATCGGGCCAATATGGATATTTTCTCACAGCAGATTGTTCAGTAGAAATTAAAAAACGGCAGTCATAGCTAGCGCTATCTAGCCGTTAGCATCAGCACAATGCTAACAGGAAGCATCATGATAGCATTCTTCGTTATTTATGTATTTATGGGCTGTTGAACCACTTTGCTCCTCTTTTTGAATAATTAGAGAATGTTTAGATTATTTTCCAAATTGTTTTCCCCCTTAACTCTTTTCAAACATGACCATATATGGGTGATTCCAGAGATGCCGTCTGTATCTTTAGCGCCTGTACTTACCATCCCGGTGGCCTGTAGGGCGCTCCAGGATCAATTGTTTTTTAGGTTTCCACTGCTGATTGAACTGTATCCATGGTTACATTGTCTTTCCATTCAAAAAACCTACGAGAAATTAGGGCAGAAAAAGAAATATCATGATAACGATATATTTGGTGATATAATTGACAATGGACACATGACTTAAAAATCCCAGCCTTACACCTATTGGGAAGATTAATTCAGTGATATTTTATTCATATATTTTTTTTGTGCCATACTAATGTCCTCGCAACTATGATACTCAAGAAATTTACATCTTTCGTTTAATTTCTACTTTTTAAGCACCTTCACCCGTGTCCTACAGTCAGGGTTTATGCTGCTCTGATGGAGCTGAGCGTAACATAAATTATATCGTGTCCACAACGATATAAACAAATTAAATGAATTGATCCTGAAGCATCATAGGAACCACCGCTATGGAAAGCAAAGGTGTACAGCTGCTGGGTCACTGAAAGGTTACGCACTGATATGAACTTTTTTTTTTTTTTTTTTTTTTTACATAAAAGTTGCATAGTGTACCTACAACTTTCCTAGCATCATCCCAATTCCTCACAGAAAAGTTTTTAGGCATGTTTCACATCTGGCAGGGTCACTTTTCAGGGTCACTCTCACGTGAGTGCTCAAAAACTAGCCTGTAAGTTCATGCTAGTTCATAGATACAAATTCTGCATAATTAGATGCATCATGTTTTTCCACACGTGTCGAGTTCACAATATACTAAAGGTGAACAAAACAAATATTGTTCCAGTACTAGAAACATTACTTATGAGAGACCAGCAGGCCTGTTTGAATCGTGAGGCCGTCCTCCCGTGGACCCACCACCTGCAGGAGGAGCCACAAGGGCTGGTGCAATGAGATTTGGGCAGCTCGGATGGCTGCCCCCAAGTGGAAGTGGACAAGTGGAAGAGGATAGATGAATGGATGAGTTTAGATAAGCATGTTTCACACATTTCCAGGAGCAAAGCTGCACAGAATTTTTAAAAACTTAGCATCAGTGCCACTTCCGGGTTTCCGATTGCTCATAATCGTTATGCACTCTGCAGTCTTAGTCTCCGAGCTAGCCTGGTGTCGCCTCGGGGTCCCCCAGAACAGCTGGAGGAGTGTGTGTGGATCGGGAAGTCTGGGCATCTCTGCTGAGACTGCTGCCCCCTCGACCCGGCCCCGGATAAAGCGGAAGAAAATGGATGGATGGACTCTGCAGTCTCTTATATCCCACATACTGTATGTCTGCAAACACATACTGCACGGGGGCATTATGGAGGTCACTTGGGTACAGCCTTTTTAGTTATTTCCGGGGGAAAGAGACTCAAGTATTTAACAGAATTGCCTTATAATAGGAAATGTTTATGGGCATTTGCTTCGGGTGCACTTTTGACGTCTTTATTACTTTATGACTATATCTAGAAAAGACTTGCGCTTTTCTTAAGTACCCTTTTGCTTTGGTGAATTCCCCTCTGCTTGTGCGATGTTTAGGGGACCCTTATCAGCGGAGTGAAGGTAGACAGTGTACACAGACTGATAGAAGAGGTTATATAGGACTGTTGCCTTTGGAGATGCAGAGTCAGCGTTGTTGCGAGAGGCATTTGTTCAGCCGCACGTCGCTTCCACTGCTGCTTGGGGGGTCCTGGAGGTAGTTTATGTATTGATTTAACTGGGCGCCCGCTCTCCATTTTTTAACATAAGTGATGGCTCTCTCCGGGTGGATCCGGCGGCAGCGGCTCCATCAGTAGTCACGGCACATGGGGTTACAGGCACCAGCCACCGCCGCACAACTCAATGTCATAAATCCACCTGCTGTAAAGCCGCATAACACTGTAAGTTTAGAGGGGGTTAAAACCGTAATTAGATCGGTTTTGTACATGAGCTTCTCCATGCTGTTTCATAACACTTTTTTCTTGTTTATTGCAACTCCCAAACATCAAAACAGAAAGCTCCTGGGATCTAAAGGCAATCTCGAAACGCAACGAGAGCAAACTGAGGCAAACATTTCTTCATAGAGGAAAGTCTCATGTGTACACTGTGCAGGCAGTATTCCCAGTTAGTGGGTTTGGGCATTAGTTGTCTTTAACTCTTTAAATCCAAGTGAGAAAATCAACAACGTAAGGACCATTAACGGAAACTTCTAATGGGCACATGGCCTGTTTTAGTGTGATTAGCTCGGCATTATCTCTGGTTTCCACATTATTTCCATCCATTACCATTCATCACTGTAAAGTAATTTTCCCATCACCTATTATAATCTATTAATCAAATTACTTGTTGCAACCTGGTTGGAATGCTGGCATGCAATTTACACACCATAATCATAATCCGCATTGCTTTACAGATAAACCAGTGGTACTCCTGTGCTAATGGATATTGTCGCCGCGCCCTGTTAGCAGCAGCAGCAGCAGCTATAGGTTCAAAGTTAAAAGACAATTCATATTTTACAGTACAGAATATTCATCATTATAAATCTCTGCCAAAAATAAGATGCAATTCAGCGATCGTTTTATTCCCCTCATAAACAGAGGCTTATTATGCAACTGCAGAAGCAAACACCTCATTTGTATTCCTCCATATTTGCTTAACTAGATTATTGCTATTTCCAAAACCGATGTTAATTAGCAAACAGTGGAGAGATGAAAAGTTAATATTTAGGTGGAAGCCCGTTCTGCACAGCGTTGTCCAGTTTCATCATTCTCCCCATAAGACGCTGTAAGTTTGACTCTGGGCTTGTTAAAATGCTTCACTTTCTCTTTTCCCTTATCAGCCTGATGCAACTGGGATCAAAAGGCGGTAACGCTCTTTATTTATTAGCTCTGTGGAGACCCACTTACTTCAAAATGAGAGTAGACTACAACCGCGATTCCCTGCCCTTTTAGATTCTCCCAGACATGCAATTGTCTATTTTGACCGCGTCTTTTAGCGACTGTTTCTATTTCTATACGTTTTGAGGTCAGCGAGGTTGCTCTGATGTGGATGTAACATACCGATGAATTGAAGCAGAGCTATAGTAGCATTTCCAGTTGCGTTCAGTACTGTATGCATGAATTATGAAACGTGCACTCGGGACCGGCTCGAGCGCGGATCATGCATAAATGTAAGAGCAAGCTGGGCTGAGTGTTGGGCGTGTTGGAGGGGAGAGAGGTTGGTGAGGTCCACACACGCTCTTCTTGCTCGTGACTCAGGCGGGGCAGCGGTCAGGTGATCACCGCTTTGTCCAGGAAGTACTTGGGGCGTGTTACTATGTGTCAGTGTGGTGATGTTTAGGAGATGTCAGGAAATCATCAAAGACAACTGAAGGCTGAAGCTTAGTCTCAGAGTGACCATGAAGCCTCATTTTCACACATGGATTGAGTCCAAATCTTTAAGCAGAGCTAACTCATACCCCTAGAGGCCATAAGCGCCACTTCAGGTGTTGTAGCATGTTGTAGTTTTTTACTCAGTAATTGTCTGTGAGAGTAAATACTACACTGACAGACAAGACAAAGGGAGAGAGGGATATTGGACATTGTGCCACAACTCATTTACACAATGGAGATCATTTTTGTCACTGAAACTTGGCTGTAAATACTAAAGTGGTGCTAGCCCACAGTTAGCTTTGCCCATTAGCCTGCTAGCTTCTTCTTCGTGATTCCATTAGTGTGTATTGGGGCTCCGGGTCGACGCAGGGAAAGCTGCAAGTGTGGTTTTCTGGCCAGAGACACCAGGGGGAGATGAAAGACCCCCCAGTCATCCCATTAACACTTGTATTACTACCAGTGGGACTACGAAAAGGATATATTAAAGTAGTTCTGCTTTAACCCCACTGAGAACCTTTGGGATGTGCTGGAGAAAGCTCGGCACAGTGGTCACACCCTCCCATCATCAAAAAAATATCTGGGTTTGACGTCGCAAGTCCAACGAAATGTTAGTAGTAGTATAGAACATGTGACTTTTTTTTTGCAGTGACTTTTTTCTGTGGGTTTGTAGTGTATTTTAGAATGCATCTTTTTTGTGGACCACACTATTTGCTTGACCTTTATTAATTCAGAAAAGTCCTGGGATTGAGCGTCCTTTTCAGAGACCATAATGAAATCACATTACAAACATCTAATATGAATTGCGTAATGTGGTGTGTTGTTTAAAAAGGGCATTGTCCCAAAGCTGCAGCAAATGTTGAACGGAGAAAGTTGACTAAACAAATTAAAAAGTGACATCAACTACTGAATTTCAACATATTCTTCTTCTACTGCATTCAAGAAGATCCATTAAAAAGTTGTCAAAATGAAAAAAATCTTGTCAATGGCTTTTGCAAATGGTCTCTTCCATGATTAATAGCATACGTGTGCCACAGTTTTCAACATAAACTACTACCACTGTCAGATTATTTTTGACATCACTTAAAACAGTCAGTGTAATTGCTCCTGATGTGTGATTTGTTTGAAATGTGCTTCCATGCAATACTTCCTGAATCTATAATCCATCTTTCGTGTAAATCTGAGTGCTTTGTAAGTGTGTCAGTGAGAAGAGCTCTCCTCCCTCTCTCCCACACACTCCCCTTCACATCTTTCTATTTTTTTATTCATACCTCCATTTCTCTTGACGTGAAAAGATCAAGTGCAATTTCTGGATGGCATCCTTTTTCCTGTAGCCTAATTACGAGCCGCTGTTTTGTACAAATGTGCCAAACGGGCTTGATTAACAGTTATTATCGCATCTCTTTTTGTCTCTCCCCGCCACAACGCCTTTTTATTTGCATTCACTGGGACAAAACTCGACAAATCCAAGTCCTTTTGAAGAGATTCTGAGAAGCGAGTGAGAGGGGGGTCACACACAACCGTATCAGATGC
This sequence comes from Gobius niger, assembly GCF_951799975.1. NCBI lineage: Eukaryota > Metazoa > Chordata > Actinopteri > Gobiiformes > Gobiidae > Gobius > Gobius niger. Next base: position 13,679,777 of record NC_136862.1, read on the forward strand.
ACTATAATTCAATTACAGCATCTATTGAGAGTGAGGAGAAAGGGGAGACTTTGCCGCGGGATCCCGGCTCTTTTTTTTTTTGACAATCCTCAACAGCCTCGGTGGATGTCATCATTAAACCGATCCCACACATTTCGCAGCAGCCATTTGATCCCGAGATCTGATGCTCTTTTGTGATCTATTATGAACAGAGCAGCGAGGAGAGGTGGTAATAAGTTCTCTTCCCATGCAGTCGCTATACGCAGCGTCGACTAGCACCTAACCAGCGCCCGCGAGCCCCCGAGGCACAGCTCAACTTGTATTTCAGAGCTGCTGTATAATGAGTTACGAAGTTGTTTTGATGTCATCTCCCAGTGGTCACATGGTTCATCAAAGACGCAGCTCTAGCAGGATAGAAGTACCTCTAAAGGGGTGACTGTTGCGGGTAATTAGGTTAGACAGAATGTGTAAGATGTCACATAAACAAAGCAGCAGGGGTGGATTGATTGACATTAGGGCAAAGAAATACAGAAGTACAGAAGGGTTTAAGACCTATTTCTATTATTCATGTTTTATATTATGCAGCAAGACAGATAGATCTATTCAACAACTGAATAGAAGGTTTGGGTGTGCCAACTCCTTTGAGTGATCACAATACAGAATAGAACAGTTTCTATGAATGCAAAAAAAAAAAACATAGCATGGAGCACTTCTGAAATCTGAGCACTCTGCACTTCGACAGTAGACACATGCTGCAAGGCCATGCATCCCATCACAGCAGACAGCCACGAGATTGCATTATCGAGGTCTTTCTTTTGAGCAATGTTGCTAAAAAGAAAGTAGCATTTTCACATTTTTGTTGAAGAAGAAAAAGAAGAAGAAGAAGAAGAATATCTTTGTTGAAGCCGATCTGTGTTTTGCACCCTCCAAGACAGATGTATTAAAAAGTAGCTTATCTATTGTGTCAAATAGTGTAACAAAGCTCTTTTTTGTCAATAGGTCGCGTTCAGGTGACATCACAACATTCTAAAGAGCCATAGTCTAGTCCCATAGTTTAAAACTGAGGTGGAGCAACACAAAATTTGATGACGGTAACTATGGTAACTGGCAAAATGCTGATTTTTTTTTTTTTGTCTTAGTTTTATATGAATATCTCAGTCATTACTGGAAGAATCCACATGAAACAAAAACTGTCTCAAAGTTCATTGTCTCCCTTGTCAACACATATCAACCAGTGTCCAATTATTTCCGCATAAAGGCGTCCAAAATTGGAGACAATCCTCAAAGACATGAGCGTGATGTTGGACAATAGAAAGGACTTGCTGACATAAAAAAATAATATGTCAGATTTCTGAATCCAATCACTGTCAAATACTGTATATCTCCCATATAGTTGTTTATGTTTGTTAAGTGGTGACGTCACAGCTCTACTTCCCCGTCCGCAGATGTGCGAGAAACTACAAAAAAACCTTTAGTACCACAATCAATATTTCTGAAAGTCAACAGAGAGTTACTGAACATACTTATTTATCAGGCCCATTAGCCTAAAATGCTGTTCCTACTGCTATAAAAGTAATATTTACCAAAATCGCTACATCTGGGTTAGCGGAGATCAATGCTAACAGCGCAGCAGCTACGCTAACCCCGGAAGTAGTCACTTTAGTGACTTATTGCTTAAGCAGTAGGTGCAGCATTTTTGGCCAATGAGTCTGAGAAATGAGTAGGTTCAGTAACTCTTTGTTGAGTTTCAGAAATATTGAGGGTTGTTTTCAAGAGTTTTTAATGTTTTTTTCTGCAAGTACCCGGAAGTAGAAGTCGTGACGTCACACTTAACAAATGTATCCCTGGAAACGTCCATGTATGGTCATGTTTGTAAACAGTGAAGGAGGAAAAATATTTTGAGAAAAATCGAAACTTTCTCTAATTATTAAAAAACTGTAACTTTAACAAATGCTGAATTATGAATATACTTTTCTACTAAATAAAGATACAAAGGCATGGAGAGGAGCAAAGTGGTTCAACAGCCCATAAACACATAAATAACGGAGAATGCCATCATGATGCTTCATGTTAGCATCGTGCTAATGCTAGCGCTACTAGCTACGACTGCTGTTTTTTACCCCGCTTCTGCTGAACATCCTGCTGTGAATAAACATCCATATGGACCCGATTTAGACTTGACTTTATCTGTATGTGATAAATAAATTTATATTTCGCCTGAAAATAACTAAAAACAATAGACAGAAAAGGACAATATTTCACAAATTGTGTTTCCCAAAAGATTCTGTTTTCCCCCATGTCGAGGCGCAATGCCGTCTGTAACAATATGGCCCCTGCCCTCGACATTATGACATCATCACATTGTAAATCGTGAACGCCGCCTATTGAACGGTCAAAAAATAGCATCTGTAACAGGACGTGCTGCAATGCAAGGAAATACTGCCGGCGCATCGGAGCCTGTGCTGCTCATTTAGAATAACAATGTTGAGTTTATACAGTAATTAAATTCATTTTGACTTCATAACTGTAACTTTTAAAATAATTACGCAGCTTGTTTGTTGGTGTTTCCTGTAAACTTCATTAAAAGTGCCGTAACTCTTTCTAATAACAAATGCGTGCTGCTCTGCTCGTATTGATGCTCGCTGCTTGTTTATGCCGCGCTCTGAAGCTGCTTGTGTACGTGGGTGGGCGGCCTGTGCCAGATGGACACTTGATCACTTGTCATACAATTCCTGATTAACCCATAAATTATATCTGCCAAGTGGATTAACTGGAATCATCATCGAACACTGTCTCCTGGGAAGTGCGTCTCTGTATCTGTTGAGCAGCTCTGCAGGGCCTGGTGTAGTTTCCGAAAGGCTAGGGGAGAAGAATGATTCCCCTGAACAATGTGCCCAAAATAGCAGCTTTTCTCTGCATTGTGTGGGCCTCCATAACAGTCTCCAACACATGAGTCATTGTCTGCGCTGCTCTACCTGGGGCACTCATAAAGATGATTCTCCTTTGGGATGTTGCTATAGCGTGCATCCATTCCCCTTCCCTGCAACGGCGGGAAACTAGAGCTCCCTGTATTACTGAAGTTTACAAGCAGATTTTTGAATTTAGCTATGGGCTAGTTCTTATTTTCACATATCGAAAAGTGCAGTTTTTCTAAATGTCTTTGAACACAACAGAAGATAATGGCCTTCCTGTGCGCAGAGTCGGTGTAATTTGTCTCGTGGGTAATCTTCACACTCGTTTTCTTTGTTGTTGATGTTGGGAGTGCAGCGGTACTTTGGACCATCACATATTAGAGCCTCATTATGTCTTTCCGCTACCTGCGTGTTATTGCTTTTAGAGGCTGGATTTGTCATTTAGACGCAGGATGGAAGTGTAATAGGCATAGTTATTCTTATTTATGCTCTTTTTAGTTATATCTACTCTTATGGCCACCTGTGTGGTAAAAAGCAATGCTTTCTTTTTGTGAAAATGTTGTAATTAAATGGCTGTAAGAGGTGGTTGTTTATGTTGCTGCAGTGATCAGGTTTAACTAGCTGTGCCTTATTATTACTAATATCAAACTAACGATCAATCTAGCAATGGTAAAGATGTATCAGGGTAGAATAAACCTAAACAGACCCCTTGTGGCAGTTTTATGTCTTTGACCCTGTTATCCAAAAGCCCATTGTTGACATAATGACCTAAAAATACAATGGACTCTGTTTGATTTTCACCTCTGAAACTAAACATAGTTTAACAGGTCTAAATGTAGGACTAGCAATAGCAGCTTTTGGTCATTCTTAGTCCATTTTACGTTGAGCGGCTGCATTGATCAATAATGATTTAGGTAAGTGCATTTTGCACTCGGTGCAGGGCCCTGCTGTTACTAAACTGTATGAACCTACCATTTATAGAAGTGCAGCATCAGCAGAATGCTGAACCACTGTCATGTGTAATAGCAGCATTACCAGGATGTATGTGACTGGTTATGTGACTACAGGCGCAGGAATATCACTCTATTTTTGTAAAGATGTACCGTACTTGCCTTTTTTAAGGGGAGTTATGCAAAAGAGCTTTCAAGCAAAACATTTGGAGTTGTGTTTTGAGCCATTTGAGTAATCTCTAAATCTGCTCCGGTGACTATTCCGCGGAAGCAGCTTATAATAGTGCTCCTTCTGTTTACTCCGAGCTCTTACCGTGGCCCCACATAAACCAGGAAATGCTTTTCTTACCTTACAACCTCTGGCAATGCTTATCCCTCCATCACAGAGTCCTAACAGGCAAAAACATCATCAAACCATCGCTTCACAACTACTAAGCACTACAGACAACCTGCCCTGAGACCAAGGAGGAAAAGCTTAGAGTGAATTTGAATATGTTGTTTCACATCAATGTGCCCTTTTCTAACAACCAAAGTTTAAGCTAGTGATTGATGCACCTTTAGTGGGTCAACTGTAATATATGCTGTTTGTTTTTTGCCTGTATACTTTACTAGACAGGACAGTCCAGTGTGTACGGGGGTGAAAGGTGGAAATAGACCTTCAGCAAATTGTCTGAAACTTGAGACAAAAAGCAAATGGAAAGTGACTGGGAAAACCTTATCCTGTCAATCACAAACTCATAAGAACCCTCTCTGCAGAGCTTGGAGATTTATTTAATGCCTTTTTCCTTTGGTGTAATATGTGTTGTAGCTAAAGTAGTTGTTGTAACACTTCAGCTGTAGTTGTTATGGTAAAGTAAATCTCTTGTCCTTCACATATGACGGTGTGAAGTGCACACACACTGTTCTCCTGCTCCACACTTGTTGGTGCTGCGGCGTCTTGTGTGAGTAGCCGGTCCTGACAGGTCACAGTGCAGCCTCGGCTCATTGCTCAACAATAATTTGGCTTCTCTTGGAGGTGGAGGAGTCCAGGAGTGACGTCCCAGAGGGCAGTGCAGGTGCTGCAGCAGGTGGCACAGTGTGGCCTGGCCGGGACACATCTGCTCCAGGCCGGACACACTGGAGCAGAGCCAGGTGATCCGTGGCTCCGAGGGGCACCAGGCAGAAGGTTTACTGAAGTGTGTTTCTCCACAGCAGACCTCCGAAATGAACTTTACTTTCCAGTCCTCTACAGACTCTGGAAAGTCTACAGCAAAAGGAGGCAGGAGGAGTATAAAGTTGGCTGTAGTTTCCTGCAAAGTTGACACAAGAACAGTTTCAATAATCCCTGACTTTCAAATAACTGTGTCTTAAGTATATTTTTCTACAGCAGGGCTCCAACCAAACGCAAACTTAACATTTTCCTTTCAATCCTCTGCTGACTCCAAACTCTCTTCCACCCCTGAACTTTGATCCAAACCAAACTTCCCTCCTCACACGAAGCGTATACCTTTACAGTCGCCTTATAAAGGTGCGTTTGTTTTGCTTCGCCGTCTCTCCCCGCTTGGTATTTGAGGGCGACGCTCTGACTGTATAAGAGATTCCCTCCATGTTTTCATTGAACGTGACACCACAGACTTGACACCACATGAAAGGGGTGCTCTGCGGCGGGGAGCACCTTGTCTCGTCCCAAGGAGAAAGCTCTAAACGTGCGCTGACGCTGAGGGGCTTTCATGTGTTACTTAGCGTTTTGACATTACTGGATAAAGATGTGGGAAAAGCAAAACATCTGAGGCTGAGACACATTTGAGTTTACAGCTGTGACTTCAAATGGGATTCACAGGTTTAAAGTGTTCAGAGTGCAGCGGTGGGAAAGACGGGATGTTTACAGAGTTTTATTACTATACTGCACTTCTTGACCTCTTACTCCCCGCCTAAACTGAGTGCATTTTCTCCAGTTCAGCGTTATCTATACCATGAAGCCTCTCGACTTGAGCCGATAGGCCAGTGTAACGCCTCCTTTGAAAGCTAAGACCTACAAAACTCGCGCTGTTGCCATCGGATATGTATTTTTTCAATGCTTTTTTGTTTGATTTTTGTTGCATCTTTGTCACTTTTTCATCACATTTTTGTCACTTTTTCATTGTATTTTTGTCACTCTTATATCGGATTTTTGTCACTTTTTTAAAATCATATTTTTGTCACTTTTATCTCGTATTTTTGTCACTTTTTCATCATATTTTTGTCACTTTTTCATCATACTTTTGTCACTTTTTCATTGTATTTTTGTCACTTTTTCATCATACTTTTGTCACTTTTTCATTGTATTTTTGTCACTTTTTTCTCGCATTTTTGTCATTTTTTCATCATATTTTTGTTGCTTTTTTGTTGCATTTTTGTCACTTTTTATCGCCTTTTTGTCCCTTTTTTATCACCTTTTTGTCACTTTTTCATCATATTTTGTGTCACTTTTTTGTTGCATTTTTGTCACTTTTTCATCATATTTTTGTCACTTTTTCATCATATTTTTGTCACTTTTTTGTTGTATTTTTGTCACTTTTTCATCAGATTTTTGTCACTTTTTTTTATTGCATTTTTGTTGCTTTTTCATCCTCATTTATGTCTCATTTCCATCACCATTTTGACACTTTTTTCAAGCTTTTAGACTTGGGTAAAGCCAAACTGGAGAATGTGCTCGATTTAGGATGAGGCTAAGAGGTTAAATTAATAAGGTTAACATTGAGTAACTCTGCCTGATAAAAAAAAAGAACAACAACAGTATGTTAGAGCATGTGACCTCTTTTGCTTTTGTGGTGACCCTTATTTTGGTTTGACCATAATCTTGCTGAAGAGGAAGGAGCTGATGGAGGTTTAAAAAAAACTTATCTCTCCCAAATGCAACGTGTTAAAGAACTCTGAGACAGCAGTAATAATATTTGGACCGCACCTTAGAGCAGAATTTGTGTGCGTGGTGTGAAATCTGGCTCATACGGCGCACAAACATCTGAGTAATGCTGCCCATATGGAGTTATACAGCAGCCTGTTCCTCATTTATTTAGACACTGCCCAAAGATGTGCTCAAATTATTTAAGGAGGCCCTCGAAAGGGAAGAGTTACTTGTTAATGATCGCTTTAATAATTAAATTCTGTGTTTTTCGGAATAATAAGCACTTAGGGCAAGCCTTGCATAAATTGCCCCCCACAATGTTATGTTTTCCTTGTTTTTACGACTTGCTCCAGGACATTTCCCTGCAGCGGGCGATGTTTGAAAGGAGGAAAGTTGATTAAACATGAATTCGGGTTTCCCTTGCCACAAAACCAGGCTGCCGGCCAGGGAGGACTGTGGTGCGAACTTGTACATTCATTCATGACTGAGGCGGACAGCAGCTCATGAGAGGAAATGCATTGGCTTTTTACATGCTTGGCTTCTCTCCACTAATAATGTTGAGTCGTGCAAAATACTCCCCAGTCGAAAATCCAAAGCAAGTTCACATTTGTCGACTGCCAAAGGAGGAGGAGTGACCAATAACGGCAATATTATTATATGCTTTGTATTCCAATGCAATCTGTGATGTGGATCTGGGGGTTTAGTGTATAGTTCAATAGTGTGAAACTATTCAAGCACAACTCCCTGACTGCTTGGAAGAAACACAATTGTGAGAGACCGGAGTCTGTTGTAAATTACACAGGGAGGCTCCAGGCTCCAAATATACGAGATTGTGTGAAAGGAGTATGTCCCGGGGAGGAAAAAAAAGGCAAATTCGATGTGGCTGACTGAACTTTGGGTTGGAAAGTATATTAGACTTGTTAGAAATGTAGCTGTTATTCTTCACCATAACACCCTGACAAATGTACCAGTCACTTGTTTATTGACAGCACGAATCGAACAATCGCTATTTTACTGTTTATGTTTCACATCTCTCTTTGTCGCTGTTGCCACACCCTGAATAGGAGGTTGTACACCTGGCATGAACTCATGGGCAGAAAAGTTAGCTAGTTAGATATTCTTTTTATTTCATGCTACAAAGACATTCCCTCCTTAATTCCGCCTTGACCTTTGTTCAACCGGGAAAGATCCACAGATATTTCAGAATATTTTTGTAACAATAGTTTTGGTAGTGGGGGAAACTGGAGCACCGGGCTGGGGAAACCTGCACAGACAAAAGGGAGAACATGCAACCCCACTAAGAAACCTGGATAAAACCATAGAGCTTATTGCTGTGAGGCGAGAAGACTAACCAATATGCCACCGTGCCACCAGGGATCACTGATATTGAAGAGTCTTGTTTGACTACATGTCCATTACAACATCGTCTTTATCTTAAGGTGCCTTAGGTCTCAATGAATTGATTTTACTATTCGTTTTATTTACAACAAACTAAATGTCTTGAGCAGCGAAACAACACATTCTTTTTTATGTTTAATAGATTCTCAAAGATAGAGAGGAAATGATGTCCTGTTGAGACTCATTTTTCGTTTTTACTCTTTTGTCGATTTGTCATGCATTACCCTTAAATCCCTTCTTAACTACAGCTGTCATGGAGGTTAATATCCTCTCGCTGCTTCAGGGATAGGAATTCCCACCTGAAGGTACAGCTTGTATAGTGTCCAGGAGCCTGTCTGAGTATTTACATGTCTGTATGTTGGAGGGAGAGGGAGGTGCTCCTGTGTCCTCTTAAGTGCTCCTGAATGTCACATCCTATCTGCAGCCTGTCCCTGAGGCACAAATGGACACTCCATCCACTTGTCAGGTGATTAATCTGAGCTCCCCCTCCACCCCACTGACTCTCCGTCTCCCATTCACATCGCACACAGCTATGCACAGCTACAGGAGACTGGCCCTTCTATAGACACTTAATGCTTCCATATGTTATTGTGACTTACAATGTATGGACTACATTAATCAAAGTCTTGTCTTCAAATAACTTTTTAACCTCTGAGAGCGTTGAGTTTCATGGGACAAAACAAAGTACCGGTCTATGTCTGCCAGATTGTTTTTGTCTTTGGCTTAGGTCTGCAACATTAATCACTATCGAGTCAAAACAGCACTTGAATGGTTTTAAAGAGTAAATCACAAAGGTGGAGATGAGTTTGGTGTTTTAACACATTGACTGCCAACAATCCAGAACATTTTTCATGATATTTAGAGCACCACAGCATATTCTATGTTATAGCTATTGATACATGCAATAGCAGTTTACTTCTATGTGCCTCGGTTCCTGAGAAATCTAAGCTAAACAGAGGCTAGATTTGATCAAAATCTCAGATTTTTTTCTAGAAACGGAGATAACGGGGGTTTTATGCAACACTCTCCTTTCTGATTAAAAAGAAACAGGCCACTGTTCCTCCATACTGAGATATGTTCTTACCTGAGCTTAGACAAGTTTATACGAACCTGTCTGGTCTTTGTGCCTGTGGAAGAGCTTGGGAGGGGCCAAATGCTAACAACATCTTTGGTCTGTTTGCGTGACTGAGCGCACACGCAAATACCAGACAGGTACCTATCAACTCGTCTAAGCTCAGGTAAGAACATATCTCAGTACGTAAAAACAGTGGCCTGTTCCTTTAACTCCTCTCTCCTCTCTTCACAGACACTAACGTTATGAGCAGAGGCAAATGCCTAAATATCTACGTTTCAAGTAAATTTTCAAAGACAACATTGTTGACACGTTTTGAAACACTGCGTGTTATCAATCGCGTGTGCATTTAAACAGCCTGGTTCTCGGATTGAAGACTTTAACAGGATGTTTCTCAGCCGTCCTTGGACTGATTTTGATCATTTAATCATTTAAAATGTTGAAATCAACTGTTTCGATCTGTACATGGGAAGCCACTCTGCTTTGTCATACGAGCTCCAGAGAGCGAGAGAGAAGTGTCAGCTTTACAGCTGTTCACTACGCAACACCACGCCCCCCCGGACTAAAAAAAGAAGAAAAGAAACACAATAATATATGTAAAAAGTCCAGATTGTGACTTTTCACAAGTCTGTGATAGGCATTTATTTCACTTCTGTTCATCACAGAGTTACCAAAATCACACATAAGGTGGATTTAAGTGTCTAGTTTCAGAATTAAAAAACAACAACACAAAAACAATTTTTTCCGTTTTTGGCACTTGATGTGTTAATGTTCTCTGCTTGATCTTTGTGCATGTAATACCTCTCTTCTCTCTTATTCTTCAGTCCGAGCTTTACTTAACCAATCATACTTTCTACTGTCTTAAGTTGAGGTATGTGTTATGAGTTGTTAATCCAACTGTAGCCCCGGGGTCATGACTTTTCCATAGACACTGAGTTTCCCATGACCAGATTAACATTTGACCCTTACCTCGGTTAAAGCGAGGTCTGTTTCTTTATGAAGACAGAAGGGTTTGTGTCCAATTCCTTTCTCTTTAAAAAAATCTGGATCGTTTGTTTACATCCATGTGGCTGTTTTTGATAACACCATCTGGCTGCCTCTTCTCAGTGAGGTTTAATAATAAAATGTCTCTAATGTAATGCCTCTGCTTAGAGCCAATCATTTTGTACTAAAAAGCTGTTTATTTCTTACCTCTTTTTTTGTCTTCTTTCTGTCCAACAAACACAGATGGAAACTAAAGGTCAAATTCCAAAACAATGTTATGCAAACGACTGTTTTTCTACTTTAAAGTACAAAGAATTTAGATGAAGTGTATGAAAAGAGAGTTATACAACGTTATACCTGTTGATAATCTGATTTTAATGCAACTCTTTTCCATTGTCAGAAGAAAAACTGCATTAATGTTTTCTGACAATGTCTTAACAAACAACACTGTAGTTATGTTAGCGTCAGGTCAGTGGCATTGAAGGACGGTTTCTCTCTGCAAAGACGATAAAAACCCATATCACAGAGGTGTCCATAGCACAGTTTTGGCTGATTCAATACATATTTTGAAAATGGGATGCAGCTGACGAGAGGAGTGTTCATGACGGACTAAATCTCTGCAGGTGTATAAGTTACATGGAGCACGGAGACCTGGGAGATGCTGTGGAGGCTGAGATTTGCTCATGTTCTTGAGAAGCAGGACATTTCAGGGCTGCAGTTTTCTCTGAATACTGATCTGTGATGGAGAGCTCACAGTGACACAGTCTGCAGATGCCACTGAGATAAAATCAGTTTGTGCAGATAAAAAAAAGATGGATATCAATGACCCTATACTTGATATGGGTTTGGTCTTTAAATGCTTGATTTGGCAAACGTAGAAAAATATATTGCTCAAAATAATAATGGGAACATTTGAACAACACACTGTAATAAAGGGAATGCTTGGAGTTACATTGTTACAGGTATGGGAAATATCTAGATACAGCAGCAAGAATCTGTATTCTGACTATTCCATGTTTAATGTTGAATATAATTGGAATGCCTATTTTGACACATCAAATAGGTATTTTTAACTACTGACCAAATCTTTTTTATACATCATGGCAAGTTTATTTGTTGAGCACATTTTTACAAGAAGTGATTCACTAATCAAACAGTTTCACAATTTACATGAAAAAATGGATCTGGACATTGCCAGAGAAGAGGTTTGTTTCACATCACCTGGAAGACTTTCCCAAATGTCAGCATCGTCAGACTCAAATAAAGCCTCACCATGTTCAGTCCTAAATCTGGGCACCAGCAGCAGACCTGTCCCTGAGGTTTTCAGAGCCCAAGATAATAAAGCATTAGTCTTATAAAGCGCTTTTCCAGACGCTCAAAGTCGCTTTACAATTTTGTGCATTTATTCGTTCACTCAATACTCGGCGGTGGTAAGCTACTACTGTAACCGCAGCTGCCCTGGGGTAGACTGACGGAAGCGAGGCAACCAGTCTGAGCCATCGGCCCCTCCGACCACCACTCACTCACACATTACATCCACCCATCTCCCTGGTGTTCCCACAGGGTCTTCCATCTTCGCTTCTGAGATTTGACAGGATCGGGCAGAGCAAAGGCGGTGTGGCCACACGATGGGTCATAACCTGTCAGAGACACACTTTGGTGCGGGGCCATCGAAAGACTTGTACTACCACTATCTAAAATATTAAAACGTCTATATCTGTATGTTAGGTCAGCAGTGATACTATTTACCCCTCGTCTGCACAAATGCCAATCCTTTATAATTACCGTGTACATAGATGTAGAGAAAAAGCAGTTTCCTCTTAAGCTGGTCTTTGGCTCTCACCTTCTGGCCTCTGCAAAGTGTCAGACATCTGATTGTAAAGTGGAGGTTATTTCTGTCAAGGGCTGCTCTACGTTAACATGCCTTTACCTCCTCGCCCCGGCAGGCACTCCCGGAGAACAGAAACCTTCTATTTTCTCCATCCTGCTCTAAAACAGTCTGCCGCTCCGCCTTGGCTCCGAAAGGCAAAGTGTGTTTAATGAGTCATGCCCAGCCATCTCCATCTTGTAACTTTCAAATTGAGGGGACAATGAAATTTCGCTGGGCCGTACAGTGTAATCCCGGGCTTTCTTAATGTAATTGGAAATCAAGCAGTCCCCTTTTGACTGTCCTTTTATTACTCAGGCAGCTGCATGGTTGTGCAGGGGACAGTGCTGTTATAGGATTCTAATAAGGCAGAGTTGAGGGCCATTTCATGAGGGTGACCAATAAAGATCTGTTATAATGGAGCCAGGTTGTCTTACAGCATGTTTACAAGGAGCTATAGCTTAAACAGGACTTGGACACTATTGGCTGGTCTTGGGCAAGATGTCTTTAACTATTTAGTAATGCAAAACCGGTCCTGTTATATAAACTAATGTATTTTAAATCAATTTGCATTATTTTTAGAGACATTAAACTCTGTGAGCTTATACTGGTTAATCAATGAGGCTGTGTTTTGTTTTGTTTAGGGCTGGGGCCGTTTCAGTACTTTAAGCTCTTAACCCCGGCCTGAACTGCACATTTTCTCCAGTTTGGATTTACCCAAATCTTAAAGCTTCTTGAAAAAAGTGTCAAAATAGAGACAAAAACGAGGATGAAAATAGAACAACAAAAGAGCAACAAAAACACGATGAAAATGTGATGAAAAATGATGAGCCACAAAAAAGCCACAAAAGAGCGACGAAGAACACAAGGGCAACAAAAACGTGCCGGAAAAGCAACATTAAAGAGACTAGATGCAAGTTGGTCCTTTTCCGCTGACTACTGCCACCTCAGGTCTCATGCGTAACTGCAGCTTCTATATTAAAGGAACAGGCCACCGTTTTTCCATACTGAGATATGTTCTTACCTGAGCTTAGACGAGTTGATACGTACCTGTCTGGTCTTTGTGCATCCCCGTGGAAGAGCTTGGTCGCTTCTAACTTTCCCCCCGTTTGGAGCTATAGGAATACATTGGGAGAGGCCAAATGCTAACAACATCTTTGGTCGTTTTGCGTGACTGAGGGCAAAAAAAAAAGATGACCAAAAAACCCCCACAGACCGATGACAAAAAACTACGAAAACAGCGTTAAGAGGCTAAAGATACTTTGTTTTCGATACTGATACCTGACCGATATACTTTTCCCGATACCGATACTAAAATATTTGTCATCCAGGAAAACAGAAGAGTAATGAGTGGAAGATCTGCAAATGTACAATATCGGGTTCATCTCCAATGTCAAGAAATGTGTGAATAATGGGGATTAATTTGGGGGGAAATGGGGAAAAAATTAGAAAAAAATGGGGGGAATATATTAGTAATAAAAATGAGCAAAAATGAGTTGGGAAAAGGAGAAAAAATTGGGGCAAAATAAGAATCAATTATGTAAAAAATTGGGAAAAATGGTGCAAAAATGTTTGTGATTTTTTTTTTTTTTTTTAATGGAGAAAAGAGTTGGGGGAAAAGAAATAATTTATTTGAGCTGAAAGAACAAGTCATTTCCTTTGATGCTGTCCCTTGGCAAACAGCGGGACCTGCTTTCCATACTTTTACTTTTTCCGGTGGCACCTAATCTTTTTTTTTTCCCGATACCAGACTGGTATTGTTTAAAACTACCCAGCCCTAGTTTCGTTCATCTCTATCAAATTCATGATGATGCAACAAACTGCTCTGAACCGCCACAGCTGACGATTAAAACCACCAGCTTTGTATTGCGTTCATTTCCGCTAAAACAAATCCGCCATGTTCAAATCGAGTCGTTAATTGTAACTATTACCGCCATTAAACTAAGACGTCTCAAAGTTTGATTGTTTCTTATCATTGTGAGCGGATTTTCTTCCAAATCTGTTTCTCAGACGCCACCAGAGAGAGACGGCAGACAGACAGTGGAGATTATGACGCGCCCTTTCTCTGTGTGTCTGTGCCAAATGAAAACTTTTCTTCTCCCCCCCCCTCCGCATAATTATCCAGTCTCTCCCCGCCTCCTGGCTCCTCTCTCCATCTCCAGCTGTTGCTCTGGTTATTCACACATAATTACAATCTATTTAGGAAGCATCACTGAAAGGACTGGTGCCGTTAGATGCTCGTTCGCTCCTAAATTAACTTGTGTGCTCAGAGCTGCACAAGTACAGTCATAGAAAAAAGGCCTCCTAATTTTACCATATTGTCTGTGAGAAAAAGTCATAATTAGTGCAGCAGCAGCAGCAGCAGCAGCCACGCACATCGCACTCTCAACCTCAGACTGGAGTTTGATTAACTGGGGTGCTGCTAATTGAACTGTGGTTGTTGTTTTTTTTCGTTTTACGGGAAAATGTGAATGACAGTGATGGCCTCTGTTAACCGCGCTGGCACAATGAAAATGTCAAGCTCATAAATCTATTTCGGGTTTGCAGAAAATGGACAGAATTCAACAATAGGATCCTTAGGGATAACGCAGAAAATCGAATTGTGGAAACTTCCCAAACTAAGCAGGATTTAATGACAGGAAATACATCGTTCGTTATAGTAAAGCGGGTGACTCACATAAGAGAGATTTTTTCCAGAGATGTGACATTTTTCTCCGATTGATAATCTCAGGCCTGCATGAAGGAAAGCACTTAATGATTTAGACTGAGTGCTCGACCGTCAAGAGATATGTCAATGGTGTGTGTCAAGCATGTTTGAGTAATCGCTTCAGAGAAAGGTTTTTTTGAGCGACACATCCCCAAACTCAGGGAGGGCAACACTGGACCTAACACCGCTGTAGTACAACCGCGGCTTAAAGGAACAGGCCGCCGTTTTTCCATAGTGAGATATGTTCTTACCTGAGTTTAGACGAGTTGATGCGTAACTGTCTGGTCTTTACAGGTGTGCTCATTCAAAGATGTTGTTAGCATTTAGCCTCTCCTTCTCTCTTCTATGAGGCCACGTGAGTAGTTACAGGATCCAAGTGTAGTCACACATAATTAAACATGTCGATTTTCTAAGCGGATAAAAAGGGGGGACTATATTGTAAGGCGTAATAACACCTTAGGAGCACTTCGATGTCCTCGCAGTAATATCTTCACTCCTATAGAATTCTCCTTACAGAAGTCGAAGTGCTCCTAAGATGTTGTAACGCCTTACAATATACTTCCCCTTTTTATCCGCTTAGAAAATCGACATGTTTAATTTTGTGTGACTAGACTTGGATCTTGGATTTAAATAGGAGAAACGTGGAAGAGCTTGGTCGCTTCTAACTTCACCCCCGTTTGGCCCCATAGAGCAGAGGAGGAGAGGCTAAAAGCTAACAGCATCTTTGGTCTTTTTTTTGGTGACTGAGCGCACACGCAAAGACCAGACAGTTACGGATCAACTCGTCTAAGCTCAGGTAAGAACATATCTCAGTCTGGAAAAACGGTGGTCTGTTCCTTTGAAGCATTATTATTTGACATGGAAAACGTAGTTGCATAATCAGATTCTGTTGGTTAGAAATAAGTAAATATCACTGTTATCTCCCTACGAGGATAATGAAGTAAATGTCATTGTACGTAACAAGAAAAGCTGCTTGATATTGACTTCCCTGATCTTTAATGTGCCACCGTGGTTGAGGAACAGTAGAATCTGAGGTCGGCTGCTCGCTGAAATCCTAAGAGGCTGTTCCAAATCAAGACGAGCAGGAGAAGAAGCCCTCTCTCTGCATATATAAATATCCTCCTTCCTCAGACCACACAGAACAAACAGCACATACGTTAATGGTGTTTCTGTACCTTTCGACACGCTGCTGCTCTTTGGCCCTGAACAAGGAAAAAACAACTGAGAAGGTAGTAGGGAGTTGTTATTGCAAGAATTTGTCTTCTGCCGTGTCCACCCTGTTTGCTTTTGGTTTCTGTTGTGGTTTATTGGAGGAACAGTCAGGCCGTGTAGAAAAGGTCCCTGTTGGAAAATCCTTTATTTAATCTGCACAAAAAGAGTCGGAGACTATCAAGGATGAAATTTGTTCTGTGCAAACTGTCAAAACAAGTCTCTATACAAGTTCAACTTCTGTGTCGTTCTTTTCACTTGAGCCTGACATTGTTGCAAGAAGTGTTTTTGACATTTTCAGGGCCGATGAACATGACACATGTGCAACGTTTTATGGCAACTGAGGTGAACTGTGTTTTCTCTTACAGCGGAAACAAAAATATAAATGCATTTTATTCAGCATTGGGCGAATGCCTTTTTAACATTTCAGTAACTTTCTGAGACGTACCTGCTAGTAGCTATTATTATGACTTAATGATACGACATTAGCATAATACCCGTTTACTCCATGGTCCAGTCATGTCCAACATAGTTTAGTTTAGTTTATTTGTTTATTTGAGCAGTATACATGCTCAGAAGGAGTGGGCTGAAGCAAGAAGCTTATGAGCGCCTACCCCCAGATTCAGAGCAATAAAAAAAACATTTCACAATGGTACAGAAGGATCAGAACATCAACAAGACATCAACCAAGGAGAACTTATTACATGTCAAGCAACTACATGAACACAGACCAACTTACAAACGTACATAACAATATTTGAACGGTTTATATAATTCATTGAATGAAGCACAACTACAACAACGATCTTGTTTCATGTACGATGTTTAGTACAAAGCAAGTAACAAAATGCGATCATTAATATATTTCAGATTGTTACCAGTGCCAAACATTACCGAGAGGTACTTTTATATTATAAAGGTACATTAATACATATTAATGTATTAATATGTATTATACTCCAAGATCTTGTCATTACCATCCTCAATCTAATTTTTAATTTGTGTTTAATTGTTATTATTATTTATTTATTTAATTGAGCTATGTGAAGTATGATGTGAGCCCTGCATAGTTTAGTGCGTTAACAGCCAGGGTGTCGAGCGGGTCACTTTAAGAGGGCAGTGGCCCCATCAACAAACCCTCACCCAGCTGCCCGAACAGCTGATTTTGTAGATGATGTTCCTGTGTTGTGTGGTGCATTAAAAGACAAGGATGCTGAGCCTGTTGGGAGGGTCCTCTCAACAGATCCATAACTTGACCAAACCCTAATTCTCAATTTGTAAATTTGAGCAAATAGAATGACAACCGTTCCAGGCAGCAACACTCCTCCTTGATTATAGAGGAAAAAATACACATAATCAATCCTACTGCATTTCTTCCTTTCTATATATTTCAAAAGTCTTTAGTTTGTATTTATATTTGAACAGGTTGATGTTTGGACATCGTTTCATCTCCATCTCCAGTTTAAATGACTAATGTTCAAAGTGTTAATAAATTATAATTGTATATTGGTTGAACTGGAGTCAAACTAAGATGTATTCACTTCTAAAAACGTAATGTTGAAACTTACATTTAGGTCTATTCTGAAGGTACTGGAGTAATTGCAAATCTTTACATTTCAATTTTAAAACACAAAATATTAAAACCTTGAACCGTTCTAATCTTTTAAGAAAAGTGTACTTGCTTCAGCGGCTTAATATTCTGCACATGTCCACCCCGAGCGCAATAACGGCCAAGGTGCCCCTTCACAAGCCACAAGCTGCCAGTCGTTCCCATAGAGATGATGTGTAACCCACATGTGAATCACTTCTATTAATGCAGCCCATTGATGAAGCCAAGCCAATCCGTTCAAAGAAACCATCATCGCCGCCACTGCCACCAACATCATGGCACTTGAGCAAGCCCCGGTCATCAAAGATGGCGGTGTATTGATTTCAATGGCCTGTGCTCATCGCCGCATGTTGGCAGAAAAAGATAATAATCCTTGACAAAAATCCTTGTTGAGACGAGGCTTTTCTGCTGTAATACCACGGAGCGACCGCTATCCGAACCCCGACAGGCCAGAGGGGGCGCTACCCTCTCCAGATCCTCTAATACATCCATGCTCCCCTCTGCCTCCCTCCGAACTCCCCGAACAAGCTAATTAAATCTTCTGTCAACCCTGCGAAATCATTGTTCTTTCATCCCGCTTTATTCACGTCACTCACACACAGGGACATGCGTAACGACACCAGTTTTAGGCCCTGTAATTCCCGGGCGCACGGGAGACCGTTCTTTGTGGTCGCCCCCGCCGGCATGCTAATCACCAATGCCGCCTCAACGTGTCCTGTGTCTTTTAATGTGTCGCCATTGTTCCAGGCTGACACGTTGAAAATGCAGACGCAGGACTGTGCGGATCAAACGACACCTTAAAGACACTTGGGAACAGTCGCTAATAAGTCGTGCACAGATTCTATAGGGGCGACACGAGAGGCACCTGTTTTTGTATATTGTCTGTTAATAAGTATTCATTCAAGGCCCTGTAGCTGATTAGCTTTGCTTTCAAAATGAAAAAGGGAGCGGTAAATTGTTTGTTAAGGCCCAAACTCCATTATAACCTTCCACAGATACACATTTCGAACATCCTGATACTTACCGGGGATGAATTTATGCAAGTTTCACAACTTTCAGGGAGCCAAGCTGTCACAGTAATGTCACACTCGCTGCTACTTCACCATCGATGAAAAGATATATATGCTTTTGAGTACAAGAAAACAATCAGTTACAGGGGCTTTAGTTCCAGATAATGCACAATATATTCGGTATCGCTTCATATTAAGGGGAGCTCATTAAGTATTAATAAGGTATTAATAAGCATTAGTAATCTGTTAAGGTTTAGGATTAGGGTGGGGACATGATGAGTACACATATTATTCATGGCCTGTTAGCATAGTAATAGATAATAGTATAATAACCAGCTCATTCAAATCTTTACAAGCATATTATTCATCGCCTATTCATTACTAAACTTTATTAACACCTTATTAATACTTAATGAGCACTGCTTAATATAAAGCGGCACCATATATTCTAATCTCAGGTCTAGATGAAATAAATGTGCAGGAATAAGCTGCCACTGTGCAAGATGTACCTCACCCAATATCCATAGTTTGAATCACTTCAGATGTGGTAAAATAGATGAATAAATATTACTTTCACTCCTATGCAAATTATCTTCAGCATCTTTTATTAAATTGAGCAGAAGTTACTTGTGTTGCCAAAAAGACAAATTGCATTGAACAAATGCTTAGTTTTGAATGTTCTCACGGACCTTTTTCAGAAGGAAAGAAACTACACACCGATGCATCCACTTTAATTTCAAATGTGGATTAAGAAAAAGTGGTAAAAATCGGTATTGAGTTTCAAGGTTTTTCTTCTTCTTAGGCCTGCATCACCGCTGACATGACCAGCCCCATTTCCTCAATGCAAAGTTGCACAGTCTACAGTGCTATGTACAGTGTAAACTTTCCTTCACTTTTGAACGTATTTCACATGTGAGTGCGCGGAGTCGTTGTTTGGTTCAGTGTGTCTCACTGAGCGGCTCCCTCGTTGCAGACTGTGATTAAACAGTGAAGTAATGGATGTGGACGGAGCCCTGTTGTTTGGTCGCGCAGCGTTCCAGCTGAGGGAGCCATTAACCTGTTAGCCGCATTGACTGTGAATTACGCAATCTCCACTCGCTAACTTCTGGAGACTGCCGCTTCAGCTGATGGATAAATCCTCGGTAGAAAGCTCGAGTTGTAGCAGCAGACAGAAGTAACATCTGGTGTAATCCGTCTCTGTGTACAGTGGTGAATGTGCGGCTAAAATAAACTTGTTTGTGTGTTTCAGACCAGTGCGGTGCTGTGTTCGGGAGGCTGTGCTCTGCTGGCTGTCAGCTCCCTGTTGGCCATCATCACCATCTTCCTGCCCGGTGGAGGCTGCGAGCGCCGGGCCTGCACTCTGGCCGGATACATGCAGATGGCAGCAGGTACGGACATGCCAGGAACCCAGGAAACCAATGACATCCCACTGACATTCCTGATCGAACAAACTACACTATATGCAGTGTAGACTGGTCCTTGTGCACACACATGCTTTTACCATACTGTATGAAAGCTTTACAGGCACTGTTTCAGTCTATATATAATAGTCATTTTCTTCAGTAGTATAATTCAGTAGCACTTTACAGCACAGTAATGGCATCATAATAGTTTTGAAGTAGTTTGATTTGACCTTTATTTTAGTCCATCTTTTTCAGGGGAGTAATGGCCTCAGAACATGTTATACACATTTCACAGACACAGAGAGAACACTATATTATGTTTGATTGAAATTCCTTGTTATTTCTTTGTTATTTAATTGATGAAAACTCTATAATATAAATAAGACGATAAATTACCAGGAAACACGGCTGTTACATTACTAGTATGGAAACATGGCTGCAAAACGCATTGTCCCGTATTACATTCTATTACAATGAGTAAAGTATTAGTCATATATATTTTAAAAATGGTCATTTTAAGTACAATAGGTGACTTATACCTGTCTCTGGTTCACAACAGTTCCTTCTTTCTGACCTGACCCTTGGAGACTTAAACACTCCAAATTTTTTTTAATTACACTCAGCCCTCATCTTCTTTGTGCTTTCGGACTTATAAAATCTGTCCCCATTTACATTACATTACATTACACGCTTCTGTAACATCAACCTTTGGAAGAAAATGTGAATTACTGGCTGATTCTGGGGTGACATTTAGCTAATTTTGCCAAGATTCAGTGCATAAAGATAACATGTTTTTTGTAATGCACTTTCATATTTAACTTATGAGTACCAACTTTGAATTATACTGTTGAAATAATTGTACTTTTATGGTCTAAACCATTGTAGGACTGCAATTAGTGACATTGACTGATAGCAGTGCCTATTACCTTACCTGCATAGAGCTGACTTTGTTATCCATCACTCACAAAAAGGAAAAAAGAAAAAGAAAAATGAAAGATAGCACTGGAGGACAGCTGCTGCTATGGCAACAGCACTGGGGCTCTTGACGATGTGAGGAATTTAGAGTCTGCTGTAAAAAGACAATTAATGCTCCTTAACTCAGGTCATTGGTTCAGGGCGACATGCGGCTGATTTTTCATCGCACTGGGGTGATCTCGTAAACAGGCGTGGACGCGGTGGAGCTCAGGCCTTTAAAAGTGGCAACAGCGCACGGCTCATGTGTCCGCTGAGCACCGGCCTTCACAGTCCTGCCTGCTGCATCGGAGCGTTTTATAATGGAGCCTTCGCCGAGGGGACGCGGTGTTGTGTTGTGATATGAGAGGACACGCTCCATGTGCGGTTTATAGCTCATAGCCACAGATACTGTGAGGCGTAGCTCACACTGCGCTTGATGAAAGCGCTGTAACGAGATTGGCAATAAGTTCTGAGATTGAATTAAGTTAGTCGAGTGTTTGAGTCAACAGGATAGAGCAACGGTGTCCAAGCTTTATTCATGGAGGGCCGTATATTGACGTTTATAAGACGTGATTGACAGACGGCATCAACCAATTAGCGAAACACTGGATATGACGCAGGAACAAGCTGCAAGAAGCCTTTTGAATAAACATTAATGTCTGCCAATACAACGCTGTTTCTTATGTAAAACAGACAAAATAGCAGAAAAAAACAGTGCATCAGTAGCCGCCCACGCCACCTTTAATGTTTTGGAAGAGTGTGGTCACCGTTTCCGTCTCTTGGTGGATGAACGATGAAAGATTTTTTTATGGCTGTAATTGTGTAGAATTATGAGTTTTGCAGTACCATCTCTGCTGATGTGTGCCAATTCAACTAAAAGCTTGAGGGGCAATAAAAAATGGTCTAAGGGCCACATTTGGCCCTCGGGCTGCACTTTGGGCTACACTGGCTCAGAGACAACAATGTTAGCAGAACTTCATCTGTCGGATATGGAAAACGTGCATTGGTTTTATGTGATGCTTTTCTGGACACTCAAAGATGCTTTACATTACATTATTCATTCATTCCATACTTGGTGATGGTAATACTATAGTAGCCACAGCTGCCCTGGAGTGGAGTAACGGTAGCGAGGTAACCAGTCTGCACCATCGGCCCCTCCAACCACCACCAACCACTCTCACACACTGCATTCACACAGGCTGGTGTTTCTAATTGATTGACTGCGGAATTCTTCCGCAGTCAATTATTGGTTTTCATGTTCTTTATTATTATTCCTCTTCCATCTTTTTCCCGATTTTCTAGAGCTTTCAGCACCTTCATGCTTTGTGCAATTTCTGCAAGTTATGCATCAAAACGTTCCGCATGTTGAGGAGAAGGGTGCTATTACTTTTGGGACTTCTGCAACTTACGGTTTTTCCGCAATCGGCCAAAATGTCGGAGATTTTTCCCATTGACTTATAATGGGGCTGCCGCAAATCCGTGCTTTTCTGCACTTTTTTCTGCATGTTATGCAATTTCTGCACTTTGTGCATGTTCAGCTTATGCAACTTGTGGGTTTTGAGAAAAAATTGGCCTTCTGCAGTTTTCCAGTTTTTTATACGAGAGTTTGAAATGTTTGCATTGGTGTGTATGGGGGAATCCAGCCA
Source organism: Gobius niger (assembly GCF_951799975.1). Taxonomy (NCBI): domain Eukaryota; kingdom Metazoa; phylum Chordata; class Actinopteri; order Gobiiformes; family Gobiidae; genus Gobius; species Gobius niger. The sequence goes on from NC_136862.1 coordinate 13,702,340, forward strand.
ATGGGGAGACTCCAGGCCTTTCAGCCATTTGTGCAGCTTCTGCCAATCAAGCACTTTCAACAGTTTGACCAGTTTATGGAATATAAAAGTTTATGCAATATTAACAATTTATGCAAATTAACCACTTTATGCATTTTGAACTGTTTATGCAACTTAAGAGTTTATGCCATTTAGGATTTATGAATTTTAAAGAGCTTATGCAATTTACATAATTTATGAAAATGAACCAATTCATGCATTTTACCGCTTTATGCATTTTACCAGTTTATGCAAATTAGACTATGCAAATTAAGCAATTTATGCAATTTGAACAGTTTATGCAATTTCTGCATTCGCTTCCCGCAATTCCGCAGTCAATCACAATGGCGCAGCCATTGCATTTCTAGTTATAATTGTCTCCCATCCAAGTACCGACCAGGCCATTCCCTGCTTAGCTGCCGAGGTCTGACGGGATCGGGCAGAACAAAGGCGGTATGGAGGGAAAAAAAGCATATATATATATTTCCCCTCTTATATTTACAAATGTCAGTCATGTGATTGATTAGATAGACATATCAAAACCCTGTATAATTTATTCCCCCAAAGACCACACTTTAAACATTGAGCTGCCACAGAATTAGCTTTAAATCTGCCTATTTAAACACACTGTGCTGATTATTTATATTGACCATAGATTTAATCACAATTAGATTAGAATTTGATTATTGTACAGCCCAACTAAAGCCCCACTTTCTTTAGCACTGGACTAATCAATGCTCTCCGGTGCTCATATTCTGTCCATTCTTCTGTGAAATACTGACATTAAAAATACAAAAATGTAGCAATATTTTCCCAATGGGTCTAATCCTCTTCGATAGAGACTGAATGATGAAAAACAGCTCATGATAAAGTATGTTTGGTCAAAGGTTGAATCACTAATGGGTATTTCATGCGAAAGCTGCAGATGAATCAGTGTAATAACATTAAGAGTCTAACCCACTTCAACATCACTTTCCATTGCAGATCCTTTTGTACTCGAGCCCATTCACAAAACAACAATTGTTTTCTCATTTTTTACCTTGACACGGCATTCACTAAGCGCCATTCAAACCCTCGTCAGTTCTCGGTCAATAGCAGGATCTCTGTGGTGTTTTGTGAGTGCGGCTTGCAGACCCTCAGAACTGTCTCCAACATTAGATCAGTGTTGCTCTGGGAGGATGAGAAGTGGCTCTTGTGCAGAACACAACAGGGCCTATCCACTGTAATGGTGACGCTGAGCGATACGGCAGGCTTTTGTGTGCTTCCAGGTCGGCTCTTGTCTCGATGGATGGCGGTTTGAGAGAGACCGCAAAGCCCCGAGGAGAGCAACTCTGTTTGTTTTCACAACTATCAAAAAATGTGTGGTTGTGTGTGCTGTTGGAAATGTATTTGAATGCAGTAGTACTTGTGTGATGCACCAAAACAAGCTGATTTCATTTGTTAATTTGGAAGTTGTTGGTTGATTTGGGGATCCTACATATTACGAAAATCTATATTTTTTGCCAGTTTGTTTGCAGTAGAGTATAGAAACTAATTTACATTCATAGGTTGCAATATTTGTCCAGCATCGTCTCGACATAACATTTTACAACAATCAGCTAAGGATTGGTAAGTGAAATTGCAATAGCCATTTTGTTTGTCTGGAATTATGCTAGGCTATTTCCAAATCGCAGAGGGCACTTTTGGCCCATGCAGCTGATGGCCGTGGCCCCAGTGTGAAGAATAATTACTTATTCTGTTGGAAATAAGATGTTTGATCTGATCTAAGACTCGACCAAATCTACTCAAACTTTAGATTGAATCTCTTAATTCAAGTAGATTTCTGCCATTTCTTCCTTAAAATGATGATACATACATAATATGACGGCATAACCTTGAAGAGACTATGTGACGTGTGCGAAGGGTCACTGGTGTTTTTGACGGCTTTGCGGGTGAGACGGGTGGAGTACATGTCCTTAATGGAGGGGAGAGGGGCTCCGCAGATCTTCTCCGCTGCTCTCACGATGCGCTGGTGGCTCCTTCGGCAGGAGGCAGTGCTGGCGCCGTGCCACACAGTGATGGAGCTGGTCAGGATGCTCTCTGTCTCTGTAGAAGCTGCACATAACGGAGGCTGGGACTCTGGCTCTTCTCAACTTGCGGAGAAAGTAGAGACGCTGATTACTTTTCTTGACCAGTGATGTAGTGTGCATGGTCCAGGAGAGCTTGTCTGTGATGTGCACACCCAGGAACTTAGTGCTGGCCACCCTCTCCACTGCAGCCCCGTTGATTGTTAGAGGAGCATGCATGAGGAGCATTTGGGTCAAAGATTGCACGTTCCAGCAGAGTAACTGTATAGAGTTATCCTCACCTTACAAAAGTGAAACTGAAATGATCATTTGTTTTTGAGCAGTGGCACAGACACAACTATACATCAAGTGGCATCAAGTGGCACGTCAATATTTTCAAAACGTTTCTTTGCCGTTTCCACCATGGTATATCAAACACAACATCAACAGAAGACGAGTCATTCCGGGGAAGATTATTTTGCGCTCAGCTATTTTTTGCTTCTCTGAGCCCAGTCCCGATCCTGTGAGTGAAGTCTCAAATTAGATGAACTTGCTTACCCTCGAGTGGCTACACGCAGCGGTGTGCAGCCCCTGCCCACGAGCTCCTCTGCAGCATCAATGTTTTACACCACCAGAGAGCGGGCCGGCCAGCATTAGTGTGCGCTGAGGCAGGTAGCTTTTTCTCCCATCATACATATTTAAAACTGCTCCTCTTTTACTGGTCACGATTCACAAGATTGAACTGGTGACAATGTGAATGTAAAGGAACAAGTTCTGGTCAGAGTGTGAAGTATAAATAAGATGGTAGCACTTAACAATAGGTATCTCCTAGGTAGTTACTGTGGTACATCCCTGGTACTTACAGAGGTAATTACCAGGTACTTACAGTATTATGTTTAGGTAATTACAGTGGGTCTTCGGAGTGAACTTCAGTAGTAATTCCTAAATACTTAAAGTTTCTATGTAATAACAATGTAAGTACTAGCTATTTACTAGTATTAAGAGGTAGTTACTGTGTACTTTTTGTCCAAGACACTAGTGATATATAGTAAGAATTGGCATAAAATCATTATTATGATGAAGTGATTATGATGACTTTGCATGAGTCACATGAGTCTCTTTATTTTGATGAAAAACTAGAAAATAGAAAGCAAGAACAACAATTTGTACATTAATTATAATTTAGTCCGTTAGCCACATAGCATAATTGCCTAACTCAGTTTTCCACTGTTTCTGGAAAACATGAAAAAAGACGTTTTTCAGGGAACACATTGGTTTTCTCTTATTGCCATTGTAACAATACAAAATGACTAATGTAATTATGCAATGTGGCTAATGATACATTCTCCTAAACAGGTTTTCTAGTATCACTGTAATTACTTAAGATGTGCCACATCATTACCACTGTAAGTACCACGGACTTACCGGCCTTGTTATCTATTAATTACCACTGTACCTAGAAGTACCACTGTAACTACTTAAAATGTACCACATAATTACTAGTAATTACCATTGTCAGTACCACAGGCTTACTGGCCTTTTTATCTATTAATTACCACTGTATTTACCTAGAAGTACCACTATAACATACCACATAATTACCACTGTCAGTACCATGGACTTACCGGGCTGTATTGTAAAGTATTACCGAAAATGAAAACAGCTAATAAGAGACAGTGGAGACTCCAGTCCAGTTGCAGTGGGATGAACTCTCTCCTTTTCCAGCTCTACCTCCATCTTCCACCTGCATTCACAAACCTGGTTCACTCCAGCCCCTCAAGGAAACAATAGTTCCGACTATTGTTTCATCGTCTTTGCTTTATGTTTGCACTGAGATTCTCTGTATACAGTAGATTGATTTTGATCGTCTCTGAATGGGATGCTTCAAAATTCATGATACTGTGTTCAAAACCATTGCCGTTTCCTTTCTAGCCTGCAGCCCGTCCCACCTTTTTCAGCTGCTGCGCGAAGCTGAGAGTGAGCGACACATGCATGTTTGTGTTCCCATTACAATCCGCTTTAAATGACAACTTTGCACCGTGTCCCAACCTTTGGCGATCTGTCATATATAGGGAGTTATCAAAAAAATGCTTCACAACTTGTTCAGCCGGTTGTTCAGTGCTATATAAATGTTGATTCTGCTATCTCCTCCGCGCTGGAGACATGTCACACTCTGCTGCCTGTACAAGCTCCCTCCCCGCTCCTCTCTGCAGCCCCTGTTCCCCTGCAGCGTTATGGCCCTATTAACATATGGAGATCATTTACATTACAGGCTCACAAAAGAGCGCCTTCAACACTTTATTTGCTGCATTGATTGTGTGTTGTTTTCCCCTCTTTATTGATACGATCGCTAGTCAGCACTACTCAAAGTGGGGGGAAAAAAAATGTTTTGGTGCTCAAGTGGAGCTATGGGAATTTCTGGAGGTGAGCACTTGAAAGGAATATGCCTGAAGCTGTGTTTTTCTTCTCTTGAAAGAAATATGAAGTTATTTTTCTTACCTGTGAGCTTTCTTTTTTCTCTCTCTCTCCTTCTGCGCCCCGGTACAGTACTTTTGTTTTAGACAGTATTTTTACATAAACCAGAAAGGAAACAGTGTGGTAAATTCCACGGTTGAATATGACAACAGTGCGTGAGGCAACAGTGTTTAGTTTTGGTTTTGAAAATATGAGAAACACGAAAGTAGTAACAGATTGGGAAACTTTTCACTTCAACAGGCTGTTTCGTGCAAGCTTGATTTGGAAAGGTTTCCCAACGGCATCTTGTTGCTACTAAACACTTGTTTGGAGCCAAGATAAAAGTGAAGTGTTTCCGAAAAATAAGGATGTATTTGGTTAATTGGTTGAAAGAGGCAACCTTATGAAGTAGTTTAACCGCTTAACCCTCTTGTTTCGTCCAGTTTGGCTTTACCAAAATCTAAAAGCTTATTGAAAAAGAGTGTCAAAAGGAAAACAAGGATGAAAGTGGCAAAAAAGTGACAAAAATATGAAAAAGTGGTCAAAATGCAATAGAAAAAGCACCAAAAATCAACAAAAACACAACACAAAAGTAACAAAAAACCTGAAAAAGTGATGACAATACAGCTACAAAGTAAGGAAAAAGATCAATTTTGATCAATTTGGAAGGTCTTAGCTTTCAAATAAGGCATTAGACTGGCATATAGGCTTTAATGTTTTAGATTTGGGTAAAACTGGGGTGTAAGAGGTTATAGCAATACTAGCAAAGCAAGCAAAAGTAACTCATGCCCCTAGAGGCCATAAGCGCCACTGCAGGTGTCATAGCATATTGTGTTTTTTTACTCTTTAATTGTCCGGGAGAGTAAATACTACGCTGACAGAAAATACAAAGGCAGAGAGGGATATTTACATCCAACTACACAATGGAGATCATTTTTTTCACTCAAACTTGGCTGTAAATACTGTTTAAGTGGTGCTAGCCCGCAGTTAGCTTTGCCCGTTAGCTTGTTAGCTTCTTCTTTGTGATTCCATTAGTGTGTATAGGTGACTCCGACCCGGAGCAGCGAAGTTGCAATTGTGGTTTTCTGGTCAGAGACACCAGGGGGAGATGAAAGACCCCCCAATTGTTCCATTAACACTTAGGACTACGAAAAGGATTTATTAAGGTTAACAACTTACTTTTAATAGTAGTGTAATAAGTAGTGTTTTAATATAGTATCTTTATGTCTCACCTGCTCGACTGACATGTGGCCATAATTGTGGTTTGGTTGTTTAGTCGAGCGCATAATATAAATCAATATACACATTATACATATTGATTTTCCGAGTTTCAACACTCTCATATTTCCTCAGTTTTCTAACTTAATTTCTGTAAAGGTGCATGACTAATACTGTTTCTAAAGCTGGCTTGATTCATTTGACATTTTACAGTTAACACTTGTACTCTTTGATGCAGTTGCCTGGTTATTATGAGTCTTCACAATGATTGGAGAGTGAGTGAACCTGTAAGTAAAAAAATATGTAAATTATAAAATGTCAGCGCTGCAATCTTATAGCTTGCTCAAAGTAATTTCATTTGGCAAAGCTTGATTCTTGCTTCTTGCAGTAAAACTACCTCTTGGTCCATCTGATTCTCCACTGACTGCTGCATCACTATAATTGAAAGCCTATCCATCTTGCTCTGACGGCATTGATATGTTCTCACATCACGGCAGTTGAGCCCGAGGACGATTTTGGATCGAACATGTTGGACTCTGACAGAAAGTGAACGAATTCTGCTCCGTGCAGCAGTAGTAAAACTGTAGAGCAGGCCAGAAACTTTTCCCAAAGCTCTTTAATTGCATGCTGAACTTTATGTAACCTCTGTTTGTATCTTTCCTTTTGAAGAGTTACTACTTTTTTTTTTCTTCTGCTGCAACTTTTGAAGCTTCTTATCTCCGCCCGCATTTGAAAGTCCCTCTGTGTTTCGACTTCGACCCCTCCGCTTCTGGATGGTTGAAAAGTAGTCCTCAGAAATGCACTTGCTTCATTGTGCTGATGCTGGAGAAGCCTGGGCCTGCTGTGTCAGCGTTCCCCTGGGCGCAGCGGCTCTATGCAGATGTCCTCGCAGTAAGAGAGGAAGTGTGGCTCTGGAAATAAGGAGCGTCTTTGATCAGAGCACCTGCTGTGTACAGCCTCTGCCGCCGTGGTACCTCTGCCAGCTGTCAGTCACATCACAAGAGAGGCCATTTTGGTGCATGTTTGATTAGTGCTGTTAGCATTGACTTGTGCATGAGGCTGTGGTGCAGTGTTGGTGATGATTTTACAGCTCTCTGTCCTTCCTTTAGAGATGGAAAAGTGAAAATTGTTTTACCCACGTTAAAGGGGCTAGATGCAAGTTAACCATTTTATACTCACTACTGCCACCTCAGGTCATACATGTAACTGTAGGGGGAGGAAAATACTTATAATTAAACTTTGTATAGTCCCTTTAAATCACAGCCTGTTAGCTTCTTCTTCGTGATTCCATTAGTGTGTATTGGTGACTCCGACCCGGTGGCAGCAAAGTTGCAATTGTGGTTTTCTGGCCAGAAACACCAGGGGGAGATGAAAGACCCTCCAATCAATCATTAACACTTGTATTACCCCAGAGGGACTACAAAAAGGATCTATTAAGGTAAACAAGTTACTTAGTTCTGCTTTAAGTTGCACTACAAAAATATCCAGGCAGGGGTCTAATAGTAATTTAGAAGGCCTAAATATTGTAAAGCATTATAAGCGTCTTTGCAGTTATACTTTTTTTTCCCAGTTGATCACAAAAAAAAAAAAGAAATTCAAAAGCTGCCAAAATAGCATTACAGTAAACACATTAGCTGATGTATATTTACTCACGAAATAGATAGTACCTCACACCTGTCCTTCCCCATTGTGTAAAACATTATTTGATTACAACCTTGAATCTTATCCAACTTCCTCCAGGCTGGAACCGTAGCCAGTGCTGTCCATGCTTTCAGTGGGCAAGCTGATGGATTCTGTGCCAGTTGTTTGTTCCCCCCCCCCTCCCCCCTCCTCAACTCGTTTCATTTCTGTTTTGATGCTTTGTGTTCACGCTGCAGGCTGCCCCTTCTCGATTCAGTATGCTCTTATCATCTCGTATGTGTATTCTCCATCTTGCCGAGAATTCCCTATAAGAACGTCTTTATCAGAATCACAACCACAGATCCCTTTTTATTGTGTGTGTGCGTGTTTTCTGTCGATCAGTGATATTTCATTCTGTTTCATCACGGAGTAGCGGCTCGAGGCTCTCCAGCTCCTTCAGAAGTGGGCTTTCTGAGAGAGACGAGAACTTGTTCACCACATGCAATCACAGACACACGTATCGATCGGGCCGCTCCTCTCTGCCCACTCCCCTTGCCCTCGCCGTCTGTGTTTGTCTTTTAGTTAAGTTTCCCGAGCCGCATTCACCTCGGCGCCTAAACAAACGGCCGGTCGATCGGTCAGGGAGGTTAAGGGGAGCGATGTTTACATGGCTGACCCGGCGAGGTGATTGACGGCGCCCTGTGGTTCGAATGGAAGTAAAAAAGGATGAGGTGTGGGGTGTTTTACGCGAGTGAAAAAACCACTAGGGCAAATCAATTGAACAGAATCTGATTCATAACATTTACAAGAATACCTCAAAAGCCTTTCTCACTGTCTCACCACTCACACCCACAGACTAAATCAAGCAAATCTAGATTAATTACTAGATTTACTTTTTATTCTAATTCCCCAGACTATCTTTATAATGACTGGATGTTTCTTCAATCAACCTTTTTTTTCCAACCTGGAGAGCTACTTCTTTACAAAAATGGCAGTGTTGCTTTTGCCTTAACCTCTTCACCCCTGTCTTAAAGTGCACATGACACATTAGACATAGTTAACACAATTATATTTAAGATTTTGCTAAAGATTGTACCCAGCTTTCTTTAGTTTGGCCATTTTTGTGATGTTTATAGTTTCACTTCCTTATTGGACACTGACAGGAAGTGACATATACAGAGGACAACAATTTGAAACTGTTGCCGTGCCGACCATGTTATGTCAATGGGAAATGAGTCAAACTGCTATGGAGTATTCCCTTCATCTATGTCACTTCCTGTCAGCAATTTAAAAATTCAAATAAAAATAACTTTTCTGCCCAACATTTCTTCATTAAAATTGAGGCTTCACTGAAATAAAATGATCATTATCCAACTGATGTTATCCTTCTAAATAAGTAAAAAAAAAACTGTCATATGCACTTTAAAGCAGCACAAATGACTCTATGCATGACTTCAGATCATAACAACACCGCCCAAGAAGTGACTTCCTGTTTCGATCCAGCACAACAAAATAAAAGCACCATCTTATTCATTAGTTCAGCAGTTCATTAGTTCAACTTTCTTTCTGTCTAACTATTAACAGACAAAGCACTTAAAATGTGAGTATTTAATTCTATTCTTGTAATGTTGCAAGTACCTACTGAACTATCAATGAGTCGAGCTGTGTGCTTTTATTTTGGCGTGCTGGATCGAAACAGGAAGTCACTTCTTGGGTAGCGTTGTTTTGATTAGAAGTTATGCACAGAGTCAATTTCTCCAGTTCTTGGAAAAAAAGGGTCAAAATAGTGACAACATGTGATGAAAAAGCAACAAATGCAACAAAAACACAACTAAACAGAAGACAAAACGTTATGAAAAAGCTAATAAACGTGACAAAAACGCATATATATATACGAGAATAACGAGAATATATGCTTGGGTAAAGTGGGGGTCACAAGGTTAAAGATGTACTTGTGACTTAGGTGGAGTTCACCCTGGAGTGTGAACAGATTTCAACACAATAAAAAGGACTATATGGAGTTTTGAAATGTTAAAATGTTGTATTTTCATGTTCCAGCCATGTCCTAATGTGTAGAATGAGCCCAGACCTATTCACCACAACTGCCTCTAAAATCAGTCTCTCAAAAAGTTGTTACTTCGGGTCCGAATTGCCGTCACGCATGAGCTTATTATAGAAGGTGCAGTTACACGCATGACCCGAGGTGGCAGTAGTGAGAATAAAATGGCCAACCTGCATCTAGCCCCTTTAAGGAAAAATAACTAGTTTCCTCTTCATACTAGCCTATGAATTAAAGCCTTTGGGGGCTTCTTGACAAGGACATGAGCCACTGGTTTGAACCCCATTATTTACTTCCACAAATCTCTTCCAAAATGATAAACATTTTTGTTCAAATTGATGAATTTTAAACTTAAAAAACAGAGTACTATAGCTTTGGAGTTACAGAGCATCTTGAACTCTGACTTATCTATATAAAGCTAACTATAGGAGATGTCCCAGATTCCTGCCTCTAACCTACTTATCGAACAGAAACCAATTACTTAGCCTTTCTCTTCTTAAGTTGAAAGCCCGAGTGTTCCACAAACGTCATTAAAAGATGTAAACACCGCACGCGTCGGAGATATTGACCTATTTCTTCTCGCGTAGGACATGTTAAGCAGTGCTGAACCTGAATGTGTGACCCAGTTCTCGAGCGCGCCTTGCTGACTGTGTAACCTCTTCACCCGTGACTCACAGCTGGCTGCCAGCGCGCATTAATCTTACATGTGTACCGTAAGTCTTCCATAGATGTGCAGCGTATATTAAGAGCCCGTCATCGTTAACAGTAATGCCATTGGTCACGATTGCCTCCTGCGCCAACAGATCTGTTTGGCAAATCTCATTAATTTAACAGGGCAAGGGAGGATTTACACCGAAATCATTAATATTTAGTGGGAAAATCACTCCTCAACAGCAAGATGACAAAGCGTCGACAAACGTACAGCATATTTGAGTCATGTCAAAATAGCTGATTTGTTATCTCACCTCTCGTTACAGCAATTAAAGCTTGTGTTAATGATAATCTTTTAAAACACCGACACAAATCAGACAATCAAACATGAAAAGGCAAATGCTATGGGCAAAGAGGTGTCTGGCGAGTTATATGTTCCAGCTCCATTGTTTATCGTTGCTATGGAAACAGCTGCAGTGGAGTGATATAGACGGACTATGTGTACATTAACACTTTTTAACAAGTGTAGATACAGACGGCATCTCTCGCCCATATATGGTCATGTTTAACAACAGTTAAGGGGGAAAACAATTTGGAGAAAAATCTAAACTCAAAAACTACTTTAACAAACGCTGAAATATGAATATAGTTTTCTACTAAATAAAGATACAAAGACATGGAGAGGAGCAAAGTGGTTCAACAGCAAAGCAAAATCACAGGGATAGAACAGACATGTCAAAATAAAACACAAAAAACATGGACAGAGATAAAAGCCCCTTCCGAAACGAGCAGATTTCTTTTTTTTTTTCTCCTTAAATATCTTTATTTGGACACCAAGTTGTTGCATAGGCAAAACAGTAGGTGGCGACGGGCATGTGCTTTTGTTTGCCTGCAGTCTACCAATAACCTTAAAGAAGAAGAACAGCAGCTGTCGGTGATGTCACTTCCCCTTCCCCTGGGTAAGGACGGTCAAATTGGGCGAATGCTGCTGAAGCTGAGGGGCTAGGGTTAGGACACAGAGGCTATAATTTGATGGTTTCGGACGCAGACAAGGGAAAACACAGGGAACAGGAGGAAGCAAACAGGATCAGAACAGACATGTCAAAATAAAACACAAAGAACATGGACAGAGACAAAGACGAGACTTGAACTAGGACACTTAAGAAAACCAAAAAAACAACAAAAGATAAAATCATTGCATCCAAAGATATAATAGTTTGAAAAGATGAGTCTTCAATGAATGAATGGGTGACACTTTGGACCTGGTGAAGGTAGAAAAGCGTTGTATAAGGTGAGACCATTTATAAAGGGACAGCTCTGTGGGAACCATAGTTAGGCGTGTGTTCTGGCAGCCCAGGCTAGACCTTTGACGCACAGTGGAAAATCATCGCCTAATAATGAAAACGTGCCTCGAATTCATCCGCAGTTAAGCTTTGTATTGTCTTTGTTTTTGATCTATTTCGTGATTACAAAACACAGACTCATTTTCCTGCTCACTCTCATTGGTCAAATCCGATGTTTAATTACGAGCCTGGCATCTCTCGGTGAAACATTACAGGCCAGAAAAGACAAATGTGGCGATTGGTCGAACAGTCAATTAAAGGCTGACTGTAATTAAGACTGAACTTTAGTGTTGGCCATTCATCTAACTTTAATTTAGCGGAGAGCTCGCGTATAGACTTTGCATCGAGTCCGCCATCTTTCTTTTGTTCTCTCCTCAGTTATTAATCTATCTTATGTCGCCATTTGAAAGGTATTTTTTTCCCTTGTAATGTGAACATGCTGTATTAATTAACCTTGCTTATCATGCAAACGTTCTCGACACAGCTTTCCCCACTCCCTATTGTCACGCCTTTCAGAGCAGCCGACATGTTGACGGTGGCGAGCCGAGGAAGCGAACAGGGAGATTGTAACTCTGGGCAAGGGAATCGTTGCCACTTTATTTTTTTTCTCAATATAACTCTGTCATATTTGTTCTGGTGCACCGGTTTGCGCCCTCTTTTGCACTCCTGTCATTCGTCGATAGCCAAAATATTGTGCATTGCGACTGTGTCTTAGTCCTCCCCTGTCCTCCACGCTCTCCCTTTCTCTCTCTCGCCCGCTCCTCCGTCATCCTGCCTTGAAAGCTCTGGCGAAAAAATACTCAGAAAAACACACACTCAGAAGAAGAGGAAGTAGGGCCTATGCATATTACATGAATCCTCCACCTCTGAAGGCCTCTGTGCTTTTTCATTTACGCCAGAGATGATGAGGTGGAAGCCCGACTCGGCACTTACTGGCTTTATTTTTTTTTTCTTCTCTCAGAGCCCGGCGTATATGCCAGAAGGGGCTGTTTACGGGAAACTTAAAAAAAAAAAGAAAAAAAAGAAAGCAGCTACCTTTTTTTTTTATCGTCAATAAGCAATTCTGTCATAACTTGGTGTAATAACCGTAAAAAGGCTTAGACCAGGAAATTGTGCAAATCCATTTTCCCTTATCTGGCGCCCCGGAGTCAATATTTCCCATAAATCATAGGCCTTTCAGTCACTTCCTAGCCACGTAATGTCACTTTGCCTTTATTTTAGTTTTCTCTCGACCTTTAAAGTGTGCCGCGGGTAGCTGACGGCTTGGCCTGTTATGAAATGACGCAACATATTAGTGCTAATGATCCCTGGGTCAGTCATGTGCTTGTTGGCATGGTCCTGCAGGAGACTGAAGCGCTAAGCTAATGAAGAATCACCTGCAATTCAGAGCGTGTTTGTAGCAGACTTAACAACAGGGATAAAGCACTACCTGTTTCATCGGGTCGTAGGTTTCAGGTGCCCAGCTGTGAAGCAAAGCGCTATAGGAACCAGCAGCTCTTCTTTTGAATAGAGCCGAGGGAGCTGGTAATAGACCAATTAAGGAATGTATTTATTATTGTTACAGTGACACTGAATAAGATTGTCCCGTCAAGTATCCTGGTGAGCCAGTATGCTGATGTTTGTCTGTGTGTCTGTGTTTTTGATATGTAATACTACTGTTTGTCCTGACGCCAAACCTGTTCAACGCTGCAAGACAAGTCTACCTGCAGATCCTAATAAAGTCAGCCTATTTCAGGAGTTCCCAGACTTTTAGGAAACAGCCACCACATCAGATCAGTGTGATGTTCCAATGACGTCAGGAGTTATAACCGTGTGAAAGGTTATGCTGCATGGACGTGACATGGCAGAGTGAAAAGTGAAAGGGTAAAGCCATTTCTCAACATAAGCTAATATGAAAACATGGGTTGACTAATTATTGACCATTCGTTGGCCTCTCATTCTTTAAAGGATCTGTATCACGCTATTTTAGCCATTCCAAAGTAAAGTATTGGCATTTATATGTGAATGCCTATATCATTTTTGTGATTAATGTAAGTATTTTATGGAGGTATTTTTCAAACCCAGAAGACAAGACGGTTGGATTCAGTTAACTCCGCCCCCTCTCTCCGCTCATACAACTGGAGTAGAAATAAAATGCCACAGTATTAAGTGAAGTTGACATTTGCAACACAGCTTCATAAATGGCTAACACGCATTTTGATTGACTCACCGCTCAGTCCTGGCCGCTCCGTCACATTATGGGATTCGCGTTGGTTACAGAAGTTAATCCACTGTGATTCTGGCGAAGGTTCACCGAACATCCATCAAGAGACAGTCACAGAAAAACACCACAGAGAGAAAAAGCAACTTATGACGAGTGGCCTCTTCTTTGGCAGGTTGAATAAAGTCCTTGTAGCCAAACGCCTTTTTCCCTCCGTGACATTATCGTTAGGTAAGAAAAAAGAACAGGTGTGTCCAGAGTAGGTTAGAAAGAGCTCCTTCTTGACATCTGTTCAGACGCTCGGGGGGTGCATTCGTTTTGTCCGCAGGCGCAGCGCTGACCTGGAAGACCTCGGGCACTTCCCCAGAGAGCAGGATTCAGGAGGATTGCTGAGAACTGCGTGAATGAAGCCAAAAACCACTCTGAGGGTGTTTTTGATAATGTTGTAATAGCATAACAACATGGTTAAAAGCTCCCAAAATCAATTTTGCATGATATAGCTCCTTTAAAAAAATATATTTTTAACACATCTTCTGTCTTCAAACTATTTTATGGCTGAAGAAGAATGATAAAGACATCCATCATCATTTAGGTTGTATAAACATAGAAAGATTTTTGGGGAAAAAAACCTTATTGTGGCAATGCAAATGTATTGTATAGTGGGTCAACACATCGTTCACAAACAGAGCATTGCTTCTATGAAAAGATTGGCGCTGTAAAAGATCTGTGATTTAAATAAACAGCTCTTCAAGCTCGGAGTAATCTGCTTTTTGCCCACCAGTCACCGAAACATCCGGTGAAAATCGTGGAAATAAACATTAAACAATAACAGCGATCCTCCTTATTTGTAGAGTTAGTGTCATGATCCGTTTTCGGTTCCCCTGGTTTGGTGTCTTGTCTTTGTCTCTGGTCAAACCCTGTGTTTTTCCCCTGTGTTAATTGCCTGCCCCGCCCTCACGTGTTACACCTCATGTATTTGTATTTATACCCCTTTTTTTTTTAAATCTTCGTCAGCCCCGGTTCCCTTGTTTTTTTCCTTGACAATTTAAGTTATGAAACATGACCATTTTTATTTTCCTCATTCCACCTTCAAACCATGACAGCTGGCAGGTTTCATACTTGTAAAACAGACTCTTGTTGTTTTCAGAGCAGCTTATTTTTCCTAAATCATTGCAGTCTTTGTGATTTGATAATTACGACCATAATAACATTGTGAAGATTGAGATGAATTGATCCATTTCCAGTGTTTCTAATTCGCAAACTCTATGCAGCTGCTGATTCTTGGTTGCCGCCCCACCTCAGCCTTGGTATCATTGTCTCTCTTCTGAGTGTCTGCCTGTCGCTCATAAAAATGAAAAGTTGAGAGCTGCCTGGATGTGTTGCTACGGTAACACCATTGTACCTGACCTCAGTTGGAGAGTGCGTTTCCTCTCGGTGCCGATGATTCCCAGCTCCAGCTCCAAACCACTGTGAGCCCCAATGCAATCGGAACAATACTGTGAGTCGTTGTTATGGCTGGCTGCTTTTTTTTTTTTCGGTACTAGACAGTTGGCTGCTGTGAAATTAACTTAACTATGTTCGGGCGGGAGGTAAATGTGCTTTTTATAAGATGGCAGGGGAATAATATGATGGAAGGAGGACGATTCCTAATCCTAACCCTGTCTTTTGTCCTAACCTTAACCTCTTAAGCCACGCCTTAACCGAGCACATTTTCTCCAGTTCGATTTTGCTCACATTTTAAAGCTTCTTGAAAAAGCGACAAAACAGCGACAAAAGCGACAAAAACGAGACGTTATGAGGATGAAAATGCAGCAAAACAGACGACAAAAAAGCAAAAAAAAACATGATATAAGTGACATATAAGTGACAAAACAGGCGGCAAAACTGTGATGAAAAAGCACCAAAAATGTAACAAAATAGGCAGCTAAAAAGCTACAAAACATGACATAAAAGTGACAAAACAGGCGACCAGAAAATTGTGACAAACCAACAATGAAGCGACAAAAACGCAACAAAACAGGCAGCAAAAAGTGAGGAACAAGCAACAAAATGGCAACAAAAAGCAACAAAAACATGACATAGGTGACATAAAAGTGACAAAACAGGCGGCAAAAAGGCAACAAAACCAAGAATAAAGCCACAAAACAGGCGGGAAAAAAGTGATGAAAAAGTGACAAAATAGCAAGAAAAAAGCTGCAAAACATGACATAAAGGTGACAAAACAGGGGACAAAAATTATGAAAAACACAACAAAACAGTCCGCAAGAAAGTGATGTGATGTGAAAGTGAACAAGCAACAAAATGGCAACAAACTGCAACAAAACAGACGGCAAAAAAGCAACAAAAACATGACATAGGTGACATAAAAGTGACAAAACGGGACAAAAAATTATGAAAAACCAACAATAAAGCGACAAACACGCACCAAACAATCGCAAAAAAGCAACAAAAACATTATATAGTGACATAAAAGTGACAAAACAGGCGGCCATTTAAAAAAAAAAAACACACAACAATAAAGCGACAAAAAACGTGACAAAAAGCACCAAAAATACAACAAAACACTTATGACAACGTGGCAACAATGCGGGGAAAAAATCTTAGATCAGTTTTGTCGTTCCTAGCTTTCAAATGGCTGTGAGCTCCAGTGGAGAAGCTCTTAGGTTAAGGTGGGGGTTAAGAGGTTTGTGACATTCTCCTTGTAAAGCAAAACCTTTTTATTCCCTGGCATCTCTTACAAAGAAACTGTGCGTCGCTAAACAGTGTCTCTGAATTGGATAACATGTCTCTTTGTTCTTTTTGTGCATTGATAAACCCTTCCTTAAACCCTCCCTAATCCCTTTTTAAGCAACTTCTTAAATGAGTTGGAAGAAAATTATCTAGTGAATATGCCAAGATTTCATTAGTTAACAATTACAGCAGCCCACTTTAGCGAAACTGGAGGAACCATAAACCATTTGAATGCGTCATTAGCCTTAGTGGAGCAGCGGTAGTGGCTGCCGTGCATGTAAATGTGTACAAAGTGAGAAATAAACAGACGGACGATGGCTGTAGCTGCTTTAGTTCTCTGCGCTGGGCCGTTAGCCGCGAACACAGATTTGTAAATGAGTGTTTGTAGAGAGTTGCATGTTCCCAGTGTAATTTTGTTATCGTTTTATCCTCTTGTCTCTCATACCGTGATTGATCTTGTGCTCAAAGGCTTCTCCTGAGTACGCCTTGATGAGTGAGAGCCGGGGCCTGGTTGTCATGTTTTTGTTTGGGCCATCTGTGTTGTTTGGATTTTTATAGTCGACAATATGAAGCTCTGGGTGTGCCGCTAACTTTCCCGATAAAGCTCACGCACGTACGCACACTCGGGCGCGCACAGTTTGCATGATTGATTAGGCAATGTGGTGAAATTGCTATTGCTTTCCTTGTTTTTATGACTGGCTCATTTGCATGGGGTAAATGAATGTGTTTGCTCTACTAAGTGAATTAAAATCCTGCATCCGGACGCCTTGTGTATTCCCACTGATGTGTGATCAAGATGTATTTGATTTAGATATTGCTCTTGCTTGTGTAATGTTTTCCAAGAGGTTAACGAGGCCGACGAGATAATCGGACGATACAGGCGCAGGTTTATTTCCGGAAAACATCTATTTTGTCGCACGTCTTTGTGAACAGAGACCTATGTGCAACAGTAAAACGAGCTAAAATGAAATTAAAGTCCTCTGGGATGCCACTCCATGTTCAAGTGCATTTAGCAAAGATTCACACCTTGAACAATGCAGGGAGGAGAAAAGGGCAGGTGTCTCAATCACATAAGACTATGCAGTTTGCTATGGTTTTGCATTTGTAGCTCCAAAAACAGGAGATGTCCTTGTTCTGTTATTTGTAGTGATGTATTAACAATTTATGGATAACCTTGTATTGTAACTAGGGCTGGGTACCGGTTTTTGATTTTTGATACCACTACTTTAGCGATACCTGCTTTTCGGTACCAGTGCCTGACTGTACTTTTTTTTCGATACCTATTTTAATTGAATTAAAATAATGCGTATAAAAAAATATAGTTCAGGAGAAAATCCTACAACAGCACAACAGAAAGAAAACAGGCAGCAGCAGCGTCCCTTGTAACTTCATTTTTTTAAACAGAATTCCCACTTAAAGGGGCTAGACACAAGTTGGCCATTTTATACTCACTACTGCCACCTCAGGTCACATGTGTAACTGCACCTTCTATATTAAGCTCGTGCATGACGGCACTTGGGACCCGAAGTAACATCATTTTGAGTGACAGTGCAGGATTTTAGAGGCAGTTGTGGTGAATAGATCTGGGCTCATTCTACACATTAGAACATTGCTGGAACATGTAACAAAATACTTAATTTTAACATTTTTAAGCCCCGTATTGTCCCTTTAAGCAGTGATAGAAAGAGAGAAAGGACATTATTACCTCCTGACAAAGTGAAAGCACTTCACACGTCAAAGATCTGTGACATCGTGTGAGCGCTCACTCTGTCACTAATAATTTACCAAAACTGTACCAAAAATGGCTAATGCAGAGCGAGCGCTCACTTTTTCCAGGATCAATCTTTGATCTCATCCTCCGGTGCTGCCATTTGGTGCAGCTGGAGTTTAGTAACAACAGGACATAACTTCAGGCTCTGAGGGGCTTTCACTAAAGGTAAAGCCGATGTGTTTCTTGTTGTCACTTCCGCGTTGTCACTGCTTTTCTCTTTGTCTAAGAGCTCTAGTTTCTTATTCAGTCCAGGTTTAGTCCTGGTTTGTAACCAGTTTTCTGTAAGTCCTAGTTTTGTCCTGGCTCAGACTGCGGCTCTGCCATCTCTAATAATGACTAAAGTGATAGTAGGTTATAGCTCGCTTCGTTTTAAGAAAACAGCTGCATTTGCGCTGAAGCTGCTCATGAGTTCAGGCTTTTTTAGACTCAATGGATCATTTATTGACATGTGGTGACAAAAAGTACCGAAAATTAGCACCGAAAAAAAATAGTTTTCTTCGATACCCCCCTACCAGAGCTTTTTGTCGGTACCAAGTAACGGTACCCAGCCCTAATTGTAACATGTTGTATGAGAAGTTTAACAGATTAAGTGCTGTTTTTGAGTCACATCCCGTTAACCTGATGTTTGATAGTGTAAAATTAATTATTGAAAATGTAATATTTTTTCTCTCACTGTTTCATCCTCATAATGTAGAGATTTGCATGTTCATATGATGCATCTCTCTTGGGGAACACCTCAAAGACCATCCTTGCTGCAGGATTAGCTGACAAAATTAATATTGAAAGGGGGGAAAAATCAGTGAGATTTTAGGACAGATCTTGGTCCAGTCTATCGTGGATCTCAGCTCAAAGGCTTTCAGTTAGGATGCCATACAACATCGCATTTCACCCAATCAATAAGTAGATTACCTGTATTAAAGGCTTACTGGTGTTTGTATTTGGAGATCAGTACCTAAACAAAACGGAAGGAAAAAAAACACCTCTTGTCAGACCTGATGGAGCTTGACATCTCCATAAAGATGCTTCAAGATGTTTTGCTATGGCCAAAACATTTACATATACAGTATTACCTCAGCTTGGAGCACCCTGCCTGTAGAAGTGTGGCATTCTTTTGGAGCAGTGAGTTAAAAGTTTGAGAGAAAAGCCCCAGTTTTTGAATCGGGAGGAAGTATTTCTGCTGCGTGTACACTTCCCCCAGGTGTGCTCAGATAAAACGGCACTGGAGCAGTGATGCCGGACAGGCCTGGGCTTTCAAACTGTCAGGAGCAAAGGCAAGCTGAGCTACTGAGGGGATCTATCCTCACAAGGACATGAGAGAGGAGAGGAGACTGGGGACTGCTGTAGACTCCAGTCCGGGAATGAGAAGGGTATCAGCTGCTTTCAGACAGACTGTCCAAGAGCAGCGCCACAGAAGAGAGGACAGATCAGATCAGGGGCTGACACTGGCCATCGGTCAGTGTGGTTTGAAACTGGGTTTGCCTCAGCATGTACGGATGTCACTGAAAAGTAGCCTCAAGCCACCTAACCCTATTACTAAATGACTGCACGTCCAAGTACATTAAACACGAAGAATATGGCTCAGAAACACTTACATGGTTCTTTCTGTTTCAGGCCCATTGCCGAAATGTTTCATTCTGGATCCAAGCACGACTGCCAAAGCACATGCACTGAACTCTGTCATAAAATTAAACATGAAATATCTATTGCTAGAATATCACACTTTCTAACCAGCCAAAAAAATCACACGAGAGTCTTTTTGAGTTATATTTTAACTAGGGCTGTCAATGTTAAAGAAGAACAAAGTAACTTGTTTACCTTAATAAGCCCCTTTTGTCATTCTGGGGGTAATACAAGTAATACAAGAGTTCATTGGATGATTGAGGGGTCTTTCATCTCCCCGGTGTCTCTGTCCAGAAAACCACCCTTGCAACTTCCCTGCCTCCGGGGTCAGAGGCGCAATACACATTTAATAGAATCATGAAGAAGAAACTAGCAAGCTAATGGGCAAAGCTAGCTGCGGGCTAGCGCCACTTTAGCAGTATTTACGGCCAAGTTTGAGAGAAAAAAAAAGATCTCCATTGTGTCATTGGGTCGTGGCACAATTTACAATTTCCCTCTCTCCCTTTGTCTTTTCTGTCAGCGTAGTATTTACTCTCACGGACAATTAATGAGAAAAACGCAACATGCTACAACACCTGCAGTGGTGCTTATGGCCTCTAGGGGCATGAGTTACTTAGTTATGCTTTAAAGCTTTAACTCATGATTAATCCAAAAAATAATGAATGCATTAATCATTAATTAATTGCAAAAGCACGAAGCTCTTGTGTTAGCTCCATATTTTAAGCCAGCCATTCCAACCTTTCACATGATGAGGCACTTTTATGCAACAAAAGCGACAGGGAGCTACTGCATCAAAGCGGCTTGTCTTAATATGCCACTTCAATGAAAATGAGTTTACTTTTTTCCTACTTTATGCACCCAAAATTTTGCTGATTCTGTTCAAAATGTTCAGTGCCCATAGAAAATGTGTCTAAACTGTGACTTATCAAGCACATGTAGCCTTTATACATGATGAGTTAACAGTTAATTAATCATGAACAATGCATTGTTACTAACACTGTGACTAACACTTAATAACTACTACTAAGGAATAAGTCAAGTATGAAAAACGATTCATTATGAGGCATTAAATGTAGTAAAGTAGAAAATGTTGAAGTAGTAGTAGTAGTAGTAGTAGTGTTAACTAATGAATTGTTCATGATGAATTAAGTGTTAACTCATCATTTATTAAGGTGTAGTTATTATACAGTGTTACCCATGAAGGTTGTTAATTAAAGCATTTATCGTTTGACAACACTAATTTTAACCCACTCTAATCTATCTAAAATAATCTGTCACAGCTTCTGCTTCACAACATCTTGAAAATCTCTGAAATTATTTTTATTAAAGCAGTTTCTACCTGCAGAATCTTAGCCCGGACGAAGCGCCATCTAATACTTTCCTTTTTATTATTCCATTTCATTGCTACCTTGTATATACCACTACAAGATGGCTGCCCCTTACCCAGGCAGTACACAGACATTCCCTGTAGATCTACAAACACACACCGCCCCCCTCTTTGTCGGGCAGGTGCTTGATGTCTTCCTCGCTTCACATTCCTTCTTTAGATTCCTGTTTTGACCCCACTGGGCCCCTGTACAATCCGCGCATACCTTCTTAAATCATTCACACATTTGACAGCAGAATGCAGGTGGAGTTTGTCGACATGCACCTGTACCGTGGGCTCCCTGTACCATTATACATCACAGTAAACATAGGGCCTTTGTTGGCGGTGTTAGCGGAGTGTGTCTGGGGCTTAGGCGGCAGATGATTTGTGCACTGCAGTGTGAAGGTATTTGTGCGGAGCTATACAGACGCTGAACGGAGAGCTCAGACTGGCAGAGGTCACACATATTGAAGGTGGAATAAAAGTGGTCTGCCTTGGTTGTGTGGGTGGTTATTTTTCTTTATATTGTGTCACACATCTGCCCCTGTTTTCCTGATGTCAAAGTTTGTGTATTTGACTTTGTGTAGTAGTAGAGCCAAATCGTTTACATGTTTGGATGTCACAGCAATTCATCTACCTCCTATTATTTTCCTCATTGGGACATTAGACCTCTGCACTTGACCCATCCTTTAATCAATACCCAGTGGTTGACCACAGACGAGGCCCTGGGGACACAGTTTCTAGATATTTTTCCATGTATTAAGGGGGAATTGACAAATAGGTTCGCAGATTTGTGATTACTGTGGCCTTATCAGACTGAAATAACATGATCTGTTAGTATTTTGGATTATTTAAAGTTTTACTGAAAGAACTAAGTAACTCGTGCCTCTAGAGGCCATAAGCGCCACTGCAGGTGTCGTAGCATGTTGCGTTTTTTTACTCATTAATTGTCCGTGAGAGTAAATACTACGCTGATCATTTTTTTCACTCCAACTTGGCTGTAAATACTGTTTAAGTGGTGCTAGCCCGCAGTTAGCTTTGCCCGTTAACCTGTTAGCTTCTTCTTCGTGATTCCATTAGTGTGTGTTGGTGACTCCGACCCGGTGGCAGCAAAGTTAATTGTGGTTTTCTGGC
This sequence comes from Gobius niger, assembly GCF_951799975.1. Classification (NCBI taxonomy): domain Eukaryota; kingdom Metazoa; phylum Chordata; class Actinopteri; order Gobiiformes; family Gobiidae; genus Gobius; species Gobius niger. Next base: position 13,724,569 of record NC_136862.1, read on the forward strand.
CAGAGACACTATTAACACTTGTATTACCCCCAGAGGGACTATGAAAAGGTAAACAACTTACTTAGTTCTGCTTTAAGGTATTTTTGTTGCCTCCAAAGACACAGCAGTTGAAAGCCTTTTTTTTTTTTGGCCCAGTGGCAGATGTTGAGATTTTATGCTATTTTTCTCCCTTACCATCTTAGTTTTAATGTCAGAGTAAACAAAAAGCTGCATCTCACCCTTTGCGATGCTTGTTTTGATACCTTTTGTTTGGGAATAACCACAACATTACAGCACACCGGCCGGTTTCCCACGCTTACAGGCGTGTATAGACATTACAAAACTCTAGGGCTCATTTTCTCAAAATTAGGTTTTCTTTTCACTCTTACATATCCACTTTAGTTGCTCATACGGACTCTAAACTTTCCAATCTTTACTAAGCAATATTTTGAAGGATTTTTCAGAGGTATTTTTAATATCTAATTCCTTGACTGATTTATTGAGCTTTGAACCGCAAAAACAAGGTGAAATTTAATTCGAATTTTTACAGGTTCTTTTCTCTTTTAAATCGTTCATTCAAAAACTAAACAGGATATCCAAAATTCCCCCTGAGAAATTCTTTGTAGCTAATATTTCACCCAAATAAAACTGGCTTTATCCAATATTTAGATTTGGTGGCTAAAAATAATGGCGATTTTGATTGATATAATGCCTTATTTTTATGTGAAAACGTGTACATTTCTAATCATATATCAATAATCCACCACTTGCTTTGTGCCAGCCCCAACTCTGGATGAATTCAAGAGGAAGTCAGCAATAGGACACTGCATTTAACAGTTGCGCCGATTCCCAAGCTGTTGCTCACTGAATATACTGCAGTCGTACACATTTCATACCCTTAGCAATTGAAGTTGTAACATTATTATAGAGTCATTTAATTTCCACACCCCAATATCATAACGCTGTACCTCAAAGGGCTCTGCATAAAGTCATTGCAACCTCATTTTTCAACCCTGATCAGTTTTATGCTGTTCCTCCCGGTTCATCTCTCTTGTCGCCATCAAAATAAATCTAATAGCCAAGTGTTGTAACAGTGTCTGGGCCTTCACACGCTGCAGGCACAGTTGTCTCCTAATTGATGTGTTGTGTGTGCGCCTCTCGCTGTGCCTCTGATTGATCTGCCGATGGGATAGATGCTCTCCAGCCTGTGATCTAATCTGTTACAGTGCTCAAGTACACTCAGGGAAGATGGAGAGGATGGGGGACAGGGCCAGCTCAGTCTCCTCCTCTGTTTCTCTGCGTTGGTCATCCATCCTTCAGCCCCCTCTGCTGCCCGGTGATTACACTTCGCGCGGGGCACCTCACAGGAGCGGACAGGAGAGGATGGGGAGAGAGTGATGGGACAGGCAGCCAAACGGATTAAACCCCTGGCACATTTCACCGAGGACTTCAGGGTCACGGTGTCACTGCTGAGAAAGGGGGGGCAGCATAAATAAAACAGGCCGTTATCTTGCACCGCACTCAGGGCCATATATTGTCTCATCTTTGGACGGGACAGTCACAGGATGCAGAGGTTGGGCTGTCACCAACTTTCACCAAACTTTTTTTAGGGTCCAGTTCCTTCAAAATGGTAATAATAACAAGGCTTTCTTACTGGAAGGGTTATTGATGGAGCTAGATGCTAAAACACTGTGGTGCTGCTGTGGTTGATTAAAAGAATTTGAAAGGATCTTGTATTTGCATAATAACGAAAGTGGTCATGCTCTGAATGCTGTGGCAACCGTGTAATTATTATTTTTAATCACAGCCAGTGCAAATCTTTAAAAAGCGTGAATTACAAATGTCAGGCATTGCAAAAACAAAAAAGTATGGCCACTATTAACCAAAGGTCTTGCTTTTGTTATACTGTATATTAAGTCGTACCCTCTTCAACTTTGTCATTGTTACAAAGTACATTATGTAAGAACATCATAATTATAGCATGCATTTTATTACCTTTTTTGTTTATTGAGTGATAAACTGATGAAAAAATAATTTTGTATCATAAAATAACATGAATGAACGCTATATGCTTCTGCATTACTTGTAATTCTACAAGTAATGCAGAATTAGTGCTGTCAATGGATGAACTTTTTATTATTGTTTAGTATTTATTACACTTTTGAAATTTGATCAATGCGATGAATCGTAGATCATTTTAATGTCCATCCATCCATCCATCCATCCATCCATCCATCCATCCATCCATCCATCCATCCATCCATCCATCCATCCATCCATCCATCCATCCATCCATCCATCCATCCATCCATCCATCCATCCATCCATCCATCCATCCATTTTCTTCCACTTTTCCATTTCCGGGTCGTGAAATCACATTGCACCAGCCCCTTATGGCTCCTCCTGCAGGGGGTGGGTCAAAAGGACGGCCTCATGGTTCTAACCGGGCCTGTTGGTCTCTCATACGGAGCTTCTGAACCGCTCTTTGTCTGACCTGTCACCTAGGACCTGCCACGGGAGACCCTACCAGGGGCACGAAGCCCCCGACAACAGAGCTCCAGGATCATTCGGGCGCTCAAATCCCTCCACCACATTAAGGTGGCGGTTCCAGGAGGGGATCATATTAATGTAATTATTATATTCATGATCAATGATTCAGCATAACTCTCCAAGTTTAAGCATTTGGTCACGATTTATGACAACTTTGCCTTACAATTCATAATTAGACCAATAAATGAAAAAAACAACTGAATTTAAATCAAATCTAGGCATTGCGTCTCATAATGAATCCTTATGGACACATTCCTCAGGTAATCTTCAATGAAGGTCTTTGAGTCGTCTTCTGTACTCAGGAGACGACTCAAAGACCTTCATTGAAGATGGACAACTCCTGTACGACTGAGAGCCTACACAGACATTCCTCAGGTAAATTTAACTTTCATTTTAAGTGCTGAGTGACTGCTGTTAAAGGTTTAGCCAAATGACTAATTTGAGGCCCAAACATGATCATAATTGTACCTGCTGCTTGCCTGTCCGCTGCCAGCCCCCTGGTCACATACGTGTGTGCGAGGCTCGGCCAAAGCCACTATCTCTCCTCTGCTCCGGGCTCATAAACATCAGCTGTCGATCTGTGCGTGTACATGAGGACTGAAGGGTTTGTTCAGGTGGTGGCGTGACTTCAGTGCGGCTCCCGGACCAGCTGAACTGGGCAGTGAAGATCTGACATTAGCTGCGCTCACACAAGATCCAGGAGCGAGTGTGGTCAGAACTTATGATGCGATTAATTTGCAATAAACTATAATTAGTGCGTCAACTGTTTTTGAATAATTGCATGTGTTAACGCCATCATTTTGACAGCCCAATACAAATACGACAGATGCAAATCAGTTTATACACCAGCTGTTTTTTTTACATAGAGGAATCCTATATTTCCCTCCAGCTCCTCTCGGGTCATGTCTCTCTAACACGTTGTGATGGACCAGTGGAATGTGCTGTAATGAGTGCTCCTCTGTCGTCTCCACAGACTCATTCTAATCTGATAATCCTTTCAGATATTCATCCCTTTATCTGCTCTCAGGGGCCGACTGGTGTCCACTGGTCCAGCACCGACACCCAAACCATCTGCCTCTGCACTTGTTCACCGCGCTCTCCCGTTTCCTTCCGACAGCCTTTGATGCATTCATGATTTCTGCACTCTTCCTGGCTTCAGTCTAGCCCTGTTTACTCCAGAGTTTTTTCATCGCACCTGGAATTCCCCCGTTTCTGAGCATGTCGGTGAGGAAAAGCCTGGAGTTTTAGGAGCGCGTATTATCACTATCTTCTCATCACTTTTAACACGAACTTGACAATCTCTTCAACTTGCAAGGGATTTCTGCATTGTTAGGCCAAAACAAAATTCATGAGATGGATTTCTTAACAGCCGTTCTCCTCCTATTGCGCGCGCATTAACCTGCTGATGCTTGGATCTTTGTCGAAGTGGTTGCTGACTCCGCTGTATACGGTGATACCACATTTTACAGTAAAAGTGCACTTGGAAAATGGCAGTTTACCCCCATTTTGTGATGACATATGAAGTGTGGGAAAAAAGCCTGCAAATTGCCACTTTTTCTTTCTGTCACAAAAGCACTTTAAACCTCCGGGAGCAGGAGACGTCTGTTTGGGCTTCAGCAACAAGACAAACGAGGGACAAATGAGGAAGAGGCTGCCACAGACAGGGAAAAAGTGCAGAGTAGAACAGACCAGTTGTGGTGTATTGTTGCAGACAGGGCAAGAAGTAAGGGAGCAAGTAAGTTAGAGGGAAAGTACGTAAGGGGACAAGTAAGTAAGAGAGCAAGTAAGGGAACAAGTAAGTAAGTAAGAGATGTTTGTTTGGTGCTATATTTGTCATTATGCATGAACTGTACAACAAAATTCGTCCTCTGCATTTGGACAGCGGCAGTGCTGCGCCTGGGGACCCATCTCCATGATTTGGAGTCAGGCTGTTGGTCAGAAACACCCGGCTGGAGGATTCACCTATTGCACATGTTTTTAGTGGAAGGGGAAACCGGAGTATCCGGAGGAAACCTACGCAGACACAGGGACAACATGCAAGCTCCACACAGAAAGACCCTGTCCAGGTGGAAATCGAACCCGGGACCTTCTAGCTGTGAAGCACGAGCACCAACCACTGCGCTACCATGCCGCCCCTAAGTAAGGGCGTAAGTAAGCAAGAGGGCAAGTACGTAAGGGAACAAGTAAGTAAGATGACAAGTAATTAAGGGGATGATAAAGTAAAGAGGCAAGTGTGTAAGGGGACAAGTAGGTAAGAGGACTAGTAAGTAAGGGGACAAGTAAGGAAGAGGACTAGTATGTAAGTGGGCCAAGCAATTAAGGGGATGATAAAGTAAAGGGGCAAGTGAGTAAGGGGAGAAGTTAGTAAGAGGACTAGTAAGTAAGAGGACAAGTAAGGAAGAGGACTAGTAGGTATGGGGACAAGTAAGGAAGAGGACTAGTAAGTAAGGGGACAAGCAAGGAAGGGGACTAGTAAATAAGGGGACAAGTAAGGTAGGGGACCAGTAAGTAAGGGGACAAGTAAGGAAGGGGACTAGTAAATAAGGGGACAAGTAAGGAAGAGGACTAGTAGGTATGGGGACAAGTAAGGAAGAGGACTAGTAAGTAAGGGGACAAGCAAGGAAGGGGACTAGTAAATAAGGGGACAAGTAAGGAAGGGGATGATAAAGTAAAGGGGCAACTGAGTAAGGGAATGAGTAAGTAAGGAGATAAGTTTGTAAAGGGACGAGTAAGTAAGAGAGCAAGTAGTTAAGACAGCAAGTCAAAAAGGGGACAAGTTAGTAAAAAGTCAAGTGAGCAAGGGGCCAGAACAGGCCCAGCTTTGTGTTTACTGTCCAGCAAAACTAACCTACTGTCGATATATTTTTGATCATTTACCGCTGATTGGGAAAAAGCTCTCTCTCCCATGTGCCGTCCATAGATTGTTATTGAGGGCACTTCCGTGTCCCGTGAGTGACACACGTGACCGTGAATAAACGAATCTGCTCCAGGCTCATAAACATCAGCTGTCGATTTGTGCAACAGCTGATGTCGCACAGATCGCACGGGCTCGTTTCAATTTTCTGATGCTGCCAACGAGGGCGTGGGTCCCAGACTGATATCCCTCTGAATAAAAAATATAGAAGGGGATCATTCTGGTCTCGCCAGGCTAACAAATAACCCCCCCATGGTCCCTGAAACCTCAAATAAGTGAAGTTGATGGACTTTGTAGTAGAAGGCTTTACTGTATGTCTGTTCTTCATTCAGATATTTCCAAGGCCAAAACCGATATGCAGTTTTTGTTATTTGCGAAAAGTGTAAGTTGCATTTTGTACAGATTCAAACACCTTCCTTAACTTTTGTCATACTGAACTACATACATAACATTTTAAAATTGAAATTGAAAAATTAAACAAACAGAATATTCATTGCACATTCGCATATTCTCCACATTTCCATGAGTGAAGCCCGCTGATCCCTGAAGGCAGAAAGGGAAGAACAGTCATATAAGGTTGTGTTTTATTAATACAGTCCATGAATAAAACAGCCCTAAAGGATTTAATGCAAAAATAAAACAGATTGGAAATAGGCCATGGACATTAAAGCCATACACTTCACACCGAAAGCCTCTGAGATTGTGACAGACTGAGACGTTTGAAGAATGAATACTGTTTAGTAACAAGCAGCTGCGATTTAAGTCTTTTCACAAATAGCAACGTTGTAGCCTACGCTCAAATTAAACAAAATTTCAGTGTCATTGTGTGCGCTGGGCTTGTATGTATCCATGGCAACCTTACTTTAAACACGGCATGTGCACTCACCAGGTTTGGTTAAAATAGTAATTCATGCTTGGTGTGTAGTTTTGTTTTGATTTTGGAGATGGTGAGTGTAAGGCGTGGCCCTTATAGAGTTCGGGAATGTGATGTCATATCGCTAAGCATTATGGGATTAGCAGCAATTGTAAACTAGTGGAGATTTTAAAAAGCTAATATACTGGAGTTATTGTTCACATTAAAACACTTGGACACCAGTGTGTATTAGATGTATTTACCAGCAGTAACTCAGCAGCTAATGGAGTTGTTCCATGGCTATTTTCTCCACGGTTTTTAGCTAATGTTAGTCTATGGAAATGTATTCTAACAGCTGCAAAGATGGCGGATCTCCATGGTAACTGTGGAATTTCCCGAACTCAATAGTAAAGCATAGCTGTCAAGTGCCCCGTTTTGGCCGGGAAGCTACCGCATTTTGCCCCACATTTTCATTTCGAACTTCACAGCAGCCTGGGGACCATGGCCGAAATCTTCGCATGGATTTGAGGACCAATCACAGAACGAGGAGGGACGGCAAGACGATGACGCACTATTAGGCATCTTGTAGTTTGTTTAGGGAAAAAAAAAGAAGTTTTTTTACAGATCCAACATGACAGCAGCAGACGCGACGCCATCTTTCGATCAAGCTTTAGACTGTGTTCTAAATAGTTTAGCTCGAAAGTTTACAGCGGGTACGTCATACATTATCAGATACGATAATACTATTGACTATGGCAACGTGCAGACGCAAATGATAGACGTTTGTAGCGCCCAATAAACGGCTATGGACGATCGTAAGCCACACCTCTCAAAATTAATTGGTGGTCCCCAGGCTAAATAGAACTTGTGATATGCTACCACTTTCCCGCTGTCCTCCTGTATTAGTGTTATCGCATAAATTTCCCATATTATTACAAAATATACCAAAAAACACTCCTCTGCGCCTCCAAACTGAGCTCTGTCACTATCCTAGTTGTTGTGAAGTCGCGTAATGTCCCCTTTTTCAAATGTCCCGTATTTTCAAATCCAAAACTTGACAGGTATGTAGCAAAGTAGCTCTTCTTACAAACAATTATTTCTCGTAGCACTTCTCATGTGTGTGTGGTGTCAGTGCAAATATGTGAGGACTTTTTGTCAAATTGCTGCTTCTGCAACCTCAGTGTTTGTCAGGCCACTCACCACCACCTCGACTCGCCTCTGCTCAGCTCCAGTGCACGATGTGGAGCATTCAGACCACTCTTGTTGCACCTTTGCGACCAGGGTTTCATCTGTACACAGTTATTATGTCCCTTTTGCTGCAGATTTGAGCACAGAAGTCTGTTTCTATCCTGAAATCAAGCTCGATCACGTGACTCCTTTGGTGGTCTTGCCTGTGCCACAAATCTTTCGCTACAACAGTAAGTGCGTCTGCATTCGGTCTGATTTGTTCAGTTTCCTCAGTGTAAAATGTAAGACAATCCACTAAAACGGCTTAAGCGTTCACGCTGGAGTAATTATAATAAAAAGGTTGATCTCGCGTTGCAGTTTTGTCAGGTGGCCTTTTGGTGCTGAGCCTGATATATCTAAAGTAAACTGTGGAGGGTTTACCGTCGAGTGTTCCTTAATTACTGTGGATCCCTTTAATAGAGTCACACCGCACCAATTAAACACAACAGAGACACGGCGGGCACGTACAGAGCTCATTACTCACACAAACAACAGCACCCACGGGACATCACGATTAATGGCACCCCTCTTATAGCACATGCAGAGTGTCCACATGATGCAAGCGGGACAACTGGGAAAACTCCAGCGCACCTTCATCACACTGAGTAATTGTGCAGGTGAAGAAGGAGAGTGCTACAAGTTTGAGAAAACACCACTCAGCAGAGGTACAGTAGGGATGCAGCGTTGCAGAGAGTTAGACACGAGGAACGTTTAGTAAAGATTTAATTTTGTGCAGTGTTGAGTCACGACCGAAACTGAGGTCCTCGTTGAGAAGCTCGAGTTCAAATGCAAGATAGAATTTTAGATTTGTAAGCGCAAGTGAAAGTCATAGAAGATTAAAGATGGTGTGCAAAAATTAGGCAGTTGAAATGCAGCACGGTAGAGACAGGAAGTTGGATTGCCTGAAGAGAAATGCTTGTTTGTGATATCGGCGTACAGCGAGTTTCTGCCTACACAGAATGGAAGAGTTCCCACAGCACTGATAAATAAATGTCACCACCTGTGTCTCCCTCAGTGTTTAATCAGTCCACAGCACAGTCAGATCCACTCAGTGAGCTCGTACACTCGCTTAGTGTTCTCCTGGTAAACACAATGGATTTGAGAAACTGCATTTTGATTCATTCTTTATTTTACCTGGTAAGTCGATAAAGAACCAATTCTCCTTTACAATGATGACCTGGCCTGTAACTTATTTGTGAAAAACAAGCTATCACCTCCAGTGTTCATAAGGGTTGGATACACAACATGATGAAGGTGACAGGGAGCTTTGTGAGACAAGATAAAGATGTCATGTGACTCGGGCAGCCTTAGGACTGTGTCCTATGTCCTCCGGGGCCAGGACTCCACTAGGAATTAGATTTCTTATCTCAGTGGGAGTCAGTTCCTGGTAAAATAAAGGTTGAAAAAATGTTTTAAAGGAAAAAAAGACAAAATAAAAGTATTATAGATAACCATAATCATCATAGAATAAAGGCATTTCAATCCTTTGTATTGTAAACACTGAAATAATGACTCCCCAAAACATTTTTTTTTTTACTTTGCCACTTCAAATTAACCATAGAGAAAATGTATTTTTTTGGAATATTCTGGAAAGTTTGATTGTACAATGTTCAAAAAACGACATTGAACACACTCATTTTGCAAATGTCAAAAAATACTGTGACGCTTTGTTCCTGAGGCCTTTTGATAATATGAATGAAAGAAGAACTTTATTGTAATTATACAAATGTATCAGATGTTAGGTTAGTCCTGAGCCGCTGAGCCTCTGTGGGCCAACCTGAAAAGCATGTTTTTGGAGTTATAGGAGAAACCGGAGTACCCGGAGGAAACCTACGCAGACACAGAGAGAGCATGCAAACCCCAAGGTCAAGACAATCAGGTCTCACGGCTTGACATCCTTCATGTTACATGGTCAATGAAATGGTGATTCTACCAGCTTTTAAGATTGGGTTCCTTCCCACTACCACGCATGTGTGGCTCAACTGTGAGTCTTGCCCAGATACCTCCTCATTCGCCCCTTTTTTTTGTTTCCCGACGTGCCTCTTGTGACGCCTCCACTGTGCTGCAGGTGTGGGGGACTCACGGCGCCTCTTCAGTGTTTCAGAAGAAGAAATCCGTGCATATAAGTATGCAATGCTTTCTTTTTTTAATGTTTGAGACTATTGCCTTTTCATCTGCACCTCAAAGATCTTCTGGTGTGCGATACTTTTCTCCTTTTGTATCAAAACCCTGGATTGCCGCCGAGCACAGTGGTAATTTGGTCAGTGTTTTCCTTTGTGCATTAACAATGTGTGTCACCGGCTGTATCATTTCTCTCTCTTTGTGGGTACAGTTGTGATGTCATCGTCATGCCAGCTCTCTGAAACCTGAACCTCCCTTTCGCCCCGATGAGCCACGGGCGAAAAATCAAGTCTTTTCAAAACGGAGGGGGAAAAAAATGGTAGACGGCAACAGCAACATGAACTGTCCATAACATTGCTTTTGCACCTCTGCTCTCCTGTATGCTGTAATCTTTGCTCTTCTATTGCGAGTGAATGGCAGGTGATAATCCCACGGCTCAGAGATAATCAACTTGCACTCCGGCTGCGCTCGCCCCGCTGTCCGTCTCCGCTCCACAATATTGATCAAAAAGCTTCATTCCTGTTAATTCCGCTATGGATCTTTACTCAGCCCCTCATTTCATTTGTTTTAACAGGGCTCAGCGGCCGGTCAGTCATCCAGGCCGCGGGTGGAGCGGTGTGTATCGCGTCGGGAACGGGCTGTCCATTAGGCAGCGAGCCGTGCTTGTGTGTAAATAGCAGAAATCTGATATGTGGTTTGTGGTCTGGGCGGCATGTGGAGAGTGCAGTTCGAATTTAATGGTCTAATGAGGTGGAAACAGTGTAGCTATACTCTCTAACCTGGTCTAATTAACCTTTGGGGTGTGTGGACAGTGGATACAGTAGTTTCCTCACAGTTCACTGCCGATGTATTGTTTTCTGGACCCGGGCTCGAAGAAAATTCGGCGGGTTTTGCTGACATTTTTGCGGACACTTTCCCTGACCCCTCTGGCGCGCAAGGTGAAGGCAATTACATAAAGTTAATTAAGTAGAAGCAAAAGCGACCGCCGGTGTGAGGGCTACTGTTTCAAATGTAGTGATTGCGTTTCAGAACAGCAGAGCCTGAACCTTGTAATTAAATGTACATGTTTACATTTTTGTACTTGCATATTGTCTCCTAATGAGCGCGGCCTAGTTTGATTAATTCTCGCGCATTTGTCGCAGGAAGGAAAAAACATCAGAGCAGTTCAAAGATTTATTGTGAAATGAAAATGAGGCAAGGACGCTTCACAAACACTTTGCCACAAAAATGTCTAAAATATTCATCACCAAAATTGCTGCAAACTAGTTATTAAGAGTTCCCGTGTTTCATTAAGTAGATTGATTTGGCACTTGGAGAATGAACCTGACAGACAGCGGATCACAAAACAACGTGCTGCATCACTTTGTGTTGTCATTTTCATGATTTTTTGTTTCATTTTTTCGAGCCAGGACCTGTCCAACTAAAATTACTAATTACAGTGTAGTCTGGCACCTTGTAGCTGTTGGTTCGCCTCCTTCTCAGCTAGAAAGAGTTTTAAAATGTCTTTCAGATGGTTAGAATGTCTGTGACGTTTAGTGTCCGATGTGTGAGTTTGTTGTCTTAATAAGAAGGGATTTTTGTATTCATTGTTTTTCACAGACATTGTCACAAAGCCCTTCACAAGGAACCGGTTGTTTTCGCTGTCTACACTCGTGGTAAGATACAGTATGTATAGTTGCCCTGGGGTTGACTGGATGAGACTTCACGCCAACGCATTCATGTATAAGCAAGGTGGAAGAAGTGTCTTGAGAAAGGACAGTGTCACAGATAATGCAAACGCTAGACGGGTATCTCTGGACTGGATCTTTTAGCTGCAGCTAAAAAAGCGATGACAAAGAAGTGGAGAGTACAGAGCCAACTGTCCGAGACTGTCCAAAATGGAAAAGATAACTTTCATATGGTAAGTGGTCTAAACCTATATAGCGCTCTACCTTCATTAGGCCCAAAGCGCTTTAGAGCAAGGAACCACTCACCCATTCACTCTCTCGTTCATACACCGATGTGCGCGGACACTGGAGGCAAGGTGGGTGTTTAGCCCAAGGACACAGCGTCAGTGGGCACTTGCAGGAGCTGGGATTCAAACCCCAGACCTTTCGATCAGGAGATGACCTGCTCTACCATCTGCGCCACCATCACCCCCCTAAATATGGATTGGATTTGTTTAACACTGGAATGAGTGGGAAAAATATGCTAAACAGTCCTAAGATTACAAGAATACTACAGCTTGATCTGGATGCCTTTGTTTTATTTCATTTTTTTTTTTGACATTTGACATCTCATGCATGTTAAAGCAATACTAAGTAACTTAACCTAAATAAATCCTTTTCGTTGTCCCTCTGGGGGTGATACAAGTGTTGATGGGATGATTGGGGGGTCTTTCATCTCCCCCGATGTCTCTGGCCAGAAAACCAGACTGGAGCAACCAATACACACTAGTAGAATCACGAAGAAGAAGCAGGCTAACGGGCAAAGCTAACTGCTAACTAGCGCCACTTAAACAGCATTTACAGCCAAGTTTGAGTGAAAAAAATTATCTCCATTGTGTAATTGGATGTACAATATCCCTCTCTCCCTTTGTCTTTTCTGTCAGCGTAGTATTTACTCTCACGGACAATTAATAAGTAAACAAAATTGCATCAAGCAACGACACCTGCAGTTGCGCTTATGGCCTCTAGGGGCATGAGTTACTTAACTGCTTTATCACGCCACACAGGATTGTAGGATTGGCCTAATTTCCATCCGTCGTCCCCCATGCACACTCTCAAACACTTCACTCTCATTCATCCTGGCCTATTGTACATGTTTTTAGTGATGGGGAAACTGGAGTACCCGGAGGAAATCTATGCAGACACGGGGAAAACATGCAAACTCCACACAGACAGAAAGGCCCCATCCAGGTGGGAATCGAACCCGGGACCTTGTATCTGTGATACACGAGCGCTAACCACAGTGACTGCGCTACTGTGCTGCACACGTATAGTGCTACACTTGTTTACTCTCTGGCTCTGGTTAATTTTATTGGATTTTATTTCTTTTGTTACTATTTATTCAGTACATTTAAAAAAAAAGGGATGGAGACACAAAAAGGAAATGTCCTTGAAAGTTTTTGCTATATTTGTCATAAAAAAATAAAAAAAAGATTCCAGACGCTAATACGATTTGTAATGTCTCTTGCCTTTCAATAAAAACAAAAAAGAAGAAAAAGAGAAAAAGGACAGTATACACCGAGTCGAACCACCTTTAAATCTGAGGCCTGTTTATGAGCTTCTGTTTTTGACTGATTTTAACCACATTTGTCACTGCGAAGTCTTTCTAAATCCACCACACCTGCGCTCACAGCCCTCCTCTCCAACACAGCAACAACATCCACGGCCACATGTCACTTCCACTCCCCTGTGAAACCTGCCTCTCTCCATCTTCGTGCGTTATTGTCACCGCAACACGTGTCCCCTCCCCTCCCGGTGATGGCACTGTCTCCAATCTCCCCTGCCATGTTAAGTCAAAGCTGGTCACACGAAGCCTCAGCCAGACAGTCCTGAAGCCGAACAATTCTGTCTCTGCGCGTTTTCACACACTACACCCTCCACTCTGGGCCTTATTGTGTCGAGGCTGCAAAGTACTGGATAAACAACTCAACTATTGTTTGGCCCCTGGTGTTGCCGGCTCACAATCCAGTCGGCAAAGGCGCACAGCATGTTAGTATACAGGCGTGTTCTTTTATCATGTCGGTAATGATGGTGCTATTTTCCTCTCATCTCAGCATGGCCTGCACTTGGCTTCAAAAACATCCCATTTACAACGTGCCAATTACCGTTCCCGTCACCGCGCACACGCTCACAAATGCAAAAGGCGTTCTTAGACAATACAGGTGGATTTGTTTGCGCTAACAAGACACGGAATAGGCAGCACAAAGAAATGATGCTTGACTAATAAGGCTTTTGAGGATGTACATTTTTCAAAAAACTTCAACGCTCTTCCCGACGTTTTAAAAAGAAGCAAAGTGCCTCAGTGACTATTAAAATGCATTTTCTATTGTGCACAGAGAACAAAAGCTTTCATGCAACTAAAACTACACAAACAGCTTCATTTCTCTTCAGAGTGACACCTTGCTGTTTACAGTAGCAATAGACAAACACAGTTGCTTAAAACAAGTATAAAACTGCCACGACCAGCAGGAAGTCAATAGAAAATGCAGTCCTCTCAAATCTCCTGTGATAAATATACAGTATATAGTGTTGCTACATTTAATTCAACATACTTTACATTCATTCAGCCAGGTTTTGCACAGACTTTATGACCTGCTCACAAAGACGATGAGCAGAATGATAAAACATAATTCTTGTAAGTTTTTACTTATATTGTTATTAATAGTCCATTGTCTTCATGGTGTGATCATGATGTTATATCAAGTGTAGAGCAGATGGACTTTTAACTGTGATCTGCAGGGCTCAGTGAGAGCTGTGACTGCATGTGACAAAAGTGTGGGTTTACCTCATAGAGGGAGATAAATCTAAATCAGCCCACGCACAACAAATGACAAGTGGTGAACATATAATGGAGAACATGTTCGACGACAATCTTTAATATTATGTGATACTTTGTGATGTATTTTTGACATCTATTTCAACACAGAACATTTCGAGATAAAAGTCATAAAACACTGAACCAGAGCCAAAAATTAAGGCTATAAAAGAACTAGTAAATTAGGTAAATGAGTTGTTATAGGCAGTGTTGGGCAAGTTACTGAAAAATTATAATACACTCTATGTTTGTGATTATAGCTTTGAAATTGTAATATGTTTGTATTACATATTACTGTTTCAAAAATGTAGCTGAGTTACACTACTTTGAGTTACTTTTGGCAAAATATAAACTGAAAATTGAAATTAAATTAAGCTACACAGCAAAAGTGCAGTCAGAGATTTCCTTTTCCTTCACTTTCCCCCACTCTCTCGTGTTTTCTTTTGACGACATTAACTACAGACGGCAGATCTTATGGTGCTTTTATTTGGGGGGAGTTTGGCATTTTTTTGTTCATACATTTTAATGCACTTGTGTAATGACTAATATATTCCTGTGTTTCCCGTTATATTCCTTAGTTACTGAAAAAAGTTTGAATATATGTTTGTAACTTGTTACTTTTGTAATACGTTACCCCCAACCCTGGTTATAGTCTGCAAAAAGTGTAAATCTGGAGAAAAAAAAAGAAAAGATTTTGAAATAAATTGTGGCTTCTTTTCACAGGATTCTTGCGCCATTAATTTGGCTCAAGGCTGTGCAGCCCTAAACATTAATGCCTTTTTTTTTTAAAGCCTAATCTAAATGTCATTGCAATTAGTTTATTTGTTGTTTCTACAGGGACAATAACATTAATTAAAGATGCTTTGCACCAGATTTAGCTTGAGCTAGTTTCCATCTGCAGTCCTTGAGCAGGTGAGTTACAAAATATACATTAATAAAATACAAATATTAATTCATTCATTCTTTCATTCATTCAACCATTCACCCGTTACAGCCATCAGCCCACATAGAATCATGCTAAAATGACTACAATAAAACGTCACTAAAGGTCATATTTACATTAACAGTTATCAATTCCCTTGTATTGTGAGAGAAGTCCTTCAGGTCTAAGGAAAGTTTCAGACAGTTATCTGTATCGGCAAAAGCAATAGTAATAGTCCAGTAGTAACTGTAGTAGAAAAAGGTGCAATACTACTGATCTGCTTGTCATGTTAGTGCTTGAAATACTTCTTTAGGTTTAGATGTGGTAATAGTTGCAAAACACTTGACTAAGATAAAACAAGGCCAAAGATTTCACTTCACAAATTAGGATTTAAGTAGTCGACCTTAAGCCATTACCCAATAAACCGTCTCATTAAGCGCCCGTTTGTCTTAACAACCATCTAACCAGGCTGTGTTCGCTCCTTTCATGCATTAGCCTCACACATGGCATTAGCACACACGACGTTGTATGTTAATCGTGTGTGTTTTTCTTGTAATCGCAGAACAGACCGGAGCTGCTTATTGAGATAGAGCTCTGTATTAAGTCCGAGAGCTAACACAGCCTCACATATGCTTCGGAAACACGGCTGCCTCCAGGGTACGTGTGTGCGAGCGTCGTGTTAAAGGGTGTTCAAGCATCTGTTAGCTTGTTTTCCTCCCGTCAGACGCATGCATACACTAGCCCCAAGTTATTTCCTAATCTTTGTTTAGAAATCCCACCTTTTGTCATGCGGCCGGGCCTCAAATGGCCACAAAGCTTTGAAAAGTAATAAAACGCCCTCTGAATTTAAAGTGGGTTTTCCGGCTTGTTATGGAATAATGTTGAGTCTAAACTATAAACCGCTAGATGGTCCCGAAATTAGGTAAATCCAAATTGTAGATGGAATTATTACACAGGGGAGACTGAGGCTAATGAGGAGCAAGTGAAACTAATTGAAAATCACAATAGCGAGAAATGAGGAACAAATAAGACAGGAAACAAAGTCTGCGATTGTAGTGGGATGCCGGCTGTGTGAGTAATCCAGTAATCTCTCAGAAATGTTGCTGCATTTTAATAAATTTGCACATTACTATGCGAGGGGCAGTACAGTTTTGCAAAGTGGAACACTGAGTTGGCGTTTAATTCCTTTTGAGAAGTTGATGTAAAAGACGCGCTATTCCTAAAACATCGTGTGTTGGGGAATAAAGGTGTTAGATGCCGAAACTGAGTTGCTTCTCTTCTGTTTGCAGTAGGTCTCAAGTGTAGAATATGAACAGTAATGTGTTGTTATATTTTCACAGTTACTTGATCTTGTTGCACACAATATATACATGTTATCACAGAAATTCACCATCTTACATCAACCATTGTTTATAAACTAACATTAGCTAAAACAATATGTAAATGAGCTGTGCAAAACTCCGTTAGCCGCCGGGTCCCAGAACAGTACAATTAATAGACTCCGTCTCCTCACTCCTCCCCATTTGCCATATTTACTACATTCAAGGGGGAAGTCATGGCGGATTTACAGACTCGTCCTACCCAGCTCTGACGTAGCAGGTTCCTAAAAAGGGCATAAGGGCGGGATCTTCACTGTAGACTCAGCTCTCCTCGGTCGTAGCCACGCCTGTGCCATTAGCTCTCATGCTAACAGCCTGTCACTCAAAGTACATGCTTTCTAAAATGTTACTTATGCAAACCTGCCTGGTCCCTGTAATTGTGCCAATCACAGGAGGAATATAGCTGTAGAAACTGTAGTAGCTGTAACTGAAAGTTTAGAAAAATTAGGCTTCAAAGTTGTTTTTATAGCCGCTAGTCTTCTATTTAGACACGTTGAAAACAGCTTTAAAACCAACTTTAAACTTTAAAACTTTCCTAAACTTTCTACAGATAGATATTGTTCCTCTGTAGACTCTGGGTTAGTTACAATTAAAGAAACCAGGCTGGTCTTCGTAAGATGCATTTTTAGAACTCTTGTATACTAATGAGGGCCGGACTTTGATTGACTGGCCGTTAGCATTAGAGCTAATGGCGCGGGCGTGGCAACAAATAAACTTCATGCCCTGCGAGGGTTGAGTCTACAGTGAAGATCCCGCCCTTATGCCCTGTTAAGGAACATGCTACGTCAGAGCTGGGTAGGAGGAGTCTGTAAATCCGCCATGATTTCCCGCTCAAACGTAGTTATTATGGCAAACGGGGAGGAGTGAGGAGACGGGTTTTATTAATATTATGTCTATGTTTTGCACGTACCTCTCTCATCTGCACAATAACTCGGACAGGTGGCAAACCCTATCGCTGTCTTTCTCTACCTCTGTCTGCGGTGTTTACTGCACACCGGGGCAGGTCTTTATAAATTATGTTGGTTACATTCGGGTGTGCTCAATTGTCCGGAAATTACGGTAGTTTTGATGTCACGATGCCGCCCGCGCTCTATTGTTTTGTCTTTACGGCCAGTACGCTTTTATTTGCAAGTTTACGGAATTGGTTACCATTTTGCAATCATTGAAAATAAAGACACATTTCTATCGCTTTTGCTGTATTGCTATACTTAATTTATGTAATTGGACTTATTCCCAGCAGTCACACTCTTTGAAACAGTGTGTTCTTCTCTGTTCTAGTTTGACAAATGATCTGGTATGACTATTTCAACTTTCAACAACTTATCATTCCGTGGTCTCCCTGTACAGCATGTCCCTACCATCTCCTCATCCTAATTTTTTATTCATGTACCTCTTGCTCCGTCTGGCTCTGGGTGGAAAGTGTGAGTTGGGATCAGAGTGGCTGTGATGGGCATGTTAAGGCCAGTTTCAGGGGTGACCAGGGACCTCAGGAGCGCTGTCAACCCTCTGCAGTCCGGGCAGTTTGTCGTACTCGCCCCCAAGGACTGACCGGGAGAGCGGGGGAGATGGGAATTAGATTAAAGTCCCTCTGCTCGGCTGCTGGAGATGTCTCACTTGCTGCTTGTTAGTCTGTGTGGCGCTCTCCACGCTTTGCTGAGTGTGAGTCTGTGATTACGGTGAAGGAGGTGTGCGCATCTCAAGTGTGTTGTACTTGCACAGTGGTCCTGTCTCTTTCATGACTGCTCTTAGGTCACTGATGCAATCTGTGGGAATCTTAGTGAAAGGTTTCCTCTAAAGAACCCAGTGGGAGGTGGAGAAGGTGCTCAAATCTGTATGAATCTGAATTTAACTCCATATTGGCCAAGTGGAAGTAGAAAACATGCACAATTACTCAAATGGATTATTACATATTTTTCACTTACCGAGCAGCCAATTACTTTCATTATTGGCGTCACTACTATGGCTGCCACTGCTGCAGCTGTTACATTTTTATTACCAATTACCCACCTCTAAGAACTACTTAAACTGCAAATAAGTAGCAATGATAATAATAATGGCTTGGATTTACTGTGCGCTTTACAAGCTTGACAAACAGTAGGTGGGTGTTGGCAGTGTTGTCCCTCCTCTGGGTCTTTATAGGACCTCTCCAACTTGTGTTTTCCATTTTCTGACCGGCTCAGAAGAAGCTTCTGTTGAGAAATGTTGCTTCTTAGTGAAACATCCTCAACTCAATCAACTCTGCTTCACTACGACATTCTACAGTCGAACATTATTCATTCACTGCCCATTATAAGGTGGAAAGCGGAGACGGGTCCTGGAGACTAGGACTTGGTCATGAGTCTTTAATTGCTGTTGTTAGAGACTCAGATGATCGCCCTAAGATTTTACTTGGTTTGGTTTGGGACTTACAAACATTACAGCACTTAGTAGATGGTTTTGATGCTTGTTCAAATTTTAATCTATTTTCTATTTCTATTTCTTATACCATCCATCCATCCATCCATCCATCCATCCATCCATCCATCCATCCATCCATTCGGGTGCTCAAACCCCTCCACCACGTTAAGGTTCCCGGAGGGATTTTTTATGCAGTAATTTTAATTCGTATGAAAATCTGGGATACGGAATTTAGGACTTCATCATGTGCCGAAAGACTTTTGCATTGTAACATGTACTTGCCCAGGGACTACAGGTGCAAATGAGCATTCTCACTACAACCTGGTACAATGCATTTTTCCTTTGGTCATTGTTAAATTGTGCACTGTCCCTGTTTAAACAAAAAAACATACCATGCATTAAAAAAGATTAGGTCCAGGAACTTAATCTTAGGGCCAGAAACATTAAAAAGGACACTCAGGGTGTAAAAATAAAGCATTTTTCTTTTATTGCAAATGATGAATGCCTGAACTAATGTTTTTATGCATGTTCTATTGCGAGGCGATAAGGCTTTTAGTGTGGCTGCTCTGGAACAGCCTTCCCCGAAACATTAAAGCTGCTTCGACCTTAGAAACTTTTAAAACCGCCTTAAAACACAACAGTTTGTATCAGCGTTTGGTTCAAGTTGAGCTGCATTGTTTTGTTTTTTGTACTTTCTATTTTTATATTGTTTATATTGTGAATATTTGCCTTGCATGTGAAGCACTTTGGGCACCTAGCGTTGTTGTGAATGTAAGTTGACATTGGCAAGTTTCTTTCCATGAGCACCGATACCAGTCGCTCCGTGTTATAATTGCTGTTAAAAACCAGACCATACTTGGGTCTTGACTTGGACGTGGCCTCAGAGATTTACGTGCTACACTTTACGGCTGTCTGACGGAGGCAATCCCGCTACTATCACTTCTGCTCATTTACGTTCTGCATTTAAACATCGGTCGGTGAAATGTCTCTCCCCTCAGGCTTCTGGATTTGATGACAAACTCCCACCGTAACTCTTCTCAAACCTGGCACTGTTGCAGAGCTAAGTGTGAGTTAAGTGTTGTGCCGCGTTTGTCAGGACACCTTTAAGTAAATGTTTTTTAAAATACTCCACTAAACATAAGTCTGCTATTTACTTTCAAGCTGCCAGGGAAGACTTCATAATCAAAAGAAGGCATGCTACAGGCTGCATCACTTCCACTGAATGCCGTGAGGTGAAAGCAGGTGCGTGTTTGGGTGTGAGGAAGCCGTGGACAAAAGGGCTGGGGAACATCTGGATGCCGGTGATAGCTCTGCTCACTGGCGTTACGAGCCAAATTAATCAAAGCTGGTGTGGAAACTGTCGAGTGTGTCTGCGAATGTGTATGCCACGTCTATTAAGAGTCCATCCACGTCCCGGACAGTCCTGCGCCGCCGCCATATAGTCGTCCTGGGAGGGCTGAGGGAGGGAGGAGAGGAAATATAAATCAATTGGTTGACGTGGGCAGGGTGATTGCACTCGATGGCACAGTTGGCCCCGGTGAGAGAGCAGCAGACACATTATGTTGTCGCCTCCTGAAAGTCTCTCAGATCCACAGGCGACGGACACTATTTTCCCTTCATACACTCAGCACGCCACTCGCTGCAACCGCTCAAACTGGGTTGAAGTTCTTTGGATTAGAAATGAGCAGTGCTGTAATAACAAGCAGGGAACACCCAACGACAAACAAGCTGACTGAGGGAACTGATTTAAGAGGTGCAGCTATGATAGATGTGTTTTTTAAAAGGTGGTCATCTGCACTGGAGTGACATTTTCGGGGGTCAACTAGTAGCACGTGCACATTTTCTTTTTAATTATAACTAGCCTCTTAATCCCCACCTTAACAAGCACGTTTTCTCTAGTTCGATGTGGATGAAAACACAGCAAAAAAAAAAAAGCATCAAAAGAGTGACAAAAAAGCGACAAACGCACAGCAAAACAGGCGACAACAATGTGGTGAAAAAGCGACAAAAATGTGGCAACAATGCGAGAAAAAAGATCAGTTAACATTTGTTTTGTAGGTCTTATATTATAGGTCTAATGAGGCTGTGAACTCTAATCGAGAAGCTTTTAGATTTGAGTGAAGCTGGACTGGAGAAAATGTGCTCGGTTAAAGTGGGGGTTAAGAGGTTAAGATGTAAGTTGGGCATTTGCCATAGATTATTCCATGTGTTTCTGACCCGTTTCAATAAATTTTGTCTTTATTTCAGATTAATTTCTTTACCAGTGAGGTAAGAAAATTGTCCCATTGGCAGTTTTAATTTCTCTTTTTTCAAGCAAGATTACATTAGGACCCGCCTGAAATGTCCTAAAACAAGCAAAGTATTCTTGGTCAGATCAGGAAAAATGTGTAAATGAGAGAAAACCGCTCAAAACAAGATAAACATTCACAATTCAAGCCGTTCAAGTGCTTGATATTTACTTGAACTTGCTATTTAACAGCTTTCTTGACAAAGTCCCCCTCGCCTCTTATCAATGAAGCCCCGAACTAAAACAAATTAGGAGCACTTCGACGTCTAAGGTGTTTTTACGCTTTTTGATCCGCTTAGAAAATCGACATATCGGGTCCATAGGAATATGCTGGGAGAGGCTAAATGCTAACAACATCTTTGGTCTTTTTGCGTGACTGAGCGCATGCACAGAGACCAGACAGGTACACATCAACTCGTCTAAGCTCAGGTAAAAACATATCTCAGTATGGAAAAGCAGTGACCTGTTCCTTTAAATAAGATTTTTTTTTTTTATTGTAGAAATGGAAGGGATTATTCCACTAAACACCATATGAAATTATAGTTTAAATTGCACCACTAAACCTCAAGATTATAGAGATTTTGGGAGTTGTAACTCATTTTCGTGTGGCAAACATTAGCATTTTCGCCCCGGCTTGGCTTCATTAGCATTTTAACCTATCCCATTAACATTGGCTCACCATCTCGCTAGCCTACCTGTTAGCACGCCACCATTAGCCTTTCGCCTAGCAAGCCGACATCAGCATTTATCTCTAATTACTAGCATTTTTCAGCTTTGTACGGCGGTTGTAAAAAAAAAAAAACTCTCGCTAACCACTAGATTAAGCTTAGGGGGGAGTTAATTTGCTTCACTTGCCTAATTTTGAGACTTTTGGGTATTTAGGGCCCGGGCAAACAGCGGTAGGGAAACGGTGAATTTGATTAAGGCTCTCGCTCCATTCTCCTGACCAAATTGGAAAGGCAACACACCACCATCACTTATTTCCTGGCTTGACTGCGGGGGTCGATACGAATTAGCATTTTCGTTGCACCAGCCGACTTCCCCAAAGAGACTCACTGTTTTAAAGTGAGCATATAATAGGCTGTGGAGTGTACATTTTCATTTGAATGGCTAAATCCAGGCTCTTACCGGCCGTCTTACCGTTCTATTTGGCGTAAAGTCCAGCGTATGTTAATTGCATGGATTTCCTCTCCTGCGTGGCTGATATCGACACGTGCGTAGATCATGTAAACTGCCAGAGGAAGCGCGCCGGGTCATGGGTTTATGCAATGGTCAATGCCATCCACGAGAAGAAGATAAAGGAAGTGCGCAGACATACAGAGGCTGTTAAACTGGCTGAGAGCTGTTTATGGATAATCCCTGTTTAGCTGCTAAAGCCTCTTAAAGCATCCTCAGCTACATAGGCCACTTATGTTTCGCTTTTGAGGGAATGTTGCATTAATCACTGTTAAATACCTCGGCGGGGATCAGTGCAGACAGGAAAGTGTGTAAGTGAGTTCACAGCGAATTTACCTTGATCTCATTAGTTTTAATTAGGAAGACAGAAGACGGAGGGCTATTTGTTTCAGATGTGACTATTGTATAGATACAGATGGCATCTCTGGAATTGCCCATATATGGTCATGTTTGAAAACATCCATCCATCCATCCATTTTCTTCCGCTTTATCCGGGGCCGGGTCGCGGGGGCAGCAGTCTCAGCAGAGATGCCCAAACTTCCCGATCCACACACACCTCCTCCAGCTGTTCTGGGGGGACCCCGAGGCGACACCAGGCCAGCTCGGAGACATAGTCCCACCACCGTGTCCTGGGCCTTCCACGAGGCCTTGTCCCACTAGGACATGCCTGGAACACCTCCCGCGGGAGGCGACCAGGAGGCATCCGAAACAGATGCCCGAGCCACCTCAGCTGGCTCCTTTCGACGTGAAGGAGCAGCGACTCTACTCCGAGTTCCTCCCGGGTAACTGAGCTCCTCACCCGATCTCGGAGGGTGCGCCCAGCCACCCTGCGAAGGAAACTCATTTCGGCCGCTTGTATTCGCGATCTTGTCCTTTCGGTCATGACCCAAATCTCATGACCATAGGTGAGGGTGGGAACGTAGATCGATCGGTAAATCGAGAGCTTTGCCCTCCGACTCAGCTCCCTCTTCACCACGACAGACCGATACAGCGACCGCATCACTGCTGACGCCGCACCGATCCGTCTATCGATCTCACGCTCCATCCGTCCCCCACTCGTGAACAAGACCCCGAGATACTTGAACTCCTCCACTTGAGGCAAGGACTCCCCACCGACCTGAAGAGGGGAAGCCACCTTTTTCCGGTGGAGAACCATGGCCTCGGATTTGGAGGTGCTGATCCTCATCCCGGCCGCTACACACTCGGCTGCAAACCGCCCCAGTGCGTGCTGAAGGTCCTGGTTCGTTGAAGCCAACAGAACAACATCATCTGCAAACAGCAGAGATGAGACTCTGAGGCTCCCAAACCGGACACCCTCCGGCCCCTGGCTGCGCCTAGAAATTCTGTCCATAAAAGTAATGAACAGAACCGGTGACAAAGGGCAGCCCTGGCGGAGACCAACACGCACCGGGAACAGGTCTGACTTACTGCCGGCAATGCGAACCAAGCTCCTGCTGCGGTCATACAGGGAACGGACAGCCCTTAGCAGAGGGCCCCGGACCCCATACTCCCGGAGCACCCCCCACAGGGCACCACGAGGGACGCGGTCGAACGCTTTCTCCAGATCCACAAAACACATGTGGACTGGTTGGGCGAACTCCCACGAACCCTCGAGTACCCGATGAAGGGTATAGAGTTGGTCCAGTGTGCCACGACCAGGACGAAAACCGCATTGTTCCTCCTGGATCCGAGGTTCAACTATCGGCCGGATCCTCCTCTCCAGCACCCTGGAGTAGACCTTACCGGGGAGGCTAAGGAGGGTGATTCCTCTGTAATTGGAACACACCCTCCGATCCCCCTTCTTAAAGAGAGGGACCACCACCCCGGTCTGCCAATCCAGGGGCACTGTCCCTGACCGCCACGCGATGTTGCAGAGACGTGTCAGCCAAGACAGTCCTACAACATCCAGAGACTTAAGGTACTCAGGGCGAATCTCATCCACCCCCGGAGCCTTGCCACCAAGGAGCTTTCTCACCACCTTGGTGACTTCAGCCCCGGTGATGGGCGAGCCCACCTCCGAGTCCTCAGCCTCTGCTTCCTCATTGGAAGACGTGACGACGGGATTGAGGAGGTCCTCGAAGTACTCCTTCCACCGCCCGACGACATCCCCAGTCGAGGTCAGCAGCCCCCCACCCGCACTGTAAACAGTGCTGGTGAAGCACTGCTTCCCCCTCCTGAGGCGCCGGATGGTTTGCCAGAATCTCTTCGAGGCCGACCGATAGTCTTCCTCCATGGCCTCCCCGAACTCCTCCCAGACCCGAGTTTTAGCCTCCGCGACCGCCCGAGCCGAAAACAGTTAAGGGGAAAACAATTTGGAGAAAAATCTAAACTTTCTCTAATTATTCAAAAACTATTTTAACAAATGCTGAATTATGAATATAGTTTTCTAAATAAAGATACAAAGACATGGAGAGGAGCAAAGTGGTTCAACAGCCCATAAATACATAAATAACGGAGAATGGTAACTTGATGCTACATGTTAGCATCGGGTAATGCTAATGGTTAGCTAGCGTTAGCTACGACTACAGTTTTTCACTTCTACTGAACAATATGCTGTGAGAAAATATCCATAAGGGCCCAATTTACACTTGCCTTTATTTATTTGTGATAGGTAGGTTCATATTCCACCAGAAAATTGCAAAAAGCGAGGAAAAAGTACTAATGCAAGTTATTCCATTGTGTATCTCACCCATAGGTACAAGTTATTACAGATTGTTACAAAGCACATTACATTGTACTAAATTTAGTTAGATACCATGTATCAAGGTAGTGTAAAATAAAGTGATGCCGATTATACTATTGTATAATATTAAAATTAAGTTTATCTGGAAACTGATTATGACGATCAAACAGCAACAAACCTTTACAGACGTGTATTATACCTCCGATGTTTCCGACCTGGATAACTGGAAAATTACAACATGGAAAAAAACGTTTTATCCTGGTTGGATTTTCCGACTTCCGACACCACCATTAGCTTTCAAACGAGGCGTTGCACTGGCCTATAGGCTGTGACTTTTAGATTTGTGTAAAGCTAAACTGAGAAATTGCACTTGGTTAAAGGAAAAGGCCACCGTTTTTCCATACTGAGATATGTTCCTACCTGAGATTAGACGAGTTGATACGTACCTGTCTGGTCTTTGTGCGTGTCCGTAGAAAAGCTTGGTTTCTTCCAACTTCATCCCTGTTTGGAGCTATAGGAATATGGGGAGAGCAAGTATGCTGGGAGAGGCCAAATGCTAACAACATCTTTGGTCATTTTGCTTGACTGAGCGCACGCACAAAAAACAGACAGGTACGCATCAACTCGTCTAAGCTCAGGTAAGAACATATTTCAGTATGTGGCCTGTTCCTTTAAGGCGGGGGTTAAGAGGTTGACCACCACCTTAGCCAAGCACATTTTCTCCAGTTCTTTACCCAAATCTAATAGCTTCTCGATTAAAGCTCGCAGACTGTAGGCCAGAGTAACGCCTCATTTGAAAGCTAGCACCTACAAAAACAAATTAAGCGTTTCATCAGTTTTTGTTGCTTTTTTTTTTTTTTTTTACATGTTTTGGCTACATTTTGTGGCTTGATCAAAATATGGCTAAAATGTTACAAAAAAAGCAAACCAAAATGTGACAAGAATGTGGCAAAATATGTGACAGAAAAGCACCGGAAATGTAATTTGAAAAAACGCAATAACAAAATAAAGGAAGAAGCTTAGGTGAGTTTTGCAGGTCTTAGCTTTCAAATGAGGTGCTACACTGGCTGCAAACCCTTCAGTCAAGAAGCTTTTAGATTTGGATAAAACTGGGGAACTGGGGGTTAATATGTATCTTTTTCCCAACACAAAAATAGTCCTGCTCTGGTAATTTGACAAGGTGAATGTTTCCAATCCTGCCCAAGAATAGACAATGTGATTGATATTGTGGGGCTGCTGCAGTTCGTTTTAAATAACCTGACTTTGGTTGTGAACGGCTTTACTCTGTTTGGCTTGAAGGCAGTACATCTTTGGTCCGCTAATGTTTGAAAACATTAGCCAACTCACTTCAAGTGTCTTCCTATTTCCACACGACATGCTTGTCTTGATTGATGGCCCATTTGTTTTGAGTTGTCTTCAGAAAAACCCTCCGTTTCATCATCTTAATTAAACAGCCTCTGGTACTGCTGCTGACAAATGGTTTTCATGTTAGTCGCGTGTTGATTATCGATACTTATCTCCCCCCTCTCTTCCTTCCTACCATCCCTCCCTCACGCCGTCTTTCTCTGTCTATCAATGAGTCCAAGGAAGCGCTGACGGCTGTGAAATTAAATTAGACCCACCTCCCTTACACCCCTCCTCTCCGACCTCCTCTGACATGCTAAGGTTTTAATGATCATGATGCCGGGACGCTCTCCAAATGGCAAAGGCTTAATTGAGAGGAATGACGGGGACAGAACTCATCTAAATAGGGGGACGAGGTGGCAAGCGGGGTCGCTCTGTCTACAATTGCTCATTTCTATCCCCCCACTGCAAAAGACGTGTGGAAATTTCATTAAGTAACAGCGCAGAGATAAATCAACATGACAAATCTGGCACCGTAATTGTGTTGCGCTCAGCAGAAAATCAGACAGGGGGCGCTGTGGGAGGCAGGTGATGCTCGCGATCCTTTGGGAGTGACGTTGATTGATTTGGAGTTTGCTAATTTGCCGAGTGCCTTTGTGTACATATAGTTTATCAATGCTTTCTAACTACAGTTATTAATAGCATGGCGCTAACGTGGCTAAAGGCTAAAGGGCTGGCCTCGTAATGAACTTCTCATTAGTGACATCATTAGCCGCCGCCTCTCCCGATTCCAATCACACCTTTGGGGGGGGAAAAAGTCCGGAGATCTGCTTAAATCACTTCTCCATCTCCTCTAGCGGGGGGTTAATGCGAATGACCTACCCTCCGGTCCGCCCACACGCGGCCCCGAGTGCGAGCCATCACTCCCCAGCTCGACCTGGGCCTAATCTGTGATTATGTGTCAAGCAGGAGGCCATTTATTCCAGATTAATTTATTCATCTTCCCCGTGTGCCGTCCACTGCGGGGGATTGATGGCGCAATATATCCAGGGAAGGAGAGAGTCAGATCAGAGAGAGATGATCATTTCTGAGCTGGGAGCAGAGGCGGCCTTGGTTTGCTTCTTTGCCATATCCACAAGTAATGCAGCACGGCAATGAATCATGTAATTAAAGAAAAACTACATGGGCATCACTCAGGTTTATTGGCTTCTGTCGCTGCGGTTTTAAATGTTCCCTGCAGATGGTCAATCTATTAAAAGGTTAGCTTCATTTTTATTAGTTTTGAAGTTTCAGACAAATGTTTTTAATGTCGCGAAAAACACGAGGATTACAAGCAATCAAAGACCACATAGATCGTCAATCTCCGAACATCACATCATCATCATCACTTTCTAGAAGTCATTTTTAAAGTTCTTTGGGAACCTCATAAAGATGACAGAATTGGCTGAGCGCAGTGATAACTTAAAGGAACAGGCCACCGTTTTTCCACACTGAGACATGTTCTTACCTGAGCTTAGACGAGTTGATGCGTACCTGTCTGGTCAAAGACGTTGTTAGCATGTAGCCTCTCCCTGTATATTCTTATAGCTCCAAACTGGGGAGAAGTTAGAAGCGACCAAGCTCTTCCACGTTTTCCCTATTTTCTTAGCGGATAAAAAGGGGCACTATAATGTAAGAATGTAAGGCATAATAATACCATAGGAGCACTTCCATGTTCGCACAGGAAAGTCGAAGTGCTCCTAAGGTGTTATTATACAATATAGTGCCCCTTTTTATCGGCTTAGAAAATCGTCTTTGAAAAACTTGAAACTTTTCACACTGACTTCCTTGATTTCTTTTCATCAGCCACAGGGAATTCTTCAGAAACCATGCACTCAGCCGTTCAGAATGTCGTTTATAATAATAATGATAATAATAATAATACATTTTATTGTCGGCGCCTTTCAAAACACCCAAGGTCACTTTACATGAGCTACAATGATAAAATAATAACAAAATAAAACACATCAAAGTAGCTAACTTTAAATAAGTGGGTTTAAGGCGAGATTTAAAAACGGGCAGAGAGGTCATTTGACGGAGTTCAGCGGGGAGTGAGATCCAGAGGTTTGGGCTGAGCGGCTAAAAGCCTACTGGCAGCTCAATTGAATAACATATGGCCTTGTGGGTTTTTTGTGCATTGTATGAGCCATATTAGCCTGGCCTTAGCCATCTGTAAACTCTGGTCAAATATAATTTCCCTACATGTACGTCCCACCATTCAGCGAGCGAGGGAGGCGGGGCTTGTAGGTGACGGTCAAGCTTTTGCGCCGCATTTGCTGGTTGTTGTTCGGCAATGGCGGTGGATACGAAAGTAAAAGAAGCTCTTCAATCCGTTCTGGCTCGGCTCCCAAATATCCAGAATTTAAAATTGAAGCATTGGAATGTGCAAGGAATGCTCCCAAGAGTTATGACAGAGTTATAATAGCTGCTTGACTCACTCGAGCGCATTACATATGTCACGACCAAACGCTAGCGAAAATCAGATCCAATCGTTTCAAAGGAGTCCACCCCTCCCACCTAAAAACGGAGCTCAATTGTGAAGATCCAGACCCTTGTGCGAAATGAAATGAATACGAGGGTATGGTTTTAACCAGGCTAGAGCCATATTTTACAGTTGATCGAAATACAAATTTAATCGAAAAACGTCTTTGGTCTATGTGCGTGACTGAGCGCTGGCACAAAGACCAGACAGGTACGCATCAACTCGTCTAAGCTCAGGTAAGAACATATCTCAGTATGGAAAAACGGTGGCCTGTTCCTTTAAGGTGCAGGACTTTCTGGAGAGTAGGATTAAACAAAAATCAAAAATTTTCAAAACCCCTGTCTGTGCAGCAACCACCATTTCATGAGCAACTAAAAAGAATTAGAACTGGTTAGCATCTCCTGCACTCTGTTAGTTCTTTTGTAACGCCTTGTGAGTGTGATCTTGATGAAAGAAATGTTGTACCTCTTTGTTGCTGCCCTTATTTGGCACCAAGGTTTGCCTACTTCAAGTTATTTTTTTTTGCCAAAACATTGAAAAACATAAAGAGACTCCCTTTTGCAGGAAGTAGGCAAATGACAAGTTATCAAAGTCTTAATCTGAATGAATTCTCTCACTTGCTTAGCATTTTCCTTTCTATTAAAGCCGTGCCCTAAGGTTGTATGAAAACCAGCCCTTTGATCAGCTGCAGTGAGAACATTGGTAACTACCTCACGTCTCTCTCCTCCCTTGTATTTGTAACGAATGTTTTCTCTTAATAGTATGCAGAAATAAGTGTTTTGGCCCACAGAAAGGGCTCCTCTCTGAGACACTTGACACTAGCTGTGAACATGTTGTCGTGGATGTAATGTGCTGGAGTGTAAAGTGAACATAATGAGGTTGGTGCATGCTGAGGTGACGGCGAGTGTTTGTCAGCCCGAGGTAAAGAGGCTCTTTCATTCATCACACCACTCATCAACAACAGGCCATATGTTTACTTTGTAGTGCTACTTTATCCCTGCCTGCTCAGCGCCTGCCACTACATATATAGATCATAAGACTACTCATGTCAGCTTTTCAGAGTAGAGCTGCAGTATGAAAAACAGTTTGATTTAGGCCTTTTATGCAAATTTCTGCTTAAAACAAATGTTGGTTCATTGCTTGACCAATGTGTTTATTTTAATCAGAAAGCAGTTTAAACTTTATGTCAGTGTTCTGGTATGTAATGGTCGGCCATACTGTCTTTGTGCTGGCAAATTCTCCTTAAAAAACAATAACCTAAAAACCGAATGACATTTTTGGTCAGCACTGCAATCCTACGCTCAAACAGTGTTTTCAGGTACTTGAGGTATTTTCCAGTTAAATTACTTTATAACCATAATGTCACAGCTGTTAGTGACTCATTAATAGCTCAGCGTTTAACCATGACCGGTTGCAAATTGATCCAATTGATACTAAAAAGGCAAAAGGGTAGATGATACTATTAGATTACTGTGGGGATCATTTATCAAGACAGGTGCTAAACAGTGGGTGTAAGCTGAAAAATAAAATATGCTATTTTGTGGGCATGTTGGGGCTAATTTAAAATTTGAACGTGAGGTAAAGTGGGTAAGAAATGCACAACTGACGTCTGCTGATACACTTTTGGACGTACTACTCATTTTGCACATAAGCAAACTCTTGGTCAGTGGCCTGGAGACTACTTGGAGACTTCAGTTGCCACTGGAGATGTCGCTGAGACGTCCCCTGGAAATAATAAGGCAAGTCTCCAGGTAGTCGTCATGTTCTATTTCAGAGGAGACTTGAAAAAGTCTCTATGTGGCATCTTTGAGAGGTCTGCACAGTCTCAAGCAGTTGTATTGCGAATACTTTTTGTTTTCTTCTGTGACGTCCCTGAAATGAGACCTATCGGACACCAAGGAGATCTCAAAAAGACTCCATGACTCTTTGAGATCTCCTTGGTGTCTGAAACGTCTCACAGGTTAAGGGCAACAGTGTTCGCAACGTTGCCACAGCTGCTTGGGATCACGTAGACCTTTTGGAGATGCCTCAGATATCATCGAGAGACTTGGCTGAAATTGAACCTGTTTGTTTTCACTGAGTCTTGCCTTATTGTCAGATGACGTATTGCAGACATCTCTGTGACTAGCAGTGACTCAAGTCTCCAACTAGTCTCCAGCTTGAGTCTCCAACTAGTCTCTAGGCCGGTGAGATAGGCACAATCAGTCCAAATGGCAAGTCTTTGTGGTGTAAGCCCTTTAATGACCCCCCATGTATGCACTGCCACTTTATAACTGTGGGTTGCCTGTTTTAAAGTGGCTTCAGAACCTCTCCATTATAACCCTTTCTTTGTCGCATATTCTCACCTCCTTGATGGCCGTGGTCTCTGTTGGACACTCACTGACAGCTCTTGGGGACCCTGTGGGAAGTCTGTCACTGTGTTTGCATGTCTGACTTAACCCCAGGAAATAAAATGACGCCGTTATCTCTTCGAGACTCGAGGACATTTTTTGTCTCTTTGATTTTGGGAGCGACCACAGTGAAGGTGTTGGAGGTGAGACCGGCAGACGACCAGCAGAGAGGCAGTGGGGTGGGAGGCATGAGCAGACTGTAAAGGCTGCCCTCTGGCTGTCTGTTTGATAGTGTTCATGGGGAAGTTCTTGTAGGAGGTGTGAGAGAATGCCTGATCATCCCAGTAATACTATCGTCAAGGCAGAAATAGGTGCATCCTTTTGAAGCAGGTTTTTTTTGTATAATATCAAAGCAGTAAAGGAGGACGGGAGCTTGTTCCACTGGACCATTGCTCTGTACATCACAGTTCTCTTAAGGCTCCTGGGCAGTGGAGGTGTAAAATGACTCTGTGAAGTCTGTCGAGTGTTTAAACTGTGCCGGACACTGGTCGACTGCAGTTGGGAGAACAGACCAAGAGGCTTTTGTAATGTGTAATCTGTCTACAGCTGTAAACAAGGACAGCCTGTTATGCTCTATTTTGGATTAATTGTAATTTTAAAAGACTTTTGATGCACTGGAAATCAGCTTAAGCCTTGGACTTCTGCTCCATCCTGTTGTCCCCCTTAAGCTGGTTGTCAATCCGTTAGTCTGAACATATTCACTTTTTTAATTAAGATGATACATTAGGCAAAAGGCTTCGAAGAGTAATTCACCTTCCCTCCAAAAAAACACTAATGGCCTCGAGGACAGGCATGCAGCATTTCAATAGCTTTTTTTTAAACTGTGGTCACATTATTTAAAATACTGACACGTCTAACCTTAAAATGTCATGTTGATAATGCCCCTAAATACGAGTGGATGTGCCAAAGTAAATAATTTTCTGTATTTTTAGAAGCAAAGTCATTTCTGTGGAATCCGCTTTTTTCCGTTCTGTCCCCCACTCAACTGAAAAGATATTCTCTGTTCACGGTCGTCCATTTTACATTTCAATCCGCCTACTGTAAAAGAAGGGGAAAAAACTTGAAGAGTGGCCGAGGAAGAAGACGTTTTCGCAGGTAACTCAAGGACATAGGGGCCTTAAAAATCGGCGGCTCGCGCTGCCAGATGCCTGCGCACAATAGAGACGACACTTGAGTGAGACTGATGGGAGCAGCTTATTGGAAGTCAAGTCGAGCATGCTTCCCCCCCTCCCATTCCTTCCTCCCTTCCTTACTCTCTCCTTCCTTTCCTATCCTTTTTTTTCCTCTGTGTCGCCTCCTATCTCTCGCCCGGTCCTCCCAGATGTGGCACATTAATTCCGCATCTGCTGTCCCTATTACTGCTCACCGTCACAGCTTGCACACGCTCATTTGTGTCGACTGTATGTGTCTCTATATGAGTCTGCGTGAATGAAGCGTGGCAGATGCTAGTCATCCACTTCCGAGTAAAACTATAGTAGTGTTACGAGGACCGGTGGGTTAGAACAGATCTTCGTGGAGGAGTCATTGAGCTTGTCTGTTACACGTTGGGGAGCGCTCTTGACATCAGCAATAGCCCTCTTCGCCATTTAGGGGGAATTTCAATAATCCGTGCGGTGCTCCTCGTGGGCTGTATTTCCGACACATTGCTCTGGTCGCTCACGCCTGATGGACATTATCAGCTTGGCTCCGGAGAATGACAATGACCTGCAGCTCCTCTCTCTTTGCCTCATATTTGTTGCAGTCGAATCAAGGTCGCTTCATTTATCTGTTCGGAACTTCATTTGCAGACGAGCGTCAATGAAAACAATCTTGTTTGTTTGCTGTTTTATTTCTCAGAGTTATTTCTCAAGGGTAAATATATATAAGCATATAAGATACATACAATAAGAAAGAATAAAACAACAACAATACGACATAATCAGTGCAAATCATGTCAGTGAAGGCTCCTGTACAGTTACATGCACTTAAAGTCACTGACATTTGACTCATTTCAGTCACACTATTATGCCGACTGTCAGTTAGATTATGCACATAAACGGTCGTCGTTGTCATCGGAGCAGTAGAGAGAGATGCTCGACATTAATGCTAGCAAAGATAATATTTACCTGACATTTTATAAAGCCAACAAACCAAAGTTTGTTTTTTGAGATGCTGAAAACAATTGTGAATTGTTAGCTCAACAAAACGCTGATCAGCAATTAAAGCAGTACTAAGTAACTTGTTTACCTTGATAAATCCTTTTCATAGTCCCTCTGGGGGTAATACAAGTGTTGATGGGATGATTTAGGGGTCTTTCATCTCACCCCGGTGTCTCTGGCCAGAAAACCACACGCGCAATACACACTAATAGAATCACAAAGCAGCAACGGGCATAGCTAACTGTGGGCTAGCGCCACTTAAGCAGTATTTACAGCCAAGTTTGAGTGACAAAAATGATCTCTATTGTGTAATTGGGTTGTGGCACAATGTACAATATCCCTCTCTCCCTTTGTCTTTTCTGTCAGCGTAGTATTTACCCTCATGGACAATTAAAGAGTAAAAAAAAAAATTGGCTGACATCAAAATCCTCACTTTCCGACATGAACGCAAACCAACGGGGAACAATGACCGGGTCAGAGTCACCAATACACACTAATAGAATCACGACGAAGAAGCAAACAGGCAAACGGGGCAAAGCTAACTGCGGGCTAGCGCCACTTAAACAATATTTACAGCCAAGTTTGAGTGAAAAATATTATCTCCATTGTGTAATTGGATTTACATTAACCCTCTCTCCCTTTGTCTTTTCTATCAGCATAGTATTTACTCTCATGGACAATTAATGAATAAAAAAACGCAACATGCTATGACACCTGCAGTGGCACTTATGGCCTCTAGGGGAATGAGTTACATAATACTGCTTTAACAATTACAATTTTTACAATTTATTATTTTCAGTGTTTGATTTTCTGTGTTTGAACTTCTTGCTCAGTTGAACACAAACCAACGGGGAACAATGACGTCACATCTTGGGAAATCGAGCTCTCCAGAACGCAACATATAACCGAGTAACCGAGTGACCACTGTCAAATTGCAAGAAAATAGTAGGACATGTTTACTGTCATCTGTTATGTACCACGAGCAAATGCACATGCACTCCAGTACTGCCTGTGCACAATCTCTGGCAAAAAGATTTAAAATGTATATGTGGTTTACCAGAACATGATTCACTGTTCCAACATTTGTAAACACTGTATAACTCCAAATTCCCAAACCTCCAAAAGCAGAAATAAATGTTTAAACTCCTTGACTCATGCATAAATATTTAATTTGTTTACTTAACGGCGGTGCTTCCTTGTAATTATTACCTGCTGCTTCACGTACAAGCGGGTCTACCCTGGTTTCTTATTAACGACTGCGGTAAATACTCGGGCTCAAACCGATTCAGTGAGATTCTGTGCTGTTGCTTTGACTAATCTCCAGGTTTGTTCTCCATCGCCGCTTCTAAAGAGTGTTAATTTGACTGTAGACGTGTGCAAATGAAGGTCGGATTTCTGCGCTGGCTGCCTGGCTTAATAAAGGCTGAGGCTGTTTCGAGGAGAATTGCAGCTTAGTTGCAGTGAAATGATTTTGTGTCACATGCACCTGGGACAACTGACACTTCCACCGGAGATTTGAATATTATGGAAGTTGCATCTGTTCTCCTCTGTTGCCTGTTTTTATCCCCCGTCGTCTGGAGAAAGGAGATGCCGTGAGAGACTGTAAAGGACAAGCTTGATTTTCCACATCAAATTAGCTACAAGGGGAATGTTGGATCAGTTTGGGCTCAGATCTAGACGCTTAATTGTGCCAAATCAATGTGAGGCAAACTTGACAAAATGTGAGATCTTTGGATTGCTAGTACAAGCTGTGAAATTGTTTTTGTGTTATATTCTACATTTTGTTTGCCCTTTGTTCCTCTCAAATGTGCATCCATCACATGTTTCCAAATTACAACCATTGGATAGCATTTTTCGGTGAATTATCATATTTTACACTCACTCCTTAAGATTATTTGCCACATAACTGCCTTTAGTCAAACTGTTAAGTCTTAAAAAGATTGGTTTCGTGTGCTGCAGTTGAATGAATAGTTTTTGGGGGCAATAGTGTAAAACAGAGACCCTTCTTATCAGCTGTTCCCAGATTCTCACAGCATATTGTACTTGGTGCAAATTTGCATAGAATTAAGATAAAACAAAACTTTTTGCTTCCTGAGTAAAAATGCAGTCGAGATGGAAAGAAGGCGGCGATGAACAGGTTCTGCCATTGCCTGGACTAGATGTAATGGGTGTAATTAATAAGTATAATGGGTGTTTTCCTCCACAAGTTAACATGGCATGCATCTAGAGCATTTTCATATGTTGCCAGTACGTCAAAACTGATGTAATTTTATGACCATCTTTACCCCTCGGGCGAAGGGTGAGTCAAGCAGATAGTAAACGTGACGTCAACAGACTGTTAGCCGCTGATTTCCCAGAGGTGAGACAAGACAGCCCGAGCCGCCATTAGCTTACCTTCGGAGTTCGTCCCTTTGCAGCTTTTTGCCTCTTGTCTTCGCTTTGTAAGTCAGAAATTCAATTGCAAACTCCATCAAAAAGTGTTATTGTCCTTAATGTTCACCTCGCGCCCTGTAGACATTCTTACGGCAGCTTTATGTTGCGTGAATAGTTGGTGGTGTTGTGTCCTTTGAGACTGTCCATCACTACAGAATACAATGTAATTGAAACACTACCGAGTAGGGTGAGTGAAATACCGCTTCTTAAAGGGATATTTCAGGATTTTATACTTAGGGTCTGATCCTAGTTATCCAGAATGTTGTTCAATTTTTCAATTCATGCAGTCCTTATATTTGAAGAGTTTAGTGGTGCTAGGCTAGTGCTAGGCTAGCACATGTCTATGGTAACTACAAGACTTTTAAAGATTCAAAACAGTCTGACCCAAGCACAGTGCACCTGAGGCAAATCACTTATAACACCAGACTACCGATATAAATGCCTGGGTTGACTGAATAATGTTTGAAATATAACCATTTAAAAGAACTTATATTTGAGTAGCATCAGCTTCCTGTTGTAAGCTACGCAGCGGCGGAGTGATCTGCTAGGTTACCAGATCTAGTTTGTTCACCTGCGGCCGGCATTACTACACGTGTAATTCACAAAGGAGCTTTCTACAAATCAGATATGGCAACGTTTGGAGGACTACCCGATGATTTTGAAGAGGTTTTTAATGCAGGCTACTAGTTACCATAGACATGAGCTAGCCTAGCACTAGCCTAGCACCACTAAACTCTTCAAATATAAGGACTGCATGTCTCCAGAAATCAACAACACTCTGGATAACTAGGAAATGAGGCCCTACGTCAAAAATCCTGAAATATCCCTTTAAGTCTTTGAATTTGATTGATTCAGCTAAACCTTTTCAGTTCATTCTAGATTGTAAAAATACTATCTGTTCAGTAGGAGTTAGATTGTTGCATCCTTGTCTCTGCCTTTCTGTACTTTACTCCCACTACCCCGGTCTCTCCTCGGTGCTAATGGCTGCCACTTCTGTCAGACTGCTTCCTGACAGTCTACGGGATCTTGGCTCTGACGGATTACCGCGCTGGCCGGGGAAAATCCTCACCAGCAAAACAGATAGGGTTGGCTGTGCACTAGCATCACCGAAGCGAGCCGTAAGACTGAGGTGGAGCGCTTGGACGTGGGGGATACCGCGCTGTTGTCTGTGGAAGCCGTGACCCTGCCCTGCTTGTACCAGATAACAGAATTACTGCAAATTGAACTTTAGGGCTTTCTCCCGCTCATTGCGCTTTTTTTCCTCGCACTGAATCACTCCATCTGTCCCGCTGGCACCACGACCCCCGGCTTTCAACAGGATTTACGACAACCTCCGAATCATGTCCTGCTGTTCAGAAAGAAATGAGACACGGGGGGCGAACACAGAATGGTGGTGTTCTGTCGTAATCTTGTTATTATGGATTGGATAACACAAAATATGAGCAGAAACGTGACAATTACTATGGCTTGGAAGTTATTAATAGTGTCATCAAAGCCCAGCACTAAACAGTTCTCTGGAAAAGGGGTTACATTGCATAATTTTAGACTTCAAATGTGATACAACGATATCATTCACATAAAAGCCTTTGGACACAACAATGTTTAATGACCCAGCAGCTTACCAAGTAGTTCTGCAGCTGTTTTCTCTACCTTTTGTTTTTGAATAATGTTTGCCAATGGACTCTGGTAGTATTACGTTAGTAGTAGTAGTTTATTACGTTCAATCCGAAACTCTTACACTGGACTAAGCACACTTAAAGTAGTACTAAGTAACAGTTGGACAGTTGGATTGTTTACTTTAATAAATCCTTTTCGTAGTCCCTTCGTAGCCCCACCTAACCTGTGTAAACTCAAATTCTGCTGACTTTAATCACATCTCCATGTAGACGAGATGCTCCCGCTCCTGATAGAGATACAGTCGTGTCTTAGGTCAGGTGTACACTGTGTGATTTTTTTTGGTCTTATAAGATGTTAAGATGTCACATTGCACGATGTGGGGATAGTAAAATTGTGAGCTGCACTCGTCTCCACTGTGCGATTGTTCAAAGAGACAATCGTAGCTCTGATCAAAGTTTTGTCGTAGCAGCTTCAGGCTTCAGAAGGCGTGTGTTCAGCTGAGACAAGTGCTGCATGGTAGCGGGGTTTATTTTTGCAGAAAAGCGCAGGGAAAGTCCTGTAAAATGCGTAGCCAGACCCGCCTATGCCCAGCCTCTGTTGCTTTGACTCTGTATAGGGCGTGCACAGATGTGTTGACAGGACACTGACAGAGATCATGTTTCTTGTACATTTATGAGGTATTTTCAATGATGAAATGAATGCTTGGATTTCAATTTTATCTATTGGGTAAAATTCTACGCGATGTGGCTTTAAGTAGGCTATATGGTGGGCACTCCTTTGGCTTCTGTTGCTATGCTGTTGCCATGCTGGAATATGTTCTCTTTGGACATACAAAAAACTGCATTGATAATCAAATAATTGAACATTTATATATAGTGCCATGGTGGCGTATAACCGCACAGTTAGTCCGGCTACAGTTAAATCACGTTCTATATCACTCCACTGCAGCTGTTCCCATAGTAACAACAAACAATTGAGCTGGAACTAGCTTCAGGTAAAACAGCTTAAAAAGTGAAATAACTCTTGTCCAGGACTTAATAAAAAGCAAACAGGTCCAAATGAACAGTTTGTGGGTCTATGGTATAAGTAGATCAAACAACTTGGAGCTGCTTTAATGCACTTTGAGTCGTGGTGTTGTTGACGCCGCGTTGTTCATTTAAACAGTATAAAGCACGGCTCCTCGTTGTTGAATCCTTACTTGACATCTACAGGAATGTGACTTGTTTCACAAAATGAATAAATTAACAGCAGCGAAGAGTAGTAGAAACTGAAAATGTCTGCTCTTCAAACTACTACTTGGACGGCTGTGGCCCAGTTGCATTAATTGTACAAGTGTGATTGGCCATAGTCATAATACATGTAGCGACACTGCATCGTTAAACATTGTTAAACATAATCAAAGTAAAACTCTCAACATTTGACCTCATTATGGATGCTTGTGTTGTTATATAACAGAAACCAACACAAATAAGCCGCATGTTGTTACCGTATGCAAAGATGAAAGACAGAAAATATGACCATGGAGTTTAAAAATGTCAGGAAGGACCCGGGGGAAGGCCCTTCTCTCCCTGCACAGTCTTTAATTAGGAAATATAATATTGAGAGAGGATTGAGGTGGATCAAATGCTCGAGATAATGGTTTTATCTATGGCCACCACACAATTATGAGTGCATGCGCCAGAGCCTCTTACAGGTCGACTTCCCGGAGAGAGACGGAACAAAAAAGCTCCAGGCTATGACTTCCACAATGAAATTTAGCCGAATTGTATGCAATACTCTTGCATTATTAAACCCTCCCATTAAAGGCAGAAGACAGAGGAGTGTCTATTAGCATAAAAGTGGGTTCAGGGCCTGGAGGGACGGCCAACACAACCAGAGAAATTCATCAAACTAACTGCTAACTTCAGACTTTTATTGTTACAGTGATGGATTTTTATCATGTGCAAATAGATTAGCCAACATGTGTCATATTAAATGCTACAAGCTGCTAACAGGACGGAGATTTCACTTTTCGTTTTTTAATATAGGTCAACCACAAAAATAGTTGTACAAGTGAATATAAAATAGTTGACCTGTGCATTCCTGTGAATAAACGCTGGATGATAAGATGGCAATAGTGCACTTTTATTTGTTCGAAAAGTGTTTCTCGTCTGTGCTCCTTATTCATATCAGTGAATGCAATATTTATTTGGTTTTAATAAGAAAGAATCAAACCGAGGAATCTAACTCTACCAATATGACCTTTGAGACTGATGTTTTTGTTACTCAGCTCTACTTGAAGCGTAGGCTGGTGAAAATGAAAACTAATAAACATCATGACTAACCAAACTTTTCCTGACAATTCATGCCTTTCACTTCATGTCGCTATAAGCTGTTAGGGGCTTTGCATTGTAATGTATTGTCTGTAGCAGGGGTGCCCAAAGTGGGAACAATTTTGTTGGCCCACCAGAGGGTGACCTACTTTTGTGCTGCATCTGTTTAATACCAAATCTCTCCCATTCATTGTCAATGGTAAATATGGATGCAGTACACTTTTTGGCCACCAACGACAAATTGGGGGCGCTGTTTCACTCCTTTCCTCTTCAAGAGAAGAGGACAGGAACCTTAGTTCGCTGACGAAGCCTTTTGGATGAGAGGCGAAACGTTTGAGACTCCAACCACTGAAGTACAGAAGACGACTCAAATACCTTCATTGAAGATGGACAACCCCTGTACGACTGAGAGCTTACACAGACCTCCAATGCAAATATATATTTTCTTGACTATTATTATTTGCAGCTACCTATGTTTCATGCTTGATATAGCAGTGTTTGGCCCATGATCAACTGGCACTTTTTAATTTTGGCCCTCGGGGACAAAAAGTTTGGGCACCCCTGGTCTGTAGGGATATGAATTGTAACTTGAGCTTTTTTTCAATTAACTCTGACCTTTCAGCTTTCTAAAGATAGGAAAACTAAACAAAACGAATCACTTGTACTGTTCAATGTGTTGTTTGCCGAAATTGACATATCATCACACAATCTTTTGCCAAAACGTTTGCATTCCCTACTCTGTACTGATGGCAGAGGAACCAAATAAATGCAGCTTCTCACTTCACTTCAGGACATGTAAAGGGAGTTGTACTTGGATTTACAGACACTTTGGGCTGTTTTGGCAGGAGAGGAGAACATCAAAAAACACTCAGCAACCTTATTTCCCCAGTAACCAGTGCCGTGAGGCGACCATACTGCCATCTTTTTAAGTCGTCATGTTGAAAGCTTCTGCTGCCCCCTCCTCCCAAATCACATTGTTTTTAAAGTCTGCTCATCAGTCTCGAACTGTCCGCCAAAAGTGAGGCTTGTTGTCATCGTAACCACAAGTATCTGTGGACCTCTTTGTCCTTGCCTTTCACTTTTTCTGCTTTGGTGTAATGGGATAAACATTTCTTTTCCGAGGATGCCTTAAGTGGCTTTTAAGAAGGTGGCAGTTAAAAATGACAATGCTGTAGTTCGGCGTTTCCAAACCAGGAGGACGTGAGCACTTTGCGGGGGGTATTTGGAATTATGTCAGATTACAAATACAAGGTGAAATGAAATACTTTATCAATATTTTGCTGTAAAAGGTGTGATTGTACATTGGTGTATGAAGGAGAGAGTAAATCGGTGACTGGTTCTTTACTGTAAAGCGCTTTCGGCCTAAAGAAAGTAGAAAAGCGCTATATAAGATAAGTCCATTTACCATTCACCATTTAAAGGAACAGGCCACCGTTTTTCCATACTGAGATATGTTGTTACCTGAGCTTAGACAAGTTCATACATACCTGTCTGGTCTCTGTGTGTGCCCGTGGAAGAGCGTGGTAGCTTCCAACTTCACCCCTGTTTGGAGCTATTGGAATACATTGGGAGAGGCTAAATGCTAACAACATCTTTGGTCAAGAATATATTTCAGTATGTAAAAATGGTGGCCTGTTCCTTTAAGATGTTAGGCAGCTATACTTTGAACTCAACCGTCTCTTTACTTCTACAATGGAAACGCTTTCTAATAATTAACAGCACCTCCGGGTAGCGGGGTTCCTGGAGTATAAATGAAAGCCCAAAGGGGTCTGTGACATAAAATGGTGCGGAAACCAGTGCTGTAGTTGATAGTGGAAACCAATTGGTTGTGGCTTTTCTTTTTTTAAGAAACCTGGATGATTGTTCTCC
This sequence comes from Gobius niger, assembly GCF_951799975.1. Lineage (NCBI taxonomy): Eukaryota > Metazoa > Chordata > Actinopteri > Gobiiformes > Gobiidae > Gobius > Gobius niger. The sequence goes on from NC_136862.1 coordinate 13,766,202, forward strand.
CTATGGGGTCTTCAGTACGTCTTATAGTTGGGTTTGGAGGTCTGTGCCTTGTGCTTGTCAATTTTAATCATATGAGGCTCCCTCGGTGAAGGCTCTCAGGCTGTATTTTACAATTCTGTGGTGAGTTGAAATGGCATTTTCAATCAAGAGTGGAGAACAAAGAGTTGCCAAGGCTTTGTTAAACTTCACAATAAAAAGGAACATTTCACTGTCATCTTTCATGGTCGAATATTCCACTTTTTGTTTCCATTTCAGTTTCTTGTAAACTTCTTGTCCCCTGAAGTAGAAGTGAATGACAGCTCAAGCAAATGTACAGAATGTTAGGGTTACTGTAACATTGCACTAAACTACTGTATCTTATGCACTGATTATTTGCTGCTTCTACTCTTCTCCAACTTTTCACAGCAAGTACCACATACATGAATTATTTACCCTTCCAAGTTCCACCGGGCTCACATCAAACCAGGACTAAACAGGGTAAAGAAGTATATAAAGGATCTAAAATAAGCCTAAATCTTACTCGGTTTACTTACAGTCTAAACTGGGTGTAAAGGAGTACTACCGGTTAGTAACTCTAGAGGCCATAAGTGCCACTGCAGGTGTCGTAGCATGTTGCGGTTTTTTACTCATTAATTGTCCGTGAGAGTTAATACTACGCTGACAGAAAAGACAAAGAGAGAGAGGGATATTGTACATCCAATTACACAATGGAGATCATTTTTTGCACTCAAACTTGGCTGTAAATTCTGTTTAAATGGCGCTAGCCCGCAGTTAGCTTTGCCCGTTTGCGCGTTAGCTTCTTCTTCGTGATTCCATGAGTGTGTATTGATGCTCCTACCCGGAGGCAGCAAAGTTGCAATTGTGGTTTTCTGGCCAGAGACACCAAGGGGAGATTAAAGACCCCCCGATCATCCCATTGAGGTAAACAAGTTACTTAGTACTGCTTTAAAACAAATTAAATTAACTGTTCCAAAATCATGGCCTCACATGTCATTAAAAAGCATTACATTGGATTCAAACTGGCATTAAATCTGTATTTCTTGACAAATTATGAACATTTTTTACTGCTTAAGTAATACAAAATACAAAAATTCTGGCCTAAAACACAGTCAGATGCTGTTTTGGCTGAAATTGTGCAAATTGTGTCCAATTGAAATGTTTGCAGATCTTCAGAAATTACATGTGCACAGATTTATTACATTTGTGGTGTTAAAATGTATTATTTTGTCTTTAAAAAGGCATTCAATTTGTTTCCGGTATGAGCCCTAACAATGTCTAAACCAGAAAACATATACAAAGGCTTAAATTAAATGATCTGATAGTCATAAAATCTCCAATGTCAGATGACTCACCCGAATGAGTCCAAGTAACAGGAGTGGAGTGTGTTCCACAGACTGAGAACCACTGCATCAAATTCTTGTGTTCCTACTAATCTCCTAAACCTTCCATCCTCCATGTCTATTCTCTTTCCTCCTGTTTTCACTATAACAAATCTCACTCCCGCCACATGGGCCAAATCCTATAACGGTCCAGGCTCCAGGAGGTGTGTTTGCACAATCTCTGCTCCTCATTCACACAAACATTATCCGCATTAGCAACTGTGGGACAAAATACAGGGGGACCTCTTTCGGGTCGTGCTGTGAGAAGGTCCAGGGAAGGAGCCGCTGCTTTGCATGGCAATAGTCTTGATAGTGTGCGCGGATGAAGTCACATACACACTGCCTGAGGAGGAGGCGGGCCCATGGATAATTGTGTTACTCAAAGAAAAGGCCTGACCCGTCCGTTCTCACCCATTCACAGGGAGAGGAGCGGGTTTGAAGCCTTTCACAATGCACTCAAATGGGTCCTGGTTTCTCAATGGACTCTTCCAGAAAAGTGCGAACAGAGAGAGGCTCATTGGAGGAATGTGATTATTGGATTGGAGCTGGTTCCCAGAGAGTGACCCGGTGTTGGCAAACAGACTGCTGAAAAGGTTTCTGCTGAGAAACTGATATAGTCTCAGCTCATGGACGTGCAGTCTCCCTTTCAACCACTTAAATGCGTCAGTTCAAATACAGGCAGCATATATCGCTTTTGAAGATAATAGATAAATGGTTACTTTATGTGTGAGCCTTATTGTCTCTTAACTTCTTTAAGGAGCAGTGAATACACATTTGATTGTCCTTGTTATGTCTGAGATGTTACTAATTAAAGTTTAAGGGCCTGATACATTTTATAGGCTGTAATTTAGCCTTGTAATTGCTTGTTTGTAATGTGAACTAGACATTACTATTGTGGTTTTAACAATTGGTTACTTTAGTATTCTTCTAAAAGCATTATATAATTTAGGTATCTTGGCATGAGGCTTCTGCACCTTAAGTTTCGCTGTAACTTTTTACCGTCACAGTCCTATCTATAATGTTGTATATTTTCGATATTTACGGCCTGATCTTGTGTCCTAAACACAGACTATTGCGTAGCTTTTTGCGCTTAGTAGGAGCTATTAGAGGATAACATTAAATCGCTACTTATCATACTGGGTCAATCTGTACCTCTCCTGGAATCACCACCTTAACGTGGTGGAGGTCCTAGGTGACGGGTCAGACAAAGAGCGGTTCAGAAGCCCCTTATGAGAGACCAACAGGCCCGGTGAGAACCATGAGGCCGGCCTTCTGTGGGCACACCACCTTCAGGAGGAGCCATAGGGCCTGGTGCAATGTGATATGGGCAGCTCCAACAGCTGCCCCCACGACCCGGCAATGGAAAAGTGGAAGAAAATGGATGGATGGATGGATGGATGGATGGTCAATCTGTAAAGTCGTACTATCTCTGTCATAGCCTTTGTGGTGCTCAGGCGCCCACTCTCAGCCACTGAATGTTTGCTTGCATATCAATATGACGCTCTGAGAGGGTATTTATCCCTTTTTTGTGGAAGCATACAGACTTGAATGGTAGGACTAGCGCAGTTCTCGAGTTCATGTCTCTGGGTCCCGTACCCATGGTAAATAAGCATCTCCTGTATAAGACCATCCAGACTGCTGCCTATTTTTCATCCATCCTCTCAAACACCGTTGTTAATTCTCTAACAGGAGGGGTGTAAGTGGGCAGGACAGACTCCAGTAGCTACTGATGATGTTACATGTAGAACAACCTTTTTCCTCCAATCAGACTCTGCAGCCGGGAAGGGGCAAGGGAGAGGGGTGATGGGGGAGTGGGGGTGAACACGTGCTTTGTTTGGGTCGCGGGACAAGCTGCACATCTTTCTCGCAGGACACCGGACACAGACGTGTGTGTGTTTAATTCAAGTACTTAGTTCGTTCATTAGAGCTTATACAAGTCTATAATGCTGAAGGAAGAACCAGAGGCAGCGCGATGTAAACAAGGAAAAGAATGTGAAGGCTGTTAATAAATCACTCAGTCGACCTCACTTTTCTTTATAAGCGACGCCCTCTCAAATAGTGAAAAAGCGCAACAGCAAGATGACGCCTTTCTAACGTCGGATTTGGAGCAGCTCTGTCCTTGCGCCAGGCGGATGATCTGGCCCTTCGACTTTAGTCACTCACGTGTCATTGTCGGTCATTCTGTTTCCTGTCACCTTGAGTTTCCTGACCGCGCATGTTGGGATATTTCAACCACAAATATCCTTGAGCCATCCTATTTATGTCTCTCCTAACCTTTTTACAAACGTACTCTCCTTGGCCACTGCTTTATAATCTCCATCCATCTCTGTCCACCGGGAAATGTAGCAGGGAGAAAAAAAAAAAAACAGTAATCGGATTGTGGCGGCATTAAACGGTGAATGTCTTCTGTCATTGGACAACCTGCTAGTAACCAGGTTTAGAGCGGGCTGCAGCATTTGTCAAGTGTCAGCGCTGAAGCATAAACGCCTGGATGGGGGTATGGACACTGCTGACATGAACTGTGCTGCTCAGATCTTGGAGGAATTTGCCCAAGGATCAGCTCGACTGTCATTTCATTTGCTGTCAGACTGAAGAGACGAGTTAATGGGTTTCTATGAAGCCCTAATACAGAGTGGAAATGGGCGTGTATCATGCAGCGGGTATAGAGAAAACTTCACTTGCATTCGAAAATCTTTAAAGATCTGAAAATGGTACAGGTTTGTAGCCACGGCTTTATTGTAAGATAGAACAATGCCTCGTGTGCTTCTAGTATGTCTTTATAAATATATTCAAATTCAAGATAAATCCCCTCAACCAAAGGAAGCATTTAAATATTGCTTTTTGTGTGTGCACGCCTTTTTATCTCCATCTCGCTGTGAACACAAGCCACAAGTTCTTGAGCAGTGACAAGTGAGGGATTAGACTTCTCTTATGCACAAACAGTCCATTTCCTCTCTCTGAGTCGTGCAGCCTTGTGTCCCTCTGTTTCGCTGATGTTCATTTCAGACGCCCGTTCCGTTTGCTGTGGAAATGAGAAATATGTATCAGAGGGGCGAGATGTCTCATTTATCACAGACTCCCACTGCCCAGTATCTACACCCCCTCCCCTCGCCTCGCCACCCCACCGCAGTCGCAGATACGCCGCCGCTTTGCCGCTGCTGACACTGTTGTCACGAGCGGTCACTGTGGAAGTGAGTGCGTCTCATTTCAGCCGCAGATAAAGCACAGCCTCCTCACTGTAATTGTGTTCTGTCTCCCCCTGTCTGTGAGATGGAAGGATCAAATGATATGTGTAATGAAAGCCCACTTGTTTTTTTTTTTTGGTTGTTGTTCTTGCCAAACGCTCCAAATGTGCCGGCCGATATATCTGGTGCGTTTGTGCTATTCAAGGGCTTCAATGAACTTAGATAAATCACACATGAGCTTAAAATGGAGAGAGCTGTACTTAGCAACTCCCTTGGAAAGAAACTTGTGACAACCTCTGTTTCAGCCAAGCAATATGTAACTTTTCACGCACATATTTCAGCCTGTTTAGAGTTTTATGCACCTCATTGTGAGCCTGTGCTAATGCTGTGGAGGTTTGTGGATGTTTGACAAGAATTCACAGGACTGACAATGCTGCAGTGTTGATTTCGTCGACTGAAATATATCGTCACAATAGGGCGATGGTGGTGCAGTTGGTCGAACGGGTCGTCTCGTGATCGGAAGGTCGTGGGTTCGAATCCCACCTCCCACAAATGCACACTGATGTTGTGTCCTTGGGCATGATACTTCACCCTACTTGCCTCCAGTGTGAATGGGTAACTGGTTCCTTGCTGTAAAGCCTTTTTGGCCTGATAAAGGTAGAAAATATAAAGTACAAGCTGAGTCCATTTCCCATTTAATTTTAGTCAAAGCATTTTTTTTCTAAAACTAAATGAAAAGTTTTTAAAGGGGCTAGATGCTAGTTGGCCATTTTATGCTCACTACTGCCACCTCAGGTCTTACGCGTAACTGCAGCTTCTATATAAGCTCGTGCATGACGGCACTTTGCACCAATGTTTTGAATGACAGTGCAGGATTTTAGAGGCAGTTGTGATAAACAGGTCTGGGCTCATTTTACGCCTCAGGACATTGCTTGAACATGTAGGGGGAGGAAAATACATAATTTTGAAACTCTGTATAGTCACTTTAATGAGTTTAAACTAAAATCATCAAAACCTCTTTAACAGCAAGAGCCTCATCTCATTTAAATTCACTGCCAAAGGAACAGCTCTGTGCTTTGTTCATGTGGGAGAAGAAACATGAAGCAGAGGACCTTCATTGAATATGATTATACTGAATTGCATTAATGTAAATTCGTTTTAGATTTGGTCGTCTAAATTTACATGCAAGTTTAGTCGACTAAAATGAAACAATATTTTCGTCAAAAGTCTAAAACTAAATTAAGGTTAAGTTGCTTTTTTTTGTCATTATACCGTTTTATAGGTATACCTCTTACTGTGAATACTCAATTCTGATTGGGCGGGAGGGTGTCCGTTAAAAGTAAAACTATATAAAAAGATGTTAATGAAAGTAAAACTATGACTAAAATGTCCAGATATTTTTGACGAAAATAAGACGAAACAAAAAAGAAGAGACTAAAAGGGGTAGGCATAAATAAGCATTGTTTGCTTCAGCCTACTCCCTTTTGGGCATTATTGTGTTTATTTTCTTTTGATTCAACTTGGAACTTGAAATTGCTCAAATAAACTAAACTAAACTAAACCTTAAAATCATGACAGTCTGAAAGAGGCTCATATCATTTAAATCCACTGGCAAAGGAACAGTTCTGTATATACTGAATTCAATGCAAAGTTGACTCATTGATTTTAGATTTAGTCGACTAAATCTTGACTAAAAGTAAGACTAAAACTAAATTAAGGTGCTTTATTTGTCATTATACAACAACTGTACAATGACATTTGTCCTCTGCATTTGACCCATCCTTCGACGCCGCTGGGACGACCCATAAAGAACAGTGGGCAGGGATAGTGCTGTGCCCGGGGACCCATGTCCAGATGTGTGGCCAGGCTGATGGTCACAACAAGATACCACTATTTACTATTTCATTTTTTTCCTCTCACATTTCCTGCCTATTTACACACCCTGAGTGTTTCTAAGAGCTGAATGTAACACGTACGTACATTTCTCCATTGTGAGATCAATAAAGGCTTATGCTTATCTTATAATCACCTGGATGGAGGATACACCTATTGTACATGGTTTTAGTGGTAGGGGAAACCGGAGTACCTGGTGGAAGCCTACACAGACACAAGGAAAACATGCAACTCCACACAGAAAGACCCCTTGTACTAAATTAACACTGCAATACTGCTATTCAAAAAATAGTTCATTTTTTCTCATACAAAGGATGTACATCAGGTGTCAGTCTGTGGTGGAGATGTAATAATCAAATGTCAAAAGTAATGAATCCAGTCTTGTTTGCGGGTCGGCTAAGGGGAAGTCTTATTTGTATGTGCTGAGGCCGGACAGTGATCCCTAATCATTTAGCAGAAGTGACTTGTCCCATCCATCATGTGGCGTTCGCTAAAGGTTACGTCCAAACACCTGAGCCGGTGTTTGGCCTGAGCGAGGACATAAAGAAGTGATTATCCTTTATCATCAGCAGAGGAGACGGAATGTTAAATAGTTTTTTAAGATCACTGTAACTTTCTGTCCTTGACAATTGGATCCATCAGCCAATCACATTTGTCCATTCACTCCCTATACGACTGAATCAACCGTGCAACTTCCAGACACAGCCCGCTCTCCTCAGTTCACTCTATTGATCAGCCCTGACAATGCTCTGCACCTCATGACATTAAACATCAAACAGATAAACCCCCAAAGAACAGTCAACAGCCCTGGATTCATGACTTACATCTTTTCTGACGCGCAAAGCTTCCTATTCTATCTTATTCTTTGAGAACCTTTATAAAGTTGTTTGTTAACCTTGTAGCTTAGGCCTCTGTATGTGATGCTTGAATTGTGCAGTTCATGTTTCAGTCTTCCCTCCAATGATATTAATGCTCCTGGTCAAGAAGAAAATGTAAACGGTGAACCGAATCTTTCATTAACCACATAAATTGCTCGTCTGGTAACACTTTATTATATAATAATAATAATAATAATAATAATGCATTGGTTTTATATAGCGCTTTTCTGGACACTCAAAGACGCTTTACATTGCACTATTCATTCACTCCATACTCGGTGGTGGTAAGCTACTATTGTAGCCACAGCTGCCCTAGGGTAGACTGACGGAAGCGAGGCAACCAGTCTGCGCCATCGGCCCCTCCGACCACCACCACTCACTCACTCATTACATTCGCTAGGCTTCCTGGTGTTCCCAAACGGTCTCCCATCCAAGTACCGACCAGGCCCTTCCCTGCTTAGCTTCCAAGGTCTGACGGGATTGGGCAGAGCATAGGCGGTATTATTATGGTACATGAGTTCAGGCATGATTTTCATGAATTTACGCATGAATTCATGATTCATTCATGATTCATTCATGCGTTGCTAAATCATTTTCAGGAACAAACATGATCACATGTTGGTTCATGGATGAATTAATCCCTAAATTAAACGTTGAACTGCTGTAATGAATGTACATGAAAATCTTAATGATTCATCATGATCATGAGGTTCATAAGAATACCATGAATTCACTAAAACGGCAATGACATGACAAAAAAATTATCAAACAATTTTAGGATAATGCACCACTTTAGTTGAGGGGACATAATTTGCAAGTAGATTTCCTCCATATGAGTCAGGATGTTCATGTCTGATCCTCATGATCATGATTGGTTGATCATGTTTTTTGTCATGTCATTGCCGTTTTAGTGAATTCATGGTATTGTTATGTGAACCTCATGATCATGATGAATTATTATGATTTTAATGTACATTCACTACAGTAGTTAGACATTTATTTCAGGGATGAAGTCATCCATGAACCAACATGTGATCATGTTTGTTCCTGAGAAGTCATGATTTAGTCATGCATGAATGTATCATGAAATCATGCATTAATTCATGCATACGTTGAAAATCATGCATGAACTCCGTTATTATAAAGTGTTCATCTAATTGGAATCGCAACATGACAATTGCTGTTTGTTGGTTTTCCACAATTGTGCAGCCCAGTTGTGTAAGGCGTTGCCTCTAAAGAGACGTCAAAGCAATTCTATTCAACTCCTACATATAACTAACGACTTATTAAAGGAAATTTGTTCGCTTTGAAACTTTAAATGAACTGAATATTGTGCGCGAGGTGCTACATCTTTCAGCAATTAAAACTGACAGATGGTCTCTTCATATCCTTTGATAATTAACCCATCTGTAATTGACACATGGGAGGCTGCTTTGCAAGAAATATTTGGAGACAAACAAGGTCATTTTTCATTGCATGTTCAGATGCATTTTCGAACTTGTGTTTTGGGAGGATTTTTTGGGGAAAAACAGTTTGAGATTAACACTTTATTCTTGTCAGCTCACCAGTTGCCCTTCAGGAAATCTCAAGCCAAGTACAGAGTGAATCTGCATCTTCAAAACACCTAATACTTTATTTTTTTTGTGGCTACTTTCAGAATATTTTTGCACAAAGCCTTCCCTGGCGACTTAAAACATGTTGCGTCTGGCAGTTGAGTGAACTTCCCGCGGCCCAGACTCCAGTCGTCTGACACTGCGGCCACAGAGGCAGCTGTAATGTTTCTGAATTAGAGCGGGACAAGGACAAGGTGGCTCCTCTCCCCACCATCATGGACTTCCTAATTACCTGCCATCTCTCCCTTTGTCTGCCGCACTCCACTCCGAGCTTGTAAAGACCAGGCCCGGAGAAGAAGTCCAGAGAGTTATGGCAGACAGGAGGAGGAGGGAGGCTGAGAGAGAGACTGTCGGAGAAGGAGAGAGTGAAAGCCAAGTGAAAATCCATATACATGATTTATCAGAGTGCGAGTGTGCGCGGTAGGCAGGAGTTATCTTTTATTTATGAGGGCATCAGCGGCAAAGCGCCCAGATGTTAAGCTGTGTGGGGATCTCATCGAGGCGGCGTCGCTCTTTCTTTCTACGGCAATAAAGCTGCAAGGTATGGCTGTTGTAACTGAGGGGAGGAGCGGATGGGAGACAGAAAGGCGCTTTGTCTGGCTCAACGATGGGGAAACTTTTTGATACAGTTTTCAAAGGCCACATGTTTTGGTCTTTGTCTCAGGATCAGACTTATCTTAAATTTAGGCGACACCAGATGTTTGTTCCTTGTTTTGGAGATACCCTGACCCAGTTATCACACGAGCACAATATGAACTTAAAGCTGGGATAGCTCCTGCACTTCATATTCATGGTTCTAAAGGGATGAAATATTCTAATTGAAGTCATATCATATTAAAAAGACAATTTTATATCGATCACAGCTAGAGATGCACCAATCTATCTTTTTTGCTTCCGATACTGATACTGGGGGTTTGAGTATCTACCGATATTAACCGATACCAAGAGACTTTCTTAAAAGTAGTTACCGTGAATAAAAAATAAATAATCCTGTTTTCTCCAGTGAGAGATCAATAAAGTCTAATTTTCTCTTGCAAATAACATTAACCACGATTATTATATGGCTCTTCACAATGCAAGTAGAACGCCCCATTGACTTGAATGGGATTTTCCAACGTTCTACCGGTCATTATTTTCTGCTAGGGGACCTCTGAGTTTGTGCTTGTAAAACAGGTCTTTCATATCACTCCGTACATAGTAGTAGAGGACACTATCTCTGCCCCCGTCCCTGCGAGAGAAGTTAGTAGAATCGCTCGTGTGAAGTTAATGGGAGTCCGACTTTCAACTTACCCAGAGATTCACCACCATTCCTCCAACTGCACCTTCCACCAAGTAGCAAGGCTAGCAATAAGTAGCTAGCCTTGCTGCTACTAGCCTAGCCACACTGCCTGGAATCACAACAAACCTTTCAGCCTTCATAAAAGTGTACGAAGTTTATTTTATGTGTGTTCAGTTGGAAAACAGCCTTATAATAAGCGGGATAAACTGTACTATACATTAGGCTATCCCTTTCATATCTGGGCTTTTCTATGTTAAAGATATGACCGGCTATTTAGGCTACATTAATATGAACAACTCACATAAATTGATTTGATCATTACAAGTTGTTCATAACTAATATGTTAGATCAGTTATTCTATAAACAGCATTTCATAAACTAAAATACAAACACCAATTTATGTCCCAGCCTTGATTAGTTAACGTTAGTGTTAGAGAATAAACAATGTTGTTCGAGAGGATAGATGAAAAATAGGCAGCAGTCTGGATGTCTTATACAGGAGATTTACCATGGGTGCGGGACCCGGAGACATGAACTCGAGACATTGCGCTAGTCTTACCATTCAAGTCTGTCTAAATACCCTCTCAGAGCGTCCTACTGATACGCAAGCAAACATTCAGTGGCTGAGAGTGGGCGCCTGAGCACCACAGTCAAGGCTTCGACAGCGAAAGTACGACTGTACAGCCTGCCCCAGTATGATAAATAGCGATTTAATGTTATCCTCTAACAGTTAGCGTTAGCATGCTTCCGCTAGCTTTAGCATACTGTTGCTCAGCGATCAAACATACAATTTGCTGAGGTTCAAAACTAAGCGATTGAATTCAGCAGGTTCTTCCCTTCAATATAACATACATCACGCCTATATTCACTTAGATTAGTCAGTGAAAGTTGTGTTTTAAAGCGGTCTTTGTAGCCGATACCCGATATATCATTTTTTCTTGTATCGGCTCCGATATCGGATACCAGTATCGGATTGTCCCTAATCACAGCCAGCCCTAAAGTGAGAGTCGAGATCCGATTTGCTTCATTGTTGATAAAGCTGTTCATTACACGCCCGAATCAGGATGTGCTGAAGGGATAGTGAGAGCTGGAAAGGAGTTGGGCTTGAAGCAAGTTTGCCCTGCTCTTTTCACCTTTTGAAAACAAGAATAATCAGGTGCCCCAGCTTTAAGATTCCTCACCGTTTATCCTGGGATTCACAAAGTCATTAGGCACCACACTTTACACAGATGTTCTCTTTAATGATAATACTCAAAGTCAAAGTGCGGCCATTTTCTGCTTTCGGTTAATTTGCAAAGTTGGCAAACATACGACCTCTATTTGTTGAAATGGAAACTTGATGGCTTCATTACCAGACCTGCTCATATTTTCACTCTTCCCAGACACACTTGTTCACTCCTCTGTCAACAGCTCATCAAAAGGAGCCACCGCGGATTCATTATGTAAATCAAGCCTTCATTGTCAACTTTCTGACGCAGGATCTCCACTCCGCGCATCATCATCATCCATCTAACCTCACATTAACACGGGGCGCGATATGAAAAACACGCCTCGCGCCCCAAATGGCTCTAATAAAAACGGCCACTAATGTTGTTGCGGGAAGGCGGAGGCCGGCGGTGGCGTTGTGTATATGCCTTTTCATAACAGCGCGATCCCGGTGACAAATGCCCAACAGCCCGAGGGGTGGGAGAGCCGGGCAGATTTGTGAACTGTAACAGGGAAGGAAAAGGTTACAGAGTGACCGGGGCGCCCGAAGCCTCCGGCAAAGCAGCCAGACCGCGGCTTTTGTTAGTGTAACTCAGGTTTCTCCACACGCGACAGTTGCAGTCTGTTGGGATATACCGGCTTTGTACAGTATATATTGCAGAGACTTTGGCCTTGAAGGTTAGACAAAGAAACAAGCTTTTTCCTGTTCTTATTTTGTTTGATTCATTTTTTATCTTTTATCTGGGAATAGAAGCTTTCATATAGGTTTTTTATGCTTTAATAGTCGTCACTTTTGTCCACTGTGGGCATCTGTAGTAACAAAAGATACTCAAATGAAGCTTTAAAATAGGGCTGCACAACATGAAAAGAGTGCAATATTCGATAATTGTCAAGTTTTACTAAACCATTTCAACACAGTGCTTTCCAAAAATCATGTGTCTTTTTCAAAATGTGCTAAAACAAGTCAACACAAAATCAGGGCAAAATAAGGCTTAAAGTGCATATGACACACTAGACATGATTTTGGCTGAAACATAGTTAACACAATTATATTTAAAGCAGTACTAAGTAACTCTTCCCCCTAGAGGCCATAAGCGCAACTGCAGGTGTGGTAGCAAGTTACAATTTTTTAACTTATTAATTGTCTTGGAGAGCAAATACTACGCTGACAGGAAAGGCGAAGGGAGAGAGGGTTACTGTGCATCCAATTATACAATGGAATTATTTTTTTTCACTCAAACTTGGCTGTAAATACTGTTTAAAGTGACGTTAACCCGCAGTTAGCTTTGCCCGTTAGCATGTTAGCTTCTTCTTTGTGATTACATTAGTGTGTATTGCTTTCTCCGCACCGGTGGCAGTCAAGTTGCAAACATGGTTTTCTGGCCAGAGACACCAGGGGGAGATGAAAGACCCTCCAATCATCACATAAACACTTGTATTACCCCCACAGGGACTACGACACGGATTTATTAAGGTAAACACGTTACTTGGTACTGCTTTAAGATTTTGCTAAAGATTGTTCTTTGGTTTGGCCATTTTTGTGATGTTTATAGTTTCACTTCCTTATTGGACACCGACAGGAAGATGAAGGCAAACAATTTTAAACTGTTGCCGTGCCGACCATATTAAGTCAATGGGAAATGAGTGAGTCAAACTGCTCTGGAACTTTACCTTTATCTATGTCACTTCCTGTCAGCAGCTTAAAAATTCAAATAAAAATAATATTTCTGCTAAACATTTCTTCATTAAAACTAAGTAACTTGTTTACCTTAATAAATCCTTTTCGTAGTCCCTCTGGGGGTGATACAAGTGTTGATGGTGTCTCTGGCCAGAAAACCACAATGCAACTTTCCCTGCCACCAGGTCGGAGGCCCCAATACACACTAATGGAATCACAAAGAAGAAGCTAACAGGCTAATGTGCAAAGCTAACTGTGGGCTAGCGCCACTTAAACAGTATTTTCATCCCAGTTTGAGTGAAGAAAATGATCTCCATTGTGTCATTGGATGTACGATATCCCTCTCTCCCTTTATCTTTTCTGTCAGCGTAGTATTTATTCTCATGGACAATTACTGAAAAAACCCCAACATGCTACGACACCTGCAGTGGCGCTTATGACCTCTAGGGGCATGAGTTGCTTGGTTCTGCTTTAAAATTGCTGCTTCACTGAAAAAAATGATAATTATGTAACTGATGAACTTGCAACAGATGTTATCCTTTTAAACAACTCATATTTTCTGACAAAATTTTGACAAAAGCTGAACTTCTGGACATTTTGATGTTATTATTGGCAAAAAAAATCAGTCAAATAGAAGATCTCAGTGATTTTCCGCTATATTGTGGCGCCTTGGAATGGGGATATTACCTAATATTGCAATTCTTTTGATAACATGTTGTGCTTCCCTACTCTTTAAAATGTCTGTCAGAATCAAATAAGGTTAAAAATCATTTGAAGACATCCCCATATCCAAGAACCAATTCATTCTTTAAATAATTATACGACGTTCCCTACTGTAGTCCCCGCGTGCCTTTAAATAACCCCGATAAGTACACATTTTCACATCATTTCCATCCAGGCGTGAACAATTTCTTCAATCAAAAGAATCAGCCCTCACAGTCGGGGGACAGTGAGATGCAGCCTGTTAACTCAGCCCCTCCATTATCTCAATTGAGCCGGATAGTTACCGTAAATGGACGGTATTAACGTGTCACTTCCTTGGTTCGCGGTGCCAACTCTTATACGTTATAAAACACTTTCAATATTCGGTGCTCGAGCCGCATCTTCTTAATGGCTCGACGGCTTTTAGCAATTAGCGAAAATGAGAGGGGTTTTTGCCAAAGTGCCTTCCCCCGTGCCATTTGGGGATTTGAAGCTATCTTAATCAGCTTTAAAGGTGAACGAATAGATCCCCCCCAAAACATTCTCGGTTCAGCGCGTCTCACTGTTGCAGGGTTGATAAGAGGAATGCGTCTGTTGCTGACAAATGCATGCCGTCTACTGTCTGCTCTGCGTAAAATGTGTGTGTAGAAGAGACTGGGGGTCGCAGACAATAGAGCCGCTCCCTCTTGGTTACACTTGTATGTCCTGCTACAATAACATTCAAAAGGAGCAAGTGCGGCGGAACGGCGTCTAATGAAATATTATTATTATGGGTTTTATCCGGGGAAATGTTTATATCGGAAAGTGTAATTCAGTTTTATGAGTTTTATGAGCAAATCTGGGAGGATGTGACAAAAATTAATAAAGAGTCGGAATGAGGAACGCGATACGGAAAGTGTAATAATGGCGTTATGAGTTTGTTTAGGATGCACGTGCTTTGGAAATGTGTCGTGAATCGTGTGGAAGTGTCTGGACTTCACATACCATTTTTTTTTGTAGGGCTTTGCAATTAATATAATCAAAATCAAAATCTCTACGTTGGTCAGTGATCTCAATAATTGTCATGGGACTTTATGATCGTCAGGTTTACAGCCTTTTCTTTGGCTGAAACAGAACCTAGAACCTATCAAGCATTTGTGCAAAATGAGTAATATCTGCAAAAGTATATCAGCAGCAGATTCATTTGCACATTTTTGAACCACACAGCATTCTCTCTTTTACATATCAGAATTTGGGCTCTAGTACTGTAATGCAGGCGATTTCAAAAGGTAAATTAGGTGCATCATAGCCCCTAAATAGCAAATTTTTGTTTTTCAGCTTGCACCGGCTATAGATAAAGACGGCATCTCTGGATTCACCCATATATGGTCATGTTTGAAAACAGGGGGAAAAGAAAAGAATTTGGAGAAAAATCTAAACTTTCTCTAACTATTCAAAAATGTTGGATTATGAATCTAGATTTCTAGATACAAAGACATGGAGAGGAGCAAAGTGGTTCAACAGCTCATAAATACATAAATAACAGAGAATGCTAACATGATGCTTCATGTTAGCATTGTTCTAATGTTAAGCCAGCTAGTGCTAGCTATGACTGCCGTTTTTTCGCCTATACTGAACAATTTGCTGTGAATAAACATCCATATGGACCCGATTTACACTTGACTTTATTTATGTGTGATTAATAAGTGTATAATTCACCAGAAAATGGCTAAAAAGAGTGCATTCTGTTTTCCCCCTCTGCGAAGCCACGCCCCCTTCTACGACGAGATGCCGTCTGTATCTATATAGCACCTGCCTTGATCACTGATACTGGAGGAAAGCATTTTTTTTGTTTGAGCTTTGGTTTGTGTTGTTATTGTGAAAATATTAAATCTCTTCTTCATATATAATCTGTTTTTCAATTATGACAATATCTTTCATATAATAAATGCTTGTATTTCAATTTTGTTCATTGGGTGAAATTCTACACGGTGTGGCTTTATTGAACGATTTTACAAAAAGACCTGGTTTCTATAGAATAAAAAGTATGCAATCTTTAGGTAATAAATACAACTCTGCGTCACTATGAAGCTCCAGTATCGTTTTATAAGGTTCTTCTTGAAAGAGACTAGGTATAGCAAAATTGTTAAAATACCAGATATTTAAACTATTTTGTTTTACCTAGTGTCTTTCGAGAAGAACCTTACAAACATTTGAAATATGGAGACAACATGAATTAATAAGAGGATGTCACTGGATGTGCCAATCCTTTCACATTTCCCACAAGTCTCTTTGCAAAGGAACATCACTCCATCAAGACATTGTTGACATAGTGGCTCGGATTGAATTTCTTCATTCAATAGTAAAATGCACTGAATTGGCAGATGATGCTAAATAATTGACTTGTATTCTATTTGTGCAAGTTAATGGCATTGGCATTAGTGTTTAAAATTTCATGTGTTCAGCTTCTCATTTTCTGTACAGCAATCGCGCAGCCACTCAGTATGTATGAATTTAAATACGCTAAATGCGCTTCTAATTCTGCTTTATTACAATCTGTGAAGCCTGAGCGTGACCAACCCATGCTCCCATACGCACTACATTGTGATGTGAGCGGCAGAGGCCATGTTTAGCTGTAGCTGTTGTGATTGCACCTTCCCACACATGCCATCAGGCTGTGTAGCATTTACTCCCCGTAGACCGTCCATTATCATAATGTCCCTGGGCTTAGCACCCGTCCCAAAGGCCAATCGGGTCGCCCCATTCCTCCGCCTCTAATAATGGAGAGTGCCAGTGAGCCCCAGCAGGCCTATAGTCTGCTGAGCTCTGCGGTCATAGGAAGATTGTGAACAACTGCGATACGTCGAGTGCACACGTGTTCCTGTCGACATGTGGGAGTGGATTCATTTATTGAGGCCTTAATGGGATTTCACAAGGAGATAGTGTTGTGCAGTTTACAGTAGGCGCCTACCACAGTGTAAATTATTCAATGGATGTGGATACAAAGAGCCGGGTTCAAAGCTGCCAAACACAATGCAGACAAAACAAGCGCAAACTCCTAATGATGATCTCGCAATCTCCATAAAAAGGATTATGTCTGACATATGCTTATTTTATGATTTAAATTATGAATGCTTTTGAATTTGTCCCGTAAATGAAGCAAAATGCACTTCTGAACTTCAAAACACATGTCTATTTCACCAATGCAATGTCTATAAAAACTACTGTTGTTGGTAAAGGCCTGTTTACGACTCTATTGTGTGTTAGTATGATTTTAGCAGGAGCCTGTGTTGTCATTTTACCGTAGGCGCCTAGCACAGCATGAATTATTAAATAGCTCTGAAGACAAAGAGTTGCATTCAAAGCCTCCAAACAAAACATAGCAACAACTTGTGTGTGAACTCTTAAACTGAATGATAATTACACATAACTGGCCAATAAAATGTGAGCTCCCACGCGCTTTTGTTTTCACCAAAATGCAATTCTCAAGTCAGTGTGGCTCTAAAGGAGCCATCCACGCCGCCTGCTGCTGCTGCCGCTAGTCTCTCACACACAGAGCCTTAATTTAATTTCCCAGTGTTTGCTTTCCAATGAGACAAGGTCATTTGCATTCAGGTTTTTCTAAGCTGCTTCTCTCAGACACACAGAGGTAGGTTGTGGAGAAATCACAAACGGCTTATGCTCAAATGAGTACAAGTGTTTTGTTTGACTCTGCGAGGGCGTAGAACCCTGAGTTTATCTGTAGATTCGAGCCGGAGAAACACCTTAAAAAGCCACTGCTAGCACTGCTTCATTGCCGTTGTTTCAACCTGTGCTTTCAACGAGAGTCTCTCTTTGACCTCTTTCATTTTATAATGTCCCACTTTTTCATGATGCAAAATTATTAATATGTGCACAAAAAATATTTAGTATGACAAGGTATCCAGGCATTGCTTTCAGAGTTCATTTGGTCAGACACTAGAATTAGAGATGTTGAAATCTAAACCTTTACATGTTTCAGCGACGATCTGCAGGCCGTCATCATCAGAAATATCACCTGGCCAGTCTGATGGACGTGTCAGGCCCGTCAGACTGGCCACGCCTGTAGATGTAAAGGTAAAGATTTCAACATCTCTAATCCCGGTGTCTGACTAAATTACTCTGAAAGTTATACTAGTAACACAAGTAAACACAATTAACATGACTAAGCTCAATATTAGGCATTCCACTCGCTGTGTTTAATAGTTTGCAACCTGTTGCTACCTATTTTGTAATTTAGGGTTAAAATAAAATGATTCTATGGCCTTTATCGTCTATAAAATCCATTCCATCAGTTTTTGAGGTGGTGTCCACAGCTGGCCTTGGTATTAGTTTGGTTTTTTACTCTCTTATGTTACCTTTTGTTGTACTATTGTAATGATAAATAAAGAACTCACTTACTTAAATTTCCTCCCGATTATTTAATAACACTGTTACCTGTTACCTCATTCCTATTTGCTAAATCTACTAGTCAAAATACCTATTGAGTTATAGATTTTAAGGTTTGTCCTCAGAGGACCAGCCAGAATACATGTTTTTCCTATTCTTTACAAAGACAGTCTGGTATCAGGGTGATTTCTTTGAATTCCTAATGGCCGTGACAATCTTATTAACCAGTCAGAGAAAAGCTGGATATGACGGAAATGGCATGTGGCGTATTTTGTGAGGAAGTTAGTGGTTTTACGATGGCATCGGCCTGTAGAGCGCAGACAAATGTGAACGATCTATGTAGTTTTTGTCACAAAACTTGAGGATACAAGGAGTAATTTCAACTCGGATCAGATTTTAAACGTAGTGAAAATGTGTGACGGCTGTTTCAATCAGTGTAATGTTATGTTGAAATATTGTAAAAGTGGTACTCAAACAGTATGTCATATATTGCCACTAATTGTTACTGTGGCATTTACTACTATTTAGATACTTCATCAGTTGTTATCATAAGTGGCTGCCTCATCATAAGAAAAACTCCAGCTCCTGCAAAATACACACTGTCATTGTGCCCTTGGGCAAGACACTCCACCCTCCTTGCCTCCAGTGTCTGTGTACATTGGTGTATGAATGAGAGAATGAATGGGTGACTGGTTCCTTACTTTAAAGCTCTTTGGGCCTGATAAAGGTCGAAAAGCATCCTATAAGTTGAGTCCATTTACCATTTAAAAAGGTGTGTTGTATTAATGCTGAGCCAGATTTCTTGAGCGAATACCTCTAAATTTAGTCGGTCCCCAGACTCCCCACCTCTGGTCCAAGGTTAAAGTGTCTGCCCTCTCAGGTGTCGGCACATGTTCGCAGGGCAGCCTTTCTCGTCTCGGTTTCCCACATGAACATGCACGGTGCGGACAGGCCTATTAAAAGCCAAGGTGTGCTTTTGACCGAGCTGCCTGTCACTGTGATTGGTTGGCTGTTTGGAATCGATGGAGCCTGGTGCCACGGGCCGTTCCCCTAAATCCATACAGACAGAGATGGCAGGAGAAACGTGGGCTGCAAGTTGACTGCCACACACACACACACACATACACGCACACACGCTCTGTTCTGGTTTAAATGTCTGCCCGCTGTTTTGGAACCCATCC
This sequence comes from Gobius niger, assembly GCF_951799975.1. Taxonomy (NCBI): domain Eukaryota; kingdom Metazoa; phylum Chordata; class Actinopteri; order Gobiiformes; family Gobiidae; genus Gobius; species Gobius niger. The sequence continues at coordinate 13,785,582 of NC_136862.1, forward strand.
ATCAGAGAGTAGTGAGGGGATGACATTTTGATGTAAACTTTGCTTGGATAATGGGCTCAACAACGGCCATACAATGTTGCAGGACAGAAGTTGTATCAAGTCACATAGTTATTCATACCATGACTCAGCAGAAGTAAGTTGCTGTAGCTCGATCAGTCAGTATCTTTTCATAGAGAAACCTTTTAGGAGAGAGGCAATCTTGAGAACTCTTTGAGACATGCAAAATGTACTTGAACCACATTTTTCCCCTCATTAAAATCAGACCTGGAATAGTATTTCACTTTTTTCAGGCACTTTTCTCCAGAGCGGTACTGCTTTCAAGGCTTTCATCACATTTGTTAGTAGTCTCTTGGATGAAAATGGAGACTTGAATACTGTTTTTAACATGTTTCACTCCAGCACACTACATCACTGGTCAAGAAAAGTAATCAGCGTCTCTACTTTCTCTGCAAGTTGAGAAGAGCCAGAGTCCCAGCCTCAGTTATGTCCAACTTCTACAGAGGGAAGATAGAGCATCCTGACCAGCTCCATCACTGAGTGTCTCGGCGCCAGCACTGCCTCCTGCCGAAGGAGCCTCCAGCGCATCGTGAGAGCAGCGGAGAAGATCTGCGGAGCCCGTCTCCCCTCTATTAAGGACATGTGCTCCACCCGTCTCACCCGCAAAGCCGTCAAAATCGCCAGGGACCCTTCACACCCATCACACAGTCTCTTCAAGGTTATGCCTTCAGGGAGGAGACTGCGGAATCTACGGGTCAGTTCCAGTCGACTGAGGAACATTTTCGTACACAGGGCCATCGGGAAGCTGAACTCCCTGCCCTCCCTGTCCTCCCTCCCACCACTCTTCCCCCTCTCCAAGCTCCACAATCAAGGATGAGAGAAACATAATTTCAAACCATTCACATGCTTTGACAAATAAAAAAATCTTGAATCTTGAAAATGGAGGCTTGAATACTGTTTTTAACATGTCACACTCCAGCAAAGAGTGATCCAACCAAACTCTCTAGACGACCAACATCCTGGGTGGTGAAAATCACAGAAATTATTTGACATAGTAGCCTGGACTCAGATCACACATTTCTACTCCCAGAATAAATGAAGCTTTCATTAACTAAATCAGAAATTTGCCATTAGTCAATTTTCAAACCCACTCATGTCATCAAACCCAAGATAACATGAAAAACTAGACTTTCACTGATGAAATAAGATTATGACCTAAGAATGAGTTTCAAATAATGAGATATAGTCAGTGGGATTTTTCCTCCACAGTTTTATTTGACCCATCAGTCAGTTAGCAAGAAAGTGACATTTTGACGTGCGCCGATAATAGGCTTGGCACGAACCCTATCGAGACGGGAGCCGACTAGCACATGGTAGGGGCTCGTTATTCCAAGGGCGTGCCTTGACATTGCCAACAGACTCCAGCCGGCCTGCGGGGCATCTGGAGTAGTTTGTTGCAGTGGTGTGGCCTGGCGCGGTGTAGGGCCAGGGGCAGATGGCGGCCGCCTGAGATGGGACGTGCATGGTCAGTGATGTGGTGTAAGGAGCACACGCGCGGGCATGCTCTGGCTCAGTCACAGCGCTCTGGTCATATTTACTTAGAGGGGAGCGGTAATGCGGGCCGTGTGCCGGTGCATACTGAGGAGCTGATGGGCCCGGGCGTCAAACGAGTAGTGTCGGAAGCAGTTGTGACTCGCGTCGGTCCAAGAGTGGGATAGTGGCGAGTGACAAAGTTCTTCAGGTTGGTGGAGAGCTGAAGTCTGGCCAAGCCGTTCTAGCTGCTTAATGTTGTTTACAGGGATTTGCATAAACATAACACAATGGAAAGTGAGAGACGAAGGGCGCCAGCTTCAAAACAGACAGAACAGCAATGCAATATAGTCGTTTGTAAGCTTTTATTGACACATTTAGTCAGTACAAGACAGAACTGCATTGAGCCACAATTTTGCCACACTGCTGAATGATACAGCGTTTACAAAAGTCTCCACTTTGCAGAGCGTTTAATGATGTCATTTATCGGGATGCGTGTGGACAGGACCTTAACCTGGTCAGTGGCATCGCCTTGTTTAAATAAAAGCTTTCACTTTGGGACAGTGCACATTAATCAACATGTGTTTCTTCAACATGTAAATGTGCCGGAGTTGGCCATATAGGCTAATTTTCATCCCATGGCAGGTTGATGTCATGACAGATAGGACAAACACAGGCACAAACATACAGCAAAAACACCATCACAGAGACATAAAAAGACAGTGAATGATGAAGGACAACATTAAATATGTAAAAAGTAGGTAAATGTTCACAGATAAGAAAGGGACAATACACAAAACACCACAATCTTCCACACAGCAAGACATGTATCAGTGGTTGGTGACTCTAAACCATGCTGTGTTCACATGTCTGATTGTCCAAAAGCCACTTCTTCACAGAGTTTCTAAAAGTGTGGAGTGAGGTCAGGTTCCTCAGTTCTGTTGGGATCAGGTTCCAGGAGTGAGCTGCTCGTACTGAGAAGGCAGATTGTCCAAAAGAAGTATTTCTAAATGGGATTATACAGTCTCCTCTGCTCGATGAGCGTGTGTTTGTATTTACATTCAGCTGTATAAACTCCTGTAATGGGGGCGGGGCTTCCATTGTTTCCATAGGATGTGGACCCGTCACCTACCTGTTGACCTGACCTGGGCAGTGTCTCTTCTTCATTTTCTTCATCCTCAGCTGAAGCAACCCAGCCCAGTTGATGACGTTGAAATCTTCCACTATGAAATCTACTCAAAGCATTACATATACTGCCTGAGAAAAAATGGTCACACGCTCTAATATTTCGTTTCGCTATCTTCGATTACAGCGCACATTCACTGTACAATTTCAAAAGATGTTGCAGTCATTTTTTCACCAAAATCTTGTTTTGATGACGGGAGAGTGCGGCCACTGTGGAAAGCCTTCTCCAGCACATCTCAGAGACTCTCAGTTGGGTTCAGATCTGGACTCTGTGGCCGATCCATGTGTGAAAATTGTGTCTTGTGGTCCCTGAACCGCTCTTTCACAAAGTGAGCCTGATGAATCCTGGCATTGTCATCTTTCAATAAGCCTGTGCCGTCAGGGAAGAAGAAATCCATCGATTGAATAACCTGCTCATTCAGGATGTTCAGGTTGTCGGCTGATCTCCTTCTTTGGGCACATGTTGCTGAACCTAGACCTGACCAACTGCAGCTCATAAGGATTTTGTTTTTCAGGCAGTGTAAGAAAGTATTGTAAGAATTTGTGTAGTCCGACGTCTCGCCAGCGCCCTAAAGTACAGGGTGTAATTTATACACTTCAATGCTAATAAATGTCTCGCGGATTACAAAGGGACGAAATGCAGTTATCGACCCGCTCCGTATGTGGTCTGCAGTGATATTTACTTCACACATTCATCACCGGAGCTGTCCGCATGTCTGCGCGCTCGCCTGCATATTCACTTTGTCTTTGCTCCTCAATCGATGCTCCGGGTCTTTCACCTCTGCTGCCTCAGTCCGCCGTCACCTCTCCATCTCCTGCGCTCGGCTCGCAGTCAAATTACACCGCCATTACGCCCGCTAAACGCGCGCTCGCCGGTTTCCCCAAACTCAGCCGTCGATAAACTAATCACACAGCAAGCACTAGGCAAACACACGTCAATGCGCCCCAATCGCAAATGTCACTGCGTTAATGAATGCTAATGTATGCAGTGTACACCGCCTCGCAACTGTAGTGAGCCACTTCAGTCACCGCAACACTCCTGGATTATAGGCCTGTGTTTAACTTAAGCCCCGCTGACCTTTTGACCGCTTTGTGAAATGAAAAGTAAGGCAGCTCGGGCAAAAAGATGATGATTTTTTTTTTTTTTTTTTTTTTTTTTTGAATCAATACTCAGTTTGCATTGGCTTTTCCTAATTACAATATTCCATTTTGCGCACACACTGTCTGCAGCACATCACCGCTCATTAACGAGACCGGCGCCGAATTGAGCGGCTTAATTACCCCCAAAAACAGAGAGAGGGGAAAATTACTAATGACAAGCGCGGCACAATCTACATGAGACCGAGAGGCAGTTAAGTGCTGTGAGCATTTGTGCACTTTTGTCTGAATCATTGAAGTCCTGATGGGTATAATGAGGAAAACCCACGGTTCATGTAAACATTATTAGACAGTTTTGTTTTGGGTGAGCCGTCGAATTGTGACCTTTGCAGTTTTTCACATTTCATTACCATTAAAAATCAAAACATCTCGGGTCGCCTTATGTGAGCACTTCCTCCTCAATAAACGATAAACCTCCTTTGTCGATTCACAGCGATGTCTTTTGGGTTAGTCACCAAGTAGTGCTGGGCAATGCATTGAATTTGTTTTGTTAATCGTGGTTCGATTCATTCAAAATTGTGTGAAGAATGGCGAAATGACAATGTCCCCTAAAGGATTGGACCTCCTGAAGATGAATTGTTTGGAAAAAGGCTGATATGAATAGGCTTGTGATGACTATGATCGTGGTAGAAGACCAGCAAAACCATGATTAAAAAACACCTTTGATTGAAATCATTTAAAAATAGTAAAAAAAAAAACACTTTGGTCGTATTTTTGGCTATATTTAGCACTTCACCTTCTGTTCATCCAGCAATTCGTTTTATAAGAGACAAATACAGAACTCATCACTGTTTAAGTAGGCTGGTCTTCCTTGTTAAATTGGAGAGAAGCAACACTGCGTTTTATTTACTTATAAGGGACTTGTTGGGAGGTTTCTTGAGGAGGGCTGGCGTTACCTTCTTTTCGATACCAGCGCTTTAATGATACTTTTCCCGATACATATACTAAAAGATTTGTCGTCTAGAACCAGAAACAATAATGTGAGGAAGATCTGCAAATTCACAATAGTGGGTTCATCTCCAATGTCAAGAAATGGGTGAGAAATGGGGGATAATTTGGGAAAAATGGGAGAAATATCAGGCATAAAAATTAATAAATCAATTAATAAATCAATAAAAAATGAGAGGAATAAATTGGGATAACATGAAAAATTGGAAGAAAATTGCAAAAAGAAAAAAATTGAAAAATAGGAACAAAAAAGGGGGTTGAAGGGAAATAAAATCATTTATTTGAGGTGAAACAAAGTCACTATCTTTAATCATGTCCCTGGACAAACGGCATCAAAACTAAAGATAGATGATGATTATATTTTTTTTTTTTGCAGTTCGTGCTTTCAATTCTTTCAATACCTAAATTTTATTCCGGTATCACTTAACAGTACCCAGCCCTATTCCTGAGGATCTTACATGTGAACGAAACTACAGCTCAAGTAGCACCAGGTCACATGGACTGTTTAGTTCTGAAAAATTGATATTAACAGGGGAATTTATGAGTTATGCTTCCTTCCACTCCTTTTCGAGTTTATGTACAGAATTATATATGAAAGTGTGTTAATATGTCATGAATGTGTGTTAAAATGTCGCAAAAGCTGCACATTAATGTAAAAAATAGTCCTGTTTGTATTGTACAGTGAACTCGGAATAAACAATAATCAATCAAAAATGGAACTTATAAAGAGTGACACAAGAGAAAGAGGCTTTTTTCATTACGCCGCCCACAAATGGAACAAACTATAAGACTGTTACCCCTTTTGTGCCTTTTTCACAACTAAAGAGAAACAAAATTGTACTTGTTATAATTGAAAAAGTAAAATCTTCTTGTAAATAATGTATTGTTATTCTCTGCTATGAAACAGGGCGCTCATGAAATTGAGACTCCCGTAAAGATAAATAACTATCACCGAGCTCTTCCTATATAGTTTAATTGTATCATGAGCGGCCATAACCTGGATGTGTTCCTGTTATTTGTATTCACCAAAATGCCAGTGGTTTCTTTTGATTCCTGAAACAACTGCACTATTGACAAACAAACATTTGCTGCCCTAAAATACTACAATTGAATCTCCCTGCTGTACCATAAAGACCATTAACAGGACTGTGAGGGTGTGCAAGTACCGATACGCTGTAACCCTATCCCCCACTCTCATGTCTGGGACCCCCTCTCTGAAAGCTGACATCCGATAGGCCCAGTCGACCCCCTGTGTGCTGCGGGCTCTCTGCACTCTCCATCAGCCCTGTGGGGGATTGCGGTGCAGAGGCAGGTCTGGTCTCATTGCTACTTTTTAACGCATGCTAATGGCTAATTAGGCATTTCATGACTTAAAGCTGCTTGCGTATTCTCATTACATGCTACTCGGTACTCCCAGAGCGCTGTTGCATTACACTCAGCATAGAGGGAAGTCAAACAATAAGAGGACGTGGGTCGGTCTCTGCGCATCACTGTCAATTTCAACTGGGCCGCACATTCCCAGCCGCTGCATTTAATGGTATGATAATGGCAGCGCCCCCATAGTAGTTTATTGGCCTGTTCAAAGTCTCCATGACATGATAAGGGCCCTACAGATGCCAGCTTATGTCCTCAGCCAGTCTCCGGGTCATTAAAATACTGTCTGTCAGCCTCCATCCAAATTAGACTCGGCCCTATTACATATAAAGTGTGAGAGAAAATAGGGGGAGGGGGATTTCCACTGTTGCTTAGCGATAAAGCTGTTATTAGCAAAGGCTGTGAAGATGTTAACCAGTCTATGTGATGAACGGGCCCGGTTATCACGGTAATTTGACACGAGGGGAACCAGTGCAGCGGGTAACAGATAACGGAGTGAGTGGGTGTGCAATAGGGAGGCTGCGCGGTCCTGTAATAATAAGAGGAGGTCTGTGTCGGTCAGCGCTACGTGTCAGCGTTTTTGGGGAAATTATAGGGATGCTCATGTTCAAGGGTACATTTTCAGGTGCGTAATCTCACACCGGTAAAGAACCTACTAATAATTGGCTATGTATTGTTTAAAAACATAGTTGCAGTAGTAGTACATACATACCTATTCTATTCTGACATCCACATTATGACAGCTGCAAACAGACACTTATATTAGGGTCATTTTAGGGGCAATTTGGATTTTGACCACGCTGCATTCATTGTTCATTCATTGTTGCAACATCAGCAGTACTAAGCGCTGGTGCCGAATGTTTAAACACTTTTCTTCACTTTTGGATGACGACTCAAGGCTTCTATCAGAGTAGTAGATAAATAGTAAAATCACCTCATGGATTTAAAGCAGTACTAAGCAACTTGTTTACCTTAATAAATCCTTTCCGTAGTCCCTCTGGGGGTAATACAAGTGTTGATGGGGTGATTAGGGGGTCTTTCATCTCCCGCTGGTGTCTCTGGCCAGAAAACCACAATTGCAACTTGACTGCCACCGGGTTGGAGGCCCCAATACACACTAATGGAATCACGAAGAAGAAGCTAACAGGCTTATGGGCAAAGCTAACTGCTGGCCAGCGCCTCGTAAACAGTATTTACAGCCAAGTTTGAGTGAAAAAAAGTATCTCCATGGTGTAATTGGGCTGTGGCACAATGTACAATATCCCTCTCTCCCTGTGTCTTTTCTGTCAGTGTAGTATTTACTCTCACGGACAATTAATGAGTAAAAAAACACAACATACTACGACACCTGCAGTGGCGCTTATGCCCTCTAGGGGCAATAGTCACTTAGTACTGCTTCAGCTAACTGTTATGATCTGGCATTGCTGCAGTCGGTCTGATCTAGGTTCAGCAACACGATGTGCCCAAAGAATCAGCTGAACCTGAACGTCCTGACCAGGTTATTCCATCAATAGATTTTTTCTTCCCTAATGGCACGGGTATATTCCAAGATGACAAGGCTAGGAGTCATCAGGCTCACATTGTGAAAGAGTGGCTCAGGGAGCATGAGACATCTTTTTCACACATGGGTTGCCAACCACAGAGTCCAGATCTTAACGCCATTGAAAATCTTTGGGATGTGCTGCAGAAGGCTTTGCACAGTGGTCACACTTTCCCATCATCCACACAATATCTTTGTGCAAAAAGAAATGCAACACTGAATCTTCTGAAACAATGCAACAGTGAATGTGTGCTGTAATCAAATCAACAAAATATGAGAGAGATTACCTTTTTTTGGTCAGGCAGTGTATTTTGACCTATAATTACTGAGTGTAATTTTAACCACTTTATGATCTCAGCCTTATTTCATCCCCAGAGCTATTATACGCTACTGATCAAAAGTTTGGGGTCACCCAGGCTATATCTAAATAGTTTTCATCAACGCTAGCATAACTGTACAAGGGTCATCAATTACCCTCTAACAAGATTAACACAATGTACCATTAGAACACTGGAGCGATGGGTGCTAGAAATGCCCCTCTGCACACCTATGTAGGTATTCCATTAAAATCCCCTGTTTCCAACTAGAATAGGCATTCACAACATTAACCATGTCTAGACTGTATTTCTGATTCATTTAATGTTATCCTCATTGTAAAAAGCATTTCAAGTGACCCCAAACGTTTGAGCCGTAGTGTATAGCAACAGTGTAAAGCAATACAAACAAACATGTAAGGATATACAAAGGTAATGCCACTGTGTAATAGTCAGAATTGTGTTGGTCTCCATTGTTAAACATGTAATTTCCGTGAGGGGGACGGTTTGGGGATGAGCAAATGTTTGTCCACTGTGCAAACGCGAGGTAGTGATTTAAAGCCTTAATTGCGAGCACTGCCTTGTTATTAAAGCCGCGCAGGCTGTGTTTTGCACCTGGTAGTGTTTACAGGTCTATTCATCGCGCTGCAGACAGGCTGACAGGTACCAGCGACTTCAGCCACAAATAAAGCAACGCGCTGAAGGGCCTTCAGTTAATTTACCCAGCGCACCGAGTCTGCCACAGATCTCAGGAGACTGACAAAGAAGAGACGGGGGGGAGATTAATCGCTGAGAAAGTTTTTGGATAACTTTGACCACACTGACACTGTGCAAAGAAACAACAATTCTAGGTAAATTGAAAAAAAGTGCTTTATGTCATACAATTGTACAGCAACATTTGATCAGGTGGAAGGTTAGCTCTGACCCACTCTTTGACTCTGTGTGCCTCCATTATGGGCCAACCAAGCTAAGCTAAGGCCAAGCTAAGGCCGAGCTAAAGCTATTGATTGTGAGCATGCCACTTGCTAAAAACACTGGCTTTTATATTGTTTTATCATGCTTGAAGACTTCAGCTCAGAGCAACATATGAGATGCCAACAGATATGTCTTTTCTGTCCCACAAACACATTAATTCAAGCGTTAATGCAATAGGTTGCGTTCACGTGACATCACAACATTCTAAAAAGCCTATAGATACAGACGGCGTCGCCTCATAAAAGGGGGCGTGGCTTCGCCGAGGGGGAAAACGGGATCTTTAGGGAAGCACAATTTTCCACTCTTTTTAGCCATTTTCTGCTAGAATATGAACTTATTTATCACATAAATGAAGTCAAGTGTAAATCGGGCCCATATGGGTATTTTCTCACAGCAGATTGTTCAGTAGTGAAAAAACGGCAGTTGTAGCCCGCACTAGCTAGCCTTTAGCTTTAGTCCGATGCTAACATGTAGCATCATGTGAGCATTCCCCGTTATTTATGTATTTATGGGCTGTTGAACCACTTTCCGTCTCTCCATGTCTGTGCATCTTCATTTAGTAGAAAACTATATTCATAATTCAGCACTTGTTAAAGTAGTTTTTCAATATTTAGAGAAAGTATACATTTTTCTCCAAATTGTTTCCCCCTTAACTGTTTGCAAACATGACATCGTCTCATCGTCTCCTCTGTCAGCACATATGCATTAATGTTGAATTATTTTCTCTGAAAGGCGTCCAAAAGTTGTGACATAAAAACAATATGTCAGGTTTGTGACTCCAATCATGATCAAATACTGATAAGGAAAATCATTTGTTAATTTTCGTTTTGGAGATTTCTTACAAAAACTGTATTTCTCCCATAGAGTTGTATTGGCCTCTGCCCTCCACCTGACATTAAGACATCATCACATTCTAAATTGTGAACGCCACCTATTCTGTGAAGCCCAAAAGCAGGTTTATGTGCCACAATTATGCATAATCCGCCCACTTTATTCCAGCCAACACGCTCAGAGACTATTCATCACTTTATTGACTGTGTGTTAGTGCTATAGCAAGTGCACTGAAAGAATGAATTTTGATAGAAACGACGTGGCTTTGCAAAAATAGCAAGCACGGGAACAAGCAGGTCTAATAAGATCCCACCTTATTGTGACAGGCAGAGCTAAATGCAGTACAGTACGTGATGATGCAACCAGTGTCAGCTGCACTCTGTTGCCTTCAGGCGCCTCATTAGCAAGACACACATGACAAACACAGTCAAATCGCAGCATTTGTTATATTGTCGCTAATTGGTTTGTGGCGAGACTTGGGAGTAAAACTCACACGTTCATAACATGATCATTTCAATTATCTTTAATAGAAGGTGACATTGAAGGGAAAATTAGGAAACACGCTTTTGTCATGGTTTTTTTGTCAACTTGGAAGTGAAATGACGGTAGACGTAGGGCTTGATCATTTAAAGAAATTATAATCACAATTATTTTAGTCATAATTATTATTCGTTAACTTAAAAAAAAAAGTCTATCTTTATTGCATTTATTTATTAATCAAAAAACTATGCTGTCATAAAAGTACAAATGATTTCAAGTATGCCTCGATTGAAGAGAGGTCTCTGTTTCACACCTGCCCCCTGCTGGCCGCACACCTGCGCAAGCAAACTGAGTAGTGGAAAGCGCCAGACCCGGAGCCGAGACAAATCTACCGTGAGGCGAATCCACCTTTATAGTGCGCCCTCTGCTGGATAGGGCGGATCTAGACCGATCAGCTTTTAGGAAGGTTGAAGTTGATTGATGTTGATCTACTTCATGCACATTAGTAGCTAGTTCTTTTTATTTATTTTTTTTTTTTTCATGAAAACAAAACAAAATTCTTATGAACAAATTTGGAAAGTGTAATTAGATGCTTCTGTTGATTTATAAAGATAACATAACTTCAAACAGCATACAAATTGCTTGTTATTTTTGTTCCTAAACTATCTTAATCTTAAAGGGACTATACAGAGTTTAAAAATGTTAAAATTATGTATTTTCCTCCCCCTACATGTTCCAACAATGTCCTAATGTGTAGAATGAGCCCAGACCTGTTCAACACACCTGCTGCTAAAATCCTTGACTGTCACTCAAAACGGTGTTACTTCGGGTCCGAAGTGCCGTCATGCACAAGCTTCATATAGAAGGTGCAGTTACACGTATGGCCTGAGGTGGCAGTAGTGAGTATAAAATGGCGAACTTGCATCTAGCCCCTTTAACCTAAGCCTAATCCTAACAACCCTAATCTTAACCTAATCCTAAAAACCCTAACCAAACCTAACCTAACCCTAATCCTAGCGATTTTAAGCTAGACCTAACAGTAATTGTAAAACATAAATTATTAACAAATAATACCAACGTGGATCTGCTCCTACCAGCAGAGGGCGCACTATCACGGCGGATGCCTCACAGACGTGGATCTGTCTCAACTCCGGGTCTGCAGCTTTCTATTAATGAGTAAACTGATGACATCATCACACAGCGCTGTTTGTTTTTATGTCAGGCAATAGCATGAGTCATGGCACGTGAAATGTGAAGGGAAAATAATCCCAGTGGCACGAAATAATGCAAGTCTGCTTTCGATTAATTGCACAGCCCTAGGTAGATGTTTATATTTTTGCTGTCTGAACAGACGTGCATGTGGAGTCAAAATTGGGAGTAAATGGAGATATCAAACACGGATTTTCCGATATTACCCCTCGCTCACAATTGTAAACCTACAGGCTGCTTTATGACGCACGCTTCACAGGCAATCTTTTTCAAATTTGACCGATCATTCTGTGAACAGCACATCTAAAAAGCCGTTATCCTCTTGGTTGGGAGATGACAGCTTTGCCTCCCGTATACCATTCTTCAGCGATGACACCTCTTTTAGCATCCATGTAACCGTCCAACAAGAAGACCCGCAAGCTCAGGCTGTCATTTGAACCAATTGAAGCTCTGAGCCGCCTCTGAGGTCAGCGAGGGCCTGAGAGATTGTGACACTTAAGTGCAGGGCTAAACACAGTGATCTGCCGGGCTTCTGTATTTGATCTGCGCGGCCAGACTACCACCCCGCTCGCTGACCCCCATGCTCTCACCCCCCTCCCACTACCCCATCATAACGCCTGCTGGCTCCCTCCCCCTGGAAAATTGTCCATCCTAGGGGGTGTAAATTGCGGAATATTCTTTCCTCCATGCAGCACCTTTTGTTTTTATGGCGACAGAGATCTTCGTTCCGCTTCGTTTCGCTCTGATTTATAATGTTGTCAGACGGAAACTGGAGCGAACCGAGGCGTATAGCAACACAAACATATGGAGTCAGCTGATTGGGAGTTGTGGAGTTTTTGGTTCACCGCCTCCTGCTTTTATTGGCAAAACTTTCACATCACATTTGGTTCAGTGTATTTATTCATGGTAACACAAGTAGTGTATACTAACCATGTTTCCTGGTGATTTAAAGTCTTTGGGTTAGGATTATATTACCATGAACTAAAAGGTAAGTCCTGTTTATTTACGTAATGACCAAGTATCGCTGGAGATTTGGTGTTGCATTAACTTTTAACCAAGATCTTGTGTTGACGATGGGAGAGTGTGACCACTGTGCAAAGACTCTCAGTGGGGTTAAGATCTGGACTCTGTGGCCAATTCCTGTATGTGTGAAAACAACGCTTGGTGCTCCCTGAACCACTCTTTCACTATGTGAGCCCAATGAATCCTGGCATCGTCATCTTGGAATATGTCTGTGTCGTCAGGGAAGAAGAAATCCATTAAGGAATAAGCTGGTCATTCAGGATGTTTAGGTGTTGTTGAACCTACACTGTTAAATGATTCCAGTATGGTCTCGGGAATAAAGTTTAGGTTCTACTGGTATCGAAACAATGAAAGTATCGAAAGCAGGAACCGAAAAATATCTCATACCTTTAGATGTTTTGTTCATGTTTAGCTCAAGCAATATTGCCTTTTCCCTATTACCCCCAATTTTTCCTTATTTTTGCCACAATTTCTCCCAATTGTCCCCCATTTTATTATTATTATATTATTCGCCATTCTTCACATATTTGACATATGAGATGAACTGAAAAATGATGTTGAAAAATTTACAGATCTTCCACACATTATTGTCCCGTTTTCCTGTTCTCTATGACAACGTATCAGGAAAAAAATATCGCTCAGGTATCGGTATCGAAAACCAAGTATCGTTAAAGGCACACTGCGTAACATTTTGGACTATAAAGTTCCCATCAACACAAAACATGCTCTCAATGACCAGCTCGACCCAGAAAATGCTATTTTTGAAGTGGATAATCAAAGAATGGATCTGGATGAGGACCTAGCCTGTTTAACTCTCAGTTCTGCTGACTTTAGTCGACATCTCCATGGAAACGAGCTGAAGAAGTTACAGTCATGTTTTATCAGCGGTGAGCAAAAGCACATGTTTGTTTGAGGTATTTTTCAATGGTGAAAATATGTAGCATAAAATAAAAGCTTATATTTCAATTTTGTTTATTGGGTGAAGCTTGCGCCGTGTGGCTTTAAAGTACTGGTATCTAAAATATATATATAATGGTACCCAGCCCTACACACCCCAGAGGTTGGTCACATTGTCATTCATGATTTGCTAACTAGTCAAAGCAGGTGACTTGACTATTGAAAGTTCTCTAGAAGGTTCCACATGTTAAAATTGATTATATTCCTCACTGGAGTCAGCGGTTCGGTTCATTTCCACACTCTATCCATCAAGACTGTTATCCTGTCACTTTTTTATGGTAAATGCCGATGCAGCAAAACAATACGTGTGTGTGATGAAGCCCCACCGCCCCGCCTGAGTGGACACCGTTTGCCCTTTGGCCCCGACCACTGACTGCATGGGAATGTGAGCCTTAAATAAAGATGAGTGATCTACGTCGCTGTAGGGTGAAAGGTCTATCCACAGTTACTACGAGGCTCGGCAGGTGAATAACCACAAATGGCCGGATAGCTTTCTTGAAGTTCTTTTGTAACCGAGGAAATGCTCTCATTGCATTAGCCTCCTTTTGAGTCTCCTTGGTTGCGTTATTTCCTTCCCCCCCCCCCCCTTCCCCGGCCCGTCTTTGTTACCCAAGCCTTCACTTACGGATCTGAAAGCATGTGATCGATGGGAGATGCTGCTCAGACAGATGGAGATGGAGGGATTTGATGGAGAGCTAAGATTAAAGAACAGATGCAAGCAACATATCCTCTTTCTTCCAACACGTCTGAGGTCTGCGCCGGCCATTTACTCGTGCCGAGCTAAACGAGAGGTGCATGCGGGAGCTACAGGCGGCTGCTTATTGCTCCATTAGCAAAGAAAAGACTTTAAGGGATCCCATTAACTCGCGTACATGTGTGTGTCCGTGTACCTGCGCCAAACACACTCCGGGTAGCTAATGACTGAATCAATAAAGGGACGTGAGGGCAGAGAAACCAAGCGCTCCCAGACCATGACCTAAATATGGAGGTAGAATTAATAGAGATGTTTGAAAAGCGTGTTGTCTGGGTTTATAATTTGATGGTTTAGGTTTCAACAAAGAGCTGGGATTATATGCGGTGGAATACAAGGTTGGTTTTAATAAATGACTGAGTAAAATTGGATAGTGTTAAGACTCTTTGTGCAAGTCTGAATGTGCCGGCGTGATATTTGATGAATGCAGCAATTATTTAACCACAAGCATTGAAAGCAGCAAATCGATTTGCAGCATAATGCTCATACCGGACATCGTAGTGAAAGGTCCAATAGCTGATTTTTTTATTACTAGTATTTTAGAATTTGTTTTATCCTTTATTAAAAGTTAAGCTCACTGAGACATATGTGGAAAAAACAGCACACATCTTCATAATAGTCATGAAGCATTTTTTAGCTTGAAACATATCCTTTCGAAACATCCTTATAAACTTGTTCCTGTGAAGTTCTGGGATGTTAGAAACGCTTTTTGAAAGTTGAGAATGAGTTTTGGACCATAAATAAAAATGGAAGATACAAAGTGATCTGAATACTGTCCACATCACCATCATTTGTTTGTTTTCACCTGACGTCTTGTAGTATCTTTGTTAGCTACCAGCCTTGAAGCCGTTAATATTTGCTTGCACAAACTTTATTTATCACAGCAATGCTCATTCCTTTTTACAAAATGTTCATATTTCAAAATGAGAGTTGACATGACACACCATCTCAGGAATCTTGGCTCCCTTATTATTTGGTTGGCATCCGTTTCGAACATCAAGAGCAGTACTGGAGGGGTGTATATGATAGCGTTTACTGCTGAAAATCTGTCCAAGGATACTGTTGTCTTCTTATCTTCCCACACAAAGAAGTTTGCGAAATGACTATGGATTTCTTTAACGCTGCCAGTGTAAGAGAGGCCGGAATAATTGGGCTTAAGCCACAAAGACAAGTGAAATCACAAGTGTCCTGCCTTATCTCCGGGGTTCATCTGTGGCTGCCCCGCTCGCTCTCTCTCTCCTGTAATGAACTTGATCCAGAGATCTGCTGATCAAATGATTTCCAGCTCCTCTCCAATTTGAGCTCTGAGCCAACAGTGAAAGATAAAGCCACCAGTAACAAAGACACTTTATATACTCTGAAAATATAATTTGCAAAGAATTTTTTATCCCGGCCATGCTGTGTGTTCCCCTGGGGGTGTTCCCTGTGGATTCTTCTTTGCGTCTTGAAAAAGTGGATTGAAAATGTGAATAGACTGTTTACACGGCTGGAATTCTGCAGCCAACAAAGACAATTGACTGTTCCTAATAAGATGCATTCAGGCTACAGTGAGCTTAGTGGGGGGGGGGGGGATGCTGCGATGTATAGACACACGCAACAACACACAATCCTAGGGCACTTTTCCCATGCAATCTTCTTTGAAACCTTTCCGAATAAGACATCTATTCTTCTCTGTCCATAATAAATTGATGCACTGTATTCTTCTTATACATTAGGCCTTGTGTCTGTCATGGATGTCCCGCTGTGCATCTTTTCCCCCCACCTCGGTACAGGCGGGCGAGGTGCAGGCTGGAGGTAATAGTTTCCATTTCTTCTTAATGCCAGTAGGTCAGGGAGCGATGGCGGGGCAGAGCTTCATTACAGGAGCTCAGCAGGACCCAGCGCGTCTCCTGTAGGGATTTATTATGTCGCTGCCCTCCGCACCCCCCAGTGCAACACACACGTGCCCAGGCGGCCCAGGCGCATCCAGCATTCTTCAATATATTACTGTATATCGTCAGATGATAATCTTCTGGGTGTGCGCCAAAGCTGGACTCCTCCACCTCGCTTGTGGAAGAAGCTACATTTCATATTCACTATTGCAGTTATGTTAAACCATAATACAGTTATAAAATGTAAAGCAGCTTTTTCCATTTTTTAGACAATATATTGACCTCCCGATATAATACAATCATTTTCTCATCAATGTACTGACAAATTATGTAATTTAAAGCAGCACTGAGTAACTCATGCCCCTAGAGGCCATAAGCGCCAGTGCAAGTGTCGTAGCATGTTACATTTTTTTATGTATTAATTGTCCATGAGAGTAAACACTACACTGACAGAACAGACAAAGGGAGAGAGGGATATTGTACATCCAATTACACAATGGAGATATTTTTCACTCAAACTTGGCTGTAAGTACTATTTAAGTGGCGCTAGCCCGCAGTTAGCTTTGCCTGTTAGCCTGTTAGCTCCTCCATGATTCCATTAGTGTGTATTGGGGCCTCTGACCCGGAAGCAAGAAAGTGTCATTTGTGGTTGTCTGGCCAGAGACACCAGGGGGAGATGAACCCCCCACACACACAATCATCTCATTAACACTTGTATTACCCCCCAGAGGGACTACAGAAAGGATTTATTAAGGTAAACAAGTTACTTAGTTCTTCTTTAATCATCAAAGAAATAAATCATGGTGGTGTAAATAAAATGTTGTAATGCCCAAAACAAAATTGGCTTGTTATTCCTTCTTTCTTAGTCAGTATGGACAACAGCCTATGGGTTTATAGGATGTGACATCCATTGCTATGCTGCCTTCACACTCCACAAAAACACCTCCTGGCCGCATACACAAGTTTGTTTTTGTGCAACAGAAACTGTAAACAAATGTTTTTTTTTTTCTTTTTACCAGACACTCTTAGCAATTTGGTGCATTTGTTTGTGAACAGCCTTTAAAACAACACATTTGCAAATCCAGGCTCTTTATCACAACAAACTTCCAAATCTGTTGCACTGAAAATACACTCACAGCACATGTATGTAGAAAGTCATACCCAGGTGCTTTCATTTGTTTCCACTATTGCCCACGGTCTAACACGTAGCCGGTGATTAATGGAGGCTCATATATAGTTACAGTGCTCAGGTGCAGCCTTCCTTTTGTCTACGGCTGCTTTGTGGGCATTACATTAATACTGATCCACTTTCCCGTTTCTTTGCTCCAGAACGATGTGAGCAAAGGCTGTTTCAAAACTCTTCGTGATGCAAAACTCATTTACACAACAAGAGCAAATTCCTGTTGCATTTCTATTCTTGAATGACAAGCTTGTCACTGAGCCAAGCTTTCTAACCCCAGGAAGCAGAAAGCCATTGAAAAAAATTGCACTATTTGAAAAATGTGTGGCAGTCAATTGGAAAATAAGTACCTGGTTCTCTTCCTACCTCATGAATTCACACATTTGCACTTTTCATTATACCTGTGGCGTATTGCACTTAGTTTTGAGTCCTCCCCTATACTCAATCACACGGCTCTGCGGGTTACTGCCTATGTATAAATGCATATTTATTCAACAAGAACAACTACGTCTCCATTGTGGCTTTTCATAAAGATGTATGTTAACG
Organism: Gobius niger; assembly: GCF_951799975.1. Lineage (NCBI taxonomy): Eukaryota > Metazoa > Chordata > Actinopteri > Gobiiformes > Gobiidae > Gobius > Gobius niger. The sequence goes on from NC_136862.1 coordinate 13,803,451, forward strand.
GTGCGATACCTGAGAGCCTCATCGCTCTCCCGACCACCCTCATCCAACCCCCCACAAACACAAGAACAAAGAACATCACCTGCCTTTATTTTATTTACACCATGCAAAATGGAGTATCTAAAGAGATCATTTATAGCACATGCCCTTTTCAGCCAGTATTACCAAGGCTTAACCACACAGCAATTTGTCTTTTTAGACAAAATATTAAACAATATCAATTTAAAAATACCTTTTGTAGAGCTGGATGATATAATTAGATTTATTTTAATATACATATATATATATATATATATTGAAATATATATATATATATATATATATATATATATATATATATATATATATATATATCTTTATACATAACTGCAGGGTGTAAGATGCTGGCAGGGAAAGCTTACATGGAGCGCCATAACCAAGTGGCTGGTATAGTGTACAGGAACATCTGTGCAGAATATGGGCTGGAAACCCCAAGGTCAAAGTGGGAAACACCTCCAAAGGTGGTCGAGAATGACCGAGCCAAGATCCTGTGGGACTTCCAGATACAGACGGACAAAATGGTAATGGCGAACCAACCGGACATTGTGGTGGTGGACAAAGAGCAGAGGAAAGCCGTTGTGATCGACATAGCAATACCAAGCGACTTCAACATCAGGAAAAAGGAACACGAGAAACTAGAGAAATACCAGGGGCTCAGAGAAGAGCTGGCGAAAACCTGGAGGGTGAAGGCATCAGTGGTGCCCGTGGTCGTTGGGGCACTCGGGGCAGTGACCCCCAGACTGGAGGAGTGGCTCCAGCAGATCCCAGGAAATACATCAGACATCTCGGTCCAGAAAAGTGCAGTTCTAGGAACAGCAAAGATACTGCGCAGAACCCTCAAGCCCGAGCAGGAGGAAAAAGAGAGAGACCGCCCGCGGAGGGTGAGGAAGAGTTTATTTTTATTTTTATATATATATAGTAAAAAAAATGGCTTTCACTGATGTGGTTTATGATGGTGGTTCTCAACTGGTTTGGCTTCAGGACCGACTATCTCCCTTTGAAAACAAGCCACAACTCAAATAACAATTGAATTTGCCATATATAATGCAAAATAATGCAGTTTTCTGAGAATGTTTTATTATTTTTATTTTTGAAGTAAATGGTCTCAACTTATATAGCGCTTTACAGCAAGGATACACTCACCCATAGATACAGACGGCATCTCTGGAGTCGTCCATAATATATACGGTCATGTTTGAAAACAGTTAAGTTTTTTTTAGAAAAATCTAAACTTTCTCTAATTATGCAAAAAATACTTTAACAAATGCTGAATTATGAATATGGTTTTCTACTAGATAAAGATACAAGGACATGGGGAGGAGCAAAGTGGTTCAACAGCCCATAAATACATAAACAATGGAGAATGCTATCATGATGCTTCATGTTAGCATCGTGCTAATGCTAATGCTAACTAGCTCTAGCTACGACTGCAGTTTTTTCGCTTCTACTGAACAATCTGCTGTGAAAAAATATGCATATGGACCCGATTTACACTTGACTTTATTTGTATGTGATAAATTGTTAGTTGATTGATTATTAATTTAGCTATTATTTCACCAGAAAATGGCTAAAAACTATGAAAAACTTTCCCACAAGATTCTGTTATCCCCCTCGGCGAAGCCACGCCCCCTTCTATGACGCGATGCCGTCTGTATCTATTCACACTCTCTTTCACACACCAGTGTACTCAGACACTGGAGGCTAGGAGGGTGAAGAGTCCTGCCCAAAAGCACAACGGCAGTTTGCGCCTTCAGGAGGCAGGATTTTGAACCCCCGACCTTCCGATCATGAGACGACCCGCTCTACCAACTGCACCTCATCAATTTTTAAGAAAAAAATTGAAAGGCTTGTGACCCACTGTAAATGGTTTAGAGACCCACTTTTGAGCCCCGACCCATCACTTGAGAACGATGAAATTAATTAAAAAAAATCTGCTTAAACATAAAAACATTAAACACAGTTCTTTGGATTGCACAACCCTTGTTTTATGTGTTATATGTTGCCAATAGTGTCAAACAAATAAGATAAGAGACAAGATCAGAGTTTATTGATCTCACAATGGAGAAATGTAGTGTTATATCGGTAACGCTTTATATTAAGATGTGCTCGTTAAGTATTAATAATGTATTAATAAGCATTAATGATATGCTTGTAAAGTATTAACACACTGCTTATTATACTTTTATCTGTTAACATACTAATAGGCCATTAATAATCGGCTTATTCATAGCCAACCCTTAACCGAACCCTAAAATGCTGCCAATGCTTATTAATACTTAATGAGCATCTAAAGATCTAAAGCGATGCTGTTCTATCATCTCTCAAGAACACTCAGGTGCTGCAAAATAGACAGGAAAATGTGCAATCAAGTAATAGTAGCAAAGGAACAACATACAATAACTTCAGGCTGCTGGGCCGCAGTGAAGTCAACACGTTATTCCTCAGCACTCTTGCTGCGTGTAATACATTTCACTTGAATAGTTTAGCATCTCCAAACAAATGCCGTCAAGGTTATTGCCAATAACAAGCCGCACACAAAGTGACACACCTTTTAGTTTGGTCCCATAAAACATCACTTCCTCGACGACGGTTCCCTCTCGTCACCCTTGATTGATGCGTCCAATCTAATCGCCACACTCTCTCATGTATTATTATTATTTATTTTCCCTATTGGAGCGCGTGAGGCACTTTGTCTCCCATGCTAATTCGATCCCGCACACCAGGATGGATGGATGGAGCAACAGATTAGGTTTGGTTGGGGTTGCACACTTTACACAGTCCCGACGTTCTCCGCGGGTGGCTTCTTTCACGAGGGATAAGGAAGTCAAGGACGCGCAATTTGTCTGAGGTGTAAATTAATTTGCAACATAAAAAAAAAAAAAACAGATAGCGATATGGAAATGGAAGTAATTAAGATGATAGATTGGACGCAGTGAGTGAGATTTATGTGTCATCGCTAGACTGCTCTCGAGATGAAGGCTCGCAGACAGAGGAATGAATGGAGATGGTTTGGCATGCAGAGAAGCCCTTCACGAGCAAACATGTTTACCCCGGACTGCCGCCATTTCCCGCGCCCAAAGGTAACACTCCAAAGGCCCTAGCGCTGAAGTGAGAGTTGCTAGACTGTTCGCCCAGAAGTGCAGAAGCTTTCCTCTTGTGCTCATATATAAAATACTGATGTAACCTGGATTTCTATTGACATGTGCAGGAGGAGAACCAGCTACTGCATCCAGCACTGTTTGCAAAAGGGCTTCAGCGATCATTGACTGAATGCTGTGAATTCGAGCAAATGATTGTTGCAATGGAGTTGAAGTTGCATTTTTAGAGTGAAGTGGAAAGTAGAATTCTCATCTGAATCCATCCTCGATTAGCAGTCGGGGAGTTCATCATGGAGACAGTTTTCTACCTGAGAAATGAATATCGCTCTGTGCCTCGTCTGATAAACAGTATCGGGATCTCTGATTGACCATTCTGCCAGATTGTGTGGGCAACAAGGATGAAAAGCGCTAATCTCTAAATGTGAAATTCTCTTATCTCACACTTCTGGTATCTCTGTGTTCAAGGTCAGCAGGTTTTTTTGGGCTTGCCTGTCACAGTTGACTTGAGAACTGTTTTGGTGTTCGTGCGATGAGATCCTTTGTGGTCATTGTCATTGCGTAGGAGACGTGTCCTCTTTTCCTTGCGTGCTGGGATTTCTTTGCACCCTGTCATTTTGTCACTGCTGACCTCGGAATACTCCAAAAGGGACTTTCCCATAAGGTTGAGCGTGACATTCCTTGTATTCATCTTATGTTTATTCCCCTGACAGTTGTCAAGTGGCGAGAGTTTGTTCTCCGGGTCTAGGCCAAAACTACTACGACTACAGTAGATGCCCGACCTGACAAATCCATTTCTCCCCTAGGATCTTGTGACCCTTTGCTGTTGTTTTCACTTTGCTTGCTTCAAGGTTAGAACGGTAACCACTGAACTAACAAGCTCTTGCATTATTGCATTCTTTAATGGCGGGTGTGCACTGTGCGATCACTAGTCCTGAGAAAAATCTTCGATCGTAGCTGAAAATCCCAGGTCTTAGGTCGTACAGTGAGACAGAGATAAAGATTTAAAATAGAACCGTCGTACGACCAAAGACGAGCTACGACCGACATCAGGCAGTGTCTGATATTTTGGGACACTAGTCATAGAGTGAGCCTCCCCTCTCTGTCAGTGTCCCGTCAACACATCAGCATCACACCACATGCCGCCAGAGTCAAAGCAACCCAGACCGAGCATGAGCGGGTCCGACTGCGCATTTTACAGGACTTTCCCTGCACTTTTCCGCGAAAATAAACTCTACAACGACAAAACTTTGATCAGAGCTACGATTGTCTCTTTGAACAATCGTACAGTGGAGACGAGTGCAGCTCACAGTTTTACTATCCCCACGTCGTGCAATGTGACAGCTAAAAATCTTATAAGACAAAAAAAATCAGTATATACCCGCCAAAAAATAGCACATGTACACCCACCAGTGTTCCCCAGCCAGGGTACTGCGACCCCTGGGGTACTTGAGCACTTAGCAGGGGGTACTTGGTATTATTTGAGATTAAAAAGAAGGAAATGTGTTGTCGAAAGTTAATGATATTTTCGCTAAAATGTTTCAATTTGTGGGTATCTCAGCTACATTTGCACACTCTACCAAACACTGAATGATTGTGGTTTAGTGGATCACTTTGTAAAAATATTGGCAGGATCCTCGAGGTAGGGGGTACCTTCAGTCTTGAGTATGAATGAATGACTCAAGGGGTACGTGACATTTTTCTACTTCTCTCCAATAACCGTCTTCACTTCAAGCCAAATGTTTTGAGAGATGCAGGTTATAGGGGCACGCCGTTAGCATCATTTCCCACTGGCGCGCTGAGCTTAATTATCGGCATGCCCGTGTGCAGACTGCAGCACATCTCATCATATTAGGATGGGGTCCCTGCTGCGGAGCCCACACACACACACACACACACACACACACACACACACACACACACACACACACACACACACACACACACACACACACACACACACACACACACACACACACAGGTCCCACCTGACGGCCCGCACATTCAAATCTGGCACAGCTTAACTCCCCGCAACCTGCTAAAGTGTCATCTTCCACGCCTGCGCTGCACCTGAATGTGACATAAAGGAAGAGAGTAAAAATAGTGTAGTGTAGGCATGCCCAACAACAGGCTCACGGGCAGATTACAATATGAGATGTTTTGGGGAAATCCATTGTTAATTACTCTAGCATCACAAAATGAATTAAGCTATAGTTCCAGGTCTACATAAGCTGCCTTACTATTACTGGTTTATCAGTGGACAGAAAACAACACTATTCCTTTAGAGTAGGCTACGAAAGGCAGTGCCATTTAACCTTTTCACCCCTCTCCAGTTCAAGCTAAGACCTACAAAACTCATCTAAATGGATCTTTTTTGTCGCGTTGTCTCCATCGTTTTTTTATTGGGTTTTCATCCCATGTTTCCCACATTCTCATCACTTCTTTGTCACGTTTTGGTTGCACTTTTGTCACGTTTTCGTTTCCCTTCTGTTGCATTTTCACCCGTGTTTTCGTCTCATCTTGACACTTTTTTCAAGATGCTTTTAGATTTGGGTAAAGCCATATTGCAGATAATCTGCTTGGTTCAGGTGGAGGTTAAGAAGTTAAACATATTGCCGTATTGATTTGTTAGAAATCAGAGATATGTAAAACATACAAATCCTGAAAGTGACTGTATAGACCAGGTGTGCCACATAGAGAAAAATATACAAACAACTGGGCTGCACTCAGTAGAGGTCAGATATATAACTTCACCTCTGATGTATTAAAGTGAGCAAATTCAATAAAATGTTAACTATGCTTTTTAATTGAATATGCTACAAGCTTTCTATTAATAGATTTTCATTTATTATGTATATATATATTCAATTAAGGCCCCCCCCCCCCAAAAAAAAAGAAAAATACACATTTTTTTAATTTGCAGGGGCCAATTAAAAGTGGGTCGCGGCGGCAACTGGCCCGCTGGCCGTAGTTTGGACACCCCTGGTATAGACGGATGGATGAATGAATGAATGAATGAATGAATGAGTCTTCACAAACTCACTGTAGAGGTGGTTTGGAAATGTTGATAACAGAACATAACGATTGTCTATTGTAATGATTGTAACTTGTAATAAAAATGACATCAGAAATTGAGAATTATGAAGTAGATAGTGTCATAAATTACTTGGCCAAGGGAACCCGCTTTGAAGTCCATTTTGTGAAATGTTCAAAGTTACGTTTGCTACAGTGAATCTATTGGGGGCGAGTATACTGTAGTGTGACTGCTGTGTCTGGGGTGATAAGATCACACTGTCTTTTGATCCGTATCATCAGAATGACTAAGTAGCATCTCATACATATGAAGAAGAGCATTATAGAAACGTTTCAATTGTTCAAAGCTCAGCAAACCACAGGCAACAGTCTCATTTTCAAGCATTGCCCAGCCTCAATCTGCGCTTGTGCTTTTTGACGATTGTAGCTATATTTTCCGGGGTGTTTGCCTCGAGACGTGCAACCACACAGTGAAAGAAGAATTATCGTCTCCTATCTCAAAACGGCCTGCAGATAGTGGAAGAAATCGAAATAATACTGGTAATGTGTGGCCGGCAAAAAGGCAATTTCCTTCAGAGGCCACTGCGATTATGAGCTGGCCTTTGGTATTCATACTCGTGTGCATATATATTGGATTGAGTTAGATTCTCAGGGAAAAAATACACTGTTATTGAATTATGCAGTTTAGAGTGTAATCTATTGGGATTATTGGGCGAGTCGGTTTACCTGACAACTCGCATTAGGAGAAGTAAAAAAGTGCATCTGTCTAAGCCTCGCATGTGTTAATATTGTATTGAAAATGTGCTGTTTTCTGCCCCAGGGCGGTATCCACAAATCAACAACTCATTTACATCACACATCCCCGACACATCTGGTCATTATTATCTACACAGACCTTGATGGAAGCGCCTCACCTGCTCTGTGCATGGGAACGCAGAATAATAGGAAATGCAGGTGAGGAAGACTGTAGCTGCTAAGACGTATGGCTTTGGGCTTGCATCCCTAATCAAGCAATATTTCTCAGCATATGTTCCCTGTCACAGCGTTTCATCAATGACAAACATATCTGGCAACCCAAACAAATAAGTTTGGTGCTGGCAAATCAAGATTTATAAGACATGTTTTGTTTTGCACAAGGAGACAACTTCCCACAAAACTTCTGGGGTTAAAAAAAAGAAAGAAAAATGTTTAAATCTCTTCAAGGTAATGACTTGAAAAAAAAAAAAATGGTTATGTAAGGCCGCACTTAAAGCATTTGTGCTCTTTCATGTGTCTTTGAAGTGAATAGTAGGTAGATAATGTCCTTGTTTTGGAAAGCGGCCAGACGAGAAGTGGCTCTCAGGGACAAGAGGAAACAGGAGGTTACAAAAAGTGCACATAGATCTTTGTAATGTGTTTGCACATCGTGACAGGCAGGGAGCTTTATATGACTCTGGCTGACTTGACAATTAGACCAGTGGTTCTCAACCTGTGGTACATGGGCTTTTTTTCAGATACTCAGGGTCATATGGAATTTAATTCATCTACATTTATGCTTCAGTGATGTTATGCATTTCTTCACTTGTAGACATGGTTTAACTTAACACAGTTCAGACATGATTTATTCCATTTCCAATTTAATAATAATAATAACAATAATGGCTTATACTCATATTGCACTTTAGAGTCAGAATCAACTTTATAGTCATTGCGTTACTACACAACAAAATTTGATTTGAGGCTCGGAGTAGGTGCATTAAAAACACAGAATACAATAAAGAATAAAAAGTACAGTAATAAAAAATACTTCGATAGTCTTTGGGCCAAATGACTATTTAATTCAAAGATGGCTGTCAGGAAAAAGCTATTTCTTAGTCTGCTGGTGTGAGACTTGGCCCGATATCTCTTTCCTGAGGACTACTGCCTCCAGGAAAGGGCTGTAGTTCAGCTTGATAATACAAGCCTGTATTGATAATACAGGCTTGATAATACAAGCCTGTATTATCAAGTTTCTCAAAGCGCTACACTGTAGTTACTATTCATTCATGATATACTCTGTGATGGTAAGCTCCTGTTGTAGCCACAGCTGCCCTGGACTAGACTGATGGAAGCGAGGCTACCCTCACTTGCTCACTCGCTCAATCAGGCTTCCTGGTGTTTCCCAAATGGTCTCCCATCCAAGTACTGACCAGGCCCTTCCCTGCTTAGCTTCTGAGATCTGTTGGGATCAGGCAGAGCAAAGGCGGCCACAATTTAGCTTTATATTCGACCCTTTTTGATCCGGTTTGATCTAGGTCTAAGCCTGGTGTTACATAAAAGGTCACATATTTTTATTAAGGTGGCACTTGTGTGAAAAGTTGGACAACCCCTGGCAAAGACTACACATTATATAGCAGCAACCGGTGTGGCATAGTCACATTCAAATTGTCCTAAAAAGCTACAACCCAAATGAAAATATTAATTTAGCCAATAGTCAAGTGGTTAAAGCTGCTGCGATTCCCATGTCCCATGTAAAGCGCTTTATGACCATGTCTACATACATTCCTTCCTTCCTGGATGAACGCCTCTCCCCGGTCTTCACCCTCTTTCACCCTGAACTGTCCTGTCTAATAAAGCTAATATGAATCACTGAAATAAAATAAACAATAATGCAGTTTGTCCTTATTTTAGTTCAAGATCAAGCACTAATCAGGAGCCTGACGATCAAAAGCAAATCAAAACAAACGAAACAATAACTGTGATTTTTGGTAAGGTCCCATAACCCCTCTGAAAACGGTCCACTTTCGGGTCCCGAGCCAGTAGTTGCGAAACCCTGGGCTCCAACATCAGTCTAATGTGCCATAATGTATTCTTCCCTCCACCGACTGGCTACACGGCTTGAATTTTGATAGCATAACCCGGCCTGTCTATCCTTTTGCTGACTAATGGAGGTTTAGACGCTGCAATACAAAAGTGGCAAGTTAATTCCTCCCCCTGATCTTTACGGAGATGTAGCGGCACCATTGAAAGTGAATTAGTCATAGGACGCAGTGTGAACTCTGGCTTTCACTGCATTGTACTTAGAAAGTTGTCTAGACCTTGGTGACAGAGCGCTTAATGATAAAGTTTTTATTATACAATGGTTTTTAGAGGAAAAGCTCCTGTGGCATACATTAAAGTGATGCTATTGGAAGAGAGATTTCTGGCAGTAGCAATAAACGCCTGGCACACATTTGATTTGTGTTGGCAAGATAAACACATTGATGAGTGAACTTTATAGAAAAGTCAGTACTAAATATATGGGATAACTTGGGAAATAAGAACTCCTGCCATGAGGTATATTTTGTAGTTTGAGCCTTTACCCCTAAACAACATAATTCCTGGGTTAAAATAGGTCTGAGCAATAACTGGACTTCACTATTGCCGTAGGTGTGATGAAAGATTTGAAATTCATAATTCCCTTAAGTGTAAAGTATAACACATGAACATCGGCGAATGTGCGAGACAGAGCACCTGGATCTGAGTGTAAGCCGCACATATTGGATTTGTGACATTTTGTGATATGAGATTATTTCTGCACCTGAGCCGGGGCGTCCGCGCTGGAATGTGACACTTGAGTAATCATACGTTTAGTGGGTTTCTGGGTTTGAAGCGTGGTCACTGACTTCTGTGTCAAAAACCTGTGATGAAGGTGATACAGTGTCACGCATCACAGAGGTTATCTCAGACCCTCCTGCCCCAGCGTGCCTCCTCAATCTGCGCCTCCATTCAGCTACAGAAGAAAGAGCTGCTCTCCATCTTCTGGAGATGAGTATAGCAAAGACTCACAAGGTTAATTGAGTTCACTTATTTAGTCACGGAAACAGTGTGTCCTTGTTTGGCAGGAGTTGCATTTAATTTTCCCATCTGCTTGTCTGACATTTCTGTCAAAAACCTCCCATCTCAACTCGAAAAACAAACATCACTGTAGTTGCCATTCATTACAGCACAAAGGCCCAGGCAGCCCTGAAGCAGCCTGTGAAAATCAGTATCTGATGAGCTGTTGAACGTACAGCGTATGGAGGCTTCACTCTGTTGGCCAAAAATGTTTTGGGATTTTTAGGATGTACTGTAGGTCTGTTCACCTTTTCACAACACTTATCCACATTGTTCCATTGGTTTGGTTCTTGCTCTTGCTTCCCATTTGCAATTGCCCTTGGGTTTTCCGCACTTCACAGGTAGAAATTTGATCCCTGTGTGAAGTCCTCCTGCATAAGTGTCCTCCAGGTGCTCCAGTTTCCTTTACCATTACAAACATGTACAATAGGTCAGGATAAGTGAGAGTGTAGGACAGGGATCGCCAACAGTTGACCAAATCCGGCCCACGAGATGATTCAATCCGGCCCCTTACTTGTAGAGCACAAAATACTGAGTATGTCAAAAAAGAAAGTAAGTCTCTAGCCCATTCCTGTACGGAGTTATTAATTTTTAAAGAAATAACCAGAACCCTCTCTCCAGCCACGAGGGAGCAGCTTAAATAAAGAAAGGAAAGAACTCCACACGTGTCCAGCAGAGGGCACAGACATAATGAGAGATCATGATATAAACAACACATTATAATCACGTGGTAATGGACAGTCTGCCCCTGGGTGGCTGTGGCTACAATTGTAGCTTAGTACAAAGCCGAGGTTACAGTCCTGTCAGGCTCATTATTGTTAATTTATTGATGAAAGTTTTCTCAGTAGTTTATTCCCAATCAAAACACATTTTCCTGGAGCTTTTCTTTATGGACCCCAGCAATACACTACCGATATATTTTGGCCCCTGCGAAATTCACTTGGAGACCCCTGGTGTAGGACAACAGATGGAAATGACCCCGTGGCTACAATCTGGAGAGGTGTGTTTACATGCATGAGCCATTGCCTGGCTCTGACGTACTATTCCCTGTCCATTCCACATAGGGAAGTTAGTCTGGTCACGGAGCAGTAGGAGCAGTTTGATGGGTCGGGGCCTCATGCGCTCAGACTGTCAGTGAAATAAACCAATCAGCAATTAGCGGACGTGACGACAGATGTAGTCCAACTCTACAACATAGCGGCGCAGCGAGTGATGTAACTTTGTCAATTCTCTGTGATGGTCTTGAAACAATCAGCCACTTGTTTACCGTGTATGTTCAGACCATAGACAAATTATATTAATAGAACGTCATTACCCACTCGTCATTACTACGTTCAAGGGGGAAATCATGGCGGATTTACAGACTCCTCCTCCCCAGCTCTGATGAAGCATGTTCCTAAGGGCATAAGGGCGGGATCTTCACTGTAGACTCGACCCTTACGTGACATGCAGTTCGCTCTGCTCCAATGCAGTCCGATCCTCATTAGTACGAGATTTCGAAAACATTTCTTACGAAAACCAGTTTGGTTTCTTTAATTGTAACCCAGCATTATCGCAGGAGGAATATCTAGCTGTAGAAAGTTTCAGAAAATTAGAAACCAGGCTTTAAAGTTGTTTTTAACGTGTCTCTTTAACCCTAAATGCTTTCCAATGGGGTGCTAGCGGCTATGTGGAGGTACTACAGCAATGGCAGAGCAATGCCGGCCTCTAGTGTCGTCGTCACAAAGCAGAGCAGCCAGAGGCCATAGGTCCAGACCCACCCTCTTTCGTGTAGAGAAGAAGTAGGTGGGGTTTACCAGGTTGCATGAGCCCCATGTGCATTAATCCAGCAGATTGTCTGAATTAAAAAAGGTGGGCAAAAAGCTGAGGACAAATATCCTGACCATGGCAATACCTACCTTAATTCCAAACAGTGTTCAGAGTTAATCTATCCCTGTAACAATGCTACATGTTTTCTAGTCTATTTGTGCCTTTACATACTTATTTTCCTTACAGAATTCACGTCATTACATATTAAACTATTAATAGCTAAAGTTGGCAATAGAAATAGGGCACATTATTCCACTCTTACTCTCCCCTTAATTCACCGTCCTGTCCTACTGTATCTTCCTAACCATTATGAACGGGCAGTGCACTCACTTAGCCGTCTCTGATGAGTTTATCTGTCAAACGCAGTCTCCCAGTGGGCTCCATTGTGTTTATGTGAGTGAAGAAATCCCCTGCCCTGGCTCTTCAGTAAGTGTTAGATAATATATAGTATAGTCTTGTGCTCGAAGTAAGAGACGGATGCATTAGTTGATGTCTATTCATGAACACTCGCTGTGACATTGTTATAAAGCGGTTGTTTGTTGTCGATGTTCTCTCTGTTTTCTGTCTTCCATCTCTAATAGGCACTGATAGCTTGATAAAGAAGATCATTAAAGTGTCATTAGCCGGAGAGCTCTAAGGCAACAGCCTCTGAACAAGACATTTTGTTGATCGTATTATACTGAAAGTTTTTTCTCTTCATTTTTAACTAGATTTAGTTTCAGTGTTTTAAAATCAGAACGAGAATTACTTTATTGATCCTTGATGGGAAAGTCTTAGTGTAACAGTGAAAGCTACATTGCTGAACATTCCCAGTTTTATAGAGCGATTAAACTGTTGTAAAACTCAACACATAACAAAACATAAAACATGTCAGCGAATACCAAACATGCCCCTGATGCTCAGCTAGACGCCAACACTGATGGTTTCCAGTAGGTGATTAAAACAAAGCATTTGGATAAGGGCTGATTGTACTTGAACAACACCATAGACTTTAGTATACTGTACATTAAAAAAACTAAAACTATTTCTACTACTTTCCTAGTTCAACTGGGTACTCGACCATCCAGAAAAACGTGTTAAATCCATGTTGTTTTCTTATATAAGTCTTGTCTAGTCTATGTGATTCTCAATACTAGCAACAATGAAGCCCCACAGTGTCGTCTCGGATTGAACACTTGACTGAATTCGTAAAAGTGGGCCATGCTTTGTCATATGTATGCTTGTGTTTGAGAAAGGTGATTGCTCTCAAAGCACACTCTGAGTTGCTGTTTATAGAGCCAAGGAGTTTTAAATTGAAGGGAGTGAGTGGATTTAAGAAGCTGTAAATCTTCTTGCATTAGCAGATTCCATAAAGTGCAACTCTTCACTTGTTCAATTGATTAAAAGCCCTGCTCTGCCATTGTCTGGCGTATAAAACTATCAACTAAGTGATTTATGTTCATATAAGTGACACAAAGTAACAAATCACAAGCCGGAGAACAAATGAAGGTATGGAGGCGCCACTCAACTCTCCAAAGCACAGTCCTGCATCAGAATCATGCTGTTCATTCAGTCAGAACTCTACTGCCCCCAAGTGGCGTTGAATAATAAATGAATGCTTAATGCATCTCAAACACATAACTATCTTTGATATTATGATGTCTGCAGCATTCTTACAACGGAGCTGTTCTAGCATAGTTCAGAATCCTTTTTTTCCCCTTAATAATGGCACATAATCAAAACTGGTGTATGAATGAGCGTGTGAATGGGTGACTGGTTCCTTGATGTAAAGTGCTTTGAGTGCCTTAAAGCAGATAGAAAGGCACTATATAAATGTGACCATTGACCATTGATCAGGTGTTGGGGTTGTCCTGAGCGCACCGCCATTGTGGGCCTGACCAGCATGTTTTTGGAGGTTGGAGAAACCGGAGTACTGCCTTCAGTTTGTCCTTATTTCAGAGCATGGTGTCCCACACTGGTCCTCCACCTCCTCCTTCCTATTCCTCCTGCGAAGCTTCCTCCACTCCACAACATTCTTTCACCATCTTCTGGGAGGAGAGTAGTATTCATAAGCCTCTATTTATTCAAACCTTCTAACCTTAAAACAAAATAACTGGACTTACTTTTAAAAGAAACACTTCACTCCGTCTTGAAAGCTTCCTCTTGGCTGGTTTTGGTGAGCGTCATGTCCCCTAGATATACAGTAGATGTGGGCGTGGGGGCCCCGGACATGGCCCCTAAACCTGTATTTATTCCTCATTTATTGGGTTGAGTGTTGATGAGTTTTCAAATTATTATTATTTTTCTTCTTTGCATCATATACAGTAGAGCAGGGGTGTCGAACTCGTTTGGGTCGAGGGTCGAAATTCAGCTCCCACAGCAGGTCGCGGGCCGCAAATATTGTAAAGGACTGTGGCCTCATAAATAACATCTTTCACTTATTGCGCTTTATCAGCCTGTGTCACATGTTTCTCAAAGTGCTACATAAAGTCATCACTCCACACTCGATGGCAGTAAGTTACTATTGTAGCCACAGCCATCCTGGGGCAGACTGACCATTTACCTCATGGCTTTAATATGCCGTTTATGTCCTTATCTCTTATTATGTCAGTGCCCTCTGCTGGACACGTGTGGAATTCTTTCCTTTTTTTAATTTAAGCTGCCCCCTAGTGGCTTCTGGAATGGGATAGAGACTTTCATGCTCCTCAAAAGGGCCACAGCGACCCACGGGCCTTGACCATCACACATGTGCAGTAGCTCTACCTGACATAGTTTTATGAATATTCAACAGAGAGAGATGTATGTGTCTGCGGTAACTTCTTCTATCTATATCCATTTCTTTCCTCTTCATTATAATGCAAACATTTGAGCACATTTTTTAATCAATTGGGAGGAAAAAAGTGCAGCCATATGTACTGTGTATATTTTAGTCACAGCCTGTGAAAAAGAGGTCTTGAAACAGTCTGTGAACGCCGTCACTTTAGCATTAATTCTCTCGTGCCTAATTAAACTCGCTCCCTCTATCTCATTGCAGTGTTCATCATGGCTGCAGGACTCCTTGTCTACCCCTTCGGCCTGAACTCCAACCTGGTGCGGTCGTTCTGCGGAGAGGCCGACATCTACAACGCCGGGGAGTGTCAAATCGGCTGGGGATACATGCTGGCCATTGTCGGAGTCATGCTCACAGTTTTCTTGCCCTTTTTTGCCAAATATGCACCGAAAGAGCAGCTTTCTCCAACTCCACTGCCCACGCTGTTATAGTGCACTGAGCCGCCATTGTTCTGGACTTTGTCAATGCTCATTAACCTTGTCATGGAGAGACGTGGACCATTGTGCTCGACTGGTGTTGTAAGCCCCTCAAAAAGCCCCAGAAAAATCTAGAAAAAATGTCTTCCCAGGTTTAAATACTGTTTCTTTCTGTCTTTTGTTTAACTTAATCCCTACGTTCAGTGTGAATCCCAAATTGTTTATGTAATGATTTATAAGGAACCGTTTCTAAAAACATTCCAATTTTGTCTTTTATCTTGCTAACGTGAAAATAAGCGACCAATAAGATATTATCACAGGCCAAGAGGGACACTTTACGAACGGGATTTCCAAATTGGTTCAGCAAGATCCTCAGAAGATGTTCAGCAGAAGATCAATGCATTGGATTGTACATAGAACATGGACTTACAAAGCCATGCATTAAGATCAAAGATGGGGCGCGTCGGCATTTGACATTTTAAATTGTGCTTTCGCCTTGTATCCAGGCGGTAAAGACAAACTTAAACACAGTGTAATTAATGTCAACGAAAAGGACAATACCCCCTGCTTTTGACCTGCCAAAAGGACACGTGAAAAGAGGAAGTCAAATGTAATAAAAGCAGTGTTGTCATTTGTTGTAACGTCAAGACGCAGCATTCTTCCCTTGTCAACTCTCTAAATTCGTACATTTTGCTTGTCAAACGTAAGCAATTTCTCCTCTTTTCAACAAAGACTTAATTCAGGAAAAATCGATGCAAAAGGCAGGGAAATACGTTTTTAAGTAAATGTCAAAAATGCATGATGGCTTTTGTTATCGGTAGAACATTTCAATGTGATCTGACCACTTTGTGCCTTTGACATTACCAAGACAAGTGTTAAATACAATTATCAGGTCTCCTCTTTTTCTGCTAAAAAAAAAAGAAAAGAAACAAGCTGTGGATTCTCGTGTGTGAAGTGCATTTTTTTAAATTTTGGTTCTTGTTTTTGTGGTAAGGTGTCTTGTCTATACCTGATGCAGTATGATCTGTTGCAAGTTATTTTTCCGTAAAGATGTTGTACTTGCGGGCAATGGCAGAGGGCGGGGTAAAGGAAAACATCGTTCAGCTATGTCCCAGTTATTAACGTCGCAATGTCACACATTTTAGTGATACAACTATTGTCGGATAAGTATTACGGTTGCTACAGTTTCTCACACACACAAAAACTTGTGTGACTAGAGCTGGGTACTATTACATTTTTTGGGTTACCGGTACTTTAAGAGCCCAGACACACTGGCCACGTTTTCTGCGCATTTATGACCCATTAAAGCAATACTAAGTAACTTAATAAATCCTTTTCGTTGTTCCTCTGGGGGTAATACAAGTGTTAATGGCTCCCCCTGGTGTCTCTGGCCAGAAAACCACAATTGCAACTTGACAGCCACCGGACCGGAGTCACCAATACACACTAATAGAATCGAGGAGGAAGCTAACAGGCTAACTGCGGGCTGGCGCCACTTATAATAATGCATTGGTTTTATATAGTGCTTTTCTAGACACTCAAAGACGCTTTACATCGCATTATTCATTCACTCCATACTCGGTGGTGGTAAGCTACTGTTGTAGCCACAGCTGCCCTGGGGTAGACTGACGGAAGCGAGGCAACCAGTCTGCGCCATCGGCCCCTCCGACCACCACCACTCACTCACACACTACATTCGCTAGGCTTCCTGGTGTTCCCAAACGGAGAGCTTTTGGGTTTGGGTAAAGCCGAACTGGAGAAACTGCGCTCGGTTAAGCCGGGGGTTAAGAGGTTGCCAGTAGTACTTAAACTTTCTCCTGATACTGTTCTGGTACCCAGCTCTACATGTGACAACTTTAATACACACAATTTACATGAATAAAATGGACCACTTGTTTTTGTGCAATCTTAAAACAAATTTGGTTGTGACTTAACAAATCACATATTTTATTGATTTCAAATAATAGATTACTTTATTCTCATGATTTCATTGTGGAGTCTAGGATCACTTAGGAATATCATTAATGGATTCACATAATCCATTAATGATATTCCTAATCCCTGATACAATTTACCATGGCATCCCAGTTTTGCTTAACCTTAATCGATGTGGGTCATGTAAAAAAAGTAATAATGACATTTCCTTTCTTTTTTGCTCCTCTCAAACATGATCAAATCGTGTGTGAAATGTGGCTTTAAAAAAAAAAAGAATCTTTTGAATAAGCTGAAGTGTTAGTGAGCTTTCAGTCTACGTTTCGTTTTATTAAGTGCTGAAACCATTCTCCTCCAGTTTCAAGGACCACCTGTCTGCTTCCTCACTTACCATTATTGTACACTGCCAATTTCATTCAGCCCTTTTCCCTGTGTGTAATTCTGTGCAAACTAGTGTTAATACTGGGTTAAACATTTCCAAATAAAGGTCTCCAATGGCAAGCGCTGAAAATAGAGAATAATTATGTGGCGTATGTTACGGAAAGAAAGTAAAGTTTGTGTGTGATACTGTTTCCTCCTCTGTGCTGGACTGTCTGAATGACCGGGGCGACTGCACTGGATTTATCCCTCTATTTGTTTAACAGTTGTGTGTAAAGTCTCAGCACTGGCGAAAATGTTTTATTAGAGTAGAGAATTATTGTTTTGTTTTCCATTGTGATGTTGGACTGTAAATAAACGTAACTGTTCTTAATCTTGTCATGTTGTTCTAACCTGCTTTGAGAAATATATTTTCAGATGACAATGTTCTTTGCTTTGATGACCTGAGCGTGCTTTGTGGATTATTAAATGCAATTAAAGGCTCATAACTCACAGACCATTAATAAAATATACTTCCTTTTATATCATTTGTAAAGAAACAAACAAAAGAGAAACGTGTACTAATAAGTCATAACATTGAACAGCTTTGCATTTCAAGGGTTGAACAATTACCAATAAAACGGTGTGAACCTGAACTTCTAATAACACTCTTCTGCAGAATTGCTTTCTGTCAGGAGCTATTCATGCCTAGACTTCGCTGAAAGTCTTGACCAGCGCCCTCATTTCTGCATCACAGACTCTGACAGCCTCTTGTGCATTCCTCAGCTCGGAAGGCAGCGCCGGCCTGATGGAAACGCACACAAGGACGTTTCTGCTGCGGTCGTAGTTCCCAACACAGCGATGCACTTGGCCACGAATGAGACGGGGCAGCTCCTTCTCCTGTTGGGCAAGACGTGGGGTTACAAAAATCTGGCACAATGACGACATTTCAGCATTTACATTATTTTTTTTACACACGTTTTCATAGTACACGCACTGGACGACTTCCTTCCCATCCCGTATGAGGAAGTTCTTTGCTCCGTGTGGGCCCAAAGTGACAGCGGAGTCCAGAGTAGCTGTGAAAGATGGAAATGCATGTTCTACGGATGAAAGGACTGATGTATGTAAATGAAACTGCTCCCACTGACCAAATAATTCAAATAAATGTGGAGCTTTGTCTCTGAACTGGCTCCAGTGTCTCATCCCGTCAATAACTGCAGTAAGGATCCGCAGAGATATCGCATTTGCTGGTTTCATCTGTCAGAAAAACAACAAAAACAAATTAAAAAAACAATCGATTATGAACAGTGCATAATCTAAATGAATAGTTGAGGTCACTTGAAAGTGTGGGGTGCTGGGCTTAATGTCTTTCTTCCTTTCCAACACAGGAGGCTGCGGGCCAAAGCTGTTAGTGAAGTTCCAGGCTTTGGACTGTTGCTGGCCTGCGTGAGAGGTGGGCCGGGTCGGTGCTTGAGCAGGAGGAGGCTGATGGGCCACCTGCTGGGAGAACTGATAAGCCGCCTTGGGAGGCTTGTGGGATGGCTGCTGGTACATCGGCGAGGGCCCAGAGCTCCCTTGTCCACTGCGGTTGTTCCGTTGATATTGATTGAATTTGGAGTTTAAACCAGCCTCAGAATCTAATTGTCTCACGGACGGATTTGTCTGCCCCATTTTAAGGCTGAGGAAAAAGAACATGAAAAGGAACATGACTCAATCCAATACAATGTGTAACAGTTCCATAGCCTTAAACACTAAAAACATACCTTGTGTTTCCTGCTTTATATGGATGAGGTAAAGGGGCATACTGCTTCACTGGTGGGGCGGCTCTGGGGGCTGGCCTGTTGTCCCTGTACTGATATTGAGGCTGTAATGACTGGTGAACACTCTGTTCTTGTTTAACACTCATATCATGGTCTGTGGTTTGATAGAATCCAAAGCTTCCTGTTGGAGATTTAAAAAAAAGCATTTCAATTGATATTATAATCATAACCAGATCGTATATACACCTTTAAAGGAATGGTTCACCGTTTTTGCATACTGAGATATGTTCTTACTTGAGCTTAGACGAGTTGATGCGTACCTGTCTGTTCTTGTGCGTACCCTCAGTCACGCAAAAAGACCAAAGATGTTGCTTGCATTTGGCCTCTCCCAATGTATTCCTATAGCTCCAAACGTGATGAATTTAGAAGCGACCAAGCTCTTCCACGGGCACGAACACAGACCAGACAAGTACGTATCAACTCGTCACTGGATGTTTTCATTTCTCTCTCCCACGATCTACCACCCCATCTCTCAACTTCCCCCCTGTTACCACTTCTTGAAGAGGCCACTCTAGCAAGTTATCTTTGGTACCTAGTGTTTTGATGTACTAATGGTGCCACCTGCTGACAGAATAGTTGTAGTGGTCATGTTGCACTGAATGAAAATACCTGGCGCTTTATTGTATGGCGGAGGTGCAGCAGTGCTGGAATTATTCATGTAGCCATTGAAACTATAAGCTTCATTTGCTGGAGGTGCAGATGTCAAAGGAACACGACTTCTCTTCTTTTGATTGAAGAGTGGGACTGAAACAGAACCAGAAACACACACATTACTTCAACAACCCAGTCAGAACAGAGATACTATTTGTCTCTTACCGCACCTGTTGGAAAAGTCAATGGGTTTTCTTGGCGCTTCATTGTCGTGGTTCAGTCTGTCAACTAAAATATTTTAAGCTTTAACAACAATTTAGTCGTTGTAAAAAAAAACAAAAAACATTAACCGAAGAATTTCATGAACCGGAGCATTAATTTTTTACTAAGGATGGATGCGGTATCAGCTTGCTAACCTAGTGTTTGCTAGCATCAACTAACTGTAAACCTTTGAGAAAAATGTAAACATCGGTTTTTATTTATTATTATTTTTTCTCCGTAACTATTATACTACAGAGAGTGCTGCTGAAGATTTATACATGTAAATATTTAAATACCAGTTTGGAGTAAAAAAAAAAAAAAACATTCACAAATTTAAACAACAGGGGGCGTTCAGAGCTGCTGAGGTTTCTGCTGCTTGTAGTTCACAGTCAGAGCCAGGGGTAGTGTATATATTTTTTAACGATAATTTTATTTATTTATTTACATATTTATTTGTGGTCTATTTCTGTCTTTGGACAGGCCGTAAATGATTACAGAGTGGGAAAATAATAAATAAAATTGTTGCCAGTCTATGAGAAATTCCACAGTTACCATGGAGATCGGCCATCTTTGCATACATTTCCATTGACTAACACGAGCTAAAAACAGTATAAAAAGTGGAGAAAATAGCCGTGGAACAGCTCCGTTAGCTGCTGAGTTACTGCTACATCTAATACACTGTGGTGTCCAAGTGTTTTAATGTGAACAATAACTCCAGTGTTTTAACTTTTAAAATGTCCATTAGTTTACAATTGCTGAGTCCAATAATGATTAGCGGTATGAGTCGACATCACATTCCCCGAAGGAAAAAACAATAATAATAAATCTAATAACAAATATAATAATATAGGACAATAATGCTGTCCACTAGGAATATTTAGACAAATACGTGGAAACTCTTGAGTCCACAATCTTCTGGAAGGTTCAGGCCAAAACCTATATATACTTCCAGAGAACCATTCAATGCTATGGACATCAAACCAATCTGGCAACCCGAGCGTAGTTCAGTGGGAGGCGCTACGCCACACAGTAGTTTCTGGAAAGAACCTCATGCATGCACCATGGAGAAAGTGAGTGGTCATCGTCTTCCTTATTTAATAGAAATGAAAGGTTGCTTCTAATTAACTGAAACGTTTGTGTTAGGATGTGTTGGGTTACCTTACTGTGTGATCTCTGTTTAAGTGGGCAGTCTCCAGGGTGATTCATTGTACGGGTAGAACAGCAGCTAGCTAGTCTGCTAGCTTGCTGCAATGTGTTCCTGGTGTAACTTATGTCTGATGCCGCTTCACTAGAAATCTGGAAATGAATAATGAGGGCTGGTGAAACTTAATTTTTCGAGCGATATTTTGATATTCATGTTGATATCACTGGATGTTCCGTTTCTCACGATGGCACCGTTCTGTAGCTTGTCATTCAGCGAGTATGACTTCCCGAGAGTTTAATTGTGTCTTTGTCTGTTAGTCCATAGAAATCTAAGCATTCATCCAGTAATTATTTTTTTTAAGTCAGGTTTTGATTTTTATTAAAATTCCTTTTGATATACCTCGCTAACCCTTAGTGCTCAAACCCAAAGTTAGTAAAGCAAGTGCTTTGATTTGCCAATGGCATATTATGACATGTGCGTCATATGCAGGTGTTTTCTTTATGGTCGCTCAATTGTACAGTATATTGTACATTATATTGTGCTCTTAATATTTTTGGATCGGCTTCAGTCTTGTCCGGGGCAGCTGCTCTCACCCCGGCGGATCTTTCTAGACTCACAGCACACGGCCCGCTGTCATGGTTACAACCGTAAAGTGTCAAAACTGTCGGATATCTCATGTGGTTTTAATTTTGGCCATAATATCATCTAACAGGATCTTATGTCCCCAAGTCACCTAAATGTTTCCGCCCCATAGATCATATTTCTATGACTAAGGGCTGTACATCCCTCTGGGGCTTCTATACCACTACTGTTCATATTATATTCAACTCACTGCCATGTTTAGCGAGTTGATAATGATTGAATAAACCCCAAAATGTCTTCCAGCGAAGTTAATTTGTTGATATTGTTAACTGTTTGTTGAGTTGAGGAGTTGGCATTCATCCATAAGGCAATTAAAACGTTTTAAACTAAATGTTGCTTGTTTTTTCTATTTTATTTTGATTCTAATAAAATCACATGCTTGAAAGTGTCAGATGCAGTGTTTTAGGGGGGGAAAGTACCACTTCGCAATTTTGAGCAGGCAAGCTGTTTAAATGTCTGTGTATGGTTGTTCAAACACATTTTATTAATAACTGTGATTTGTGTTTTTTTTTTTTTTTTAGGTTTCGTCATTGAAAGACCAGGGAAACAAGGCACTGAGTGCAGGAAATGTTGATGAAGCTATAAGATGCTACAGCGAAGCAATAGCTCTTGATGCCTCCAACCATGTTCTTTTCAGCAATCGTTCAGCTGCTTATGCCAAGAAAGGAAACTATGACGGTGCTCTCCAGGATGCCTGTCAGACCATCAAGATTAAACCTGACTGGGGAAAAGTAAGATTTACTTCTTTATTGTGGCTTTTAAACAAGTGACAGTTTTTCATTCCCAACGAAAATATGTTTATTTGTGACCCATCAGGGCTACTCTCGCAAAGCTGCAGCACTAGAATTTCTTGGCCGACTAGAGGAGGCCAAAGGAACTTACCATGAGGGTATTCGGCAAGAGCCAAATAACCAGCAGCTGAAGGATGGTTTACAGAATATTGAGGTTCGGCTTGCAGGTAGGTCATTATTTATACAAACAATGACCACTTCTGGATACACTTATTATTTAAGAATGATTATGTATCACTAATTCATGTTTGTTTGTTTTTTGACAGAAAAGACAATGATGAACCCCTTTGCCATACCCAACTTGAATGAAAAATTGCAGAAAGATTCTCGGACACGCGAGTTGTTGTCACAACCAAGCTACAGAGAACTGCTTGAACAACTTCGTAATAATCCCTCAGCGCTTGGAACGTATGAATTTCATTTTATTTGTGCATTACATAATAAAAAACATCTCTTTTGCTGGTGGTAATCATTTGATTTATATTAACTATATAATATTTCTTATTTCAGAAAGCTCCAAGACCCTAGAGTAATGACCACACTGTCTGTGCTGCTCAACCTGCCAGACATGGGAGAGGAAGATGATGAACCCACACCTCCTCCACCTCCCAAACCCAAGGAGACGCAACCCCCTCCCCCCAAAGAGGAGGACCTTCCTGACAATAAGAGAAATGTAAACTATGAACAAAAATACTTATTAAGGCTGTTTTGAATAAAAGTGTTAATTATTAAAATCCCTTTTTCAGGCCTTAAAGGAAAAAGAACTTGGGAACGTTGCATATAAGAATAAGGATTTTCAAAATGCACTGAAACATTACGATGAAGCGATGAAGCATGATCCTACCAATATGACCTATCTTTCTAACCAAGCAGGTATTTTATCCGTGCATTTTTTTTTTAAATGGTTGTTGACACAATTTTGTTCGCTGGTTGTAATTTTTTTTTTCCTCTTTTAGCCGTGTACTTTGAACTGGGAAACTATGAAAAGTGCCGAGAACTGTGTGAAAAGGCTATTGATGTTGGCAGAGAGAACAGGGAGGACTACAGACAAATAGCCAAGTAAGTTCTCTCTGAACTAAAGCACAACTTTTGTCTTTTTAAAAAAAATATGTACATGTCTGATTTTGTTATATGTATTACTTAATCTTGCAGGGCATTAGCTAGAATTGGTAACTCGTACTTCAAGCAGGAAAAGTACAAAGAAGCAGTTCAATATTTTAACAAGAGTTTGACAGAGCATCGTACCCCGGATGTTCTTAAGAAGTGTCTACAGGTGGGATCATTTAAGCAAATATTGTGGTCTGTTAAAATGCTGTTTTAAATCAATCATAATCAATCATAATTTTCCCCCTTAAAGGCAGAGAAAATCCTTAAGGAGCAAGAGAAACAGGCTTATATCAACCCTGAATTGGCTTTGGAAGAGAAAAGCAAGGGCAACGAGGCCTTCCAGAAAGGTTACTAACTTACTTTGACTCAACTATTCATTTTGTTTTAGCTTAATTTTATTTAAATGTATGTGTAATTTTTAAACATGCGTTCTTTCTTTAGGCGATTACCCTGTTGCCATGAAGCATTACTCTGAGGCCATCAAAAGAAATCCCAATGACGCCAAACTGTTCAGTAACAGAGCTGCATGCTACACAAAGTTGGCAGAGTTTCAACTTGCATTGAAGGTATTGTCTATTGTCTGTTTTTGTTTTTCCTTTTTCTGTTATTAATTTTTCTGAACACTGTTTTTTGTTTTTTTAGGATTGTGAAGAGTGCATCAGGCTTGAGCCAACATTCAGTAAGTTTTTATTTCTGCTTCTGTGGCACATGCAGCTTTGTTAGGTTTAATCCTAATGTTTGGAATATTTGTCTACAGTTAAGGGATACACACGGAAAGGAGCTGCTTTGGAGGCAATGAAAGATTTCACAAAAGCTATGGATGTTTACCAGAAGGCACTGGACCTTGACTCTACTTCAAAAGTAAGTTCGACGTAGTCATAATTCGGCTCTAGACTAAAGTAAATCCATACTTTTGATCTAATTTGTTATTCCAAATACATCAATGCAACAGACTATTATGAAACAAAGCTAAATCTATCTCAAATATATGGAAGGATAAAATGCTAAACCTTTGTGTCCTCCATATCTAGGAAGCATCAGAAGGCATTCAGCGCTGTATGATGGGTCAGGCTGTGAGGAATGACACCCCAGAGGAAGTGAAGCAGAGGGCTATGGCAGATCCAGAAGTGCAGCAGATTATGAGTGACCCAGCCATGCGCTTGATCCTCGAGCAGATGCAGAAAGACCCACAGGCTCTTAGCGAGTAAGTTTGTCTTTCTTAGATTTTCAGAATGCATGTAGGTACAGAGTAAATGGTAATATTCTCTTTGTTTAATTCCACAGTCACTTAAAGAACCCATTCATTGCTCAGAAGATTCAAAAACTTATTGATGTTGGACTGATTGCCATCCGCTGAGACAAAGCTCCATGTACGACGACAAACCAGTGGGGAACAAAGTCACATCTCAGTTATTACATTCTCTTGCCTTTAAAACAATGTTTAGTCTTTCTAAGACTGTATTTTTATAGGTTACACTGTCAATGCATTGTATCTAGAGCTTGCATGTCATGTTCATATGCGAAAACTTTGAGGCAACTGGATTGTTTTTATATACATGTCCTTACTGTAATCTCAAAAAATGCTTGGGCAATAAACCCATTGGTGAAAGGGCAAATCCACCCTCAAGCACACCATATTTCCGTCAACCCTTAAGTTAATTTTTCATGTTGCGTACACGTGTTTATTATAGATTACAAGCAAACGTGTCAGTTTGACTGTGTTGTCCTTCTCAAGGCCTGACTAAAACTATTCAATAATCTAAAGGAACTCCTCTTTCATTGTACTTGTATTTAAGATGCATCAACATCCTCATGACATTAACAATATCCTTTGTACGATTTTAGTTCAGTATCTACCAAAAACAGACTTTCTAATGTTAATCACAATTTAATGTTAACCTGCACTTTTTTATTTTCAAGCTCAGCTTTTCATGAATTTCTGTCACAGTATTGGGTGGATCTTCCTTTTCTTAATGTGGAGCAGGAGTGAGCTGTTTATGCTGGCACATATCGAACCTCTCATTTCACCTCAAATCTTGTGCATTTTGTAACTTGACAGTATTTTTTATATCTTCAGTATTGTGTTACTTTTCGTGATTGGTTAATGGTATTTTTTTTCTTCTTTAATCTATACCTCTCCAGTTAATGGATACTTACAGTGTCAAATACTGCAAGTGAACAACTGTGATTCATATTTTCACATCTTGATTGAATGAAATGCATTCTGAGGCAGAAACATGGGCATTTATTATCAGTGTATCTGTTGTAGAACTGCAATATGAAAACGTGACAAACAGGAAACCAATGGGAAAAGACAACAGTTGATGTGCACAAGATTTCAGGGAAGATGAGTTCTGGGCAGCGTTATTGCATCCTACTATACATCCTAAATGAGCAGAATAAAATATGAATGGAATAATTGGACCGTTTAATGTATAAGAATAAAGGGATTTTGCTGAAAACGCTGTCATTTCAGTAATTTTACTTTCTACGTCGCCCCGCCCACTTTCGAGGTCACGTGACTGAGCGTCGCCCAGGTTGTATGTTGAAAGCATCCGGCGTTAGCACCAAGCTATCAATCAGATAATAAAAATACAAACTCTGGACGTAAATTATTAATTATGGGCCAGCTGTAGACCGGTATCGCTGAGGACGCGGAAGATACCAAAAGAAAGTAACCTGTGCGTCAGCCCTGTCAGCTCGATGGTATTTAAACACGATAAAACATTAGCATATGCGCTAGCGTTCAAAGTTTGACGTGCTTTGCTAACTGCTACTTCGCAATTAAGTACGAGTTACAACTGCAGCGAGTCTTTAAACGCGTCCTGTAGCTGTGGCGGATTTCCCCTTTGCCGCACATCGAACAAAACAACATCAGGCACGACACAATTTGACAAACAATGAGTACGAGCAATAACACTACAATAGCGTTATAGTATTACTCAAATGTGCAACAGCTAATGCTACGCCTAACGCCGAATCCTCAATAACAAAGCGAAGTTACTGAGAAATACGGCGTCGACATAAAGTAACACCGTAAAGCATCATATGTGTGTTGGTTGTTAACATTGTACCAAAACAGGATGCCCCATGACCTGCGATTAACAACATCGGGACCCGAGTATTGTCTGAGAATCACATCTGTCCCGAGACCACATTACTGCTTGAAGTGGCCAAATGTGCTGCGCTTTATTTAGGGCGTTACATCTTAATGTTTAAATGCCTCGTGACCCGGCGTTTTAGATCAGTTTTATTTCCATTTTTTTTTTTGGGCTTTAGTTTAGTCTTTTTGTAAGTTATGTCTGGGGACACGTCTGACAGCAGCGATGACTCGGATTCACAAACGAATGAAAAGCCCTCCACGGTCAAGCTCCAAATCACCAATGGTAAGTCAACTTCAAGAGCAGAAGCCAAGTCAAAGCCTTTAACATTTACTAAGGGGTTTATTTTTCCTCCAGCAAACCTCACCGGCCACACTGAGAAGGTCGGGATGGAGAACTTTGAACTGCTCAAAGTGTTGGGCACTGGAGGTGAGTTCGGGAATGTGACGTCATATATCGCTAAGCATTATGGGATTAGCAGCAATTGTAAACTAATGGAGATTTTCAAAGTTAAAGGGGGGGTATTATGCAAAATCGACTTTTTCAAGCTTTACATCATGTTATTATGTCATTCCCTCATCAAAAACATGCCTGAAGTGTTGCCTTGGCACATTCACGTATTTTTGAGTAATCTGTAAAAACTCTGATGGCGGCCATTTTAGGGATAGGTTTGCCTGAGTCCTCCTAGGAACGCCCCCACCTCCTGGAGACGCCTCCGAGCTTTCGTCACCAGCCGAGTAACCACCCACTGCTCCTCAGCAGAACCCCCTCCCCACTGATGCCACAGACAGCGTGTGGAGGGGGCGTGTCGGAAAGGGTCAGAGGTTCTTAAAGAGACAGAGGCCTATTTCAAGACATTCACTACAGCCATTTTGAGAGAGCAATTTTATACAAGGCAGTTATTCTAATTTACAGCAGCGGTTGTAGCCGAAAGTGTGGTCTGGTCCGTGAATATTAAAAGACCGGTCCGGACCATTACGGACCATGACCTCTAGGGGCGCTGTGCACTGGTCCGAGTGGTCCCTGATGGTCCCTGAGATGGTCTCTAGGTCCCTCGAATGGTCTTTGGGCTGAATTAATGGTCCTGTGTATTATGTGTGGCAGGAGTGGAGTCCTAATAGGTCTATATCAATATTTCTCATTCATTTTGAGGAAAACCAACGATTTGTTTTGGGAAGATTTTTTATTTGAAAATCATATTCTTTTTCCGGATGGTTTTCAACATCATCTGTTTCAAACATTGCTCTATATTCATTCCAACCAACTTTGGGTGGGTGGTCGGAGGGGCAAACTGGTTGCCTTGCTTCTGTCAGTCTACCCCAGGGCAGCTGTGGCTACAATAGTAGCTTGCCACCACCGAGTATGGAGTGAACGAATAGTGCAATGTAAAGCGTCTTTGAGTGTCCAGAAAAGCGCTGTATAAAACCAATGCATTATTAATTTATTGAAATAATGTTACACTCCCCTTTTTATACACTTCCCCTTTCATCTTGCTTTACATTTCTGGCATTACATAGTGCAGATGGTCGATGGTTTGATTTCCTGTGTAGCTCTATGAATTTATTTGTTTATTGTGACAATTAATGTGATCTTTGGATGATTTTTTGCTGTTTGGTAATTAGCCTAAACTCATATAAAGTTAATACACTGAATAGTATTTGCTCCCATTTTATAAGTCCCTACTAATAGATCAGTAGTTATCAAATTAAACAGGTTAATTCACTGTTCTCTTACCTCTGGACATTGGACTGGACTCTGCACTAGAGAATTACAGGAGTCACCTTTGGGGATGCTGTTCACTAGTCCGCCAGTGGTTTGTAACAGACCGTGGTCCTTGAAGTGGTCCTTGGGCCCATGCAAGAATCAGGGACCACTGGTCCGAGTGGTCCAGACCAGTCAGGAACCGGTCCCTGAGATGGTCCTTGGTCTGAGTCAATGGTACCTGTTACTTATGACTGGTTTCTGCTTCATACTTATGACTGGTTTCTGCTTCATACAAGCATAAGGGACCACTGACTGGTCTCTGCTTCATACAGGCATCAGGGACCACTGGTCCGAGTGGTTCGGACCAGTCAGGGACCGGTCCCTGAGACGGTCGTTGGTCTGAGTAAATGGTACCTGTTATTTATGACTGGTTTCTGCTTCATACAAGCATAAGGGATGACTGGTCCGAGTGGTCCGGACCACTGGTCCGAGTGGTCCGGACCACTGGTCCAAGTGGTCCGGACCAGTCAGGGACCGGTCCCTGAGATGGTCCTTGGTCTGAGTCAATGGTACCTGTGGCCTGTGACTGGTCTCTGCTTCATACAGGCATCAGGGACCACTGGTCCAAGTGGTCCGGACCAGTCAGGGACCAGTCCCTGAGATGGTCCTTGGTCTGAGTCAATGG
Organism: Gobius niger; assembly: GCF_951799975.1. Taxonomy (NCBI): domain Eukaryota; kingdom Metazoa; phylum Chordata; class Actinopteri; order Gobiiformes; family Gobiidae; genus Gobius; species Gobius niger. The sequence continues at coordinate 13,832,618 of NC_136862.1, forward strand.
TACCTGTTACTTATGACTGGTTTCTGCTTCATACAAGCATAAGGGACCACTGGTCCGAGTGGTCCGGACCACTGGTCCGAGTGGTCCGGACCACTGGTCCGAGTGGTCCGGACCAGTCAGGGACCGGTCCCTGAGATGGTCCTTGGTCTGAATCAATGGTAGAATGGTAGCCTACATGTTACTTATGACTGGTTTCTGCTTCATACAGGCATCACTGGTCCGAGTGGTCCGGACCAGTCAGGGACCGGTCCCTGACATGGTGCTGCTGATCACGTGGATCACGTGGGTGCTGCTCTGCTCTGCGAAGCTCAGGCCAATTTGCGCTAATAACATATAACAATAATAAAATGATTCAAGAACTTGTAAAGCCACCACTCCGTTCCGGTTCATAACATTAATCCATGTCTTGTCGGACTGCGGAACTGGTCCTGCTCGCAGGGCTCCATAGGCAGAGCGCCGGGCTTATGCGTATAAGGTCGGTGGGTCGATCCTGTCCCCACCTTTATTTCTTTTTTTTTTTTTTTTGACTGGGAACCCACTGGGAAAAACATTAATGCTGATCCGTAAATTCAGTTTATTTGGACATTTTAAAAACTGCACAGTTATCAATGATGCTAAGAATCATTATCATTAACCGTAAAATGCTTCTGTGTTTTGAAACCAAAATTAACACTAAGTCATTCTCGAACCACGAACCCTTGATATCGCAGTCATACACGTAACCCGGTAGACCACGTAATATCTACAATAATCTCAGAATTTCAGTCCATTTAGTCTATAATCATAATGAGTACAATTTAAAAAAAGATCATTAATGTCGCAAATGTGCGTATTTCAGTTGGTTGGAATGAATATAGAGCAATGTTTGAAACAGATGATGTCGAAAACCATCCGGAAAAAGAATATGATTTTCAAATAAAAAAATCTTCCTAAAACAAATCGTTGGTTTTCCTCAATATGAATGAGAAATATTGATATAGACATATTAGGACTCCACTCCTGCCACACATAATACACAGGACCATTAATTCAGCCCAAAGACCATTCGAGGGACCTAGAGACCATCTCAGGGACCACTCGGACCAGTGCACAGCGCCCCTAGAGGTCATGGTCCGTAATGGTCCGGACCGGTCTTTTAATATTCACGGACCAGACCACACTTTCGGCTACAACCCCCTCTCCTAATTTACTGCATTTACAGACCAACAGAAGGTTTCGTCATCATTGTAGTGTGATATAGACCGGTGCCATGTGATTGAAAAAAGCACAATACCCCCTCTTTAAAATACTGGAGTTCTTGTTCCCATTAAAACAGTTGGACGCCACAGTGAGTTAGATGTATTTACCAGCAGTAACTCAGCAGCTAACGGAGCTGTTCCACGGCTATTTTCTCCACTTTTTATACTGTTTTTAGCTAATGTTAGTCAATGGAAATGTATGCTAACAACTGCAAAGATGGCAGATCTCCATGGTAACTGTGGATTTTTCAAAACCCCTTATATAGATGTTCTCGAACCAGATACAATGTTATGATCGACTCTTTGTCAGGGGCGGATCTAGAGCCGTGGCACAGGATGCCAGCTGCCACCCCTAGTAAAGGTCTTGCCACCCCAGCTGCCACCCCACTGATGTCATGCAATGTTTCACATCTGCTCTAGAAGCTACTTGGGTGCTTACAGAAGCAGTTAGTGGTTTTATGACAGGACAAAGAATAACAACTTATATCGCTAAATGAGTAGACAGTTGTCAATTCCTGTGGCTCCCAAGATGATGATGATGATGATTTTTTACATTTTACCTGAGTTAGAAACAGCCTACTTATATTATGGACAATGCAACTATTTGTATGTCATTTTGGGAAGCTCAGTTTGCATCTAAACGGAAAAATTGCCAAGCAGAACTTGCATACCCCCGCTATAAACATTTGACCATGTAAAATGTGTTGCCACCCCAGAGATTATCCCTGACCCTGCTTGCCACCCCGTGATTTGTTTTCTAGATCCGCCCCTGCTCTTTGTTTATTTATGTTTTTATAGAACATGTAAAATACTCAAGGTAGTCAACGAGCTATGTTTTTGCGCACAATGCTCTTGCTTGACATGCTCTGAACGTTTCTTCCAGCTTATGGAAAAGTATTTTTGGTCAGGAAGAACAGCGGTCATGATGTGGGTCAACTTTACGCTATGAAGGTACAGACTTTTTATTGTATTCCATTTCACAATCTATATTTGTCTCTCTCATATGGCTACTTCAGTCCTCCTCTCTTCATAGCAAAACCCTCTAACTATGTTTTTTAATATGATAAACATATATGAGTCCTTGAAATGTCTAATTACTGTAGTGTAGTAATAGCTCCAGTGTATCATTAATCAGACTCTTTGTAGTATCAGCTGGTCTAGCACTTCTTGTCGACTAAATTTATTTTCTGGCAGTTAAATTTATTTTGTGGACGGGGTAACAAATGTGGAGTCATTAATCCTAGTTTCATTGTAGTAATATAACACCAACATAATAAACCATCTTGATTATTAACGACAGAAAAGATCAAACTTAAAATAGCTTGATTGTTCTGAATGATGGATCTCTGTCGACTAGCACTTCTGCGTTACAGTGTTCCAGTATCATTGGTTGTCTTAAAAATGCTGTGAACAACTGAAACCAGGCTCTGTATTCATGCTGCCTTCATGTGCTCTGGTAAAGATGTTTCCTCAAGCGAAACATTAAAAAAAACACACACACACCAATACACTCTAAACTAATACATTCACGTGAGAAAGTCATCTACAAACCCGTGAACTACTGCTTCTTATTCTCTGCTTTGATCGATAAACATATAAAGTTTGGCTCTTTTTTTTTTTACATGAGTGTAAGTGGCAAAAAAGACAATATTAAAATTAAGACACTTAAAAGCTAAATGCATAATGTCGGCTTCATGACAATCAGCTAAAAGGCATAAAAAATATTATTGCTGCTCTCTGTTGTCTTCAAAGTTCAAAGGTTATCTCATCTCGGGAATCCGGGAATCAAAATTATCTCCCAGTTTCCCAGTGGAAAATATGACATAAGGTGGCGTTCATGTGCAATTTTCTACTCGGCAAGTGGTATTTACCATTATTAAGAGAGCACATGAAGGCAGCATAAATTCATGTCCAGCTTCCCAGTTTTCTTACATTGTTTCATTGTCGTCCTTTAGGAACCTTTGTTGACAACTGAAGTTTTGGCGACATCTTGTGCGATTTCTCTTGAGAGATTATAATAATATATATTTTCTACAGGTGTTGAAGAAAGCCGCCATCGTTCAAAAGGCTAAAACAACAGAACATACTCGCACTGAGAGGCAGGTGCTGGAGCACATCCGTCAGTCCCCGTTCTTGGTCACTTTGCACTATGCCTTTCAGACCCAGAGCAAACTGCACCTCATTCTTGGTGAATATCAACTCTCACAGCATACAAACGTGTTGTTGTTGTTTTAAGCTGCCTTGTCATTGTATTTCGCTCTCTAGACTATGTAAGTGGCGGCGAGATGTTCACTCATCTTTACCAGCGCGATCACTTTTCAGAGGATGCGGTCCGCATTTATATTGGGGAAATAATATTGGCACTTGAACATCTACACAAGGTCAATTTACAGCCAATTTTCTGCCAAAGCTGACAAATGATGTGTTGAATAAATGAGCAGGGTTTGAACTGTCCTTTATTTTTCAGCTTGGCATTGTGTATAGAGACATCAAACTGGAAAATATCCTTTTGGATAATGAGGGGCATATAGTATTGACAGACTTTGGGCTCAGTAAAGAGTTTCTGGATGAAGAGGTTTGTAACATTAAAATTACTACATCTAAATAAAAATGAAGTGTGATCTGACTGTAGCTATTTGTTTATGTAGAAGGAAAGGACATACTCATTTTGTGGCACTATAGAATACATGGCTCCTGAAATCATCAGAGGGAAGACCGGCCATGGAAAGGTAAGACGGGAAAATATAAGTTCTGTTTTAAAAAAAAATCACTTACATTGTTTGTTTGAATTTTCATCATATGATGCTGTTTTGATGATGATGTTTTTCCATCTGTAGTCGGTAGATTGGTGGAGTCTCGGCATCTTAATGTTCGAGCTTCTGACGGGAGCATCTCCTTTTACCTTGGAGGGAGAGAGAAACTCCCAAAGTGAGGTTTCAAAGTGAGTGCAGTTTGGTGCTGAAAAGACACACTTTTCTGTTCAGTTTTTTTTCTTTGGTAGTTTTGGGGTAGATTATTTTTCTCTAATAAATACACACTCTTTTGCATTTATAAAACATTTACAAAGCTTTACTAATATTTCCTGATACAGTACTTATACGCACCTTAAAAGAACACATTCTTAGTTTGAGCAATAACGTGAATCTCTATTTTTGTGCTTAAAAATAATTAAATACTTATGTAAACGATGAAATGTGTATAATGTACATTATTGCGTTGTCCACAGGCGTATTCTCCGCTGTGACCCTCCGTTTCCGTCTATGATCGGATCGACTGCCCAGGACCTGTTGAGGAAGTTATTGGTGAAAGATCCTCATAGGAGATTAGGCTCTGGGCCGAGAGGGGCTGAAGATATTAAATCACATACCTTCTTTAAGGTTTTGTTTCTACATCTTGTGTGTATAGTTCACATACAGCAGTAAAACACTCATGTTTCATGTATTTTATTTATTTTAAACAGGGACTAAACTGGGACGACTTGGCACAGAAAAAGGTATCGAGCCCGTTCAAGCCGGAGCTGAAGAGTGAGCTCGATGTGGGGAACTTTGCTGAAGAGTTCACTGGGATGGATCCTGTTTACTCCCCCGCCAGCACACCACCGAGCACAGACCGCCTCTTCCAGGTCTGCATCACACTTAACACAACCAGAGCCTTGTGTGGATTATAATGTGCTTATATCATTGGAGCTGTGATGATTTTTATGCCAGGGGCACTCGGAGTAAACAGTTGGTGATGAATGCCGTAATATCTTTATGTATAAAAGAATATGTTGAAGTTTAGTATGCATTACATCCTTGTAAATGTAATTTATTTATACTCTCTTTGCTTACCTGGCGTCTGTTCTGTTTCTCCTCAGGGCTATTCATTTGTTGCTCCATCAATCCTGTTCAATAAGAACGCAGTCATGGGAGACTTAGTACAAACTCAGATCGGTGCTGATCGACCCGGCTCTGCCTCAGTGCAGCGCAGTGCAATGCTGCGGGTAACGTACACAAAGCAACACAGCATTATGTTCATTTGCATCATAATCACAGTGTTTATGGCTATTAAACACTGTATTCCTGCTTATTTGAGTCTTACATTTCTGTGCATGCACATCTTACCTGAGACTGTTGTTTGTTCTTACTTTACTCACATGCGCTCAGTGTTTATATAAAATGCCTTTAGTATTCGTGCTCAATCCTTTTCTCTTCTTCCAGGAGTCCCAGTTTTTTCAGAACTATGAGCTGTGTCTCCAGGGGCCACCCTTAGGTGAGGGCAGTTTTTCAGTGTGCAGAAAGTGCAGACACAAGCAGAGCGGCCACGAGTACGCTGTGAAGATCGTCAGTCGCAGGTGAGTCGATGGTGATGACTAACCACTATTTTTGTGAGTACGTGCTCCAGCGGACTAATGCTGTGCGTCATGCCTGTGGGCTTCATTAGGATGGAGGCAAACACCCAGAGGGAGATCGCTGCTCTGAGGCAGTGTGAATCCCACCCCAACATAGTCCGGCTGCACGAGGTCTACACAGATCAGGTACAGCCCGTGTTCTTAGGTGGTGCTCACTCACATTCAGAAGGCGTTTTATTTCTCTTAGTCCTGGTTTGTTAAATTCTGCTTGGTTTGACATGGATTAAGCATGATGCACTTTCTTCAGCATTTGTAACTTTGGGAAAACAAATATTTCTGTGTTTGAAATTTCTCCTACATTGACACTTTCTCTTACATTTTCTGTTTAAGTTTCACACCTATTTAGTGATGGAGCTGCTAAAAGGCGGGGAGCTGCTTGAGCGAATCAAGAAGAAGAAACTGTTTGGGGAAGCAGAGGCCAGTCAGCTGTTACAATGTCTGGTCTCAGTCGTGAGCTTCATGCACGAAGCTGGAGTCGTCCACAGAGACCTCAAACCAGAGGTAGATTCAAAATAATCTTTACTTATTTGTGACACTTGACACAGAATAAACCAAACATCTAATTGCATTTTTTCTGAAAATCATTGCAACCCTTTGGCAGTTCCAAACAGGAGTCCAGATTCATCTTTACTTTGATGAAGTAGTTAGTAGTTTATAGTCAGAAGAGATGATGAACGGGATCCCTGTTTTATTTATAAATGGCTATATTTATTATGAAGCTTAAGCTCAAGTTAAGTTTTGTTAAATATCATGAGAGCTGATTTTGTGCTTAAAGGATTAAGATCCTTGACTGTCTGTAAGAAAACCTACATTAGGATTCATCAAGCACAAGAAGAATGACATTTTAACTGCACCTGTTAAAACACGTACAAGTCAGTACAAGATTCATAGCCACATAGTTTGTTTTGTTTGCAGATTATGCATGAATTGTACTGGATCGATATAAATGTGTGAGGCAACTTCTTACAACTGGGTGTGATTACATACATTTAATATACACAAGTAATAACATTCAGACTGTCATAATTGGAAGTGTTGTCAATGTCAGAAGATCAAAATACTTACAGGGATTAGATTAGAATAAATTATAGCTTGAAAGAAGTGATAATGCTGCCGTGATTCTTTTGCAGAACATACTGTTTGCTGATGAGGCAGAAAACTCTGTGCTCAAAGTGATCGACTTTGGGTTTGCTCGGCTGTGTCCAGCAGGGAGCGCTCCTCTACAGACCCCGTGCTTCACGCTGCAGTACGCCGCCCCCGAACTGTTTGAGAGCGCGGGGTATGACAAAGCCTGTGACCTCTGGAGCCTCGGAGTCATCCTGGTAATTAATCTTAACTCGTGGCTCTCATTACTTGAGCGAAATTAGTTGTCATTCTAACCGCTTGCCTGTGTGTGCGCTTTCATCAGTACACAATGCTGTCAGGCCAAGTGCCGTTTCAGAGCAGCCAGCGAGGCATGACTTCTTCATATGCTGCGGATATCATGCAGAAGATTAAAGAAGGAGACTTTTCTTTGGAGGGAGAGGCTTGGAAAGGCGTCTCGGATGATGCTAAAGAACTCGTCAAAGGTATCTGATATTTAACAAGTGAAGGAGCTTTATTCGTTTTTAGGAGAGGGCAAACAAACTAGGTGGCCAGGGGAACTACCAGCCATAAACTAGGTGAATATTAAACTAGTCAATATTAAACACGGTGAGGCTGCGTTTCAGTTTCATGCAGCTAAAATCTGGAACAGTCTCCACGAGGATGTGAGACAGGCCTCAACTCTGACAATGTTCAAATCCAGGCTGAAAGCAGTTCTTTTTGCCCGTGCATATGAGTATTTATCTGCACTCTTGCCTTTTACTGTAATTCAGGGGTAGGCAACGTCAGGCCCGGGTGCCAAATCCGGCCCTCCAGCACAGAACCTCTGGCCCCCAAGATGAATTTGCTCACATAGTCTGCCAAAGTCAGGGAGGTGTGGAAGATGAGCCGCTTTGTGCTTTGGCGGTTATTGTGTAAAAACAGCATAATCTAAATACAAAATGTTACTGTTTACATGCATTTTGGATTTAAAAATTGCTGTGAGTATGTTTTTAACCTCTTAACTCCCACCTGAACTGAGCACATTTTCCCCTGTTTGGCTTTACCCAAATCTTTCTTGGGGAAAAAGCATCAAAATGGCATCGAAACAACAAAATGACGAAAAATGGACACAAACACGACAAAAGAATGACTAAAACATGTACAAAAAACAATAATACAACAAAAAAGTGACTAAAGAAGCTTAAAAAAGGACACAAATACTTAAAAAAAACACACAAAACAAACTTTAAAAAAAAACCTACAAAAAGGGTCCAAGACATTTGACAAAGGAGCGGCGACAACGCAACAAAAAGTTACAGTTAGTTTTGTAGGCCTTAGCTTTCAAATGAGGTGCTACTCTGTTGCTCTGAAGTCGAGAAGCTTTTAGATTTGGGTAAAGCCGAACTAGAAGTAAAAAATGAATAAAAATGTGTTCTTTACTTTGGGCTTCAGTGGTTCGGCCCTCGATGATTTGGTGATCCACACACAAACATGCCCTGCTGTAATTCATTCATTTTATGCTGATGTTTTTATTGATTTTATTTGTTTTCTTGGAATTTTATGCAACCGTGAAACACTTTGAATTGCCTTGTGTATGAATTGTGCTCTACAGATAAACTTGCCTTGCCTTGCCTAGGTGTTTGTTGCATCTCACAGTGGTTGTGTACGTTGTGTTGCAGGTCTTCTGACGGTGGATCCCGAAAGGCGTCTGAAACTGTCTGATTTGAAGGAGAACAGCTGGTTGCAGGGAGGAGCATCCATGTCCACCACTCCTTTGTGCACTCCAGATGTGCTCGAGTCCAGCGGACCGACCGTGCGCACTTACGTCAATGCCACTTACAAGGTGCCGCTTCTTTCTTTGTCTCGATCCTCTCCCGTGATGGCAGTTTGTGAAGTCTCACCTGTGCTTTCTGTTCTTTAAACCCCTCACAGGCTTTTAATCGAGGCAAGAGAGAGGGCTTCTTTCTGAAAAGCGTGGACAATGCCCCTCTCGCGAAGCGTCGGAAGCTGAAGATGACGAGTACGGGCGTGGAGACTCGATGGAGTTCATCCTCTTCATCCTCCTCCTCATCCTCTTCCTCAAATGCCTCGGCTTCAGCGTCTAAAACAGCACCGAAGTCCACTGTGACCCCCAAGAAGAGTTAGCCTCAAAATGGCAGGAATACAATTAAAATAGTTGCGGTACAATATAATCAATGGGCAGCACGGCATGCGTTAGTGGTGAAAGGGCTTTCCATATCCGAAAAACAAAAGGTGGGTATTTTGACCATTTAGATTGTCCCTATTTTTAAATTAAGTTGTGCATTAAATGAAAGTGATAGTCTGTAAGTTTCAGTATTTTACAAATTCAATAGATTGTGTCTAATTGACCGCCTGGGCCTGCAATTTGATGTTATGTAATTGATTGATCATTATATTTTTCTAAAGTCCCTCCCTTTGCTGATCTCAGTTACTAATCATAATTCCCAGTGCCATAATTTAATTGGCCTGTCAGGTCCAATCAGGTCGAAGTATGCTTTTGAAATTTCTCTTTCTCTCCTCATTTTTCAATCTTACAGGCTATCACTTTAATCTATAATTATCTTTTTTTTCCTAAATCAAATGCTAGACTTTATTTTGCTATGATCAGAGGAGATTTATTATATGGCCTTAAAACTGTTGCTTAAGTATTATATGAAAGGGGAAAAAGGGAAAAGGAGCCATTCATGGGCAGAAGCCATACAAACAAAACCTTTATTTGCCACATGTGACGAGACGTACAGGAAATGGCAAATTGAAGGTGAGTTTGGCCGTTAGTATCAAAGAGCAGTGTTCTAGTTTAGGTTACATTTAGCTAGGAGTGGAAATGAAGTCTAAGATTTTAAATATAACCAGCTTTGACATGATCTACATTAAAGCTGGAGATGTGTTCATTAGTGAATCGGACGTGACTTCTAAAGCTTATTTTATGTAAACCTGTGCAGTCCTGACGGGGCAATCCTTGCAAAGCAGTTGCACCTTTAACACACTACCACACCACTGCCCCAGTGAACACTCTCGAGCCGTCATGGCGGCTGAACACACACAGGACGTCGTCTATGTGAGCTGTACATGAGCATTACTGTGCTGTCTTTAAGGGTCGAGCATGCATATCTGTTGTGATGTGACTATTTCGGTATCAATGTTTTCACATTTATTTGTGCTGTGACATAACGGCAGAGCAGAAAGGACATTTTTACATAGTAGTCCAATGCAAGAGTCAGTTTGGATGTTTTCCTTTTACACTGTATCACTTTGAGGTGATTTTAGAGACACTTATGGGGGTGTGAGGGCGACCTGTGAAAGCCGATTTGTACTATCATGAATCTAAAGCAAAAAATATCATGTGTAATAGCGTCAGGTTTCTGGATGTAATTATGTTTTTTCAGATTCTATACATGTTGCACAGTCAGTTGATCAACTAACACATTTTGGCTTTAAAGGTGCTCTCCCTGATATTTATTACTTTATTAGCTTTGAATGTTGTTTTACGATGCAGTGGTGTTGGGTTTCCAACCTTATGGCTTGTCTGTACCATTGCTGTTTCATGTCTTTAAAAAGATACTTGTGATAATTTTTTGTATAAATTTAAAAAGTGACTTACTGTCATGCTTTTATTGTTGTGCACCGCTTTTGTCTTTTCATTTTTTACCCAAATATTTGTAATTCCCTCCCCTAAAAACAACTGTTTAAGTGGTGTTATTATTGTGTTGTAGTTAATATTTTTTTGTTTTTGTATTTTTTTTATTTCTTGAAGCATTGCTATTTTCCTGAGAGGCACTGTCACTGATGTAACTGGGATTTATGTTTTTGCACCAAGACTTTTTGTGGGGATGGTGCAAAATAAATCTTACTTTTCTGTAAAGTTGTGTTGTCCTTCATTGTACTTTACCTTTGAATATGTTTTATTTCCCTGGGCCTCAGCCACTCACTTTTCCTCTTTGTTACCATGGCGACAGTGCTGAACTATCATTTGAAAGAGTTAAAGTGCATTTGACACATTAGACACATTTTTTGCTAAAGCATAGTGAACACTTTTATATTTAAGAATTTGCTAAAGATTGTACCCAGCTTTCTTTAGTTTGACCATTTTTGGGATGTCTATAGTTTCACTTCCTTATTGGACGCAGACAAGGAAGTGATGAAGGACAACAACTTTAAACTGTTGCCGTGCAACCATGTTGTGTCAATGGGTAATGAGTCAAACTGCTCTGGAACCTTCCCTTTATGTCACTTCTGTCAGCAGCTTAAAAGTGCAATGACACAAAGTGTCAAAGACTGCTGTAAAGTTGTAAATTGTTTCTTGTCATTGATCATTTCTTCTCACTTTGACCCTCACCTCAGTAGCTAAAGGGTTCGGGAATGTGATGTCATATCGCTAAGCATTATGGGATTAGCAGCAATTGGAAACTAATGGAGATTTAGAAAGTTAAAATACTGGAGTTATTGTTCACATTAAAACACTTGGACAGCACAGTGTGTTAGATGTATTTACCAGCAGTAACTCAGCAGCGAACGGAGTTGTCCCACAGCTATTTTCTCAACTTTTTATATTGTTTTAGTTAGTGGAAATGTATGCTAACAGCTGCAAAGATGGCGGATCTCCATGGTAACTGTAGGATTTAATTGGCCTAACTAACATTATAGCCAACTGTGTGGTGTAGCTATGCAGGCTATGCCATACGTACCCTAAATTGCTAATGTTAAAAGAGCCGTGCATAGTCGTATATTTTAACATTTTTTTCCTTTATTAAACATATGTATATCTGTAATTATACATTGTCGTATTACATGTAGACAAGCTACAGTTGGAGATATCACATATTTTGAAGATATTTTAAAACATGATATAAAGTATTTAATTTAAGTATTTAAAATTTAATAAGATTTTGGCGCCATCTCCATAAGATGATCACCCTGCAGAGCCGGCCCTGAGAAACACTATTGTTGCACGACTCAAAAAGGTGATGCTATATTGGTGCGGGATGATTCATGATGTGATAACACTAAACCAAGGAGAAAGCAATAACAGTGATTGGCGTGCTTGGCGGCTCGCTCATTGATTGTTGGCATCAGATGAATCCCTGCTGCGCTGCGCCTCCAGGCTCATCAGACTCTGGGCTTTTCCACACTGCCAGAGCTGCGGCTAAGGACGCGGTGTCTGCGTCGTTTACAATTTGCTTTCTGAAGGGCAACAATTAAATGTTTACTTATCATGCATCCGTGGCGAAAAACTTGTACAACATTATGCAAAGCTAAGCATGGCAGAAACTTTGTGAGAGACTACAGTGGGCTGCTACATTGTTATTCAAAGTAAGTTCACTAAAATACTTGTGTTGGTGTTGAGTTGATGAGCATTTTTTATCAGTTTGGTTTGTATTTTTCTTGGATTAGTTTTGATTGTTGTACCAAACAACAATATGGCTGCACATTTCCCATACCTGCCAGATCCTGTGCCCAAGAATCCATATAAAACAGCTCACACCTGGAACAAAAGGTACAATGAGTGTTATTGTGCAGCCTACTTTGCTCTGCTCTTTTTTGCTTTACACTGTTTTTATTTTTATTTGGACAGATAGTATAGGTAACATGCTGTAAATTGTCGACTTCCACTAGTAAATCCCTTTGCCAATAGCTATACATTATAAGAGTGCCATAAAGAGTGGTAAATTAAATATTGAACAGGTTATTAAAGCAGGTTATTAATGCGGTTTATGTTCTGTCATAAATGCTGCTCACGAAGGATCTAAAATGGTCCATTAGTTTCCTGGTGCTGAACTCTGGCGCTGTCCGTGGTGCTGACTGCACAGACGCCAATCCGCCACCAGGTGTCACTGTGGCGCTTGCGTGGCCATGACTGCAAAAAAAGCGACCGCCGCAGCTCTATAATAAAACTCAAATGTATAATAGGAAATGGCAACTCTGGCCGTGGCAAATGTGGTGGCCATCTTGTGACTGACTGATAAGCCAAATTGTAATGGACAGTAATATGTAAAGAAGGTCACAAGTGCCATTGAATTAAAATAAAAAAAGCAAAGCAAAACAAAATAAAAAACGTGTTTGTTATGACGTGTCAAAGTTAACACTCAACTAACTACTAAGTAAAATCATATATAGAAAGAAAATTAAAATAAATCACAGTAATAAGAATGTTCCCCTGCATGAGTTCTTGAGGAGGATGGACAATCTCAACATGGCCGCCAGAGCTGGTCATTTAGTTCGATTTCGATTGATTACCATGGCAACGTCCTATCTGGATCTATGGCGCCCACAATGAGCAACAGAGGAGGGATGGCCAACATGAATATAATGTGTCACCCAGTCATTAATCAACTGGATCCCAGGGTGGATGGATTGCACAGAATAAATGCAATACGCCAAACATGACAAAGATGGATTTGGGGGAGACACTTTCTCAAATTCATCAATTGCAGTGAATAGTTTGGACGAGATCCAGGACAAAAGTGTTTCCTGTTGTCAGCAGCAGCAACCATGGAGGGACAAGTGGTCATAAGGAAATTTTTTAATTTTCATAAGGATGTTTTTTTTAATGTTTTGAGTGAAGCATAAAAGGATTAAATCGCGGTCACTCGACGTTATATACTATTGATTTGGAAAATGCATGTTACATAGTTGTATTGACGGTGTGTAAAGGCCGAGGTCATGGGTGTAGTATAGGTTAAAGCCATGGAGAGATGATTGACTAAACACTTTGCCTTAATATTTGATGTGATCTTGGCTTAAGGCAATGCTCTGTCTGCACCAATTAGAATTTTGTTTTCGCCGTAGATGATTCAGGATATCACATTCAGCTTGTGCATTGTGTACGTGATTGCAATTGCTGGTCTGTGAGCTCCTATACAGAACCATAATGACTCGAGTCACTATAGAATCCACTTCCTTCTTTCATTTTCTCCACGCACCTTCTCATGTGAGACTGAGGCTGTCATAGCTTGAACGCTACCATAGAAATATGCCGTTAGAGGCTGATTCACTACTGGCAAATACTAATAACCAGCTTCTCCGTGGGGTCCATATAGTTTTGCGTGATTTAAAATCCCCATTGTTTTTTATGATAATATGTGTCAATCGTCGACACACTATGAGCATTTTGAGAAGCTTGTCAAGCTTTTGGAGCGCAGCATAACTTTGAGACCATATTATTATTATTTTTTTAGATTAAGTTAGATTAGTTCACTGGTTCCCAAAGTGGGGGTTGCGAGGCCTTGGGTTGGGGGTCCCAAGATGATTTCGAGATGAAGCAAAAAGAAAAATGCTACTGTTCTTAGGAGATTTTTTAGTGTAAATCAGCCTATAATTAGTGAAATCCACTCAGTGATTCAAAATAAACTGTTTAGATATTAACGTGATTCTGAAATGTTATTCTTCCCAAAGGTAGCGTAAGAGGCAATAATTTTATACAATGGGGGTCCCGAGTTGTTTACGTGTCAATTTTGGGATCGCAGCCAAAAAAGTTTGGGAACCCCTGGATTAGTTTATTTAAAAAGGGACAATCAAACAGAATTAACCATCTGTTGTCCACTGCCAATGATTAAATAATAATAATAATAATAACAGTTATTAACAAGTCATTGACAAATCAATAACAACAATATAAATGACACTGTTAAACAACTACAACATGAGAGACACTGATTTTGTAAGTTGGTTTACTGTCCTGCCCTGGTCAGTCGTTGTCTTATGGTCCGTCATGGAGAGCGTGCTGAGCTCATGGGGTAAATCCATGGAAAACTGCCTGACTTGGATTATAAAGGAACACTTTTGGATTGAAATAAGATGTTAAATATTATGCAACTATCGTATCCTTGTATCTCACCGTGGCCAGAAAGCGTTTTTGTCTGAATGTTCTACAATCTTCTCTTCAAAGCTGAAAATGCTTGGCTATGGAAATATTTGCTGGAACGCCTCTGCTGCAGAGTCACTTGAGAGTCCAAGCCTGTGAGTCACAATACTTTTGGATAAATGGATGGAACTGATGGAGACAGGATTTGCTTAAACCCACAGCGTGTAGAATTTTCCCAATAAAAGACAATAAATTCCAATATATTTTTATTCAACCAGGAAAATCCCATTGAGATTAAAAAACTCTTTTTCAAGGGAGTCCTGGCCAAGAGGCAGCAACAAAAATACAAACATTTATTTGATGACAGATATTTTCATCATTGAAAAATACCTCATAAATGTACAAACAAACATGAGCCTTTACTGTGAGCGGCTCAGCTCTACTAAGACATGACTGTGACTTTAGTGGAGTGGGTGCGTCTCCAGCTCGTCTCCATGGAGATGTGACTAAAGTCTGCAGAATTTGACATTTAAACAGGTCAGGTCCTCATCCAAATCTATTCTTTGATTAATCACTGCAGAAACAGCATTTTCTGTGCTGGTCATTAGGAGCATGTTTTGTACTGATGGCAACAATATAATCCAAAATGTTGCGCGGTGTGCCTTTAAATACTTGTATTGTATTTTTGACCAAAGTGCGCAGACACTTAACTTCTGTCTATGTGTATTAATGTAAAATTGATATAATATAATGCTTTCTCACCTATTTGTACAGCTCAGTTGAAGTAGTTTAGTTCTTGGTGATAAATGTTAAATAAATAAATAAGACTCTTTGTGTTGGTATATGATTTATGTTCTGTACTGTGACTGTTTAAGTATTTTACATATTTTCATTTACATCTCCTTTTTGTTTAGCCTTGAGTTTCTACAACAGCCTGCAAAACAAGTCACTACTATGAATGTAAAGTATCGGCCGCTTGGCTGATATAGAAATATCCCAAATCCTTCCCGGGTTCTTTCGCCTCCAGTGCGATTGCAGCCGCTGTGTCCACTGTTCCTTTGTGCGTGTCCTGAAAGAGGTTTTTGCTCACAGCCTCTTAGTATTGATTCCTGGCTAAAAAGACATCCCACAATCCACTGTCCATTTGAGCTGCCTCCTTGTTCTTTTACCTCCTCCACTTCCATTACCCTCGTCCTCCCCTCGTGACCTCTCACCCTCCTCCTCTCTCTCTAACTGTCTGTTGACCCCATTCACTTGATGCGCCATCGCAAATCATTATTACCCTTTATTGTAACGGTGCTCTGTAGGGCTGCACCGGGCTAATACCCCTTAATCTTAAGTGTGCAGTAAAGATGCAGAGTTGCCCGTGTTAAAATGCGCGGGACAGCTTTTGGGCCCCGTGATTCCAGCTTAACAAGCCTGTTACGGGTGCAGTTGGCAGACGGGAGATGCCATGTACAAACAAGGTGAACATTATAGAGTGCGTAAAAGACGAGAATGACAAACAAGCCCCCGTATATATTGCGAGCCCACGAGGGAAGTGGCACTTGCGAGATCTCTGTAGCTTTTGCGCAATGTATGAATCATGAGGCCTATCTCCACGGCATGGTTAAGTGCGCCGTGATCCCGGTATCTGATCTGCAGGGCTGCGAGCAGTTTATTAAAAATGGAAGTGGGTCTAAATGAGGCCCGTAATGCTCAACCCTTTCAGGAACACTTAACGGGAACCCAGCCTATCTCTGACAAGGTTAAACGCTTGAAGAGACAGCGCGAAATGTTAACAGACTAGATTATATAGAGAGATGAATACTAACAAGCACCAGCGCTAACACTAGCAAAGGCTAAGATGGGAGTTTCTGTGCTTTATTTATTTGGTTTGGCTTTTATAAGCCACACTGCACAACATTTCATCCACTTATTTGAATAAATGAGGAAAAATATTTCAAATAAAACAGTATAGTGAGCGGACACGCCTCTTTTTAAAATTGACTCGTGACTTTGCTGGGACATCACCAGCTCGTCTTCATGGAGGTTTTGCTTCTTTGCTATGACGACAGATTGCCAGTTTTATACACATGAGGTCCTCTTCCAAGTTATTAGTTCTATAATCAATAGCAAAAATATTGTCATTTGGCTTTAAGATTCAAGTCAGGTTATTCCGTTGGAACTAGAGTTTCTGTTATAGTATAGTCTGTAGACCAGGGGTGTCAAACATACAGCCTGCGGGCCTAATCCTGCCAGCGAGATTATTTAATCTGGCCCCTGGCCTGTACAGCATAAATTCCAGAACATGTATATTTAAAAAAAAGCAAGTCTCTAGCCCATTCCTGTGCAGAGTTATGCATTTTTAAAGTCCAGCAGAGGGCACTGACATAATTCAATAACCACAGAGTGTGGAGTCAATTAATAATTACTAATATGTAGTACTTTGAGGAACTTGTGACACAGGCTTGTAAAGTGCAATACAAGTGTAAGCCGTTGTTATTAATGAAGCTGCAGTCAAATTGAGGTTTTGACCAAATCACAGCTTATTATTATTCATTAATTGGAAAAAAATCTCTATTATATGTGGCCCACGACCCGCCGTGAGAGCTGACACCCCTGCTATAGACATCAATCAATCAATCAATCAATCAATCAATCAATCAATCAATCAATCAATCAATCAATCAATCAATCAATCAATCAATCAATCAATCAATCAATCAATCAATCAATCAATCAATCAATCAATCAATCAATCAATCAATCAATCAATCAATCAATCAATCAAATTTTATTTGTATAGCGCCCAACAACAACCAGAAGGTGCCTAGAGCGCTTTCCAGGATAAAAACAAACATGTCTGATAAAAACATGTCTGTTTATACATATACAGTGGGGCAAAAAAGTATTTAGTCAGCCACCAATTGTGCAAGTTCTCCCACTTAAAATAATGACAGAGGTCTGTCATTTTCATCATAGGTACACTTCAACTGTGAGAGACAGAATGTGGCAAAAAAAATCCAGGAATTCACATTGTAGGATTTTTAAAGAATTTATTTGTAAATTATGGTGGAAAATTAGTATTTGGTCACTTCAAACAAGGAAGATCTCTGGCCCTCACAGACCAGTAAATTCTTCTTTAAGAAGCTCTTCTGTCCTCCACTCGTTACCTGTATTAATGGCACCTGTTTGAACTGGTTATCTGTATAAAAGACACCTGTCCACAGCCTCAAACAGTCAGACTCCAAACTCCTCTATGGCCAAGACCAAAGAGCTGTCGAAGGACACCAGGAAAAGAATTGTAGACCTGCACCAGACTGGTGAGAGTGGATCTACAATGGGCAAGCAGCTTGGTGTGAAAACATCAACTGTGGGAGCAATTATCAGAAAATGGAAGACATACAAGACCACTAATAATCTCCCTCGATGTGGGGCACCACGCAAGATCTCATCCCGTGGGGTCACAATGATCATGAGAACGGTGAGCAAAAATCCCAGAACCACACGGGGGGACCTGGTGAATGACCTGCAGAGAGCTGGGACCAAAGTAACAAAGGTTACCATCAGTAACACACTACAACGACAGGGAATCAAATCCTGCAGTGCCAGACGTGTCCCCCTGCTTAAGCCAGTGCATGTCCAGGCCCGTCTGAAGTTTGCCAGAGAGCACATGGATGATACAGCAGAGGATTGGGAGAATGTCATGTGGTCAGATGAAACCAAAGAAGAACTTTTTGGTATAAACTCAACTCGTCGTGTTTGGAGGAAGAAGAATACTGAGTTGCATCCCAAGAACACCATACCTACTGTGAAGCATGGGGGTGGAAACTTCATGCTTTGGGGCTGTTTTTCTGCTAAGAGGACAGGACGACTGATCCGTGTTAAGGAAAGAATGAATGGGGCCATGTATCGTGAGATTTTGAGCCAAAACCTCCTTCCATCAGTGAGAGATTTGAAGATGAAACGTGGCTGGGTCTTCCAGCATGACAATGATCCCAAACACTCCGCCCGGGCAACGACGGAGTGGCTCCGTAAGAAGCATTTGAAAGTCCTGGAGTGGCCTAGCCAGTCTCCAGACCTCAACCCCATAGAAAATCTGTGGAGGGAGTTGAAAGTCCGTGTTGCTCGGCGACAGCCCCAAAACATCACTGCTCTGGAGAAGATCTGCATGGAGGAATGGGCCAAAATACCAGCTACTGTGTGTGCAAACCTGGTACAGACCTATAGTAATCGTTTGACCTCTGTTATTGCCAACAAAGGTTATATTACAAAGTATTGAGTTGAATTTGTGTTATTGACCAAATACTTATTTTCCACCATAATTTACAAATAAATTCTTTAAAAATCCTACAATGTGAATTCCTGGATTTTTTTTTTCACATTCTGTCTCTCACAGTTGAAGTGTACCTATGATGAAAATTACAGACCTCTGTCATTATTTTAAGTGGGAGAACTTGCACAATTGGTGGCTGACTAAATACTTTTTTGCCCCACTGTATATACACGTTTCAAACATGTTTCTAAAACATTGACTTGTAGATTGTCAGTACACTTGTTAATTCCAATGAAAGGCGACAAAGATGTTGTTAGCATGTAGCCTCTCCTCCTCTCCTCTATGGGGCCAAACGGGGGTGAAGTCAGAGGCGACTAAGCTCTTCCATGTTTTCCCTATTTAAATACGGTTCCGTAAGTAGTTACACGATCCAAGTATAGTTAAGCTGATAAAAAGGGGGACTATATTGTAAGGCGTAATAACACCTTAGGAGCACTTCTACGTCCGCGCAGTAATATCTTCACAGTACTACGTAGACGTCGGAGTGGAGAGGCTAAATGCTAACAACATCCCTGTTTGTGTGACTGAGTGCACGCGTAAAGACCCAGACAGTTACGCATCAACTCGTCTAAGCTCAGGTAAGAACATATCTCAGTATGGAAAATCGGTGGCCTGTTCCTTTACAAAAAGAAAAGAAAAAAACATCTCACATTATTGTTCATTATTGTGCACACATCTTTTTTGTGACAAACATATTTAAATATTTCAGACTCATTTCTGTCTCATAAAACATGTAAAGGTTGTACCGTTACAGCACTATGAAATATAGATTGTGTAAAACTGGAGTCCTCTGACACCGGTTGCAGAACAGCGTGCCGTCTTCTCGTCTTGGCAACACACTGAGCGAAGGGAGATTCACATGATCTGTGCTGGTTCAGTTTCTCTCTTCGTCCTCGGGCCGCTGTGTTGATTGCATGGTACTTGAGAGGAGTATCTTTGTGCACCCAGCATGCGTACCTTACCTCCAGAGAAGCTGAGCAGCCTTTGGTATTATCTGCCCCGCGGGCCTGCTGTCGCTGCTGGCATTTCACCCTGAAACCTCCCCATTCAAACCAAAGCAAATACTGTCCCGCTGACTCAAGATCATCAGCGCGGGTCTCTCTCCGCCGGATTACTGTTGATAAGGTCACGGAGAGTTGTACGCCACAACAAGGAGTAAATATTTCCTCCGCCCCACACAGCGAAGCTACCTTTGGTGGATAAACTCAGCTTCATCACCACCAGCTACTTTCTATTTAGGGTTCTACGACATGAGAAGTGTAAATTATACATCATCTTTGTTTGTTTGGTGAGGAGCGTCTCTTTAAAGTCTTTGGGATACGCTGTTGGTATGCATCTTTAATGTGGCACTCGCACATCGCCATGTATAATGAATAAATACTATCTCCATAGGCACAGATATGCCATGGAAACCACAGTAGTTGGCATCTGGTATGAGAGCACTTTGGTCTATTTTTAGGGCTTTTCACAAGTTTGCATTCTATATGGTCTGCTACGCAATTCTGTTGAGGGAAAAGTGAAAGTCAAAAGTGTGGTCTGGTTGAAATCCGCCATGTTGGGGGGTCACGTCTGGAGGTGAATGGGCAGCGAGCCTTTTAGGACGTAGGGCTTTCAAAAGGACAACCTGTCATGCATTATTACGTCTATCTGTGATCTGGGTCAGGGCCTGGTAATGCATGAGTGCCTTTACAAGCACGCAGCCCACAGGACTGCCGATTCTGCGGGAGCACAATCAAGCCCTTTGTGGCAGCTGCTCTTATGACGGCCCGAGCTCATTTCTATAAGGCATATGCGGCCGTCGGAGAGCCTACAGCTATCACTCTGAGCCTTTCATACAGCGGCCGACGTGCTGGAAGTGGCACTGACTGCTGGGGGAGATAGAGGATGCTCTTGCGCGCAAACAGTCCGGGCATAATGATGAATGACCACTGATGTAGACTGCAGTGAGCCTGGCATGTGATGACAGTTAGATGAAGCCTGGGAAGCATGATAACGCACAACGCATGCAGGCACAACTATGGCATCAATAATTTAAAGCTTTCCCATGCATTTCCACATACAATAATCAGCACAGCTGGAGAACTTGTTTTATATATTACTGAGAAACCACAAAAGTGTTGCAAAATGTATCGTCTCACTTTGGGGATGTGCAATCTGTAGCCACACAATACATCAGACGTTTGTGCTTAGGAACTAACATCTTGTCCAGTGCGTTTCTTCCAAATGGCGAATTAGTATAGAATATCAACAATTCGATACAATTCTGCCATGTTTTAGTTTGCTCTCTCAGTTTTTACTTTTAGTTATTCTGCTTTTTTTAAACCCTCAAAATACAGTTATATGGGGTAGTTTATGAAGACATGAGCTAATGCAAGCTGGAAAGTAGAATATCACATAATTCCCTATATGTTACAATTCCTGTATTATTAGGGGCCCAAATGAAAGAACGCTTGAATGACCCCTTTAAACGAATGTTTTTTTGTTGTTTTTGTTATGGTTTGTGTTGGAACCCCAAAGCAGAGCCGGAGACAAAACAAAGTTCAAAATTTATTCCCAGACAGGAGGCAGGCAGGATGGGCAGTGCAGACAGGGGGCTGGCTGGCCGATGGGTGGTTCGAAAAAGTCACTCCAGGAGAGGCACCTGAGCATAGGGAACAAACATGAGTTTTCAAGAAAAAGTTTACACACAGCTTTCACTGAACAGAACTCTACCAAGTAGACGGAATAATCTGGCAGAGAAGTGGTGTGCAGCCCAGGGTCTTGAAGACTGAATGAATTAGTGGAGTTGATTCAGGTGTGCCTCATTCCCCTGGAGGAGCCAGCCACGCCCCCTGTCACACACGCCCTGCACAAAACAGAAAAAGGGAGGGGGAGCAGAACCCAAAACAGATCCCTAACAGTACCCCCCCCTCAAGGGGCGCCACCCGGCGGCCGACCGGGCTTGTAAGGGTGCAAGGAATAAAAGTCACTGAGGAGAGTAGGGTCCAGAATAAGAGACCGGGATACCCACGACCGATCCTCAGGACCATAACCCTCCCAATCAACTAAAAATTGAAAACCGCGGCCCCGCCGACGCACATCCAAAACACGGTTCACAGCGAAGGCCGGATGACCGTCCACCAGCCGGGGGGGCGGCGGGGGCTCGGCCGGAGGGCTCAAAGGGCTTGTAGTGACCGGCTTAAGTAGCGACACATGAAAAGCCGGATGGACATTCAAACTCGGGGGTAACCGTAGTTTAACAGCAGAAGGGTTGATGACACGGTCTATTTCATAGGGTCCAATGTACCTGGGTGACAGTTTTCGGGAATCAGTTTGCAGTGGCAGGTCGCGGGTCGAAAGCCACACTCTCTCACCAGGCTTGTAGTTCGGGGCAGGAGATCGGCGACGGTCAGCCAGTTTCTGGTTCCGAGTGGCTGTCCGAGCCAGGGCTGCCCGAACCTCATGCCAGACACACCGAGCTCTACGAAGATGTTCCTGAATAGACGGAACCGCCGCAACTGTCTCCTGGGATGGAAAAAGAGGCGGCTGGAAGCCATTAGCAGCCTTGAAAGGTGACATACCCGTAGCAGTGGAGATTAACGAGTTGTGGGAGTATTCAATCCAGGCTAGATGGACGGACCAGGAAACCGGATAGCGGGCTGTGACGCAACGTAGCGCAGCTTCCAGGTTTTGGTTGGCCCGCTCCGTCTGGCCATTGGTCTGAGGGTGGTATCCGGAGGACAGGCTGGCAGAGGCCCCAATAGCATGACAAAATGCCTTCCAAACTCGTGAGGTAAACTGGGGTCCCCTATCCGAAACAATGTCTTGGGGTATACCATGTAATCTGAAAACGTGCTGAACAAGCAGGTTAGCGGTCTCCAGTGCAGAAGGCAACTTAGGTAATGGAACATAGTGCACACTCTTAGAGAACCGATCAACAATAGTCAGAATGACAGTGTTACCTTCTGATGGAGGGAGGCCTGTTACAAAGTCCACAGATATGTGAGACCAGGGACGCTGGGGAATAGGGAGTGGACGTAAAAGACCAGCAGGAGCGCGATGAGAGGCCTTACTACGAGCACAGACGGAGCAGGCGGAGACAAATTCCTTGGTGTCAGAGAGCATGGAAGGCCACCAGAAGCGCTGCTGTATGAGAAACAAAGTGCGGTGGTAGCCCGGATGGCATGCCAACTTGGAATCATGGCCCCACTGAAGCACTGACGATCGGGCAGAAGGAGGAACAAACAGAAGACCGGGTGGGCATTGCTCAGGTGTGGGATGACTGACCTGCGCTTCCTGAACCACTCTCTCTACCTCCCAGCGGGCCGCTCCAATTACACAGGAAGAGGGTAATATGGTTTCCACAGCATTCTCCTCCAGGGGCGCAGCAAACTGGCGGGATAGAGCGTCAGGCTTAGCATTTCGGGATCCCGGACGGTAGGTGAGGGTGAAGTTAAACCTTCCAAAAAAAAGTGCCCATCGAGCTTGGCGAGCATTCAACCTGCGAGCAGAACGAAGGTAAGCAAGATTCTTATGATCAGTCCATACCACAAACGGTTCTGCTGCTCCCTCCAGCCAGTGCCTCCATTCCCTTAGAGCCAAGACCACAGCCAGAAGTTCACGATTGCCCACATCATAGTTCTTCTCGGCAGGACTAAGCTGGCGGGAATAGAAAGCACAAGGATGGAGCTTTTGATCGGAGATGGTCCGCTGAGACAGAACCGCTCCAATGCCAGAGTCCGAGGCGTCCACTTCAACAATAAACTGAGCTGAGGGATCAGGATGGGAAAGGACAGGCGCCGAACAAAAGAGGGTCTTTAACTTAACAAAGGAAGCCTCTGCATCAGCTGACCAAATAAAAGGTAACTTGACAGAAGTCAGCCTTGTCAGAGGTGCAGCTACTTTACTGTAGTCTCTAATGAATCGACGATAAAAATTAGCAAACCCCAAAAATCGTTGTAGCTGCTTCCTGTTTGCCGGAGTTGGCCATTCGGCTACCGCCTTTACCTTGGCAGGGTCTGACTTTATCTGCCCTTTTTCCACTACAAAACCAAGGAAGTGTACTGTAGCCGCATGAAAGTCGCACTTTTCAGCCTTGACATACAGTCTGTTTTCAAGAAGACGCTGAAGGACCAGTCTTACATGCTGAACATGCTCTTCTACAGATCGAGAAAAAATCAAAATATCATCGATGTAAACGAAAACAAATCGGTTCAACATGTCTCTCAGAACATCGTTAATAAGGGCTTGAAAAACCGCAGGGGCATTGGTTAACCCAAAAGGCATCACTAAATACTCAAAGTGTCCCAATGGGGTATTGAAGGCGGTCTTCCACTCATCTCCCTCCTTAATACGAACTAAATGATAGGCATTGCGGAGGTCTAATTTGGTAAAAATAGACGCCTCATGAAGAGAACTAAATGCAGAGTCAATGAGTGGGAGTGGGTACTTGTTCTTTACTGTTATGTCGTTGAGACCTCTGTAGTCTATACAGGGACGGAGAGACTTGTCTTTCTTGTCCACAAAAAAGAAACCAGCGCCTACAGGAGATGAAGACGGCCGTATGAGTCCAGCTGCCAAAGAGTCAGTTATATAAGCCTCCATAGCCTC
Source organism: Gobius niger (assembly GCF_951799975.1). Taxonomy (NCBI): domain Eukaryota; kingdom Metazoa; phylum Chordata; class Actinopteri; order Gobiiformes; family Gobiidae; genus Gobius; species Gobius niger. The sequence continues at coordinate 13,857,040 of NC_136862.1, forward strand.
CCTCTCTGGTTTAGCGAGGTTATATAGTTTAGTAGTGGGCAGTGGAGCACCCGGGATTAGGTCAATAGCGCAGTCATAGGGTCGATGCGGCGGCAAGGACAAAGCTCGGTCTTTAGAGAAAACCTCTTTGAGGTCGTGGTACTCACAAGGTACCACAGAGAGATCTATGGGCTTGGGAGGTTCTTGGGTGTGGCCTTTAGTAGAGGGAATGGCCGAATGAAGGCAATGTGTATGGCAAAAAAGGCTCCAATTGGTGATGGTGAGTGTAGACCAGTCTATGTGTGGGTTGTGTGATTTTAACCAGGGAAGACCCAACACTAAAGGTGATGAAGGTGAGGGAATAACATAGAGCGAAACCTTTTCGTGGTGATTCCCTGACAGCAGTAAAGAAACTGGAGCAGTACGATGAGTCACGGTGGCCAGTGACTTGCCATCTAGAGCAAATACAGTCTTGGGTTTAGGAAGGGACTCAATTGGGATGTTGCACTGGGAAACAAAGTCGCAGTCAATGAAATTGTCATCAGCCCCCGAGTCTACTAAGGCAGAAATGGCAAATGAAGTCTGATTACAAGTAATAGTACCTGGTAGTTGAATGCGTCGGGCGGAGGGATCAGAAGGAGAATGACTCACCAGTGCCCCTCCAGTGGCTGATGAGCTTGCTCTTTTGGGCACGACGGACAGTTGGGCACGATATGGCCAGCCTTGCCGCAATACATACAGAGCCTTTGGTTGATGCGCCTTTGTCGCTCCTCCGGAGAGAGTTTCATTCTCCCCAGCTGCATAGGTTCCTCAGTAAAGGGTGGCGAGGCGGCTGAAGCAGGAGCAGTGGATGACTGTTTGGCAGGGCGGAGTGCAGACGAGGCAGGCAGTTGGAAGGGTCTGGAAGATGGATAGGAGGCGCTACGTCTGACAGATCTCTCCCTACGTCTCTCTCTTAAGCGATCATCCAAACGAATTGCTAAGGAAATCAAGTCTTCAAGGGAGCGGGTCTCATCACGTGCAGCCAGTTCGTCCTTAATCTCCTCACTTAAACCCCGAAAAAATACCCCCTGTAGGGCCTTGTGATCCCAACCACATTCAGCAGCTAAGATACGAAAATCAATCGAGTAGGAGGAAACTGTACCACTTCCCTGACGCAAAGAGAGTAGTCTATTACTTGCCTCTTTACCTTGTAACGGGTGGTCAAAAACCTTGCGCATTTCGGTGGTAAAAGCTGCTAAGGTGTGGCAAGAAGGTGAATTACTGTTAGCTAAAGCAACTGCCCATGCCGATGCTTTGCCGGAAAGTAAACTCATAATGAAAGCCACCTTGGCTCTATCATTCGAATATGTTAATGGTTGCTGATCAAAAACAAGCATACATTGATGGAGAAACTGACTACATGTCCCTGCTTCCCCTGAATACCTGGAAGGTGTAGGAATGAATGGCTCTCGGGGTTGGGCTGGCTGAGCTGGAGATGGAGCTTGATTAGGAGAGGCAGCGACAGCGGGAGGATCCGGTGAGGTGATTGAAGCCAGGTGAGAAGCCATTTGCTCCAAACGAGAGCCAAGCTGGGTCACGTCAGCACTAAGTTTTGTTAAGGAACCCATAACTTCCTTTAAAGCAGCTTCATGTTGTCCAACACGGGATCCCTGTAAGGCTACGGCCTGTCTCAATCTCTCAGCATCTGCGGGGTCCATTGTTGGCCAGATTATTCTGTTATGGTTTGTGTTGGAACCCCAAAGCAGAGCCGGAGACAAAACAAAGTTCAAAATTTATTCCCAGACAGGAGGCAGGCAGGATGGGCAGTGCAGACAGGGGGCTGGCTGGCCGATGGGTGGTTCGAAAAAGTCACTCCAGGAGAGGCACCTGAGCATAGGGAACAAACATGAGTTTTCAAGAAAAAGTTTACACACAGCTTTCACTGAACAGAACTCTACCAAGTAGACGGAATAATCTGGCAGAGAAGTGGTGTGCAGCCCAGGGTCTTGAAGACTGAATGAATTAGTGGAGTTGATTCAGGTGTGCCTCATTCCCCTGGAGGAGCCAGCCACGCCCCCTGTCACACACGCCCTGCACAAAACAGAAAAAGGGAGGGGGAGCAGAACACAAAACAGATCCCTAACAGTTTTTTTGTTACAGCTACATTACATTCAGTTGTTTTACTTTTACTACTCTGAAGTTATTGTTCTGTGTAGTTACTTTTGACTTAATTACTTTTCACTGTCCTTCAAAGGACTATGGAGTTTAAAAATGTTAAAATTAAGTATTTTCCTCCCCCTACATGTTCCAGCCATGTCCTAATGTGTAGAATGAGCTCAGACCTGTTCACCACAACTGCCTCTAAAATCCTGCACTGTCACTCAAAACGTTGTTTATTCGGGTCCAAAGTGCCGTCATGCACGAGCTTAATATAAAGGCTGCAGTTACGTATAAGACCTGAGGGGGCAGTGCCGAGCATAAAATGACCAACTTGCATCTAGCCCCTTTAATTTCATTATGTTATTTCAATCAACAACCTTACCACAATTGTTTTTGTTTGTTGTTAATGTTTTTTTTTCTTACCATTCCTATCATTTGATTACAATTACGTAGTTATTATTTTCTTTGTTCTACTTTACATATTTAATCATAACTTCTCTTTTGAATTGCTCATACAATGCACTCATTTTTGGATTTGATTTACTACAGACACTTTAACTTAGCAGATTAGTTGGTTGGTCTTACTTGGTTATTTAAACCTATTTTTATACAGTTTCTGCCCAGAGCTATAATAACGTCAGAGGCCGGATTTTGCCTCTGACGTTTCCTTCCCTCTGCCTACAGCCTGTTATCGAACAGCAGGCCATGGTTTAGTGCTTCGAAGCTTGAGCAGATGTCTTTCCATACAGGTCACTGGCGCTTAAAAAAAGGTGTGACAGAAAATCACCAGCAGCAAACCTCTTTCCTAATGTGTCTCAATCTGGCGCGGTGCCACTCACTGCACCGGGGAGAGGAACGGCTCTGACCTCCTCGGTGTCCTGCAAACTGCCAAACCCCCCGTGTCTGCTCCGTGGAACAATTTCATGTAGGTTATTGCGGAAATAAAAGAAGTGTCCCACATAGAGAAGTCAGTGTTGGATCGATGCCTGCCCTCTCTCCCCGGCCTTCCCCCCTGTGACCGGCCACATGCTGTTGAGTCTTCACTGAGTGGCTACATGCAAACATGATGTAGCACTCGTTCTTCACATGTCTATTCACATCATGGCTTTGATATGGCGCACTTTGCTGAGTAAAAGGCTATTGTCATGGTTAATGGACTTGTTCTTGTGACATATACAGTAAACGCTAACCTGCTACATAATGCTGCACAAAAGCTGGTAAATGTGAGTAAATCCATTGACATGTTGTATGAGAACGGCCAATAGATTTTTTTTATCTAAGGTCCTTTGAAGCCACAAAGGCAGGGGAACAACACTTATTGTTGCAACTCCTTTGTGATGTTATTAATCCTTGAACACTAGAAGCACACAATTCAGCTCCATAAGCCTTAAACAGCTTTATTGTGAAGTCGACCACAAGTAAAGCATCATTCTAAAAGCCTTGGAGGAAAAAGACATTGATTAACACTGTACACTGAGCAATATCAAACATTATATAGGCCTTTAAGCTCTTAACTCCCGCCTGAACCGAGAGCATTTTCTCCAGTTCAGCTTTAGTGTAACGCCTCATTTGAAAGCTAAGATCTACAAAACTCATCTAAATGGATCTTTTTCCTCACGTCATCAGATTTTTTTCCATCTTTTGGGGGGGGGGGGGGGGGGGGGTATTCAACTAATTTTTGTAACTTTTTTGTCATTTTTTTTGTCTTTTTTTGTCATTTTTTTGTCATCTTCTTGGTCATTTTTTGTCATTTTTTGTCATTTTTTTGTCATCTTCTTGGTCATTTTTTGTCATTTTTTGTCATTTTTTGATCACTTTTTTGTCAAAGTTTTCTCACTTTTTTGTCACATCTTCATCATTGTTATAGTCTCAGTTCTGTCGCTATTTTCACACCATTTTTCCAGAAGCTTTTGGATTGGGGTAAAGCCAAACTGGCGAAAATGTGCTCAGATCAGGTGGGAGTTAAGGGCTTAAACACGTTAGGCTGCAGGGAGGGAAGTGCTTCAGCCTGGTCTATGAAGCTTGTTCTTCAGTAAGTTGGACCTGACACGGAGCGAGACTCCGCGGTCTTCTCCATGAGGCAGGAGGGAAGAGGTTTTGCGATAGGAGTGTGGTATTTCACTCTAAGTTTACCTTGTAGGTTGAAGGGGCACTGTCCAGATTATTGTTCAGTCTTTCCCCTTCCACTGAGAAGAGCCTGTACGGCTTGTTTTCCAAAGAGCGAAGCACGACGGCTTCCACAAGTCGGGACAGGCGAGGTGCCAGACATCTCCGCTGTTTACCCTCTTGTAGTGTTTTATCTTGCTGGAACAGGTAGCACCCATAACTTTTAAGTGCTTTTTTATTTATGTTCACACATGATCTTGATAACTCAGGTCACTCAGGTGTTTTTCAGTTCACAACCACCACAAAAACAAAAAAAATCATACTTTTTTGAGAGAGAAGCCATGTGCATATTCACGCAACCCCATGTTTGCATTGATATTGCTTTTGAGTAATCTAATTTCTTTTAGACGACTAATATAGATAGATAGTGGGATGAAAAAGTGAGATAATAAGCAGATTCAGCATCTCACCAAGCGCAAAGCATGCTGGTCCAGGTTAAAGGTCAGGACTACCCAGATCGTATCCCAAACTGTTAACATGACCGAGTGTGACACAGATATTGAATATATTGAGCGTTAAAAATCAGTGTTTTAAAAGAATTCTGTAAGAAACGGGGACACAGTGTTGCTGAGAAGAGAAAAAAGAACTTGTGGCCTTTGCTAAACCAATAAAAAAATTATAAACAGTTGTGTTAAGTAAACAGACGTATTGGTTACAAATAGCATTACTAGTTAGCTATATGTCAAACTTACTAATTTAATCCATTCGTGTCACGACGTCCTGGGTCTTTTCTTTCAGAAGGAAGTTTGATAAGTACATATGGTGGCTTTGCATATACAACACTGTCAGGTTCCTTTATAATAATAAATTAATAGGGCAAAACTCTTCCATAGACTGATTAAGCCCACGGACAGTCGCACTGCAAAGGAGAATGAATGCTAACCTGGCATATCGCCGTAAAAAAACACTTTAAGCTAAGAAATAGTCACTAAATAGCCGGTTGTTCTACTACTAGCGTGTGTTTTTCAGTGGGCAGGGCAGCTTTAAGCCACACCTCAGTGATTGGACTTCACACCTGACTCTAAATGTCTGCATAAATGTGTCTAATAAGCTTTTGAAGCATCATTAGCCTGGGGGTGTACTCACTTATTCCTCACTGTCCTGTGAATATTTACATGTTATGGCCAATAAATATATGATAACATGTAATTGTTTGGGTGGTATTAGTTTAAGCAGACCCTATTTGTCTATTCTTGTGATTTTAATACAGATCAGACATTTTATCACCAATTTAGGCAGAAATGTAAGAAATTTAAAAGGGGGTGCTCAAAAATCAACTTACTTTTTATGCTTATTACCATGTTACAATGTTGTTCTTCTTTGCATCTCCTCCAGTGGCTGTCCTGTTTAGATTGAGTGAAAATCAGGAAGTGAACTTAGCTGTTTTCCATCAATACTGCCTTTTCTGACCAACACAGTGTAAGATATTGATAAAGAAAAGCACAATCCCCCCTGTGTGAGATGCAGATACACCATGTACAGAAATTGACATTTCGTTCAGCAGTCTAATCGCAAAAAAAAGGAAAAACTCGAGTGGCCCTCCATCTACAGAGCCTCCTTCCAAAAGGCATCCAAGGTAACGTTAGCTGCAGCACATAATACTTTCCAAAAAGCAGGCATAATTTGACCCGTAATTTCACAGGCATTTTGTTGACAAGTCGGACATCACTATCTGCTGTTTTAGCGCTGTCACTTGTCCGTGACCGGCGCCGCCTTCACTAAATCTTGAAAGCGCCATAGCTTTATCAGCCACTCCCTCTCACCTTGCAGCAGCACTATGTGAATTAGCCTCCCTTCCCTGCCTTCAATATCGCTGTCCCTTATGCTGTGGGATGGAGCAAGTCAGCCCAGCGGTGTGGAAAATTAGATCTTTAATTGGGAATCATCAACAAGAAATCTCTGATAAGTGCTCGGGGCGTTGCATCTTGCGAGGTTGTGTATGGGCTAAGAACGACTCCCAGTTTATAGCCGATTACCGCAGTTGACCCTCGCACATGTGGCGACACCATGCAGTTTTCCCACTTCATTTAACTTCCGCGCCACCTCCTCGTACCCGCTGTGCCAACTTTCTTTGTGCCAGGGAAGCTCGCGCCTCCACCTCCGCGGGGCACAGATGACGGCTGTGATGTGGGTTTTGAGAATCTGGGCGAGTGTAAATATTTGGTTGTCCCGGGGTGAGTCCCACAGGGAAAAATGCCAGTGCGTGTGTGTGTGTGTGTGTGTGGGGATGCCGACTGTGGCACGCCGGGCCCCCCCCAGTGGAGTGTGAAGAGTCCAGCGTGACAGTAATTCCTCCCCCCAGGCAACAACACCGGCACGGGCCTCCCACGAGTATTTAAACTGCACACGAGAAACAAGGACAACAGGCAACAGTCATTATAAATACAATTAAGTGCAAGGACAAAGAATACGCTCTATGCATGGTTTGTACAGGAATCAGGTCAGCTTACTTAAAAAAGACACTTAAATAGCGTTGGCATAGTTCGGCCCGGCAACGTGTGTGTACTCCAGTGCTTCAGGGAGAGGAACGCAAAACGCAAGTACAGTGTTTTACAGTCAATAGTCAGTTAGCTCGATTCTGGTGCTTCAGACCCAAGTGTAGTGTCATCAACAATCCTAAATCCATGGACACTCTGGTGCCTCTGGGGCTTCTTCAGTCGTCCATTGGATTTGTTCTGAAAGGAGAACAGATCCCTCCCCGGTGTCTGTCTTCCTATTGTTGAAAACTTTGTAACGTAATAAATGCTGTACAATCATATAGTGTAGTTTTATATGATTGTCAGAGACAGTGGTGGGTCTCATTAGCAACAGAGACGAGTCAAACTACAGGTGTGAGGTGAGCAGTCTGGCCATGTGGTGCACACAGAACAATCTCTCTCTAAATGTGGAGAAGACAAAAGAGATTGTTGTGGACTTTCGAAGAGCGCGGGTCCAGCATGCTCCTCTAACAATCAACGGTGCTGCAGTGGAGAGGGTGACCAGCACTAAGTTCCTGGGTGTGCACATCACAGAGAAGCTCTCCTGGACCATGCACACTACATCACTGGTCAAGAAAAATAATCAGCGTCTCTACTTTCTCCGCAAGTTGAGAAGAGCCAGAGTCCCAGCCTCTGTTATGTCCAACTTCTACAGTGGGACGATATGGGGTATTCTGACCAGCTCCATCACCATGTGGCAGCCCAGCGCATCGTGAGAGCAGCGGAGAAGATCTGCGGAGCCCCTCTCCCCTCCATTAAGGAGATGTACTCCACCCGTCTCACCCGCAAAGCCATCAAAATCGCCAGGGACCCTTCACACCCATCACACAGTCTCTTCAAGGTAATGCCTTCAGGGAGGAGACTGCGGAATCTACGGGTCAGTTCCAGTCGACTGAGGAACAGTGTCGTACACAGGGCCATCGGGAAGCTGAACTCCTATATCTATACAGATATATACAGCAGGATACAGTGATACAATGTATGCAGATCGCCACAGGCTGGGATGGTAACTTGTCACAACACACCCCGCCCACTTTTGCCTCTTTTTGCCTCATCTCTGCACTTCCGTTGTCCTGACACTTCCGGTCTCTGTGCGTGCCCGTGGAAGAGCGTGGTCGCTTCCAACTTCACCCCCGTTTGGAGCTATAGGAATACATTGGGAGAGGCCAAATGCTAGCAACATCTTTGGTCATTTTGCGTGACTGAGGGCACGCACAAAGACCAGACAGGTACGCATCAACTCATTTAAGTTCAGGCAAGAACATATCTCAGTACGTAAAAACAGTGGCCTGTTCCTTTAACAGATAGGATAGGATGTCATGATTAAAAGTAAAAATGAAGAACGAAGAAAGTGAAAAAATCCAAACAAGAGGCTGACAAAAACCCCAAATAAATCAGGAGCAACAGAAAAAACAATAACTCACAGACAGGACTCGGACATGAAGACAAAGAACAAGGGAAACCCAGGGGTAGAAATACATGAGGGAATGTGGCACAGGTGAAAGACAGGGCAGGCAATAAACATGAGGGAAGTCAAGCAGAAAATCACAAAGACCAAAAAACACCCATCAAAATAACACACCAAGGACATGAACAGACACATACACGAAACAAACCAAAAGCAGGGTAGCAGAAGGCCGAGCATGACAGAAAAGTGGCGGGCACAATTCATGGCGGCGCCCACGCGAACATCCGGAATAAGGTGAATAAGGCCAAAGACGTTCAAAGTCCCACCAGACTGCAGAGTGGGCAGAGATGCGCTCCAGTGCACAGGTGTTGATGATCACTATGGTAACAACGCCAAACTCTGATTCAGTGAACACAAATGCACAATCATACAGAACAATACAAACATCGGCCATCTAAGTCAAAAACTGTGGAGCTGTGTTGTTTTGGTGGATTTGCCTTTTTATAATCCTGGGTGACGTGCAGTTTTGTTCATTTCTTTAACAGAAAATATATATGTGTAGACCAGAGCTTGAATCAACAGCAGTCAGAGACAAAATAAGGTACTCATAAGCATGCTTGTTAAGTATTAAAGAGGGGGTATTCTGCTTTTTTCAATCACATAGCACCAGTCTATAGCACACTACAATGATGACCAAACCTTCTGTTGGTCTGTAAATGCAGTAAATTAGCCTTGTATAAAATTGCTCTCTCAAAATGGCTGTAGTGAATGTCTTGAAATAGGCCTCTGTCTCTTTAAGAACCTCTGAGCCTTTCCGACACGCTGTCTGTGGCATCAGTGGGGAGGGGGTTCTGCTGAGGAGCAGTGGTTGGTTACTCGGCTGGTGACGAAAGCTCGGAGGCGTCTCCGGGAGGTGGGGGCGTTCCTAGAAGGACTCAGGCAAAGCTATCCCTAAAATGGCCGCCATCAGAGTTTTTACAGATTACTCAAAAATACGTGAATGTGCCAAGGCAAGACTTCAGGCATGTTTTTGATGAGGGAATGACATAATAACATGATGTAAAGCTTGATACTTATTGCTTATTCATAGCCAACCCTAAACCTAACCCTAACCTTAACCCTTACCCTAACCCTAAAATGATTACTAATGCTAATTAATAATGCACACACCTTAAAGGAACAGGCCACCATTTTTCCATACTGAGATATGTTCTTACCTGAGCTTAGACGAGTTGATGTGTACCTGTCTGGTCTTTGTGTGTGTGCTCAGTCACGCAAAACGACCATACTATGTTGTTAGCATTTGGTCTCCCCCAATGTATTCCTATGGCTCCAAGTGGGGGTGAAGTTGGAAGCGACCATGCTCTCAAATCTCAAGCGATACCAAACACTTTACTTCAGGTTCAAACGGCTAAATGTTTGGGTCAATAAAGGTTTTGATTACATGCTCCCCAGTCATGTAATGTCCCCTAATGTAAATGCCTTTTTGAGGACACTTGACAACTTGAGTAATAGAATAACGTTCTGCTAAATTGCTGCTTTGTTGTTGATACAATCCTCATATTGTATCACTGTGAATGTTGCAAATGCAAATATTTATTATGTTGAATGTGGGGTATAGATACAGACGGCATCTCGTCGTAGAAGGGTGTGCGGCTTCGCTGAGGGGGAAAATAGAATTTTTAGAGAAACACAATTTTCCACTCTTTTTAGCCATTTTCTGGTGGAATGTGAACTTATTTGTCACACATAAGTAAAGTTTAAATCGGGCCCATATGGATATTTTCTCACAGCAGATTGTTCTGCAGAAGTGAATAAACGGCAGTTGTAGCTAGTGCTAGCTATCCGTCAGCATTAGCCCAATGCTAACATGTAGCAGTAGGTTAGCATTCTCCGTTATTTATGTATTTATGGGCTGTTGAACTGCTTTGCTCCATGTCTTTGATCTTTATTTAGTAGAAAACTATATTCATAATTCAGCATTTATTAATGTAGTTTTTGAATAATTAAAGAAAGTTTAGATATTTCTCCAAATTGTTTTCCCATTTAAACATGACCATATATGGGCGGTACCAGAGATGCCGTCTGTCTAGTCGTTCCTAAGCTTTCTCTCTTCAGCCTACTCCTTTTGAGCATCTATAACTGTGTAATGTGAATTTCGTGAATGAGAAATGTAAACAGCTCAAACAAACGAAACATAAATCGAATCGAAGGTGACTCCCAAAACTACACACGTTGAGAGCATCTGCATCAGAGAGTGAAAGATATTGAAGAATTTGTCAATAGAACAGGAGTGAATGAGTGGCTGTGCAGAGATCGCTGGAAAGGCAAAGTATCAGCCGCCTGTAATGTCTTCAGTGAAAACACCAGCCCTTGAGTTCGTTGCTAGATTGTTGATGTAAAGTGTCAGATGCTGGAAAAAACGCTAATAATAGTACTGCATTTGCTATTCTTTTGTTATAATATGGTTGAGATAAAGAGGCCCATAAAGACTGCAGCATCTATTTTTGATTTGGAGCACTTTAGGTAACTGATGTTTTAACTTTGCTGATAATTTATACCAACCAATGTCCTGCGGCAATCTCGTTACCAAGGCTACACACCACCGTGCAAAGACGGATGCAGTATTTAAGTGGAAAATTGTTGCTGAATTTGTACAGGGGGATGTGACTCTTTCTCATGTATAGGACTTAAGATTTCCAGAGGTTATAACCACCCATTTGGATAGTCTATATTTCACTCATTTTATCTTTCCCGTAAATCGACGAAGTGACAGTTGTGGAAATTGCAACCTCACTTCTTTAATCTTCATTGTGGAGCGATGGTGAATATGCAAATCATCTCGAGTTCGTTCCCGACAGTTGCACTTAGAGTAAAACTATAAAATAGCTACATTTATTATTCACAAATTGTCTGTACAATTGTGTGCGACGAGCTCCTTGTGTTGGGTCTGCTGGGACTTGGGGGAAGAATTTTACAGTCATGATTTATACTTGGCTCTTGTTCCCCGGGGCGAGCTAAAACAGCAGAAAAAGCAACGTTTTCTCCAAACTTTACATGCCCTGGCTGTGTTTTTATTATCCGTGTTTAATCTAAGTCTAACTCACAGGGCTGATCCATCTTCATCGCTGCACAGTTTATGAGCCATTTAAAACGAATGTGCTGCTCTGTGTAATGTTGCCTCATCCAGCAGAAACATTACATTGGGCGAGAGCAGCAATTCTTCTTCAAATGTTTATGAATTAAAGCCCCGCAAAACAGTGGAAAGCTACAGAAATGGCGGCGTGATGTCTGCACCATTTGTTTTTTTTTATCTCCGCGGCATATGAAAGATGGTGCTTATAGTCGTTTGCATGGCAAGAATATGAAGGAAAAGTGGAGTTACTGCGGGAAGTGGAAGGACTTTGCGTAATCCAGTCTGGGATCAACAGAACAGGGTTTGGTGGCAGCCGTCGGATTCAGCCCCCCGTGCCAGAAAACGAGGCAGAGTTTTTGCGTCTCTAAAAGCGAATGCCATCTCCAGCTTTTAAATATGGTAATTTATGAGTTTTTTTGGAGAGCGGTCCAATGTGACATTTTAGGTGCTGCTTGTGAGTAAGACATATGGTCAGGACATCTTTGAGTTTTAAACTCTGCGCCATCTGCAAGGTTTCAAAACACGCAGCAGCCTACGGGTAATCTTAGGCAAAACATTCTCGTCTTCCTATCCAATATTAAAAAATATATACTTTAAAGAAATGAATCTAACTTTCACTGATAGGGTGTATGAAACAGAAACAAAATAAACCTCAGCAATGAATGTTTTCCACTTCAGTATCATTGAACACACAGAGATCTTCCATTATGCTTCTCCAAACTCAAACCCAGCTGCTGCTACGACACAGGATGGACTGAAGACCTGATGATAAAAACGACCTTGACGATATGTGCATCTATAGGATAAAAAACAAAGTCATGTAAAATGGGCAACCAATGGATACAGTGCAAATGAAAACTATAAACGTCAAAACACAATTTTGATCAAATATTTAGCTGTGATCTTCAAGTTTCATGTTTCAAGTTTAATGGTTTTGTATAGCCCAATATCACAACAGAAGTTGCCTCACAGGGCTGCACCGAACATTAAGGCAATAACACAGAGCAACAAATATGACAATGTAAAGTTCAGGTGAATGAAGTATCCAGGCAAACATAATGTCCAATAAGCTTCAGCAGCAGGTAGAGACGAGCGGCGTGGGCGTCCCCCGTCCTTAGACTCTCCAGCACGGCAAGGAAAAACTCAAAAATCCAGCAGGAGAAAAGAGAAACCTTGGGGAGAACCACAGAAGGAGAGATCCACTCCCATGGACGGACAGGCTATAGACCCAGGGCCGAAGGATCCCTCAGCAGACGGGCCAAGATCGCATAACGTCCAGTCCTCAGATTCCAGAATGCAGGGTTTCTCCGTTCAGCCGGGTTCATCCGTTCGATCTAGACAGGCACTCCTGAGGGGGAGTGGGACAGGAGACACCATGTGAATAGTAATGAACAGACAGATAAATTAAATATTGTATCATTATAAGACAACGTCTGCAGTAAGAGGAAGAGGATAGCGCTCAGTGTGATCTTATAATATTGAGGTTGTGAGGAGCATTAACGTTTGAGAGAAGACTTAAATATGAACAAAACCAGAAGAATTACAGTTCAGAATCAAAGTAAGTAGGTTTCATACATACAGTTTGAGGAAAATGTATGTGAACACTTTGGAATTTGGTCATAAAACGTGGTCTGATCTTCATCAAAATCACAAGTATGACGAAACAGTGTCTGCTTCAACTAATACCACCCAAACAATTGCATGTTATCGTATTTTTAAAAGGCCATAACATGTAAACATTCACAGGATAGGGAGGAAAAAGTAAGTGAACCCAGGAGTCTCGCTGAACTGCAGCACACCGACGTGAAAACCCTATCCCCACTGTGGTGCAGGAGCCTCATGGTGTGGGGCTGTTTTGTTTCCTCAGGGCCTGGACAATGTGCTTTCATCAATGGAACAATGAATTCACAAGTTCATCAAGATATTTGAGACATTCCCAACAGTGTGGAATAAGTAGGTGATCTATTGTATCCATTGTGCTTTCCTGTAGTTGTAGATTGGACATGAACAACGATCTGGATGAATCTTTGTCCATTCCTCTTTACAAAACTGTTGCAGTTCAGCGAGATTCCTGGGTTCACTTACTTTTTCCTCCCTGTCCTGTGAATGTTTACATGTTATGGCCATGAAGAAATATCATACCATGTCATTGTTTGGGTGGTATTAGTTTAAGCAGACACTGTTTATTCATTCTTTTGTTTTTGATGAAGATCAGACCACATTTTATGACCAATTTAGGCAGAAATGTGAGAAATTCCAAAGCGTTCACATTTTTCCTCCCACTGTAATAGGACTCCATGGCGACTGGTAATTGATCATTGCAGTAATTCTACAGCCCAACTATTCAAAACATCATTCAAATCCATATATGATGTGATTGGATGGAACAATAATTCTAGAGATAAAGAGCCCAGACCCATCAGGATGAATATAGAGTAAATATTAGTCTTGGACAGGTTTTCATCGTTCAGTTTTTGGCTGTTTTTCCTCCTTGAGTCACACAATCCTCACACATTTGATTTGACACGCTTAAATAGACTCCATGCTCTCAGCGCTCCCTCTATAACTATCTCGTCTGTAGATGTGGAAGTGACATTTCACAACATTTCAGCTACGGTGGCAGCAGTGGCACTTGTAACTGAGCCGACTTGTCTGATTTTACGCCGGGCTGTAACTTTCCAGACGCGCTTTTAGACTTATCCGACGACAGCCCACATCCTCAACCTTAATCACCCAAAGAACTCTCCACGAATCTACACCGAGGAGACAAGAGCGGCTACTTCAACATGTTAGTGCTCAAGAATAGATGCAAAAAAACCGTGTGCTAACTTCTCCATGTTTTGTACAGCCCTGGCTCCTGCTAGGGCTGTCATATTAGTCGCAAATCGCAATCTAAGCAAAATCACAAAGACTGCGTTTATAGGTTATAAAATATCTTTGGCAAACAACAAAATAAGTTCAACAGGTTTGGCTTCGGGACCCAAATAAAACATTTATTGGTTTCATACAATGCAAAATACAGTATTTTCCCCGGATAGCAATTACACAAGCCTTTAAAGCTGAAATTATGATCAAAGCAACTCATTTTAACAGACTCCGGGTTCTAACCAGGGTTTCTCAATGTTTTCAGTGCCAACATTTAAAAAAACAACGTAAACTCTTTATATACAAAAAAACAAAACAAAAACGGGTAAAAAATGTCTGAAAAAATTGGGTAAAATAAGATAGAAATTTTAGGAAAAAGTGGAAGAAAATTGAGGAATAAAAAGAGAAAAATATTTTAGCATGGGTATCAAAAAAAACTATCGTTCAGGCATCGGTATCGGAAACCAAGTATCGTTAAAGTACCGACTTTGAAAAAAAATGATGGTATCACTTTATTTTACACTACCTTGATACATTACACAGTAATGTAGCAATGTGTGATAACTTTTACCTATGGGTTAGATACACAATGGAATAACTTGTATTAGTACTTTGTAGGTACATAATGTAATAGGACACGAGACCCTCAGGGTGAGGGCTTAAGGTTAGGGTAAGAGTTATGTCTTATTACATTATGTACCTACAAACTACACATACATTATTCCATTGTGTATCTCACCCATAGGTACAAGTTGTTACACATTGTTGCAGAGTTCATTACATTGTACTAAATTTAGTTAGGTACAATGTATCAAGGGTAGTGTAAAATAAAGTGTTACCAAAAATCATTGGTACCCCGCCCTTTTCACGACCAACCAGTGGAGAACCACTGATGCAGAGAATCGACCTTGTTCTAAAATGAATGTGATTCTTGTATTGGTTTTGTTTTCAGTCTCCTCTCTAATAAAGTATGCATTTACAAATCTAATCATGATGTAAGTGCTCTTTAGAAATTGAAAAACATTATTTCCGATAATTCTTGCAAGCCAATGTTCAGCCATACAGTATATTTGCTTGTCTTTCCCTTTTATTTGCATTTTTTTTCCTACAACTTATCCTTCTCACACCAAGCTAAATGATCTGTTACATTCATGGTGCTGCTCCTGTGGTTCTGCAGCTTTGATAATGAGTGTAAATGATTCAATAATATTCTTTAGGCCTGTGTAGTCGGCACCTAAATACTCTGAATGTGTAAGACTTGCTAGACTATAGATTTCAGAAGTGACTGGGCATACAAGCTACGGCATTTAATAAAAGTGTTTCTGTTTTGTTCCCATGTTAAAAAGCCATAAAGGCCACACTGGACTGGACTTTTCTTTTGCCACGTGCTGATGCGTCACACTTTCCACGTGGTCGCTAAGGATCGCACCCGACCTCACGCGGGCCTCAGCGAAAGTCAATACAAACCGTTGTTTCGGCTCCATGAACGCGATCAATGGTAGTTTTCTCACTATGGCGACAAAAACACGGGGCCGGACGACGTACTGCGGGGAGGGAATCAGGAGCAAATTGGAGCGTCTGATTGAAGGAGGAGGACATGTGATAGACTAGAATACGATGACCGCTGAACCATATGATAGGACCAGATCACGTAGTGCAGGGAGTCCATCTGTCCCGGGCCCTGGCATTGGGAAACAGGCTGAGAGATCGGTTTACGAGCGGCCAAGGCGAGGGCAGGTGTACCGCCATGTAATGTGCAGTTAGTAGCATAGTAAACGATAAACAGTAATAAACTTTAGATGGATGCCCGTCTGCCCTAAGTCCAACCACAACTCCCCAGTTTCATTCATTTGGTTCTGACATTTTCAGTTTCCATCCAAAGTGGCTCGATCACAATTTCTCTGAAGCTGTTATTATTAGGGGCAGAACAGGTTTTCACACGGCAAATATCTATTAGGAGTGTGTGCGGTTAGGGCTGGGTACTGTTTTATAACAATGGCTACTTTAACGAAACTTGGTTTATGATAGTAAGTAAGTAAGTAAGTAATGTTTATTTGTGTGCGCTTCACAAAATGACAATACAAATGCAAAGCACATTTACATTTACACAAAAACATGGTCATAAAACAAATAGATTTTCAGCTTGCTTTTAAAAACATCAACAGAATCAAGGGCAACACCAACAATATTTAGTCAAATGTAATCTGCTTTGGAACAATCTGTAATAACTTGTTTCTATGTAGTTCATACACAATGGAATAATGTGTATTAGTACTTTGCAGGTGCGTAATGTAATAAAACATATGACCTTTAGGGTTAGGGCCTAAGGTTTGGGTTAGAGGTATCACTTCATTTTAACTACCTTGATATATTGTACTTAATTTAGTACAATGTAATGAGCTTTGTAACAATCTGTAATAACTTGTACCTATGGGTTAGATACACAATGGAATAACTTGTATTAGTACTTTGTAGGTACATAATGCAATAGGACACGAGACCCTTAGGGTAAAGGTTAGGGTTGGGGTTAGAGTTATGACTTAATAATAATAATAATAATAATGCATTGGTTTTATATAGCGCTTTTCTGGACACTCAAAGACGCTTTACATTGCACTATTCGTTCACTCCATACTCGGAGGTGGTAAGCTACTATTGTAGCCACAGCTGCCCTGGGGTAGACTGACGGAAGCGAGGCAACCAGTCTGCGCCATCGGCCCCTCCGACCACCACCAACCACTCACTCACACACTACATTCGCTAGGCTTCCTGGTGTTTCCCAAACGGTCTCCCATCCAAGTACCGACCAGGCCCTTCCCTGCTTAGCTTCCAAGGTCTGACGGGATTGGGCATAGCAAAGGCGGTATGACCACAACTCTAAGACATAACTCTAACTAATTTCTTTAGGTACAATGCATCAATGGTAGTGTAAAATATAGTGTTACCAAATTATTGGTACCCCGCCCTTTTCACGACCAACCAGTGAAGAACCACTGATGCAGAGAATCGACCTGGTTCTAAAATTAATGCGATTCTTGTATTGGTTTTACAACGTTACTTTGTTTTCAGTCTCCTCTCTAATAAAGTATGCATTTGCAAATCTAATCATGATGTAAGTGCTCTTTAGAAATTGAAAAACATTATTTCCGATAATTCTTGCAAGCCAATGTTCAGCCATACAGTATATTTGCTTGTCTTTCCCTTTTATTTGCATTTTTTTCTACAACTTATCCTTCTCACACCAAGCTAAATGATCTGTTACATTCATGGTGCTGCTCCTGTGGTTCTGGAGCTTTGATAATGAGTGTAAATGGTTCAATAATATTCTTTAGGCCTGTGTAGTCGGCACCTAAATACTCTGAATGTGTAAGACTTGCTAGACTATAGATTTCAGAAGTGACTGGGCATAAAAGCTACGGCATTTAATAAAAGTGTTGCCCTGAATACATTTGATACATTTCAGATTTCTGTTCTTCTGTCTCCGCTTTGTTCCCCATGTTAAAAACCCACATTGTGTATCTATGTACATACACAATGGATTAATGTGTATTAGTACTTTGCAGGTACATAATGTAATAAGACATATGACCTTTTGGGTTAGGGTTAGAGTTAACTAATGCTCTAAATTAAGAACAATGTATCTAGGGTAGTGTAAAATAAAGTGTTACCGAATCTAGAAAGCGCAAGGAAAGCAGAAGATCGTTCCAGTGCGTCGGCCTGACCGCCTGGAAGGAGCTCCTCTGGTCCTGAAACGAGTACGAGGGACCATGAGAAGGTTCTGATCCTGAGACCTCAGCCAGGGAGCGGGTATCGCTGGGTTGCAGGTGACATCACAGCGTCCTAAAGGCCTATAATATCATATAGAGGTAATTATTTTGTTTTTGAGGAACTGTTTGGCCTTGTACAGAGAGATCATGGACCCAGTGACTGATATTCATGATCATTTATATAATTCATACATTTTAGATATGACTTGTGAAAGTGTAATGCAGTTAATAGGAAAAACTGGCTCCTGCCCCGCACTGGGTCCTGTGACTTCATCACATAGAACATCATGCCTGCAATACCTGCAATAAGGACACAACAAGTCTCTAATGTAGGAAGGAGCCGGACCGTGCAAGGCTCTGAAGGTCAGTACAAGGGTTTTAAAATGGAAGCGAAAAGTGACTGGAAACCAATGAAGGGAATTTGAGTAATATGAGCCCTCCTGTTTGTGTGAATCAGTAACCTCGCCGCAGAGTTTTGTACCTGAAGCTGAAGACGAGACAGCTCCTTTTTGTTTAGACAGGAGAAACGATACTGATTCCTCAACAATACATTTTTCTACGCACCAATACAGAAATATTTGTCACCTAGAACCAGAAAAAAGAACATAAGAACCATAATCTCACTGCACAACACAATAACTGTCATATCGATGGTCTGGTTTTCTTGTGCGTGTAAAGACCAGCTGTGCAGGGAGAAGAGCTGGACACTGATGACAAAACACATATCATGATGCATTGACTGAACTGGCTCCGGTTTGGACCTCCCGAGCGCCGCTGCACTGCATTCCTCAGCATTTTCACGCACTTGCTTTCACTTCATTAAAACGCAAGCTAAACCCCACAATTGATTGGGAAAGGCAACTTAAGTGTGCAATAACACCACTGCTCAGGGCTTTTATGTGCATGTTAGTCCTTGTCGAGTCCCGCGCTGACTGTATTTTTGAAGCATAATGTCCATATGCTCGGTCTCTCTCTCCCAACTATCACACTGCCTCGGTTTCCCAACGGGTGGAAGGGCTATAAATTAAAGTGGGGAATTACTGCTAACTGTTGGAATAAATTAAGGAGCTTTTGCGTCTGTAAACACCGTCTGACTGCGTAATTACACTCCCACCCCCACAGCGGCGCCGCGGAGAGGAGGATAAGGAGCGATGGCGAAGGGAGCGGATGTAGAGAGGAAGTCATATGGGACCATCAGATATGAGCCGCAGTGTTTTACAGAGGTCTAATGCTCTGGACTCTCCCACACACAGAGGAGGGAAGGTGACTTTGGACAAGCACTCACGCCTCAACACTTCCTCCGACAGCCACACACGCTGATCAACTTTGCTACTTCAGTTCAGTTCAGTTCGCTTCATTGTGTATTACACCACAGTGAATCTAAAGGACGTACTCTCATATATACTCATTAGGGAGGGGCAGTGGAAGGTGAGAGTTCAGTTTTTCTCGCAGCCTGGTGGATGAAGTTGTCCTTCTGTCAGTCGGACCTGGCACGGACTGAGCCTTCTCCCCGAGGGCAAGACCGAAGAGGGTGTGAGATTAGAGAGTTGTTGTTTTTTTTAATTGAAATGTTGCACATACATTCCATAATAAACATGAGGTAATTTGTGCAAAATACATAAAACTTGCCAGGGGGAAGGGAAATTAACAAAAATAAATAAATAATCTACATATACTGTGACCAGATTTCAATGGTTTTAGCAGACTTTCTGTTACATGGCTCAACGCTTTTTATATACATATCAAGTTCTTTGCAAATATACACTTATGAATATCATATTTTGCCAAAATAATGGTTAGGTTAACAATACACATCTTGACAGGACTCATTAAGCCATTTGTAAAGAACCCAAGAGCAATATGCTCATAATACCTTTTATAATTGTTGCATAACTTAGAGACAAAAAGACGCGTTCAGGCAAAGCCTCCATCCCCACTGCTGTCAGACTGTACAATAAGACTGTAAAGTAACATGTGCAATAATCTCTGTATCAGCTGCACTTTATTAACCCTGAGTGATCTTCTTGTAACAAGTGAATTAACAATTATTTATGTCCAAATCTCAAAGCGTATTGTCTGGAGAGCTTCCCGCCTATATACCACCTTTAACTGGTTAAACCTAATCCTTCCAGAACCTCACAGTGACTGGTTCTTAATGATATAAATGACTGAATATCATCGTGTTTTCACCACTCAATGGCACTGATTAGCTGAAGGGTTTTATTGTAAAATGCACCGCACAGACATGTCTAGCTATGCCATTTTATCTGGCCTTGGTCTTGTCTTTGCTTTTCTTTGAATAATTGAATAACAGCATGAATAAGCACTTGAAGAGTTTGTATTTGTATTTGCACATACAAATATCTTCATTTTCAAAAAGGTTCATTTTTGTACTCTTCATACCATGATGACACCATACAGCCGCTAACATGGGTCTTAAAATAGCACAGCCACAAAAAAGAAAATCTCAAGGATCTGCAATTGCAAACAAACCTTTCTTACCTCACTTCACGTTTGGTATATTGGCAACACTGACTTATCACAAATGAAGCTATTGACCAGCTCTTCTCATTTGCTTTTGAACCTGCTGGCCACACATGGACGCTCACTTTGAACCTTCCATTGATGACACCTCTATGTCATACATGAACAGATACAGCTGCCAATGACCACGGAAAGTGTATATAATGTAATGCACATAGACCATTGATCTGTCATCTTACACTGCTCTCCTACAAACCCATGTCAGTCACCTGTTAACACAGATCCTTTTCACTCTCTGCGGCCACAAAGCGTCTAATTACGGTACAGCGATGTCAATGGCTACTCACATTTAACTCCACAATGGCCTCAATGAATGGACTGTGTGCAGCGGACGACTTTATCACAAGAAGATCTTAACAACTGGCTGTTACAAGAGCCAGAAACACACTTTATCTATCTATCCATCGGCCTTCAAGGACAGCAGCATCATGGACTCATACCGGGGCTGTGCATTTGAGAAGCAGGAAATTTAATTAACACGTGGGAAACAGCTACTGCTACACCGGGTGATCCGCACGCTCTCCAGTGATGTTGTTGACATTAGTCTGAAGTATGCCGAGTCGTATTTCAACACAAACAGACAAATAAATGAGCGTCTCAAGTCCATAAAGCTCTGCTCACCTTGCTGTTTGATTGCTCAGGAGTTGTAAAAAAAAAACAGCTAGTGCACTGCAAACGACTAAGCCTGCCAGCGGGGGCTACAGAACTGATTGGGCTTCATCTGCAGCACTGTATATAATGATCCCGAGCAGGAATACTAGTGTGAGAAAGTCTCCCGTGGTCCAGTTTTATAGGGGCATGGACTTGATTCTGTCAGCTCCACACTGATACTGTTTGCCAGAGGCTTGTCTTTGATGAGCAGCAGTCACTGTACAAATAGATCTTCTAGTTCCAGGAAAAGCATGAGATCAGTTCTGAGGGAATTGGATTCCACAGAGAGGCCACAGTTACTGAAATTGCTTGAAATTACATATTTTAATCTTATATTTTGTTATTGTTCTTTCTGTTTTGTCACTGCCATATCCACTTAGCTGCCAGCGGATATGGCGAAGCTTGTTGCATCAACTTTAATAATTTCTCAACTGGACTGTTATCAGATCATCTGGGCCAACGCTCAATGAAAAGATCTGGAGACTGTAACGATGCAGAATAAAGCTGCGCATATGGCACTTAACTGCTCCTACAGCACCTGTATGAAAACAATGCACTCCAATCTGGGCTTAAGGTCCATTAGCTTCTCTGTTATTCTCTGTTATTCTATTCATTTTGGTCCATAAAAAGCAACAGAGATTCATATGGTTATGGCACTACATGCATCAGACAGGACAGTTTTTACTTCCCAAAGCCACTATCTCAAAAGAACAATAGAGCTATGAAGAACTGGGTGTCAAACTCATTTTGAGTTGCGCCCGAAATTAAGCTCCCACGGTGGGTCGTGTGCCGCATATAATAGAGACATTTTTTCCAATAAATGAATAATAATAAGCTGTGATTTGGTCAAAGCCCCAACTTGACTGTAGCTTCATTAATACCGTAACAATGGCTCACACTTGTATTGCACTTTACCAGCCTGTGTCACAAGTTTCTCAAAGTCTACATAGTAGTCATTATTCATTCATTCCACACTCGGTGGTGATAAGCTGTTACTGAAGCCACAACTGCCCTGGGACAGACTGTCCATTTACCACGTGGCTATATAATGTGTTGTTCATATCCTGTGCTCTTATTATGTCAGTGCCCTCTGCTGGACACGTGTTAATGCCCCCTAGTGGCTAGAATGACCATTCTGGTTATTCTTAAAAAATAACTCCGCACAGGAATGGGCTAGAGACTGACTTTTTTTTTTTTGACATACTCTGGAATTTATCCTTTACAGGGCAGGGGCTGGATTAAATCATCTCGCGGGCCTAATCCGGCCCGTGGGCCGTATGTTTGAAACCCCTAGTCTAGACATTAAAACTGCTCAAAATAGAACAGAAATCTGTCTTTAGGTTTCTCTGTTACATTGCTGAGTGATTTTAAAACCAATTAGGTTCATCAGGTCTTCTAGTAATGATGCCATTTGTTCTTATTGCCAGACCTTTATGCTGATTTCATACCAGTTTCAATTTCTTGTTTTTTTTTTCAGTTTTCCTCAGAGATTGTCACGTGGTGTTGGATATGTATGTTTTTATTATATTTGTATGTCTTTTTTTAGAGGGATGCATGAAGCCATAAAGGTCTGTTAGAGTTATAATAAAATGTGGTGGCAATCTTAAACTTTGTAAAATCGGCCCAGATTCTAATCCAAAATGATATAAAAATTGGGACAGTTATTTAGTTTGATCACATTCAAACATCCATACAGGTTTTCAGCACTGATAGTAAGTCAAGCTGTGTTGTTCATAGACTTCTTTTCAAACAAGACTTACTGAGAAGCTGCTCGTCATTATTGGATAAGGTTAAAGCGACTCCACCCACACAGTATCAGACTACGGTTTATTGCAGTATATCTGGCTGCTGAGATACAGTCGTATACACAGCAGTTTATCTTCACTCTTTAGGGTAATTACACACAGACCTGAAGGTCGGGGATCAGAATGTAGCTGGAGTTTGAAAATATTTTTCATCCTATTTCAAAATCAAGGAGAGGATGTTAACTTTCAAATGAGAATTTACTCAAGGCAAGATTAAATATACATTCTCTTTCTTCTGTAATTGGCTTTCTGTTCAACCTTTCAACCAGGTAAACCATCAAGAACTAACCATTGTGCTGGTGACCTGACCAAGAGGCAGCACAAGAATCTACAATAAACAATCCAATGGCAACCGCACAGTAGAAAAACCTGCGCATTGATCATGGAGCACTGGTCGTAATCAATTTTTGAACTGGCTAAGGGGAGGAATTAATTGATTTTTAGTGTTTCTTGCAAATTATTCCAATAATTTGAGGCAGCAAAGTGAAATGAGAAGTGGCTAAAAGATGTACTCCTCTTTTCGCAAGATAAAATGGACACCAAAACACCGTTAATACGTCTGTTCTCTAATTGGTCAGGCCCCCACTCCCTTTTCTATGCACATTATAAGATCTATGGCGTTCAGCGTTCGGGGCAAATAGGACACACTAAGAATAGACTGGAGCTCACTGAGGGGCTTCACCATTTGTTAATAGGTGATTATCTTATGATGCTGGTTCTTCATTTCCTTATGTGGCTACTTTTGTTTTGCTTTGGTATGGGGATTTTTGTTGCTGTGCATGGATGAATGAGAAACAATATTATATCATCTGAAATCTGGATGAAATTACAGTAAATGCGTGTCCGAGCTTGTGCTGAATGTGATATTTTATCCTCCAGTGCTCTACATTGTAATTATAGGGGTTAGTGATCTCCGATTACACAAATGTACAAAATTATGCCTTTCTCCACAAATCACAGACTTGGGTTTTATTCGATAAAAGAAATGAAATAGGAAACAATATTAAAGGCACAGAGACAGCACTTTTCTCATATTGATGCTGTAACAAATTGAAACGTAGCTACAAATATGAGCCGGGACAGTGTTGTTGAGAGAGGTCCAGTTCGCTCACTGGGGAAGCAGCAGATGTACGACCAATTTGGAGGAGGCAGTAGGGCTTTACTGTGATTGGACAGAATTAGAAGTGGCACACAATAGAAAGACTTGAGATTTTAATTATGATCAGAGTTTTCAGATGCAATTATGAAGACACTGGGTAGAACTTCTCTGTCTCTCTCTCTCTCTCTCTCTCTCTCTCTCTCTCTCTCTCTCTCTCTCTCTCTCTCTCTCTCTCTCTCTCTCTCACACACACAAAACAAAAGAGCAGTGATTCCCAAAGTCCAGAGCATCAGGGACCCTTATCGATCCAAAGATCAACCGATGGCCCCCCAACCTATTCAAAGGACAGTGTGATATTTTACATCTTTTCATTTATTTATTTGTTTTTTTGGTCATAACAGTGTTAATGAACATGCATTGGTCTCATGCATGTAAACAAGCCCCGTCAGATTGTATCCTTGGAGTCATTTCCATCCGTTGTCCACACTGTTTTTAGTGGTAGGAGAAACCGGAGCACCCGGGGGAAATCTACGCAGACACGGGGAGAACTTGAAACTCCACACAGAAAGGCCCCGTCCAGGTGGGAATCAAACCCGAGACCTTCTGTGAAGCTGGAGTGCTAACCGCTGCACTACCTAATTGTTAAATAATGTAACAAATACCAAAGACTGTGGAGGAAATGATTTTTGAGTTGTACATTTTCGCAAATACTGTATATGCGCAAATTTCCATGCAAACATTCCAGATTTTTTCAATGCACTTGTGTTGAATACAACTTTTGGGGCCCTGCAGTTCAGAGGGCCCTGGACCTCACTTTGAGAAGCAGTAATTTACTCTAGGAAATGTATTTGAAATTTGGAATCACATAGAGGGTGTGCACTTAAATCATTTTCTTTAAAAGCAGAACCAGCTGCTTGTCTGGGACATAATCCACATGGGACATATTTCGCGACTAATCACCTCTCGTGTATTTGATATAAATACACTCTGTATTCCCTCCTTTCTGCTGCTTCAATATGTGTCACAACCATCTTCTGCTCCACTTGTAACGCAGCAGGTGCATTATCAGCCACCACAGCCTCTCCATCTTCTTCTCTTCTATGATAATGCCAGTTGGCCCTTGAGGGAATTACAGTTTTCACATTGACTGCACTGATATCTCAACCAGCACATTTCTGTTTGATATTTGCTCGCACTTGTGTCTGAGTCTCTCATGGCAGTAATAGGCCTGTGATTAAAGTGGAATTGCTTTGAATAAATAATAAGAAAAATCCTGAGTCCTGACAAAATCTATTACATGCGTGATCCAAAGCTTTAAAACCAAATCTTAAGATAACACTGTTGAAGTTGTTGTTTACAACAGTGCGGCTCTCCAGTGCGGGGTCCCCACCCACTCGTCGGGCTTGGGAAACACTGTGGGTCCTCCTGACGTCTCCTCCGAGGTGCTGCGTTACCATGGGAACGTGGTGACATCTGTTCAGGTTCCTCCCACCACATGTCTTCAAACACCAGTAAGTTGTGGTTCACTGCCTCTACCTACAGCAGTAAAAGGAAACACATTAGAGCTCGAGGATGGACGGCTCTGGACGGGCACCAAAACAGCACTGACCTTTTGCTCTTTGTGGGCGGATATATATTAACTTTTGATGGTGGAAATATGCAGGATATATATAAAAGCCTACAGCACATCTTTATACTGATTGATGAGGCGGGCTGTGAAAATGTACAGAAAATACCACACAATAAAGGCTACAACAGAGTATAGAGGCCTAAAAATGTAAATGGCTGTTTGGAATACAACCTAATGATCTGTAAGCAAAAGCTAACTGCAGCATTAGCCCATAATCACATGATAATCCGTGTGACAGAAGGAGTCTTCTAAAAATGTCAACATCATGTCCCTACTGCTGTTCTTGCATATTGGACGACATCCATGACTGAAGATCTTGATTAATCTTATTTCAACACATTCCTTACAGTGGATTTAAAGCATATTAGAGCACACCATGCAGCATATAGTGATAAGCCTTAACCACACTGGCTTATCGACAAATATGAAGCCTAAACATCTACCAGGCCTGTTGTCCTTTGTCACATCACCCGACAAGTTCATGGTCAGAAGGATCTGCCCGTGAACAGCAGAGTGATGGGGACAAAGGACAGCTTTGGAAGCAGATTTCTGACACACCATCGCCTCACTCATAATGTTAAAAAGGAAACAATCGCTTATACAGGTTCTCCGTCCGCCTCCTTTCATACTCGTCACACATATAGACGACTTCCCCCCCCCCCCCCCCCCCCCCCTCAATAAAACAGCGTCATGCGGGGTCAATTTATTCCGCGCAAATAGCTGCTATCGCCGAGCGCAGAGCCGAAGAGGAGAGTCGGGGAGAGAAGAGGAGGCGAGCGAGGCTAAAAAGCACGGCTGACAGAGCGTGGTCGGTGCGCGCGGCGAAACGCACCGACCGCTAATTACCATATTTACGCGCAAGTTGATGCCAGCGAGCCCCGGACACGTTTGTACCTTTTTTTCTTTTTTTTTGGGTACGTACTTTCTCCCCCCCTCTCTCCCGGTACGTGTGTGCCTCCGTGCGCGCCTGTTTGGTGAGTGAGGGAGCAGTAGCCAGTGCCGCAGCGGTGGAGAGATACAGCCGGGCGGATATACATAGGGACAGTTTATAGGAGACTCCGAAGAAGAGGCTGCGATGTGACCGACTGTGTGCGCCGTGGACTGGCAGCGACTTGGCGGAATTTACAACACAAGGCGACATTGTGCACACACACCTGCGGTCTGACTGACTGAAGAGAAAGGGGGGGGGGACGCGTTGGAGAGGCGGCGTGGCTTTCGATACCAAAGGTAGGCTTGACTGATGTGCACGGACTGCCAATATCCTTTTCCATCATTCTCCCCTCCTGCCGCCGAAGGGAGACCATTTCACACGCGCAATTTCTTTATGACATTTCACGCCAAAATACGCCGTTTTGTTTCCCCCCTCCACTAGCTCGCCCTTAAAACAAAGCAAGTATCTATTCGCAGTTGAAAAAACCACTTGATAGAGGATGCAGGTTTTCACTCAGTGCCTGCTGCTGCTGCTGGTGCTGGTGGTGGTGGTGGTGATGATAGTCAGACTGGATTCCCGGGCCCAGCAATACAGTAGACACATCTCCAGACAAAGAACATTGCACTTCAGACTACATTAAACCTGCTACGGATCGTCCAGTGCGCATTTAATGTGGGTTTGTTAGCGCCAAAAAATGGTTAAGCCGCGCGCGAGAACACTGTGTGTGCGGCAGGGAATCCAGGCTATCCATGTTTTGCTGAAAGTCCAGAAAGGAAGCAATCTGCATAAACTTTTGGGCACGCACTAATATTCCCTGTACGCCCACTGCTGTCAGTTTTGATCTGACTAATTCGACAGGAACACTCAGATTCCGCACACTGAGCCTATTAACTCTGCAGCAGCACCACCTATACCAGACTGGCTATTAAATTGTCATTAAGTGCAGCTCAAATCCATCCTATGTGCCCGTATGGTATTGTGCATAACATATGAATACAGGCCTCTGTATGCAGCTTGCCTATCTCTCATTGATCTCGCCTGGGTATAGAAGAATAAATTAATGCACCAAGTAATTACTATGCTTTCTGGGCTATCTTGTTAACGTGGCACTCATTCTAATAATACATTGCCAAGTCTGAAGTTGTTTGTATTCACGCCACCGATTCCCCCAGCATAGATTTTGCGAGGACCTTCATCCTCATGTTTTCCAACACTCACAGGCCAATGAATCCCGCTACATGGGCACGTCCATCTTCATCCCCATTAAAAGCACTCAATATCTAATCAGGTGAGATGTCAGGGCGGAGGGAGACTTATTCGGGACGACCTCGCAAGAACCGCAGAAGGGTTTATAGATGACTGCTGCAACACTACCCGAGCAACCCATGGCAAGCAGGCGATAGACGAGCAGATGGTCTCTCCCGATGTATTCATCTTGGGAAGTTGGAATCTTGGATGGGCAACCCCCTGAGTGTTTGGCACGAGGGTTGGTTGGCATCTCGCGGTGAACTTGGCTTTGTCGCTGAATTATGAACACACGGCAAAAAAGAAAAATGCACCTTTTCTAGAATCAAAAGGGAATTAATTTCGTCGAACGGTTCCCCGGCGGCAGCAGTTGTAAAACCGAGGCTGAATTCATTTGCAACTGCTTGAGTCGATATGCAAACTATTGAGATTTGCGATTGCGTAACCGGCCCAAGAACAACAGATCCCCTCTCGGTGTAATTAGATGTCCATTATTGCATGCATATCGGAGAGACACTCAAGTACCTCACGTCTGTGGCGACCAATCAAAGACAGCCAGAGCTTATTATCTCCAGCTGTAAACTGTCCTATTAGGCTCTCAGGTGCTCAAAGAGAAATCAGAGCTGAATTAATGAGCAAAAGGTAATGATCTTACTGAAGTAGCCTATAAACAAAGGGTAATATTGGTGAATATTTTAGCAGCAACTCACGGAGACAGAAAAGGTCCTCTTTAATTGTCATTTGTGTTGTTTTTGTAACTAACAGTACCTCAATGTAACATAAGTTGGGTAAGATATGGGTGATATTAAAACAGGGCTGCAAGATCACAATATATTGCTAAAAATATCATATCGCGATATTAGGTGATGCAATATCCGTATCGTAAGAAGCCACAATGTATCGCAACATCACTAAAGTCTTCGTCTGACTGAGATCGACACAATGTATTGAATTTATAAATGTGTGGAAGTCGTGTTTTGGTCGTGATGGGGTGTTTTTTATGTCCTGTTTTGACACAATTTGCCGAAAAACTAGTTACAATTTGTGTTGAATTAGAATGGAACATATCGTGTTGAAATGGTTTGGTGAAGTAGGTGATAAAAACTCCTCTGCAAACAACAAAATGTCCTTCAGTATTCTTCAACCTAAAACAAAGCAACTCATGTTCAAACAAGGCAATGATGTTTCCCATTTTATCCAGGGATCCATCCATTGTATATAATCTATTCCATCTTTTTTTAAACTATAAATTTGTATGATCCTATAGATACAGACGGCATCTCTGGATTCACCCATATATGGTCATGCTTGAAAACAGTTAAGGGGGAAAACAATTTGGAGAAAAATCTAAACTTTCTTTAATTATTTAAAAACTACTTTAACAAATGCTGAATTATGAATATAGTTTACTACTAAATAAAGACATGGAGAGGAGCAAAGTGGTTCAACAGCCTATAAATACATAAATAACGGAGAATGCTAACTTGATGCTTCATGTTATTATCGGGCTAATGCTAACGTTAGCTAGCGCTAGCTACAACTGCCTTTTTTTCACTTCTACTGAACAATCTGCTGTGAGAAAATATCCATGCGCTCGATTTACACATGACTTTATTTATGTGATAAATAAGTTCATATTCCACCAGAAAATGGCTAAAAAGAGTGGAAAATTGTGTTTCTCTAAAGATTCTATTTTCCCCCTCAGCGAAGCCACGCCCCCTTGTATGACGAGATGCCGTCGCATGCATAAGTATCTATTCTGCTATCTCTACTTATTATTCGATTTTTCTCTTTAGTGGTATTGCTTTTAGTCATTTTTGTATGATTACTATTATTTTGTTTCTATTACAATGCATTTTCCCTTGTGCCTCCATAAAGCCTGTCTAAGTCGAAGTCAAATAGCTCCCCAGGATGGAGAGTGGTTTAAAAATAAGTCTGGTTGTTTTGTTTTAAGTACAAAATTGAGTTGATATCCTGTTTACGTGGAGTCATATTTTATAAAACCTCCAAATCATCACTTCTGAAATGCATTTGTTGTAGTTTAGCAGATTATGTGTCAGTTTCTTCTCATGTTAATGCTCCTGTAGATGTTTTAAAATGTATATTATGGACATCGCAATCGTGACATGTCTTTGGATATCTTTCCAAAATTGTTTATCCCTAGAAAATTGTATGCTGATAAGTTATAGATAGATGAGATCAACATTTTTCTCCTTATTTGATATTTAAGCTTCACTTTGGAGGCTGTTTGGATTACGAAGTATTCATTTTGCTGCTGTACTTCTAATTCACAATGCCAGAGTTGAAGGTAACGTCTGCGACATTTGATGATGGATTGAGGAAAGCAGTGACATAACTCAGCTAATGAATATTTAAACGAAAGCACAATATCCCTCACCCGGAGTGCTCTTGATGTGAAACCGCTGGACCACATCCTTTTTTCCAACGTTAATGCAACTGCTTTTATTTCCCCTGCTCCAAGACACGCACAAGAATCCGTTTGTACTGGTTTGTGTGTTTGAGAGGGAGATGAAAGTGGATATTCATTATGAGGCTGGGAACCGAAGGCAAATTAACGTTGTGCCTAAAATGTGGAAGGAGTAAAAGTAAAATAGTCAGCACATTATTTCAGTTCAAGTATCATCTCTTATTCTGCTGTACACTCGCCTTTTTCTTGACATGGACGCCAATTATAGGATGTGTGACCATTCAAAACATGCAGTAGTATAGGTTACACTGAGGTGACAGTGGCTCAGATCGTAGAGCAGCTTGTCTCGTGACTGGACGGTTGACAGTTCAAGTCTTAATGTCTTTGGGCAAGACACTGGTGTGTAAGTGCAGTGTGTGAGTGGTTGGTGGTGTTCAGAGGGGCTGATGGGGGAAGTATAGAAGTAGAGCAGTGTACGGTTAAATTTTTTTCAATACTGGTACTACTTTAACAGTACTTTTACGATACTGATACCTGAACGCTTTTTTCGATAACCGTACACAAATATTTGTCATCTAGAGCCAGAAAACAGAACAATAATGTTCATTTATTCCTTAAAAGACCATTTGTATTTGTTTTACGAAGTAACTTCCTTTAATGCCGTCTCTGGACCAACAGGCATCAACACATGGGGCCAGATCTTGTGCTGGTGCGAGCAGGGGCGCAGGCTCTTGGCGAATCATTGTCCGAGTGGCGGAGCTGAGCTTTGCACCTTCACCACTTGCTCTGACGGGGGCACCACTGACATTCATTTACTCATTTACATTACACTGCCTTGTGTTCTTCCTTAAAGGTGCTCGATGCAAGTTGGCCATTTTATACTCACTACTGCCACCTCAGGTCATACGTGTAACTGCACCTTCTATATTAAACTTGCGCATGACGGCAATTCGGACCCGAATTGAAAACGTCTTTAGTGAAAAAAGTTTAGAGGCAGTTGTGGTGAACAGGTCTGGGCTCATTCTACACACTAGGGCATTGCTGGAACATGTAGGAGGAGGAAAATACTTAATTTTAACGTTTTTAAGCTCTGTATGGTCCCTTTAAGCATGACAGGCTCTCACAGGTCAAACTAAAATCTTTATTAACCCCATCGTGAGCTAAACTCGAGAGAGACAGAGCTACAGCCGTCCGCAGTGCCATGGATCGGCCCACGCTTGGCGTGAATGCGAAACAAAATAAATGCACATGTTCACCCCGCACTCCCCCACAACCCCTCTCCAGGCCGTGGAGTCGATCTAGCACTTAAATGTGCTAAGTCTGGAGTGGCAAGATCACAAAGTGCGCTCCTACTAAGCGCAAAATGTTACGCTATCGTCTGCGTTTTGAGACACAAAATCGGGCCCAAGGTCTCCAAAGATATATAAAAAAGGCCACGTACTGTCATTACTTTTTTTTTATACCAGTACTACCTAAACTTTTTTTTATACAATATTGGTGTCGTTTAACAGTACCAGACCTACTATATGGAATGAATGAATGATTATAGTGTAGAAGAAGCGTGCACACCATGCAAATGTAGGCCACTATTATCATGTTGTCTTTATTACTTATGTGAATAATTAGTGAATGTGAAACATCCAGTTAAAAATCCTCATAGGCAATCAACTCCCCCCAGAACAATAGGCAATGAGGTGAAACGAGGTTTAGGGGAACAACAAGGTAGAAAAAAATTAGAAATCTAACTCCTTCTCACATGAGAACTGCTTAAATCCATCGTGCAGACCACATGAACTGGGATGAGCGGAAGAATGTACTCATTACTATAAACAACACAGTACAGATGACTTTTGAAAACCTTCACAATGTTCATATTTTTGATGAACATGCTCATTTATAGAGCTTGCTCACCGATGCTGGTCTAATTTTAGTGTACTTGTGGTTGCTTCTAAATTGACACTGTCACTAATGACTTCATTGCATTACAGCATTTCAATTCTGTGCAGTACTATGTGATTGATGCCTTTGCTAAGCAGCGGTGTAATAGGCAGGGTAATGTATAGGCAGCCATTCATTACTCCATTTTGCCTCCGGGCTTACTCTCAATAATGGCCAGCCGCTGTAAAAGTGTGGCTTACTTGGCAACCTGTAGCAGATGAGAGAGTCTGGGCATGTTGCTGCCAGTGATAAGCCAGACCCAAATCATTAGTATTTGTTTCAATTGGCTGCGAAGGCGAGGTAGCATTACTTACAGCCACTCAATAGACAGCATTGACAGTCCGCTCATCCTGCCACAGGAGTTTGTTGGTAAAAATCACAGCTGCTTGATTGTAATTTGTCTTTCTTTTGATGTTCACATAAACCTCACGTAGATAAAACTCCAGACACTCAAGAAAAAGTGTTTATTGTGCCTCTTTTTATTTAATGCAAGTTTACTAAAAATATCTTAGGTTTTGCAAGACTGGTTATATTTGTGTTCACAAAGCATATTGAGTCTGATAACCGCAGTCTTTGTTTGTTATTTGTTGGGCTGTAACAACTAATTGATTATTGAAATAGTCGACATCTATTTTAGTAATTGATTAATCGTTTTCCGGTTCACACAGACTCAAATAGAGCAAAAATGACATGAAAATGTAGTATTTTTGATGAAAACCTACTTTGTTTTTATAGTTAGGGTCTGTAGTGTTTTGTACATTGTATATTTCATGAATATCTGTCTGTGTCTCGTCCAATCAGAAAGCAGGGCGGCACGGTAGTGCAGCGGTTAGCGCCTCCGCTTCACAGCTAGAAGGTCCCGGGTTTGATTTCCACCATGACCGGACCTTTCTGTGTGGAGTATGCATGTTTCCTCCGGGTATTCCAGTTTCACCTACCAATAAAAACATGTACAATAGGTGAAACCTCCAGCCAGGTGATTCCGACCATCAGCCTGGCTCCACATCATGGAGATGGGTCCCCGGCGTGGCACTGCCGTCGACCACTGCGCCTTACGGGTTGCCCCGGTGGCATCGAAGGATGGGTTAAATAAACCATAGACTAATCGATTACAATATAATCGTTAGTTGCAGCTCTAGTTATTTGTAACTTTTGAAAATGCGAGTTTGATTCAATATAAAGCCTAAAGCTAAGAATATGCAGACGATTTGACTTGGTTTACGACTGATACCTCTGGATTACTGGGTCTGTCCACATGAAGCAAAAACTGGCACAAAGTTCGACGTCTTCACTGAGCAACAACGACAACCATTAAATCATAAAAGTATCACTACAAAATAACAATCACATGAAACGAGACACGTATTTCATAAATAATGCCTCTCTCATAGAGTCATGTTGCCCTCCCTCTGAGATGATGACATCATGAACATTATTGAGATAAATTTGCTGCTTATCTCATTAGAGTTCAGTACAGTTTTGAACATCGCACTCAAATAGCAGATTTGTTCATTAAATTGTCCTCAACATCTGCACATCTGCTAAAAAGACTGTTTGAGTGTGCACTATTCCTCCATGTCACACAGTGCAAATTTGTACCATTATTATCACTGTCGACTTTTACTGTAATTTGCTGTAACCAGATATTCTGTGATAACATCCCGGCATTCA
The DNA here is from genome assembly GCF_951799975.1 of Gobius niger. Classification (NCBI taxonomy): domain Eukaryota; kingdom Metazoa; phylum Chordata; class Actinopteri; order Gobiiformes; family Gobiidae; genus Gobius; species Gobius niger. The sequence goes on from NC_136862.1 coordinate 13,890,922, forward strand.
CCACTGAGAGCCTTCTCTGCAAATCGTAGAACGTAATAGGGCTTCGCTGGTTAAAAAGTAAGAAGGGTTTTATCAGATCTCCGCGTCTACCACATGAAACCAGTGTCACAGAGAAGATGAAATGATGCAGTCAAGCTTTCTGCCCATTTAACTCCAGCGCTACCCTTTGCTCACAGTGGGGATATGTGAACTTCCTGTCCATAAAACGTAACAGCGTGGCCCATTATATTCATGATAGCGCAGCCGTTACAGCAATGACAGCCTTTCTGCTACCCCATTGTTGCCATTAGAGCTAAAAAAAATGGATGGTTGGTTGAGTCTGTGGTGGGCAGGAGGTGGGAACCTGTCAGAGGAGTCCGGGGGAGGACTTAAAAAGAAGGATTTAATCAGTGCACAGACATGAGGCTAGTGGGATCCTGTCATAAAGCACATTTTTCTCAATACACGCGCTTATTGTTAATTGCACGGTAAGTCATTCTCGGTGCTTCACGGTGTTATTTTCACCACGACTGGCATTGTCACTGAAACAAAGCAGATAAAGAAAATTGGTGGCTATTTTGGCGTACAGTAATGGAAAATAGATTATATGTTGTTGAGAAAAGACAGATTCATGTTTTAGTTGGTGGATAGAAATGAATGAATGTGGTGGTGGCATAAAGCAGCTGATTGACTTAATCTGTTTTGACTAAATAGAGAACATAAACATTCACATTTGCCTCTCTGTGTGCGTCCCTAGATTTCTCTACTCTTTGCACATTTGAGTCCTATACAATTCTTGCTTTCTTTGTATTTATTAAAATGGTTTAAAGGGACAATGCCTAAAAGAACAGATTATTACTTTGCAACTAATCAAAAGGTGTCTTTCTCAGCTCTGGTCAATGTTAATAATCGTTATGGAGCTTTTTAATGGACCACGGATGGAAACTATTTAGCTACAATCTGGTGCAGCGCATTTCTGTCTCTATGAGTTTAGTGGCTCCGTACTTTGTCCCTTGAATAGAGATTCAAGTAAAGTATCGTCAGGTCCACACAGACAATTCTGTGGCAGAAACAGCACCAGGTTTTGGAGTTTGGATGAGTACAATGGAAGATTATTTTTGTGTTTAGTTTGAGCTGAGGATCATATTAAAGATCTCTTATTGCTATGTTCTATCATAATGGTAAAGAGAGTAGATACAGACGGCATTTCTGGAATCACTCATATATGCTCATGTTTGAAAACAGTTAAGGGGGAAAACAATTTGGAGAAAAATCTGAACTTTCTCTAATTATTCAAAAACGACTTTAACAAATGCTGAATTATGATATTTTTTTTTACTAAATAAAGATACAAAGACATGGAGAGAAGCAAAGTGGTTCAACAGCCCATAAATACATAAAAAAAAATGAGAATGCTAACATGATGCTACATATTAGCATCGTGCTAATGCTAACGCTAGCTAGCGCTTGCTATGACTGCCGTTTTTTCACTTCTACTGAACAACCTTCTGTGAGAAAATATCCATATGGACCCGATTTACACTTGACTTTATTTGTATGTGAAAAATAACTTCATATTCCACCAGAAAATGGCTAAAAAGAGTGAAAAATTGTTTTTCCCAAAAGATTCTATTTACCCCTCGGCGAGGCCACGCCCCCTTCTATGACGAGATGCCGTCTGTGTCTATAGCTAATAGGTAATATTAGTCTATGGAATATGTTTGCTAGCACCAACAAACATGATAGATCTCCATAGCAACAGTGAATTTATAACAATCCCACCCGAACTCTATTGCAGCCAAAGCTAATTTCCCTTGTCTGTCCCCTGTTGGGCCAGACTTCAGTGCTCATCATTCTCCATTCGCTCAACCAAAGAAAGTCACAATAGGACGACACATCAGCACTAAGAAACGGATCTTACCTTTTAACTTCTAACAAATGCACTTGTGTTATTTCTAAATGAGTTAATAAATAGCTATTAGTCATCCGCTTTTCTTTCATGTGTTCGGCCCACGCATTTCACGAACGTTTGAAAATATAAAAATTTTCAGCGTATGATTTATAAAGTTTAGCATTTGGCAGCGAGATAGAAAATACAGATACAATCTTTCATGCAAAAACTCTGGCAATTTGCAGCAGAAAATGTTGGCAAAGCCGCATTAGGTCAGAGGGGGTAGCTGGAAGATACGACTGTGCTTTGGTCTCGCGTTGGCTACCTTCAGTGTCAGTACCCTTGCCACGGGCCTGCGCTGAGCGGGACGGCCATGTTTCGACCCTGGCCGCAGATTAATTAGCTGTACATTTGCAGGGTAAACAGCGCGTTGAACTGCTGCTGACTGAAGGGAGCGCTGGTGTTAGTCAGCTGTGGAGGAGATCAGACAGGCCAGCGTGTGACAGGCGGTGTGTCTTTACCGCCGGTATATCCATAATGCCAGCTCCAACATGGCGAATGTCTGTTTGCCTGTCAGCTTACATTCCTCTTCACTCAATACTGCGGGTTCAGGAAGTGCTCAGACCTCTCCATTTATTTCTATGTTATACTGAAGTCTGATGCAGAAAATGTTCAATTATTTTTCTTCTCTAGCCTTAAGCCGCACGTCCCTATCTGTCAGAAGAATGGATGTTTAAATTGAGGAGGAACAAAGTTTACAAGCCAATACGCAAAATGCTCAGAGATACGGTCATGATATGGGGAGATATATTTTCTGCAGTGAGCTAGTGGTCATTACACCTGATTACTAGTTTAGCAGTAAATTGCAGTCAACGGTGTTCAGAGAGTATACTGCATGCACTATTTGAATTGAGTTACAATCATCTTAAGGATCAAAATATGATTTTCTTCTATCGTACATCCAATGAAAGGAATTAACCACAGGCCTAGAACTTTTTACTGATTTTGGACTCACTTATAACACTAAATACACGCCTGACCAAAGAAAATCGCCACAAAAAAGGTGGCATGCTCTAATATTTCTTTGCCTTTGCTTGTATTGATGATGGGAGAGTGTGACCACTGCACAAAGCCTGGCACTGCCATCTTGGAATATGCTGTGCAGGTGAGATGATGGAATAACCTGGATGTTCAGGATGTTCAGGTCGTCCACTGAGCTCTTTCTTTCAACACATAGTGTTGCTGAACCTAGATATGACCAAGTACAGCAACCCCAGATCATAACAGTTTATTAAATCCAAATGACAACTTTTTTTTGACCGGCTGTGCACATTTGTGGCCTTTCTTTTCAGTATCAAGGTTGACGCCACATCGCACAGTCTGTCACAGACCGACAGGTGAAGGAGAAAACTATCGCAAATTCTACATTAGAATGTACTGCATGCATCATTGAAGTGTCAGGTTATTGTCATTCATGGTGTCTGACCAAAAATGTAAAACTAAAAAGAAACAAGTCACAGTAGATTGGACCTATGTTCTAGCAGCAGACGAAATATCAAAAGTTATATTTAGTCTGGGAACCACCAATTCATTTTCTCCTAGGAGAGGTGTGGTTTATGATTATCCATAGTTGTTTATTGGGCGCTAAGAATGCCTATCATATGCGTCTGAACATAGCCATAGCCAATCGTATGATGTCACCGCTGTAAACTTTAGAGCAAAACTATTAGAACATGGTCTAAAACTTGATCGAAAGATGGCGTCGCATCTGTTGCTGTCATGTTAAATCCTTAAATGAAGTTTTTCTTTTTTTTTAATCCTCAAAACAAGCTTCCGTATGTCAAATAGTGCGTTTTCGTCTTGCCGTCCCTCCTCATTCTGTGATCCATCCCAAATCCATGCAAACATTTTGGCCCTGGTCCCCAGGCTGCTGTGCAGTTCGAAATGATTCAAGCGCACGGAGCAGTCTGGAGTTAGCCAGGCTACCTATGTAACTCCAAACCGGCTACACAACTACTGATTTAGAGCAATCTAATACGAAAGGTTAGGTTGTTAAATCTTTGTTTTCTGTTTTCTATTGTAGTGTTATTACTGTAGAATTATTACCAATAGAAAGTAGATGCATGTGATTTGAGCACACCAGGCTGCTCCACAATAAAATAGACATAATTAAAAGAGGTCTGAATACGTTCTGAGCCCACTGTAAATACCCATTAAGTTCATTTAGATGTAGATTAGGCGATTGCATCATTATTTTCGTGTGACATTTGGGAGAAGCCATTTGCGTATTTCATTGGGGGAAGAGATGCCAACGCTGTCTTTCATCAATTTATCTCGACATTTATTGTAAACTTGCTGCCATCCCGCGCGGCAGACGCCCGAGTTTTACGAGTGCTGTTTCCTTGGCAAGGCTGCAGTCAGTGGTGATAGCGGCGCATGGTCTCCCCAAACGAACGCGTCCAAGGCAAATAAAACACAAATGGACACCAAACATTTCCAATTGTTCACTAATGGCTGCTGATTTCTTGTTCTGTGGATTGTAAATTTGCATGAAATTTAATAAACTGAAATTCAGAGGCAACAAGTTGTGAGTTTGACTGTGTTGGCCTGCACCTTTCTGGAGGAAAAGCAAGTGAGGATTGGCATTTTTATGAGTTATAAAGATTAAAGATTCAGTTCACAGCGCAGTGCGTATTTTAAATTTGTCCAGGAGCTTGAACGCTTGAGAAGAGACTGAAATATGAACTGCTAAACTCATACAAGACTCACAGTAATATTTATCTTTATCTTTCCCCATGAGCTACTTTTACGTGACAAAAATGGCCGACTGACTACATGTGCTTCGATGGCCGTGGTGTAACTTAAGCGACTTAAGTGCAGTTCACTCTGGCATCGCGTCATAGAAAGGGCCGTGGCTTTGCGGAGGGGGACAACACAATCTTTTGGGAAACACAATTTCCACTCTTTTTAGCCATTTTCTGGTGGAATATGAACCTATTTATCACACATAAATAGTCATGTCTAAATCGGGTCCATATGGATAAAAAAACGACAGTCGTAGCGTCATGCTAGCATTCTCCGTTATTTATATATTTATGAGCTGTTGAACGACTTTGCTCCTCCCCATGTCTTTGTATCTTTATTTAGTAGAAAACTATATTCATAAATCAGCATTTGTTAAAGTAGTTTTTGAATAATTAGAGAAAGTTTCGATTTTTCTCCAAATAGTTTCCCGCTTAACAGTTTTCAAACATGATCATATATGGGCGATTCCAGAGATGCCGTCTATAGAAAACGACTTGAGCTTTGTTCATACTTTACTATGTTTGCCTACATGTTCCAGGACTGTCATGATAATTACTATATCGACTAATCGTTCAGTAAAAAACAGATAAACGATGCATTTTTGGGCTCAATATTTATCGTCTGTACTTTTATTAGCCTTTCCCCCTTTTTTTTCTTTGTAAAACTTTGATTTCAAACTGAAACAAACTGAGGTATTGTAGGATATGATGATGCACTTTTAGAAGTTTACTGTATTTTTTTTATACCTGAGAGTTGACAGTATCGAGTAGTGTTGCAGTCAATAACATCGTTTATTGCGATACTTTCCTGCCTCAATATATCGAAATTCAAATTTGTTACCGTGACAGGCCTATCTCAACACGTGTATGTAGAAAACCAGTGGGGAGGTTCTTGGAAAAGGATGGAGAGCTACTGTTTAGAGATCCTTGCAATGTCCTTGTTGTTTTCCGAAGGGCATTGCATTACCTAAATAATTTAAGTCTTGCTGATTTTCTCTGTGAGTGTTAGAATGGCTCTTTGGTTTTGAGTGCACTTAAGAATAGAATTGCCCCTTTACAGAAGTTAATGATCAAGATTTTGTGAAACTTAAGTGACATGTAGGCCTGTCTCGATAGCGAATTTGAAGATCGATATATTGAGGCAGGAAAGTATCGCGATAAACGATATTATTGACTCTAACGATACTGGATGCTGTCAACTCAACAGTAAACCTTTGTTCTAAAAGTGCATCATCACATCCTAAAACACCACACACGCTGCAATAAACATGAAATATAATGAAACTCAATTTGCTTTAAGTTAGTAAGGTAAGTAAGGTTAGTAAAGCTTAAAATCCCAGGTCTTTATTCATCCAAATGGGAGATAATCATAAAAAAAAATCACATAGAAACAACCCATTACTGTGAAGCCTCATGTGAATCTTCACCTTCCTGTATCAACAAAAACACATCTTTCATTAGCTTCAGCAACAGCCCAGAATGTTTTATCTACTCTCTTTGGCAATTCCTCTCAGCATTTTGACTTTGTGGCACTAGAACCATCCTGCATGTTTACGCCTGGGCGGATTTATCCATTTTACACTGTCCCAGTGCGTCCCAGCCTCTCGGGAAGATTGATGGTGATGGAGGAGATGGGTGGTGCTATGACAGCTTAATTCACATTATGCATCCTTGAGTTGTAGCGCCTTATAGTGGAACAAAAGAGATATCCTAATGAAAAGCACTAAAGCCCTACCTGCTGTCACTCCGGACGGTGAGATCTACATAAATACTGGACCTATCACATGATTAGCCACGAGGCAAGAGCAAACAGGAGACAGCAGTTTGAGCTTGTAACGCAAAGATGAGAGAGAGATTTATGCCGTCACTCACAGACCTGCATTTTCTTTTCATGTTGCACTTCTTTTTCACATGGACAAAATCACAAAGGAGGCTATAGAGTGAAGGTTCTTGAGTCTTCTTCTGTACTCTGTAGTGCCGAACGTTCCACTTCTCTGTGCACTGACAAAGCCTTTTGCATGAGAGGCGGCAGAAGACGACTCAAGAACCTTCACTGAAGATGGACGCCTGTACAACTGAGAGCTCACACAGAAAAAGGAGGCTATAGTTCATCTTTTATAACGGAAAGACTTCATATTCTTCAGGACTCTTGAAGACACACTACAGTAAACTATGTGACTCAGGTGTATTAGTACAAAAATAGCATGAATTAAATCTCTTAATCTCGTATTTTGCAATAATAATGATAAAAGCTTACACTTGTATCACGCTTTACAAGCCTGTGTTCACAAGAGGTTGACCGATGGGAATTTTTGTGGATTTTGATTGGCCGATTTGCACCGCCGACATTTTTGTCCGATTTTTAAAAATGTCTGGTCTATAATCCTGTGTATGAAGCTTCTCCATTTTGAGCATCAAAATTGTATGTTATGAATTTTGAAAGAAAAATGAATGTAAATTGCACAAAATAAACTGACTAACAACTTTAAGTACTGTAACTAACTGTAAGTTTAGCTTGTTAGTTAAACTGTAAAGTGTTAACGGTGACAGCAGAGGGAGCCTTTTTATTTAGTTCTTTTTATTTATTTATTGGTTTATTGGGTATGGGTCTCATGCATGTAAACAGGCCACACCCGATTGCAGCCATGGGCTAATTTCCATCCATCGTACCCCATGTGCACTCTCAAACACACTGTCATTCATCCTGGCCCGGTGCATAGGCCTCATTTATTCAGGACATTTATGTTTACTTCAGAGGAATCTCCGGCAAAAATCAACAGATTCCAAAACAAAAAACGGTAAGTCGCTATAGCACATAAAAAAAAAAGACAAAACATATTAAATAGGTGTACAAACTTAAGACCGATTTTCACCACGAGGTTTTCCGCTCCTCTGGGGCCTGAAGTGGAAGGCCGAGACTGAGTTCTTTCCGATGCAAAAAAACGGGACGTCTCTATCACGTTCGGTCCCGGAGATATTGGCCTTTTAGCAGCATGATATTGGCTTATAGTAAAGTACACAAATATCAATATATTGTCGACCTCTAGTTTTGATAAGTGATAAGTTATTGTAGCCGCAGCTGCCCTGGGGTAGACTGAATGAAGTGAGGATGCCAATTTGTGCCACTGGCCCCTCTGAGCGCCACCACTCACGCACACACTGCGTCCATACACAGCCTGAGTCACTGTCGCCTCGTCAATTACTCGCCCTTGTTTTCAGAAAATGCAAACGGAAAAACATGCAGTTGGTAAATTATGAGTAATATTTGTGTCTAAACCCATTTAGTCCTAATGCCCGTCATATCTCTGTCTCCTCAGCTGAAACGCTCATATTAGCATTAGCTTGATGCAGTCCTCCCGAGTCACTTTGGCAGCAGAAAAACATTATGTCTCATTTCCCAACAACATCGGCCATTTGGTGCAGCTCAAACCTTGGACGAAAGCCTAATTAACTTATATCTGCTCATCTCGGTACTTAAAACTCTTCTTAAAGCTGCCAGAGCATGCGACTTTTGAGGAGTTTTTCTGACATGCACAGTGACCGCTCGGTGCGCAGATGAAAGCGGTGCAGAGATGAAAGATACAGCGGCTGGGTCATCAGCGCGGACGCTTCTCCATATCTGGGCCTTACTCGAGAAACTTACGACTCAATTGAATGTTGAATAAGATGGAAATTCAGTGGAAGACATCAATAGCTGGGAGCAGTTTTTTTTTTATAGCTTAACTCGATCCTCGTCTCCCAGAGAGCTACCCCGAGCAATGTTAGTTCTTAGAGTACAGACGAGAGAAGTCAAAACTAATTTACGGATATTCAAAGTATGTTTTTGCCGGAGCTGTCAGTGATGTTAGAAATAGACAGTATGGTCAATAAATCAAATCAATAAGACAGTATCAGTAGCATAAGACAGTATACTTTAACAATTTTAACTTCTACCACAATTATTTGATTATAACTTCACTTTAGGGCAGTGGTTCAGAAAGCGGGGTCGGAACCACTGTGGGATCGCGAGACACTGAAGTGATTTTGAGATTTTAATTTTTTTTACTTGAAAACAGCATATTTTAGTGTAATTAAGCCAAATATGAAAATACAGTATCCAAACTAGCATCATTAAACCAGATCTCAAATGATTTGTACCTGAAATGATTATAAATGTGATTAAAATTACATTTTACAGAATTGGGTACCGAGTTGTTGGCAGAGTGATTTTGGGGGTCACAGCCTGAAAAGTATGGAAACCCCTCCTTTAAAGTGGATATGACAGTTTTGAATCCTTTTGTAAAAATGAGTTATTTTGAAGGATAACATCTATTGCAATTTCATCAGTTGCAGAATTATCATTTTATTCAGTGACGCAGCAATTTTAATGAAGAAATGTTGGGCAGAAAAGTTATTTTTGCTTGATTTTTTAAGCTGCTGACAGGAAGTGACATATATAGAAGTAAAGTTTCAAAGCAGTTTGACTCATTTCCCATTGACTTAACATGGTCGGCACTTGGCTAATGCTAATGCTGTGGGCACTCGAATCATTTCGAACTGCACAGCAGTCTAGAGACCCCAGACTAAATATCACTTGTGATTTTAGTCTGGTGATAGCCAGGCTAGGTTGGCACGGCAACAATTTAAAATAGTTTGGATTCATCAATGTCGCTTCCTGTCAGTGTCAAATAAGGAAGTGAAACTATAAACATCACAAAAAATGGCTAAACTAAAGAAAGCTGGGCCCAATCTTTAGCAAAATCTTAAACATAATTGTGTTCTATGTTTGAGCAAAGATTCTGGCTCATGTGTCATAAGCACTTCAGAATCAGAGTAGTATTTATTGCCATTGTTTGAGAACAGGTTCACAAATTGTGCATTATAAAACATATAACACAGAATCTAGATAAAAATAAGCTATAAATATGTTCAAACCATAAGGCTATAAGGGCATACATAAATAAGATTAAAATAAATAAATATATATATATTATTTGTTTTAGCAAAAAATGGTGCAAATTCCCGTCAGATGGAAGACCTCAGTGCGATATATACCTCGACTTCTTGTATTGCATCATCGAATATTCCAATAACAATCATTTTGCGATATATAGAACTACTTTGCCTTCAGTTTATATAAGCAGATCCACATCCAACACTAAAACCATTCGAATAAGTTACTATTTTTGTTTCCTATGACGAGTTTGACGTTGCTGAGCGAATTGTCCCTTGTTAAAATCCTAAATAGTGACATTTTCGACAGCGATTTCTTGTTCCCTCACCGTGACATGTATTTTAATGGCGAGGATGTGTAAGTTTGCTTCAAATACGAACACAAAATGCGAATTGTCCCATCAAATATTCATCATTTTAGCGAGTGTCTAAATTTCAGGGGACAGTATTTGCATAATTACGACTAAAAAGGGGGATGCATTTTTAATTCCAGGCCACAGCGAATGCATTAAGAAGGAGGATCATATCAATCATGTGGAGAAAGTGGAACTCTCCCTGACAAGTGAAATTTATTATTCATGCCCCACTGATCACCGTCGCTGCCGCTCTTCTCCGGGAGACAGGTTGAAGTCTTCTCCGTCCGACTTAGTATTGACATCTCCAGACACTTTGGAAAGTCACTGAACGCCCCGTTTTGATGCATTTACTGACCTCTTAAGTACATCTCCAAAGGGATGCAGCAAGCGAGCATGTAAAATTTGCATGAACATAAAAATATTGACTCACGCCGGCCGGGACAGGGATGACAACTCAATGGTATGAATTATTGAAGTAACTCCCATGTGGCGAAATGTGAGTTAAGTCGTATCTTTACGCCGTGACCCTTGCAAAGCTTCAAGAAAAATCTATTAATCCGAAAATGTGCCGAGGCAGAGCGAAGAAAGAGAAAGAAATCATGTCAGATCCGATGTATAGAGCAGTGGTGTGTGCGCGGGCCTTTGCAAACACTCTGCTGACACGTTATTTGGAGTAACTAAGCTGACATTCTGTCGGGCCGAGGCGAGAGCCGGGTGTCACGGCGGAGTCACGGAGCAATGTTGTTCAATAAAGTGTCAATGCACGAGGCACTTCTCAACACGCGCTTTTGTACCTGCGTTTTTAATGAGCACGCCGCGCGGTAATTGTCGTTCTCCTTGAAAAACTTGTGTGACAGCGACAGCGAGAACATGCCGCACGCACACAAAAAGCTTTTCCGTTTAAGTGGTAAAAAAAAAAAAAAAGGAGCAATTCTTTAGATGTTAGACCGCTCTCGCAGACAATTATTACCATGAAAAGATCGAGGGCTTCATGTGAACGTAGCAAGAACGGTATTCAGGGGTAAGTCTTTCTCTGCAGGTGCTTTTCCTCCACGTTTGAGACTCAGACAGGAAGAGGAGCGTGGCTTGATTATTTAAAATCCTTTCACCAAACAATCGCAATTAGTGCTGCGCTAAGTGAAATCTGCTGAGGTCTTAAAGCAGTGCTAACTAACTTGTTTAGCATAATAAATCCTTTCGTAGTCCCTCTGGGGGTAATATGAATGTTAATGGGATGATTGGGGAGTCTTTCATCTCCCTCTGGCGTCTCTGTCCAGAAAACCACACTTGCAGCTTTCCCTGCTCCGACCCGGAGGCCCCAATACACACTAATGATATCACGAAAAAGGCTAACGGGCAAAGCTAACTGCGGGCTACCGCCACTTAAACAGTATTTACAGCCAAATTTGGGTAAAAAAAAAGAAACTTCATTGTGTAATTGGATGTACAATATCTCTTACCCTTGTCAGCGTAGTATTTACTCTCACGGACAATTAATAAGTAAAGAATTGCAATATGCTATGCGACCGGCAGTGGCGCTTATGGCCTCTAGGGGCAAGAGCACAACCCATAATCACAACTGCAGGTGTCGTAGCAAGTTGCGATTTTTACTCATTAATTGTCCGTGAGAGTAAATACTACGCTGACAGAAAAGGGAGAGCGGCTGTAAATACTGTTTAAAGTGCCGCTAGCCCACAGTTGCTTTTACCCGTTAGCCTGTTAGCTTCTTCTTCGTGATTCCATTAGTGTGTATTGGTGGCTCCGGTCCGGTGACAGTCAAGTTGCAATTGTGGTTTTCTGGCCAGGGACACCAGGGGGAGATGAAAGTCCCTCCAATCATCCCATTAACACTTTTATTACCCCCAGAGGGACTACGAAAAGGATTTATTAAGGTAAAGTTACTTAGTCTTGCTTTAAGGCTGGATCTAGGAGGTTTCACAGAATCATGATTATCATCTAAGGTCATGATGCAATTCAAAACATATTTAATCAACGCACTACATCAGTTTATGCCATTTTTATTTAGCATTTCCATTATTAATAAAAGGATGCTTGACGTCTTTCAACGCCTCAACAAAAAATATGTAAAAATGGAGGAGAAACTTTACAACCAATTAGTGTCTGAATCCTAAATATTTATCTGAAGAGAATACGTGCAAAGGTGAGTGCAAAAGCCCTCTTTGAACATACAAACAAAGCTACAGTAGACTGTTTACCATACATATTTGTTTTAGTCACAGAAGAGTGGTGCCTTCTCTGACAGTTTGAACCTGAGCTTATGTGTCTAATTAGCAGAAAAATATGATTATTAGCCCAGAGGAAGACGCGTTGTGGGTGTTGTTTTTTTCTGTTTCTGAAACGCGGAGTTTACTTGAACAAAAGAAAAATGTATTTCTGCTCCATCTCCTCCTAATTAGCTCGAGATCTAAAAAGATTTTCACCAAAATCTGTAGCTGCAAAAACGCTCAGATGCGTCTCATTCTGAATAAGCATCGTCGTAAAGAAGAAAATACAGAGGTAGGGTGTGTTTGCTGCCACTGTCACTCATTCATTTGTTGGGTTTGTTTGTCTTTCTCAAACTGTGGTACTTGGACTTCTTTAGGTTTTACTCAGGGTCATCTTCAATTTCAGACTTTATTCATTTTAAGTAGACATAACTTGATATACGCTCTACAGTAATGCATTAAAGTTAAGGTCTTATTTTCCTGTTTTAGATATGATTTACTCCCAGTTTTTCAGATTAATTTTAGACCCTTTATGGCATAAGGCTGTGCAGTTAATCATAATTTAAATTGCATCTCAAACAGTAGTCAATCTCAATGACCGTCATGGGGCTTTTTAATTCTATAAGTCTTCAGCCAATTCTGCGGCGGAAACCGCACCTGGTTGGCAGTTTTGTAAGAGCGCAATGAAAGCTTTTTATGTGTTAAATGATACTTGAGTGACAGAATTCATTTTTTGTTTGAGCTGCGGTTTATACACTGGCCAACCAAACAAAATGTGTCCTCCTGGATTTAAGGGTGAGGGAGGGGGGTTGTGAGGTGAGAGAGAGGGGTTGTGGGGTGAGGGAGAGGGGTTGTGGGGCGAGGGAGAGCGGTTGTGGGGCGAGGGAGAAGGGTTGTGGGGCGTTGGGCGAGGGAGAAGGGTTGTGGGGCGAGGGAGAGGGTTGTGGGGCGAGGGAGAGGCGTTGTGGAGCGAGGAAGAGGCGTTGTGGAGCTAGGGAGAGGGGTTGTGGGGCGAGGGAGAGGGTTGTGGGGCGAGGGAGAGACGTTGTGGGCGAGGGAGAGGGGTTGTGAGGTGAGGGAGAGGGGTTGTGGGGCGAGGGAGAGGGGTTGAGGGGCGAGGGAGAGGGGTTGTGGGGTGAGGGAGAGGGTTGTGGGGCGAGGGAGAGGGGTTGTGGAGTGAGGGAGAGGGGTTGTGGGGCGAGGGAGAGGGGTTGTGAGGTGAGAGAGAGGGGTTGTGAGGTGAGGGAGAGGGGTTGTGAGGTGAGGGAGAGGGGTTGTGGGGCGAGGGAGAGGGGTTGTGGGGCGAGGGAGAGGGGTTGTGGGGCGAGGGAGAGGGGTTGTGGGGCGAGGGAGAAGGGTTGTGGGGCGAGGGAGAGGGTTGTGGGGCGAGGGAGAGGGTTGTGGGGCGAGGGAGAGGCGTTGTGGGGCGAGGGAGAGGGGTTGTTGGGCGAGGGAGAAGGGTTGTGGGGCGAGGGAGAGGGTTGTGGGGCGAGGGAGAGGCGTTGTGGGGCGAGGGAGAAGGGTTGTGGGGCGAGGGAGAGGGTTGTGGGGCGAGGGAGAGGCGTTGTGGGGTGAGGGAGAGGGTTGTGGGTCAAGGGAGAAGGGTTGTGGGGCGAGGGAGAGGGGTTGTGGGCCAAGGGAGAGGGGTTGTGGGGGAGCGGGGATTTCTTCTTCTCCGATGCCAAAGGAATATTCCAAGACGACAATGCCAGGATTCATCCGGCTCACATTGTGAAAGCGCGAGGCATCATTCTCACATTATGGATCGGCCACAGAGTCCAGATCTCAACCCCATAAAGTATCTTTGGGATGTGCCGGAGATGGCTTTGCGCAGTGGTCACACTCTCCCATCATCAATACAAGATCTTGATGAAAAATTAATGCAACACTGGATCTTTTGACATCGCAGAAGCTTATAGAATCAATGCCACGGGGAATGTGTGCAGTAGGGCTGGGCGATATGGCCAAAAAACAAAATCTTGTTTTTATTTTTACTCAGTTTGGAACTTTAAAAAGTTTCTATCTTTCAGATGAAGAAAACTGCTCAAAGTCCTGCTCATTAATATTTCATAAAGTAGCTACAATTAGGCCCATTAAGAAAACATAACCCTTTATTTAAAAATTGTTATTTCTGTTTTAGATATTCCTTGTCGGCTCTGAAAAGCAAAACCTCTTAATAAGCCATGGAGTTTTCAAAAGTGTTTTAGTTTTATCGTCTTCATGCCTCTGCTTTGATCGACAACCGTCTCCATGGAGACTCAAGGGAAAGGGGCGGAGTTAAATGATAAGAGTGAGAGTGAGAGAAAGGCACAGGAACAGACCGGAGGTGTCTGTTTTAGTGGAAGAAAACTCCACCGCGTCCTCTTGGCCGCACGTTGGGGGGACATGGCGCGGCAGACTCGATTTCACGATTTAGCCATTTTCCAAATCGTCTGTTTTTAAAAGCATGAATTAATTAAATTAATTTGATTTATCGGCCAGCCCTCGTGAGCAGTAATCAAAGTCAAAGTCCAGGCAAATATCTAAGAGTGTGATGGTTTTTGGGTAGCGATTGTATATGGTTGTATATCGGTTGTATACAAGGTCTATCTTCTGGTTTGTTCATATAGTAATACAGATATATTTATTTATTATGCAAATCAATTAAAAATGAGACCCGCTTCTGCCAGGTGGTCTTTGGAAGGTCAATAGGAGATAGTTTGAGTGAAAAGTTTGAGAAACTCTGCTGTAGTCATTACCCTGCACTCATCTGACCCAAAGCTTCTGAAAGCCAATATGTAATAATGACTCGCATATTTAACAGTCCCTCCATCAACTTGAAAAATGGCGGCCGCAGCTGCCTTTCATTCCTATAGCATTGTTTCCCCTCCGCGTGACGTCGGCCTCTTCTCTTTGAAGCTGCCATGTTTTTGGTTATCATCACAGAGACAAATGAGGGAGACAAAGCCCGGGGGTGCGTGTCCTCACATCATCAGCGCTCCTTTATCTACGCCCCGCTATCCTCCATCTCTCCGTCTTCCTGAGTGACAGCTGGCAGCCGCTCGGGTACAGTGGGCAGTGCCAGCTCGAGCGCGCCCGCCTCGCCAAGCACAAAACACACATTTGAAATTTGACTCATGTGTGCTACAACTCTCTCCATCGCTCGCTTGCTCATTTCTCCCGCCTAAACACATGCAGTGGCACATTACGCACTGGCCGCAGCCCACGGAGATCTGCGGTCATTAAAATGTGCAACGGCGTCCGCAGAAGGGCAGTAAATGAATGAATAAATGAATCTGGAGGGATGAGCCGGAGGCGAGGGCCGTACACGCGGAGCACATAAAACCCAGGCGTCTGAGGCTGCGCGCGTGGACGATCACTGATTAGAAGAGAATTATTAAAACTAGCCGTAAAATTCAAGGAGGATTCAAGGCAGGAAAGGCCAGGGGGGGAAGTGTTATGAAATATAAAGCTGTACTGGGAAATTGTTACTGATGTGTTTGATTTAGAATATGCATAAAACTAGAGGGATGTGTTTGAAGGGTGCAGTTCAGTGCTATTAAACATGTCGACAACAATAGCTTCATGCCGTTTTGAAGGTTAAAAATGAGATCATTAAGAGTCTATTGGTTTAATGTAACCATGGCAACTTACATGTGAGATGTTTTATCAATGGGGCTGCATGATATGGAGAATACATATATAACTGTCTTGAATATTGCTATATTGCATAACGGTGTCATTGCAGCGTTTTACATTCAAACAAAGGAAGGGACTTTATTTGTGTAGCACCTTTTACAGACACAAAAAGCTGTTATTCATCTTAAACGGTGACACTAATACATGATAGACGTGTTACTTGCAAAGTGAGATCTGTGTAACTTTTATTTGTTTTAATTTTGATTGTTATGGCTCAGCTTGTAAAAATCCCAAATTAAAAATCAAAGTAGAATATTTTGAAAATGGACTGTAAGACATAATCATCGGAATTATAACAAAGAAAGGCTTGGCATGTGTCACTTTGTACATGTAATGAGTCTGTATTATAGATTAGCTTCACATTTTAAACTGTGTAACATTTTGAACCAAACTAAACTAAACATGCTCCTAATGACCAGCTCGACACAGAATATGCTATTTCTGCAGCGGTTGATCAAAGAATGGACTTGGATGAGGACCTGGTAAAGTTACAGCCATGTCTTAGAAGAGCTGAGCCGCTCACAGCAAAGGCTCACTGTTAAATGAAAAAAAAAAAAAAAGGTTTAGGTACTACTGATGTTGAAAAAATGTATATATTGAAGCAGGTACTGAAAAGAAATATAAAATCTTTATATTCAAGTTTTGATGCTGCTATAGTCATCAAATTGTAAAAGAAAAAAAGACAAGTTGGGAAACTTGAAAAATTTGGGGGAAAATGGGGGGGGGGGAATCTGAAAATAAAATTGAAAAAAAAAAATGAATTTAGGGAAAATTTTGGGGGTGAAAAAATGAGAAAAAATGGCAAAGTTTAGGGGGAAGAAATTGAAAATTTTCCCAAATGTGTTAAAAATGGGGGGGAAATGTTTTTTTCTTTTCATCCTTTTGTGGTTAAAGGAAGTTTCATTATTGTTTCACCTCAAACTAATGACACAAATGCAAAAGGAATTAAAATAAATGAAAAGGTATAAATTCCCTCGGGATTAATGAAGTATCTGTCTGTCTGTCTGTCTGTCTGTCTGTCTGTCTGTCTGTCTGTCTGTCTGTCTGTCTGTCTGTCTGTCTGTCTGTCTGTCTGTCTGTCTGCCTGTCCCTGGAGCTGTAATAAGACCACATATCCACTTGAATAAATTAACTTTGACTCATATTTCAACTCGTGACAAGGCGACTTGCTAGCATAATGCTTATGTAAGCTCATTCACTGAAAACCTTCAATCCTTTTGTGAACAACCTGCTTTAAAAGTCGCTGTCAAACATGCACAGTTCTTCGAGGCACCATGACTCAATTTGGCTTTCAAACATTCCTTTATCACCAGCTTCTGCAGCTTTCTTTAACCAGCTTTTCCCCTCATTTCAACTCAGTTTCCATGTGGTATATCTAACAATAGAGATATTATTCTGATTAATTATATTTCCTTTCTGGGCCATGATAAGTGTGGAGTGCTTTGGCTTTGCTCTCTTCTTCTTCTTCTTCTTCTTCTGCGGTTTTCGCAAATTGCTTTCTTTACATCTCGGTTCACAGCTTTAATTAGCAGTTGTTTTTTGTGGTCATGTCTCCGGTTTCACCTTCCTTTAAAATTACCCGAAGTGCACTCTCTCTCTCTCTCTCTCCTCCGAAAAGAGGGATGTGCGCTTTGGAGAATTTAGCGCCGCGCGAAAAGAAGACATTGAAAGTAGTGACTCTGCAATATGCAAAGAGCAGATTTTATATACAAAGCGCTGGTGTCATCCTGCCTCCCCGCGATACCCCATAAGCCCTCTTCTTCAGCCCCGATTCAGACTGATGAATGCGGTGGAAGGCGCAGCTGTGTGACTGTGCCTTTTTGGTAATCATTCTTACTCTTTTTTTTTTATTTTTTATATTCGTCCCTATTGGCAGACGGATTTTGTTCCAAACCGGAAGCGACATTCGGGGTCAGGTTCTTGGGGTTGAAACTGCCGCATTGAAAAAAAAAAAAAATCCCGGGATCTGATTAGTGCTTGTGGGAGCTGGATTGCTAAAATTTCTCTCCACAATTTGTGAAGGTGAAAGGGTCAGCGGCGGTAAAGAAAAGCAATTACTAGGCACGAAATTACAGAAAGAAAAGCAAAACAAGATGTCTGTGTGCGGCGGCGGGGGTACAGGGCTACAGGCAGTCGATATTTTATGTGTAATCTGGGATTAAATATCCTACGGACAGTGGCAGTGGCAGCCTAATACGCGGATTCATAAGGAACAAGGGAAATCGAAAAGGGCCAGGCTCAGACATAACCTTGGGGGATAAAGCAAGACGGTCGCTAATGAAAAAGCACGATGCGAGATTTGTTGTTGTGCATTGATGAGATCAGACGGAGCAAGAAATCAAAGCTCCCGGACAAACATCATACGGGAAATGCTCTCCTGCACTTTGATTTAATTTTTCTAAAAACTTCAGCCCGGCCAATGAAGTGCGTTCCCCACGAGCTCCCGCGTCAATCTCGGAAATAAACATTCGCCGGTGTTTTGATTGAATTAGCTGAGACTGATGGGAGGTCAGAGGTCAGGATCAGGGCTGCTCTCGTTGTTAAGGCCACATCCACAGCTTAAGGCAGTTTCATTACGTCGCACGCAAATGGTCACGAGGATTTGAGCCAATTAGATTTCAGCAGAGGTCACGGGAGGGTCACGGTCAAAGGAGGGAACTTCAGCGTCAAGAGCAGGGCTGGGTTCTGTTAAATAAAAAACATTAAAAAAGGTATTGAAAAAAATAATGTAAAAAAAAGCAATGTAAAATCTTTATATTCAAGTTTTGATGCTGCTATTCATCAAATTTTAAAAGAAAAATAAAAAAAAGCGAAAGACAAGTTGGGGAAAACAAGAGGAAAAATTGGGGTAAAATAAAAAAAATAAAAAGATTTAAAAATGGGAGAAAAAATCTAAAAAAAAATAAGGAAAACGTTTTTTATTATGTAAAATTTTGGGGGAAAATTGAGAAAAAAAATTGGAAAATGTAGGGAAATTTTTTGGAAAAAATATAGAAAATGTTTTGGGGAAAATGTGTAAAAAAAAATGGGGGAAATTATAATAATAATAAGTACTTGAAGTGTATTTTTCCCCCATACTTTTGTGGTTAAAGGAAGTTTCTTGGTGGTTTCACCTCAAGCTAATGATACAAATGCAAAATAAATTAAATGGAAGGAAAAGGAATAAATTAACATTATTAATCTGTT
Organism: Gobius niger; assembly: GCF_951799975.1. Lineage (NCBI taxonomy): Eukaryota > Metazoa > Chordata > Actinopteri > Gobiiformes > Gobiidae > Gobius > Gobius niger. Next base: position 13,909,973 of record NC_136862.1, read on the forward strand.
CATGGTTTTATATGATAAGTAATTTAATATATGTATCGACAAAAATATCATTATTGTACCGGTATGGGGAAAAAAATTTAACAGCCCTACACAAGAATACTATTTTATAGGGCTGGGACAAAGTATCGGATTGGATTTGGATCTGCAGAACCAGTATTGCAATACTTTCAATACTTGTGTTTGGAGGCATTTTTATCCTGCTGTATTTTCCACCTTTGTTTTCACAGCTCTTTGTTACATTTTGTGTAAATTCACTTTTCGATCTTAAAGCAGTACTAAGTAACTCTTCCCCCTAGAGGCCATAAGCGCAACTGCAGGTGTAGTAGCAAGTTACGATTTTTTAACTTATTAAATGTCTTGGAGAGTAAATACTACGCTGACAGGAAAGGCGAAGGGAGAGAGGGTTACTGTGCATCCAATTATACAATGGAAATATTTTTTTTCACTCAAACCTGGCTGTAAATACTGTTTAAAGTGACGTTAGCCCGCAGTTAGCTTTGCCCGTTAGCATGTTAGCTTCTTCTTCGTGATTCCATTAGTGTGTATTGCTTTCTCCGCACCGGTGGCAGTCAAGTTGCAAACATGGTTTTCTGGTCAGAGACACCAGGGAGAGATGAAAGACCCTCCAATCATCCCATTAACACTTGTGTTACCCCCACAGGGACTACGAAAAGGATTTATTAAGGTAAACACGTTACTTAGTACTGCTTTAACACTATCTATCAGAATCAGAATAGTTTTTATTGCCATTGTTGGTAAACAGGTTCATCAACTAGGATTTTTTCTTGGTGAGACGTGCAACATTAAACATAAAAAAAACACATAACACAGACTTTAGATAAAAATAAGCTATAAACTTTAAACTCGAGATATGAAATTTTGTCCATATCGTTCAGCCCTACATTAGACGGATATTTCGAAATAAACTTTCGGTAAAACACTTTCCCACAACAGTACAGTTAAACACAGAATATTTCCAATTATGCACCCCTTCGTGCAGCCCGGAAAACAAACAATGGGCCGTGACTGCCACATGATTGACTGCAGACGTGTTTATTAAAAAGCACCATGCCGATGATTGTGATCGGCCGGAGATTTTAGACACAACATGGGGCTCTGAATCATTGTTACCGTCTTTGAAAAGTTGCGACGAGGCTGTCACAAAGGAGCTTACGTAAACACCGTTCTCAAATCTTTGTGACCTGGCTTCAAAAGGTATTGTTTTTTTTAAACGCCGGATCCATGTGGCGTTTACCGCGTTCAGGCTTCAGCTTTGGGGCTTTAACACAGCTCAATTAAACGTATTTAACCGCACAGCTTGCCTTGGATGTCTTTAATAGAAATTCTGAAATAACACTCAACCTGGCACTCCTGTTTGATTAATTTGTCACTTTATAGCAATTATTCCTTTAAGCCTAATCACACAACACTCAGGACGTAATGGGCCAGATTGAAATTAAGTTAAGCGTCGTGACATAATCTACCTTTGTCTGTTGACCATCGACGACTCTGGATCAAACCAACGAGCGCTCAGTGGCTCCGCCCCCTCCGTCGTTTAAGTCCCACTTAGGTTTCCGTGGTCATCGGGAATCCTTTTTACGAGCCGCTGATCAATCAGGCCTGTAATTCAATCTGCCGCTCAATCATGTTTAAATGAATTATTCAGCGGCTTTTCGCAGAGAGCTCGGAGAGGCCCCGCACGCCCATTAAACTGTTCTATCAAAACACCTGATTGGGGGAAAAAAGACAAATAGAAATAGGCAGAATCTGTGTCACATTTTGGGAGATTTTGAGTTCTGGTCAGGAACCTTTTTTAGTGAAATTTAGCTTGTCACTATTCCCTGTGAAAAAGGACAGTATTGAATCTTGTTGTTCTGTGTTTCTCAACCAGGGGTACGGGGACATGGGGGTACTGGAGCACTTGGCGGTTGGAAGCTGAGTTGGAATTAATTAGGGCTGAACGATATGGCAAAAAAAAAAAAAAAAAAAAAAAACATGATTAATTTTTCTCATATTGATTGATCTCAATATTATAAAAAAAATATTATAATAATTAAAATAATAAATACTATTAACCTCTTTACCCCCACCTGAACCAAGCACATTTTCTCCAGTTTGGCTTTACCCAAATCTAAAATGTTACTGAAAATATCGCCAAAACAGAGATGGAAAACAAGGATGAAAAAGCATCAAAAAAGTGATTAAAAAACAATAAACAAGCGACTAAAAGAACATTGAAAAGTGATGAAAAAGCAAAACAAAAGAGGCGCAAAAAAAGTGACAAAGAAGCCGGAAAAGCATCAATATCACAATTACAAACGTGACAGAAAAAATGACAAAAAAGATGTAACAAAATCACTTCAAAAATGTGACAACGCAACAGAAAAGTTAGGATCACTTTTGCAGGTCTTAGCTTTCAAATGAGGTGTTACACTGGCATATATGAGGTGTTATAGACCCTTTAATTACAAACAATTAAAGGGTCTATAATGGACCCTTTAATTGTTTGTAAACATTCTGGGCTTAGCTGGAGGCGGGAAGCTAGAGTCCTATCTATTTCCATAGTAGCTGTTGTCATAGTAACGATAAACAACTGTTGTTGGAAATATCAGATAAACCTTATTTTATTGTCTTAAATATCATTCCTTTTGTTCCTGCACCTTAAGCCACAACAGGACCACATTTTGTAGTTGCAGTTTTACACTTATCGCTAGTTTTAGTTTAATCTTATTTCTCTTGATCACTTCCTGCCTCCAGCTGATGATGTCAGCAGTGAAAGGGTCCGGTCCAGAAGCTTTTAGATCTGGGTAAAGCTGAATTGGAGAAAATGTGCTCGTGTAAGGTGGAGGTTAAAAGGATAATACATACAATATGGCTGATTCCTGATCTTCGACATATCTTTTATACAAACCTCCGCTCAAACAAAAACAAAACCCTTTCCTCCTGTTTCATTTAACACAGAGATCTCCCTTTGTCTCGTCCACATTTCTCATCCAAATTTTAAATAAAAGTAAAGCTTAATGATGATTTTCAATATAGTTTGCGTTCGCGTGACATCACAGCATTCTAAAGAGCCTATAGTTTAATATTGAGGTGGAGGGAAGCTGAGGTTTCTGGCGGTAACTATGGTAAACGTCAAATATGTAGATTTCTAGTTTATCTGCAATGCCTGGGACAACTCACATGAAACAAAAACTGTCACAAAGTTCAAAGTCCTCTCTTTCAGCACAATGTTCAAAAACATGAGCGTGATGTTGGCCTGTAGAAAGGAGTTTCAGCCATAACAATAATGTGGCAGATTTGTGAATCAAATAATGATCCGGGAAAACATTTGGGCTTTTTCTTTTTGGAAATTTCTTTAAAAAAATATTTCTCTCCCATAGAGTTGTATCGGCACTCGCCCTCGAACTGAAATAGAATTCTAAAACATGAACACAAGTAAGTATTTGAGCTTCATTTTGAAAACAACACTCGACTCATCACTAATGAATCAGAGTTTAGTTGATCCTTTTCAACAAATGTTAGTTTAGTTAATTTTATTTGAACTGCTACATTTTCCTAATTTACAAAATACACATTAAACAGTCATAGATGCTCAAAAGGAGTCGGCTAAAGCAAGAAGCTTATGAGCGCCTACCCCACAATCAACATCATAAACATTTGCATTTCACAGTAATACATGAGGACTGTATCCACAACAAATAGGAAACTAGCACAAAAATACATATAGTCTATTCCTTAAGTGGGCAAGTGTCCTCAAAAGGCTTTTACATCGGCAGAAAATAAGATTACATGACTGGAACCACGTACTCAGTCGCTTACATTTCCCACAGGGAGGAATTATTTACATTAATAACATAATTTTAACACAGTTTGACTTAGCAATGCCCAGGCACAAACACACAACTATGTGCATGCACCTGTTTATATTTACATTTATGCTATTGCACACATTAAAAAGAGAATTATGAGCATGCAAAACAATTCAATGTTTACTGAACCCTTGAGGCACTTGGAGTATAAATGAATGACTCCAGATTGGGCTGAGAACCACAGATCTAGTCCCGCCCACCTCAGGGTTAGGTAAAAATCCCATTCGAAACTCCCCTTTTTGAAAAAATGACACAATTCACACAAAGTAGTTTCCCTTGTTGGCCTAAGGAAAGAGCAGAAATGGTCACAATGTTAATATATTCTCTTTATCTGATCACATAAAGGCTGGTGCTTGAACTTGTCCATTTTAGAAGATACAAACAATTTCAAAAGCACTTTTCCTTCGCACTGTGTGACAAACTGCCCTCCCTTTGTCGTCTTCATCGTGTCATCTGCGCGTTAGACATTTTCTGCTGTGGACAGTCAACCTTGCGATCGTTTGTCTGATTATTTCCACTCCGTGCGTCACTGAAGCAAGTGAAAATGATATTTTCCCTGCGTGTCAGTCAGGCTGATGACTGTAATTTCACTGAGCAGCACCCATTAATAATTTGCAGGATAAAAAAACTTCCATTTCGCCGATTGGGAAAAGGAAGCAGTCGCTCTCCTGGTGGCTGAGATTACAAGCGGCCGGGGCTGAGGGTCCGTAATGATCAGCAGCAGCCCCACACGCGCACCCACACACGCACCTATATGCCCCAGATGGACAGGTTTAAAGCTCCTGATCTGCCACCCGCGGCTCCCCGGCTTTGTGCTCGCTGAAATGAATTGCAATGATCAATTGCGCTGAAAATTTCTCTGAAGGTTTCAAATGGAGCTCTGTGGCCTTGGCCCGGCCTACTGAATTTTTAAACTTGTGCAGAGAAAGAAAAATGGCTGCCCCTTTTCTATGCAAGCGCCCCGAGCATTTTAGTTGTTAATACTGCCAGTGTTGAATATTGCAGGGGGTTGTTAAATATAAAAAAGATGCTATTGTGCGGTTGATGAATTATGAGAAGTCGAGAAAATTGCGTAACAGTTTTGTGCCATATCGGTGTTGGGCACTCAGGTGTTTCGGATTCTCAACGCTCTGTTTTTACACTTTCTTTCTTTTAGGCGCATAGTGGATAGACTTTTTTTCCATTGACTAATTTGCAGTTGATTGCCATTCTTAGCTAATCCCCCTTTTAGAACAAATACCTCGTTTGACCAATTTTAAACAAGCGTTATTGTCATTTCCGCTGACTCTGACCGTTCTGATTTGATAGTGCAGGCGCATACAATAATCTAAAGTGCACTGTAGTGTATAGCACGGGGATGTGAACTGTGCCCGGGATTTCTTTCATAAGCCAAAGGGATGGAGTGTGTGGATAAGTCCTCCTATAGCCTATCGGTGGTTCTCAAACTATTGACCTTCCAAGTATCACCAGACCTGGATAAAGGTCAAATCACGGCTAATCCAGATCAAAACAGCGTCTAAAACCGCCCTTAACTGGGGTAAATTATGTATAAATTAGCTGTAAGCCTTGTCTAAACGAGAAAAACAGCTAAAGTGGGGCGACAGTGGCACAGATGGTAGAGAGGGTTGTCTCATGATCGGAAGGTCAGGGGTTCGAATCCCACCTCCTGAAAGTGCACATTGTCGTTGTGTCCTTGGGCAAGACACTTCACCCACATTGCCCCCAGTGTTTTCGTACATTGGTGTATGAATGAGAGTATGAATGGGTGAGTGGATCCTTGCTGTAAAGCGCTTTGAGTGCCTAATGTAGGTGGAAAAGCGCTCTATAAGTTGAGACCATTTACCATTTACCATTTACCATTTATTTAAAGGCACGCTGCGTAACATTTTGTCTTATTCTGTGCCAGTAATACAATGACCAGCTCGACACTGGCAATGCTGTTTTTTGCTGTGGTTAATCAAAGGACTTGGATGAGGACCTAACCTATTTAAATCTCATATTTGGCAGCCTATAGTCAACATCTCTATAAAGCTACAAGTCAGGTTTTAGGAGAGGTGCGCCGCTCACAGGATGTAATGAAGGAATAAAAATATATATGATCAAGTAAATGCTTGTATTTTAGTCTATATATATTGGGTGAAATGTGATGCGGTGTGGCTTTAAGCATGAATGAGTGAGGTCTAAAATGTAGAAGCATAAGAACCACAGTACTGTTTCATGAAAGCAGCACTTAGTAACTTGTTTACATTAATAAATCCTTTTCGTGGTCCCTCTGGGGGTAATACAAGTGTTGATGGGACGATTGGGGGGTCTTTCATCTCCCCCTGGTGCAGTGCTTCATTTGTAAATTACTTTTTCCAGAAACACTTTTGGTCTGAAGTGATGGATTGGGGGAACAGGCCAAAACATTTGCCGGAACACTCTCATTAAACACCGTTACATCAGATAAATCTTTTTCCGGATCCTCCTAAATATTTCCCAGATCCTTTACCCTGGAAAAAAGAGACGGGGGATCAAAAAAGCACTTCTTTGATGTCTCTGGCCAGAAAACCACAATTCGCTGCCACCGGGTCAGAGTCACCAATACACACCAATGGAATCACGGAGAAGAAGCTAACAGGCTAACTGCGGGCTAGCGCCACTTAAACAGTATTTACAGCCAGGTTTGAGTGAAAAAAAATATCTCCATTGTGTAAGTGGATGCACAATATCCCCCTCTCACTTTATCTTTTCTCTCACGGACAATTAATGAGTAAAAAACTGCAACATGCCACGACACCTGCAGTGGCGCTTATGTCCTCTAGGGTTACTTATTACTGCTTTAAGCTTCTGCAATGTCTAGCTAACTCCCAATCTCAATTTTTTTTCACCCAAATCTCCAGCACATCCCAAAGCTCCTCAATGGGGTCAAGATGAGGACTCTGTGGTGCCCAATCCATGTGTGAAAAGGATGCCTCATACTCCCTGTGCCACTCTTTCACAATGATAAGTCCTTGCAGTGCCATCAGGGAAGAAGAAATCCATTGATGGAACCTGAAACTGAGCAACTGCAGCAACCTCAGATCAAAACAGTTCTTTAAATCCAGGTGGCGCCTCTTTTTCCCCGGCTGTGTATTTAGAATAAACAGATAAAACACCCAACACGAGGCTGACGTCAGGTGTTTCTAGACCTAATTTCGAACGGTCTATATTCTTCTTGTGCCAGGTCTTTTGACCCCTTTTGTTACTCGCTCATATGCTCTTTTACAGTCTCTCCGTCCGGTGGTCACATGGCCGTGGATCAATTCCAGCAAACACTCCGGGAGAATAAAAGGATAGATTGCAGATTAAAACAAAATGTCGGGAAAGCATAAAAAAAGAAATCTTGACATTGAAGTTATTGGCTTTCGCGACCAGAAGGGAGGGTTTATGACGGGGAGCCAAAGGGGAGACAAAGGCAGCTAATCTCACTCAACGTGCCATATAGCTAACGAAGTATTTTACTGTGGTCAATGGGCTAGAGGCTCCGCGGTGTGAGTGTGCGTTCGTGCTTTTGAGTAGGGGTTTGTTTGTCGGGGGGTAGACGATGATGACAACGCTGCCATCAAGGAGCAAAGTCTTTCAAGGAAGAGTGAGCAGGCACATCAGGAGGGGAGGCAAAAGCTGTTATGGATTTCACAGGAGTGCCAAGAATAAAGGCTGGGCTCACAACACTCAAAGGCAGTGGGGAAAAGTAAATTCTCCCTTTTTTTTATTACCATATTAAAAGTGCTATACCCAGCTGCTTTGTGCACAGAATGTGGCCTGGCTGCTTCAGGTAAGGCTAGATGGAGAGATACTGGGAATGTAATAAGAGCCGTGTTTCTCGATAGCTAGAAATATGTTTCTTTACTTCTGCGAAATGCCATCACGCTGAGGTCGAAAGGTTGAGCTGAGTCAATGTGGGGCAGTTTAGACAAGGGCAGCTGTATTTTTACCCGCGGTGCAGGGGGAATGTCATCATTTCTGGATATATGACAGAGCGGCTCAGTGCTTTGTCTGTAGGCAAGGAATGTTTTATTTACCATGAACGTACAACGCAGTGCCAGTATGTGGTGAGCGATATGGCAAACAAACAAATCCTATCATGATGTAGAGCAGTGGTTCTTTTTTCAGTGGGCCCCTGGAAACATTTTTTTTAAATATTGATCTGCGGAAAAAGTAAAGTAACACCATCTGAGTCTGTTAAAATGATCAGCTTGTTTTCTTCATGACTTAAAGCTGTGGGGAAAATACAATATTTAGTGTTATATATAGGACAAATTCAGTGTATATTTGGGCCGCAGGTTGTCATCAATAAGTCCTGACGCTGTATCAGTTGAGAACTATTGATTTCGAGGCCAGATCATGATTTGGATTTGATCACGATTCATGTTCATGGCTAAACTGAGGTCATCACAACAATCTGCTGTACCTTTGAAAGTTCATACTTCATTGTAATTGGTTGAATCCACATGAGAAGAGGAAAGTGTCTACATTTCAGCATAAAGCTACAAGAAAACACAGAATGACAACATCACCAGAATAGCAGATTGTCACAAGGATCATGTCTGGATTCGTCTTGTTTTTTAAGCCACAACATGAATTGCTATTGAACAGTGTTTATTTTGACAATATGTTTTAATTCAGTTTTAGTCTTTTGATGAAAATGTCATTTAGCTTTAGTCAAGATTTAGCCAAATAACTCTGGGTTTAATGGACCATTAAAAATCATTAACGGGATTTTGCCAAAAGCATGGCCTTAAATGCATTCAATTCAATCCAGCATTAAATCTAAATGTATAAAAAATAATGACATCACTGGACAATTTTTACTGTACATTAGAAGTTTCCCATAATGTCCAATATACTTTCCTCTATTTGATTAAATGTTTGCAAATCCTGTTTTTCTGCATTTGTGGCATTGAAATATAGTATTTAGGCATTAAATACTACATGATTGATTAAAAAGCATTCAGTTTGACTTGCTTTTGAATTGTATAAACCCTGTAATCATTAAATTTGTCAACTGATTTAGTCGACTTTGCATTACAATATTTATCATAATCATTTTTAATCCAGGTCCTCTGTTTATGTTTCTTCTTCCACAGGGACAAAGCTCAGAGCAGAGAATTTTAAACGAGATGAGGCTGTTTCGAACTCATTGGAAGTTTTGATGATTTTAGTCTCTTCTTTTCATTTTAATTCAGTCTTATTTCAGTCGTCGGAAATATCTGGATATTTTAGTCATGGTTTTAGTCTCATGAACAACTTTCGATTTAGTTTCAGCCTAACTGTAGACGAACACTGCTATTCAATCAAAACCGCAATTATAACTAGTCAGACTGAACCTTCTCCATAGGGTCTAACTATGTATAAAGCAGTTCATACAGTATTTCACTCAGATAAGTTAAAGTTAAAGTTAATAATCCTGGACATGTTTAAAATGTGCAGTGTGGACTGAATCCTGATTTCAAAAACTGAATTACAGATCTAATCGCAATTGCAGTACTTAAAAAAAAAAAAAAAAAGTTAAGGCCAATAAGGTTCTTGTAAGATACGCGGCGGGAGCACATCAGTGAGTCACATGTAGAAACATCCACACAGGTGCTCTTAGAGGATAAAAATATGTAGAAGAAACTGCAAGTAGACTTTAACCTCTTACCCGAGTGCATTGGTTACCCAAATCTAGAAGCTTCTCGAGTGGAGCTTACAGGCTATAGGCCAGTGTATTTGAAAGCTAAGACCCACAAAACTAATCTAAGCTTCTTGCTCGTTGCTCATTTTTGTGGCTTGATCACAGCTACATTATGCTACAAAACAAAATGCGGGCAAAGCGCTTAAAAACGTGACAAAAATGTGATGAAAATGTGGAAAAAACATGACAAAAATGTGGAAAAAAACATGACAAAATGTGACAAAAACATGACAAAAATGTGGAAAAAACATGACAAAATGTGACAAAAACATGACAAAAATGTGGAAAAAACATGACAAAAATGTGGAAAAAACATGACAAAATGTGACAAAAACATGACAAAAATGTGGAAATCAACATGACAAAAATGTGACAAAAAATTCTACAAAAATCCAATGAAAACAAGACAAAAATAATTGAAAACATGATAAAAAAAAACGACTAAAACGTGATAACAAAAAAACAGGAAAAAGCTTAGATGAGTTCTGTAGGTCTAAAGGCTCTAACCGTTCCAGTCGAGAAGCTTTTAGATTTGGGTAAAACTGGAGAAAATCTACTCGGTTCAGGGGTTAAGTCAATGAAACATGGGCAAAGATACAAGGCGTTATGAGAAAACTTATAAATGAGGGCCCTGGGTTTGTAACGTTACATTGAGTTAAGGGCTATTGTTATTTTCGAAGCCTCCAGTGATATTGAAATTATTTGTTCAATAATTGTGCTATATCTCTCTGGTTGTTGTGCTGGGGTTTGAATTTGCAGACGAGCCCGTGATTTTAGCAGATGGGCATCAAAATGTGGTCAGTAGAGAATAAGCAATTAGGCAGTGTGATGTGAGCAGTTGGTGACGCTGATTCTCCGCGGAGCTGCCATTAAGGCGCGCTGAGGACGAATCCACCACCAGATTATGCCATTAACGCTCAAACAGATGCGTAACACGAGGAACCCGCCACCGAAATGCGATCCCCGTGTTGTTGTTGCTTTGTGTCCAACTGGATTACTGTGTTCACACCTGCCTCGACAAATCACCGCGAGAGGGGAGCTCGCAGAGGTCCGGTGTGCGAGGCTAAGAATAGAAATGAACTGACTGGACATGTACAGATCACGCAGGGTTTCATCATCACACGTACACAATTATTTCATTTTCCCGGAAACATAGGGGCCAGAGAACATACAGTAGCTAACACAGAAAGTCAGCATTATTGTCAATTCGAGTCAGGTAAGTGCAGTGTAGTGGCAGATATATGGACGATGGCACATTCTGTAAAGATGCTCAAACTTAGTCCTTAAGAGGATTACAAGGTTCAATAAATATGGGCCCAATTAGTTCCTCATGTTGCTGATCAGGTTCATGTATACTTTAGATAAGGATGGCAACGCTTCATACAAGGGGGCGTGGCCTCATGGGAATCACATTTTTGTCACTCTTTTTCAGACATTTTTAATTACTATAAAGATCACATTAGCAAACTGTGTGGTAATAAGGTCAAGCCAAAATCGGGTCCATTTGGATGTTGTTGTTTTTTTACAGTAAATTGTTTAGTAGAAGCTTGTTGCTAACATTTGCATATGTAGCATGATAGATACAGACGGCATCACGTCATAGAAGGGGGTGTTCACTCTTTTTAGCCATTTTCTGGTGAAATATACACGTACAGTATATATCACATACAATCAAAGTCAAGTCTAAATCGGGTCCCAATGGATGTTTTTTCACAGCAGATTGTTCAGTAGAAGCGAAAAAAAAACAGCAGTGGTAGCTGGTGCTAGCTAACGTTAGCATTAGCACGATGCTAACATGAAGCATCACGCTAGCATTCTCCGTTATTTATGTATTTATGGGATGTTGAACCACTTTGCTCCTCCCCATGTCTTTGTATCTTTATTTAGTAGGAAGCTATATTATATATCTCCAAATCCAAGTCTCCAAATATATGAGCGATTCCAGAGATGCCGTTTGTATCTATGTTAACGTAGCTTCCTGGTTAGCATAGCCTGTTTTTTTTTTTTAAGTATTCATGGGGTGTTGAACCACATTGCTCCTCTCCATGTCTCTGTATATTTATTCAGTAGAAAAATATATTCATAATTCAGCATTTGTTAAAGTAATGGTGGAGAAATGGGAGAAAGCTTAGTTTTTTCTCTTCCTCGTTTGTTTGTTCTTTGTTTTTATGTGATTCCAAAGATGCTGTCTGTTTAGGACAGCGGTATTTAGCCGCAGGGACACAAACAGCAGTTTTAATTATTTATCATTATATTTCTTTAAGGATTTTCTGGCTCGTAGGCTTTATCAGACAGGATAGGCTACCACAAGGCAAAAGGAGTTGAAGAGCGAGGTACGGCAGCAAGGAAGTGTTTTCTTTATTCTTCTCTATTACCTTCATTTCACCACAGACAGGAGTAGCGAAAATGAACACAGTTATTGAGTGGATTTCAGACTCACACTTCATTTCTAGAAAGAGTGTACATTTTTCATATCATCTCATTTTTGAAAGCGTTAATGTGCAGTGTTTCTCTAAATGAGTGCCAGTGGGGGCATGTGTCCCAGAGGCGCCCTTCTCCAGGCCCAGACCGCCGCACTTCTTATCGCTCCTCTCCTGGCCTCTCCACATCCCTCAACTTGCGCCGTATCATTTTATGCTTGACTCTCTTTTCCCATTACCTCTCGTGCAGACAGTATGGCGGCCCGCGGGACATGTCAACACGCGGGCCTATTAAATTATTAGCACTCGTTTATTATTAACTGAGCTAGCATACACAACCCGACTGTAACCTTTTAATATGCATGCGGCGTGACTGCTCCCAACTGGTGCTAACAGGACAATGTTGGATCCCATTAATGCGGCCGCACAGACGCGGTGTGAGCGGGAACACGAACGGACATGCAGTGCTTTGATAATCAGGGAGCTACGGGTCAGCGGCGTATGGGTGTTCACAGGCCATACTGTTCGGCGCATAATGTGGGAGGGACACGTTAAAGGGATATTTCAGGATTTTTGACATAGGGCCTCATTTCCTAGTTATCCAGAGTGTTGCTGATTTCTGGAGATATTTTTTTGGTAATTCATCCAGTTCTTATATTTGAAGAGTTACATGGTGCTAGGCTAGTGCAAGGCTAGCACATTTCTATGGAATCAGCTAGCCTGCATTAAAAACAATCTGACACACTCCACAGATCACCTGAGGCAAATCACTTATAACGCCAGACTAACCATATACATGTCTGTGTTGATAGAATAATTTTTGGAATATTACTGACCTTGCATCCTTGCATTTTGAGGGACTATTTTTTTAGCAGATCACTCCGCCGCTGTGTAGCTTATACAACCACGAAGCTGATGCTGCTCAAATATAAGTTATATCGTTAGTCTGGCGTTATGTGATTTGCCTCAGGTGCACTGTGGAGTGGGTTTTAATGCAGGCTAGCTGATACTGTAGAAATGCGCTAGCCTTGCACTAGCCTAGCGCTACTTAGCTCTTCAAATATAAGAACTGCATGAATTACAAAAAAAATATCTCCAGAAATCAGCAACACTCTGGATAACTAGAAATGAGGCCCTATGTCAAAAATCCTGAAATATCCCTTTAAGCACCTTTCCCGATTATAAGGGTTAGTGAAATAACAGGGGATCTAACACAGGGCCTTGGGGAGCACCTAAATCCACATAAATTTGACTTGTATAAAAGCATATTCGTTTTTGTTGTAAATAAACATGAATAGTGGAAAGTTGCAACCAATATTTAAAACAAACAAATCCCAAACTTTGAAGAACTGAAATTTGCGCTCAATACTTTTCACGCTGTGGCGCTCGCTGCTGGCTGCCCTCTTTGAAAATGCATTGCTAGCATTGTATTATCGACCGTTTATTGTGCTTTTCCTTTTCTTTCGTGTGCCTTTATTTGAGGAAAGAGTGGCTTAAAACAAATACAAAATAAGATGAGCCTAATCGATCTCACAGTGGAGAAATTACTAGTTACAGCAGCTCTTAAAAAACACAGTGAGGCGCAGATGGTTCAGAAAAGCACTCTCAAAACAAAGGCAAATGTGCGATAAAAGAACGAGATAGAATAAAGACATCTCATAAGAAGGAAGTGAAAATATAAATGAAATTATAGCAAAACAAAACAGTGCAAAGAAACTCTATTTGATCTATTTGTAGTGCATGGTCAATACTTGTTTCTTGGTAGCTAATGCCGTACTTACCCAATTCCAAGAAACTGTATCTATCGGAAACTAATGATACATATTTGATGGTATTGCTGTAAATGGCGGAGTATGATATATCCGTGGTCATCATGCCTGTCTTTCTGCTGCAGTGTGCTCCGATTGACACGGCCTGTTGGTTCAGATAGGGCTATTTCTGTCTCCTTTTGGTCCAGTTTTGCTCGAGGCGAGAGGACCGCTGTCCACTCGGCTGAGCGTTTGAGCCGGGGTTAACCCATCACGCAAGACTTTTCTCATTCAGAGACTAGACTTTTGGTAAAGGATCACAGAAGCGCTTGTTCAGTGAGCAGTGCGTCCCTTTGAACGATGCTTAAAATCTAGAAATACGTGTTTTTGCTTACAGATATATACAATTCATAGGCTTCGACGAATAGTTAAAGTTGTTTGTGTGAGCTTTCAGTCTTACGATGTTTGCCTCTCACTTCAAGCTTCGTCAGCAACTCACGATCTAAGTCTGTGAAGAGAGCAAGCCATTCACTTAGTTGACATGTGGGTCTTAGATACAACTTGCCCTATATTTACAGCCCTCTTCGTCCCAATTCAAGACATCAAGTCCGAGACACAGCCCAGGTCAAGTTAAAGAGCAGATATCAGGTCAGTGTAAGAGATATTGATTTAGACACTAAACAATAGTGTGACAACTCTACCCGTCTCCATATATTCTAGATCAGGGGTAGGCAAGTTTTCGTGGCAAAGGGCCGATTTTCTTTGTTGTAAATAGACCGAGGGCCGAAGCCGCTGATTATTAGCCCAAAGTAAAGCACAACACTGGAAAAACGACCATCTTATGACCAGTTTGAATTTGATAAATGAACTAATCCAAGATACAAATGGAACAAGAATAAAACCGACTTGAAATCAGACAAATAATAGTTTTTTGCGGGAAATTGCACAAAATTATGTGAATTAAGAGAATAACTACTACTAGAGGTTTTATCTCATCTAAGACCAGACCAAATCTACTTTAATCTCTTAAATCAAGTAGATTTATGTCATTTCTTCCTTAAAACGATAATTCTTTTTCCAGTGCATTTCTTTCAAATGCCAGTGTTGACCTAATTGGGTGTATTGACAGTATTTATTTCTCCCGTTTAACTCTAATAATGTTCAAAGTACTCTCTGAATTTGTGTGATAATGTTTCTCAAAATCATCTCGAGGGCCAAGGGTTCTGTGCTTGAGGGCCGGATTTGGCCCCTGGGCCTGATGTGGCCGACCCCTGTTCGAGATGTTGGTAGCAAATGTATTGATATAACAAATATGAAAAAGTCCTAAAGCTGCTCAACTTATTTTCTCAATTTTTACTGACACGTCTTGAAATATAAACATATTTTAATAAAAAGCACTATGCCTCAATGCTAATTAGTCATTGACAGCTGTGAGTAGCTTATAGGTCTAAGATAAAGTGCTATAAATAGTATCGTAGCATCTGAACAATAGTGTGTATTAAGTATAAGTGCCTGAAATGTCCGCGCGTATGGTAGTAGTCATGGCCAAAACCCTTTTTTTAGGTTATTTTGTGCGCTCATATGCTGGATTTTCAACAGACTATGCTCATTATAAGTCTGTATAAAAGCAATTAGCGCGACTGTCCTATGTTACCATGGGTTACGCTTAGATATAAGTATGTGTGACGTACGCTGACATGAACCAATTGACACTGAGAGTATCTTTTTAGAATAAAGCAGAGTGGAACCAATTATAGGGTAAACCTCTCCCTACTAGACAAGTATAGTGAGTCTAGCCTGGTGCTGAAAGGTTGTTGTTCTTGAGGTGAGATTGGAAATGTTCAGCAACTTTGTAAAGATGACTGATGACAAAAACAACTGTGCAGAAATCCAAGGCCAAACTGAACACTACTAGTGATGCGGTGGTGAAGGGGACATAGTAAAATGGTGATAACATCCTCCGCTGGCTTTGCACTACGCTCAAAATGTGTTGTTAACGCGGCCATCCCGACATGAGTCATCTGCTTCATCTGTTTTTGTGCGCGCCCGCTCCTCTCTCGCTCTCTATTCTTATCCTGACTAATAATTTCCTCTCTCTCACACACTCAGGCTTGTTTTTTTGACCAGCTCGTTGACCTTGTCCCTTCTTTCCACCTTGTTCGATGGCGAGATAGTCCACAAAGTGCAGAAATGTGCTGAAGGAGGTGGGAGAGAGAGAGAGGGTATGCAGAGGGAGAAAGCAGTGAGCTGTCCAGCACTTAAATTGCCTGTTTATTTCCAGTCATTGCATCAATTACACAGATACAAACCGCTGCGTGTGTGATGCTGGGTTTGCCATGAGAAACAATTAAGAGTGATAGATATGGAAATACTTATGCTGCTGTGTGCATTTTTGGTCTCGGATGGCACACGGAGAGCAGGAGAGAATAAAAGCCTTTCTTTCCTCCCCCGTTTGGCTGTGTTACCAGGAAGAATGGGGCATACTGATTGTGACCTATTCAGCAATCAGCAAAAGACATGAAGGCTCAGTCCTGCTTCTCTTTCTTATCCCCTTGCTCATGCCCATGGTGCAGAGTGCTGGGAGACAGACATGTTCCATAATGAAACATAAAGTAAGACGCTGACTGAAAGCGTATTAATGAATCAAACAAAAAGAATGCTCCATGATGTGAGCTACAATTACTGCTACATAGTCACAGTCCACACCGGTTTTGTCATGACAGGAAGTGAGAATTAAAGCCAGCAGCATATTGTTTGGCTTGCCAGCATTTCTTTTTCAAAACCTCCTGCCACCGGCTACATGACTCGCAACACTAAGCACAAGCATGAACTGAAGTCATGAGAAAAAGCAGTTTCTCATGACTTCATGAGAAACTGCTTTCTCATGAAAGCAGTACGATCGTACAAAATCGTACTGATTTTGTACGATGTTCACAGTACATTGATATTTTCCAAATAAGGTCATATCAACTCTGTCTGAGCTTTCACTCGCTGGTTGCTAAGCAACGTTATGTGGTTCTCAAACACCTCGATTAAAAGTCCAGTCTAATAGTTTTTGTTTGTTTCTTTGGCCACCATAGCACTGCTAAAACAGGGTATGATGGAAATATCAATCTGTTTGTTTGAGGTCAAATCCCTGTTTTATAATGACACAATTACAAAATGACAATGGAAATGGTTGGTGTGGACTTGGTGTGTCCTCTAACGCGATGGTGGGTCGTGCGGGCGCTGCCCTGACATCAGCAGCCTCTCTGGGGAAGAGGGGCGTGTCCCTGACAGACTGCAGTGATTAGTGGAGCTCAGCGGGCCAGAATTTATCAGACTCAGCCGAGGCCATGAACCATTTCGGCCCCAACTTTGCAATTTGTCACCACACAGTGTCATAGCAGCTCCACTGTGGTGCCGTGCACATCTTCCACTTACACACTTTAACATGCAGCGCATGTGCCTCTAAATGGATGCTCATATAAGGCCATGGACGTCACATATATCAGCAAACCAGGTGCATGAGGCAGGCGGAAATGTAAAGTGATGTGACTATGGCACTCTTTAGACATGCTTTATTCTTTCTCTATTAGCTTTTAACAGTCCAGCGGGTAAGAAAGGCACGATTTCCGTACCATAATAAATCATATACATTGCATTTTTATCTAGACAAATGAGAGGTTTGAGAACCATTACAGACATAAACAAAACAAATGCTTGACAGGAAAGGGCTGATATTTGGCAGTATAGAGATGTCAAACAGTGGAGTGTGTAGAAACACTGATATCAATAGTAATTTACTGGCTCACGATTGCACCAAAAAATAAGATAAATTATAGTATTGCTCTTGGCTTATTGTTTGATAGTCGGAAAGATAAGGCAAAAGACAATTACCTGTAATACTGTAATGATTATCATTTTGTCCATAGGCTCCTGATGACATAATCCATTCCTTTGACTTTCAGATTGCATTTGTTCTGTTGGCATTTCAGGGAGGCCCTTCATAAGAAACCAGGATACAATCATTATGAAAACACCTATTAGCCGAGCTGTTATTAAGAAACCATTGCCTTAAGAAAATGTCAGAGTAAATCCCGGTGTTATAACTTGTATATAATAAAGTCTCCTCCTATAATCAAAGCCCTCAACAGCCAGTCGGATTCGGCCTGCTAATTACTGTCAGAGGCAGGGAGCATGAACAGGCCAGATGACAGATTTAGTGCTGGCTTGTGTCCCTGGAGGATACTTTAGCACTTTATGGTCGGGGAATAGTTCATGTGTGGATATCTCCTGATAAGAATGTAGGGTCTATAATGCTCTGGTGTTCTCAGAGGAGGGCTCTTGTTTGTTTCTGCTGCTCTTCACTTGGCTCTGTTTACTCAACCCAGCTCACGGCAGAAGCCTCTTCTTCACTCACCGTTCACTCCGTGTTTACGTTACTGCTATTGGCACGGGTTTAGGGTTTAAACAGTCCAAGTTCTGCCAATGTTTCGGATGTAAATGTTGTCCTGTTTCGCTGAAAATGATGCAAACAGTTTTTGGCTGTTAATATAATTATGAGAGAGCTCTTAAACACTCTCCCACCTGACCTCACGGACGCATTTGAAATCCAATCTCAAAACATCGTCTGTTTACGCAAGCTCCTCAGTCTGACTATAATTCCCACGGTGTGCTCATTGCATGTCTGTATTTCATATTTAAGTATGCCATCAATTGCCTTGGAGCTAACTTTACCTGACTCAATAATGTAGGTTTTACACCTTTAAAGAGACTAGATGCAAGTTGGTCATTTTATACTCACTACTGCCACCTCAGGTCTTATGCGTAACTGCAGTTTCTATATTAAGCTTGTGCATGACGGCACTTCGGACCTGAAATACTTAATTTTAACAATTTAAACTCTGTATAGTTCCTTTAAAGAGACTATACAGAGTTTAAAAATGTTAAAACTAATTATTTTCATCCCCCTACATGGTCCAGCCATGTCCTAATGTGTAGAATGAGCTCAGACCTGTTCACCACAAATGCCTCTAAAATCCTGCACTGTCACTCAAAAAGGTGTTACTTCAGGTCCGAATTGCCGTCATGCACGAGCTAAATATAGAAGGTGCAGTTACATGTGTAACCTGAGGTGGCAGTAGTGAGCATAAAATGACTAACTTGCATCTAGCCCCTTTAAGTCGGATACAATGGGACTTTTTTTTGTTAGGTTCTCCTGCCTGGGGCCTGCAGAGGAAAAGTAATAGTTACTGAATCTTGTACAAAGCATCTTACAACAACAACAACACTTACATTACATCAAATTATACACAGTACAATGCACTATAGCAATGTCTCAAACGACAGAGTTAAGTGTCTCCAAACCAGGAGCGTGACTTCAAGTATAACGTCTATTTAAAGTTTCACTAGCAAGGACTACAACCTCATGATAGAGGGAAATAACGATTGTCAGTTTTGAGTAGGGATGGGCACCATAAAAAGATACTAGTATGGTATCGAAATAAAGGTTTAGGTTCTACTGGTCTCGGGAAAATGAAAGTATCGAAAGCAGGAACCAGAAAAATAATATATCTTTGGAGACCAAGTTTTGATGGTTCAAGGGCAGCATTAAAGGAAGTGACTTGGTTGTTTCAGCTGAAATAAATGAAACAAATTTGAAAATTCAATTCTTTTGTTACGTTCATTATGTCTTCCTGTTTACAAATTAGTTTTGAAGGTTCTTTTAGAAAGACACTAGGTGTAACAAAAAGCTTCTCAGTCAGTCAGTCTGGCCACGCCTGGGAAGAACATCCCAATAGGAGACGCATCATGCACGCCGGGAGACCCCTCTGATGAAGACAGAAGTAGAGTTCCCAGTCCGTCGAAAAGCGTAAGGTCTTTGAAACAAAAGCTTTTTGTCATACCGAGTGTCTTTCTAAAAGAACCTTCAAAACTAATTGGAAAATTCAATGCTTTTTAAAGCTATTTTAACGCATATACTATATTTTTAATGGCACAAATCCCCCAAAATCTTGCCATATTTTATTTCGGATCATTTGTAAACATTCAATCAAACAGAGGAATTAAGGAAATGTTGATATTAAAAACCAAATTGGACTTTTGAGTAAAAGATTATGTAGAATTAGTCTTAGTAGTTTTTGTGTCTGTTTGGCGAATGTATGAATAGTAAATTTGTAGAGTTGGTTCTGTCTCTGAGGAAAAACATATTTTAAGAAATGTAGATCTGTTTGAATCCAATATGACTTTGAGGACTTCATTTTGACATAATTCATTTAATGACTTCTAATGTCCTGCGGAAACCCTGAATATTGTTGTGTTTTCTGGTTCTAGATGATAAATATTTTAGTAAAGATATCAAAAAGTATCGTTCAGGTACTGGTATCAATAAAATGAAATGATACCCAGCCCTAGTTTTGAGGCTTCAGAATAGACGACGAGCCCTCGGGTTTTCATCCCCACACATCTAGAAGATAGACGGAAAGAGAAAGTAAAGAAAGAGGGGTGGGTGGGAGAGGCAAAGAGAACGCTGAGGAGAAGGACCAGGAGGTATTTGTAGGACAGAGATCGGAAAGGGCGTATGTGATGTGCGGTCCTGCGTATAGAATAACACACTTATCTTCATTTATTTAGTGAAGTCATGACAAAATCCCCAAACAAACAGCACAGTCTGCAATTGTATCATTAATAAAGATAGTTAAAAACAGAAAAACATAAGGAGGGTTTGTTTAACATCATGTACATTATCCCTGTCCAGTAAAGCCACTGGGACAGCCTGTCTTGGTTCGTGGGCGACAGCTGAGCAGCACCTTGGGGATCCTACTCCAGGTTTTGGGGTCAGGATCACCCAGCAACTACATAAGCTGCAAGGAAACAAAACACCCAGAGACAAAACAAAGGAGAAAACCCTCGACAAACGAATAGAGCCTCATCCGTCACAGTCATGAGCACTTTGCCACCGTGATGCTGAACATGCAATACAGTTTTTGACGTACATGTGCTGTACACATGTATTTCCAGTGACATCACGCATAGTTCCGGCGGCCATTTTGAACACCGAAGTAGAATTATGCAGTACTACAACATGCAACAATATCTCTACTCAGGATGAAAATGAAAGACAACTGATCGACAGTCGCATTTTTATGTACTTGTAATCATTGCTCGAGAAGATAACAGTAAAAACACAGACCCAGAGCTGCACGTTTATGTGATATAACCAGCAAATGTGGCACAGACGTAGCAGCTCTGTCTGACAAGCTACTGCAGGATTTACTAAAGATCTGCTTCACTCCTCAGACTAAATAAACCCATCCAAGAGGAAACAGAAAACCTTTCTCTGTGATTCTTACAGTTTGTCATGTCAACAGAGTCTGAGCCAATGTTTAAGCTGCTCAAGGCGTTAGCATGCTACCGGTTAGCAACTGTCAACCAACTGTCAATGGCTTCAACACATTTCTCACATCTATGAACACTGTGAGGAAATACTACAGTAACAGCACAAACATGCGCTCTCTAGAGCCGTGTTTTTCCTGCTATCTTCTTGAGCAATGATTATGAGTACATAAAAATGCCACTGTCAATCAATAGATAGATTTTTTTCATCCTGAGATATTGTTACATGTAGTAGTGCTGCATAATTATACTTCGGTATTCAAAATGGCCCCCATAGCAACAAAAGTCACATGACTGAAAAGCATTTATATGTAATGTAAAGGGAAAGACTGTTGCTGCTTGTGAAATCCTTACAATGAAATATTTATTATCAACATCTTAGTATGTTAGTATAGAAGTGATTATGCTGGAAATTTAAAACATAGATCACAGGTGTAATCGCAGTCGCAGAAAGTCGCTATTGAGTATTTTTTCCCTGACAGCGCATCCAATAGAAACACCTGCCACCTTTGAGGGGAGAATATGTTTACTCGCTTAAATACCTCTCTCCTTAAAGCAAGTTTAGCTGTTTGGATAGAAGTACAAAGTGGAGTGAGGCGAATTGGACAGCCATGAACCATAAACAGGAGGTGCATGAGTCCACATTGCAGGGCAGCGGAGAGAGTCGGACGTCGGAATGAAATTAGGGGAGAGAAGGAGAGGGTAAATTGAGCATTACATACTGCATTACGCCGTGTCTTAATTAACCATATAAAAGCGCTCTTATTACGACTGATGCGGCGCTCTGCTAACGAGGGGAGAGAGGGATGAGCTCTTTCAATCGTCATTGAGATGGGCCTCAAAGGAACGGAAGAGTAACGGCGGGAGCGAGCGCCGAACGACAGGAACGAGCCGAGGACAATGCAAACGCGAGCGGCGCAGCTTATAGCGTTCATGCTGAATCTACTAAACCCCCCCACATCGAAACATGTCGCCTCGGGTCGCTCCCAGCAGCTCCCTGTCACTGAATAGACATTATGTGCGGCGGCGTTTGAGAGTCTGATCACATCGCAGTGGCTCCGAGAGAGAGGGGTGAATGAGGGGAGGAGGGGTGAGTCCGATAGTGGTGTGTGTGTGAGAGAGAGAAAGAGTGAGACAGGTGAGTGGGGGCCGGGAGGCAGATAGAAAGAGTGTGAGTAAGAAAGACATAAGTTAAAAAGAGACAGAGAGAATAAAGAATCCGCTGCAGTGCCTCATTGTTTTATTATTCTTGTAACTTTTTATCGTTACCTTATTTATTAAAACGGCCGTTTCGCAGCTGATCTCCATGGAAACGCAGGACAGTCAGCACCACAGACAGCTTTCCATGGACTGAAAGTAGACAGAAACAGATCGATATCATCGTCTAAATGTTTGAAGTTACATATTCAAACCAAATTGCCTTTTTGGCCAAAAGCACTTTCATACACACTGAAAGTTTCAAACATTTACACTGCATTTGTCCATCATCAGAAGACGTTTTATATTGCATTATGCACTGATCCAATATTGGTACTGGATATTGAAGTCCATACTGGTAAAAATATGATATCGGGTATCGGCTACAAATATCCGATACTGAACTGATGCCAGTTTTGGCTCTTACACCGCCTTTCACTGACTAAATCTAAGTGAATATGGACGTATGGACGAGATAAACCTGGAGAATTCAATCGCTGAGTTAGCTTTAACCTCCGCAAATCTATTTTTGATCGCCGTGCAAAATTCTGCGGCTAGCAACAGCATGCTAAAGCTAGTGGTAGCATGCTAGTGCTAACGGCAACTAATCAAGGCTGGGACAGAAATCATTATAGAAATACCTATAGGGCCTTCAGGAAATTCCACAGTCACCATGGAGATCTGCCATCTTTGTCTTTTCTGTCAGCGTAGTATTTACTCTCACGGACAATTAATGAGTAAAAAAAACGCAACATGCTACGACACCTGTTGTGGGGCTTATGGCCTCTAGGGGCATGAATTAGTTTTGCTTTAATAGATATAATTGATAGTTGAGCTGTAACATCATGATAAGAACATACTTAATTGATCTCTCTATGAAAATAAGAGAACCATTCACTCAGAGAAAGACACTATTAAGAAAGTCTCTTGGTATTGGTTAAGCAAAAAAGCTGGATCGGTGCATCTCTAGTTAGCATTGTAGCTAACATAATAGCTTCAATACTTTAAGTAAAACGTGAGAAAGGCGGGATAGGTGAGCATAGCTTCAAATCAGGTTCAGTTTGACTTTATTTGCATTAGAAACATTATCCCACATGTCACGTGACTCATAAAAACTGATTATGTAACTGTATCTCAACCACAGTCTCAAGAGCCACAGTGCTGCCCTTTGAAGCCTCTAGCGTGGCTCTTTTGATCCTCGATGGAGGGGGGGGATAAACATCAGGTGTTTTCGAGTAATGAGTCGAATCTTCTCATGAAACGAATAGAATGTCAACGTGTTTTCATTCTATCAGTTCCGTGTATCATCATTGTAGGCTTTGTTATTGTGAGACATGGAGAGAGGGAGAAAGATGGAGGGAGGGAGAGAGAGGGGAGTGAATGAGGTGCGAGTGAGAGCGTCCAATCACTGCAGTGTCAGGTTCAGCACCTTCGTCTATAACGCAATCGATATTAAATCACATCGAGCTATAAACAATAGGATTCCTACTCACCCAAACAGAATGGAATCCTCTGGCGCACAATACGGCAATACAGGCGCGTGTGTGTGTGTGTGTGTGTGTGTGTAAACCACCCAAATACATGCCTCACATGAACTGAAAATGCGTAGAGATCGGACAAAGAACGATCTCGTTGTGAGAAAAAACGACTGCGGTGATGTTGCAGACAATGAGAAATGCTAGTTGGGATGCAAAACCGCGTCGTCTATTATCAAAGCGTGGCCTTACTTGGCTCTAGAGGCTGAAAAGAATCCAATATCTGCAGAAGGGGGTTTAGAATTATGCGTTTTTGTCATGCTTTATCAGAGCAACAGCAACACAAACTGCTCCCAGAAACACAAAATAGCACAGATAAGGTCATTATTGCATCCGGTGTGTTAAAATCCAGCAAGTAATAAACAAACTATTGGTGTAAAAAGGATATGATTTGAGGGTTGTATTGTTGGGGCGAAAGCAAAAGAAAGTGAGAGGTGTTAAGAAAAGACCTGATCTATTGGTAACTGTGAAAATTGGTGTTGTAATTACTGAAGAATTAGGGGCAGAGAGAGTCCAGGGAGATTTACGTCGCCTTGTGTTGTGATATCTCTGTGTTTTAGCTGGTATTTTTAGCAACACCCATTTCTTTCAAGCAGTTTTTCAGTTCGTATAAAAGGATTTACATTTGTAGTTGGTGCTTTTTTTTTGGTATTTTTCACCTGAGACCTGAATACAAGCCTTCAGTGATCGACTAAAGGGGCTATTTTGTTTTGTTGCAGCTCAATAGTTCTGTCTGACAAAGGAGCTAAATGAAATGAAATCTGTTGTAAATGGTGAATATTGAGAGAAGTGTTGCAAAGACTGATTGTCGGGACCTTGATATCAGAAAACTGTCTGGAATATTGTGAGATCAATAATGACCTGATCACTCATTCAAACAATGTACTACGTTCCATTCAATTTGAACAAAACCTTGAGATTTGGTGCCAATTTGTGTTAAAATCAGAAACAACCAAGTGAATTTGGAAATTGTGACTAAAATGGAACATTTTTTAAAATTGTAATTACATTTTTTTCTTCGCAAAAAAAGAAGAAGTGAAATCTCTGTTGATGGAAAACAGATAATGATAATGAGGTTTTGGCGATATGTCGTAAAAGTACAGATACTGGTTAAATGTTACTGCAATAACTGACTATAACTGACTTTGTTCACTTATTATTTACTGTTTATACTTTTGTCCCTGCAAAGTCCTTGGTAGTCATTGTATACAAGATACCACTATTTTACTATTGTTTTTTGTTTAATTCTCTCGCATTTCCTGCCTATTGGCACACCCTGAGCTGAATGTAACAAGGAAACGTCTCCATACTCGGTGGTGGTAAGCTACTACTGTAGCCACAGCTGCCCTGGGGTAGACTGATGGAAGCGACGAAACCAGTCTGCGCCATCGGCCCCTCCGACCACCACCAACCACTCACTCACTGCATTCGCTAGGCTTCCTGGTGTTCCCAAACGGTCTCCCATCCAATTACTGCCAGGCCCTTCCCTGCTTAGCTTCTAAGGTCTAACGGGATCGGGCAGAGCAAAGGTGGCCCGAGCCACTGGCTACTGCAGTGGTTAATCAAAGAATGGATTTGGATGAGGTCCTATAACCGGTTTACATCTCAAATTCGGCTGACTTTAGTCACATCTCCATGGAGACGAGCTTGTACCCACTCCCGGTAAAGCTACAGTCATGTCTGAGGAGAGCTGAGCCGCTCACAGCAGAGGCTCATGTTTGTTTGTTCATTTATGAGGAATTTTTAATTATGAAAATATCTGTCATAAAATAAGTGCTTGTATTTCAGGTGTGTTTATTGGGTAAATTCGGTGTGATTTTAACGAAATTCACCAATATTTCTAAAGCAAAATTGTGCTTCGATGTGTTTGGTTTGTCTTCCCTGAGTTTTTCAATGGAGGTTCAGCATTTTGTAATTAATTTTAACCTGTCGGTGTGCGTTTGTCTGAGAAAACCCAGCCCGCTGCGCTGTTGTCTTTAGCCGCAGTTAGGTCCAGGTTGCTGATCCAGATTGGAGCTGCGCGGGTCCAGATGGAAGACAAAGACGCTTTATAAAACCAAGTGCTCCTGATTCAGCATGTTTAAGCCTGAGCCCGTGTGCGGCGCAGCAGCTGGTGAACAGCGCGGATCACGGTGAGCGCGTGCGTCTGGGCTGCACGCTGTCAGCTGTGATGGACGGCTCGTGTTAAGGCCAATGCTCCGAGGTGCATCCGCATCTCCGGCCTCGCCAAGGTCAACCAGGAGCCGCTTGGCGCCGCTCCAGCGGGACATTTTAGCTCGGAAAATTGGAGATATGCAACCTAACCGGCGAGCGTGTCACAGCCGAGAATCGAAAGGTCAGTTTAAAGTGTCGCGGCGATGATAGCGAGAAAATTATGGGGTTTGGCGTCAAAGTCAGGAGGTTTCGCGGAAGATGAGGTGGGACCAAGTGACAGCACAAGGTTATTACATGATTAACAGGCTGTGATGGGGTTTGACATTATCGCTTCACTCAAGTCCTAATGAAAAGTTATTATTGGAATTATCTTCTATAGGAGCTGCCTCTTACTTGACTTGAGCAGCCCTACTGTGGGTTTCTTTTAATGCCTTTCAAACTTCATTTATTTCCTGTGCCTGGACGTAAAATTGAGCTTTTCCTTACAGAATACTAACGCACCAATTCAGTTCACACTCGTCGTCAAATTATTCTTACAGGCCTCTGAAAATCAAATGTAAAAATATGAACATATTAATTGGTTTTTGAAGGATTCAACTGGGCAGGAAATCAAAGGGCACCGCTTGATTACAATATGCTCGATCAAAACAGAATGCTTCCACTGTATCACACAAACAAATTCAACACATTTTGGAAACATCTTACCAGGCATGGTTAGATAGTTAGATGGTTATGCTCTATTGTTTAACAAAAAAGACTTAAAAAGACTTGAATTGAACAAAGTTAGGAAAAGTCATTGCTGAAAGAGCACATTTTTGAGTTACAAGGTCATTTGTTGTAGGCTGTCGGCAAAAAAGTTGTGTAAACCTCAGTCTATTTTGTTTTACTGTATAATGTGGCCTCTTGTTTTATAGTAATATAATGTGCTGTGATAATTTGGCGATGTACTGTGCAGCCCTGATTAATTATCAATGTAAAGTAAATACATTGTGATCATTAGACAAGTGCTCCTCATAATACACCGCCTGACACCAAAAAGGTCGGCACCTGGATTTAACCAAAGAATGAGATTAGCTGATGTCCTGAACATCCTGAATGACCAGGTTATTCCATCAATGGATTTCTTCTTGGCTCGAGCCAGACTGATCCTCCATGTTAAGAGATACATGGGGATACAGTCTGGAATTGTGCGATTTGAATCTCACTGACTCCGGCAAAACTGAGATGAGCCAATCATAACGCGGGAGGCGGGAGCTAACGGTGAGTTATTTTCCGTGCTAGGATTTCACATCGAACACCAGTGCTCCTTCAGGCCGTAATCAAAACGGTGAAGATGGCGGCCGCGACACAACAATCTTTTACCAGTGCCCTTTCTCCAGTTTTGAATGAGCTGGACTTGTCCTTAAAGCCACAGCAAGAAGCTTCTGTTAGGGATTTCACCAGAACATTTACTCGACTGCCCGTGTGGACTACAAACAATCATGGCGGAGGACGTAAACGCAAAGCATAGGTCGCTTTGTGTTTGACTGGTTCGCTCGCACAAATTGCAATCTAAACTTTCTCTAATTATTCAAAAACTACGTAAAACAAAAGCTGAATTATTGATACAGATTTCTACCCAATAAAGATACAAAGACATGGAGAGAAGCACGGTCGTTCAACAGCCCATAAATACATAAATAACGGAGAATGCCAACATGATGCTACATGTTAGCATCGTGCTAATGTAAACGCTTGCTAGCGCTAGCTACAACTGACGTTTTTTTTCGCTTCTACTGAACAATCTGCTGTGAATAAACATCCATATGGACCCGATTTAGACTTGACTTTATTTGTATGTGATAAATAATATTCGTATTCCACCAGAAAATGGCTAAAAAGAGTGGAAAATTGTGTTTCCCTAAAGATTCTGTTTTCCCCCTCGACGAAGCCCCCCCCTCTATGACATGATGTATCTATACTAGGATTCATGGGGCTCACATTGTGAAAGAGTGGTTCAGGGAGCATGAGGCATCTTTTCACACATCGATCGGCCACAGAGCCCAGATCTTGACCACATTGAGAATCTTAGGATGTGCTGGAGAAGAGACAGTGGTCATACTCTCCCATCATCAACACAAGATCTTGGGGGGAAGTGAATACAACAGTGGATCTTTTGACATTGCAGGAGCTTAATGAAACAATACCACAGCGAATACAAAAATATTGGAGCGTGTGGCCTTTTTTGGGTATATAAGATGCTGTTTGTATATTCTAGCTGTGGCATTTGTTTATGTTTCAGCTCAATAGCACAATCCAAATGTATTTATTCCACACTTTAAGCTTATGGAAGGTCTTCAAGCGGGAAGAGTCGGCTCCCGCGGTTGATGCTCGGTGCGTTTGACAAGCGCAGAAATCCGATCTGACTGAGGGGTGGCGTCTCGCTGCGAGGCGGCAGGGCTGCTGGCCAAAGCTCCGCTCTCACTCGGGACTGTGGAGGAAATGGTCGGACACTGTTTGGTATGCCAGGCCCCCGCACGTCATTTACCATTTTCTGTTCCACGAGGGTGTGACAAAACCCCGAGAGAGCGGCCAGGGAGCAGGTCGGGCCACAGGGAGATAGATTAACGGCGTAAGCTCGTTGTGGGAGAAACTTTTTCGTAAGCTTTTTGGAAAATGGCTTGACCTTCTCATCGTCAAACTTAGCAGAAGGGACAAATGAGGTGGAACGATTTGGGCAAAAGTATGAGCTTTTGGAGATCGCTGACTTTTATTTTTATAATTGGACTTAAAGCTCCCTTAAGTTGACTTTTAGTGGTCCTGATTAAATGTACTTCCAGTCATTCGAGTCTCAGGGCTGATTTATTTGGTGCAATTGCAGTTTGTAAATCACATTCGATTTAATCAGGGGGTTATCGCGGCCTGAAGCAGATTAAGATGAGCAATAAAAATACATAATTTAAAGGGACTGGGATAGATCTGTTGCGCATTGCGGTTTCATCACTGGATTGGCATTTGAGTGACACTTGTGGCCCACTGTGAACCGCCCTGATCAGCCTGTGCTTATTTCTACAGGGATCGTCCCAGGTCGTGCGGCGGCGGCGGCGGCGACGTCTAATTGACTTCTGAGCCGGGCATAAGAGCGGACGCCGGGCAGTTGCTCCTGATCAAAGCAAGAGCCGGTCCAGACTCGCTGAAGTCCGTTTGTAAACATTCGTTGGCGCTGGACATAAGAGCAAATGGTGCTACAGCCTCTCTGTCCCTGGAAGCCCCACTTCAAAAAGTAAGTAGCCTCTAACGGAAATGGATCCTTTGAAATGGTGTGTTTGGGGGAGGAATTTTCTAAACTGGACTCGTTCTTTGATTTAAATGAGATTTACAAGCGACAGATTTCACAGATTCCTCAGTACAAATGAAAGGCAAAAGGGATTAAAGATATAGGATGTGCAAGCTTTTTAGAAATGTTTCATAAACGTGGCCCATCTGTATCCCGAGAAATGAAAAGTAATTATCTTCAAATTAGGGCTGTCAAAGTTAACGCTTTAACTCATGATTAATCACAAGATAATTAACTAATTAATCACGGATTAATCACATCATATGTTGTGACCGAACACTCTCCTGTATCTGAGCACAGCACTTGCATTACAAACACTAAGCACTTTCAGAACTTGATTTATAGGAAGTCTTTGTGCTTAAAATCATATCCTTTTGTTGCTCTTCAGTGCAGGGATTATTCTTAAAGGAACAGGCCACCGTTTTTCCATACTGAGATATGTTCTTACCTGAGCTTAGACGAGTTGATGCGTAACTGTCTGGTCTTTACGCGTGGGCTCAGTCAAAAAGGCTGCAGTAGTTGTTAGCATTTAGCCTCCTCTCCTTTATGGGGCCAAATGGAGGTGAAGTTAGAAGCGACCAAGCTCTTCCACGTTTCCCCTGTTTAAATACGGTTACGTGAGTAGTTACACGATCCAAGTCTAGTCACACAAAATTAAACATGGATAAAAAGAGGTACTATATTGTACGGCGTAATAACCTTAGGAGCACTTCGACGTCCGCGCAGTAAAGTGCTCCAATGATCTTATTACGTCTTACTAGGGCTGAGCAATTAATCGAAATTTAATCAAAATCTCTACTTTGGTCAATCTCAATAATCGTCATAGGACTTTATAATCGACAGGTTTACAGACATTTCTTTGGCACAAACAGTACCTTGTTTTTGGAGTTTGGACGAGACAGTGGAAGACTTTTTGGAGGAAAGCAGTTGTTTTGTTTGAGCAGAGGTTTGAATAAAAGATGTATCTTATTTTTATGAATCGAAAATTGAGATCGATCAATATGAGGAAAATAATCGTGACGCCTTACAATATAGTCCACCTTTTCATCCGCTTAGAAATGTTTGATTTTGTGTGACTAAACTTGGATCGTGTAACTACTCAAGTAACTGTATTTAAATAGGTCTTGGTCGCTTCTAACTTCACCCCTGTTTGGCAACATAGAGGAGAGGAGGAGAGGCTAAATGCTAACAACATCTTTGGTCTTTTTGCGTGACTGAGTGTACGCACAAAGACCAGACAGGTACACATCAGCTCGTCTAAGCTCAGGTAAGAACATATTTATTTAAGATGGGACAGTGCATATTAATTAACATGAGTGCTCAAAGTCCACATGTAAATACGCCAGAGTTGGCTAATTTTCATCTGTAGTCCCAGGGCAGGATGTTCTCAGATAGGGAAGGCCACAGAACAACAAGCACAACAGACATGAACAAAAGATAACAGATATGAAATGGTTAGTACCAAGACGTTATAAACAAGACGACACAGACAAATAAAATAAAACAAACAAACAAACAGCCTATATGTTCATACTGTGCCTGCAGGTTTGATTGTCCAGGAGCCTAAGTTTTACTGATCTAGTGAAGGTTCTCAGTGTTGTTCCTGATGTTCCAGGAGGCAGCTGCTCTCACTGAAAAGCTCACAAAAGCTGACCAAAAGATGTTTTTCCTGAAAGGAACAGCACAGTCTCCTCTGCTTTGGGCTCGTGTGCCTACACTGTCTGTTAGGTGGATGAGTTCCTGCAGAGGGGTACAATGTCGTGAAACCATATCATATTCTCCCAACTAAAAAAAATATATTTTGAGAGAACATGGCAATGATGGTAAGAGTTATGCTTTTGATCCAAAACCTTGAGTGGCTGCTTATAAACTCTCTCCACTGACTGTAGTGTTATCTCAGTATGGAAAAACGGTGGTTCCTTTAATGAACGGAAAAAGCAAAAAAACTGTCTTTTTAACATTTCTACCCTTTTTTAAGTGCCTCCGTGTTTTGCTTTTTCCATCAAGTTGAGCTATTCACAGATGTATTAAATTGTTATTAGTTTGATAATGAAATGTGCAAATGCTTTAAATTACAGCATGATTATTCTGACAGAAAAAAACAATCAATTGACAGCATTAGCTCAAATCAAATATTGTTTTTTTAGACTAGTAATAATGTTGATTTATTCACAATTATTCACAACGAAGCGGTTTGGGCGTCTTGAAATAAAAGCGCTGCATAAATCAAAGAAATTACTAACGAAAGAAACATTTTGCATGATGAAAAAGATCAACCGACTACTGTCTGATTTCCTTGTGTAAGTAAACTCCACAGTGAGTCATGCAGCACCCACAGCGACAGCGCACACTTCCTCAGAGGCAGCGGCACCGGGGTCGTGTGTGACTAAATCTGACAGTGACTGGTCATTACAGCTGTCAGTCACTCGTTTTATGCCCCTCTCTCCGCAAAGACCTCGAGTGAGTGATAACCGCCGTGATGTACGACCAACTCATCAGGAAATAATATTTAAAAATGTCCAAAAAGCGCCATCGAACGCTTTTCTCTCGCTGACGGTGTTGTCGAGGAAAGAAACACTTCAAAATGAGCATTACGCTTAATTAACCACTCGATGTTCTCTGTTTGACGAGAGATTAGATTGAGTAATGGCTCCTTCAAAGCGTTTGACCAAAAAACATTCAGCACCTGCACCGTTACTTGAAGGTTAGAGTTCTCAAAGGAAGCTTGTAAATAGAGAGACATTTCTGTGCATTAAGGTGACGGTGAGTGGATTACTAGCAAGCGATTTAGAGGTTGTCTGCAGGAAGTGCTCATAGGGGGTAGAGTTTGGTCATGTGTAGACGAGTTGCATGTGCAAAAATGGATCTGCAGCAGAGTCATTTGCACATTTTTTACTCATGCAGCTTTCTCTCTTTGACATCAGATGTTGGGCCCTAATACTATAGAATCAAAATAACAATTAGTTTTATTGCCATTGTCAGTGAACAGGTTCACAAACTAGGAATTTTCTTAAAGCAGTACTAAGTAACTCTTGCCCCTAGAGGCCATAAGTGCAACTGCAGGTGTCGGAGCAAGATAAAAAAAATTACTTACTAATTGTCTTGGAGAGTAAATACTATGCTGACAGGAAAGGTGAAGGGAGAGGGGGATATTGTACATCCAAATATACAATTGAAATATTTTTTTTCACTCAAACTTGGCTGTAAATATTGCTTAAAGTGACGTTAGCCCGCAGTTAGCTTTGCCCGTTAGCATGTTAGCTTCGTGATTCTATTAGTGTGTATTGGTGGCTCCGGCCCGGTGGCAGTCAAGTTGCAAACATGGTTTTCTTGCCAGAGACACCAGGGGGAGATGAAAGACCCTCCAATCATCCCATAAACACTTGTATTACCCCCACAGGGACTATGAAAAGGATTTATTATGGTAAACACGTTACTTAGTACTGCTTTAACATATAAACATATAACATAAAAGTTAAATAATAAACTATTAAAACTTTAAAAGTATAAGGGCATGCATAAAGTAGATTACAAATAAAATATGATTGAAAACAACAACAATTTGACACAGAACAAAAGTGCAGGTGCGTTAAGTGAACAAACCACATAGAGAAATAGAGAAGTGCAAATGGAGCAGGTTATTTCGTCCATGAGTCTGATATAGAGTTATTGAGTTGTTCTTGTGGCGGGAGGTTCGGGCTGAATGGACCGTAGCCTCCTGCCTGAGGGGAGAGGGGTGAATAGTCCGTGTCCAGGGTGAGAAGGGTCAGCTGTGACCCCGACCCACACGCCTCCGGGTCCTGGAGGTGGACAGGTCCTCGAGAGGTGGGAGCCTACAGCCAATCACCTTCTCAATAGTCTCGGAAGTCGATACAAACATCTTGGTCGACAGCTTAAGTTTCCTCAGCTGCCGCAGGAATACATATAACTCATAATACACACAATTTAAAATGGCAACAAGCTCACAAAACGTTTTATGCAATTGTGTGCAATGATAATTTGTTTGTTTGTTTGTTTGCATACTTTAATGTCCCCGTAGGGACATTTGTCCTTTGCATTTAACCCATCCTTCGATGCCGCTGGGGCAACCCGTAAGGAGCAGTGGTCGACGGCAGTGCCGCGCCCGGGGACCCATCTCCATGATGTGGAGCCAGGCTGATGGTCAGAATCACCTGGCTGGAGGATTCACCTATTGCACATAGGATAAATGACCCCCTTAGTGGTTTACAAAAAAAAAAAGGCTCTACATCTACATTATAGTAGAGAATACAAGCACAGGTTTCACCATGCTCATTTGAACCTTCAGTCACTTGGATTAATACTGAAAGAGTGCACTGTCAGTAAAAATGGCTTCACTGTGAACAGGTCCTGGGTTTGTGGAACTGGTGGAGATTCTTTAAGTTAATTTCCAAACTGGTTTTAGGCATTTAATCTGCCAACCCTTAGTGTTGGGCTCTTTTTGACCGTATAATCGTCAGCTTTTACCTCATGTAGACAGACACAGATAGATAATGTTATCACCTACATATTGTGTCAGTGGTTAGCGCTACTGCCTCAACGCGAGAAAGTCCCGGGTTTCCCCTCCCACTAAAAACATGTACAATGAGCGAGGAGGAATGAGAGGGTCTTTGAGATTGCGACTGTGGGACAATGGAGGGAAATCAGCCCGTGGCTATAATCAGTGAGGCGTGTTTAACCTGCATTAGTCCCATGTGCGGTCACTAACATGCACAGCCGCAACCAAATAAACAAAGAAGTAAAACAGTAATTTGGGCTGGGGAAAATGTTAAAATGCTCATTGAAGCTTTGTGCTTATTAGGGGCAGGGCCTTAGAAAATAAAACAAAAGCATTCTAGACTTTTGAGCTCATTGTTCAATCTCCAAAATGAAACCAAAATGAAAATGTTGTCTCTTTGTTTTTCTAAAGTCTACATTATATTTGTTCACTCTTCGACACTTAACGTTTTAGGCCAACAGTAGGATCAAAGAGGCTGAGTT
The DNA here is from genome assembly GCF_951799975.1 of Gobius niger. Lineage (NCBI taxonomy): Eukaryota > Metazoa > Chordata > Actinopteri > Gobiiformes > Gobiidae > Gobius > Gobius niger. Next base: position 13,944,285 of record NC_136862.1, read on the forward strand.
TAGAAAGAAACCGTGAAGTGTCGAGGGACCGAGGGCAACGAGTGTCGGAGAAGTGAGCGCTCCTCCTGCTGAACCGCGCCGCAGCTAAAGCCCACACAGGCCCAATCCGGAGTCCAAACAGCGCATAGGATCTTTTTCTGAGCCCTGGAGGCGGCCTCGATATATCCACCAACATTTGTCTTATGGTAAAAGAGCAACTAAAGCAGCGCCAACCACAGCAATGCATCACCAACAAAGTGTTCACTCCATTATAAGCGGCGCACACAGAAACCCACGGTTTTATCACGCCACCGGAGCCGTTCTCTCGAGTTTATTTATATTAGTTTTATTTAATGGGCCTATAATTAATTTTCTAAGTTGCACTGCAGATGTAATTTGCCTTTGGATTCAGATTGGATTAGGCCAGAGTGGATTTGGACGGCCTGCTGCTTGCCAACATGAGTTATTGCAGCCGGTTAAAGGAAAGCAAGCTTTTGTTCTCGGGCGCAGACGGTTTAAAACAGGAAGCTTAAAGGGAGGGAAGACACCAGACCATCATGCACTGGTTAAGAAACAACTGCATTAACATCGAAACCGGAGCTCTGGTTTAAAGATAGATGCTGAGAACATGACAGATGAACATGGCTGTAACTTTTACAATAGAGGGTTTGCAGATGACGTCACAGCAATACAGAAGCCAAATGAGTGTCAGTTCTACTTTGATTTTGACACGTTGACGGCTTGTTTACAGAGAAAATGATGAGAGTGCATCGGTTGAGTAATGAAAGTGCACTTACTGTGTGTGTTGTTTGACCGTCTTTAAGAGAAGTGACATAGACAGAGCTGTAGACAAAGGCCCACATATTTTTTTTCCGTCCTAAATTCAAATGATATTTCAGCCAAATTGTATCCAGTGGTTTTTCATTCTAGAAGCATCACTATCATTCAGGCTTCTTTTCTTTTGGCAGCAATTCTACACAGACATTTTCAACAATTGCTGCACAAGAAGAGACGCGGCGACTTACGCAACCTCTTGACCCCCGCCTTAACCGAGCACATGTTCTCCAGTTTGGCTTTACCCAAATCAAAAGCTTCTTGACGGGTTTACAGGCCTCATTAAAAAGCCCTACGTTTTCGTCAATTTTTGCTGCTTTTTCATCGCTCTTTAGTCGAAGTGTTTGAAGAAGAAGATGTCTATTTAAATAGCGCCTTTCACAGACATACGTAGTCACAAAGCGCTTTACATGAGACAATTGTACATTCAATCCACACTCGGTGGTGGTGAGCTACGTTCACTCACATCATTCATCCTGGCATTCATCCGGAGGAAACCTACGCACACACGGGGAGAACATGCAAACTCCACAGGCCCCGTCCAGGTGGGAATCAAACCCTGGAGCTGTGAGAGCACTAACCACTGCGCTACTGTCCTACGTCACTTTTATATTGTGTTATTGTTGCTTTTCCGGCCTGTTTTTGTCACGCTCTTGCCTCCTTTTTGTTGCGTTTTCATCCTCGTTTTTGTCGCTATAGAACTTCTTAGATTTGGGTAAAGCCAAACTGGAGAAAATGCACTTGGTTATGGCGGGGGTTAAGAGGTTAAATAAAGCACTTTTAATTCACCAGAGAGCCTCGGATCTCTTTTTTTCTAGTACAAGCAGAATGTTTAGCTGTCATTGTAGTTGCACTGTTTTGGAAGAATCCAAAAAGTTTATGTCTCTGGTCAACTCCATTGAAGCCTAAAAGTGGTACAATTTAACAGTGCTTGTAGTAATTTGAATATTTTCAGCATCAAATTTCAGCATATTAAAACACACTGCGCAGTTGCCGCAAAGGTCACACGCTCTAATATTTAGTTGGACCGCCTTCAGCTTTGGCTATAGCACACATTCGCCGTGGCATTGTTTCAAAAAGCTTCTGCAATGTTAAAGTGTTGCATGAGTTTTTCACCTTGATCTTGCACTGATGACCACTGCACAAAGCCTTCTCCAGCTCATCCCAAAGATTCTCAGTGGGGTTCAGATTTGGCCGATCCATGTTTGAAAATCGTGCTTCACGCTCCCTGAACCACTCTTTTACATGTGAGTCCGATGAACCTTTAGGAAATGCCTTGTCATCAGGGAAGACGTAATCCATAGATTGAATCGCCTGGTCATTCAGGATGTCAATCTGATCTCGCTGAAACTAGACCTGACCGACTGCAGCCACCCCAGATCATAGGGGATACTTAAATCCAGGTGAGACTTTTTTCCCGTCAGGCAGTGTAGGAATAGAAGCACTGTATTTGTCCTGAAAACACTGTGATTCCCGTCTGTTTGTAGCAAAAGAAAATCTACTCAACAATACTTGCTCAATAATATGTTATAGAAAGCGTCGCAGAATCCTATTGAGTCAGAAAGAATACATTGCAGAATAATATAGCGGTTATAAATGTGAACACTGCTGTTTGCCCGTGCCAAAGAAAAGCGTCTTCCGCAGAAAGCCAATTGTTGTTTGACTGGCGGCGTCATTACAGCTGTCACTTGCCTAAAAACCCGGAGAGTCTGACAGAGGCAGAAGGAGGCGCAGAAGTTCCACTGTCGGCTGCTCGAGAGGCAGACTCACATGAAAGTCTATTACAATTTATACCAAGCGCTGCCAGTCAAGTTCGGAGTGGTAAATGTTGCAGGCCCAAAACTTACTGCTTAATGATTTCAAATGCATTGGCAGTGAAGCGGGAATGGAGCGAGTTCACAGCAGTGGGTTTGGACTCCGGTGCAGAAGTGGGCGTTGTCTGCAGGAGTTGGCTTCGATGCAGAGACTAACAGCTTGTTGACTGCTGCTAATAAGGCCACAATCTTATGAGATACACTTTTAGAAACACTTTAGGTTTTTCACACTCAGTGGCTCTTCAGGAATTGGCCTTTTTCAGCCAAAAAGCTGCATAAATATACGAGAATATGATCTATACTATTGTATTTCTATGACCCCCTTTGTTGAGAAGTCTCTTTAGCTTTGCAAACCGCTGTATTTGTCCTGGCATTGACTTCTATGGTTGGTTTGCCGATTATATAATAGATGAAGCAAAGAGTTTATCCAGAATAATGTGGTGGATTCAGGGTCGACCCTAACAATAGACAAATCTGATTTTTGCCCACCCGTTTAAAACGATTGTGCTTCTTTCTTTATACTATTTGCCCACCCACATTTCAGGTCTGCCCACACAAATTCAACAGGCTACAACTGGGCCTCCGAAGACTATGTACCCAGAACCTTTTTTAAACAGTTGGTTGATGGGAAATCTTTTATGTTAGATACACCCGATCTTCAGCTTGGCGCAACAACAGCATTGCTCAAGAAAAAGTTGGCATCTTGTGTATAAACCGGTAGCCTGAAGGCGTTTCTTAGAGAAAAAAGAGATTGGCTGAGGGGTGGTGTGCTTCAAACAGTGCTAGCTGCTTCTTCTTCTGCTCTTCTTAACATTAACATTGCACAGCCGTGAGTTAAACACTGTATATCTCCCGATTATATCGATGGGCCAGTATTAAAGAGTGTCCGGATTGAGCTGACTCTGAACAAGCTTCTGGGCTTCAAGGCTACAGAGCACGAAGGCCATGTCAGTGAGAGATTCGCTGATAGACGATGGTCATCACTATAGTCATTCTGCACATAATGTGGAATAGAGATAAAGTACAAGCACATAGCCACAAACAACTGAGTCATTGGTAGGCGGTCACCCTTGTCTGCGCAGAGTGGTGCAAAACTAGGATAAAAAGGAACTGTCAACGGAGGACGGGACTTCACTTCACTTCTCTCTCTCTCTCTCGTCACCAGCTGGTTATACTTCTTTGTAGCTATAGGAACAGTTACAAACTTCGCAGTCGCAGAAAATATTCCAGTCTAGCATGGATGGTAGTATGATATGGTATAGTATGGTATGGATGTAAAGCTTGGGGACGGAACAGTGCTGTGCATAACATCACCATGAGTTCAGCCACTTACGGCGCCAGGTATGAAGCTGAAGATTGCACAAAAGTCTACATATAGAAACGCAAAATCCGTCCAGAATAGTGTTTTGTAGTGCGGAGGGGAAATCATTTACCATTAGAATGATTTATGGTCTCGGCCTTTGTCTGGTATAACTAATGCCTTTAAAGGGGTCATGTCATGAAGAATTGACCTTTTACGTGCCTTTAACCATGCTATAACATGTCCCCTCATCTAAAACATACCTGGAGAGCATTTATCTTCATTCACACGGTTTTGACAAAAACCTTTTCCACTTTGGTCGGACCCATTCGGTGTTCAAAGTGTGTTCTTCAATGGGTTTGCTGGCACCGCGAGATGAAAGTGAACGTTTTCACAGTTTGAAAAGGTGTCAGTCTCACTACGCTCCGGGCCAATTCGAAACACTGACCATCATTCCCTGCCTTCTTTCCTGTACATAGATATGATTTCAAATCATAAAGAAGAAAAGAGATCAATGCTGAAGAACCCCTAAATTGTTGTTTATTAATAGATGAGTGCAGCATTAGCAGTGTGACAATATATCGATTTTCCGATATATCGTGATAATTTGTGGGACGATTCCAACACTTTTTATTACAATATTGCTACTTTTGATGATGGCATGCATATTAATGAGGCAGCAGTGCTCCATTGCTTTCACAGTTAATAGAGGACAATAATGATCAAGAATTCAGTCAGCAGAGGGCAGCACTTAGACCACTGTCACACAATTATATTACTTTTAATGATTATGAATAAGATTAATTTAGGGTTTCTTATTTATTTAAATGTAAACTAAAGCAGTACAAAGTAACTTGTTTACAAAGGAGTTAATGGGATGATTGGGGGGGTTTCATTTCCCCTGGTGTCTCTGGACAGAAAAAAACACACTTTCAACTACACTGCCTCCGGGTCAGAGGCCCAATACTCACTAATGGAATCACGAAGAAGAAGCTAACAGGCTAACGGGCAAAGCTAACTGCGAGCTACCACCACTTGAACAGTATTTACAACCAAGTTTAAGTGAAAACAATAATCTCCGTTGTGTAATTGGATGTACAATATCCCTCTCTCCCTTTGTCTTTTCTGTCAGTGCAGTATTTACACTCACAGACAATGAGTTAAAAAACGCAACATGCTATGACACCTGCAGTGGCGCTTATGGCCTCTAGGGGCACAAGTTACTTAGTCACTGACAGATCTATAGACCCATTTTCATTGTGTAAGTCAGGGATCATTATAAAAAGGGGTGCAAAGCTCATGAAAAGAAATGATGAATAACATGTAGTATGTTCATATAATGGTTAAAAGTATGTTTCTTTTTTAATCATGATGTACCGAAGGTTGTATTTGTGCAATATATCGATTATTGCAGTGTCGGCGGATCATGAGATTAAGCCATGTATCGCATTGAATCGCGTGGTACCCGGAGGTTCCCACCCCGTGTGTGTGTGTGTGTGTAGCTTTACTAATATCCTCAAAATATACAAATTCCTTTCATTTATATTCAGTAGTGTGTAAGTGCTTTGCTGTGGCATCTGCTGCTAATGTGCCCGATACATTATTAAGGCTCAACATCTGCTGAACGTCTGAGGAGTCAGCGCCGGCTAATAGCTGTAAAGCATTGTTTTCCTTTTGAACGCCGCATGAATGTATGATACTGTTTACTTTGTGCCGAGATGCCGCCTGTGTTTTATGGCCGCGGACTTACCCTGACAGGCCTGTTAGCTTGATGCGGCCTTTCTTTGTTTTGTCCTCGCTTGATTTTCACCTTGAGAGCACAGGATTTCCTCAGCTGCCTCCGATTCCCGCTCGAAACAATTAGTCTATACCCGAGTTGACTGGCGCTGCCACAAATACAAAAAAAAAAAAAAAAAAATCCAATCAGAGTCCCAGCTGGAGCGTGACATCCACAGCCTCCCTGACTTTAAGGCGCCAGATAAATTGGCCTGTTTTTAACCGTGAGTCCTATTAAAGATGATCAGGAGCAATTTTATGCAAAGAAGGAAGGACCCTCTCGTCTGGGGAATAAATGGTTTGCTTATTGCGTGTTGCGCGATCGTTCCTGGAAAACGAGTAGGTTTAAAAGTGGTGCAAATGCGATCAGAAAAGCTGGGAGGCACTGATCAAAGGCTGAAATATGGAAAACGACACAGACTGACACTTCTGAAGTTTATTTGCTGCCCTCGAATGCTCTGTATCATCCTCAAGGGTTATATAACTAGAAATGTGTAGCTAAACACCAAGAATCACTGGAAGAGAAGGGCGGTTTAAGGCGTCATCTGCTCTGATCGTTTATTGGTTATTTCCACAGTTAATCGAAGAATATAAAGGTGCTATATGTTTTTGGTGTGAAATGGAAATACATTAAATATATTTGATTTTGATGAAAGGATGTAAACAGGATTAACAGTGTCTTACTTGGGTCATACATTTGGTTTTGTGTTGACATGAAAAGGATTTGACGCTTATTCATTTAAAACTTCAATCAATTTAGCTTCTTATCGAGAAGAACCTCTTTTAACCTCTTAACCCCCACCTTAACCGAGCACATTTTCTCCAGTTTGGCTTTACCCAAATCTAAAAAGGTTCTTGACTGGAGCGTACAGCGTTGTCGTCACTCTTTCATTTTATTTTTCATCAGGTTTTTGTCGACTCTTGTGTTGCTTTTCCATCCTCATTTTCGTCCTGTTTTGTCGCTATCTTGACAGGGTTTTTTCAAGCTTTTTAGATCTGGGCAAAGTCAAACTGGAGAAAATGTGCTCGGTTAATGCGGGGGTTAAGAGGTTAACTAATTATCAGAAATATTAGGATTTTCACACATTTTATGTTTCATCTGTCACTGAATCATAAATCAGACTAAACAATACTAGAATTCTCACCAGATGCTTTTTTAAAGGGACTATACTGAGTTTAAAAATGGTTAAAATTAAGTATTTTCCTTTCCCTACATGTTCCAGCCATGTCCTAATGTGAAGAATGAGCTCAGACCTGTTCACCACAACTGCCTCTAAAATCCTGCACTGTCACTCAAAAAGGTATTACTTCGAGTCCTTATTATAGAAGCTGCAGATACACATAAGACCTGAGGTGGCAGTAGAGTATAAAATGACCAACTTGTATCTAGTCCCTTTAAGAGAGCCTAAAAAGAGCAAAAAAAAACCCCGACAAAAACCCTCACGTTGTCACTTTTTCATCTTATTTTTGGTGCTTTTTTTAATCACTTTTTGTGTTGCATTCTTGTAACAGTTTTGGCTTTGTCTTTTGCTTCCTTTTCATCCTTGTGTACGTCTAAATTTTTGTCGCTATTTCAACACCTTTTTCAAGAAGTTTTTGTATATTTGTGCAAAGTCGAACTGGAGAAAATGTGCTCGCTTTAAGGCAAAAACAAAACATCCACTCTCCTGTATTTTGCCATCGCACCGACTGAGCATACCGATAATACATTATTGAAAACTCCCTCTTCTAAATCCTCTGCGCTCATTGCTGGACGTGTTCCTACTTGAGCAAACAATGCGGCTCTGACTCTGTGGACGTTTTTGTTTGTAACGCCTGAAGTATTTCCCCGTAATCTCGAGGCCAGGAGACCAGGGCCTGATGTTGTGGGTATGGGATTGGAGGGCGGTGTTGCTTTTTGAAGATACGATGCCACGGCTCAGTATATGGAGCTACTATATAGAGATGCAGAGCGTTTCGTCACTCCATAGGCATCGTAAGCCGCTTACCACGCAGGAAACGGAAGCCACCTGAAATGCTCCATGAATCATCAGAGAAAAAAAATAAAAAATAAAAAATAAGAATCAATCCCAAGGCTGAAAACGCATTTCTCTCTCCGACGTCACCGGAGTCAAAAGGTTGAAGCACAGCGGCAATTTGGCAAGCTTAGGTGTTTGTTTACCCGAGGGAAAGATTGCGATAATTACAGTAGCACATCCACTGGAACATGGAGCGACCCACAGCTTTTAGTTTTAATTGTCCAGTGTGTCAGGGACAAATCCTGTGCATGTACCAAATGTTGTCAAATTACTTTGCTAAAAATAAAAAAAGCTTTCTGGTGGTTTTGTTTTGTACGTTCACATTTTCTGCCATTTTGTTTTCATCCGACTTATTCAAAGCCCCTGGACGACTACTTAGGGACAACTTATTCTCCGAGGATTAGCCAACTGTGCATGTTTTAGGTTAACAGGGGAAACTGGATGAAAGCTCAAACGCCAATGTGGTAAAGACCTTTTGGAGACCGGCTGCACTTGATCTTGAATGTTTCATTACTACGATAAAAACACACTTCTTGAAATAACGGAATAGTTTAATTTGAGATGTGAGATGTAATAGTTTCCTCTTAACCCCACCTGAACCGAGCACATTATCTCCAGTTTGTCTTTAAAAGCTTCTTAAAAAATGCATCAATAGGGTGGATAAAAAACGCGACTAAAGAGGGATGAAAAAGCCACAAAAGAGCGTCAAAAAAACATCAAAAACACATCAATAAAGTGATAAAAAAAGAGACAAAAACATAACAAAAAGGCTTCAAAAATAATACGATCAGTTTGACCAGTCTTTCAAATGAGGCGTTACACTGGCTTATAGTCTGTAAACTCCAGTCAAGAAGCATTTAGATTTAGGTAAAGCCGGGGGGTAAGAGGTTGAAGCAGTGGCTCAAACCTTTACCATATAGCATAAAAGAAAAAGTTATTTAAAAAATCAGGACTAAAGAGGATCTAAAAATGACTAAGTTATGTCTAAACTGGGTGTAAACCAGCAAAACACCTCATTTAAATACATAACCAAAATATACATTAAATCATCTATTGAATATCTTTAATGAATTGAGTCTGAATTTGAAGATTGAAGATTGAAGTGCCACCTGTAGAAGCTCAAGTCCCATCAGTGGTACACGTATACTGCAGTTTAAAGCAGAACTTTTACCTTAATAAATCCTTTTTGTAGTCCCTCTGAGGGTAATACAAGTGTTAATGGGACGACTGTTTTTTTTTTTCCATCTTCTATGTCTAGAAAACCATGCTTACAACTCCCCTGCACCGGGTCGGAGCCACCAATACACACTAATGGAATCATGAAGAAGAAGCTAACAGGCTAACGGGCAAAGCTAACTGTGGGCTAGCATCACTTAAACAGTATTTACAGCCAAGAGTGGAAAAAAATGACCTCCATTGTGTAATTGTGTTGTGGCACACTATACAATATCCCTCTCTCCCTTTGTCTTTTCTGTCAGCATAGTATTTACTCTCACAGACTATGCTACAACACCTGCAGTGCCGCTTATGGCCTCTAGGAGCATGAGTTACTTCTGCTTTAAGAACCACTGGCTTAAAAAGAGCATTTACCCCTGAAGATTATTCCTACCTCATCTTTACCTTTGCTGGGTGTGCCGATTGCATTGGTTTATTTCATGTTTAGAAATTAATGTAATTTATATCATCCAGTCCAGTTTATCCTTTAAAGCAGTGGTTCCCAAACATTTGTTGTCTCGTGTACCCCTTAGGTCGTTCATTTATACTCCGAGTACCCGCTACATCGAGGACATTGCCAATATTATTACAAAGTGACCAACTAAACTAAGATTATTCAGTATTTAATGGTGTGTCGTGTTCAAAATGAAACTAAAATACTCTCAAAATCAAAGTCTAGCTTTCCTTTTAAATTGATATTGAAATTCTATTCAGCTTCTCTTTCTTCTTCAATCTGAAATTATTCCAAGTACCGCCTGCTACGTGCACAATTCTGAATAATTTTGAACCTTTTTAGTCAAAATGTGGCACAATAGGTGTTTTTACCGACAAATCTTAACACAAACTTCACACATCAGGCTTATTTTTACACAGATTACTACTTTTAAGTTGCAAGTTAGCCATTTTATACTCACTACTGCCACCTCAGGTCATACGTGCAACTGCAGCTTCTATATTAAGCGCGTGCATGACGGCAATTCGGACCGAAGTGACACCTTTTTGAGTGACAGTGCAGGACTTTAGGGCTCATTCTACACCTTAGGACATTGTTAGAACATTAAGAGGGAGGAAATTAGACAATTTTACCATTTTTAAACTCTGTATAGTCCCTTTAACAACATACAAAAATAACGTTACCCTACAAAAAGAAAAAAGTCAGATATAGGGCCTTTAATTAAAGATCATTTTGCAGATTTTAAACATTTCTGCTGACAGCACAGTCACATGCACACACCATCTGCCCATGCATGCAGCTTCCATGGATTAAAAAAAACAACAACAACACTACTGCCATAGCTTCCTATTATATTCATATCAGCTCAGTGCAGTTAAACAGGGACATTTAATTTGATGTAGACACGTCGATAAAATACCCCTTTATTACAGAAACACAAATCTTTGTACTGAACCGGGGTCGTTGTGTCAGCATCTGAAAGGAGAAACTGCTGAGCGCAAATCTAATCACTGCTTCATGCCAGGAAATTGGTGCATGAAAAAAATGGTTATTGGGCGGTGACTGCATGACTTATTCAGACCGTGTTATTCAATCCGCCTCCATAACGTTTCGCATGAGGCAAGATTTAGAAGCCCTGTATAAATGCACCTCTACATCAATACCTACAGTAATTTATTAGCGGCCGCGACTCATTTGCTGAGAAAATACGAGACGAATATAGATGGCCTTTTCTCCCCTTTTTATTTGCTTTGATGGCGGGGATTGTGAGATTCGCTCGCGCTTCGTGACAAGTGATCATTTTGATGTCGCACGGCGTGAAAAGAGAAATAAGGACCGGGACGTATCGCTGTTTTGTGTTAAATGATTGAGAGACTGTTTATTTCGCTTCAGGATTTCACAAAACCATTCTTTATTTTAATAGACTGGAGATCGCAGTGCATTACGGCAGAGACGCCCCCCCCCCCTTTCACATGAATCAAAAGGCTCGTGCTTCAACAGTCTTTATGATTAAACCAAATGAATAGGCCGCGCCGCGCTGGCCCCCGACTATTATACGATGGTGGATTTCATTTCTGTCAACATCGCTGCCCCATTTTATGTCGTCCCGTCTACATGCTCAACACACACTCCGCGGGCGTGCCATCGAAGATAAGCCTCGGAGCACTATTATCTGCTCTTGGCCATCAGCAAAGTGGATTTTCTGATACATCTGCAGCCCCTTTGGTCATACAAAATCCGTTTCTCCTGTCTCTGTGGATGTCTTAATGGTCAGTGGGTTTTGAGTTTGTTGTTTTTTTCCCTCTTTTGCTCAAAGCTGATTTCTGTCACTCCGCGGGCCCCTGTGCGCCTGTGCTCTATGTAAATCGATCGGCCCGGGTTCCAGTATTAGGCGGGGGGTAGTTGTTGTTGTGAGCGGTGGACAGTGCCTGAGGCGGCGGGCTGTCTGGCTCACGCACACTGGCCCACATCTACAGTTGACCCCCGCGTTGCCCTGACGACTCAATCACAGCCTATGGATCTGAGCATATGGGTTAATGTCGCGTGACCCCCTTCTTCTCTGTATTATTTACTAAGCTAATTATAAGACCAACACACTGCGAGATATCCATGCGTTTTTCAAATCTGTACTGAGCTTTTTTCTAAATAGAGCAACTAAAACTCAACAAATGCAGCGGTGTGTGTGCAGTGTGTCAATTTGTGTCAATGTTTTCAATATCAAACATTTTCAATATGTTCCAATATATTTAGACCTCTTGTTTATCCAATCTAACTTATCCATGTATGCAGGAAGTGTTGCCGTGCCGACCATGTTAAGTGGTGACGTCACAGCTCTTCTTCCGGGTTCGCATAGGCTGCCAGAAACTACAAAAAAAACTAAATATTTGTGAAACTCAACGGAGAGTTACTGAACATACTTATTTATCAGGCCCATTAGCCAAAAATGCTGTACCTACTGCTATAAAAGTAATATTTACCAAAATCGCTACATCCGGGCAGCAGCTTCGCTAAACCTGGAGTATGTTTGTGATAATGCATAGCAATGGATTTAAAATAATTCACTTTAGTATACTGATCGTTCGTAATATTTACCTAAATAAATATAGTTATTCATTTATTTTGCATCACTTTACGGAAATATTAACTAGTGTATTTAAAGGCCCTATATTGCCGACAATGAAAGGGGAAGCCACTAAATTAAAATAGTTGTTGTGGTTCAAACTCATTCGTAACTTTCCTAATATCTTTGTAGCATCCAAATTCTTTACAGAGACAAGTTTGGAGGGAAATTTCACAACTTGCAGGTTCACTTTTCAGGGTCACGTTCACAAAAATGCTAGAAAAACAACCTGAAAGTTCATGAAACTGATAGAAATGTTTTATAATTTGATGCACGCTGTTTTCCTCACAAGCATTTGAGTTTGCAATATGCTAAAGGAGGATAAAATAATCATTCCTTTTCTAGAAGTAAAATCAGGTATAGCTCCTTTAATACTGATTTTCAGGCATAATGATCACATCGTCTAAACAGCGTATTGTTTTTCTTTTCCCGTAGGTGCACTCAGCCACATTACTCAAAAAGCCACTGCACTGCCACTGGTATCATAAACCTTCATGGAATAAAAGAGTGGCTGTAGCACTGTTGTGGTTTCTTTGAGCTCCATAATTATTTATTTTTTTAATCTCAGGAGTTTTTATATTTGTTTCACAGCAAGAAGGTTCTAATCATCACTTTGGGTTCCCGGGGATCAAACCCTAATTAGGGTTCGATTCCAACCTCTAAAAACATAGGCCAGGATGAATGATGCTTGTGAGCGAATAAATGGTGGTCGGTAGTTGGTGTATTTGTGAGCAGTGTGTGTGTGTGTGAATATAAAATAGTCCCAGGTTTATTCGCTTTGTGACAGTGTCTGTGAAAGGCGCTATGCAAATAAAGTCCCACCATAATTTGCTTTTATGGTGAATTATTTGCAGAAAAATATCAGATACAAAATTTAAACTGCACGATGGGTTATTAAACCTTGCCCTGGTCACCTTTTAGCCATTATCTTTTATCACAGCTAATAATCGTATAAAAATGATTATACAAATTGATGCACTTTTTATACGAGACACTTCACTGTAGAGGAAGTAGGTCGTGAACTTTCTAGTGGTTATAACCCAGTGACACATATTTTATCATCAATATTTGCCCATCAATATTTAGGCGCTGTCTCCGTGTCCCCCCTGAGGGACCTGTCCTTCAGTGTATTATTGTCCCCTCTCCAAATAGTCGAGTGACATATTCCCCCTGGCCATTACGCACAGATACACAAACACACTGGCGCTGGCCCCGTCTGGGACAGTCCCACAAAGAACTGCATTATGCCGTTTACATTATGCCATACAATGCGGCGGCGAAATGACCAACCACCAAAGGCAAAAGGCTAAAATGTCTGTGCGCTTTTCTTTGTGGCACCTGCTTAATCCCGGAGATCACAGCTCAATATGCTCCGTTAATCTCTCCGTCTCGGCGCACCAATTCCAGTCCCTCACCACATCTATCTTGTTTTTAAAGAGCTGACCCAAATACTCCAGAGCTGAAGACTCTCACAGCCAAAGCTCCCGGGACTCAAAAGTCATCCATTCTTTAGCACCACTCCCGAGTTTTGGGAAAGGGGTGGGGGGTTTCCTGGTTAAATGCAGTCACTATCATCAGTCATATCCCCTCAAATGTGGCCGCACAGCGAGGCGCACCGCTCTCCATCCCGGAGTGTACTCATAGCTTTTGCCTGAATATTTTACTCCTCAGTTTCCACATCGCGAGCCCTGATACCACTCCAGTGTGGCGAGGGGATTGAAGTTGGAATAGGCGCGTAAAAAGGGATTACGGAGAAGCATCTGAACTTACAGAGAGAGGGGAAAAAAAGCTGGAGGCACTGTACACACAAACGCTGCTCTCATTTCAGAATCTGGCACAGTTGGACCACCGTAAAAGTCAGAGATGACAAATTTGTCGAGTCATTTTTCGGATAAGTTTAGATAATCCTTAGACCATCTGTTAACGCTCCCGTAAATCGTTTTAGATATCAGTAAACATGAAAGTTATCATAATGAGGTTTTATATTTTTCACAGCAGAGTCTTTTGGATTTTTTGAGCGTAAGAAGTTTATTTATAAGTTTATGCAATGACCTTTCAAGATTCAATATTATAGAAATGAATATCCAAACTTCATCAGTTCAAACACCTACACAAGTTATGGTGGATTAGTCTTTACAGAGCGCATTTTCCCCAGTTTTAACCCAAATCCAAAAGCTTCTTGACCGCAGAGCAACAGTATAATGCCTCATGTGAAAACTAAGGCCAACAAAATGGATAGTACGATTTGTCGCATTGTTGGCGCGTTTTTTTCACTTTTTTGTCATGCTTTCGTTGTTCTTTTGTTGTGTTTTATTATTCTGTTGTATTTTTTGTTATATTTTTGCCATGTTTTCATCACATTTCTTGTGTTGTTGTCACGTATTTTGTCACTATTTTGTACATTTTTTATCATTATTTTGTCACTATTTCATCACTTTTTTGTTGCTTTTTGTCGCTTTTTTGTCATTTTTTCGTCACTTTTTTGTCACTTTTTCGTTACTTTTTTGTCACTTTTTTGTCACTTTTTTTGGTCACATTTTCATCACATTTTCGTCACTTTTTTGTCACTTTTTTGTCATTTTTTCGTCACTTTTTTGTCACTTTTTAATGTAGTTTGCGTTTCTGGCATTTTTTTGTCGCTTTTTTAAACGTTTTTGTCACTTTTTTGTTGCGTTTTCCTCCTTGTCTTCGTTGCAATTTTTATGCTTTTTTCAAGAAGCTTTTAGATTCGGGTAAAGCCAAACTGAAGAAAATGTGCTGGGTTCAGGTGGGGGTTAAGAGGTTAAAGAAAAGTAAAAAAAAAAAAGGAAGAAAACACTTCATGAACACTACCAAATGACTAACACCAAACTATGAATATTCAGCAATAACATTAGTATTTACGCCTTTAACTCTCCTATGAATGTCATTCGACTTTTAAAAAATAACCAAAATGTCAACAGAGTTTGTTCATCCTGAAATTAAATGCTGAGAGGTAATGGATAAGATAAGTACACAGGGATTAATGTTTGCAAATATAGATTCACCAAAGTCGTTCTGGAGCGAAGTTGTCATTCATTGAGTTAATTATCATGCCGCCTGACTTCCGCTCCGGGGAATTCTGTAATCTGCATGAGCGGAGCTGTGCTGGGGCAGATCACCTTGGATTTGTGAGCAAATCAATAGTACAGAGTGAATATGTTCCGCAGTGTGGCCCAACACTTAGACTAATGTGAGTAGTTAGAGAGGGCCGCGATGAGCTCGACATGTCACTCACCGTGTCCACAGCTATAATTTACTCTTTACACTGAGATCTTCATTTCACACACCAGTCGACTCTCACACTCAAGGCTTGTTCGTTTCTAAGATCCTCAGTGTGTAGCTCAGTGGAGTGCAAGTGGCAGACGGCACCACATAGCATTAAGTTTGCATGCGCCTCTGTAGTTCCCGCATTGTCATGTCAGTCTGATAAGTGTGCAGTTGTCGTATCTAGACTAAAACACATTGTTCCTCTTTGACAATAACAAGTGTTTTCAGCACTCTTTGGTGAACACAGCCATCTGCTTGCACATCCTAATGGGGTTATGGATCTCCTAAATTATTCAGGTTTAGAGCCATCTTAGGACTTTTTACCCACTGA
Organism: Gobius niger; assembly: GCF_951799975.1. NCBI lineage: Eukaryota > Metazoa > Chordata > Actinopteri > Gobiiformes > Gobiidae > Gobius > Gobius niger. The sequence continues at coordinate 13,959,914 of NC_136862.1, forward strand.
AGTTTTTGTTCCAAATGTTGAATTGAATTGTTGCTTGTGCAGAGAATTTCTTACAATGTGATAATCAGTCTGCTTCGTCTTTTTACCCACTCTCCGTCTTCAGTTTTAGGACTATAATCTGGGATTACTGCTTCTAATTCTGCATAATGATTGCTGGCTCAACAGACACTTTTGTGTGTTTTGGCTACAAGTCAATGGCACAAATTTGTCAGCGGCTTTAACTGTCTGAGTTTAGTCGGTGTTCATTTGCATAAGAATAATGAAATAAGCAGTAATTATGGATAAAGCTTTTATTAGTAGCCTACTATTGGATTTTTGTGTGTGTATTTGTGCATCAATAGTAACTAGGCTTCTTCTTTTCTGTGTCTTTTAGGGTGGAGCTCACAGGATTACAGCTCTTGGTGAGAATTTAAGGATTAACATCAGACCTGAACAAGAGAAATCGTCTTTATTTTCTGCACGATGGCTGCTGCAGGTGTGACTAAACTCCAGGATCTGCTGGGCCTCTTGTGTGTGTGCCTGGCGCTGCACTTGGCCACAGCGACTATACAAGGATACATCAGCGACAGAGACATTTGTCCTTCAGTGTGTCGATGTGACGAGGACTTTATTTACTGTAATGACCGCGGCCTGAGCTCCATCCCGTCACTGCCCCCCACAGCCTCAGTGCTCTACCTTCAGAACAACCACATCAACAACCCGGGCCTGCCCACTTCCCTGGAGCACCACTTGGCAGTGCGCGTGGTCTACCTCTATGATAATGAACTAGACGAGTTCCCTCTTCACCTGCCCCCATCTGTGCGAGAACTGCACCTACAGGACAACAACATCCGCACCATTCCCCGCAGCACATTGGCCCGGATGCCTTTGCTGGAGAAGCTCCACTTGGACGACAACTCCATCTCCACTGTTAGTATTGAAGACCAGGCCTTTGCAGACAACCCACGTCTACGCCTGCTCTTCCTGTCACGTAACCATTTATCCAGCATCCCCTCCGGACTGCCCGCCTCTTTAGAGGAGCTCCGTCTGGATGACAACCGAATCTCCACAATTCCAACTCATGCTTTCCGGGGCCTGGCCTCACTTCGATGTTTAGTCCTGGATGGGAATCTCTTGGCAAACCAGCGCATTGCAGATGATACATTCTCTCGTCTCTCCAATCTGACTGAGTTGTCTCTGGTGCGTAACTCCCTTCAAACACCTCCTGTGAACTTGCCCAGCTCCCATTTGCAGCGCCTGTCGCTGCAGGACAATGCTATGATCCACATTCCCCGTGGCTCCCTGGACGGCATGCACAGGCTGCTGAGACTGGACCTCTCTGGGAACAACCTGACCACTCTCCCCAGGGGCCTCTTCAAAGACCTGGACAGCTTGGCTCAGCTGTTAGTGCGAGGCAACCCGTGGCACTGTGGCTGTAACCTGCGCTGGCTGTACGACTGGCTGAAGGCCCGCGGGAACGGCATCACTGTGAGAGGCCTCACCTGCCAGACCCCCGACCGTGTCCGAGACACGCCCCTCATGGACCTGGGCAGTGAGATGGAGGAGTGTGAGGTGCTCCGGACTCCTGACCGAACAAACAGAGTTCAAACAGGCCTGGACATGTCCACCACCCAGACCCCGCCCCAGGGCTCACTGTTCACCCTGCGCTCCAACAAGAGGGGCCCGGTCCTCCCTGACATGGACTACACTCTCAGCAGCAGCGGGGTGGGGAAGAGTCTGGCCCTTAACGTGAAGCCTCTGTCCCACAGCAGTGTGCGTGTGACCTGGAGCGTGGCCCAGCCCAGCTCCTCCTTCAGGCTCAGCTGGCTGCGACTGGGCAACGAGAACAATCGAGGCTCCATCACTGAGACCTTGGTGAGAGGGGACCGGCGCGAGTACCTGCTCACCTCTCTGCAGCCACGGTCCAGCTACATCATCTGCATGGTGCCGCTGCCTGCCGAGAGTAAAGTGGGTTTACCCACAGAGTCTGATGAGGCGCTGGTGTGTGCCAAGGCTGAAACCTCAGACATCAGCTCTCTGGAGGATGACGATGACGATGAGTCTCAACAGTTGCCAAATCTACCTTTAGCAGGAATCATCGGCGGCGCATCTGCCATCGTATCTTTGGCTCTTATATTTGGTTTCTTCTGCTGGTATTGCCACAGGACTGGGCATCTGTGCTCTCGTGACCATTACACGAGAAGCAGCTCGAGGAAAAAAAAGAACTGTGACGATTACATTGAATCTGGCACAAAAAAGGATAACACTATTTTGGAGATTCGAGGCCCGGGATTCCAGATGACCCCAATGGCTGCTTGCCCACCTACGCAGCCTAAACAGCTTCGAGAGGATTACATCATTCATACCATTTTCCCATCCAACGGCACTGGCCTATATAAAGGCGCCGACAGTGTCACCAATTCAGGACACGGCACCAACAGGGGCTATCGAGAAGGGGGGATCCCAGACATTGACTACTGCTACACATGATGTACCGGACTTGTTATCGGTGTCAACAGCAGACTGTATAGATGCACAATTTCCCTTCGCATGAACACTGAAGCACCCCTCTGTGCCTTCTTCTTCTGGTCTCCCATTCCAAAATGACCTACTGTTGGGGACAATGAAAAGCGTGTGATTAACTGGCCCGGCAAACTGCGTGGGAACAGTTCGCAGCAGGTGGCGGCAGCCAGTGCCCCAGGTGTAAATGCACAGCCTGACTGTTTCTTCACCGTCTTAGTAATGGCCTCTTTTATTTTCTACTCTTTCCCTCTGACATCTAGGCGCTGAATGTAGTATATGCTAACGAAAGGTCAGAGCCAGAGAAAAGAACCCGCTCCGTTTTCATTCATCCCTTCCACATACAGTGCATAGTGTATCATCGACTCATTGTTTCCAGATGCCTCAACTACTATATCGATGTGCCCTACCAGCTATCCAACGGAAAGGGCTTTGTGAAGCTGTGAAATCGTTCTATTTCAAACACACACAATAACCACTTGTCTTAAAGTAGGCTTGTTTTTCATTAGCTGGCAGGGCGAGCGTCTTATCAGGGCGGGCTGCCTCGGTTATACCTCTGAGTTCAGTATTGTAGTGTTGCATCAGACAAGTGTAGATATTTTCTTGAACACGAAACGGACTGTGTTTGGAAAAAAAAAAAAAGCAACGCTTTGTTATTTTTTATCAGTGATTTGTTTGTTTATCAAACGCACAGCTTTCTTCATTATTTATTTTGTTGTATCCGATTTCCCCAAAATAACAGAGCGGATTAGAAACATAGACAGATCCCTAGAAAGACCAGCATGTCCACATAGATACCCTTCATTCTTGTCTTATGATTTGTAAGTCTGTGTGGTTATCCTGTTGCTTTAGTTGAAGTCATACTGTATTTTGAGAACAAAGATGTTTCCTCAAAAAAAAAAACCTCAGAGAAACTAACCCCTAGAGTCCTATTTTGAAACATTTTGGGAAAAAAGTGAGCAGATATAAGGGACGAAAGAAAGGTAGTGCTGAGCAGGAGCCGGGACCTGGACCTATGACTGACAGCTGTCAACAACACACTGTAATGTAACGCGATTCCTCCACAGAGTCACACAATAGGGCTGCACAATTTTGGATGGAAACATCGAGTTGCGTTTTTTGTATTGGATTGCAATTTGATTTAAAGTCAAGATTCAATTCACTGTTGACATATTACATTTGAGGGAAGAACGAGATATGAACATAAGAGTCCCATGTATTTCAGAACATGTTTGTAGAGGTATAAAGCAGCGGTTTCAACTGGTTTGGCATCAGGACCCACCATCACTGGGAAGCTAGAACCCACATACAAATATTCATTGCGACCTTTAAAGCACTTTGCAGTTTGAATCTGTTAAAACATAGTATTTTCCTACAGAGTATTGTTGATTCAAGCACTGAATAAATCATGAACCTGAAATCCTGGTTAAATGAATGCAACACCAGCCATTTCAACGACCTACGTATATTGAAAGAAATGTTTTGTGGGAAAGGCTCTGGGACTCACTGAATACGGTTCTGTGACCCACATCTAGGTCCCGACTAGAGCTGCGTACCATTGAACGATACCAGTATGGTATCAAGAAAAGAAAAGGTTTAGGTACTACTGGTATCGAAAAAATAAAAGTATTGAAAGCAGGTACTGAAAAGAAATATGAAATCTTTATGTTCAAGTTGAAATGCTGTTAGTCAACATTTAAAACAAGAAAAATATGAAAAATGGGATAAATTTGAGAAAAAACGGGAGGGGGGATTCAAAACTTGGGCAAAATTGGGGGTAAACACATAAAAAAAATTGGGGAAATTTTTTTTTAAAAATGGGGGAAATTTAGAGAAAAAAAATTGAAGAAAAATATGAAAAATTGAGGGAAACATTTGAAAAAATTATGGAAAATTTGATGGGAAAAAATGTGTTAAAAATGTAGTTAAAGGAAGTTTCTTGGTTGTTTCATCTCAAACAAATGATACAAATGCAAAAGAAATTAATTGGAAGAAAAAGGAATTAAAAAAAATGAATCTGTTTTGTGGTTCTATATGACAAATATATTAGTATCGAAAAAATTATCTTTCAGGTGTCGATATCGAAAACCAAGTATCGTTAAAGTACCGGTATCTAAAATGTTTTGTTTTTTTAAGGTACCCAGCCCTAGTCCCGACCCACCAATTGAGAACCACTGTTTGTAAAGGATATTTTAGCGCTTAAAGAAATGATGACTTCCGATTAAATTTTGCAGCCCTATCACAAGTATATTTTTTCCGTAGCAAAGTGATGGTAACACGGACGACACAAACTCAGTGAAGCCCCTCAGCTGTGTCTAGGGGGCGAGTTGCTCTTCCTGTTTAAAAATGTTTTCCCCCACACACACATCTCTAAAAAAAAAAATGAAACGAAAGTATATCCTGTCATAAAGGGGTCGGGGTCGGTTGTTGTTTGTGAAAGAAAACCTTGGAGCGAATTCATGACTCAAACCGTAACACTGTTGACCTGCACTGTGGGGCAGTGGCCAAGCCGTGAGGAGCGGAGCACTCGTCGTACTCTGGATGATGTTTGTTTTAGCCGGGGTGGGGGGGGGGGGGGGGAGGGCCTCCACTCATTCCACCTCTTTTATTACCGAGCAGCACTAAAAATGTAAATGTATCGGCACTTACAGCGAACAGGGGATGGACGAGATGACGTGCGAAAGAGAGACAGGGTTTACAGAAACATCTCCAGGCTCTGGCAAATTGCACAATTGATGGCTCAGGCCCGATGGAAGTTCACTTACGCATAAATCCGGTTGTCATACTCCCGACTCTCCCCCTTGGGTTTAATATTGTCCATCACTTGTTTACCACTGTGTCGCTTCCAAAAGGGGAAACCAGCCGTGCTTCCTTGACTGATGTGTCTGCCGCTGACGTTTTTTTTCCGTTTGACAAATGTGTTGGTGGAATGTAAATTTTATCTTGCATCCCAAAGTCACCATAAAGCTCACGATTCTGTTTTTTGGGAATGTTGATCAAAGTGTAATTTGCTATTTAACAGTGGGCCTATACGATATACATACACCCTCATTTGTAAAAATAAAATCATGGCCACAGCTGGTTGAAAGTTTTCTTTTGATGACAATATAGAAAGTATTGGTGCCATAACTTTGCTTATGTGACATGTGTGTCAAATTTGCTTTATGAATTGAGCTCCATGGGGAAATCAATAAAAGTTTTATAATCTTGTTATTACTGTAACCTGTCTTTTCAAATCAACGGGAAGAAATGTCATATCAAGTGTTATAAGTTTAAAGGAACAGGCCACCGTTTTTCATTACTGAGATATGTTCTTATATGATATGGTCTGTGCCCGTGGAAGAGCATGGTCACTTCTAACTTCACCCCGTTTGGAGCTATAGGAATATACTGGGAGGGGCCAAATGCTAACAACATCTTTGGCCGTTTTGCGTGACTGAGGGCACGCACGACCAGACAGGTACGTATCAACTAGTCTAAGCTCAGGTAAGATCATATCTCAGTATGGAAAAACGGTGACCTGTTCCTTTAAAGCAGTAAATTCTTTATCATAATAAATCCTTTCCGTAGTCCCTCTGGGGGTAATACAAGTGTTAATGGGATGATTGAGGGGTCTTTCATCTCCCCCTGGTGTCTCTGGCCAGAAAAAACACCCTTGCCTCCAGGTCGGAGGCACAATACACACTAAAAGAATCACGAAGAAGAAGCTAACAGGCTAACGGGCAAAGCTAACTGCGGGCTAGCGCCACTTAAACGGTATTTACAGCCAAGTTTTAGTGAAAAAAAATATCTCCATTGTGTAGTTGGATGTAAAATATCCCTCTCTCCCTTTGTCTTTTCGGTCAGCGTAGTATTTACTCTCACGGACAATTAATGAGTAAAAACCGTAACATGCTATACCTGCAGTGGTGCTTATGGCCTCTAGGGGCATGAGTTACTTAGTTCTGCTTTAACAACCGCCAAAACCAAGTGCATTTTCTCAAGTTCAGCTTTACCCAAATCTAAAAGGATACAGCCAATAGGCAAGTGCAACGCCTCATTAGAAAGCTAAGACCTACAAAACTCATCTGAACGGATCTTTTTCCTTGCGTTTTTGCCATGTTTTTACTCTTTTGTTGCTTTTTTGTAACTTTTTTGTTGCATTTTCATCCTCGTTTTCATCTTATTTCTGTCACTATTTTGACATTTATTTCAAGAGGCTTTTAGATTTGGGTAAAGCCAAATAGGAGAAAATGTGCTTGGTTGTGGTGGGGGTTAAGAGGTTAATCCATATAGTGTGAATATATTTTAAAAAAGCACAAAGCAGACCTGATATTTTCATGCGCTGATATAATGACCACAGCTCTTGCGTAATCAACTTCATATAAAACAAATAAGGAATGAATGACTGAGATTAAGTAAATCGTGTCGCAGTTGAAGGATGGCGCCCAACATCCGCCGCGCACCCTTCACCCGCAATTTAAAAACGTCACATAAGCCTGACAGATGACCGTAACTGTAAATTGCGCCAGTCAATCTTTCTTCATCAATCGGTATTTGAATGTGCCCTCTGAAAGTCTGCTCAACCCAGCGCCGCTCTATAGCTACGGCATTGTGCGAGACACAAAAAGTAAATCATCTCTCAAGAGTTCTTTGCCACTTCTCGAAAAAAAAAACGAAGTCACCGCTTTGTCTTCGCGAAAACCACAAAGTTATGAATATGGAGAACGCAAACGGGACCTAACCTCCTTTTGGCTTTTAAGTTTCTGTCGCACCATTTCCATTTAAGAACTGCATCATTTCACGGGTCAACTGTGTCACTGTGTTTTGAAGTCAGTGATGACAGTAAATTCTCCTCTCTGTTCAAAGCTCCTTTGTTGGTATGCAAAGAAAATGTATTTACGTCGGTGAGAAAGTAGTCACAGTATTAATCAGATTTAAAAGTGTCAGTAAAAGTTGTTCAAATCTTTACCAGGGTTAGAAAAATGCTCCGGTTCAGATTTGGTGCTTCATATTTTTTCGATTTATTGCTCTTTGCCCTGAGATATTGCAATATAATTATCTCACACTTTATTTGAAACTGAATCAATGCAAACACTCACTTCAAGTTTAACCATGATGAACATTTTGGACACACCCCCGAGACTCAAAAATCAAACCCTCTCATAATTCTCATAACGCGCTTCCCCCAATATTACTTTGGCTCTGTGTGTGCTGATCGATACTCAATAAAAACGGCATTTACTGGGATTGAAAGAGGCGGGCTGATTAAAATCCATCTTTGTGCAACGTCTGTGTGACTTAAGGACACTGGGTCTACGTTCCTGAGAGCATGTTGGGTTAACATTAGCGAAAAACAATAAGTAGATGTTAGCTCCAGCGTCCATACTGGTATATACATCTGACACACAAACAATAACTCCAGCACTTTACATTTTTACCTGTTACCTTCCAGTTTAGGGTTAGGTTTAGAGTTAGAGTGTGATACCATTTGCCAAGCCAAGACCTTCTAGTTTCTAAATACAGATAAGGACCACACCTTTCGCACTCCCTTTCTGGTCACAGGCCAATTTAAGCCCCTGTTTACTGACCCCGTCCTCTCGTTTGCAATATCTTTCTTCTGCTTCTTGAGCCTGGGAGCTTTTCCCCTCATCGAAGCCCCAAAACGACATTTTATAGTTTGTTCAATGAGTCAATAAACTTTCTTGCATACTGTCTGAGGTCGTGGTCTAGTGATGTGCGGGTCGACCCATATCCGCGGTCAGGGTTGGGGACCTCAAATATTATACTGCAAACTTCATTGCATTTCGTACAAGGGTCTGGACCTTCACAATTGAGCTCCGTTATCAGGTGGGAGGTGTGAACTCCTTTGAAACGGTTGGATCTGATTTTCGCTAGCGTTTGGTTGTGACGTATGTGAGTGAAGCAGCTGTTGTAACTCTAGGGGGCATTCCTTACACATTCCAAGGCTTCAATTTTATTTTCTGGATATTTTAGCCGAGACAAAACGAATTGAAGAGCTTCCATTACTTTTCGTATCCGCCGCCATTGCCAAACTTCAACCAGCAAATGCGGCGCAAAATGCTTGACGTCACCTACAACACCCGCCTCCCCCGCTCGCTGAATGGCAGGTAGAAATTCAACCGATGTAATGCGGCCACTGAGGAGAGCAACTTCTTGAAGCGTCAGGTAAAGGCTGCTCCAAACTCCAGTTAATTTACAGTTTGTCTCCATTGGTTTGGCTCATTTCTTGAAACAGAAACTACATTCTTAAAACCCTAAGATCATTTGGTAAAACAGTCTTACAGTTCAGCACAACACTATATCTTCCCCAAAGCAGTTCACTCACGCTTCAAAACTAAATTTCCTTCTCATTTAAACAGTCAAATGGCAAAGATCCTTCTCAATTGCTTTGGCTCATTTCTTGAAAAACACTTTTGGTGCTTTTGCCAAAATAGCGTGGATGGTTCGGCCAACACCATGGTTCACAAGAAGCTTCCATACATCAGAGTAAAAAGCAAATTTATTCAGCATAACCTTCTGTAACATAACACACAAACAAAAAAAACAATGAAAAGTATATGCAGTGCTCCTTCGATTCTCAAGTTCTAGTTTCACCTGACTGTGAATTGCTGTAATAAATGTATCAAATGTTCCAAGGGATTCATATATGGTATTCATGGTATTGTGTCCTTGACTAATTGTAACAACTGAACAGACTATTGTGCATGTGATGACTTATACAATGAAATGACAACCATTAGACTGAGAATCAACAATCAGTTTAGCTCAACAATATCTATTCACTTGGAAATGATGCTAATTGTCGGCTACATGGACTGAGACATTTGCAATTGGATTAAATTAATGAGAAATTCAATTCTCTTGAGAACAATTGGAGATTTGTCCATGTTGTTTTGAGAATGTCATTTCTGTTTCAAGAAATGAGCCAAACCAATGGAGAAAAACTGTAACAAAAAGCATCAAGCGCTGTTTCTCCTGTAAACTTGCGGTCACTGGTTTGGGTAAAGTCGGGTCGGAAAATTGAGACCATCGCTATTGTGGTCCTTGTGAGTGAAGACTATGATCTGTGAGAGTGAAACACGGCATCACCTAATAACCCTAACTCCTGATCAGAGGGTAAGGCAAGTCCATCCATCCATCCATTTTCTTCCACTTGTCTGTTTCCGGGTCGTGGGGGCAGCTGTTGGAGCCAAATCACATTGCACCAGCCCCTATGGCTCCTCCTGCAGGTGGTGGGTCCACGGGAGGACGGCCTCACGATGAACCGGGCCTGTTGGTCTCTCACAAGGGGCGGCAAGTAACAGGTTAAAATCTCCAATGCGCCAGAATCCCAGAAACCTCAGCAGCAGAAGGGTCAGAGCAGAAAAACAAGACACAAGACGATGGTTAAAACGGGGTCATGGCGGGTCATCGTGGAGAGATATCTTGGATGAAAGTCGCCAAAGAGTTTCCTATGACAGATGGCCTCGTCTACTTTCCGACGCAGATGGTTTAATAATGTTTTCTTCAACATTTTGTACAGTTAAAGTTGATAAGCGCGCAGCAGATTATCAGGGAAAAGCAACAAAAAAAAAGAAAAGAAAAGTACAACCACCAGGGGTTGAACAAGTCGGTGGAGAGAAAGTTTTGCTAATGAGGTGCGAGCTGAGAATACAAATCAAGTGACACGATGTAATACAAGACTACCGAGGGTCAGACAAAATGTTCCTTTTTTTTGCTTGGATTTATTCAAACGGTGCACAATGGCTTAACACAATTAGAACAAAGCAAATGTACAAGGGAAGTAGGTCAGTGCAAATCACAAATTGCAAGATGTTACAGCCACTCAGGCGGCATTCAGAGACAAGCCAAGGTGAATTCTGTACATTGTGGAAGTAGTTTTATGGATGAAAAGATAGAAATCCAGGCTGGCACTCATCATCTTCAGAAATAGACAAAGAAAGAGGCTATATTTCAGGGCCGGAAACATGAAAAAGCACGCCCACGCATGTCGACTTGCGCCTTCTTCAGGATGTGAAGATAAAAAAAAACCTTAAGAGAGACTTTAATGAAATGCCAGAATAAAATAAATCATAAATCACATGTCACTGGCGACTGAAGGAACTGACTTTTGGGTAATCAACAAATCGCTGTATGTAAACGTTCCTGGTGATGATTGTCATGCCCTTTTTCTATCCTCATAAAAAAAAAAAAAATGGCGGGGGGCTATTATCCAGTTGTTTCCATCAATTTAAAGTGGAATTAGGTTGCAGTGCCAGCAGGATTGGACTCAGTTTGTGACATTGGCACCGGCAAGCCTGAAATGTTACCCTTCTTTTTCATTTTTTTTCCCTCTCTCCACTGGCCTCTCCTCCACCACCGATCGACCGAGCGTCCACAAACAAACCCTGCAGATTGAGTCGGACATAATCCCTTCTCCTGAGAGAGAGAGGCTGCTCTGCTTGTTAACGGCTGGACCTCAGTGCCACACGCGGGAATCGACTGTGTTGTTTTGGCGCTGCTTGCCTTCTCCCGGCTCTAATTACTCTGTATCCCTTTGTTTTCTGCATCTTTTTTTTCTCCTGTATTTTGCAACATAAAAGAGAAAGCTGTGTTTGTTTGTTTTTGTTTTGTTCAAGGCCCCAGCTACCACCAAGAAACTCAATATTCAATGTGTATTTCAATACTTTTCTCATGTTTCAAGGATTCCCAGAAATGTCCGCACGGGGTGGAAGTCTTTGTGCTGATCGTGCCGTCGCCTGGATGAATGGAAAGAGATCTGACATGAGCACACAGCACCTTTCCAACAAGCAAACACGATCACTCACACAATTATATTACAGCAGTATTTAGTGCCAGGGGCTCCTTCTCCTTCTCTGGTGAGCTACTATTGATACAAGGGGGAAAAAAGGCTAGTTTGAGAATAATAGTGTGCAGTGTTTCTCAAACTGTGTTAGGGTACCACTGGTGGCACTTGGACTTCGTCACATGGTACTCAGGGTCATCTACAATAAATGTTTGCCTCATTTTAGCTCGAAATTATTTTATGTAAAGGGAATTCAGCTAATTTGGGACATCAGGTCATTTGTGACAGCAAAAGCAAATGGCCTATTACTTCAGTTCTAAAAAGTGTAACCTTGAGTCAATAGCCTTGAGTTCTTGATCTGGGGTTTTATTATAAGGATAAATAAAGTCTAGCCCTGTGACATGAAGTTTGAGGTGTGGCCAGCAGCAAACAGGAAGTTTACTCCAAAAAACATGTGGTTCGACAAATGGCATCTATCTATGCCTGATTTAAAGTGATAGTCTGTAAGTTTGCAAAGAAAGGAGAGATAGAGTGGAATTTGAAAGTAACAGCAGGAACAGAATTTTCAAGAGTAAACAATCAAGCTCCTCCCCCTTCTCTCCTGATTGAACCTGACAGGCTGGTTCACAGGAAAAGCTTGTCTCATTGGTCAAAGCGGAATCCCGCAGATTCTGATTAGTTGCTGAAATCAGCAAAGGGAGGGACTTTAGAAAAAATATTATTATTCAATAATACTTACGCTACCTTAAACTTCAGACCCAGACGGTCAATTATACACAATCTGTTAAATTTGTGAAATACTTAAGCTTACAGACTATCACTTTAATCATAAGGGTATAATATTTAACTGATGAAAACACTGTACTGTATATCAACGTATACAATCAGGTATTGTGCTAGTAAGGTAATTCGGGACAGTGTGAAACAGTGTGTTTTTCAAATTCATATAATTTTATAAATTCAGGACCCTGTTCACCTCCAGGACCCGGAGGCGTGAGGGTCGGATCACTGCTGACCCTTCTCACCCTGGACACGGACTATTCACCCCTCTCCCCTCAGGCAGGAGGCTACGGTCAATCAAGACCCATAGATCCCGCTACTTGAACAGTATTTTCCGACCGCCGTCAGACTCCTGAACGGTAAAGAGACCGAATAACTCAGTACAGACTGTAATCTGCTCTATTGCACTATGTGGTATGTCCGCACTTAGATCCACTGCTATCACTTATCACTGTATCACTTTATATCACTTTATCACTTTATCACCTACACAATATGTAAATCCAATCCCGTTGTTGTTCTATGTCAATTGTTGTCGTCTTACCATATTTTAATATTCTTTATGCATGCCCCTAAAGCCTTATAGTTTAAAGTTTTATAGCTTATTTTTATCTAAACTCTGTGTAATGTATTTTTATGTTTATTGTTGCACGTCTCCACCGAGAAAAAATCCTTGTTTGTGAACCTGTTTACAAATTGCAATAAAAACTATTCTGATTCTGATTGTAAAGAAAGATATTTGATCAATCTGAACGGTAATTGCGCTGTGGGACTTGCAAAAACAGGTTTGAATCAGTCGTGTAGGGAGGATATTGTAGTGGTGATATTAACACGTTAAACCATGCAAGGGCTGCCTTTAAAAGAGACATTTGACATTTGAAAATATTTACTGGGACTTGGACTAAATGGTGCTCACACATTTTTATGGTTTGTCCTTCTTAAATAAACTTAAAATTTAACATAAAGAAAGAAGACTCCCTGAGGATTTCAGAGATGTGTCACATGCTGGGACATTGTCATGGGACAAGAGCGAAGTCAAAAATGAAAATAACAAAAACTGTCCCAAATTACCTGAATTCACCCTGTGCTTCAGTTCAGATCCACAAAAAACGCTGATTACTATATCGACCAATAAATAACATACAATGTATTCTTGTTTACTGCAACTTAAAATAATAATGTCTTACACTTCTATTGCACTTTACAAGTCTGTGTTACCAAGGTTCTCAAAGCACCACACTAGTGTAGTGGTAGTCCTTATTCATTCACGTTACACTTGGTGGTAGGGCTGCTCGATTATTCAATCAATCAATCTTTATTTATAGAGCGCTTTTCATACACAGGTGCATCGCAAAGTGCTTTGACATTTTAAAAAAAGACATTAAAAACATTATTGCCCGACAAACCCTCCCAATATATACAGTTTGAAAAATAATTGAAATCACGATTATTCAAACGATTATTTGTTGCCTTTAAGAACAAGTCTTTATTTTATTTTCTGTTTTCTGAACAGTCTTAAAAGTACAAATGATTTCAAGTACGCCTTGATTAAAGAGAGTCTCTGTTTCACACCTGCCCCCTGCTGGCCAGCCCTCACACCTGCGCAAGTAAACCGAGCAGCGCGGCCTGATGACATCATCACACAGCACTGTTTGTTTTTATGTCAGGCAAAAGCATGAGCCATGGCACGTGAAATGTGAAGGGAAAATAATCCCAGCGCCATGAAATAATGAAAGTCTGCTTTGCAAACATTTTTTTTTTTTTTTTTACTCAAATTTTTTAATCATTTAGTGTAATAATCAAAATTGTAATAGAATTTTGATTATTTGCACAGCCCTACTTGGTGGTGGTAAACTACAATTTAGTAGGGCCGGGACAATCCACTTTTGTCACGATCCGATACATATCACGATACCCAGGGGCCGATCCGATACGTATTGGGATACAGTAAGTAACTATAACAAGTGATATGTTTATCTTTAAATGTGTAAAAAGTCATGTGTCCAAAGTTTACAAACTGTCTTTTAACATTTACTGAAGTGATTAGATTGAAAAATGCATTCAACACAAAATGTAACAAAGTGCTGTGTAATTGTTACAGGGGAAAAAGGTATAAGGTATAATTAAAAAATGCCTCCAAAACCCAAGTATTGAAAGTATTGCGATAATTGATAAAGCATCGACACTTTGTATTGCAGAACAAAGTATTGCGATCCAAGTCCTATCCGATACTTTGTCCCAGGCCTATTATTTAGTTTAGTTTTTGTTTATTTGAGCAGGAAACATTCTGCTCAAAAGGAGTGGGCCGAAGCAAAGAGCTGATAAGCGCCCACCACCCTCCTATAGCCACAGCCGCTCATTAGGGCAGACTGACAGAAGTGAGGCAAACTTGCGCCAATTTAGGGCTATTAGACCCCTTTTACGCCCAATTTAATCCTTATACTTAGAGGCTGAATATTTGTTTTCATGTAGCAGTAGTATTGGCATGAAAGGATTGAGAATCTCAGCGGTGCTAGAACTGTGGTTCCCAAAGGCAAGGCATGTTTATTTATACTGCGCATTTCATACAGAAGGAAACTGCGGGGGTTCGGGACCCCGTGGGGATCTTGCGACCACAAGATGATTTTTTTTACATTTCTGACACTGAATTTGATGTATTTTTGATTTTTTTGTGAAATTAAGCCAGATATCAAAATAAAGTATCCGAACTAACAAAATGAAACCAGATAAAATTAATGTAAATGCTAATTACATTTTACAGAAGAGGACGTGAGTTGTTGGTTGAGTGATTTTGGGTGTAAGGTTTGTACTAGAACACCCTGGACAGTCATGCGCCAAGATGAATTAATTTTCATCTTGATACTATATTATACGAAATATTTGGGGATCTGCTTGGACTGAAAAGGAGAGCTGGCAGCTACAGGTTGGAGATCCTGATTTAGGGGATATTAGAAGATTCGTACCGAAAACCTGCCGTTATGGATGCTTTGAGGCAGCCCTATCTGCTCCACTTACAACTATTATGTCCAATGCATTTTCTATTCAATTAGCTTAAGTACAACCATTATAGCGGCGAGGATCTGGGCAGGGGCATTTGTTGTGAGGCAGGTAGCCGTGTAGCATCTCTATGAAGTGAGCTATTTAAATCTGAAGTGGTAGTAATCACGTTGATGCAGGCCGAATTACTGAGGTGGCGCTCCACAGTGAATCAAATTTCCGTTTGTAAGCTAATTTAGCCGCACTATTGTGCATTGGGATCAGGGCAGCATCATTTATTTTACAAGGACTTATGCCAAAAATACAGTCTGCTTTAGTTAATGACAGTGATTATGTGAATGCATGGCTAATACGGCACAGCATTGTGGCGTCTAATGGATCACGTTGTATTGAAACTAAAAGATGCCTGCTGTTAAAATGCCTACTGATTGTAATTTCAGGTTTTGTTCACGCAAAGGTCTTTCTTTTATCAAACTTAAACACTGACTGTTGGTGCAGGGGCTTTCTCTGTCAATCCATATGGTCTATGTGTTTGTAAATTACTATTTTGAATGATCCCACGCTTGTTCTGTTGTGTTACAGTCTGTCTACAGTCTACATCTGGGTTCAAATAAATATTTTCTCTCACCATGGTCCCATACGTATATGATTCAACTTGATATACATTGTGTTGCCATAGGTTACAGAGCAATAGGCTACTTCACGAATAAAGGGCGTAATATAAAGTGTACAATCTCACTATCTTGTGCTTTCAGGTGCACAACAATACAGAACATCCAGCGGCTAAGTGGTTACCTTGAGAGCTTGCAAAAAACATAGAAAAGAAACAAAAGCAGCTACATTTTCATTCATTTAAAGTGGATATATTGTGCATACATGAGGCTTAAAACCATTATTTTAATACCTCAGCATTTATATTTTATGTAAAGAAAAGATAGAAAGAAGTGGGAGACTGGGCAGGGTTCCAGATTGGCCAGGACCGCCATCTGTAGGCATCAGTGGGAATTACATGTCAACAGTGTAATCAAGCATTCTATTTCAGCTAACGACGTGCTAGCAAAACAATGGTGCCATGATGAACACACTTGAGGCTCTATTCCACATAGTCGCGCACGCCACGGTCTACATGCACGTATTGACTCTACCCAAAACACACTTCTGTTTCCACTACACAAACACCCGCAGTCGTGGTGGGCGGCGCCCCCACAGAGGAGCACGCTGTACAGATCGTCAATAAAGTTTTGTAAGCCGCAATGAGAACCAATGTGGACAAATGCTGCTTTCTGGTGGGACTTATGGAAAACGTTAAAAGAAACAGCTACATTATGAACTATGAACGCAAGCTATATGCAAATGTTATGCTAGCACCAGCTAAAGTTGCACTAACAGCGGCCTAATGCTAATAACGGCAAAATCCCATTTTAGCACAGCGGTATGACGTTGTGAGGGCTGTCCTCTCTCTCGTTTGCCAATCAGATGCCAGCAGTCTGTTCACGTCACGTTAGTGCGGATTAGTGCACCTGGTCAGACCGGTTTGGCCATGGCCTCCGCTATAGAAAAGCTCGCCAAACCGGGTTGACCAGGCATTGGGCTGATACACACCTGCCTGTGGAAAAGAGACTTTAATAATAATAATAATAATAATGCATTCTATTGCTGCCCGTAGACTGAGGGAAGCGAGGCAACCAGTCTGCGCCATCAGCCCCTCTGACCACCACCACTCACTCACTCACTCACGCATTACATTCACTAGGCTTCCTGGTGTTCCCAAATGGTCTCCCATCCAAGTCCTGCCAGGCCCTTCCCTGCTTAGCTTCCAAGCTCTGACGGGATTGGGCATAGCATAGTATGTGGGAGCGCAGAACAGCTCCGAACAGGTCTTGTGATGGAATTTGGAAATGGGTAGGGCAATTTTGTGTTGCCTCTACGACAAGAAATGATTAAAGTGAACAGTGAACTCAAAACTGTGTGAATGAAGTGAAAGTGAAATGAACAGTTAAAGCTCAAAACGTTGGTCCTCTTTTTTCCCCCTAGTTTTGATTGTCTTTAAATAAGGTGACATAAGCCCATGAAACCCAGAGATGCAGCAGTGTTTGGAGACTAGAATAAAACTAAAAGCCTCAACATGATATAAACAATTATGCCGTAGGAAGCTGACAAATACTCCTCACCCTGGCTCTAAAACTTTCTCTCAAACCTGCCTCATCTTTAACCTCAGTCAGTCAACACCTGTCCTCAAAAACACGGCGCCCTCTCGCCAGATGGACCTCTCCTCTGGACGCTTTAAAAAGCAGGAGGTTTCGAAGGCTGGATGCCCATTACATCTCTCCAGCACCAGATGTTTTTCACAGCCTTTTGATGGCGGTGTTAACTGTGTTCTGACATTGAATGGCCAAGTGCAATTTCAGCTCATAGGTAAAACTGGGCAGTTCAGAGCCGCGCAGTAATTTGTGCCACAGATGGTGAGCCATAATGTTCAGTCATGGGCCGGACATAATATGAACCGGACTGTGAGATGGATGCAGCAGTAAATCTGAACTGCTTTACCAGAAGCATTTCGGATCCACTGACTAAAAGGATCAGCTCTTAGACAAAACGATGTGACTGCAGAGTTGTCTAATTTTTTTTTGTCGTAGGCACTGATCCGTTACCTTCCGTTCGTCTCCCTCTCACAAATTAATGGCAATTTCTATTCACACAATGTAACTGCCATTGCCTATCATGCAGATTGCCCTTCCCCTCTCACAATTCCCACTTTCTCTTCCTCATTAGCTCCTATAGGGGCACATTATGTATCATCGACAGTCCGTGCGGCTGCGTTGACTCCTGTGGCTGTTGTGTGTCTTTGCTCCTGATCAAATGTTTTCTTGACTCGTAAAACTGCTTTTTATATTTCTCTGCTGCGGTGGGTGCTGTTTTGCATCCTAATAGGTTTTGTTGACAGTTTTTGTCTTTGATGGGGACCTATATTTTTTCAGCTATTCGCTGCTTTTGAAAGAATCTTACAAAGTAAAAACCTCTTAAATGTTGAACCTGGTCATTTTTGTTATGGAGGCTGTCAAATCAATCTTGGAGCTTTTATTCCTTTCACAAACGTTTTAAAGGAATAGGCCACCGTTTTTACATACTGAGATATGTTCTTACCTTAGCTTTGACGAGTTCTTTAGGACCTGTCTGATCTTCACCCGTGCCTTCAATCACGTAAACACAGTGCAGACGGCGTTAGCATTTAGCCTCTCCCTCTCTCCACTATAGCTCCAAAACTGTTCAAGATAGAAGCTACCAAGCTCTTCCACGTTTTCCCTATTTAAATATGGTTACGTGAAGTGTTCCACTACAAAGTATAATTACACAAAATTAAACAATGTGGATTTTCTGAGCAGATAAAAGGGGGGACTATATTGTAAGGTGTAATAATACCAGGAGTAGTTCGAAATCCGCGCAGTAATCTTCACTTTACTGCGCAGTAATCTTCACTTTACTGTGCGGATGCCAAATTACTCCTGGTATTATTACGCCTTACAATATAGTCCCCCCTTTTATCCGCTTAGAAAATCCACATTGTTTAATTTTGTGTAATTATACTTTGTAGTGGAACACTTCACGAAACCATATTTAAATAGGGAAAACGTGGAAGAGCTTGGTAGCTTCTATCTTGACCAGTTTTGGAGCTATAGTGGAGAGGGGGAGAGGCTTAATGCTAACGCCGTCTGCGCTGTGTTTACGTGACTGAAGGCACGGGTGAAGATCAGACAGGTCCTAAAGAACTCGTCAAAGCTAAGGTAAGAACATATCTCAGTATGTAAAAACGGTGGCCTATTCCTTTAAGTAGTTTTAACAGAAACTAGAGGCCGACTGATATAGATACAGACGGCATCTCTGGAATCGCCCATATATGGTCATGTTTGAAAACAGTTAAGGGGGAAAACAATTTGGAGAAAAATCTAAACTTTCTCTAATTATTAAAAAAATACTTTAACAAGTGCTAAATTATGAATATAGTTTTCTACTAAAAAAAGATGCAAAGTCATGGAGAGGAGGAAAGTGGTTCAACAGCCCATAAATACATAAATAACGGAGAATGCTAGCATGATGCTTCATTCATGCTAATGCTAACGGCTAGCTAGCACTAGCTATGACTGCCGTTTTTTCACTTCTACTGAACAATCTGCTGTGAGAAAATATCCATATGGGCCCAATTTACACTTGACGTCATTTATGTGTGGTAAATAAGTTCATATTAAACCAGAAAATGGCTAAAAAGAGTGGAAAATTGTTTTTCCCAAAAGATTCTACTTTCCCCCTTGGCAAAGCCACGCCCCCTTCTGTGCCGATGCCGATATATTGGGATGTTAATTGGCCGATGGTGATATGCTTGACCGATATTTTTGACCGATTTTTTAAGCCAATTTTTCCAAATGTCTGGTCTATATCCTGTTAAAACAAATACTTGGCCGCTTCAGCATTGGCCGATTTTATTTTATTACTTTAGGTGGTCCAATCATAGTTTCTGTCCCAGCGTTGATTAGTTGTCGTAGCATTCGCATAATACTAGCCGCGGCATTTTGCGTGGCGATCAAAAATACAATAGTGAAGGTTAAAACTAACTCAGCGATTGAATTCTCCATATTCTACACTTCAAAATGACATGCAGCGTGTCCATATTGACGGAGGTTTAGTGAAACTTGTGTTTCGTTTTAAAGCCCTGACTTTGCTCTTTCCAGTGCAAAAAACAGAAAGTCTCTATCATTTTCGGTCCGATAATTATCGGCTTTTGTCGGCGCTAGATCGTTTGTTTGTTTTGTTTGTTTGTATACTTTATTGTCCCCGTAGGGAAATTTGTTCTCTGCATTTAACCCATCCATTCGATGCCACTGGGGCAACCCGTAAGGAGCAGTGGTCGACGGCCGTGCCGCGCCCGGGGACCCATCTCCATGATGTGGAGCCAGGCTGATGGTCAGAATCACCTGGCTGGAGGATTCACCTATTGCACATGTTTTTAGTGGTAGGGGAAACCGGAGTACCCGGAGGAAACCTACGCAGACACGGGGAGAACATGCAAACTCCACACAGAAAGGCCCCGTCCTGGTGGGAATCGAACCCGGGACCTTCTAGCTGTGAAGCGGAGGCGCTAACCGCTGCGCTACCGTGCCGCCCAATAGCCGTAAAATCCCCAAATATCGACCCGATATATCGGCCTCTAACAATGTTTTAATCATATTGTGCCGTTAAGCTTCTCAAAACCAATCTTACACAGAACTGCACAGAAACAGACCAGAAGAGGACAAATCATGGACAAAGAGAAAAGGCATGTGAAGATCTCAGAGAATGCCTAACACAGTTTAGCTCAGACTTTTCATGCCAAGCAGCATCTAAATCATCTATAGGCTAATTAAAATAAAGGCTAAGTTGGAGCACCATAAAATACCTTCAGCATGCGCCAAATCGAGGTCTGCCATCATCCAAAACAGTGCAGACAGCATCACTTAATATCCACCAAACATAATCGCTTTTGAGGTTTTATGGCTGTTTTCTTCTTGTCGACTCGTGCTAATGTGACCAAACACTAATATCCAGGGGGACACTCAGTGGTGACAGCCTGTTCAGTGTTCTCCCATAGTTGAAGTTGAGAAAGTGTTGATGTAATTACATAATGCTGGACCCACTCGAGACTTGAGCAGTGATTACAGTGTGTATAAAGCGGCAGTGACAGCTCGGCCTGGTACGGGCTGGTTCCTCTCTCCACACCTTCACACAGATCCCAGCAAAACCCACCTCATGCCCAGATGGAGCCTCGCTGTCTGCTGCACGCTTCAGTCCTGGTCTCACATCAAGGACAAGAGGCACATCCCTGTTTTTCCATCTCCAGAGGAGGCATCTGTCATGGAGGAGTTGGGGTAATTGAACAACGGGTCGATGTGCATCTGAATAATGCCCTGCTGGTGCTTCTTCATAATTGCACAAGGAAACAATAAAAAAAGAAAAAGAGGTACAGAGCATTTTAGACTCTAAGCAGACTTCCTCATTGTGTTTGGATCAAAACATCAAAGGAAAACTAAGACGTTTGATTAGTGCGTGAAATACTTTTGACTACTGATTAGATGATACTGTGCTAAAGATCTGATCAAGTTAATCCTAGAATCATACACAGATAAGTGGTGGAGGTTCTATATCATTCTGAAAATTGGAATCTGATTGGCTTTTGACAAGTACAGCTGAATGTGGGTTGGCTTATGGGGATGGAGAGTCCAATCAAAATTCAAGCTTTAACTCATGCAGACGAACTAGGACTTTATTGAGAGGGGCTGGGATTGTGTAGGAGGGTCCCTTAATTTTGTTTTCTAAACTGTTTTTATGCTAAGTTGTGGGGCACCTTGTGCTTTCTGATTGGAAAACTGTCTTGAGAACAAAAACATAAAATCGTCAATGAAGGTTCTTGAGGCGTCTTCTGCACTCTGCAGTTGAAGTGTTGTCTCTCATCCAAAGGCTTCGTCAGCCTTTTCACTTCTGAAACTTAGGGGTGATTTAGGTCGTTAGGACTTCCACCATCCATCCATTCATTTTCTTCCACTTTTCCGTTGCCGGGTCGTGGGGGCAGCCGTTGGAGCTGCCCAAATCACATTGCACCAGCCCCTATGGCTCCTCCTGCAGGTGGGTCCACAGAAGGACGGCCTCACGATTCAAACCGGGCCTGTTGGTCTCTCATCGGGAGCTTCTGAACCGCTCTTTGTCTGACCCGTCACCTAGGACCTGTTTGTCATTGGAGACCCTACCAGGGGCACGAAGCCCCCGACAACAGAGCCCCCAGGATCATTCGGGTGCTCAAACCCCTCCAGCACGTTAAGGTGGCGGTTCCAGGAGGGGAATTTTAAAGACGTAGATTTACAAAGATGTTTACCTACAGGTAAGAATAGTTGTTAATAGAGGGGAGGACTAAGCCAAGCTGTGCTCTATCTGGACTGCGAGCTGAGCTGAACCTTAGTGTTGCTGACGAAGCCTTTTGGATGAGAAGCGAAACATTTGACACTTCAACTACAGTACAGATGATGACTCAAGAACCTTCATTGAAGATGGACAATGCCTGTATGACTGAGAGCCTACACAGACATAAAACAGAAGATGAAAACTTTGTTTGTTTTGTTTAACATCATATAGGCCTATATACTGTATATACAGTACATATATACGCCCCCAGTGGTGGCGCGCAGACAAACCCAACATCTGATCTACGCAATTTCGTTGTTGTCCATCATCATTAGAACCTACAGGTCTCCTGGTGCACGACTCAGCCATGTGTCAGGATCATCAGAAAAGCTGCACTTCATGAACTCATCTTTTTTCACGTTTTCTGTGTCCAGCAACATTTCTCTTGCAAATGTTATATATGTCTGGAACTTTGTGATCTAATGCTAAGTAATATCTGAATGTAACTAGGCCTGTCTCGATAACAACTTTGAAGTTCGATATATTGAAGCAGGAAATTATCACAATAAACAACATTGTTGACTCCAACAATTTTAGATACTGTCAACTCTCAGGCATAAAAATGACAGCAAACCTTTGTTTTAAAAGTGCCTAATCATATCATAACCTATAATACCACAGAAGTGTTACAAGAAAAAATAAGGTTATAATAAGGTACAATGTTATTAGCATTTTCCAAATGCTAATAACATTGTACAGACGATAAATATTGAGCCCAAAAATGCATCGTTAATCTGTTATTTACTAAACGATGAGTCGAGTGGTTATCGTGACAGGCCTAAATGTAGCCTTAACTTTTATATATATTTTTTTAATGTATGAACTTTAACATACACTTTTCCTGGGGTCAACGGTTGAAAACTGTAGCTAATGCTAACACATTTACAGAACGGTTCATGATTAATTTGTAGCCTACTGTCCCTGTTAAATAAACTAATACATAAACATTACAACGTTTATCTGTAAAACCAATATTTGACCTGAACGTTTGCCTCAAATATATGGACACTAATAGGACATGTTTATGACATATTTACAATGATGTCAAACGATGGACGTGAGCCTAATTAAACTGATTAAGCCGTGTAAACGTATACAGCATATAGAGTAACCACTGTCTTGATGTTTTCTGCTCTCTTCTGCCTCATTGCAGTGACACAATGGCCGCTCTAAGTGCTCCAGACCTCTCTGTGTTTTATAGGATTACAGGTTGCAAAATTTAATCTGAGCCTGCGCAAAGGTTAGAAAGCCACAGACAGGAGTCGAGGCACTGTCACTGCGCGGGATGTTTATTGTAAGCGACACAGACGAGGCCCTGCTTCATACCAGAACACACTACTGTACATGCGCTGCGACACATGCTATAGTTCCCCCTATTGATCGTCTGGGAAAAAAGGTTGAGGTCAGCGTATATTTATCTGAATGTCTTTCCTTCTGTCTCGCACACTCCATTTGTCTCTGTCTGACTCGATAGTGCCTACACCTTCCGCTACCCCTCCCCTGACCCGCGCTCCCCTCGCAGTCTTCTTTTGTCTGCCTCTGTGCCCTTCACTCGACATACATAAATCAATCAGTCAATTCCATTTCATTGGGAGCAGGGCCCTGATGGATTTCTGTGCCACTGTCCTGATATAGCCACAGTGTCTGCGCGTTAATTACATTTCAAACGAGCCGATGTGCGTATGAGAGCTGATCTGATTCCACTTCATTTGCAGTGATCGCACAAACAAGAGGAAGCCCGGTGTACAAGCCAGAGACGAATATGTAATGTCCGAGCGTCATTAGGTTTATGTCCTATTTGCTGGAGAAATTAGTGTTCCCCTGAAGAGTCCTACTGAACAGTTGTAAAGAGAGGCAGGAGATGTCTAATGCCAGAGAAGTTTATTTACCATCAGCACTGGACCCAGAGACATGAACTCTTTCTGGTATTAGTCATTCAAGTTTAACGGCTATATTCTTCCACAGGGGTAGGTTTAAAATAGTCCTAAGAGTGGCGTCTAATAGAGAGCCAAGAACGGCAGTACGGCTTGTAAGAGAAAACTTGGCCAAGGCTTCTGTGAGGCAATGTCACGCCAAGGGAAGCAGTGTTTGAAAGTGTTTGTGAGGGGCAAATAAAACAGTAAGATGAGGCCCAGCATAGATGGAGTTATGCATAAGGAATGTCAATAATGGGCAGCGCGAGAGATGTCCTTGGTCAACTGTGAAGAAGCAAAGAAATTCTCTAGCACTACAGAGTCGGATACAGTTGACAATACAGTGTCTGCCTATACAGTGTGTTTTATACTGATATCAAACGAGGATGCTCTAAGGATAGAGTGAAAGTCTCTGGAATGTTGAATTGTTTTTAGACCAGCTCGATGACTGAGATGTTGCACCGTTTTACTATTAAAACAACAAGATTATACAATTGAATTAATTTCTTTGTAACTCTCAAGTCGCCTTTCAATCAAATTCTATCAAATAGGGTTGGAACGATACACTTATGTCACAATCCGATACATATCACGATACTCAGGGGCCGATACGTATTGCGATGCAGTAAGTAATTATGAAAAGTAATATGTTTACCTTAAAATGTGTAAAAAACCGTCATGTGTCCAAAGTTTATAAATCAAATGCCATTTGACATTTATTGAAGTGTTAAGATTGAAAAGTGTGACTGTTACTGGAAAACTGTGTGATTAAAAATGCCTCCAAACACAAGTATTGAAAGTATTGCGAATGCGATACTTGATAAAGTATCAATACACGGTATTGCAGCAAAAAGTATTGTGGTCTGATCCGATATTTTGTCCCAGCCCTAATATCAAAATGTATCATCTACTACTGTATATGGCAAATGCCTACATAAGGACTCAAAGCACTTTATGGCAAGGAACCAATCACCCATTCTCACTTTCATTCATACACCAGTGTATGCAGACCCAAGATATAAGCTGGAAGAGATAACCGGTGTTCCATTCAGCCCCATTCATAGTAATGACCCCGAGTGGTCTGTGAAATTAACATGGCTGCTCAATCTCCTCCTACAAAGCCTGCTCTTTAAAAGGGCAAAAAGGCCTAACCCGGCTAGAGCCTCCACAGAGCTCCAGAACCTGTCAATCATAGATTTAGGCTTAAGCTTTTTATTTCTATTATACACTATATATCCTGGCCATCAAGTGGTGGTATTACAGCGATGGCAGCTCTCCGCCATGCGGACCAAAGAGAGGCACTTTCTCCGCTCATTGATGCAGAGACTGGAGGCAAGGTGGGTGAAGTGTCTTTCCGAAGGACACGAGGACAGTGTGCACCTTCAAGAGGCGGGAACCTCGACCTTCCAATCATGAGACGACCTGCTCTACCATCTGCGCCACTGTCAACCCACTATTGTCTCTGTTTCTTCTATTTCTAAGTTAGTTACAAAGCTGAGAAAACAAATGGTTAGACTTAGTTGATGTCTGTTGTTTAGATGTTGGTGATAAATATCGAGATGCTGAATTTTCCGGCGTTTTCTGCTCACCATCTGAATGAATCAAGACAATTTAGAGACAGATGGCACTTGGAATGAGTGGCAAAAGGTAATTATCACAAATAATAAGAATGGATCGGAATAAGAATGTAAAAGTGAGTGAGCAAGTTTGTCTTTGCACATACTGTAAACAGTTTAATAATGATGATGCTGAAGCCAGAGCCGTCAGCAGGAGGTCTAAAGGAAGACCAAAAATGGCCATGTAATTACGCAGGAGAACATAGTTGGTGCAGCGACGGGAGCAGATCATTAGCAGTGGAAACGTAGAAACCACACTTTCCACACATAAATGCTAAGTGTCATGTGTTTGGGGGAAAATATTTTTGTAGGCACAACATCATCAAGACACATTGGCGGAAAAGCAGCTGATCAAGACTTTCTAAAGAGTAAATGAAGAGTTTCGAGACTGTTTAATCAAAAGTCAAGAAAGTTTAAAAACATGTAAGGCGTAGCGCTGTTTTTTGATTAGCATTGGTTTAATACAAGGACCGAGACGTCGCCCGGCATGGCGCAGCCGGGGCCCCACCCTGGAGCCAGATCTGGGGTTGGGGCCCGAACGCGAGCGTCTGGTGGCCGGGCCTCTGCCCACGGGGCCCGGCCGGGCACAGCCCGAAGGGACGACGTGGGCCCGCCCTCCTGTGGACCCACCACCCGCAGAGGGATCCGTAGGGGTCGGGTGCTAAGAGGACTGGGTGGCAGTCGAGGCCGGGTGCCTCGACGACCTGGTCCACATACACAGCTTCTGGCGTTCGGGACATGGAACGTCACCTCGCTGGGGGGGAAGGAGCCGGAGCTTGTGCGGGAGGTTGAGAGATACCGACTAGATATAGTCGGGCTCACCTCCACGCACAGCTTGGGTTCCGGATCCCAACTCCTGGAGAGAGGCTGGACTCTCCATTTTTCTGGAGTTGCCCGCGGGGAGAGGCAGCGGGCTGGGGTGGGTTTGCTCATATCCCCCCAGCTCAACCGTCACGTGTTGGAGTTCACCCCGGTGGACGAGAGGGTCGCGTCCCTACGCCTTCGGGTCGGGGACAGGTCTCTCACCGTTGTCTCGGCCTACGGGCCCAACATCGGTGCAGAGTACCCGGCCTTCTTGGAGTCCCTGGGAGGGGTACTAGATAGTGCTCCGACTGGGGACTCCATTGTTCTACTGGGGGACTTCAACGCCCACATGGGTAACGACAGTGAGACCTGGGAGGGAGTGATTGGGAGGAACGGCCTCCCCGATCTGAACCCGAGTGGTGTTCTGTTATTGGACTTCTGTGCTAGTCACGGTTTGTCCATAACGAACACCATGTTCGAGCACAAGGGTGTCCATAAGTGCACGTGGCACCAGGACACCCTAGGCAGGAGGTCGATGATCGACTTTGTAGTTGTGTCATCTGACCTCCGGCCGCGTGTCTCGGACACTCGGGTGAAGAGAGGGGCGGAGCTGTCAACTGATCACCACCTGGTGGTGAGCTGGATCCGCTGGCAGGGGAGGAAGCCGGTCAGACCTGGCAGGCCCAAGCGTGTTGTGAGGGTCTGCTGGGAACGACTGGCGGATCCCTCTGTCATTGGGGTCTTCAACTCCCACCTCCGGAAGAGCTTCACCCAGATTCCGGGGGAGGCGGGGGACATGGAGTCCGAGTGGACTCTGTTCTCCTCCTCCATTGTTGATGCGGCTGCTCGCAGTTGTGGCCGTAAGGTCTCTGGTGCCTGTCGCGGCGGCAATCCCCGAACCCGGTGGTGGCGCCCGGAAGTAAGGGATGCCGTCAAGCTGAAGAAGGAGTCCTACCTGGCCTTGTTGGCTTGTGGGACTCCTGAGGCAGCTGAGAGGTACCGGCAGGCCAAGCGTGCTGCAGCTCGTGCGGTCGCAGAGGCAAAAACTCGTGTCTGGGAGGAGTTCGGGGAGGCCATGGAGGAAGACTATCGGTCGGCCTCGAAGAAATTCTGGCAAACCATCCGGCGCCTCAGGAGGGGGAAGCAGTGCTTCACCAACACTGTGTACAGTGCGGGTGGGGGGCTGCTGACCTCGACTGGGGATGTCGTCGGACGGTGGAAGGAGTACTTCGAGGACCTCCTCAACCCCGCCGTCACGTCTTCCGATGAGGAAGCAGAGGCTGGGGACTTGGAGGTGGGCTCGCCCATCACCGGGGCTGAAGTCACCGAGGTGGTGAGAAAGCTCCTCGGTGGCAAGGCTCCGGGGGTGGATGAGATTCGCCCTGAGTACCTTAAGTCTCTGGATGTTGTAGGACTGTCTTGGCTGACACGTCTCTGCAACATCGCGTGGCGGTCGGGGACAGTGCCCCTGGATTGGCAGACCGGGGTGGTGGTCCCTCTCTTTAAGAAGGGGGATCGGAGGGTGTGTTCCAATTACAGAGGAATCACCCTCCTTAGCCTCCCCGGTAAGGTCTACTCCAGGGTGCTGGAGAGGAGGATCCGGCCGATGGTTGAACCTCGGATTCAGGAGGAACAATGCGGTTTTCGTCCTGGTCGTGGCACACTGGACCAGCTCTATACCCTCCGTCGGGTGCTCGAGGGTTCGTGGGAGTTCGCCCAACCAGTCCACATGTGTTTTGTGGACTTGGAGAAAGCGTTCGACCGCGTCCCTCGTGGTGCCCTGTGGGGGGTGCTCCGGGAGTATGGGGTCCGGGGCCCTCTGCTAAGGGCTGTCCGTTCCCTGTATGACCGCAGCAGGAGCTTGGTTCGCATTGCCGGCAGTAAGTCAGACCTGTTCCCGGTGCGTGTTGGTCTCCGCCAGGGCTGCCCTTTGTCACCGGTTCTGTTCATTACTTTTATGGACAGAATTTCTCGGCGCAGCCAGGGGCCGGAGGGTGTCCGGTTTGGGAGCCTCAGAGTCTCATCTCTGCTGTTTGCAGATGATGTTGTTCTGTTGGCTTCAACAAACCAGGACCTTCAGCACGCACTGGGGCGGTTTGCAGCCGAGTGTGTAGCGGCCGGGATGAGGATCAGCACCTCCAAATCCGAGGCCATGGTTCTCCACCGGAAAAAGGTGGTTTCCCCTCTCCAGGTCGGTGGGGAGTCCTTACCTCAAGTGGAGGAGTTCAAGTATCTCGGGGTCTTGTTCACGAGTGAGGGACGGATGGAGCGTGAGATCGACAGACGGATCGGTGCAGCGTCAGCAGTGATGCGGTCGCTTTATCGGTCTGTCGTGGTGAAGAGGGAGCTGAGTCGGGGGGCAAAGCTCTCGATTTACCGATCGATCTACGTTCCCACCCTCACCTATGGTCATGAGATTTGGGTAATGACCGAAAGGACAAGATCGCGAATACAAGCGGCCGAAATGAGTTTCCTTCGCAGGGTGGCTGGGCGCACCCTCCGAGATCGGGTGAGGAGCTCAGTTACCCGGGAGGAGCTCGGAGTAGAGTCGCTGCTCCTCCACGTCGAAAGGAGCCAGCTGAGGTGGCTCGGGCATCTGTTTCGGATGCCTCCTGGTCGCCTCCCGCGGGAGGTGTTCCAGGCATGTCCTAGTGGGACAAGGCCTCGTGGAAGACCCAGGACACGGTGGTGGGACTATGTCTCCGAGCTGGCCTGGTGTCGCCTCGGGGTCCCCCCAGAACAGCTGGAGGAGGTGTGTGTGGATCGGGAAGTTTGGGCATCTCTGCTGAGACTGCTGCCCCCGCGACCCGGCCCCGGATAAAGCGGAAGAAAATGGATGGATGGATGGATGGATGGTTTAATACTATCAAGTGTATCAGCAAATTAAAGATGAAGTTATAAATGGTTAAAGTGGTTATGGTGAACTTTATTGTCCCCGTAGGGAGCAAATATAGGGAAAGTTGAGCGCAACAACAGGTCCACTACTAACATTATTTGTAAATGTAAACCACATGGCTCAGTTGCATAGATACAGACGGCATCTCTGGAATTGCCCATATATGGTCACGTTTGAAAACAGTTGAGGGGGGAAACAATTTGGAGAAAAATATAAAGTTTCTCTAATTATTCAAAAAAACACTATAACTAATGCTGAATTATGAATATAGTTTTCTACTAAATAAAGATTCAAAGACATGGAGAGGAGCAAAGTGGTTCAACAGCCCATAAATACATAAAAAACGGAGAATGCTAACATGATGCTTCATGTTAGCATCGTGCTAACGCTATCGCTAGCTACAACTGCCGTTTTTTGGGGTTTTTTTTTGCTTCTACTGAACAATCTGCTGTGAATAAACATCCATATGGACCCGATTTAGACTTGACTTTATTTGTGTGTGATAAATAAGTTTATATTTCGCCAGAAAATGGCTAAAAAGAGTGAAAAATTGTGTTTCCCAAAAGATTCTGTTTTCCCCCTCGACGAGGCCACACCCCTTCTATGACGCAATGTCGTCTGTATCTATTGGAGAAACCAAACAACAACTGCACAAGAGGCTCTACCAACATCAGAAAGAAAGCTCTAGCCACAGTGGGGTTGAATTAGCAATTTTTGTAAGAAACAAAAACCTTCAAGATAAGATAAGATAAGATAAGATAAACCTTTATTGATCTCACAAAAGAGAAATTCACTTGTTACAGTCGGCGTTACTTCCAGATCCAGTCGTTCCCGTCTGTACAGCAGAACCCCCACACCCTGAAGTCACGGCGTAATCACAGCATTTATTCCTGAACTTCAATTTTCTCCATCTGAGTTCAAGTTGTTTTTTCTTTACCCTTATGTAGTTTTATGAGTTAAGATGGTTAACGTCTCTATACACTTTTAAATATGTGTGTGTTGTACAGTAACACGTGGCTCTCTGATTCATAGCCTAGACCAGTACCTGAATGTTAACGCTTCCCCCTCGCAGATGTAGCTGATAGCTGATCAATAACGCCAGACTCAATCAATCACTGTGCCTCAGAGCTGCGGGCCTGATTCGTCCTCCCCTGTCTCTGCCATTTGTCTCTCCATCTGATAGCTTCACTGCATCTCATGTGCCCTTTCCTCATGTCCTCATACCCTCTGTCAGTGATTTATATGTGTGTCTCAAAGGACGCCACAAGTTCATTTGCTTTACTATAGGTTTCATATTCAGATTTTTTTGCTGCCGAGATGAAAACATAAATGCGTTAAAAATAGAAGCACTTATTTCACAATGAGAAAAGTTGGGTAGATCATTTAATTAAAACACATTTATTACAAGGTCCATAAAGACAGAGACAGTTCCACCGTGTATGCAGAATATAGGTATAGCCGTAAAGGAACATTTTATCCCATAGAGCTACATTAAAAACTTGCTAATTTCAACATAGTAAAATTTTATTCATACAATGACATACAGTACATTTCCCACCCAATTGGCAGCTCGTGGATTGTGAGGCTTTTGCATTTTTATTTTCTCATTTTACTCCTCTTTGCAGCCACTTCACATGTGCAATGAACTGTGAACGGAAAATCTGTACCCTCAATTTCAAATATATTCATGGTCATTTACCCTCTCAAGCACACATGTATGCAATAAAGGCAGAGCAGCATTGTCATAAACGAAACACGCAGCGACATTCAATGTCATTATCACTTAAGGCGAGAAAAGGCTTGGCACTGTTGACTGCAATACTAATGGAAGTGAAGCCCATATAGGAGCACACTGAAACTATAAACAACATGAGGCTACTTTTAAAGATCCTTTTCAAGATGCTGCTCAAGACTTAAGGCTATAGGCTTAGTGAGGCAAACAATGTCACCTAATGACTATGTAAGAGCAAAAATGTGTTTTAAATGTGTTCAAGGCCAATCAGTGATAAAAAATTTTTTAAAAATCCAACACAGAAAATGCATAATGGAACATGGCCAGGAATCACTGACATTTGACCAAGAAAATGATCACATCTGTGAATCAACAAAGCTGAGAAACTAGTGCGTTAGTGAACTAGTTTTCCTTTTGCTATTCCCCAAGCACTGTCAGACTGTCAGAAGCTTTTACTTATGTCCAGTTTGGTGCACCCTCTGCTGACCAAATACAGTCATTGCACCTACTGAAATTACGTTTCTACCATAGTATACATCCATTTCTACTATAATAATATACAAATAAAATAATTTCTCCCTTAGGCTAGGCAACAAATGCAACCAAAATGCAATGTCTACTCGATTTAAGAAGGAAGTTATTTTCTCCCCTCAAAAGGCCAGCTTGACAAACAAAGAGATGAGATTGTTTTCCCCAAAAGCCATAAAAAACCTTTATACTCATTGGTCAAATTCATGGTAATGGCTGCTGAACAACAACTACATTTTTTTAATTAATGAAGGCAAGAGTTAAAGCCATAAGATGATGATGACGACGATCACGCCAAATCACCGACAGGGGGCAGACAGGGGCGCGTTTGTTTGGATGACGAACACGCGAAGAAGAGAAAGCGGAAGAGACGTGGCACAAAAACAGAAGAAGGAAGAGGAACGGCTAATATCGCCACTGACAGTTGCTTCAGCTGCAAATAGCAAACAAAAAGCACAAATGACACAGTTGATGCATTTTGTTGGACGGACTGGTCTCGACTAAAGTCTTGATTTCGTGAAAGAGAGGTACCGTTTCGTGTTTTTGAAGTAGCTTGATGTTAAAGGCTAATTACCTTGCAATTTTAAATTCATGGGACAACTTTGCGTTACTGTTGTCTGTAAAGTAAGTCTGTTAATAGGTGCTCAGCTTAGAAAGAAAGCAGTATATTAGTCAGAAAGCAAATATCCAGAATTAGTCAAGACAATGGACTTGGCGTCATACAGCTTTGATTAGGAGATCAAAATATGACAGTAATATCACGGTGCTTCTGTTCATGCTTGTGTCTCGTAGGCCTTTAACTGTACCTGATCACGTCACTAACATCATGTGAATGCATCGTTTTGCTCTTATTGCAGCATACGTCGCTATGGGGCTCTGCAAATGTCCGAAAAGGAAAGTGACCAATTTATTTTGCTTTGAGCACCGGGTAAATGTGTGTGAACATTGTCTGGTCTCAAACCATAACAAGGTGAGTGTATTTTTTACGAGTTTAAGTGTAAATCACTTGTAATCTCGACTGGATGTTATTGTTATATCAACATACTTTGTTCTTTAGTGTATTGTGCAGTCATATCTGCAATGGCTGCAGGACAGCGACTACAATCCCAACTGCACTCTTTGTGACACTCCACTGACGTCTCAAGACACTGTCAGACTGGTTTGCTATGGTAAGTTTAAGTGAAGAGAAACAGGTTTTGTGTCCTCTCTCTCCCTGCAGACATGCTGTGGAAGGTTGCCTTATTTCCATGCGTGCTCACCACATATAACGTGAATCATATTTTATTGATTTATTTCCTAACAGATCTATTCCATTGGGCCTGTCTCAATAATTTGGCCTCCCGGCTGCCCCTCCACACTGCTCCTGCAGGATATCAATGCCCCTCTTGCCAAGGCCCATTATTTCCCCCGTCAAACTTGGCCAGTCCTATTGCAGATTTGTTGAAGGAACAGCTATCATCTGTGAATTGGGCGAGGGCAGGTTTAGGTCTACCTCTGGTAATGATTTATTTATTTATTTTCTCCTTTTTTACATAAATAAATGGCTTATTTGAGTATTAACAAAATGTAATTTCTGACAGATAGAAGAGCCCCTGTTGGATCTGGAAGAGACCAAAGCTTCTGATGTAACAGATTACACTGACTGGTCAACTTTTGAAGGTGAGGTAAAAGGCTGAATATACCACACTCTCAGTCTCTTCGCTTGCTTTTGTGTTTTTTACATATGTTTTTTTTTTTTATTGTTCTGACTGTGACACAGCTCGGGAACAAAGCGAAACATATCCAAGTCACTCATACAACACCAATCTTAGCCCTCCAACAAATTCCATCTCTACCACGACGCAAGAGGACCCTGGAGACTCTCAGAAAAACGGGGAACCAACTATTAAAGAACATGCTGTTGTAAACTTTAATACAGCCAGTATAAATGACACACTCACGATACATGCAGGTAATGGACCGTGAGGTGCTGCATCACTGGATCTGTGACTGTTTCGCCATAATAATATCATTATTGTATGATTATTATTTCAGCTTCATCACCAAGAAAGGTCTATGACACACGGGACACTGGCCACAGCTCGGTCACGCAAATAGACTTTGATGATGACAAGTACAGACGGAGACCAGCTCTTGGTTGGTTTGCACAAGTTCTCAAGTTAGTACTGGATTTTAAATGTCACTTGATCTCTTTCAACTTGAAAATTCGAAGTATTTATTTATTTATTGTCTTCACATTTAGGAATCGCTCTGGAGGAAAACGTTCATCTCTGACATGGAAGCAACGGATGTTCATGTTCCTTTTGGTTGGAGTTCTGGGATTTTTTACTCTGATTATCATCATGGCGAAACTTGGACGTGCGTCAGCTGGTTCAGACCCAAATTTAGATCCTCTTCTGAATCCTAACATTCGTGTCGGGAAATACTGAAAACAAGCATTGCTTACTTTGCTATTGCACAACCTGAGATTGTGTAGACTGTGAAGTGATTTTAACCTAGTTGGCCCAACAGAGGGAGCTGATTAATCATCTTGAATGGAAAGAGATATGGGACCTTTTCGGTGTGGAAGCAATGCTGCCTTTGTTAAGAAACAAAAACAGGAAACATTTATTATTGCTTCGATTACTGATTTAAAATGAGCGGTGGGTATTTATTTTTGCTGTGCCAGAAAACATGCTTTAATTTTCTGTAGTTGTGCGAAAGTGCGTGTACAACGACTGGAAGCATCTTTGTATAAAGTTAACAAGTTACATTCTCACATTTATAGTATGAATGATGTCATAGTTGTGTGGATATTTTATTTTGGCTTGTTCAGAGTTAATACTAATAATTACCAAACTAAAACCGACTGCATTTATTTTAAACTAGGTGCAATTGCAAATGTATTTTTTCGGATACATTTCCCCCACTTTACATTAAATTGTAAAAATAATATTGTTTTGACTGCTGTTTGTCTGTTTATTATAATAATAGATACTGTGTGAATTATAGCTTTGGGTCCCAAAATGTTTGGTGTGCTTATTAAGTGTTAATAAGGTATTAATAAGCATTAATAATATGCTTGTAAAGTGTTAACACACTTATACCTTTATCTGTTATACAAATAGGCCATTAATAATACGCTTATTCATAGCCTTTAACATAACCCTGACCTTAACCCTTACACCCTAAAATGATTACTAATGGTTATTAATACTTAATGAGAACACCTTAATCTAAAGCGATACCAACTGTTTTTGCTTGAAGCCTCCCATCCTTGTGCAAGAGACAAACGGGCCCCCCAGTCCAAAACCACAGCCCCTCCAAATGCATTAAAACATCAAAATAATGGCCTAATTAGCCATTTTATTATAAGCAAGGTTAATTTGGACCGTTTAGTCCTTTCATAGTCATATGTGATGACAATGTACCTTTTAATTTGCTCAAATAATGTCTTCTGATGCAGACAAAGCTTTAGGCAACCCTCCCTGAATCATTAAAACCAATACACATTATACAATGTTCTATTAGGACTTGCGAGTAGTTGTACATTTCCAAATACATGTATGCAGGCACATGCATACTGGCCAAAACATGCACAATAGGCCAGATCCTTCATCCCACAATATGCTTTAAGATGTGGGTTTGTGTCCATGAAAGCTTGTCCACTGCTACTGACTGCCCCGGCAGCATTGAAAGATGGTTGAAATGCAGAGGACAAATTTCCCTATGGGGACAAAAATGCTACTAAACATTTACATTGATGCTATAGCTAACTCCGAGATGTTAATTATGTAACTTCACATGCTGTGTGTGGGAATCCTGGTAATAACCCTCACAAAACGTCACGGGTCAGCTCCTGGTCATGTGTGGCATGTTTCCACTGAACTTGCCAAGCTGTGACCGTAGTGACGGATGACATTGGCTCTCAGGGTTTCACATTGATGTGGGGAAAGCAGCCCAAGGCAACAACAATCACACGCCTTTAAAAACCTGATTAAAGAAAACATGGGATATATATGTCCGCCATAGATTTAGATATGTAGATATTTTGTAGATGATTTCACTGTTGTTTTACTTTGACATCGGATAGTTTTACATGTGTTTGTTTCTACATCGGAAGTCAATGTCCAGTAAGTTTCATTGCCTGTGAGTTATTAGAATGACTATTGCTCTGACATAATAGGAGCACTCTGATCAATAATGATTGTTGGTACGACAGGAATTCATTGCAGCAGCAGTGGTCAGTATTTCCTCATTGCCCCTGGACAAAGACAAAATATGGACTGAAACATGTACATAGTATTACACTGCAAAAAGTGTGAAGTGTGTGAGTGAAATTTGTCTTTGGTTTGAGACTTTGAGACTTTCAAGAAATCTGTCCACGGGACAAGAAATTAAACTTAAATTAAGATAAAACACCTGCAACAGTCTTATATCAAGAAAATAAAAACACATTAAGCGTAAATATCTTGCTACATGGACAGATTTCATGAAATGAGACTTTCAAATGAAGGACGTACTTCATTCTTCTATTTCAACAAAGTGTTACTTCTTTCAAGATTACTTTTTGTAATTGTAAAACTTTCAAAAGTTGCTATAGTTTTCTTAAAGTTCCCTGTAAGTGGCACAGAAACGTCTTGAATGTCACTTTTGTACATTCTTAAACACTTTCTCTTAATCATTTTTATAGAAAAATATGCGGCAAAAATATTGAGGTTGTAATCGTTTTTAAAATAATTATATGCTTGGTGTGCAAATGAAAAAAATGTATTCAGAAGGTTAAAGCCACTGCACTGTATGTCTGTCTGACATTGGATGATCTATTGAGCGCATATCAATAACTGTGTGAGTTTCATTGATGGTTGTGGTGCTGTTTAAAAAGGGGACGACAGACAGATCATCAGTCGTGTCTGCTACAAAACACCAATGAACAGCTCTCCCACATCAGTGAGATCTTCATAAAAGTAAGTACTTGGTTATATTGTATGGTTATTTCACTTTACTCTCCTGACGTGCCTTAATTTCAAATCCATAGTCGATTTGCCGCACTGCTTTTGTAGAAGTTGACCCTACCCGACTTAACAGTGTTACTTTTTTTTGCAATTTACAGCGTACGCTAAAGGCAGAAGCCACGCAAGATGGATAAACATTTCAAACAACCTCCACTGAATACGAAAACGAGCAAGGGTCAGAAGAATGATG
Organism: Gobius niger; assembly: GCF_951799975.1. Classification (NCBI taxonomy): domain Eukaryota; kingdom Metazoa; phylum Chordata; class Actinopteri; order Gobiiformes; family Gobiidae; genus Gobius; species Gobius niger. The sequence goes on from NC_136862.1 coordinate 13,996,635, forward strand.
TCTGGGACCAGCAGAGACGGCCTCCACAAGTCAAGAACCACAATCAGAACCATAACCGCAACCATCACTCAGATGACAACGACAGCCATGAGGACAATGGGTGAGAACAAGCCTTGTTTTCTCAACATCAGCCGCCAAGCTAATCTTGTGTTGACGTGTTTCTTGTCTTTTCTTTCTTTTACAGCACTTATTCAACCATAGAAGACAGTGTTTTTCATGATCCCCCTCATGACAGCCGGCACCATCCCCGCAACTGCCACAAGCAAAACCATCACAGTCTTTCCACCTCAAGCACATCAATCACATCGTCATCGCCATCTTCGTCTTCTTTCTCTTCTTCTTCTTCTTCCTCATTTTCATCTTCATCTTCCTCATCCAGGACCTCCTCTGCTTCCTCCAGCTCCTCATCTGGCTCATCCGACAGTGAAAGGTCAAACCCAAGGAGCAAACCGCAGCATTCCCGCTCATGCAACGACATCTCGAGGAAAACCAAATATTTGGATGAGGGTGATGACACGGCCCCATTGTTGGAGGGGGATGATAATTTGAACAGAAAAACAAAACACGGCACAACCCCTCGGAGTGCTCAGTCCCACGGCAAACACATAATTGACGATGGAAGCGTTCGAAAGGCTAAATCAATGGAGGCCCTTCCTAGACCGAAGCAAAAAGAAGAAGAAAAGAGAAAAAATGAAGCCAGGAAAAATATTGTCAAGGAAAAGATAAAGTTCTCTGCATTTCTTAACGAGGTTACCCGACATGTGCTTAGTCCAATGAGGCTCACAACCCTCGGAGTGACTAATGCTCAAAGGCCCACCAGCCCAGGACAGGCTTCTGGGAGGTCTACAAAATCTGTAAACAGTACGGTGAAACAAGAGCAACAGAAACAGGGCAGTGTGGATTCAGCGAGCTCAGGCAGACGCTCACGTGGCAGCAGTAAGCATTCACACTCTCGGCAAAGGCACTACAGCCACCGCACGGAGGGCTCGCCAGATCGAAAGACAAGACGCAGTTTCAAAAGGCATCACTCGTGGTCTTATCGCGAACGCTCCTGCTCACCATCAAGCAAGCACCATCATCATTACCATCATCATCATCGCCGGCATGGCAGCCCAAGTTATGAGAAAGATCACCAGCATCACCGTAACTGTGGACGTCATCATAGTCCGACGAACTACCACCATGACCACGGCAAAACTAGTCATCACCAAAACAAGCATTATGACGACGACCATGACGATCATCATCACAGTGCACCTCGTTATTACAAAGACCAGAGTGCGCCTGAGCATGGCTACAATGGATACCACCGTAAATCTCATCATAGTGAGCAAAGAGACACTCGTCACTTAAGGGAGCGTTCAACATCACCCTATCACCATAGACACCGCAATGACCCTGGTGATTACAATAAAGGAAGTACTAACGACAATCACCATGGAGATCACCACGATCCAGGCTATTACCACAATGAGCGAGACCCTCAGCATGTGGCACACCATAAAGACCATCATCACAGTGAACCTCGTCATCATCACGCTCATGGTCATCACCAGCATCAGCACCGAGAACCTCGCCACCAGAGTGAACGTTACCATGGGCACCACTCGAGAAAACACCACCCTGGCACTGAGTGTTGTCAAGGACACCACCATGATCACAATCTTTATCACAACAGTGAGTCCATGCATCACCACAGCCATAAGGACCACCATGCACCACAACATCATGATCACCAAGAGGACCATCACAGCGAGCCCAATCATTACCATCGAGACCATCACAATAGTCCGTACCATCACCATGGAGACCATCACAACGAGCCCCATCATCACCACGGAGATAATCACGATGATCCCCATCATCACCACGGAGATAATCACGATGAGCCCCATCATCGTCATGGAGACCATCACTTTGAGCCCCATCATCACCACAGAGATAATCACGATGAGCCCCATCATCACCACGGAGATAATCACGATGAGCACCATCATCATCATGGAGACCACCACAACGAGCCCCATCATCACCATGGAGACCATCACAGTGAACCCCATCATCACCAAGGAGATAATCACGATGAACCCCATCGTCGTCATGGAGACCACCGCAACGAGTCCCATAATCAACATGGAGACCATCACAGTGAACCCCATCATCACCAAGGAGACCATCATGATGAGCCCCATCATCGTCATGGAGACCACCGCAACGAGCCCCATCATCGTCATGGAGACCATCACAATGAGCCCCATAATTACCATGGTGACCGTCACAATGAGTCTCATAATCACCGTGGAGACCATTACAATGAGCCCCATCATTACCATGGTGACCATCAGAGTGAGCCCCATCATCACCGTGGAGACCATCACAATGAGCCTCATCATTACCATGGTGACCATCACAGTGAGCCCCATCATCGTCATAAAGATCATCATCATGAACTTGATGCCTGCCTCCAGAAACACCTTGAAGGCCATTCTAAGTCAAACTTTGGTTCCAGATCGCCTCAGGTCCATTCCAAAACAAACCAGAGTCACACTGACCATGAGCGTCACGGAAAACCAATAGACAAGACCCTGGAATCTCTTCAGGATTTGACAAGTCAGAACGAGGAACAGACGAGCTTCACCGGCCCATTACGTAAAGTATGACGTGCCTGATTCCAGTCAAACGTTGCATGAAAACTTAATTGCATTGTTATGTAATGTGTTCCACTGCCAACCAACTGATTAGTGCAGCACAATGACTTAGACATAATTAATTCATTGATCATTTCTAATTTAAATTACAACCCAACAACGTGTTATGTAATAGATAATTGAAAAAGGCTGTATTTACTTTTTGCTAACATTTTTATCTCTTTGCTCAATACAGGAAAATGCAGATGGCATGGGTAGAATAATGTAAGTTATTTACACTATAATTCATCGATTCATTGAAGCTAATTATTAAAAAGGTTATTGTACAATAAATATGAATAGGGGACTATAGATGAATATTAGTCTTGAATTTGCAGTGTCCTATTTTCATTATATTAATGAATCTACTGTAACCCCCACAGAATAGTACAAGAACAAAATGAAGGGCTGCAGCAAAGTCTGCTGAAAACAGCGGTGAGAGTGGAGTGCTTGGGAGAGGAATTCATGAGCAGTCGCAACTGTTTGGAGTCAGAGCTGCAGAGGACACGCTTGGAGCTCAGCAGCCTCACTGAGAGGTTTAAAAGGTACAGGCAAAAACACAACAAATGTCATTGTCAGTCTGAAGGTAACATCAACTTGGTCATGTCTTTCTAGATTACATGACAACTGCTCCTCCACACAACAAACAAACAGCCTGCTGGAACATAAACTTCATTTGGTGGTAAACAAGTACATGCATGTGTATAAACCACTGCACATGGCAACACCTTTTAATTAACTTGTTTTGAAACAGGCTCAGAGCATGGAAGGGGAACGCGAGAGGCTAAACCAGCGCATTTCAGCTTTGACAGAGAAACTGGCTGATGCAAAGTTTGTCAACAGTGTGGACACGAACAATGTAAGATCCTCGCGCATGCTTTCAGAGACCTATTACCTATTATAAAAAGTAATGCAGGTAAGAACCTAACATTTAACAACAGACTGGTCTCCATTTGAGTAGAGGAGCACAATATAGACACAATCTGAAAGGTTCTGGTCCAAAATGGGTTCTTTCATTGCAACACAAACAGCACTTATTGACTAAATGTTAACCTTTTGCCACAAAATCCAAAAGGTATCTCCGTGAAATCTGCATACAGTGCCTCACTCAAACCAGGCCATAAACACTGTGTACTTTGATTTCACCAGGTAGTGCAACATCAGGTCGATTCTGGCGTCCCTCCCATCACCCCTCCTCCAGCTCAGTTCATGGACAATTTCGCCTATGCCAAAGACAAAGCCGCTGGACAGGAGCAGTCTCTAGGGTCAGTCCCGGAGGAGGAGGAGTCAGACTGGTCAGAAATCGGCGAGGAAACACCAAGATTTGTACTAACAGGTCTCAACCGCGGCCAGGTGTGGAGACGCCGACAGAGTGATATCGATAAAGCCGACGAGCCTGGAAGTGAAGGAGTATTCAGGCCGCACTCGCCACGACCAACGCCTGTACCTCACTTACAGCTTTCAGTCCACGATGAGCTCCTGCCGTTTGCCCCAAATGATCTTTCCGACATTGCAACATGTGAGAGCTCTTATACGTTTGCTGCAAGTCCAAGTCTTGGGTCCGCTGTTCTTTTCCGATCTGCAAGCTTGGAGGACATCCCCCTGGCCCGTCACTCTATGCACAAGGAGCTCCAGGGCACTGAGGCCATGATGGACCTGCATCACTCAGGAGCAGGGGCTGTCCATGACATAGAAAATGAGATCATCCATCACCTTAGGACCAACAGGGAGTCTGACATGGATGCCGCCATGTCCAATCTGCAGTCAGCTGAACGCATCCTGAACCACCTTATATCGGAAACACACCACAGTGAGGGGAAAGGTGAAGGCAGGGCTGAGGTGCAGGGCTGGTCTGAAGGAATACCCGATGACTTGCTCAAAGGGGAGCGTACAAAGCTGTAACTCTACACTGTGCCCAAATGGCCCAAAGTGAATATAATACCCAACACTGAAATCAAAATAAGATCATGTAACTGTATGTGTAAATGCATTTAGAGGCTAAACATTTAGTTTTAAATATTAAGTCTATTTATTCTTAGAAATTCTTGCCTGCGAAAAGCTTCTACACACCATTGTTGTTATTTTTAGTTGACAGATATTTGCCAATTGTAAACAACCTTCCTTTGTCTTTTCCATCCAGATATACATGTAAATCTTTAGTGTGAAAATTTAACTAATACAAATGAATGAAAATAAAATGACGTTGCATAAATATAAATAAAAGTAAAGTATGCAGTATTAAAAAATGCAATGAATGTGCTGTCTGTAAATATTAAGTCTAGATTAGAGCATAGAAAATTTAGCTAAGATGTAGTTTGTTGTCAGTGTTACTAATAAAGAGAACAATATTTACTTGGTGTCTTTTGTGTCTTTTGCCGTGTTGCTGTTACGAAACTATATTATACAGCTACTATATTAATATATTACTATTACTACTACTCAGACAATGATAGGAGTCAAAATAACATGTTCACAGTGAAAGAGTCACCAGGTATATGAAGCATATTCCCATCATGCAATTCACGATACTTGTATGTGTAAATGTCACTATTAATTAGGTTTGTCCTGTCCCTGTGTGCATGAGTGATGGCTGCTGAGCAGACATTGGCCTGAATTGATCGGACCTGTTTAATAGGATAGGAAGGCATTAGCCCTAAGATGTGCACCTCAGCCAAGTTCACCAAATCCACTGCGCGGTGGATTTGGTGAACTTGGATGGTGTACAGTGGTTGCTGGGAATAATTCGTATTTTTCGCCACTTTTTTGGGGAAACAAATAAGGTAATATAACAATAGATGTTCTATATCTTTCATTGTTTATTACATATTGTTTATTAGATGCTCAAATTTGGCATCTAGTATGTAATAAACAATAATGCTTGTAACTTTTACTTTTTGAGGCACATTCCTCTGTTTAAATAACAACAATTTATCTGTATTTTCAGAAAAGGGGTTAGGTTGCCCCTTCTTATTTTGTTGCTCTCCTTCCCCTCTTCCCCCCGTGAGACTCGGATCTCCTGACTTCAGCAATCATGGTGGTGATGAAGATGAAGTTTCCCTTTCAGAAAAGGGTGAAGCTGGCCCAGGGACTGTGGCTCCTGTCATGGTGTGCCACAGTGGCCGGGGCCATTACCTTCACCCTGGGATGCATCCTCAAGACAGAACTACGCAGGAGGGGAGAGGTACAAACCCTCTAAAAAGCAGAATAGTATCATTTAGTTATCACTAAGTTATAATGAAGTCATTTGAATTTGTTAAAATCTAAATTAAAAATCTAACAAAAGTGGTTACATTTGAACAAAGTATTACAGATTTGCTGTGAATTTGTTTTTTTAACTTGACAATACGGACCATAATACATGCAAAACATAGAAAAAAAGCTAAATTTTTCTGTCAGTGCTGCAGAGAAAATGTAACAATGAACTAAAATGGCCTTTACAAATCTCAATTCATTGTGGCCCAATTTAGATGCTCATTAATACTAATCAGGCTTAATCTAAATCTGAACACAAGGCAGTGACAATACAACAGGAGTCCATCTGGCCTAAATCTCATTTATGTTTTTACAAAAACATGTTTTTAAATGCACCCTTCAAATTTGTTTTAATTGTTACAATGATTATAATGGTTCCTTGATCTGATCGTTATATATTTAGTACTTAAATGCTCAGATGAACAGTACACCACTTTGTTCCATACGTATAATGTTTGTTGGTGCAGTTTACCTTTTAAATGGACTGATTAGTTTAGAATCCAGAGCTGGTCAAAGAAAAGCACACAGTGCATTACCTCCAAGAAAAAACTCACAGTCAGCCAAATGCGCACAGCACAATATCCATCAGTCTTTGAGGCTACAAGTACTTATAAACTGCAGTTAGAAACACAAAAAGATGAAGACGTTTTTATATAATGTTTTAGGTGTTATCAACATCAGAAAACATTTAACTCTAATGCATAGATAATGAAATCCAAAGTCTTCCTTTAACTTTTTAAATAAATAAATCTCATCCTTTTTCAAAGCTAAAAGTTTTGCAAAATATAGTATACAAACTGTTGTGATGCTTTTAGGTAATGGACAACACCGACATACACATCGTACCCAACACTCTCATGATCGTGGGTCTGGCCTCTTTGGGAATCAACTACTTTGCTGGAAAGATTGGTCAAGATGCTCTGGACGCCGGCAAATTTCCGCGCTGGAAGAGTTTATTGAAGCCCTACTTTGCAATCTCCTCCTTTTTCACCGTTCTCATGCTGCTGGCCGTCATTATGAGCTACGCCATGAAGGGCAGCCTGGAGTCCTCACTAAAGGTGGGCCTGAGAAACGGCATCCGCTTCTACAAAGACACAGACACCCCGGGGCGCTGTTTTCAAAAGCAGAATATCGATCGGCTGCAGATGGAGTTCCAGTGTTGCGGAAACAATGACTTCAGGGACTGGTTTGAAGTGCAATGGATCAGCAACCGCTACCTGGATTTCAGCACAAAAGAAGTCAAAGAGTAAGCTGTTAAAAATAGCTCTTGTGTTTCCTTTGATTTCATTTGCCATTTTGACCTCGTTCTTCTTGTCTGCTCCTCCCTTAAGCCGAATCAAGAGCAATGTGGATGGCCGGTACTTGGTAGATGGAGTCCCTTTCAGTTGCTGTAACCCCAGTTCTCCAAGACCGTGCATTCAGTATCAACTTATGAACAATTCAGCCCACTATAACTACGACTACCAGACAGAGGAACTCAATATCTTCATTCGCGGCTGCAGGGAGGCCCTCGTCAACTACTACATGGGCCTGATGAACACTATTGGCGCAGGAGTGCTTTCTGTGTTCCTATTACAGGTATAATAATGAAGAACCCATTGCTGTATGTGCTTTTTAAGTGTATTCACCTTATATCTCGATTCTTCAGGGCTCTGTGTTGGTGAGTTTGCGGTTCTTGCAGACTGCGATGGAGGCGCTCGCAGGCAATGAGAACACAGAGGTAGAGACGGAGGGCTACCTGCTGGAGAAGGGGGTGAAGGACACCATCATGGAGTACCTGGACCCAGTACTGAGCTTCCTCCTCCTCAAAAACCAGGTTCAGGATGGTGCTGAGACAGGCCCTGACAACGCCTAAACAACACACAGGAAACACACACACACACACACACACACACACACACACACACACACACACACACACACACACACACACACACACAAGGAAACTAATGGTAAATTATTCCACATTAATCGTGACGTAAGGACAGTGACTAACAGTGTGTGTGCGTGGTGATTGCAATAAAAATACGAGATTCATTACTATGACATAAAACCTTATATGGAAATTAAAACATTAGATTTTTCTGTCCTGTGAAGATGTATTCTGTACATTTTTTATAATTTGCATATCCTATAAAGATACATAAAATTACACTTCAATGTTTTTTTTTTTGTCTACAGCCATAAAATCGCTTAATGTAACATATGCTTTGGAAATACCTTGTCAATATTACATTGCTGTAATGTATTCTTACCAGTGTTAATTTCGTCAACTAAAATATTTAGTCTTAACTTTAGTCAAAGTGTTATTTTTGATGACTAAAATTGGACTAAAACTAAATTAAAAGTTGTTCATGAGACTAAAACTATGACTAAAATATCCAGATATTTTAGTCAACTAAAATAAGACTAAATAAAAATGAAAAGGAGAGACTAAAATCATCCAAACTTCGATTGACCGTCTGAAAGAGCCTCAGATCATGTAAATTCTCTGCCAAAGGATCAGCTCTGAGCTTTGTTCATGTGGAGCAGCTCCATGAAGCAGAGAAACAAGATTAAATATGATTATAATGAATATTATCAATGCAAAGTCGACTAAATTCGTCTTAAATTTAGTCGACTAAATTTACTTGCAATTTTAGTCGACTAAAACTAGACTAAAATTGAGACGGTTTGTTTGACTAAATCTCGACTAAAATTAAATTCCATTTTAGTCAAAAGACTAAGACTAAAACTAAATTAAAATATGTTGTCAAAATTAACACTGATTCTTACAGATATTTCTGTCAGGAGTTTAAAAGTCATATTTCATGTGGTGTATGAAAGATTGTATTGTAATGCAAACTGTAGAAAAGCTCTGGGTATAACATAATGTGAAAAATTATTAAAGTTCACTGTTATAAAACGTGTCGCTCTTTCAATGACTGGTTCACTAACCTGCCTGTGTTAGACCTACTTCTCAGTCAGGTGGATTTAGGATTATAGAGATTTATTAATAAGTATCAGTAACATTGGAAGGCTCTTAAGAATGTCCTTAGCTTCACCACCTTTGTTAAAGCTGTTAATCTAATTTGTAAAACTTGCTGGCCTTGCAGACAGTCAATATATAGGTCTGGGTCAGGTGCCATATAATAAAGGTAGACTGAGGGAGAAAACAAGAGTGACTAAAAGAAAAAGTAAGCAGGGAATAAAGGGTAAGCAATTTGAAGACCATTTGATTGAACATGCCAACACGGAGAGTAAACTTTATGTCACATTTAACCAGACTTGTCCAGGACATCCCACAACTTAAAGCCACTGCACGAACCATTTCCACTGTTGGAGAAACATATAACAAAAGCAACGAGTTATATAAATATATTACTCTTTTCAGTAATTTAGGAATAAAAACATATTACTTAAAATGCAGTTATATATTAGTCATTAAAATTAAAGTAAGAGCATTTAAATGGTTTGTATTGATGCACAAAGAAAAAATGCCAAACTATAAAAATAATAAATGAAATAATAAAATGCGGCACTAAATCAAGTTGGACACCAGTGTATAATGCAGTTTATGTCTTCAACACAAAACACGAGAAAAGGGGAAAGTGAAGGAAAAGAAAATCTTTGACTGCACTTTTGCTCGATAGTGTAACTCTGCTACATTTTTGAGACAGTAATATGTAATACAAACATATGAACTTTCCCAACACTGACCATTTCACCCAATAAATTTGATAAAATACAAGCATTTATTACAGATATAACTATTGTTGAAAAACATCCCAAAAAGAACAAACAAACATACATGTGTCTTTGTTATGTTTAAGTCCAGGCTAAAAGGGACACCTTTTTACTGCTGCTTATGGCAATTGATTTTATTATAACAAATTTTAATATATACAATATACATATATTTTTTTTTTATGTCATTTTATTGTGTTTTTAATACTTTTTATTGCATTTTTTATTGTGTCTGGTGTTGCTGTGAGGCACATTGAGTTGTACATGTACATGAAATGTGCCATACAAATAAAGAGGCTGTGTGAGGCTCACCTCTCCTTGACTTAAGGAAGCCAATAGGTTAATTGGGTTTAAAGTAACAATCTGAAGAATGCAAAATGAGGAGAATATGTAAAAATCAAACAAGGAACCACCCCAACCACCCCCACAATAAGGAGAGAGAGAAGCTGCCTCCCCCTCCTCTCCTAATAGAAAAAGGAAGTCAGTAAAGGGACTTTAGGCAAAATAACCTACTTTAATACTACGTTATGTTACATGAAATTGCAGGCCCAGGCGATCGCATTCTATTAAATGTGTGAAGCATTTAAACTTGCAGAGAAGTAGGTTAGGTCCTCATACAAATCCATTCTTTGACTAATCTCTGCAGGGTTGCCAGGTCCGCGGTTACGTCGTGGAATCGGGCAGATTTTTAATCTTTTCCGCGGATTTAGTTTATTTCTTTAAAATAAGAAAAATAAAAAAAAAGTACACACAAAAAAACAAATAACAGTCCTGTGTTTTGTTTTTTCCATGGTACTAAATCTCAGGGCTCTGTTTCAGCGCTGTCAGTGACGCCGGGGTCACGTGATTTTCCGACAGCGCGGCGCTTTTCTCTGACTGGATTTTGGGATTGCTCACTGCACTATTTTGAATCTCTTTGCTGAAGAGGTATGTTCGTACTTTATTTTGTGTGGAAAATGTGTGAGCTTAAACTGACATTACACCTCCCAAACAAAAGATCTGAGTTGATCGGTGAAATACGTTTGTTAAAGTAAGTAACTCACCAGAGCTGCATCGACTCTAACATTTGTTGTAAATCAGCCTTGTTGGTTTTGTGTCTAAAACAAGTTTCTTTGAATCATCATCACTGACACATTGGTGACTGTCAGCATGTGTTTTTGGATGTGTGTTAACTCGACAGTCACGCCCAGTAGTAGCAGCCTTACAGCAGAGGGACTGTTGTTGTAGCAGCCGCCCCGGAAGCTAACGGTGCTAGCCATTAGCAAACACTCAGTCCTGATCTAATGACAAATACCTTGAGAGTAGGTTATGAGATGGTTTTAGTCATGTGGCTGGCACACTCCTGCTAAAAAAATCGTTTCTAAATCGATCTGGCTCAGCTGCTTGGATTGTCAAAACAAAGTAGAAAGGACAGGACATCTCCCAGCAAAGTGAGGTATGTTAAAGACATGTTAACATCTGCAGAAAGTCTGTCGCAGTGTCAAAGAAGTGTCTTCAGCGCGTGAGCTCGTCTAGCAAATACTTGTCCTTTGTTTAGATGTTACAAATGATTCAGCTCATGAAAACTTTACTTTGTTAGCTCATGCTAGCTATTCTAGGCCTCAGTTGTTCACACCCAAGTATTTCTCAACCTCTCATCTACCCAGTGTCGTTGTTATTGTTGTTTCTACCCAAGTGTGTGCTTGTGCTATGAAAGGTCTTGTGGTGGAAAACAGATTGAACGCCTGTGTTGAGGGTGAGGCCAGTGGTTGTGGATTTGAGAGGTTTCTGTGTGTTTTTGTTGTTTCCTACCACATGATGGCGCCCACGTAAAGCAGTGGTAATCTGGCAGAAATAGGTGCTGTATGGATATAGTGTGAAAGGCTTTATAAGTAGGAGATCAAACTGGTGCTATTGAATTATATTTGAAGTCGTATTCACTGTTTAGGCTCTGATGCTGTCTTTTGCTTTACATAGTGGGAATGGAAGGAGATGAGGTCAATTTTCCACCAGATTCCTCAGATAATCTGTCTCAGCGAGGAAGCGTCGCCTCGTCTGCCACACTTTCTCGTGGTAAGGCAAACATAACGATCATAAGACGGTAAAAGTAGTCTGCATGTACTTGATTGTGCTCTCCTCTTACGTCCCCCCCAGCCCAAGATGTGCTCGTATATCTGTTTGGAGAGAGTGCAGTACATTTAACAGTGGAAAGCCTTGGTAGTGTCACGGTCCAGGAGCTGGGGCGCAGTGTGCGGGAGGCTTTGAACATCCCTGACTCGGTACAGGATGTTTTTGCCTGCTGGTTGTGTTCTCCCTTGCTTGGTAAGACACGTTAGTCGAACAGGAACATGTGTTTGTGTTTTCTAACTGTGTTCATGCATTGTTATGTGCAGAACTGCAGTTGAAATCAAGGCATCAGCCCTACAAATTATGCCGACAATGGCACGACCTGCTGTATCGTTTCACTGAGGCCTCAGAGGAAGACATATCTCAAGGTAATTGTGTGGGATTTATTACATGTTTTTCAGTCAAGTGTTTGCATTTGACAGCAGAATGAGTCAGGCTTTGTCTTTTTTTTATGTTAAACTGAACCATTTTCTTCTCCTCAGATGAACCTTTTCTTCAGTACCGTCGCAATGTTTTTTATCCTAAATCAAAAGAGCTTCTGGTAACGTGCATACATGACCATCGTAAATGTGTTTGACGTGATTTTTAAATTATTGTTGTTCTTAAATTCTACTTTAACTTATCAGATAGAAGATGAGGCTGTTCTAAGGCTATTGTACGAAGAAGCCAAAAGCAACATACTTAGTGGACGATATCCCTGCGACCCAGAACACTGGACCAGCCTTGGGGCTTTGAGCCTCGCGATTGAGGAAGGAAGTGGACTAGAGAGCCAAAAGCTAACAACTACGTTAAAGTAAGAGGCTTTCTTGAGATTGAAGTTTTCCGATGCATGTTATCAAAGTTAGAAGCTCAGTTTAACCCAAGTCTCGGTGTGCTATAGAAACACTACTTGGTCAATTTGAACTAAACATAATTTTAATGAAACATCCTTTCATTTCGGCTAATGGATTATTGTGTCATTTGTTTACCCACAGAGAAAAGAAGCTGTCGTCGTTTCTGCCTGCTCATGTTGCTTTGGGAAGTGGAGGACTGCTGTCGACCCTGAGAGGAAAGTCGAGTCGTCAGGCCGGTTTGGAGCAGAGCCTTCTGGAAGAATACAGAAAGATCAGCCCTTCAGCGGGAAACTCCTCTGAGACCACACAGCTCCTACAACGTTACCTCAACACATGCCACGCTCTGCCTTATTATGGGTACGTAATGTCTTTAGTGCCCAAACAGGTTCAAAGAAAATCATATTCATGCATATTTTCATGGCGCAATCAACAGATGTGGCTTCTTCTATGGGGATATTGACAAACCTGTGCAAGGAATCCTTCACAGAGTTCGACGCAAAGCTGTCATTGTTGGAATCTGTCTGGAGGGAGTGTATGTCATGGATGTAAAAGAAAAGGTGCTTGTCAAAACTGTCAGTAACCTGCCTGGGCATGTACATGTATGTTTTACTATTTTTGTTGTTGTTGTTTTTAGCACGTACTTCTTGGTCTGAAATTCAGTGAATTGTCTTGGGACCACACTTACCCAGAAGAGGAAGGGGACTCTCATATGCTGTGGCTGGAGTTTGATGGCGAAGAGGATGGTACTCCTGTCAACAAGCTGCTCAAAATCTATTCAAAACAGGCACGTGCCAGCAATTCCGTGGTGGATTTTGCACCTTGAAGCTTTCAGATATGGTAATACGTTTGTTAAGTGCTGACCTCACAGCTCTACTTCCGGGGTCGTAGATGTGAGAGAAACTACAAAAAACTCTTTAATACCACAATCAATATTTCTGAAACTCAACAGAGAGTTACTGAACATACTTATTTATCAGGCCCAGTAGCCAAAAATGGTGTACCTACTGCGCTAATGCTAACGGCGCAGCAGCTACGCTAACCCCGGAAGTACCGACTATAGTAAATAATTATTTTTTAGCAGTAGGTGTGGCATTTTTGTCTAATGAGTCTGAGAAATAAGTAGGTTCAGTCACTCCCCATTGAGTTTCAGAATTGATTGTGGTATTAAAGAGTTTTTAATGGGGTTTTTTCTCGCATATTAGCCGGTATGCTAGGACCCGGAAGCGGAAAGTCGTGATGTCACACTTAACAAACGTATAGTCATTGATTACTCCTGTTCCAATGCTGAATAATGTCGTAGTTCAATAAGTGTAACTACAAGGTGTAAAGGTCTTGTTTGTCACACAGGCTGAGCTCATGAGCGGCTTCATTGAGTTCTGCGTGGAGCTGAACTGCGTGGCGGAGGCAGCAGCAGCAGCGGTGGACACAGACGGCGAGGCAAGCCAGTCTCAAACCTCCGGTAAAGACTCCAGCAACAAGACCGGGCGAGGAGGGCGCCGCGGGTTACTGCGCAGACAAAGCAGTGTTGTCTGCAGTCGTGTCCATTCACTAAATACCATCAGCTACGTGGACAATGGTGAGTTCTATCATTAAACCTCTCACACATTCCACCCTGTATTCTACTGTTATACGTACAATGTATTTTCAGATTAACAGAGCTTTGGTTGTCTTTCAGGAAAGGAAATCAAGCGCTTGAAACCAAAAAGAGCCGCTTCCTTCTTTGCTCGACAGGCGACACTATCCTCTTACTCCTCTGTTCAAGTGACAGACGGTCTGGAGCAGGGTTAACATTTCAACAACTCTCCTTTTGCCTTCAAAGACCGAACCTTTACACTGCGTCGTTGAATGTGGAGACACTTGTAAGCATTAATATATTCATGTGGAAAGGACCAAGTGAGGGATCTGAGTTTAAAGTGATCATATTTATATCTTGAAGTTGTGTATATAAAGAGAATATAGTAATGTGAAAAACAAACTCTTCCAGTCTTCAAGGTTTGTCAGAAGTAAAAGAACAAGTCTCATCAAATGTTGAGGTTGTAGAAACGCTTAAATCCTGTCATATCTCAGTACATAATGTCCAGGCAATCAAAAACAATAATCTGCAGTATTCTTGGGCAATGTTCTCTGGTACACGTCTCTGTGGTGCTGCCACAGTAAAACCTCTTTCTTTCATACTTCTCTGGGCTCTCCCGTTTGAGAAATAGTTTATAATGATTCAGTTAACTTGTTGTAGTGACATTTTAGGCCGAATGTGTCCAATGTGGCCCCAGAACCACTGATTTTGCTGACCCTCAGGCTTCCTGCTAAATTGTTCCATTTAGTCATTGGCGTTTTTTGCCACTTGCATCATCATAACATTAAAAACTATAATTTTTTGCTATGTAAATACAATTTGATGGATATTGGATGCATCTTTACCGTCAATGCGGATAATTGAATGTGAATCATTGAAATGAAAATGGCCCTCCACCACTAAGTTCTTCAGTGAACGACGTGGCCCTCAATGCCCTTTTATCCTGACTGTGCCTTGTTTCCTAACTCAGCTGCATGGTGCCATAAGGGCGCTTGATTATACCTGTGGTTATTGTAGTAAATATACCCTATATGACCCATCCTTCGTTAATTACATTTGGTCAAACAGGGAGTGTATAGTATAGCAGTCATGTTTTTAACCGAGTGCTTGTGCTTGAAAAGGAAACTGAAACAGCTTAGCCTAATGGAACAAAGTAATACATTTAACACTGTTGAGGTTTACTGACTTTCGTGTTTACCATATTCACTGCCATCGTCTCCGTTATCTGATTTAATGAGTCATGTTTTATGTGGAGATACTCGACAGTCATTACATGTACTATTCTAAATTTTTAAAAGACGGCTTTTGATTGTTTCTGAAATGAAAAGCAATGAAAAACTGATGCAATACAATATTTCTACTTTGAACACGATGTGATTTATTCAACTTGAATTTCAATAGACTGAACTAAAGTAATTGCAAAGAGTGTTAATTGTAGATTAACAGTGTTATGGGAACAAAATACTTTATAAAACCTGAAATATGCTGTTACAATCATGCCAAAGGAAGCCTGTTACTTTACTGTGTGATGCCTCAGATAAAGCAAATGATAACCGTTTTATTTCTGAAGAGGTTCACTTCGCTACAAGCCATTCAAAGATTATCTCAGCCTTCCACTTGTACTTGCTCCTTAAGGGCGAGTGCCCAGGTTCTTCTGAACATCAAAAGTACAGTATGTTGCCCTCGGTATTCCTCAACTAATCCCTGATGAACCACTTTTGCTGTCCTGTTCCCTGCATGTTTTATTGTAGAATAGTCATTCCAACAAATGACAACTGATACTGCACTATAAATACAATCCACTGTTTTACACCTGCTGATCTTTTGTATACTTTGTTGGTGTAGTAATTTTCACTTTTTTATTTACATAAATGTAACTACTTATTTAAAGGATCCACCTCAAATCATTAAGTGCCTATTAATTTCTACGGTTTTCTCTTGATGTTTTGGTGCAATGTTTAGTAAAATGCAGACTCCCCTTTTTCTTTCTTGTTGAATTGTGAACTTCACATTTCATGTTTGTACGGTATTCAATACTTGCTCAAGCTTTGTTTTCTCCCTTTTTGGCATTTATGCTCTGCTTTGATTAACGGAAGCATGTACAGTGCGCTTTTATAAATAAATATTAAATGATGGAAACTTATTTTTCATTTCTTGTTTTATTTTTTACCTATTTCCGGTGCAAGGGGGAAGTAATGCTCTTGACAATTCTACTCTTTGTCGACGTGTGTGTCGTCCTGTCACGGGATAGGCTACGAACCCGGAAGTAGCGTCGCTGTTTTGCTAGTAGACTGGATTTGTTCTCAGTTATATCGTTTTTGTATTGATTGCAGGGCTGTCTTGCGGCTTTGGCTCAAAGATGAATATGTGCTGTTATCTATAATTAATATTCGTCAACTTTCGGTGTAATTTAAGTCGAATTTTGTGGCACTTTTCCCACAACAGCTTCAAGTACCGTGTCTCGTCTGGGTTAGCCGCCTCGTATTGATATATTTTAAAGCGAGTAGAAAATGGACACCGAGGTGGACGGTTCCGTGGGTGACGATGCCAGTAAGAAACGCAAGGTGCACGGGATGCTGAAGCTCTACTATGGGCTGAATGATGAAGGAAAGGCGCCGGAGTTGGCTGAGTCCTTGGATCCCTGCGATATCAATGGGCCTCATTTCGACCCGGAGCTTTACCTCAACAAGGTACTGCCATAATTACCTGGTTATGATGTATGTTTATGCAAAGTCTATGAATACAGTCATGAATTTGTAATGACTCTTTGATGATCATTTCCTATTTATCATTCACACCCTCGCCCCTGAGATGATTGTCCCAAAGTCTGATTTTTTTTTATTGGAAATTCATGATTCATCTTTCCACAAAATGCAGTAAAATAATTGAGCTTCTTTATAGGGACCTGTTACAATGAATACAGTGAAGATTTCAAATGTTGTGTTTGTTTATGTTTGCTCTTTTATTTTGACAGCTGAGAAGAGAGTGCTCTCTTGGAGAGTTAATGGATCATGAGACATGTATGGTCAAACAGATCCGCTCTCTGGACAGTGACATGCAGACACTGGTGTATGAAAACTACAATAAGTTCATATCAGCAACAGGTATTGAATTGTAATTTTTATATATACGTTTCTGCTATGTAAAGTCAATCCTACATGATCATTATACTTTTTCAGACACAATAAGAAAGATGAAGAATGATTTTAAAAAGATGGAGGATGAAATGGATTGTCTTTCTGCAAATATGGCAGCCATCACCGAGTTCAGTGCTCGAATCAGCGGCACGCTTCAGGACCAACATGTGCAGATTACTAAACTCTCAGGTCAGACAACAGTCAAAGAAAAGTGAGTGTGGTGTCTGATTAATGGCAAAATGAAATGATGATTGTCTCTTCCAGGGGTCCACACATTGTTAAGGAAGCTTCAGTTTCTCTTTGAGCTTCCTGCCAGGCTCAACAAGTGTCTGGAGTTGCAGGCCTATGCTCAGGCTGTGAACTCGCACCGCAGAGCCCGCTGCGTGCTGCAGCAATACAGCCATCTCCCGTCCTTCAAGGGCATCCAGGACGACTGTCACGCCATCATGGACAAGCTGGCTCAAGAGCTGAGGCAAAAGTTCAGGTGAGGCCAGTTATGTTTACTTTCTGGCACCTTGCTCTGATTGCTCCTGCACAAAAATAGTTAATTAATGTAATTTCTGCAACCTGTGCAGTCTAACAAAAATGTGCTACAGTAATAAGTAGATATTTCATACCAATAATAAAAACTCAATATACACAAGCAGTTTTAATTGTTTTTAGACTAAATTTGATCAAGTCTAAATGACAACACTTATTATCAATGGCCGGCATCAGAGCTAAGATAACCCTCTATTAAAGTGTTTGCTCTGTCCCACTGTAAGGCCGTATCCTACTACAGTAACTTTATCTGTTTCTTGTTGATTTTGGGAGATTGTGCAAAGTTAACCTTCTCCTGGTGTGAATTATTCAGTTCATATTTCTTCCATCTGCTTGTTTGATTGCACCCGTAGGGATGGTGGCACAAGTTCCAAAGACTTATCGGAGTGTGTGGAGCTGCTGCTACAGCTGGATGAACCCGCGGAGGAGCTGTGCGATAAATTCCTCGGCCACGCTCGATCTCGACTCGAGTCGGATCTCCTGGGCCTGGAGGCAGAGATAACTCCGGATGCGCCCGCTGTAAAAGATGCCTCTGCTGCTTCTGCACAAAAAGCCTCATCAGGTGTAGCTCCTGGATCACCCCCCGGCGGCTCTCCCAAAGCGCTCGCCTCCTCCGCCTCCTCGCTCAAAACTGACATCCTCGAGTTCATCGACCGCGGCTGCAACGAGTTTGTCAGCAGCTTATGCTTAGTAATTATGTCTTATCAAGAACTGTTTATCAACCACCCTCAAACTGGTGAGCTTGCAACCAAGAATATTCCCCAGATGGCAAACGGGAAGCTGCAAGTATTTGTAGACGATCTCGCCGCCCGGTATTTCTCCCTTGTGGAGCGGAGGATACAGGAGGAGAAAGGCGTGGGGGATAACTCTCTACTGGTGCGAGCTTTGGACCGCTTCCACCGCAGACTGCAGGCGGTGTCCAAACTGCTCCCCGGGTCGTCCGTCCCGCACCGGGGCACGGAGATTGTGATCCGTGCGGCAAACGAGCGCGTGAAGCAGTACTTGAGCGCGCTGCAGAGCTTCTACATGGACAGTCTGACGGACGTGAGGCAGGCCCTGGCCACGCCCCGTCTCTCGGTGACGGGAGGTTCGGGCGTGGGGGGGCCGGCGTCGGGCAGAGACAACAACCCCAGCAGTTTGCCGGAGCTGCTCTCCTCCCTGTCGTCCTCCATCCTCAATCAGATCAAGACCGTGCTGGCGTCTGTGCACCTGTTCACGGCTAAAGACATCACGTTCTCCAATAAGCCGTACTTCAAGGTCAGTAGGACATATACTGTTAACATGAGCACACAACGACATTCACACCCGAGTCCTAAGGCGTCTTTCCAGTGGAGGGTTAGGGGACGGAGTGGTTTTGGTTTGAGTTAAAAGGTTATAGATTTCTTCTTTGGGAAGCATTTAGGGACCATCTAACACACACATAATCTATACACGTAGCTGATTCATGAACTTAGACATATCTTTAATACAAGCCTCAGCTCAAACAATAACAAAAGCTGTCCTCCTGTTTCATTTAACCTCTAAACCCCCGCCTTAACTGAGGACATTTTCTCCAGTTCAACTTTAACCAAACCTAAAAGCATGTTCCAGCCATGTCCTAATGTGTAGAATGAGCCCAGACCTGTTCACCACAACTGCCTCTAAAATCCTGCACTGTCACTCAGAAAGTTGTTAATTCGGGTCTGAATTGCCGTCATGCACGAGCTTAATATAGAAGGTGCAGTTGCACATATGACCTGAGGTGGCAGTAGTGAGTATAAAAATTCGCTCTTACCTGAGCTTAGACGAGTTGATACGCACCTTCTTTGTGCGTGCCTGTGGAAGAGCGTGGTAGCTTCCAACTTCACCCCCGTTTGGAGCTATAGGAACACATTGGGAGAGGCCAAATGCTAACAACATCTTTGGTTGTTTTGTGTGACCGAGGGCACACACAAGGTCCAGACAGGTACACATCAACTCGTCTAAGCTCAGGTAAGAACATATCTCAGTATGGAAAACCGGTGGCCTGTTCCAAAGGCCCTATACCTGATTTTTTTTGGTTGCAAACCATGAAAGGGGAAGCCACAAAATTATAATGGTTGTCGTCCAAACGCATTCGTAATTTTCAAATTCTTTACAGGGACACGTTTTATAAGCACAATTCCCAACTTGCAACGTCACTTTTACGGCTCACTTTCACAAAAATAGCCTAATAGTTTAGGAAATTGATACGAATCTTTTATAATTGGATGCACGTTGTTTTCCCCACAAACGTTTGAGTTTACAATATACTAAAGTAGGACAAAATAAATTTCATTCCATTTCGAGAAGTGAAATCAGGTATAGCTCCTTTAAGGGTGTAGTCCAGTCAAGAAGCTTTTAGATGGGGTTAACAAACAAAAATCGTAAAATTTGGCTGTAAACCTGCCGATTACAAACTCCCATGACAATTATTGGCACATGGGGTTTGGTAGTCGAAGGATTTATTAATAAAAAAATAAAAAAAAACCCGACGGACAAACTTCAGACCTCTCTTATGTGACCCTCGCTGTTCCCACTGAAAGCCGCCTCTAGATCTATCTTGAGCTCAAAAGATTAGGCCGGCTCCCTCTACAAAAATAAGGCTGATTGCATCTATTGTCTGGTTTAATCAAAGCATATAAAAAGTTTTAAAAGTACCACACGGTGAACTGATCTACTGATTAAATAATGATAGCGTTCAAACACTTCCTGTGTCGTCGCCACTTTCGTTTCCCCCTCTGTACAATTAGGCTGATGGCGCCTCCACTCGTCTGTTCTCTCCTCCGTAGGGTGAATTCTGCAGCAAAGGCGTTCGCGAGAGCCTGGTGGTGAGCTTCATCAGGTTCGTGTGCCAGTCTTCGCGTCAGTTCTGCGAAAGTGCCGGAGACAAGGGCGGCTCCACCCCTCCCGCCCTCCTGCTGCTGCTGTCCCGCCTCTGCCTGGACTACGAGACGTCCGCCATCTCGTACATACTCACTCTGACCGATGAGCAGTTCCTGGTGCAGGCAAGGACACAAACCTCAGATCCATAAATGAAATGAAAAGAGAGATTATTTTCTGTTATATTACACTATATGTCGACTAAACTGCAGAAGGTTTTTGTTTTGTTTTTATTCATTTCAGTCATTTCTCTATTTCTCTACAAAAACTAAATATCAAGCTTGATCTGAGAATATTAATGTTGCTTTGAGCAGTTTTCTCTCATTAAGACTTTTCTCCCTGATCTATCGATCCTCGCTTGAAATAAGAAAGTTTGGTATTGCTTGATATTAAGTAATTGTTAAGTATTAATAAGGTGTTAATAAGCATTAGTAATCTGCTTAGAGTTTCTCCAGTTTGGCTTTACCCAAATCTAAAAGCTAAAAAAAAACAGGATCAGAATTGTGACAAAACGAGGATGAAAACGCAACAAAAAAGTGAGAAAAGCATGAGAAATATGCAACAAAAAGCGAAAAAAAAAAAAAAAAAAAAAAAAAGCAAGCCTGGAGAAGCAACAATAAAATGGCGAAAACAAAAATCAATGGAAAAAAAACAACAATGAAAAAGCAACAAATAAAGCCACAAAAAGTAGCTTTTTTTTTTAATAGTAACTTTTTATCACACTGTTGCTCTCCAGTCGAGAAGCTTTTAGATTTGGGTAAAGCTGAACTGTAGAAAATGCGCTCGGTTCAGGCGGGGGGTAAGAGATTAAAGGAACAGGCCACCGTTTTTCCATACTGGTCTTACCTGAGCTTAGACGAGTTGATATGTACCGGTCTGGTCTTTGTGCCCATGGAAGAGCGTGGTAGCTTCCAACTTCACCAAGTTTGTAGCTATAGGAATACACTGGGAGAGGCCAAATGCTAACAACATGTTTAGTCGTTTTGCGTGACTGAGGGCACGCACAAATGCCAATCAGGTACATATCAACTCGTCTAAGCTCAGGTAAGAACCAATCTCAGTATGGAAAAACGGTGGCCTGTTCCTTTAAAGGGGCTAGATGCAAGTTAGTCTATTTTATACTCACTACTGCCACCTCTGGTCTTATGTGTAACTGCACCTTCTATATTAAGCTTGTGCAAACCCGAACAACTTTTTGAGTGACAGTGCAGGATTTTAGAGGCCGTTGTGGTGAAACGGTCTGAACTCATTCTATACATTAAGACATGGCTTGAACATGTAGGGGGAGGAAAATACTTAGCTTTAAAATTTTTAAACTCCTTATAGTCCCTTTAAGGTTAGAATTTGCATTTATTATTAGTATGTTAATAGATAATAGTATAATAGCAACTTATTCATATCAATATAAGCATATTATCCATGGCCTATTAATTACTATTTCTTATTAAGACCTTATTAATACTTAATGAGCTCAATTTGATATAAAGCGTTACCAAAAGTAAAACTGCCAATGGGACGAGAGCAATTTTCTTTCCCCATCGGCAAATAAATCAACCTGGCACAAAGAAAAATGTATTGAATTGAGTCAGAAACATCTTAGAACAAGTGAAATAATTGTCAATAATAAGTCAAAACAACTCAAATTTAAATTACTATGATGCATTTGGGATATCTAAACTAATCTAGATATTGATTTTTGGAGTGTTGGTATATGTTGAAAGTGTGAAACCTAAACATAGCATTTTTGTATTCACAGCACCACAGCCCTGTCACTCCTGTCACTGCTTTGTGCGCGGAGGCCAGGGAAGCGGCGCAGAAGCTTCTGAACCATTATGTCAAGGTTGGGTTTGATGGATCGGAGAAGAAAAAGAACATCTTTCAAAGTTGTGTCCGTGTCACTGACTGTTGCTTCATGTTTTCCAGGTCCAGGGGCTGATCATTTCTCAGATGCTCCGGAAGAGCGTGGAGACGAGAGACTGGGTGAACACGATTGAACCTCGAAATGTCCGCGCCGTGATGAAGCGGGTTGTGGAGGACACTACGTCTATCGATGTGCAGGTAAAGCATTTGTTTTGCTGATTGTAAATTGGCAGCTTTATTAACTTTGTGATTTGAAACAGGTGGGACTCTTGTATGAGGAAGGAGTGAGGAAAGCACACAGCAGCGATTCCAGCAAACGGACTTTCTCTGTGTACAGTAGCTCCAGGCAACAAGCCCGCTACGCCGCCAGCTACACGCCGAGGTACACACCTGCCAGTCAGCTGCGTTTGTCCTGGACCATCATGCTCACAACAGCTCCGTTGTCTGGTGTGACATGATAAAATGATTACATGCTCTCTCTGCCCGCAGTGCTCCCATGGACACTAATCTTTTGAGCAACATACACAAGCTGTTTTCTGAGAGGATTGACATTTTCAGCTCAGTCGAGTTCAACAAGGTGAGCACAGAATTACACAATGATAAATCAGGAGAGATGATCCATCACTGCCCTTTTCCTAAGCATCCTTCACTCTGCAGGTGTCGGTGATGACAGGAATCATCAAAATCAGCCTCAAGACGTTCCTGGAGTGTGTCCGGCTGCGCACGTTTGGACGTTACGGGCTGCAGCAGATCCAGGTCGACTGTCACTACCTTCAGATGTATCTGTGGCGCTTCGTTTCGGATGAAAACCTCGTGCACTTCCTGCTGGACGAGATAGTGGGGAGCTCTGCCCACCGCTGCCTGGACCCCGCCCCCATGGAGCAGAGTGTGATTGAAGTCATTTGTGAGAGAGGCTGATTCTTGTAAACATGTTACATTGTATGACACTTAAATTAGTTTTCAGCAGAAAGCCCTGGCAGCTGTGCTGTTTATGCAAAACTATTCCACTTCACACAAAATCAATTTCGTGAATCTGATGAATATCATTTAAATTATTAACTACTCATGTATTTATTATGCTGTTTGACTTGATTCATTGTATTTTTGATTCTAACATCACTGTGAGTGCCTGGTGGTGTGATATTTTTATGAATATGCACAAGGGTTTTCGCTTCAAGCTTTTCATTACCTGTGTCTTCATTAATCGCAAGCAAATGAGAGAAAATATTTATGAAAATAATATATTGAAATGCTAAAAACAAGTTGTTACACTATTTCCCTCTGGAACTATTAGCAAATACTATTAAATGAAGTATCCAGTGCAAGTGTCCTTTAAGTCACATTGTAATGTTCATATCTCAATAAACTCATCAATGCTACATGTATGTTATACAGTCATTTTACCTTGAATTAAGAGACTGAACCGTCCTACTGTACTGTGCCTGTCGCCATCTCACGGTTGCACCTGATTGGTTAAAGTGTCGTAGCCCCGCCTTCTCTGATGACAGCGGGCTCTTGTGATTGGCTGATCTCCGCAGGAACGAGAATAGGGGGCGTGTGTTTCAATACACCTCACCAGGTCCGACTCAGGCTCAGCTGCAAGTTACTGCACTTCACCTTCTTTCATTACTACGGTAAGAAAAAACATCCGAGCCAAGAGTTATGTCTTTGCAAACTTTTATTGCCTTTGTAATTCAAACAGCCACGTCTTACTTTGTAAAAGATCTGTTTTGTAATAGCTGTGTCTCAAACTGCACTTTGCCCAGCAGAGCAGTAGCCTTGAGATTGTTTTGCTAAAGCTTGAATCATTGGACAAATGAAGAAGTAGTAATGAAGATGAGACATTTAAAAAACCTCCTGTTCTGTTGTTTCATGCCTCTTTTGGTGTTGATGATAATGAAAATATTTGTACAGACCTTTGTCAGTCAGTTTGTCTCATTACTTATTATTTTTGAATGTTGATTAATTTTTCTTTCCTTCTATTTCATGATCCAAAGGTTTTCTCTGGAGGCTGGGAATGAAGCAAGCAGCCAAAACGGAGAGAGAATTTGGGGGAACCCTCGGTAATGCTGCTGCTCAACACATTCAGTTACATGTTGGATTACACTGTCTTTAGTTTTGTTGTGTTGACATGAGAAAATGTGATCTGTGCCTTTGTGAAAATCTGTATGCTCATTGTTTAGCGGGTGCCTATTTGTAAGGCTTTGTCTCCTGCTGCTGTGCTCATTGAACAGAGTATCAATTATCCCTCCATCTGCTTTAAAGTGAACCCATGTACTGTGCATGACAGCGCAACAGAAGCTCAGATTAACGAATGATTAAACTAAATACGCCCAAGTTCTGTTTCTTACTTCCAGAACTACTTTGGTTTGTATAACATCGGGTTCAACGTCCTTATAAGGCATTTTTGTTTCATTCAACACGCCAATTGTCTTCACTTCAAGGCGTTTGTGTCTCTACAGAAATCTTTTAACTCCACTTTTTGCCCGCTGAGGATGAGTCTGGAAATGTTCTTTGGCTCAGAAGCAAGAGCTGAATTGCCTGTTGTGAAGCTGCACGACACGGAAAAAAACAAAGCTGAGTTGTCCGTATTCTGCAGGTGCCGTCGGGATCCCCGTCTCCCTCCCGTTGACGGTGCTGCTTCTCATCGGTGTGAGTCGGTCTCCTTCAGCCAGTCTCTTCCAATGGCCCCCCGCCCTCCCCTCGGCCGACCAGCTCTGGCACCCTATGGCCCCGCTGCTGCTGCTGGGGTGGATAGGCCTGCACGCCGCCCTCTACTCTCTGCCCCTGGGAAAGGTAAGGCTGCAAATTACGATGCCTCAGATGTGTGTACTTCATCCTTAGATATATATAAAGGCTAGATGTCTTAAGGCAGAGTCACTTTCGGCATAACGGGCGGCCATCTTGCCACAGGGAAGCTTTCTGGCGAGCTCAAGTAAGTGAGTGATAAGCACCAACACAAATCCTCATATCTCGCTCAAATCTCCACGGATTTACAAACGGTTTTTGGTTTCTTTTTTTATTCATATGTATGCAGTGTCACACCTACATCTCTGAGGTTTATAACAAACCAAACTCTTTGAAAATCTGTAGAAAATTGAGCAAGTTATGGTTATTTAAAAGTACATGCACCATAAAACACCATGTTTTGAGTGAGCGAGCTCCCTGTGGCAAGATGGCCGCCGTGTGCAGACGTCAGCACGTATGAGACATCAACCCTTTATATATATCTATGACTTTATCCTTCTTCACTTGTAGGAATCGGCCATCTTTGAGACATCGTAAGTTAATTTGTCCCATCCAAGCAAGACTTCTATGTTTTAATGTAGCTCCAGTTGGCCTAACGCACACATTGAACCTCTGCTTGGTTCTAACGCCCACACCTCCTTCCAGATGCTTAATTTGCACTTCCTACTTTCAAATTAGTAATTACACATTCATAACATGTGAAAATACTTCGTACTATGCAATCTGAAATGAAGTTAGTTTCAGTACAATTTCACGTCTAGTGTAAAGCCTATTTTTTCAAATACAGTTTCAAAGCCGATCTTCTTCAGGGAGTGGGGGGTTTAAAATCATAAATAAAACATAAATAAACAACAAAGCTGTTCAAAGCTGTTGTGGCCGTTCAAGGTGGTGACTGGACCAATTACATTTTGTGTGTGTTTTTGCGGGCCAGGGGGACATAACAATATAAGCGCCTGTAGCGACATGAAGGAGCAGTGAAGTAGATGTGCAGTGTGGCTCCTCAGTGGTTCCCAAAGTGGGGGTCGCGGGACACAATATATTTTATGTTTCAACATTGAATTTGATGTGCTTTTCATTGAAAAAGCATATTTAATTTAAGTCAAATTAAGCCAAATATTGAAATACAGTGTCCAAATCAATGGCCGCTGGTTGCACTGCTTTATGACCGCGACGCTAGGGGCCGACATTGGTGCAGTACCTCCATATGTTAGCCTGGCATCCAGACTAATCTCCGATGTTTATTAATTAATAAACAGGAGACTAGTCTGGCGACCCTGTCGTAGAAAAGCTACTGCTTGAGGTGGGACTAATGTGGGACAACCGAAGCGCAAAGCAGCCAATGAGAACATAGCAGATGTGACGACAGAAACAGCGACAAGAAAGTTGTCGTCATTCGGACATTAACAATGGCGCTCCTGCCACACGGAGTTCAGTAAATGACTTCTGTCATTTATGTCAGAAAAACTTAAGAATGCAAGCATACCGGAGCATTACGTGAAGTGGTTGCTTGTGTTGAAAAACTACAAAACAAAGGCGCAACAGCGTGACTCCCGTTCAGGGAGCTGCTCTGATTGGTCGGTAGGCTCCATATCGCTGCGTCATATCCTTTGAAAGCGCGCAATGGAGTTTTGCCAGACCCTCTTCTGTAAAGAAGCGGAGTCTGGTTGGCGAGACTATCCATATGTGGGTGGCAAAACAAGCTGTTTTTGCATTAGATAGTATTGCACTTTACTTTATATTTCACTTTAAGCAACTAAAGCCTGATTTCTAATTTTTTTAAAACTTTCTACAGCTAGATATTGCTCCTGTGATAACGCTGGGTTAGTCACAAATAAAGAAACCAGGCTGGTTTTCATAAGAAATATTTTACAAATCTTGTATACTAATGAGGGCCGGACTTTGATTGACAGGCCGTTAGCATCTGAGCTAATGGCACGGGCGCGGTTATGACCGAACTACACGCCCAAGCAGGGCCAAGTCTACAGTGGCAATCCCGCCCTTATGCCCTTTTTAGGAACATGCTCCCCCAAAGCTGGGTAGGAGGAGTCTGTAAATCCGCCATGGATTCCCCTTGAACGTAGTTATTATTGCAAAGTATTATATCAATGGTCCAAACATCATCATTAAACCAGAATTTTTATTATTAAAAATGCTGATTACATTTATCAGAAGGGGGGTCCCGAGTTAATTGTTGAGTGATTTTGGGGGTCATGGCCTTAAAGTTTGAAAACCCCTCATCTAGATCAGTGGTTCTCAACTGGGATGCTGCCAGGACCCACCATAATCCTAAAGTGGCAAGTGGCAACCCGAATAAGAACTTTTCCCCTCCAAATAACATTGAATCCACTTTAGATAAACCTACAAACATGACCGTATGTTCCAAACAACAGTCATTTTAACAGTTTCAGACATTTCATTTATAGAAGATAAAGATGGAACGAAATATTCCCTGGAAAAGGCTCACGACCCACTGAAAATAGCTCTGTCCTGACCCGACTTTGGAGTCCAGGCAGAGGCGTTTGATTGCATGGTGTTATGCCTAAACATGACTAGTGATTTATTTCATGGTGACTAAACCTAAACCTAACCCTAGCTCTAGCCTTATCCACAATGAACTTGACTTGCTGCTACTGTATCTGCTGTGAAGTGCAACCCTTTCTGTTAAACCTCATGAAAGCAGTGCCACCATTTGTACAGTATTTAATTGTGTGTAATATTTGCCTGCAGATGTCTGAAGGACTGGAGCTGAAAAATAAGACTCGCCTCAAATATCCAATAAATGGTAATAATGAGCCGTACATTGTGTTTCATATATAGTTAGCGTCATTGTTGTGCCTGCTAGAGTTAAGCCCTTTATATTCCCACTGGCCACATGACGATGAGGACATTTGGCACTGCAGCTTTTGCCCGTCACCTTATCTGCCAGCACCAGCTAACATCCGGCCCTGTTGTTGTCTGTCTCCCAGGTTTTCACGCCATGTGCATCAGTGTGGGGCTGGTGCTGTTGTTGCTAAAGCTCGGCGCTCCTCTGGGCCGCCTCTTTGAGCTGCTGCTGCCTCTGGCCGTGTGCACCATTGTGCTCTCTTTCCTCCTCTCAATCTTCCTCTACGCGCACTCCTTTTCAGTCTCCTCCGACGCGCTGGCTCCGGGGGGCAACACAGGTGAGATGGAGGAACAATGTAATCCGCAAAATACACCCACGTGCGCTCTGTAGTTCTGAGGCAGCTTCTCTGCTTGTAAATGCCAAGAGGCTGCACTGGTCATGGCTTTTTTATTTTCTTGCTTTTGGAGGTAAGAGTTTTTGTGGTGTGTGGAGTCGTCTTATGAATGCTGGTTTGACTGCATGAATCCCACTGCAACACATTTTTCGGTATCCATTTTTAGGAAGTCAAGCCCTGAGCTTTAGCTGAAAGGACAGACACATACAAGTCAATAGAACATGAAAAGTGTTCATCAAAGCGGTATGAAGCATCTGGTTACCTTAGTTGGTAATATTACCAGCATGTTTTGTTTATAGTTTGAGCAACACCAGTCACAGTGAATAATGCGATGTTAGAGAGTAATAGCAAGTCATGAAGCAGTGTGCACAGGTGTTAGGGTCTTTGCTCTGGTTAGTGCAGCCTAAGAATGTTGTTTACACCTGTTGGTCTCCCTGAATCACCTCATATATAATTCATATGAAAGGTAGTGAAAGATGAAGGGCAAAGAACACAATGTTGCTTTTTTGTTTAGAGTTTGTAGCTTAATGTGTTTTGTATCTTGTTAAAACTAGTCTTTTGCCAAAGTATGTAGCATTCAGTTTGAACAATAGAATTACATCATACTTGACACAGTAATAGCATTGTACCCAAAGCTGTGTTAAAGGGATAATTCAGGATTTTTGACATAAGGCCTAATTTCCTAGTTATCCAGAGTGTTGCTGATTTCTGGAGATATTTTTTTTGTAATTCATGCAGTTCTTATATTTGAAGAGTTTCGTGGCGCTAGGCTAACGCAAGGCTAGCGCATTTCTATGGTGTCAGCTAGCCTGCATTAAAAACAGTCTGACCCGCTCCACAGTGCACCTGAGGCAAATCACTTATAACCCCAGACTATCCATATAAATGTCTGTGTCGATAGAATCATTTTAACAAT
Source organism: Gobius niger (assembly GCF_951799975.1). Classification (NCBI taxonomy): domain Eukaryota; kingdom Metazoa; phylum Chordata; class Actinopteri; order Gobiiformes; family Gobiidae; genus Gobius; species Gobius niger. The sequence continues at coordinate 14,026,111 of NC_136862.1, forward strand.
TTTGCATTTAAAATAACTTATATTTTAGTAGCGTCAGCTTCATAGTTGTATAAGCTACGCAGCGGTGGAGTGATCTGCTAGAAAATAGTCCCTCAAAACGCGATCATTCATGTGATGCGAGGTCAGTTCTATTCCAAAAATTATTATTATATCGACACAGACATTTATTGTTAGTCTAGCGTTATAGTGTTTGGGAAATTACACAGTTACCATGGAGATCCGCCATCTTTGCAGCTGTTAGCATACATTTCCATTGACTAACATTAGCTAAAAACAGTATAAAAAGTGGAGAAAATAGCCGTGGAACAACTCCGTTAGCTGCTGAGTTAATGCTGGTAAATACATCACTCACTGTGGTGTCCAAGTGTTTTAATGTGAACAAGAACTCAAGTATTTTAACTTTTAAAATCTCTGTTAGTTTACAATTGCTGCTAATGCCATAATGCTTAACGATATGACGTCTCATTCCCGAACTCTATAAGTGATTTGCCTCAGGTGCACCGTGGAGCGGGTCAGACTGTTTTTAATGCAGGCTCGCTGATACCGTAGAAATGTGCTAGCCTTGCACTAACCTAGCGCCACAAAACGTTTCAAATATAAGAACTGCATGAATTACAAAAAAATATCTCCAGAAATCAGCAACGAAATGAGGCCTATGTCAAAAATCCTGAAATATCCCTTTAACATGGTATTTAACAGGACACACACTTTTAATTTATTTACAATTTATTTCATGGTGCTATGACGACTAATCCTAAGCCCCAGCACAAACTCAATTTGCCTGCAGTCAATTACCCAGTGACCATGCTATTACTGTGCCGTAAATGCAGCCCAAATGTGTTATGAATAAAATACTACGACAGTCCAAGTCTCCATTGTCCCAGTTAAGTGACCTTCATGTTGCCTTTCATTCAGTTTGTTTTAGCCATAAAATGACCCAGACATAGCAGATACATGTGCTATTTCATGTCTTCTATTTCTGCAGGGAATCACTTGTACGATTTCTTCATTGGACGAGAACTAAACCCTCGGATTCAAAACTTTGACCTGAAATACTTCTGTGAGCTCCGACCGGGTCTCATTGGATGGGTCAGTAGTAAATGTTTTCTTTGTTTTCCTTTGTGTGTTTCATATAGTCTCCTCTTCTTACTAACTATTATGAACAAATGTATGCCTTAACATAGGTAACACAATTATATTCAAGATTTAGCTGAACATTTGTACATATATTAGAGAAAGCCAGGACTGTATTTGATTATTGCTGGGACCCATCGTCCAAACAGAAACTCCAGTAAGAGATCGAGGTTTACAACTCTGGTAATCTACAAAAAAAGACAGGAAATAAAGATACACTTTACACTTTCAGATATAAAATATAAGATACACTAACTACATCTTCTAAATGCCCTTTGCCAGATACTGTCGGTTTATTGAACGTGATCTCACAGCTGATCTCCATGGTAACGCAGGACAGCCAGCGCCATTTTGGTGGATATCACACAGCTTTCCATGGACTTAAAGTAGGCAGAAACTGATCAATATCCACCACTGAACAGGAAAAAACTAGGCAAAGTGCTCAGGAAGTCAGTGACATAATTAGTTTATGGGGGAAGGTGCACTTTGGTGTTTGGGGAACTAAGACTCTAAAGAAAAACAAAAACCAAGGCACTCCTCCCACATCATAATTCTCTTGACGAAGGCTTGTTTGGAGCCGACACGCGAGGAAGAAAACCAGCACTATCATAATGTTATTATGATGTGGGAGGAGTGCCTTGTTTTTTTGTTTTTCTATTGCATCCACCTCTAAACATTTTGTAATGAAATCAAATTGCCTTTTTTTCCCCCAGTATTTTCAGCCTTTTTATATTGCATTATGTTAGACCTGTAAGCGAATCTTTCTTCATTTTAGGCAAAATTTTATCACTTTTCACTTTAAAATGTTGCTGTATTTTGTGCAGTGCCCCGTGGTTGTAGTAATTCCCGTTGCCTCTTTGTACAAGTAAAACAAAGTGAGAAAAGCAGAATAGATAAGCAGTTAGTTGCTTTGTGGTTTCTAGCCAGTAGTCTAAAGGCCTATAATATTATTATTATTATTATTATTATTATTTTTTTTATTTTTTATTACAACTTTAACGTAAAAACGTCGTGCCCAAGGGCATTGACGGCTGGTTCATGAATATTAAAACATAACATCAAAGATGAGCCTCTTATCAGTGTCCCATAATTTGTTTTTAAAACAGTCCAAAGTAGGACAGTCCCACAGTTCTGGAATTTTGTTTAGTAGCTTTGTTGCGAATAGAAATGGAGATCGGTCCAGTGCTCGACTCGTGGGGAACTCGATGCCCAGATGGACAAGTGTTTTATTCCGTGTTTCAACAGGAGTTCTTTTAACAGTTGGACATAGGGACTGGAGAGCCTTTGGAAGTGATCCTCGTAACAGCTTGTAGCCATAGCACATAACTGCAAAGTTTCTCCTGTGTTTTAAAGGAGCCAGTTTGAGTTCTTCATAGTCCCCATCTGTAACTGGTTGCGTGTAGGAGTAGTGTAGTATAATCCTAATGGCTCGGCGTTGGAGTTTTTCCAAGCGGTTAGTTTGTGTGACATTCAAAGCGGCCCAGACAGGTGATGCATATTCAAAATGAGGTAGAATATAACATTTATACAGTCTTGTTAATAGATTCTTGTCATTAACAGAGAGGGAGAGTCTACGAAGGAGGAACATTTGAGGATTTAATGAGGAGGTTTTTGTGATTCATACTAGGGCTGAACGATATGGGCACAATTTCTCGATATTCATGCCAGATATCACGATATCAATACGACACGATATAACTATGGTTTATGTGAAAACTAAGCATTTTTCCGAAAAATGAAATCATAATACAAAAAGAGTGCAGTTTTATTGATGAAAATCTATATTGTTTATATCTTGCTTTTTCGAAATTGATATCTTGAATGTTCATATCTCGATATCGATACAATAACGATACATTTTTCAGCCCTGAGTCATACATTTTCTTTTTAGATGCTACTCGTGAAAGTGTAATGCAGTTAATAGGAAAAACTGTCTCCTGCCCCCCTCTCGGTAGTGTGACATCATCACTTTCTAGAACCTGAAATAAATATGGCGGCAGGTGGCATTATTGTCATGTGACTCACGGAAACCGATATGATCTAAAATCGCCTTGCCTGACGTGACATTACAAAGATAAACCCTCGAACACACTGAAAATATATTATATCGTTATCATATTATAACTGGACCCGTGCTGTGACATAAGAAGCACAATAATTCTCGCCGTACAATTATACTGTACATAAGGGCCAGGAAAATGTCCCAGTTTTATAGTTGTAATATGGAAATCTCCCTCTTCCAATGTCATGCTTAAATCCCAGTGATGTCAGATGATACTCTCAAGGCTCTATGGCTGTGTTTGTGTTTTGTTTTTCATGAAATTGCCACCTCATTGGCGAAAAAACTCCATCGAACTTAGCAACAAACCTGGTATACGCACTTTAAATGTTTCCTTTCTTATATAAGTCTCCCAAGATGATAATAGTGGCTCTGAGTCCTAGTTTGTCTGAATAATTTAATGCACACACTGTTTTCAATAATGAGCTCTGCTGGAGATCCACAAATTTACCAACAGGAGGCAATGTTGCTCCACTCCCTCTCGCTGATTACTGTGTGGTCTGTGAGTTTGACACAGTCGGAGGCAGAAACTTTCCCTCCCTAATGACCTGGCACAGTAAACCACATCGCCCCTCTGTATTAGTCATCAGCCCGAATCAGACGAATCTGGAAGTGCCCCGATAAATAGACCCATTTTTATCCGGACATGATTGACGTCGTGCCACTTCGGCTGATCTGCGGAAATGTTAATGCCCGGTTTATTTTCTGCCCTGCTCTTTGAGTGCGTTTCAATCAAGCAAGTAGACACACGCAGGTTTGCATATCTGAATGTTTTAAAGGCAGGTGCGTGGGAGAGGACAGAAAAAGCCTCCAATGCTCGGCCACAGACAGTGTGTGGGAGATTTCCTGCATTTTTCCTCCCAAGTCATGCATGTGATGAAGCAAATATTGAAATCTAAAACGTTTGCAAATAATAACAGGTTTTGTTTAAAAATTCAAGGTACAATTGTTAACCATGCTCTCAATTTGATCTGTCGTTTGACGTCTTTTGATAAATAACTATGACTGTTGTTTCTGGATGCTTCTAAAATCATGCTCCAGAACAATTCACCCAGTAAAGAGAATAGAACAATACCTCATAGCTGGTTCGCCTCTCCTCAGACCTGGCTTGTACCTTTGCTGGGAGCGGGACATCGCCAGGTCATTTCTCTGCAGATGCATGACCAAACAAAAAGTCGCCACAAAAAAGTCCACTCTTAAAAGTATCGCGATAAACGATATTATTAACGATACTAGATACTGTCAACTCTCAGGCATAAAATCGACGGTAGACCTTTGTTCTAAAAGTGCATCATCATATCCTAAACTCCCACATAAGCTGCAATACACATGAAATATAATGCAACTCAAATTGCTTCAGTTAAATGCTGATAAATGTACAGACGATAAACATGGAGCCCAAAAATATATCGTTTATCTTTTATTGAGTGATAAGTCGTTATAGTAATTATCGGGACAGCCCTAAGCACAGAAAACAGCAGATCTTGTTAGTCCAATTGGTTCATCGGGTCTTTAGTAATGCTAATTTGGTTCTTGTAGCCAGACCTTTATGTTGGTTTCGTACCTGACTGTTTCGGCTACAACTGTGGCCTTCCTCAGAGGTCTTCACATGGTGTTACTATGACGTATCTGGTCAGCTGATTTTTGGACGATGCCCATGTCATCGGCGCCGAGAGCAACAAATACCACCGTTGGATCAGAGAAGCCATCGAGATCCGGAAGCGTGCTCCCCAGACTGTGAACCAGGACGATGGGGCGTACAAACTTTCCCACACCTGGGAGACGGCGCTGTCAGCCTGCTGCTTAAAATCAGATGACCAGACGAAACCAACATAAAGGTCTGGCTATAAGAACCAAGTTTGTTTATTGAGCCATGGAAGATAGAAGTAGTAAATCTATTAGTAATATCTACCTAAATGCTTCTCTTTGCCACCGCTCAAAGCCGAACATGGGCGTGAAGCGTTCATATAGTTAATTTGATTGAACATTTCGGATCTGCAGGAGAGATTGTGAGAGCTACAAACAAGACAAAACAAAAAATGTCACAGTTTGAAAAATCAGGTACTCCTCTTTAAAGCCACACAGCGTAGAATTTTACCCAATAAATACACCTGAAATACAAGCATTTATTGTATGACAGATATTTTCATCATTGAAAAATACCTCAGAAATGCACAAACAAACATGAGCTTTTGCTGTGAGTGGCTCAGCTCTCCTCAGACATGACTGTAGCTTTACCGGGAGTGGGTACGTCGCCATCTCGTCTCCAGGGTGATGTCAACTAAAGTCAGCAGAGTTTAAGGTAAAGGTTCTCATCCAAATCCTTTCTTTGATTACCCACTCCAGAAATAGCATTTTCTATGTCAAGCTGGTCATTAGAAGCATGTTTTTTGCATTGTGGGCAACAGTATCGTCCAAAATGTTACGCAGTGTACCTTTAAGCTAATACACTGCATGGAGAAAAGTTGCAGCGACCCCAGATCATAACAGTTAAGTAGCTTAATCCAGGTGACGGCTTTTTTGTAAATAAGGTCCCTCTAGCTGGTCATTAGGTGCATGTTTGTCATTGTTGACATGTTTTGTAAGTTTTGAGTTTTACAACTGTAACATAGCAATACATATCCTGGAATGCTCTGCAGTCTTTTTAAATGTAGATGTGAATGCTTTTGCTCGAAGTAAGTTCTCTTCGGTTACCCTCAAAACCGCAGAAGAGAGCAATATTGTTGCCTTTCTAATCTCTCTCTCTGGGATTACCTCCGCTAATCATGTACCTTGTCTTGTGCTGTGATTTGCATAATTGATTCAGCTTGAGGTTATGCCTAGAGAGCGTCTGCACAAACTGCTCTATTTGTCAAGACGTGGGACTGGCACATAAAGTAGCTTGTGGGGAATTCTACTGGGTGCAGTACATGCAAATACTAAACATGTAGCATTACAGTGTTGTGAAGGTAAAACAAGACGACTTGATTTAAGCGGTGTGGATGCAGCGACGTGCAGTGTAGAGGGTTGGAACAGGATGTACAGCACATTGGGGAAGCATCACAGCCATTGTAGAATCGTCTCTTCCAACACCACCGAAAAAACACCTTACGGCCTGGTCCTGGCAGTGTATTTGCAAATGAACAAAACATGTCACTCTTTTGAGGAGTAATGGAGGCCATATATGAGAGATCAGTGCCCCCGCTCATCAACAGACGTGGATGACTCAGGTTCCAGCTGTTGTGCACCTAGGATTGAGCTGCCGGAAAGATGCCTCAGAAACAGTTTTGGCTCACCCCCCACGCCCCGGCTGTATCTGGTGGTTGTGATGGAGGTCGAGCGAAACGTTGTCTTGTTTTGACTCCACAAGATTGAATTAACCACCTGGATGACTGAGAATAGACACCCTTCTACATGGCCATTATGTTTTACCTCTGAGCTTGAAAACATTGTGCTTTTTTCTCTTGAAGGCGGTTATTAATTTGGGTTTGCTGATGAAGGAGGTGGAGCTTCGAGGGTCCCCATCCCTCGCAATGATCCTCGTCAATGGTTTCCAGCTGTTGTACGTCGGAGATGCTTTGTGGAACGAAGTGAGGCCTGATTTAAATCACTGTGGCATGTACAATTGAGTTTAATTACTGATTGCTAATGCTGCGTGGTTAATAGGAGGCTGTTCTCTCCACCATGGACATTGTCCACGACGGCTTTGGCTTCATGTTAGTTTTTGGAGACTTGGTCTGGGTTCCCTTCACATACAGCCTGCAGGCCTCCTTCCTGGTTGTTCACCCGCAGGCCCTCAGCGTGTTTGGAGCTGCTGTGATAGTAGCACTCAATGGTAACTATGCCATTCAGAAAGTGTTAATATTAGTATCACTCATTTATTATACGGCATTCTGTTACTAAAATGTTAGAATTTCCTGTTAGTGCAGACCCATTCCTTTGCTCTCAGTTCTAGTGGTGCCGTTATTGAACATTTATAACAGTTAAGATAAGATAAGATAAGATGATACTTTATTGATCTCACAGATGGAGAAATTGTGAGATCTGTGGTCAATTTTATAAACGACCCCTAAAGCAGAAACGTATAGCTGCTCTGTAAGTCCTAAGTATGTGTGTGTATTTATTTAATTAATAAATTGAACATTGATTGAAGGCCTAAACAAACAATAACAATCTGCCTCCAATATAAGTACATAGGAATAAATAGAGGTGTATGAATACTTCCTGATTCCTACTATTAATGTCACTTTTGTTGTTTATCCACAGGCATCGGGTACTACATCTTTCGAAGTTCAAACTCACAGAAAAATCAGTTCCGAAGAGATCCGAACCACCCCAATGTTTCAAGTATGTCACACTGGGTTTCACTCACACACACGAGATCCATATTCTTAACCTTTTGTACAATTGTCAGAGCTGAAGACCATCCCGACGGCGACCGGGAAGAAGCTGCTGGTGTCTGGATGGTGGGGTTTCGTTCGTCATCCCAATTACCTCGGGGACCTGCTCATGGCCCTCGCCTGGTCTCTGCCGTGTGGTAAGACCATACTGTACATTAGGACACTTTGCTGCTGCTGCCTATTACCAAGCCATTAATAGCTTCAACCACAGCATCCGACAATTGAAAACGATGATGATAAACCCGGCAGCACCTTTTGTACGAGAGACATCCCACAGATGCGTTTTGTTCCTTATGGTAATTACATAACCGAGGTTTGACAGCCAGCCCAAACCATTGTGCCTCTTGTCCTTATAGCATAATTGCATGGTGTTAGCGACTGATGCTGCAGCAATTATGGCAGTGACAATCTGCTGTCTTTGTTCGTCTGTAAGCGGCCTTATGTTCCCCCCAAAAAACAACTACATTCTTCAAATGGCGCCTGTCAAACCTTTGTTCCCGCCAACAGCTCATTGATATTCCAGTGTACGTGACTCATTTTTGCGGCTGCCTTTGAAATCGAGACGGACTGAAAGTATAATTGCTACTGACAAAAAAAAAATGCAGTCACTTTTTCAAATGCGGTGGCAGTATGTGTGCGGCCAACTACTTTAATTTGCTTTATGTTTCCTTGTTCTTTTAGGGTTTTCACATCTCCTGCCGTACTTCTACGTCACATACTTCACCGTCCTGTTGATTCACAGAGAGGCGCGCGACGAGAGGCAATGCAAGCTCAAATACGGTGCATCCTGGGACTCCTACTGCAAACAGGTCCCCTACAGGATATTTCCCTATATTTACTGAGCGCTTAAACAAAAATATAAATAATTACAGTATATACATTGTGTACTTTTCTGTATATTTTTATATTTGTTTCATACACAATTGCAAAAACCCAATTCCTTAATATTTCTGGCACGCTGTATAATATAAACTAAATGTATTATAAACTCTTGTATTACACTTATTGGTTAAGTGTGGCTACTACAGTTAATGCCTAACTCATAATGAATAGTTCTTCACATATTCTTATTCATGTTCTTCACTTATTCATTTTTCAGGAGTTATTAAGTGTTAGTGACTCTTCATGATGAATTAAGTGTTAACTCAAAGTGGAGTTATTATAAAGTCTTACCAACACATTTTTTACCAACTCCTATTAAAAGAGTTTTTCGATGAACACAGTTTTTTCAATTTTGTTTCACTTCAACACAGTGACTGAGCCAAATGTGTCATAGAAATATCTCTGGCAGTGTAGAGGAAAACCTAGAGTTCGAAGTCTCTAGACACAGAGAAGATTCAATTTATATCGAAGTGTCATTAAAGGAACAGGCCACCGTTTTTCCAGACTGAGATATGTTCTGAGCTAAGACGAGTTGATGCGTACCTGTCTGCGTGACTGAGGGCACAAAGACCAAAGATGTTGTTAGTGAAGTGAAGATGTCGAAGTGCTCCTAAGGTGTTATTACGCCTTACAATATAGTTCCCCTTTTTATCCATTTACAAAATCGACATGTTTAATTTTGTGTAACTAGACTTGGATCCTGTTTCTACTCACGTAACCGTATTTAAGTAGGGGAAATGTGGAAGAGCTTGGTCACTTCTAACTTCATCCCCGTCTGGCCCCTTTGAGGAGAGGAGGAGAGGCTAAATGCTAACAACATCTTTGGTCTTTTTGTGTGACTGAGCGCACGCGTAAAGACCAGACAGGTACACATCAACTCGTCAAAGCTCAGGTAAAAACATACTGTATCTCAGAATGCAAAAGGGGCTAGATGCAAGTTAGCCATTTTATATTTACTACAGCCACCTCAGGTCATACGTGTAACTGCACCTTCTATATTAAGCGCGTGCATGACGGCAATTTGGACCCGAAGTGACACCTTTTTGAGTGAAAGTGCAGGATTTTAGAGGCAGTTGTGGTGAACAGGTCTGAGCTCATTCTACACCTTAGGACATTGTTGGAACATTTTGGGGGAGGAAATGAGATAATTTTAAGTTAGTTTAAGTTTAATTTTTAAACTCCGTATAGTCCCTTTAATGCTTGGGTGTGCACTGTTACTGGTTTAAAAAAAGCACTACATTCATATATCAGTCTCAGCTCAGCTGCCTTTACTTACTTAATTTCAGTATTGTGAACGTGCCATGGCTCATTTGAAAGCTAAAAACACTGGCACTGATTGGGACAGGTGCAGGGATTTTAAATTTTAAAAGTTTTTAGTTTACTGAACACTGGTTTTTAGCCATTGGATTTGGGAACTCATGCAAATAAATCAAAATCTCCGCTCTCATCAGTAAAAGCAATACTTGGTCTAAAAATGAGATGGACAACTGGACTTACCTGGACGACGAGGATTTACACCATTTTGTTTTGAAAATGTGTGGCTCATATCTGGGAACACTGAGACACGCTCTCTTCTTATGAAATATTTTGAGAAATTCCTTTTTTTTCTGAGAATTTCCAACTCCTGCATTGGGTTTAAAACTTTACACAGTGTCCTTGCTTTGGAGTGTGCTCTATAAATCGCTATAAGCTTCTTTACGCACATAAAGGTCTTCACTTTTGGCACAATTTGATTCAATTTGATCTGGATTGATACCTTTCCAGAAATAGAAAATTGGGCATGGGCGCACACAGAACAGCAGCTGGCGGAGAAGATGACAGCTAATAGCCATGTCAGTTTTTAATAACCTCTCCCAAGCGTTATTATCAGTCTGCTTAAATGGATTGTCTTCGCCGATCTTAAAAGCCTTCGTGGAGCCCCTGTCCTTTCTGTGTTACTGCCAGACAAAGACTGCAAGAACCCGTGAGTGCAGGGGATGCCGGTTTGATACAAGGAATGATTACTCCACTGTTGAAATATTCAAAATCAATTATGTGCTGAAAATGGCCTGTGTTTTGTGCTCATGAATGCCGCGGATGGCCTCTGCTCACAGACGGTTGATTTACTGTGGAGGTGGCGGCGCTAATGTGGACCACTGTGTCTCTTTTATGCACATTTTTGTTAATCACAAGCCCTTTGTTTGGAGCTGCGTTTGGAATAATCTGTCATTCTCTGCCATTTGTTTTTTTTTTTCCCCGCGACTTTCTTTTCGCCAGGCCCCGTTTTCAAACAGATTACAGCACCGTCGAGTTAACCGCAGCAGTTGGTCAAAAAATTATGCACGTCAAATTTGGCCCTTTCTCATACAAATCGCCCCGCCATTACTGGGCACACACACACACACAAAGCGGGCGCAGCACACCTTCATTTTCCACCTTTAAACCTATTTACAGCGGCTGTGGCATCGCCTACACAGCACTCAGCCAAGCTATTTTCTGTTGTTTGTCATAATAAGTGCTAATTAGTGCTATTCAGATGGAGCAGGGGACGGGGAGCAGGTGGGTCGGTGGGATTTTCTTCCACTGTCGCCATCCATTAACACTTGCTTCAGTAGTTATGAACCCAAAATAGTTTTTATGTTCCTGGTAGATGATCATTTACTGTGTGTTCAAATCTTGATGTAGGATGTCACGAGTTCAGAGGAGACACCTGTCATCATAAAGGATTGATAGTTTGTCTGGAAGCAAAAGGCTAACATACTATTAAAAAAATGGAATAAAAATAAATACAGATACAAATGATGGTTTATATGCAGATTAGTTTATATTTGAGGAACTATTTAAAATTTTATAATGTATGAAATTAATGTTAGCCTTTAGCTTCAGGACAAAGTCACGGATCCTTATAAACATACTTCAGCTCAGAGGAACTAGCGTAGCCACATTGTGCAACAAGCCTATATCTTCATTTTACTGTGCAGATATTGAATTACTCCTTGTATTATTACTCCTTACAATATAGTTCCCCTTTTTATCCACTTAGAAAATCCACATTGTTTAATTTTGTGTAGCTATATAGAGCTTGGTCGCTTCTAAGTTCACCTCGTTTGGAGCTATGGTGGAGAGGGGGAGAGGGGGAGAGGCTAACGGCGTCTGTGCTGTGTTTACGTGACTGAGGGCACACGTGAAGACCAGACAGGTACAGGTGAACTCGTCTAAGCTCAGGTAAGAACATATCCCAGTATGTAAAAACGGTGGCCTATTCTTTTAAGGGTTGACTGATGACTACTGCCACCTCAGGTCATACGTGTAACTGCACCTTCTATATTAAGCTCGTTCATGACGGCAATTCGGACCCAAAGTAGCAACTTTTTGAGTGACAGTGCAGGATTTTAGAGGCAGTTGGGGTGAACAGGTCACTTTTAATCTCTGTATAGTCCCTTTAAAGAAACAAGTATAGTAATGCTTATTTTGTACTCGATTTAAGGGGAGACACTACAGGCAAAACTCCATTATTTTTCAGTTTTCAAGTTTTGGGCCAAATTGGTCTCTGAACATACAAGCTTTCACCCGGAAACAGAAAATATGCTTAATTTTCACAATAACATGTTTAAATATTGCGCTGATTCAATGGTTGCCCATAAACTTATATGGGAGAACACAATTTCAAGGGCCTTTTTCTCAAAACACATTTTTCTGTCATTGTGGCAACACTATGTCCACGTCAGTAGGACTTATAGACTTCAAATTTTCCAGCCTTGGACTGAACAATATTTGGAGGATTTTTTCAGAGGGATTTTTTATTATCTAATCCCTAAGCCCTATTTATTGAGTTTTGAATGTCAAAAAATAAGGCGAGAATTTAAATTTTACAATTTTTTCCAAAAAACAGCTTATTTTAAAACTAAAAAAGAAATCCAAAATCCCCTCTGAAAAAGTCTTGGCAACTCATTCATCAATAAAATGAAACCATACACATGAATGTAGCTCGAAAAGATGGGAAATTTGGGGCATTTTTAGGCATGAAACACCTTGTTCTTATATGAAAATATAAAATGACAGAAAACTTGCAATGTATTTTTTTTCTCACATTTATGCCAGTGATCGACAGCAAAAGTTTCAAATTGATATCTGTAAATATACATTTTTTCCCTATTCACCTGCAGTGTCTCGCTTTAACCAAATAGGTCCCACTGCGATTCAAAATGTAGTTTTCAGAAGAGTCTTGGTCCTAGAAGGGAACCCGTTGTACATATTTTGTTCTGGAGGAACTGGAGCATCTGGAGGAAACGCAGAGAGAACATGAAAACTCCACTATGACTGATTTTTCTGTTCAGCTTTCTCCTCCTCCTTTCCCCTTAGTTTGTAACGACAAACATATATTTTTGTAGTTTTTACCATGGAGTATATAATCTATATAATCTATATAATTATAGAGTGAAGCTACTTTTTGATTTGTGTTCAAAACAAAATGTCAAAAAGAGCATCTGCCGTCAAATGAGAAGCAAATAATTGCACAGTAACTGTGTTTTCTTCCACCTCATTGTCCTTTCAGCGCATCATGAAAAAACTCTCCCAACAAGAGCTTTCGATGTGATCAAGGTTTTTATTAGAAGCCAAAGTTGCAGTTGCCTGAGCGCCCCCCATTTATTATGCTGCTATAATATATTTAATTTGATTTGGAAAATATAAAAGAGCAGTGTGATTAGACCAGATCAGTCTCCTCCAATAAATCAGCTCCGCGGGACTTCATTAATCAAGAGCCTTCATCGTGAGTCATTACAGAGGGCTGCGGACATCTCATTCAGCTCATATATCAGACACGGAGCCTTTATTTTGCATGCAAGATTGTAGGAAAAAGTGGTTTTATAACAAACGATATTATGTTCCTGGTGAAATGAACGAACATTTAGGAGATATTAATAAGTGAGACAGGCGCAGATGACAGTTTGTATTAGTCATGTCTTGTCTCACAGTCCAGCTTTAACAATGCAGGCGGAGGCTAACACTGCAGCTACTCCTCGTATTATTACCTTCTGAGGTGTTAAATGTGAAACCATTTTGTGTTATAAAATGCAGAGGCTTCTAAGCTGCCGGGCAAAAGAAATGTGGCTCTTTCCTTTCAGCTTCAATCTTTAATCCCTGAGACCGGCAGGCTCTCCCAGCTCTTTTTTTTTTTTTTATTGTGTTTAATATTGCATTGAAACTTCTCGTCTCCTATAAGTTTGTACTTGTTTATTTGTTTTGATATAGGCCTAACTTGTACTATTGATACTTGTTCAGACAAATATTTTATGAGGCGTATTCACTGTCAACTACAACTAAATAAACATGGGATCCAAAGAGCCAGTTCTTCCTAAACATACTAATAAAGTATGCAGCCAATTCTAATTATTATGTTTACTATGAACGTGCAGCTGAACAACAACTAAATTAAGTCTAAATGAGGATTGACTACAGATTAGACCAGAACTAAAACCAATGGGTGAGGAAACTGACTTTGCTGCAATACCACCCCCTAGTGGTGAGGGGCGACTCCAGAAGGCCGCTGTAATATGGGGACTTTACACGTGTCAAAAACAACTAGCTCCATCTACTATTATTGTTTTTGAAAATAGTTTCCTTCTGAACCGTGTTGCTGGTTTTTGGTCTATGGATTTTTTGTTTTGTTATAGCTTTGATTGACAGGCCCTGGAGAAGGCTTGTTGCTGCCCCGCGAGGGCAGAGTTTCCTGCCTTTTTTGCCCTTTTCAGGAGCATGCTCTGTAGGAGGACACTGAGCTGCCATCAGGGACTCTCTCCACTCGTGTTATTAAAGTATATGGGGAGGAGTGAGGAATGACTAATAATATGTGTAGGACTAAAACGTGTCCAGCAACTTTACCAGACCACCACTTGAAATCCAAGCAGCCACATATTTTAGTTTGTTAAAGATTGCTTGAGTTGTTTTGGTCATGATTTCAGCTTTACGGGTATATTTGATTCTTAAATTAACAAAAGACGGTGGGCAAGGACAGTATTGTTTACATTATATGACATTATATAGTTGAGAACCACTTCCCCAAAACCTTATGCTAGTCCGAAGACAATTTTACCGACTATATACACTGTTAGCTTTAAGCTTTAATCTTCTATTGTTATGCCAGCACACGCCACCAGTGCTTAGCTTACATATTAATTATTACATACCAGCCCTTATTAGACGCTCTTACACATGCCTCTTCTCCTATGTATAACACGCCTGTACATATCATTTGCAACAGCCACCAGTGCCTTGCATAATAATGAATGAGCAAGAAAAAGGGAAGAGAGACAAAAAAAAAACGTATCCTTGTCCTTGAGTGTGTGTTTGTGCATGTGGCAGCCGATTGTGAATGCCAAACAAAAACGCTTGTCGAGCATGTAGACGGTTGTAGACAGTTTCCATGGTTACGTCTCTCTCATACATAACGGAGAGCGCAAAGAAGTTATGCTGACAATTTTGCGTGGAAGAAAGAGAACACTGAGGTATGAGGTATCCAGCGAATGGGATTTTTGATGTCTCAAGTACAAAGACAAAGGCAACAATCTTAAGAACTGATGCAATTTGTAAGTAGTGGATGCAACAGGACTTTGAGCCCAGGGATGCATTATGATTTCAGAGCCACATGTGTTTTTTTTAGCCCTGTCCTTGTGGATATTTGGCTTTCAGAAGGTGGTCTAGTTATGTAAAGCCACATTGTGTAACATTCCACACAATAAGTCGGATAAAATGTAAGCATTTATGTTTTCACAGATATTTTTATTGTTGAAAAATACCCCAAAAAAATTTACCAAAGGAACATACATCAATATCTTACTCTGCTAAGATCTGACTTGTAACTTTACTGGGAGTGGGAAATCTCCAGCTCGTCTCCATGGAGATGTTGACTAAAGGGAGCCAAATATGAGGTTTAAATAAGTCTTTTGATTCCCGATTAAAAGAATAGCCATGTTTGTAGATACTAGAAAACATTTTCCATAGACTAACATTAGCTAAAAACAGTATAGAAAGTGTAGAAAAACGCAGTGGAACAAGTACATTAGCTGCTGAGTCACACTGTTTCGTGACCACCACGCTGGGGGCCGCCATCGGCCACTATTGCTGCAGTACCTTAGAAAAAGCTACTTTTGCACCAGAAACCATTGCTCTTTACACACATTTTAAACAACTGTACAGCCTGGTTTCCAATAATGTTAAACTTTCTACAGCTAGATATTGCTCCTGTGATAACACTTGTGTAGGTATAATGAAAGAAACCAGGCAGGTTTTTGCAAGGTACATTTTAAAAATCTTGTATATTGATGAGGGCCTGACTTTGATTGACAGACCGTTGGCATCAGAGCTAAAGGCGCGGGCGCAGTTACGACCGCACTACACGCCCCGTGAGGGCCGAGTCTACAGTGAAGATCCCGCCCTATTGCCCTTTTTAGGAACATGTAGGAGGAGTCTGTAAATCCGTCATGTACGCCCCTCAAACGATTGGCATTAACGTAAACGTGGAGGAGTGAGCAGAAGGAGTTAGGATGAGAGTTTGGGAAAATCCAGAGTTGCCATGGCGATCCGCCATGTTTGCAGCTGTTAGCATACATTTTCTCACTGTGGTGTCCAAGTTTTTTAATGTGAACAATAACTCCAGTATTTAAACTTTTAAATCTACATTTGTTTATAATTGCTGCTAATCCCATAATGCTTAGCGATATGACATCTCATTCCCCAACTCCATAGCTGTTAGCATTAGCCACTAGACATTGCAAATTATGAACGATCCAGATGTTTTCAGCTGTTGTCAACCCATCGACCGTATTTAGGTGAGGCCAAAGAAATCAATGAATATGCAGACCTTTTCAGATTTTAATTTAGATACAAATTAGCATCTAAAAGTGTCCTCTGAGCTAAATGCTAACTCAAATTCAGTCAAGTTTCTGCTTTTTGTGGGGTTGGATACACATCCAATGGCCTTTAAACATCATCATAAAATATGTTAATGATAAAGGAACCACAGAAATGATATAAATGGCATGAGAAGGACAAAACACACCTCACCATTTGTTAGTATGGGCGCCAGGCTTCCCTATTTATTTGTATGGGATAGAGATAGGGAGATTTGTAGGACAACGTTCAGCTAAAGACATTTCTGTGATTTGTATGCTCTATAGTCCCTGGACAGACTGATCCGTAAACGCCTACGTCCATAAACCATATTAGTAAAATGTGTTTATTTATTAAGCAAACCGATCAATATGAGGGGTAAAGAATGTGTTTCATCAATACGTCCGGAGCGTACAGAAATGTCTTGAATAGGATTGCTCTGCGCGTTGACTGAGCGCTCCTCACAATGAGTCAACAGGATTCTAACACAACTCTGTTTCCATGGTGACAGCGGGAGAATGATGTGTCTTTGGGAAGGCGTCGAGTGGAGGGGGAAGAGACCGCTGCCAGCTCGGAGCCTTTTCTTTTGCTTGTTGCTCTGTTTTCTGCCTAAATCATTATGTTGACAAAGTGATAACCTGACAACTCCACACGGGCGCTACAAATGAGACCCCGCAGACCCGCGCGCGCTGCCATTTTCCCCCATTCAAAGAGACTACAGACATCTCGGAAAGTACTGACATTTCAATAGGTTGCGTTCATGTGGCATCAGAGTATTTCAAAGGGCCTATCCATGGGTTTCAAGCGGTGTAAAAACAGGACCTCTGACATAGTGGAAAATACAAACCCTGGCGCTGCACTGACTGGTGCACTGGTTGAAGGATGAATGAAATGCAGAAGGCAAATTTTCAGACAATAAAATACATTAAATCTTGTATTATGTAATATGTACACATATTCAAATAAACATAAAAGATATACAGATGGCGTCGCGTCATTGAAGGGGGTCTAGATGAATAGAATCTTCTGGGATACACAGTTTTTCAGTTTATAGCCATTTTCTGGTGAAATATGAACTTATTTATCACATACAAATAAAGTAAAGGCTAAATTGGGTCTATATGGATGTTTAGTCACAGCAGATTGTTCAGTAGAAGCAAAAACGGCAGTTGTAGCTAGCGTTAGCATTAGCATGATGCTAACATGTAGCATCATGTTAGCATTCTCCGTTATTTATGTATTTATGAGCTGTTGTACCACTTTGCTCCTCTCCATGTCTTTGTATCTTTATTTAGTAGAAAAGTACATTCATAATTCAGCGTTTGTTAAAAGTAGTTTTTGAATAATTAGAGAAAGTTTTGTTTTTTTCTCCAAATTGTTTTCCCCCCTTAACTGTTTTCAAACGTGACCATATATGGGCGAATCCTGGGATGCCGTCTGTATCTATAATAGATAATAAATGCCCTCAATTTTGCACTTTTCCACCTAAAATTAGGCACTCAAAGCGGTTTTCCATTAAGGAACCACTCACCCATTCACACTCTCATTCATACACAGTGCACAAACCGGAGACTACATGGGTGAAGTGTCTTGCACAAGGACACAACTACACCAACCTCCACACGGTCTATCGTCTAAGTTTCAAAAATTGATTGTTTTAGCCACATGAAAAAGGTTTATGGTCAGAATCCTTAACATTTAATGGTCAGGTTCCCCTTATCACAGAGTTCCGTTTCATTGGTCAAAAGTCTCACGAATCGGGCACACGGCAGAAAAAAGAATTATGTCACTGAATCCCCTGAGTTGACCCGAGCCCGCCAACTGAGATTTTATCAAACTCTGGAATGAGAACTCAAACCTTTTAATGATCTTTCTCGGCTTCAAGCGAACTCGAGATTGTTGCGCAACGTAAAAAAAGAACATCCAGTGCTCTCATTTATTTCATATGGCAATGCTCGGGAGGTGGCGTATTATCTTCTCTCATCGATGGGTAATTTTGATCTTTTTTTTTGTGCCCGGGGGAGCCACTTGTGAATGCAGCTGCTTTTCAGAGCCATTTTAGCTGCTGGTAATTTGTCCCCGCTCCATTCAGCCTCCCAGTGATTTGGACTTGGCAGAGGATGCTCGAGACGCTGACTGACCCCTTAGAGACAGGAAAGAAGGCTCTCACACGACAGATCTTTTTTTTGGCATCGGATTTTATTATAATACTTTATTAACTGTACAGTGTAGGCTGTTAAATATAAAGGAACACACTGAGTTGACTTGTACAGTAATATGGTAAATGTATAAAAGACAATCAATACGATCTGGTAAAACTCTTGGGCGGAGCGACGACGTTATCACATTCAAATAAGTTACCCTTCATTTCCTGTGCTTTTATAGTGATTGTCCACACTCGGTTAGTTGTGAGGTCTCAATGTCCTTTGTACACTTAAGCATTTGGCACGAAACACACATTAAAAGAACCGTCAGCCAGTTGAAGTTGCCTTTGCGGAGTGAAAATATGTGTTTCATTGGTCCCTAATAGTGTCATAGTAATGGGATGGAAATAGCGAGTAGCCTGTAGTTGTGTTGTAAAGAAAACTTTGACAGTTTCAATAGTATTTGCTGACATGAAGGCATACTAAATCACAGCGCTCTTAATTGGTAAGAGTTAATGTTCTGTGGAGAGCCAGATGTTTCTGTGTGAAGTTGATATGATGTGAAACTTTCGGCTGTCTTTTCTATTAAAAAAAAAAAAAAGGCATCGTAATTATCTCAAGAGAAGTAGTTGGTGTGATAAATATACTTTAGAATGCTTTCAGATACTAAGCTGGCAGTGACACATCTAAAAATGTACAACAATAGGCTATATCTTTTTTGGCAGTTTCAAAAAGCGTCTGTTCTCGAGATGGCAGTGTTGGCAGTGAAGACACAGACAAAATGTAACAGTGCAACAAAAGCAACAATTTAAAGTGACGTGTGTTTTACATTAAAGGTCTCACATGTAAACAAGGCCTGTGTCAAACATCGCTTCCCACGACAACACGCGCTGAGTCTTGAGCTGATTATTCTTAAAGGGATATTTCAGGATTTTTGACATAGGGCCTCATTTCCTAGTTATCCAGAGTGTTGCTAATTTCTGGAGATATTTTTTTTTATAATTCATGCCGTCCTTATATTTGAAGAGTTTTGTGGCACAAGGCTAATGCAAGGCTAGCACATTTCTATGGTATCAGCTAGCCTGCATTAAAAACAGTCTGACACACTCCACAGTGCACCTGAGGCACTTATAACCCCAGACTAATGATATAAATGTCTGTGTCGATAGAGTAATTTTAACAATTTTCCATTTAAAATACCTTATATTTGAGCAGCATCAACTTCGTGGTTGTATAAGCTACGCATCGGTGGAGTGATCTGCTAGAAAATAGTCCCTCAAAATGCGATCATTCATGTGATGCAAGGTCAGTTATATTCCAAATATTATTCTATCGACACAGACATTTATATGGTTAGTCTGGCGTTATAAGTTATTGGCCTCAGGTGCACTGTGGAGCGGGTCAGCCTGTTTTTAATGCAGTGTAGCTGTTAGAAATGCGCTAGCCGAGCACAAGCATAGCGCCACAAAACTCTTCAAATATAAGAACTGCATGAATTGCAAAAAAAAAATATCTCCAGAAATCAGCAACACTCTGGATAACTAGGAAATGAGGCCCTATGTCAAAAATCCTGAAAAATCCCTTTAAGGCAATTTCTTGTCTACCGTTATTCCGGGCTGCAAGATTCACCGCATTCAAATTGAAATAGCAATTTCAATGTTTGCAATTGGCAAAAGGCAAAGCCTGCAATTACACTGCCTGACCCAACAACAAACAAGTCGCCACTTGGATTTAGCCAACTGTTATGAATTACCAGGTTATTCCATCAATGGATTTCTTCATAGCACGGGCATATTCCAAGATGGCCGTGCAAGGATTCATCGGGCTCACAAATAGGGCTGGGTGATAGGGACCAAAAGTCATATCCCGATATATTTAGGTTGAATATCTATACATGAGGTATATCCCATATTTTTTCCGCAATGTGAGAGCTGTGAAATTAAATGTTAAGTCAAAGTCAAAGCCAAATACGAGTAGTGTTATTGAAAACTCACTGTAAAATGTAAACATAAAAACTGTATAACAAAGCTCCATAAGGTGCACATTTAAATAATAATAAATATCTTGGACAAAATAGCCTATAAAATAAAATAAGTCAATCTTTTTCTGATGGCAGCATTTATATATAAAGAGAAAACAAAATAAAGTGCTCAGTTTAAGATAAACTTTTTAAAACATCAGCTTGAGATTACCTGTTTCTTTAAGAGCTCATCTGAATTTGAATTATTTGCGATATGTCTAATTCCATATCTCATTTAAAAAATATATCGATATACCTTAAAAATCGATATATCGCCCAGCCCTACTCACAAATTGAAAGAGTGATTCAGGGAACATGAGATGTCATTCTCCAGAGTCCACATCTTAACCCCATTAAGAATCTTTGGGATGTGCTGGAGAAGGCTTTGCGCAGTGATCACACTCACCCATCTTCAATACAAATTCCTGGTGAAAAGTTAATGTAACACTGCATCTTTTGACATTGCAGAAGCTCATTGAAACAATGTCACAGCTGTAATCAAAGCTAAAGGCGGTACAAGGACATATTAAGAGCGTGTGACCTTTTTTGTGGCAGATGTTTTTGTTTGGTCAGGCAGTGTATTCAGGTAGTGTCATATTCTTCAAATGATCTTGTTCTTATGAGGTTTCATAAGGTCTAAAGCCTGTTGACCCTGTAGTTTAGACCTATATAAACATGCTATAAAATGCATGTGACTCTTCCACTAGATTCATATTACAATGTTCTCTAACTAGTCATGTTTTTTGTTGTTGTTTGTCCAATACTTGTCGGAGAAATTGCAACTAAATGTTTGTTTTTCGCTAAATTGTGCAGCTCTACTGTTATTCATATCTGCATAAATAATTTACATGTATATATGTTCCCTTTGAAATGCAAATACTGTATGCTTATATTAGAGGGACTATTGTTACTTGTTGCTTATACTGATGGTCGAACTCATTTAGACCCAATCCTCACTAATACGAGTATCACATTAAACTGATCTAACATCCAATAATGAAAACATGTGAAAAATGAACTAAAGCCAGTAGTGAGTTATTATTATAATTATTCATAGGACATTTCAAAGACATAGCTATGATCATGTCTCTGAAAGTCATGTCATGTGAACTAACCAGGCCACCAACTCTTGTCACTTGTTTCTTATTACTTGTTAAACTGGCACATTTCCACTAATGGCTTAAAGTAAAGAAACGCAAATGCCTTTTGTCTCGTAAGCATCACGAGAATGTACGCGTCTCTGCACTCACTTCACACTCGTGTCCTCCTCATCCCACTCCGTACGCAGACTTAAAAACACTGCATTGATATGTCTCATGAGAGGAGTCACA
This sequence comes from Gobius niger, assembly GCF_951799975.1. Lineage (NCBI taxonomy): Eukaryota > Metazoa > Chordata > Actinopteri > Gobiiformes > Gobiidae > Gobius > Gobius niger. The sequence goes on from NC_136862.1 coordinate 14,047,929, forward strand.
TTGCTAGTGTGAATTGCTTATTGTACATAATTACTCTACTGAACTCTACCAAGAAGAACTACTTTGCTAAAATGTCTATAGCATAAATGCAAATGAGTAAACTTCACTGGAGAGGAATAAGGCGATCCCTGTACACTAGAGATAAAACAGCAATAATAGCATCAATAAAAGAAATTAAAAAAACATCCCACCAAATTCATAGTAGCATATATTCATTATTAAATAAGCTTTGATTTGGCACATAGAAGAGAAGTTGTATATGTCCAAGATCTTTGGACATGACTTGTGTGGGGTGTGAAGTCGAAGCACATTTCAGATTTTTACACAAAATTCGATTCATATAATCTTTGACAACTAAAATATTGTGTCGTAATGGCCAGTTCACCAATCAGACGCAACAGTTTGAGCAGCAGCTTCATTTAATGCGCAGCCCACGAGAAACTACAATGAACTGTGAGGTCCAGCCCAGTGCTTCTCAAACATTTCAATCCAAACCACCAATCTTTAATAAGACTATAATTAGAAATTAAGCCAGAACTCAGTATAAACCAGATCTAAAAATGTGAAACTATGAATAAATAATCTCTACACCTGCAGAGGAGCCCCTAGTGGCAGCTGTGTGATAGTTTGAGAAACACTGCTCTAGTCGTCACGTGCAAAAATCCATGTCATCCTATTTTTCCTGCTAAAAACATCAACTTTTGAGCTTACTGATAACGGTATCTGTCTGTGGTAAACAGGTTCAGTGTCACAGAGTACATACAGTAGGTATGTTGTAGTTTTTCGGCTCCTACTTGTTGGAGATTCACAGTGAGTTAAGCGAGTGGATTGGTAAGAGCAGCATGGCAAATCTCCAGCCCTTCAAAAGTATCTTAAATTAACATTATGGATCAAAGGCAACACAAACAGAGTCTCTGGAGTGTGTCTTTCCTCAAACTGAAGCGAGACTCCAGAATCTAGCTTAAAGTGGTACAAACTGAGGCGACCTCTCGTTGTTCATGTCCACTGGTAAGTCCGAACCAATAGATGGGATAATACACAGAGAATAGCGCTTGTTGGCTCCGTTCATTCTTCTGTCTTACAAAATGTAGTTCTTCCAGATTGGTGGTTTATTAGAAGCTCACCAAAGCGTAGACCATACTTTTGAGGCCAAGATGCAAAAAACAAGAACAGAGAGAAAGAGAGACAAGTGTAATGTGTTTGAATATTTGTGTTTTAGCAACTTCACAAGTACTTTTGCAAATGTTCAGCTGAGCGTGATCTTCATCTTAGACACTCAGTTTAATGCATGATTTAGTTTGTTATAGTTTGACGCAGACTCACCTGTACAGATAGTAGAAGAAGGACACCAGGTAAAAGCCCATCTTACACCACGACTCTTTCTGACAGTAGTTAAGTATGTCCGCGTTCATGACACTGACAGGATCATACATGACCTCGGAGCCGTCCGCCGGTCGGTGTAAAAACCTCCAAATGAGAGAAACATGTGGCTGAGTGCCTCTGACACAAGGCGACACATCTGCTGTGGGACACCACGTACCTCCACAGATGGTAGAAGAGCAGCGGGATATTTAGGCCAAGTGTGACCCACTCTCCAGCACACATGAACATCAGACAGAAGAGGCCGTGGATAGAGTACTCTGGCACAACCAGCTGCAAACAGAACAGACAGTTTAAATTAGCACTGGCCACAAACACCCACGCGGTCAGGTGTAAGGACTACTCTGCTTTGAAAACATGCCACAAGCCGCTCTGCTCTCGCCTAAGGTGTTGAGCTAACTCGTATGTTACTGCCGCGACAAGTGGGAATAAACCACAGTTTCAACCACAGAAATGCAGACACAAAATACAAAGACACCATGGATAAAAACAGGCACGCTGCTTAATCTGGGCCACCATGAAAATCAAGCCAAATAGTACAACTGGTGGTATATTGAGATTGAAACTGCAAAATTAGTTACTTTGGTGAATCCTTTTTTCTGTCTAAGGCTATGTAGATAATTGCAAATCATTTATATACATGCAGCACTTCATTTACAGATAATATATTCACTGCTTTCAAAATGTGCAATAAAATGATTTGCTGAAACAAAGTGACCTGAACCGCTAACACATAGTAAAGGGGCTGCATGAATCCTATACGCTCATCGTAAAGTCATGTGGATGAGCTCAATCTGAAGCAGCACAGCGGGGATCGTGAGGGCAGTTCTTCAGAGTGAAGCTGGGGGCTGTGGAGATGGAGAACATGTGAAATGGCTGTGCATGCGTCACAGAGATGACAGCGGCTACAGAGGCAAGTGGTCACTCCGGTGTGAAGTCCCTCTCCTCCCACAGCAGCAGGTGAAAAAACAAGCATTACTCACCCGGCGAAGCAAGTTGCAGATTCTTTCAATGTTCAGAATCCTTTCCCTCTGTGAGGGAAAAGCACAGTGTCAGTGCACAGGCTTTTTACATCTGTATAACAAAACAGCAAGACGCTTTCACCGGCTCCTGATAAAAGGCTATGAGTAAGTGAACAGTGGTGGGTGGCTTTGTATTAACGTTGTCGACTGGACTGAGTTGATTGAGTTGAGGAGGTTTTGCTGCTATCTTCAAAACCTTCTTCTTGCTCTTGTGTTCAAATGTCAAGCTGGTAAGGACTGCCTACTGCTATAACCACTGTTAACTAATCACCTTTTTCTTTCCAAAAACAGCTTAACTAATGAGTTTGTGTTGTGGGCTGGGGTGAAACTAAGAGTTGTTAGGTCCCAATTCAATTCAAGTTTATTTCGCACATTTAAAACAACTACAGTGCTTCACAACATGTCACATAGAAATAAAATATAAGTAAAAGATAACAGGCCAAGATACACTCGGCTAGCTCGTACTGAAAGCCAGGGAGAAGAGGTGTGTTTTCAGCCTTGAACTGTTCCACAGACTGAAAGGACGTGACAGACAAATGAACACTGTTCCATAGTCGAGGCACGGCCACAGAGGCTCTATCACCTCTCGTTTTTTGCCTATAGTTTTAGGTACATCCAACAGGAGCTGGTCAGCTGACCTCAAGGCTCTGGATGGAGTATAAAGTCACAACAGATCACTCAAAAAAGGCAGGCCCAAGGAGTGGAGGAATTTAAAAACAATCAACAAAACCTTAAAGCTGACAGGGAAGCCAGCGTAAGACGCACAAGACAGGAGTGATGTGCTCACGCCTCTTTGCATTAGTCATTTGCATTAACAAAGCCAGTGGAGACGACGTGTGATCAGGCCGAGGTTTGTGTTTCCTGACAAATCATAGCCTCCATTACTCCTCTTTCAAACCTTTTTACCTTTGTTACAGATTTGTTCTTGCTATCATCGAATGTACTTTGGTGTTTAACCAGCCTTGCATTTGACTACAAGAGCGAGAAGAAGCTTTTGGAGATAGAAAATCCACCCAGCCTGAGAATACCTGACCAAAAAGACGCCACTTGGATTTAACGGGTACGATCTGGTGTTGCTGCTGCAGTTGGTCAGGTCTAGGTTCAGGAACACTATGTGCCTTAAGAATGAGATCAGCTGAACATCCTGAATGCCCAGGTTATTCCGTCAATGGATTTCTTCTTCCATGATGGCACAAGAGCATATTCCAAGATGAAAATGCAAGGATTCATCGAGCTCACATTGACAAAGAGTAGTTCAGGAGCGACACCATTTTAACACATGGATTGGCCTCCACAGAGATCTCTTGTGTGTGTGTGTGAATGAGAGTGTGTAATGGCAAATTCTGAGGTTCACTTTCCACAGTAAGCAGCCTGGGATTTAGCTTTTAGCTTGACGTGTGTTCTTGAGTTTGAAAGTAAGAATGAATTGAATGTCCAGACATTCAGTATAGCCTTCAAGATGTGTTTAATAAGGTCCAGCTTCGACATATGAGTTCCTCAATTATATGGGATCATATTGCAACAAATCCACAAGTGTCATTCTGTCTAACAGTAAAAAAAAAAAAAAAAACGGTTGGACCCAGACCAACTTCCACAAACAAGGGCTCCCCTAACTGTCTAAAACTATGAAGATAAATTAGGATTAGGTTTTAACAAATCTATTTCATAAGGAGCGTAATTATACTTCACTTTAAATAACCTTTACAGAGCAATGGTTCAAAACAGCTTCACACTCTAATGTCCTTATGCTCTTCGTTTGACACAACCTCATTATCTAATAGTGTGTTGGATTTTATGCTACCTTCACATATTTTTACTCTATTTTTCTCCAGTATTTGCTGCACAAAGACACGGCGCATTCCTGGTGCCGTCCCTCGTGTTTAGCTATAGGCTACGCCAGTGTTAATCTCGCACCATAAAAGCCGCCTCAATTATCAGGGCTTGAAATGAAAGCTGTTCATCTTATGCCACATCCACGTGCCCCGGCCGCTAACCCTCAGACTGCGCTGTGACTTGCACTATATTGATTTCCCAAATGAAGAAGTCTCTCCACCAAGAGCCAGGTAATTAACACATGCACACTTGATTAGGCTCTTCGTCCCGACCTCAGGGGGAGCTGACATGGAAACTCCCCTTCACACATCCAGAGCATACTGTATCTACTTCTAGCACTGCCTGAAACTGTTGCGGCTTGAGCGGTGTCTGTTTGTGCGTGTGTGTGTGCTTTCAGCAGGATTCACAGGCAGTGAGCTCGAGCGTTTATGAATTTATGAACTCCCAAAGTGACCTCAAAGTGGCTGTTAACCTCAATCTACAGCCTCCAGAGTCTGGCTTCTTCATACTTTCTGCTTGTATTTATGGCGGCAATTTTCTCTTTACTCGCTGTTTGAACTTGGAAGTTGTACTGCGGCATTATTGAAAGTAGTATGAAATCTTTTCTCTTGCATTTGAGCAGCAGAAAGTTTTACATTGCACCAATCACTTATTTTAACAGCACGCAGAAAATACCAGCAGAATGTTCCCATTCCCCAGTTCATGCACTTCGATGATTTCAGAGATGAGCCTATAGTTATTAAATGACTGTGTGGCACCATTTAATTAAGTGATTCACAATCAATCAATGCTTTATTCCTCTGTAATAAATCATATAATCTCTGTGAAATTATCTGCTTTTAAAATGGCTGTCGGGTCTCATCAACTGTCCATTTATTTGATGTTTAGTCCATCAACTACATTCAACAAGATAAATATTTCACGATACATGTAAAAGCCAGTGTTTCCCTGTGCTGTGTTATTGTTTTGTTTATTGGGGATCCCCATTAGCTTCCCCTCTTTTGGCTGCTAGTTCTTCTGGGTCCCAGTTAAAGGGGCTAGATGCAAGTTGGCCATTGTATACTCACTACTGCCACTTCAGGTCATACGTGTAACTGCACCTTCTATATTAAGCTCGTGTATGACGGCAATTTGGACCCGAAGTAACAACTTTTTGAGTGACAGTGCAGGATTTAAGAGGCAGTTGTGAACAGGTCCTGGCTCATTCTACACATTAGGACATTGCTGGAACATGTAGGGGGAGGAAAATACATATTTTTTTACATTTTTAAACTCTGTATAGTCCCTTTAAAACGGTAGCAAAAATCAGCATATTATCCATAATAAATGCAACGGCAACACAACAGCAATTATGATAACCTATATTTACATTTTGCACATAGAGTAAACAGTGGTTCCTGAGCCTTTCACACCAAATACACCAACATTCGACCTTCCCAGCACCACCCGGGTTATCCGACAAAACAAGAAAGAGTCTACCTTCCCTTTAGAGATTTGTGCTACGCTGCCTAAAAAAGACGACACGCTCTAATATTCGGTTTGACCGCCTTTAGCTTTGATTACAGCTCGCATTTTCTATGGCATTGTCTCATTAAGCTTCTGCAATGTCAAATGATCCAGTGTTGCATGAATTTTTCACCGAGACCTTGTATTGATGGGAGAGTGGGGGAGAGTTCACAACATGAGGCTGATGAATCCTGGCAACTGCAGCAACCCCAGGTCATAAGTTTGTCAAATCCAGGTGGCGACTTTTTTTCTTTTTTGTCAGGCGGTGTAAATTATGCCTAAAACATTAATAAAAGATCTCTCCACATAATGAATGTAATGTGTTGGTGTTGTCTAAAGTTCTTGAGTCTTTTAGCACAGCTTTTTCTCCGACCTGCAGCGTCCTGGCAGAGGATGTACTGTAAGAGTGAAGCCATTTTGAACACTGTGTTACTCTTCTATTCCTGCCACATTTAATAGTGTTCTAGGGGTTCATACTTGAGCCACTCTCTCACAGTCGGTTTTCACAGTCTCCTCTCCCACTCCTCAACACTCTTACTTTGCAGTTCAGATGCACGTTCGTAATAATAGACCATCAGTACATGTGTGAAGCAGAAATGCCCTGTGACTTCGTTGAAAAAAACAACTTTCCAGGAAGTGATTATGTTAAGAGGAGTGTATGTTGATCTTTTTCTATGTCGAGATGATCGAAAACGCAAAAAGATGGCCATAAACGTTGCTTGTGTTGGCAAAAAAATCTCTCAAATTAAACCATTGCCGTGTTGGAAGCTGATCGCTACCATCTGCATACAAATTGAAGGTGCCGCAATGAATCATGTACAACTGGGACTCAATGATGATCTGCCTAGTCGCCTGTGTCAGATCTACACTCGCATCTAAATGCATGAGTTTGTCTGTGAAACTTTCCGTTTGTTCGTGTTGCGTTTAATGGTTGTAGTAAATCTCCTCCACAGATGCCAGGCTTTTCCCTGCCGTCTCCTGTGGCTCTGACTGCTCTTAAAAGAAAAGAAATGAACAGGCTCCTTACCGCTCTGGTGGGATTGCTCTGATCAATCGGGTTTTTGAAGTCTGTGCGGAGCTCATCAAATGCAATGATCTGAAACCAACAAGAGGGAGATTACACCTCGACAGCCTGGAATACACACAGTTTGATATGTGTAGTAATTGTACACATTCGAAAAGTAGATTCAGAAGGGAAGATCAAGGAGTGCAATTCAGTGAGAAAGCAATGATTGTCAAACTGTGGTTCTTGGGCTTCTACAGGTGGTGCTCACACTCAGTCACGGTTTTTCGTTGTAATAAGAGTTTCATTTTGTATTTAATAGGTTTTCCTAGACAAAGGTTCCTGGGTCATCCTCTGTTCTCTTTAGTTGAAGTGTTTCTGCCAGATTTGTTTTGTTTTTGACTTTTTTGGCCCATAAGCTTTATGCAACAGAATAACGCTCTACTATATAGCGCGCACCTATGTAGTGAATGAGGGGTTAGGGACTAGGGTGGACATTCCGACACAGCCAGGGTCATTCAGCAAAGTGTCAGAACCATTGTCACTATTGTCACAAAGATATAGAACAGTAATCCGTTCAGCAGGTTTCACCCCTTGGCTGTCAGCTACACACATTACCCTTATTTTTAGGAGTCCAAGAAATTCCCATTGTGAAGGTGAACTATTTAAGTTTTTTCTGGTTGACATGGTGGTACTTGAGAACCTTTTGGAAAAGTTTGAGAACCACGGCCCTATCCTCTTGTTACATGATGATGTCCTCACTCTACTGTATGTCCGAGTACATTTACTTTGGATTTTTGCAAGCAATGCTTTTCTGACATTAATTACTAACTTAGTACAACAGTTTTTGGCTTCTTATTTGTCGTTAATTCACAAGGATATTAAGATAAAGTTGTTGTTTTTCTATGGAACTTTGTACAGTTTGGCCCGGAAGTAGCTTGGTTGTTACACTTAACAACCCAAGGCCTGCTGAGGTGCAGCCCTAACCTGCACCGCAGCCTAGAAGGGCACCAACAGGGGCAGTTTAAGGCTATTGTTCCTGCAAACAAGATGGTCACAGTCTAAAGTCACCCTGATAAGATCTCACCTGCTGACTCCATCCTCTTTAAAGGAATAGTTCACCAGTTTTCCATACTGAGATATGTTCTTACCTGAGCTTAGACGAGTTGATGCGTACCTGTCTGGTCTTTGTGCGTGCCCTCAGTCGCGCAAAACGACGCAAGAGGTTGTTAGCATTTGGCCCCTCCCAATGTATTCCTATAGCTCCAAACGGGGTGAAGTTGGAAGCGACCACGCTCTTCCACAGGCACAGACAAAGACCAGACAGGTACATATCAACTCGTCTCACCTTAGGTAAGAACATATCTCGGTATGGAAGAACTGTGTGCCGTCAGTCATGCAAAAAGACCAAAGATGTTTTTAGCATCGGCCTCTCCCTGTATATTCCTATAGCTCCAAACGGGGTGAAGTTAGAAGCAACCACGCTCTTCCACGGGCACGCGCAAAGACCAGACAGGTACGAATCAACTCGTCTAAGCTCAGGTAAGAACATATCTCAGCATGGAAAAACGGTGAACTATTCCTTTAAGGCATTATGCTGTTTGACAGCTCATAATAATAATAATAATAATAATAATGATAATAATAATAATAATAATAATAATAATAATAATAATAATAATAATAATAATAATAATAATAATAATAATAATAATAACAATAATAATAACAATAATAATAACAATAATAATAACAATAATAATAATAATAATAATAATAATAATAATAACAATAATGGCTTAAACTTGTATTTTGCATTACAAGCCGGTATTTCTCAAAGCGCTAAACTGTCGTCATTATTCATTCACTCCATACTCGGTGATGGCAAGCTGCTGTTGTAGCCACAGCCACCCTGGTGTAGACTGACGGAAGCGAGGCAGTCAGTCTGTGCCATCGGCCCCTCCGACCACCCCAACCACTCACTCACACACTACTGTACATCCACCCAGGCTTCCCGGTGTTCCCAAACAAGTACCAGCCAGACTTGCTTAGCCTCCCAGATCTGAGGGGATCGGGCAGAGCAAAGCCGGTATGAAAAGCCCCCTTGCAGAGATAGATAAGTGAGCATCACTGTCTCGTCACTGCAATAATAACTGCCTGGAGACGGACGTACACAGCCTTCACTCATCTCCCTTGTAAACACATGCAGTTTCCATGGAGACGTGGTGAGCCCCTGAGTGAGCTCCATGGTTACTGTAGCAGTGAGAGGACGCAGTGATTGGCCGAGAGCTGCGGGAACAGGGGTGCTGCACTCGGGTGGGCAGAGGCAGACAGGGGTGCAGGGGGATTGGAAATACAGGAGTTTGATAAGCGTTTCAGAGCAGACACACGCTTCCCTCCATCGCACAGACACGACTGACTCACGCAGCATGTAGTCGCACCCACTTAGTCAATGATACATTAGTCATTTCAAGGCCTGCATCCTCGGCTACTGTTTGTTGTTACATTTTTGCATGCTGCCTTTGCGGAATGTGAAAGGTGAGGGATCGATGCTTCCGTGTTTGTAGAGCCTGTGCAATCAGAGACATCGAGGACAGGGGGGGGTCTCCGGTGATCGCTGTGCAAATTGTGCCCAAAACGCTGGCGGCAAACACGTCCAGTCTGCGGCCCGGATTTATTATCAGTGTGTTTATCCTGCTCCCTGCGCTCATTACAGGCGGCTCTGCTTTTGCCCTGTTTGAGGAACTCTTTACTGCCAGGAGTCGGGGTGGAGGGCGGTCGCATAAGTTTGTTTTGTTGGGTGGAAAAGAGTAGAGAAAGTGGCCCCGCTTAATGATACCTGTGCAGTGTTTACAGGTCACAGTGTGGAAGGGTGAAGCCCCAGAAAGTTCAGTTGTAAATATGTATAGTCTCATTTGAAATATGTGCTTCTTTGTTGAAAGTACTCGTTATATATCTTTATTGGTGTCTTTTCTTTTTTACATTTTCTTACTATGTGTACAGAACTATGCCCTAACACATGTTGTTCACTGTGAGATATAGTTGTTAAGAAATACCCAAATCTCGTCTAAAGTGAGTACCTAAACTACATACTTATTTGCAAAGTTACCGATACCTTTCTGTCTTTCATCAATCTGACTTCTCATGAGTAGTTTTTGAATGATCTTGTGCTTTATTGGAAGTAGTAGAATTAAATAGTAAGAAACTAACCATGTGGTCTGTTCCAAATTGCACTAACCTCATGTCATACAATTCTGATTAGAGGTTTTGTACATGGCAACCACGATACTAGTTGTTGCCGCTTGGTATTGAAATCGGTATCGAGTGTCGATTTTTCTCTTCATATCAATATCGAATTCGAAAATGTAGCATCGTGACAACCCTGAGATCTATGAAGTTTCCCTTTATCTTATCTAACATGTTGAGTCTGGAAGCTGGCATTTTCCTGCTGCGCTTCAACACCTTTAAGAGGTGTCTATTTTCCAAGTGCGCGTAGGTAGGCGCAGGTGCTCGTCTGCCCGTGTAGGAGGCAGAGGCATTTGGAGTTGCAAGTGTGAAGTTCCACTCACCTGCCAGATGACAAAGAAGATGAGGCCCGCGCACAGAACCAGCGTGAGCATGTAGCAGAAGGCCGCGAAGGTGAACGCCATGGTCAGTCCGGTCGGCTAAACGCTCCGCTCTCCCCGCCGACTCGGGAGTCCCGCCGTGCGCCTTACAGTGCTCAACTTCTATTTCAGTCGAGATCGATACGCCTTCACTGCATGCTCCGTCTTTGTGCCTGGCAGCGGGAGTGACCCCCTTTTCCACAGTGTTTCGGGAAGCACTTAAGACTTTAGATCAGTTCACGCTCGTCTCTTTGCACCGATGCTCCTCTTTTAGTCTCTGTCAGGCCAAATGTGGCATCTTGCGCGCTTTATTTTTTCCTCTCAAATGATCTCCCCAAATGACAGTAGCACGATTTTCTCTATATTTGCTGCTTTAAAAAAAAAAAAAAAAAACAAGTGCGTATGGCTTGTGAATTATGGCTTTCTATTCAACAGTTGCTTCAAGAATTAGTCAGACAGCTCACATATAAGTGGCAGGTTAATTCCACTGACCGGGCGCACAGCACGCTCATTTTTTTGATATTGCTTGGCTTTTTGTTTACATTAAGAAAGCCACATCTGAAAGCGTCGCAATTCATCTGCCTCCAGAAACGACAACAAATTGCTTAAAGACGTAGGGATACCTGTGTCCACGCTCCCCTCGTCTCTGTCAGTCAGAGTCAGCATGTAACAACATACCTCTCCGCATCTCACGCGCATCCCTCACAAACCCCCCTCCCCCCTGAAAAAAAAGAAAGAAAAGTTGCCTGTTTTCGAGTCTCAAAAAAAAAAAAGGAGCATGAGGAGAATCCTGAGCCAGAGGAGCGCCGCAGCGTGATCTACATTTTGAGAAAGACCCCGCTCTACTTCTCTCAGACCTGATTGAGTTTCCTGAGTCTGTCACATCCGCGCGGCTCCGGTCTGTATCGCGCTTGATGTTTGACTGGCCGGACCAATCGCGCGCCTCCCTCTCGTCCTCGCCCGCTGCTCTTCCTCACTGTCTGTCAGCCTCGCGCTCTCTCTCTCTCTCTCTTCCTACATTTTCATAATCTCTCCAGTTCCCTGGAGACCGATAAGGGGGCAGGGCAGTCGGCAACTGTTACGCCTTTTGTCTCGATCTCACACTATTTTTTTTTCTCGCGGCCCCTTTTGTTGTTGAATTGTATTTACAAGTTTATTTTTCCCATTATACAGTAATACTAATAAGGCATCTCCTCATACAGCCCTTTGTCTTCATAATTTCTGTTGGTTACTCTCCGCAACAAAAACATGTGTAAATCCTGAAATTCTTCACGCATTACCCTTTGGAAACTGCCTTTATTTATTTATTGACCTTTATTTAACCAGGATAGTCCCACTGAGATGAAGAATCTCTTTTTCAGGGGAGTCCTGGCCCCAGAGGAGAATCTATTGTACATGTTTTTAGTGGTAGGGGAAACCGAAGTACCCGGAGGAAACCTACGCAGACACGGGGAGAACATGCAAACTCCTCACAGAAAGGCCCCGTCCAGGTGGGAATCGAACCCGGGACCTTCTAGCTGCGAGGCGTGAGCGCTAACCTTGCAAGATAGGGTCACAATAGTCACAAAGGGTGAAAGGCAAACAATGGAAGAGGCACTTTATGCATTTTGAATTGCTAAGTGGGATCCAAACTCACTCCTAACGTTCAAACTCAGCACAGGGATGCATTTATGAGTTTCACAACTGTTGTCACAGCGGTGTAAACACTGACACCCATGCAGCCTGCCTTCACAATCAATAATAAATGCTTTATAATTAGATGAACGGCAGATAAATCTCATTTTTCACACATGTCCGCTTTAAAATACTGAAGGACAAAACAGATTAAATCCCACTACTGACTTTAACTGAGGAACCACTGATTGATTTTCATGCATTCCTTAACACTGATATATGTGCAGTGGTTTTATGGGGCATTGCAAAGAGCATGGACAAGGAGATCATTACAATAAGTCAAGGTCTGGGCTATATCTTTACAGTGAGGTCAATATTGTCATGAGAGAGTTATTGCCTTGTATCTATGCCTCCTTGCACATATTGCTCCAGCTTTACTGTAACACTATGCTGTGTAGAATATGCACCAATGTGTCGAAATAACATTTTCACGTTCTGGACTAAATTAGGTCCAGCCTAAAGCATTAAGGGTGAAACGCCACAGGTTTGACGCTGATGTAAGGGGCTAAGGGGAGTGGGCTTGAGAGGATTTGGCTCCATCTGCAGTCAAAACAAGCTTAACAGAATGCTTGTGTAATTCCTTCACATTACGCTTTGGTTGTCTCTTAAATCATCATCTGTACTGGGTTGTGGATGTTGTGTCCTCACGACAAGAGGATTCTTCGGTAACTAACAGCAGCAGACTGAATATATACAGAATTTAGTACAGTGCATGAGTCTCATCCATCTATATTTGTTATCTTCAGTATAAACAACTCTCTTTACACTATCTGCATGTCATTTACTGTCTATTGTCATGACCTGAGCTTTGTCTCAGATTTATTACCACGATACTGTGTTATTGGTGTGTATGTGAGAGTGTGTTTACAGAGGAGTCCTTGAAGATGAATGAATTAGCTTGAGTGTAAGGATTTGAAGAGGGAAGGAACTACACTAAACATAATAGTCAACATCAAGGGCAGGACACTGGTACTCACAGTACAAGAGAGCGGGGAAGGCACCAGCTGCATTGAACCTATGGCCCCCACAATGATTTCACAGAGGAGTGTTTTGCAGGTATTTGGTAATAATCTCAAACACATCTTTATTACGATCTTATACAACGTTGGTTGGAAAATGCAATATTTGTCTAAAACAGCTGATTTTAACAGAAGAACCTCCCACCCCCCCTCTTGCTCCCCTTCACTGAGCGTCAGTGCGGCTCATGAAGCTGTCGTGAAGCGAGTGTTTTTACTTTGCGATGAAAGGATTAAGCTTAAGTGATAAAGATGCACGAGTGCCTTGAAACACAGCTCCAGATATGTTTTTGATTAGATAACAATATTGTACCTTGGTAACCCCCGCCCCCCTGTTAGAAACGTTATTACACACAACAGGTATGTGGCCATACTGCCTTTGCTCTGTCCAATCCCGTCAGACCTTGGAAGCAGGACTTGGATGGGAGACCGTTTGAGAAACACCAGGAAGCCTAGCGAATGTAGTGAGTGGGTGAGTGGTGGTGGTTGGAGGGGCCGATGGCACAGACTGGTTGCCTCGCTTCTGTCAGTCTACCCCAGGGCAGCTGTGGCTACAATAGTAGCTTACCGCCACCGAGTATGGAGTGAACGAATAGTACAATGTAAAGCGTCTTTGAGTGTCCAGAAAAGCGCTACATAAAACCAATGCATTATTATTATTATCTTACTCTTACTCTTAAATGCTGAACGTACAGTTAATAACTTTCAAATTCTTAGAAGATGCCTTCATAGTTTAGTTTATTGTTCATTGAAACAGGGACAATGTACAAAACTATTAGTCTTTACAAAAGAAGAGATGATTTGTACCAGATTTAGCTAAGTAGCTATTTTCCATCTGCTGTCCATGTCAATGAACCCATAATGTACGACTAGGATTTGGACAAAGTGGTGCTTTACTTTGGGCCATGAGAGTTTTTTTTTTTTAAGAAATAAAAATGTGTGGAGCTTATGACAAGGTAAACACCTCCCTGTCGTTATAGGTGAAAGTACAGCCAGCTACTAAAAGGTTATTAGTTGGCGTTGCTGATGAAGCCTCTTGAGGTGAGGGTTGAAATATTTTCATCACTAAAACAGCACAGATGACGCCTCGAGAAACTCATGTAAGGGCTCAGGACTAAGGGCTTACACAAACATATTATATCTTACTTGATAAACTGTTATTTTCCACATGTTTGGAGAAGCATAAAAGCAGATTTTAGAGGCTGCTGCTCATGGCTCACCTTGTTCGCTGCTTTCCTTTCACAACTGAGACATCTACATAGTCCATGTCCCAGCTTAATCCACCCCACTCTCTCCTCTCGTGTTTTCAGGCCTTTCAATGGTCTCTGTGTCAAAGAGATAAACAACTCATTAGCCAGATACACACAGGCGTGGTTTTACAGCGTTATAATAGCTGTTACAATTCAAAGTTGTAACATAAATTATTCAGTAGTCTTAAAACACCCACTCCGCTTCTCCACTAAGGCTATGGCTGATTTATTACTGATTTTAGAGTACCCTCTAGTGGTTATTTACAAGATGTGTTGTCAGTACAGTGAATGAGAACAGGACAATAAATTCCCACAACATGCCAGTTAAATGTTTAAAAAGCATTGAAATAAATCTTTGTTTGTATGGCCTAAAACGGCATGAACTAGGAAAGTGTGAAAGCCAATTACACAACCTGGCTCTGTTGCGCTTCTCACTGTAGTCATTCTATACTTGGTTGTGGTGGTAATCTATAATTGTAGTGGGATCTGCCTGGGGTAGACAGGCAGAATTAGGTTCTTTACATTTTTTTCTTTTTTTCTATAGTCCAACTTAATATTTTGTTTGTGATACCGGTACCTGAACGATTGATACAGATGCTAAATTATTCACCATCTAGACCCATTCCCACCAGAGTAGAATTTCAGTATCACTTTCAAACAAAAGATAATTTTAGTGGTGTTCAGTAAAAGCGTTTGAGAATTTGAAGTAGGGCCAACCTGGACGACTCAAGGGGTTCACGAGACAAAAAAGGTTGGGACTGGACCACATAAAAACCCATAAAACAGAAGAAAAATGGTAATTTAGTCCATAAAATAGTTCATTGTTTAAATCATGTACTGTATGAGCTGAAATAATCATGCAACATTCTTTAGTGCTGTCTCAAGAGGACCCAGGCATCATCACTTGCTATGTAAAGAGAAATATTTGTTCAGTACCAATTTTATTTCCAATACCGGAGACTTATTTAGGATTTTTAGCATAGTGGTATTTTTTAACTGGACCCAGCCCTAGGCAGAAGAGAGGCAGCCAATCTGTGCCATCGCACTTCACTCAAACACAGGCAGTGGGTCCAGGCCCGCCTTAATGAACCCATAGGCCCCGGGGTTTAAACAGAATTGTGGGCCCCCACCCCCCCTCAGCGCAAACCCTAGCCCTAATTCTAACCTATGACCCTAACCCTAAATCCCACAAAAATCCTAACCCTGCTACCCCTACATGCATCCCTCTGGGACAGGTAGGGCGGGCCTCCTCCAGGTACACATATAGGAGCACAGTGCAATCATCTCAGTCATGCTGCAAAGTCAAGTGATTGGCATGAAAATCAACAAATCACGTTTTCTTTTTTTTCTTCCTTAATTCTGATAGGCCCTTGACTATGGTAGGCCCCTGCTAGGCCCTCTAAGGTTGCTCTGAGTGGGTCAAGTGTCTCGCCCAAGAACACACAAAAGTCTGCACGAGTTGGAGCCCAGATGTGAACCACTGACCTTTTGATCCACGGATGAAGGCTTTTACCAACTGAGCCACTTCCGTCCGACAGATAAAAACATCCCAATGCACAAAAAATGAGGCCTACTCTTTACCCATGATGCTTAGCCTACACATCTCACAGGTTAACACTCCACAACTGATTAATGTGGATAAATCCAGCAGTTTTTCTACTGACCACAAGAGGGCAGCTTGAATAAGAGTGAGCGGTGACAGCAACAGATGGTCTCATTAGGATGAATTGATTTACCAATAATCTTTAAAAGACAAACGTTAATTAATCATCATCAGTTTCAAAGCTCGGATAACACATCAGTGGGGGAAATACCCTACATGTATAAGGCCTATACTGCGAATATGAAGAAGTTAATAAAAGTGCAGTAGAGGCAGCACTCCCTGGAGCACAGTTGGTCACAGGCTGTTGCGTTTGTTCGACTGCCGCACGGGGACGGCGTTTTAAGTGATTCCCCCCCATTACAGAATATCCATGTTGTCCCAGGGGTAAATGGGAAGCCACGGAAGTCACCTGCAATAATATATATATTAAAAAAAACATGATTCTTGAAACATGCCCAGATCAATGCTACGTCCCCAGAACGAGCCGTCCTGCTGCAGCTCCCTGACTGTTTTAAAAAATGTCTCTCTCGAAGCGCTATTGATTTCTTATCAGGTACAAAAATAGGAAAAGTCGCACGGAAGAGTCGCCCAAAGCGAACAGGGATATTTCCACTGGCCGACACTCATTAATAGTTTTCTATGGGGAACATCTGTGCAGCAGCAGGACAGGCCCGTGTCTTTCAGCCGTGGCACTCTCTGACACCGGGGGATTATCAGACAACTGTTCCGTCTAAATAAAGCCCACGCTGTTTCCCCTTGTTTAAGCATTCTGCAAAATACGCCGGCAGGATTGTGTGCTCGACTTTTGGCAATTGTAAATATGAAAAAGCAACAGTATAATTAGTTTATTCCAAGCAAAAAAAATAAAATAAAAATAGCTCGGCGGGATGGCGAAGTACAAAAGACATCCTTAGCATCCTTGGATACGTGGTCGCAATGGGGTTACCATAGCAACACCTACTCAAGGAAGGTTGCGTTTTTAGCCCCAAGGCAGATGCCAAATGTTTCCTGACCTTTAAATACGCATTAAAATACATTTGGCGATATGCAAAGCTTTCTTCATTAAGAGGGGGGAAAGAAATGCGGGGACAACATTTGCACAAAAGTAGTTTCTGTGAGGCGGTCTAGTCGGTGCTGCTGAGGCGATGTGGGCTTCAAAGACGGGATTTGTGCAGATAAGATGAACGCACTGACGAAACAAGTCAATGCTGGGTGGATTTGCTAAAAATGGCAACCTGAAGAGGTCTGAGGGTAAAACACAGATGTTAAATGGTCAAGAAATGGGCCACCGTATTTCTTAGTAAAAGTGTTGTTATGTAAAAGCCTAGGCTAGGCTACTCTTAGGAGTGATGTAACTTCATGTTTCAGACTTGTCTTAAAGGCCCCTATAGCTACTTGAGTCTTTAGGGTTAACAAACAATGAAAAAAGGAAGTGGGTACATTTTGTATTGTTCAATTGTTGTGGTTCAAACTCACTCTTAAAAGCCCTATACGGCACTGGATTTTCTTATGAAACAATGAAGGAGGAAGCCATTAAATAAAAATGTTAGTAGTGGTCCTTATACCATAGTCTCCCTATTCTTTATAGGGACATGTTTATAGGCACGCTTGGAAAATAGCCTTGTTACAAATGCTAATTAGATGCACAGTGTTTTCCCCTCAAATGTCTGAGTTTACATTTTTCAAAAGGAAAATAATAGCTTCGATACTGTTAGATAATAAAATAAAATAGCTATTTATCATACTGGGTTGTGCTGTAGAGTCGTACTATCTCTGTCGTAGCCTTGACTGTGGTGCTCAGGCATCTACCCTCAGCCATTGAATGATTTGCTTGTGTTTCAGTATGACGCTCGACAGAGGGTATTTATCCCTCTTCTGTGGAAGTATAGGCAGACTTGAATGGTGAGACGACCACAATGTGACCGGGTCCTGCACCGATTGTAAATAAACTGCATAAGACCAGAGCCCATTTTCCATCTATCCTCTCGGACACCATTGTTTATTCTCTAACAGTTACACTACTAGAAAAAAAATCAGGTATAGCACCTTTAACTCTAACATCGGCTATTTCTAAAATCCGAGCCAGAGAATAAACTTTAAAGCAGCTTTGCTTCCTTGGCCTCGTGCCAAAGTTGTCGCCTACAACTCTGACATGCTAGAGCAGGTAAGGGCGAACTTTTTGATGTAAGGGCCGCATTGGGTTTTTGAATACGCCAGGGGGCTGAACCAGCTGCAGTTCAAGACATTTCAAACAAGTTCAAGTCTCAAAGAAAATGTTTTTTGCGCGAAGCACGAATAAAAGAAGCAAAATAACAACAGTTATGCATCAACTTTATTCATGTCAGTGAAAATGTTTGTGTTGTTCGCCCACTTGAGCTCATGCGTTTGAGAATTGGTCAACCTGCAAGACTGTCACTGTGTCTAAAAACAACCTGCGATTACACAATTAATCATGTCTACTTATACAATATACTGAATTAAAAAACTAATGATATTCATCTACAAAAAAAGAAAAACAGGAACAGTCCCTTTAAGAAACAGGTGAAGGTCGATTCAACTGGAATGAGCACAGATGCCCCAGAAAGCCTTCGTACGCAGTGAGTGGCACTAAAACACTGGAAGCAGCTACAACTTACTTCACCAGCTGAAAGACACTCGGGGAGAGCAGGATCGGACTAAATGTTTTTAGAAGGCTATGCATAATACACAAGAACAACTTTCAGAACATGCAAACGGAGTCATGCTGTGTTGTGACGCTCGGCCCACAAGAAGCTGCTGGAACCAACAATGAAACTGTAACAGATTCCTGAGATACAGAGTGTAGATAAATGCTCTTCTGAAAACATACAGATAATGGAGTTTCAAACAAGTAAAGTCGCCTGATTTCAACTAGGGCCCAGCTTTCCACACAAGCAGCGCAAAGTATCACATTAATTTAGAAGGAATCATTTTCAAAAGTAATGAGCTAAGTAAGGTTTTTATTGTAGCCATAAATATGTTACAGTTCTTGTAAAGGTTTTAATGCGTTAGGCCAACAGTCGATTGGTTTCATGAACATGAACCAATGAAAATAGTTTATGTGATGCATTATTATTCCATTTTATACTTACTTATTATGCTTATTATCGTAGGCCTATCTCTATAGTGTCTCTATGTAGACTCTTGTTATGAAGGGTATAATGTCCATCCAGCCAGTCGCTATAATGGCAATAATATTCAATTTCAACAGCATTTGGATATTTGCCAATTGTTAAGGGAAAGCTCTGGTGGCAAGACCTGAAATGTAGTATAATACACTGTGATTTTTTCCTGTTCAAATCTAGTATAAAGTTATATAATGATTTGAAGCCATCACAAAATGCAATGAGGCAGAATACTTGTAAACATTTTTCATTTCCCGTACCACTGTTTGGTTAAATGCCATAATAATCACCTTTTTCAGCGATTTATGAACATAAATCACACGCATTAACTAAATGTATAACAGGAGGCGTGGTGGCTGTGGCAGAAAATACTGTGATGATGCATTTAGAAGGTCATTTCGTACATGTGAAGTTAAATGGCCACGTCTATATACTGTAGTGCTTTTACACCTCCACAGGGCACTCAAAGCACTTTCCATCACGGAACCGTTTAGTCTCTCACTCCTACACCAGTGAACGCAGACACTGAAGGCATGTGTCAAAGCAGTACTAAGTAACTCTTCCCCCTAGAGGCCATAAGCGCAACTGCAGGTGTAGTAGAAGTTACGATTTTTTAACTTATTAATTGTCTTGGAGAGTAAATACTACGCTGACAGGAAAGGCGAAGGGAGAGAGGGTTACTGTGCATCCAATTATACAATGGGGGAAAACAAATTCAATCAAACCTGGCTGTAAATACTGTTTAAAGTGACGTTAGCCCACAGTTAGCTTTGCCCGTTAGCCTGTTAGCTTCTTCTTCGTGATTCCATTAGTGTGTATTGCTTTCTCCGCACCGGTGGCAGTCAAGTTGCAAACATGGTTTTCTGGTCAGAGACACCAGGAAGAGATGAAAGACCCTCCAATCATCCCATTAACACTTGTATTACCCCCACAGGGACTACGGAAAGGATTTATTAAGGTAAACACGTTACTTGGTACTGCTTTAAGTGTCTTGCCCAAAGACACAGCGACAGTCTGTATACCTGTAGGAGCCATTACTAGCCCGACTTCAGAGGGGTTTCCTTTGGGTGCTCCGGTTTTACCCTACCTCCAAAAACATGCTGGGCTGGTGGGCCCACAGTGACGGCACACAGAGTCGCATCTGATCTGTTTTTTTATGATGTGATGATGTCATAATGTCAGGTGGAGGGCAGGTGCCAATACAACTCTATGGGAGAAGTACAGTTTTTGTATTTTTGGATTCACAAACCTGACACATTATTTTTATGTCTGAAAGTCCTTCCTATCTTTGCCAACATCATGTTCAAGTTTTTGAATATTGTCTCCACTTTTGGACGCCTTTATGAGGAAATACTTGGACATTAGTTCATAAGTGCTGACAATGAACTTTGAGACAGTTTTTGTTTCATACGGATTCTTCCAATGATGAATGAGATATTATCCAAAAACTAAGAGAAAATAATCTGCATTTTGTCAGTTACCACAGTTATCATAGTTATCGCAATGGCATATTTAGTTGCCCTCCACCTCAATGTTAAACCATAAAGACGGCATCTCTGGAATCGCCCTTATATGGTCATGTTTGAAAACAGTTAAGGGGGAAAGCAATATGGAGGAAAATCTAAACTGTCTAATTATTCAAAAACTACTTTAACAAATGCTGAAATATGAATATAGTTTAATATAGTTTTCTACTAAATAAAGATACAAAGACATGGAGAGGAGCAAAGTGGTTCAACAGCCCATAAATACATTAAAAAAAACGGAGAATGCTAATATGATGCTACATGCTAGCATCGTGCTAATGCTAGCGCTAGCAACAACTGCCGTTTTTTCACTTCTACTGAACAATCTGCTGTGAGAAAATATTCATATCTGCCCGATTTACACTTTACTTTATTTATGTGTGATAAATTCATATTCCACCAGAAAATGGCTAAAAAGAGTGGAAAATTGTTTCTCTAAAAAAAAATATTTTTCCCCTTGACGAAGCCACGGCCCGTGATATCATGTGAATCTCATCATAGAAGGGGGGTGTGGCTTTTTCACTCTTTTTAGACATTTTCTGGTGGAATATGAACTTATTTACCACACATAAATAAAGTCTAGTCTAAATCGGGTCCATATGGAGATTTATTCACAGCAGATTGTTCAGTAGAAGTGATTAAAAATGGCAGTTGTAGCTAGCGCTAGCTAACCGCTAGCATTAGCCCGATGCTAACATAAAGCATCAAGTTAGCATTCTCTGTTATTTATGTGTTTATGGGCTGTTGAACCACTTTGCTCCTCTCCCCATGTCTTTGTATTTTTATTTAGTAGAAAACTATATTCATAATTAAGCATTTGTTGAAGTAGTTTTTGAATAATTCAAGAAAGTTTTGATTTTTCTCCAAATTGTTTTCACCCTTAACTGTTTTCAAACATGACCATAGTGTATGGGCGATTCCAGAGATAACATCTGTATCTATACTGCATTTTTAGTAGTAGGGGTATGCAAACTCCACACTTCCACTTTCTTGCAGCAATAACGCTATAACTGTCGCCCCTGTTGTAAGAATTAGCTTCACCCTAGTCTTGAATATTACCCCTCTTAGTTCTGCCAAAGTCCGTGTGGGCCAACTATGACAATAAATCACGTTACCTGCTAGACACTTGCACCGGCTCTTACACGCAGGTTAATAAAGAAGATGTATGGCTTTGGACCCTGTATATAAGAAACTAATGTCATTTCACCACACAGTGTATATATATGTGTGCAGAGCAAAGTGTGTGTCCATGTGGAGGATCTATATATGTACATGAAGACGCATCTGATGAAACATTTATGTGGTGCAGGAATTGTGCCGGACTCCTTGTGGAATGAGTTAGCCTTCGCTTTTACAAAGAACGGTGATCTCTTGAATTCAGATGTTCTTTAGACGATTATTTTTTCTTATTTCAAGTAAAAATTAGAACATTTTTCAGTTCAATATGATTCTTAATCTTATTTCAAGTCCAAAAAGGCTTATTTCATTGGCAAAATCGAAGGTCAGACATTCTTGTTTTGAGAAAATGTAACTTAGATGAGTTTTGGCAAGTGTAGCTCCCGTCCTTTAGAGAATTTAAAGCTAAATAGAGGGGCACTGCTGGCTTTAAAAGAAATGTCACAGGGCTTTATATATTTGGAGGTCTAATTTCACCTAATTATACGCGATTAAAGACAGTACAGCACTATTTATCGCCTTGCGGGATGAATCACTGACTTCGCTTCCACGTTCCTGAATCCTCCTGACTTGGTTTTGAATGACAAACTTCAGAGGTGCGCGGTGTCCCTCTGGCGCGGCCCGTCCTCCAAATCTCAGCCTAATCTTTTTTACTTGTCTCTGAGGTTTACCCTAATCGGTTCAGGAGGGTAATGAGCAGCCTCTGCTCTATAATTATTACAGGCAATCATCCTCCGATATAAACCAAATGGATCTGGTCCTGATGAAAGTTAGATTTTAGCGCCCGTGTGAATGTGCCTCAAAGGACGTCACAGATTTTCACAGTTAGCGCCTCTGATACCTTTAGGGTCGGGTGGGGTATTGGGACAGTTTGTTGCGTAAGCATTAAAAAGGCTTTTGCGTCATTTCAGCAGCGATGGAGTCTGTTGCCGTGGCTGCTGAAGAAGAATCTCCAAACTAATAGATATTTAGTCACAGCTTTTAACCTACATTAATGATGGCCCTGCTCCAATTGAAAGTCCCAGCAGATGTGGCTCTGAGTCACTAGAATTAGGAGGGCGCAATTTAGCGACTGTGCCCTGACTATGTCCTTAAAGTTTAATTAAGTATTTCTCGGTCCATCTCTACTCAGCAAAAATAATTAAGACTGTAATCTGGGGTGCACTGGGTTTCTGCTAGATTCATAAAACATGCATGAATTGCTGCTTTTGTAAATATGCATCACCCCTTGTTAGACGTGAAAGCAACAATTTGCTAGATTTGTTGACAAAGGTTTATCTGTATTGGGTTGTTTTGGTGTAGAAGGGGTTTACCTTGTTGTAGGTACCACTATGTGTCCTGGTAGCAGCATGTTTGTGTAAGAGTGTGAGTGCTTAAAGGGACTATACAGAGTTTAAAAATGTTAAAACTAAGTATTTTCATCCCCCTACATGTTCCTGCCATGTCCTAATGTGTAGAATGAGCTGAGACCTGTTCACCACAACTGCCTCTAAAATCCTGCACGTCACTCAAAAAGGTGTTAATTCGGTCCGTCATGCACAAGCTTATTATAGAAGGTGCAGTTACACATAAGACCAGAGGTGGCAGTAGTGAGCATAAAATGACTAACTTGCATCTAGCCCCTTTAACACAAAAATACTCGGCAGACACAAAGGAGAAAGATCAATTTAAAAAATAATGTCTGCAATAAAATCACACATCTCAACTTGATCTAAATTGGATCAAGATTACAGAGTCATTTATATAAGAAACAATTTGGAACATGGTGGAAATAAAGTGAGAAAAGTATGCAAGCTCTGTGCGCACAAAAGTGCAAAAATAGGCTTTGCCGGTTTGCATCACTGTGATTAATTTGTCATTGGAAACATGGCTCCCCGGAAATAAACTCTGAAACACTGGTCTAGATTACAACTAGCAGAGCAAGCAAGAATGTTTCTTCATGTCCAGTACAAAAGTAAACATTTGTGACGTTTATTTTAGTTGTCATCAAAGTGCTAATGCAAAGAATACTAACAATTATAAACATTTGCTCCTGAAAATGTTTTTCTATTTGGTCATAATTATTGCTAAAGATTATCCAGCGAGACAGAAACCACAACAGGTGCTTTTAAGCAAAGGTCCCACTAAATCAGGGGTAGGCGAAGTATGGACCGGGGGCCAAATGTGGCCCTCAGACCAATTTTTGGTGGCCTTCCCACTCCTTGTTGGATTGACACACATCTCCAGACATTGTACTTTTTACTGCAAGTTTCATTATTCTACAATTAAAACCTCAAAAAGTAACATTTTAGGAGAGACACTATAGGCAACACTATTATTATTATTATTTTATTTTATTTTTTTATTATTATAATAATATATATATATATTTTTTTTTTTCATTTTTTCGGTTTTGGGCCAAATTGGTCTCTGAACATATACATTTTCACCTGGAAACAAAAACTCTTTACAATAACATATCTAAATATTGCACTGATTGAATGTTTCTCCATAGATATATATGAGAAATCGTAATTTCAAGGGCTCCTACAGACTCCAAATTTCCCAGCCTTGGATTGAACACTATTTGGAAGATTTTTTCATTTAGGGATTTTTAAATATCTAATTCCTAGCCTGATTTATTGAGTTCTGAATGTTAAAAAACAAGGCGAAATTTAAATTTTCACCAAAAAACTGAAAAACTGAAAAAGTAGCTAAAATATCAACAAAATAAAACCATAAATTTGAATCTGGCTCAATCCATTATTCAGTTTCCGTCGCCGGAACGCCCAAAATGTTGCATTTTTAGACATAAAACACCTCATTTCTATATGAACACATAAAATGACAGAAAACTTGCAATACATTTTTTCTTCACATTTATGCCGGTAACCTACAGCAGAAGTGTCAAATTGATATCTTCAAATGAAAAAGAATTTCCTATTCACCTGTAGTGTCTCGCCTTTATAGTGAGACAGAGCTATTATGGTTCCAAGCCTAAATGAAGGTGTGGGGTGAGGTTTGAACCTCTCTTAAATGTCCCCGGGTGAATGTTTTACTGCACTGACCACCGATTTTCGGCCCTCCACACTGCATACACGTCGATACGCAGCCCTTGATGAAAAAAAAGTTTGGACACCCCTACACTAAATGTAAGTGTCGGGGTATAATGGAGCCTTAGAATAATCTTTTTTCATAAAACCGTTTGAGAGGTCATTATGTTAAAGGTTTGAAACATTTATTCCAACACTTTATTAGTCTTTCATTGTGCGGGTTAATTGCTTGGTGCTGGTTATAAACTCTAGTGCTGAAGTGCACAGACCCCCAGACACACAGGGTTATTACAGTGTAAGCGCTGACACTCATAATGGGTCCATCCCAGTGAGAGGATTGAGGAGAGCCCCGCTGCTGACTGCTGGACTCCTGATGCGCAGTCTGGAGCACCGGCCGTGCGCGTGTAGCGCGGTTTGTGAACGTCTCCTCCCCTGTTTCTGCAGTGTTGCCGCTTCTTTTTTTTTTTGCCTTTCGCTCATCTCTCGCCTCTTTGTGCCACAGTAGCGGACAGCACCACACAGTAAGACAACCAGACCTTCCACCTGCATCGCCATAACACTGCTCGATTCCGTTTTTTTTGTTTGTGTGTGTGTGTCTTTCGCTCTGTTTCATATCCACATTGTCCTGGTCCGTGTCCTGTAACGTGTGCGTCGCGTCCATTCACGCACGCCTACCCGTCATGTGCACCTCTTGTTGGGCTCAGTCCAGGTTACATTTCAGGGAGAAGACTCTTTGAACATAACTACTTTGAAGATTTGATTCCAACGGGACAATTGAGACAGACAGTCGCTTCGTTTATTATTTTACGCATCAGCTGTCCCTCGTAGCCAAAACAGGAGGCATCTCTCTCTCTCTCTCTCTCTCTCTCTCTCTCTCTCTCTCTCTCTCTCTCTCTCTCTCTCTCTCTCTCTCTCTCTCTCTCTCTCTCTCTCTCTCTCTCTCTCTCTCTTTTTTTTTTTTTTTTTTTTTTTTTTACTTAAGGGAGGCGTCGCCAGAGTCAAACATCGGCGAATTGAGAGAGGAAAAGGGGAAGATTCCGCAAGTTTGCTGATGTGAGGTCTGTCAGTGAGAGGAGGGAGCAATAATAGTCAGGCAACCAAGTGGATGAGCGACGCGTCATTTCCAAGACGCAGCGCAACAAGCCATTACAACAGAGATCTGTGAGCGGTGTGCATGGACCAGGGGTGTCTGCCCATGGTGGAAGGGTGCAAGAGGACCAGGCAAAGGTAAGTGTGAAAGCGTCCACGGTCCAGCTGCGATTCAAGGTGTCTGGGGTATTTGGCACCAATGTGCGCACCGACAGGACCATTACATGTGTTCGCTTCTTTTTTTCTTACTCGCCTCGAGGTCCCGCGACGTGGCTGGATTGGAATTTAGTTTCTATATTTGCGATGTTGTAGTTTCTGTATTCGGTTTGCCGCGTTTTTTGTGTGTGTACTTTCTCTCATAGTCTGTTTCTCCAACAGCGATATGAGAGATAAGTTCATCTCCCGGGGCCACAACTTCCACTGAGCTGACTCACAGAAGAGACCTGCAGGTAAACGATGGAGATTCGACTAATTCTGACTGGTGCACGAATGTTGTTGCTACATCGCCTACCGTAAACACTTTTCAGAAGTGCATGCCGAATTTTTTGCCGAAGCTTAAATTTCCAGTTCCCATGGCATTCTGGCACTCGAAACGGAGGCTGCCATGGTTAGAATCAGCCAAACTCCAGCCTCTGTAACATAAGCACTGCCTCCAGTGTGAGTCACTGTGAACAACGATTCACTTTCTAACCTCAAAATCTGTGCTCTCCAATCAATCGCACACAGATTATATGACCAAGAGCTCAGTGTGAAAACGCGTGTGCTCTTATTTAATACATTCTGCAATAAAAGTAGTCTTCATGTGTCCTGTTTTTTTTTTTGTAAGAGTGGAGGATGTTTCGCCTGTCGCCACAAAGGCTTTATCAAACACCAAAATTACAGGCTCATTTATATAGCAGCTATGTCGACCGTCTGCTGGTGTTTGACAAGGCCTTTTCCAGGTTGTCCTCGAAAACTCCTGCATGACAGAGAGCACACAAACACTATCTGGTCATATTTAATGAGAAATATGGGAGAAGATCGGCTGTGAGTTGACTTTACTGTATTGGAAGTTTGTATAAAAAGTTTTCCATCCACATCACAAAATCCCAAGAGCATATCTTCATTTATTTATTTATGTATTTATAGGGATCTTGGCTTCATCACAAAACCGTCACCCACTCTGCGCACCACATCGAGCGCGTATTTCGTGCTACACATTAAGTCCTGCTGTCTTTGGCTCTGGCGTTGCACAAGGCATGTGACTCATCTTGTTTAAGTCTCCCAAGCCAACTGGTGTCTGAATAGAGCACGTACCGCCGAGGCGAAAGGGAAGGTCATGCCCGGTTTCGTGTTGTGAGTGAAGGCGCTGTCCATGGTGCTGATCTGCCTTGAACAACGCTCTGGACGGACAAGTGTTCGGGCCGACGGTGTGCAAACTAGGGGCAATTTGCAGCCAAAAACTGACAAGTTAATTTTCAGCTGGGCCCCTCGCGCCGTGACGCTCCGTCCTCGCACAATTCCTTGATGGGAAATGGACAGTCTTGTTATGCAGGTCAGCGTGAAGATTGCTGCTCTTCCCCTCCGCATGTCAATGAGAGCGATGGGGTTGCTTATGAGGCATTGTCAGATTTCTCCCGCTGTACCTATTTTTGAGACGCTCTTAAATATTAATTAGGCAGCACCACATTACGGTCCCGGCTTTCTGTATTTTAGTGCTCTCACGCTGATGCAGGAGAGAGTCTTCTGGGGGAGGCTCAGGCGTCGCGGGGACAGCTATAGTGCTGCCAAGTAAGCTACGAATACATTTGAAGTAGGACACTAATACATTGGATGAGGCGGTTTTTCTATCTACAGATGGTTGTTTGGATAACACGGCAAAACAGCACCGTATCGCTAAAACTCATTTAGAAATTGCGCGGTACAGAAAAGCCAGCTCACATCTCATCATGTTCATTGTTAAGGAAGATTATTTTTGGACTTCCATCCAGCTCCATGGTACAGAGTGAACTGAGTCACCGTTTTTTTTCCTGTGTAATCCAGGTGAAGAGAGCGATACATTCTCCACTGCTCTACACAAAATTGCCACGCTATCTGTGGGAGTTAGATAAGCTCGTTCAATACGGGTGATTTGATTTCTCATGTAGTTTTGTCCGCACTTACCCGGATGAAGGTGGGTTTAGTTTGCGGCAACTTCAGATTTGAGGCCTGCAACAGTTTTCTCCATTCCCCGTTGGCCCCTGTCTTCTTTTACTATCAAATACATAAAAAGACTGCAACTAAAATGTGGCCTCTCATTACTTATTGATGTTTATTTTTGTCACTGTGCACTGTTTTCCTCTGTGTGTTGTTTTTAGAGGCTGTTATGAGCGACCACAAGTGAAGAAAAACTTCATCAGCCACGATGTTGAAGCACAAGAGTATCCTGAGCTGCACTCTGCCGTCCAGCCCGTGCATGTTCATTTCCGTCCTGCTGGTTTTACTGCCCGGAGTCACCCATTTGTCCCAGGGCAGTGCCAGTCCTGATGACGCTGGCCACCCTCCAAGCGATTGCTCTAGTAAAGATAACTGCTCCGAAGGCGTGGTGCTGCCCCTGTGGAACCCCCAGAACCCCGCCGTGGGGGACAAAGTGGCTCGGGCCATAGTGTACTTTGCGGCGCTGATATATATGTTCCTGGGTATGTCCATAATCGCAGACCGCTTCATGTCCTCCATTGAGGTGATCACCTCTCAGGAAAAGGAGATCACCATCAAAAAGTCTAATGGAGAGACCACCACAACCACAGTGCGAATCTGGAACGAGACAGTGTCAAACCTGACTTTGATGGCTCTGGGTTCCTCCGCTCCAGAAATCCTTCTGTCTGTCATCGAGGTGGTCGGCCATGACTTTGAAGCTGGATCGCTGGGGCCGAGCACTATCGTTGGCAGCGCTGCTTTCAACATGTTCATTATCATTGCCATCTGTGTCTATGTGGTTCCAGAAAGTGAGACCCGAAGGATTAAGCACCTTAGGGTGTTTTTTGTCACAGCTGCCTGGAGCATTTTTGCCTACATCTGGCTTTATATCATTCTGTCTGTGTCCAGCCCCGGGCAGGTGGATGTCTGGGAGGCAGTCCTCACGTTCCTCTTCTTCCCGTTATGTGTGCTACAAGCCTGGATCGCAGACAGGCGCCTGCTGTTCTACAAGTACGTCAATAAGAGATATCGCGCTGACAAGAACCGAGGCATTATCATTGAGTCCGAGGGTGACGCCATGTTCACAAAGATGGACCTGGAGATGGATGGCCAGGGAGCGAACTCTCACACACACCCCAAAGAAGCTCTGGACGGGATGTTGGAGGGAGTGGAAGAAGGGGGCATGAGCCCAGAGCAGGACCAAGATGATGAGGCCCGGCGAGATATGGCCCGCAACCTGAAAGATTTAAAGCAGCGGCACCCAGAGAAAGACATGGAGCAGCTGATTGAAATGGCCAACTATCAAGTGCTGGTGCAGCAGCAAAAGAGCAGAGCCTTTTATCGCATTCAGGCCACACGCATGATGATAGGCGCTGGCAATATCTTGAAAAAGCACGCTGCAGATCAGGCCAGGAAAGTGGTGAGCTGTCATGAGGCCAGTGGTCAGGAGGAGGACCCAAACACTATCTACTTACAGTTTGATCCATCACACTATCAATGCTTCGAGAACTGCGGCTCAATGAAGCTGACGGTCAGCCGGCACGGAGGAGAGAGCGGCTGCACTGTGAAGGCAAGTGTTGGGAAAGTGTATACCCAAGGTTAAATTTAAGTTTAACTGCTCAGGGCATAAAAATATGAATAATTCAGCACTTTATTATAACTGTTCTGGGTCAATATTTAATTCATTCTTTTTGCTACACAGGTGGACTACCGCACAGAGGATGGGACGGCGAATGCTGGCTCCGACTATGAGTTTGCTGAGGGCACGTTAGTCTTCAAGCCTGGTGAGACGACGAAAGAGTTTACAGTAGGCGTCATAGATGATGATATTTTCGAAGAAGACGAGCACTTCTACGTTCGTCTGAGTAACCCGCGGATTGTACATCGAGCTGAGGTCTCCCTCATTGAGCCCAATTCAATCACGTCCAGCAACAGCATGGTGGGCATCTCCTCCCACGTCCCCCCGAAGGCGTCTCTGGGGAAGGCCCACACCGCCACCGTCACCATATACGACGATGACCACGCCGGCATCTTCACCTTCGAAAGCAACAACATGAGAGTGAGCGAGAGCGTCGGGAACATGCAGGTGAAGGTGCACCGGACATCTGGGGCGAGAGGAAAGGTGGCTGTGCCCTACCACACCATCGAAGGCACCGCGAAAGCCGGGGAGGACTACGAGGAGGTGTCGGGCAAACTGGAGTTTCAGAACGACGAGACCATGTAAGTGACAGTGAGCTGCGTTTGGCCTTTTCAAAGAAGTTGGTGCCGCTTCCTGTCTATCAGTGAACCATCACAACCCACACACCGCTCTGTAAGACAGTCTTTCTAGATTAGTGTAGATGAGCTATTCTGGTAATGAATGAAACGGCTATTTTTATAGAACACAGATACGTGTGCTTTGAGAAGTTTAGCGCTTTCACATGGATGATGTGGGAGGAATATATAATAGTGAACCATATAATGAAACGCCGCGCTTCGTGTTGTAGCAGAACAAGAGGAGACATTGAAGGAGCTTTCTATAGAGCAATTCAGGCTTAACATTCCGTCCCCAGGGATTTCTGTGAGGTTATGTAGTCGTTCATTGAAATGCAGAGAAAGCAAAATGCGCGCAGCAAACAGAGCAGGGAGAAGCGAAAATGGGAAAGGTGACTTAAACATCAGCTATAACACGTGTCGGTGACAAGCGTGTGTCCGCAAAGAGCCTTGTGCGTGCGCTGGTGAAAAGGCAAAGGGAAAAAAAAGAGCAGTCCGAGTGCAAGAGGCTTCAGCAGTGAGTGACTAAAAGCTGATTACACTTTGATTGCGCCGGCCGTGCTGTTCGTGGTGTTTTATCCAGTGAGAAGCAGCCATTTGTGCTGTTTAACTTTTACAGCTAAATTAAATTGCCCTGAAACGCTCGTCGCGAAATGATTTAGAGCCTGCCTTTAGAAAAAGCAAACACAATAGAAGATGAAATGAATAATGACTAAATAATGTGTGTCAGAGGAATCCATCTGTGAGAGGACTCGAGGGCCTGTGAGTAGGAGGATAGTGTAGGTCTGTGTGTGGGAGGAGAGCCAGGTGAATTCACTGTGTCAGAGAATGCACAACAGCCTCTTTTTTGTCTTTTATGCTTCCAGTGCAAAGGGAATTCAAATGTATATTTATCATGCAGCACATTGCTTCTACACAAATTGCATACGAGCTGCTTTACGCTATTGTATGTGCAAAGCTAATGATGCCGATGGCCTCTCAAATCCAGATCAAAGGAAATGTTGTACCAGTGGAAGCAAGAAAGACCTTCTCGAGCATCCAAAGCAATTAAACTGAATGAAGAGGGTTTAAAGGAGTCCCATAAGCTCCTTCATAGCCTGATGCAGGGGCAAAACTGTAACAATTCAAGATGAAGAAAAACAGGAACATTATATTGAGTGACCGGGTAGAGCGCTGCTGACACAAACACAAGCACTCTGAGCTTATCTGGACGCAGGCATCCCTCGATAGGCAGCAGGAGATGTGCGACCACAGGCAGCGTATCCAGCAGAGCAGGGAAGTCTTACCATGGAAATGCCCCTCAGTAAAAGCATGCGGGTCATTACTGTGCTTCTTTAAAGAGCAGAGTGAAGAAACACCGGGATAATGTTGTAAAAGATACAGTTCCCTGGAGGACTGTGAAAATAGGTCAAAGTTTGACTCATCCTTTTGCAAGGTACTGTCAGGAGATATCAATGCAACAACTTTGATGTCTTCAGTAAGATTTTCATTACCGTCTTAAGTACTTTATATAAGTGTGATAGCTATGATCAACAGGAAGTTAATTATAGCTGTGTTGTTAAGGCAGAAGAACATATATGAACAGTATCTAGGTGGATTTATAACAGTAAACTAAAAAAAAAGAGTAAAAACTTTAAAGCAACCACTTCGATGGAAGCCACTGTGGACCGAAGAGCAGAGCTGGCTCAGAGACATAGGCAGATAACATGATTAGCTCGAAAAGTGATTTTGGCTGATGCTTTGAGTGTCCAGTGTCCACCTGTATATATGTTGCAGCTGAGCTGTGCATTCTTCAAACAGAGCTGTCTCTCTGAGTGCTTTCATGGGCATTCGGGACAAAGAGCTGACACTGGGCAGAGCCTCGGGCAGCTGCGGTGAGTGTCTGTGACACTGTCTGGGTTTTGCTTTCTGCGTGTCTCGATACATCTGCCCATCTCGCTCGTCGGGATGTTTCAGCATGCAGAGCGGCAGGGATCGCAGAAGCCAAGAATTTAAGCATTTGGATTTTGACATGAAGCCAGGAGGATCGGCCTGAAATCCGAGCGTGCATTTTAATAATAATTTGCCATCTAAATTCTGCAGTGCAGTAAATAGATTATATGCGGACACAAACCTCTGAACATCAATAAGAAGCTGACATTGAAAACCATTCCCTTCCTCTGCTCGTGGATAAGACAAAGACATGCAAATGCAGTAATGTGAGTGACCACTGTTCGCACTAAATGGTCAGAGTGAGGGGAGTAATGGGGACAATCAGATTACAAGAAAAATCAATTCAAACTGTTTCACAAACTGTAGAAACAAAACAGGACATGACACAGAAAACATCTGAATTTGATCTAAAGATTCAGGCAAAAGCAGAAAGTGTTAATAGTGTGTTTCATTTTAGATATTGTGTTTCATGGCTCCTCATTTCCTTCTCTTATAATTAGTTCATGTGTCGTGTTTCTGCTCGGATTATATAAATACTTCATAACAGCATCGTCACGTCTTTGTTTATGTCAAGTATATATTGCTCCCTTATGAATATTCACCGCTGAAAACCCACCGCCGTGTAATGACAGGGACCGAATAATGTTATATTTTGTCAGCCGCAGAAATGAAAAGCATGTCTCTTCATTTGCCGCAGGTCTGCGTGCGCATTCGGCCACAGTCTCTGGAGCTTTGGAGGGATCTTGCTCAAAGATACTTGATCTCACTTTTTGCTGGTGTTAACGAGGCCTCCTTAACCAAGTACAGCACGGACCTGCTGTCACGCACACCTGATTAGTCAAACCTGTGCTGCTTCCCTCCTGACACTCCTGCCTGTCAGAGCCTCAGAGCCTCAGAGCCTCAGAGCCTCGGAGTCTCAGAGTCTCAGAGGGCTGGAGCACGTCCTCGGATAGAGAGGGTGCAAACCTGACACAGCGCAGAGTCCCAGGGCGCACACAAAGCCTTGAAATCACTCAAACTCATACCTGCAGGCACTTTGGACACTCCACACTTTCTGTTCACTTTACTGTGGGAGGCAAGTGGCGCATCCAGGCTGCCGCACCAACACAGGGGGAGGAAACAACCACACACAAAAAAGAAGAAAATAAGGCGCAGAGTTATAGAAAGTCACAGAAAAGTCAACGCTCAAATCTAGCATCATAATAAACTTCAAATGCGAGCTGTTTTTTGTTTACTTTGCGACTTGGCGCACAGATGAGAAGAACAAACCATCAATTGAGCGAGTTTCAAAGCCTGAATCGGCGGCTGCAGCGTATTGATTCTAACAGCTTCAGGTGGCGCAGGTATCGTTCCCCGGCCCTCAGATTATACTGTGACAGATACAATAACAGTGTTCCTCCGCGCAGTCTCTCAGAAACCAATCCGAGTGAGAAAGAAAGCCCACAGGAATACAAAGATGGACGACACCCAGAGAAACACAACATGCTGCAGATGAGAAGCTCGCTGTCGTTCGGAGCCGGATCGGTTTTTATTGTGTTTACAGCGCTGTCATGTTTGGTCAAATGTGAATGAAGGTGCAGGAATACAGATGCAGAAAATACAATCTACCGCACAGGCAGCGTGTTGAGGAAGTCCAAACAACCCTCTGCAGTTGTTGGGTTTACTGTATGTGCTTTTGTAACTATAAATCTTTAATATGGCCCCTTTTCATTGTTTTTTTTTTTTAAGGTGCTACTGTGTGGAGTGGATTTGGACGAATAGAAATGTTGATTGAATCAGACTGGTACATAATTCAAAATAGAAGCACTTCAACTTAGTCTGAAAAGTTTGAAGCCGCTGTGAATGTCAAGGTGAACATCGTTAAATCACATTATGGCATTTTTCTCCATTCTTACGAGCACCTTTGCTGAAACATGCTTTTGTCTCGGCTGATTCACGAGCGCATCAGCAGGATGTTGTTCTGCTCTCGCCGCCCTGCATTTGGGTCACGGGTCAATTGGTTTGTTTGGCCTTGTTTAAAGAGGAGGTATTATGCTTTTTTCAGTCACATAGCACCAGTCTATATCACACTACAATGATGACCAAACCTTCTGTTGGTCTGTAAATGCAGTAAATTAGAATAACTGCCTTGTATAAAATTGCTCTCTCAAAATGGCTGTAGTGAATGTCTTGAAATAGGCCTCTGTCTCTTTTAGATCCTCTGACCCTTTCCGACACGCCCCCTCCACACGCTGTCTGTGGCATCAGTGGGGAGGGGGCTCTGCTGAGGAGCAGTGATTGGTTACTCGGCTGGTGACGAAAGCTTGGAGGCGTCTCCAGGAGGTGGGGGCGTTCCTAGGAGGACTCAGGCAAACCTGTCCCTAAAATGGCTGCCATCAGAGTTTTTACAGATTACTCAAAAATACGTGAATGTGCCAAGGCAACACTTCAGGCATGTTTTTGATGAGGGAATGACATAATAACATGATGTAAAGCTTGAAAAAGTCCAGTTTGCATAATACCCCCCCTTTAAATAGTCGCACCTTTTGTTTGAAACCGTTTGAAACAAGCACCGGCGTGTCATGTGTTCAAAACCGACACGTAATTACAATAATGGTGTGTGAAGCCATTTCCGCGTCTGTTTTCCTGACAGCCCTTTGTATGTTATAGGCATTTTTATTAGTCGCAAAAATGCAAATGTTTGACTAATCCCTGGCAGCGCCGCTCCTCCTCTTGAACAATATGATTACACTGAACTGAATTACTGGGATATACAGCCCTTCTGCGAGGCTTCACAGCAATAATATCTGTTTTTTTGTTCGAGCGGGTCTTGAAATAGCCCAGTGTTTATAAAGTAAGCCCTTTAGTTTCCACTGTGAGGACTTTGGGCTGCAGCTCCCTGTGCTCTCCTGACATTGCCTGACACAGGGCTGAACGCTTTTGTATTCAAAGAGACACTTCTTCCCGAAAACACTGCCTTCTTATCAGTGAAGAGCTGCAACCAGTTTTAATGTTTTGTCCTGGTGTTGTCCTAGTTTAGTCCTGGTTTTGCCCTGGTTTGGTCCTGGTGTTGTCCTGGTTTAGTCCTGGTTTTGCTCTGGTTTTGTCCTGTTTGTGTTCTGGTTCAGTCCTGGTTCAGTCCTGGTGTTGTCCTGGTTTTGTCCTGGTTTTGCCCTGGTTGGGTCCTGGTGTTGTCCTGGTTTGGTCCTGGTTTTGCTCTGGTTTTGCTCTGGTTTTGTGCTGGTTAAGTCCTGGTTTAGTCCTGGTTTAATCCTGGTTTAGTCCTGGTTTAATCCTGGTTTAGTCCTGGTTATGTCCTGGTTAAGTCTTGGTTAAGCCCTGGTTAAGTCCTGTTTTAGTCCTGGTTTTGTGTTGGTTTAGTCCTGGTTATGTCCTGGTTATGTCCTGGTTTTGTCCTGATTTTGACCTGTTTAGTCCTGGTTTAGTCCTGGTTTTAGGTCTGGTTAAGTCCTGGTTAAGTCCTGGTTTAGTCCTGGTTTAGTCCTGGTTTAGTCCTGGTTTAGTCCTGGTTTAGCCCTGGTTTAGTCCTGGTTATGTCCTGGTTAAGTCTTGGTTAAGCCCTGGTTATGTCCTAGTTTAGTCCTGGCTTTGTCCTGGTTTTGACCTGGTTTAGTCCTGGTTATGTCCTGATTTTGTCCTGGTTTTGTCCTGGTTAAGTCCTGGTTCAGTCCTGGTTCAGTCCTGGTTTTGTCCTGGTTTAGTCCTGGTTCAGTCCTGGTTTAGTCCTGGTTTAGTCCTGGTTTTGCCCTGGTTTGGTCCTGGTTTTGTCCTGGTTTTGCTCTGGTTAAGTCCGGCTTTAGTCCTGTTTTTTCTCTGGTTTTGTTCTGGTTTTGTGTTGGTTAAGTCCTGGTTATGTCCTGGTTTTGTCCTGGTTTAGTCCAGGTTCAGTCCTGGTTTAGTCCAGGTTCAGTCCTGGTTTTGTCCTGGTTTAGTCCTGGTTCAGTCCTGGTTTAGTCCTGGTTTAGTCCTGGTTGTGTCCTGGTTATGTCCTGGTTGTGTTCTGGTTTTGTCCTGGTTTAGTCCTGGTTTAGTCCTGGTTTAGTCCTGGTTTAGTCCTGGTTATGTCCTGGTTAAGTCTTGGTTAAGCCCTGGTTATGTCCTGGTTTAGTCCTGGCTTTGTCCTGGTTTTGACCTGGTTTAGTCCTGGTTATGTCCTGGTTTTGTCCTGGTTTTGTCCTGGTTATGTCCTGGTTTTGTCCTGGTTAAGTCCTGGTTCAGTCCTGGTTCAGTCCTGGTTTTGTCCTGGTTTAGTCCTGGTTCAGTCCTGGTTCAGTCCTGGTTTAGTCCTGGTTTTGCCCTGGTTGGGTCCTGGTGTTGTCCTGGTTTGGTCCTGGTTTTGTCCTGGTTTTGCTCTGGTTAAGTCCGGCTTTAGTCCTGTTTTTTCTCTGGTTTTGTTCTGGGTTTGTGTTGGTTAAGTCCTGGTTATGTCCTGGTTTTGTCTTGGTTTAGTCCAGGTTCAGTCCTGGTTTTGTCCTGGTTTAGTCCTGGTTCAGTCCTGGTTTAGTTCTGGTTTAGTCCTGGTTGTGTCCTGGTTATGTCCTGGTTGTGTTCTGGTTTTGTCCTGGTTTAGTCCTGGTTTAGTCCTGGTTTTGACTTGTTTTTGTCCTGTTTTAGTCCTGGTTTAGTCCTGGTTTTGTCCTGGTTATGTCTTGGTTGTGTCCTGGTTATGTCCTGGTTATGTCCTGGTTGTGTCCTGGTTGTGTCCTGGTCTTGTCCTGGTTTTGTCCTGGTTTTGACCTGTTTTTGTCCTGTTTTAGTCCTGGTTTTGACCTGTTTTAGTCCTGGTTTAGTCCAGGTTCAGCCCTGGTTTTGCATGTTTACCGTGAACACAACAGAACCACATCTAAACGACTCCAGATTAAACCCACAGATCCCTGGCTTCTTCTGGCTTCTCTCCACATGTGTCTGTAAAGCCGGGGTTGCAGATCCCCTCATGATCCCCCGTGACGTCCTATCGTTCATGTTTAAAATACCCAGCCTTTTGTCCGGGAAGTAAAAGCTGCCTGAGCGTTGTTGAACCCAGAGAGTATACTGTATGCGTAGACAGAAATAGGCAGCCGCCCACATATCATTAGGGAGACAGAGAGAGATGGAGAAAAGCATTTGGTGTGACTGCTGCATGTACAAGAATTAGACCGGTGTATCCGTCTCCTCTTCAGTACATGCGTTCACATTCTCTGCGACAAACAAAAGACAACGTTTAACTCCCCGATTTGAGCACTTTCTGCTTTTCTCTGCGACACATTATTCCAGTTTGCCCATCAGTTATAACCTGAAGTGCGTGGGTGGGGTGTGGGCTACTTCACTATCTGTGTGGATTTTTCTCTCTAATAGAAGATAATGGTGCAGCAGGAGGCCGCCCCCTTGTGGGATAAGAGGAAATTTACTTAAACTGATAATGGCTTTCAACATGAGCCATTATGCGCCTCGATGTAGGAGTTTATTAAACGAGTTATTGTGTAGGCAGAGCCCCCAACATAATGCCTGCACGTGGCTTTGTTTCCAGATGTTTTTTTTGCAATGCGATATCATTCAGGATAGAATAAAACGCAATAACGGAATCGATGATCTTCTTCACAGCTTCGTCTTGTTTCCTTTCTTGTCTCCAGGAAGTTGCTAAATGTGAAAATCATTGACGATGAGGAATACGAGAAGAATAAGACGTTTACGATTGTGCTGGAAGAACCCATTTTGCTGGAAGTTGGACAAAGGCACGGTGAGTGACTGCAAATGATGAAGGGTCCTGAAAGTGCGTCCAGATGACTACTTTAAAACCTTTGCAGCTATGGGACACGCCTGGATGATGGAAAGCCTAAAACAAGCAATATCAGATTATATTGAATAATTCCAGTGTTCAAAATGAAGCCCTAATAATATATGCTTATGATATAACTATCCATTTTATCAGAGCATACTGTACTGTAGTTAACCTCTTAAGCCCCGCCTTCCCCGAGCGTGTTCTCCCCAGTTCGGCTTTACCCAAATCTAACTGAGCTTTTTTCTCCCTCGCATTGCTGCCTTGTTGTCGTCAGCTTTTTCATGTTCTTTTTCATCTCATTTTTATCACTTTTTTGTTGCCTTCTTCATTTTTTCTGCAGTTTCATTGTTTTTTTGTCACATTTTTGTTGCCTTTTCATGTTTGTTTTCTTCTCATTTTTTTGTCGCTATGTTGACGCTTTATTTAAAGAAGATTTTAGATTTGGGTAGAGCCAAACTGTTTAAGATGTGCTCAGTTCAGGTGGGGGTTAAGAGGTATATGATTTTTGGACCTAGTTTGACATAGTTTTATGAGGCTTCATTGTTTTGGATTCTTGGTTACGCGATGTGAAAAAAGTGTGTGTTTTTTCCCCCATGAAACTATACTGTACCAATGGGCCATGAGCAAATCAGATTCCTATGTCATGGTGGTAGTGGAGCTCAAGGTCATCTGTAACTTTAGACTTGATTAATTTTAAAGGAAGCTTATATTGAGTTGATGCGTACCTGTCTGGTCTCTGTGCTCGTGGAAGAACACGGTCGCTTCCAACTTCACCCCGACTGGAGCTATAGGAATACACTGGGAGAGGCCAAATGCTAACAACATCTTTGGTCGTTTTGTGTGACTGAGGGCACGCACAAAGACCAGACAGGTACGCATCAACTCGTCTAAGCTCAGGCAAGAACATAACTCAGTATAGAAAAACGCTGGCCTGTTCCTTTAACTAGAAACTTCATGTAAGCACTTTTTTAAGTTTGGTGTTTTTCTGGTTTAGTCAATGTTTTTTTTTAGACCCAGTTCAGACATAATTTAGGGCTATTGCAGACCCCTTTTAGACATGGTTTAGTCCTGGTTTGGTTTTAGCCCTGATGGTACTTGCGTTAAAATGTATGTTTATGTTATAACTCTGTCTGTCTGTGTGTCTGTGTGTCTGTGTGTCTGTGTGTCTGTGTGTCTGTCTGTCTGTCTGTCTGTCTGTCTGTCTGTCTGTCTGTCTGTCTGTCTGTCTGTCTGTCTGTCTGTCTGTTTGTCTGTCTGTCTGTCTGTCTGTCTGTCTGTCTGTCTGTCTGTCTGTCTGTCTGTGCCACAGGTGACACAAATGACAACAAGACTGCTGTGGGCCCGGAGGACGTGTCTAAGATGGGATGTCCCATTCTGGGAGAGCACACTAAGCTGGAGGTGGTGATCGAAGAGTCTTATGAATTCAAGGTACTCTCATCTCACTGCACCTGGGAACATACACTGACAGGCCGGCGCTGTAGTATCAGCAGCTCGCGGCGTCATTCATAAATTATGAACACCAGCTTTAAGGTAATGTCTGCTGTCAAAATATTTTGGAGGGAAGATAAATTAAACATTTCATCGAACAA
The DNA here is from genome assembly GCF_951799975.1 of Gobius niger. Classification (NCBI taxonomy): domain Eukaryota; kingdom Metazoa; phylum Chordata; class Actinopteri; order Gobiiformes; family Gobiidae; genus Gobius; species Gobius niger. The sequence continues at coordinate 14,087,473 of NC_136862.1, forward strand.
CCGTTAGGTCAGGCATAAATGAATAATGCTCTGCGTCTACCTAATGCCTGTCAGGGGACTTCCACATGCAGCAGGACACAGCGTTAAAATCAGGAATACTTAAAGGAACAGGCCACCGTTTTTCCATACTGAGATATCGCTTCTAACTTCGCCTCGTTTGGAGCTATAGGAATATACTGGAAGAGGCCAAATGCTAACAAGACCAGACAGGTACGCATCAACTCGTCTAAGCTCAGGTAAGAACATATCTCAGTATGGAAAAACGGTGGCCTGTTCCTTTAAAGGGGCTAGATGCAAGTTGGCCATTTTAGACTCACTACTGCCACCTTTGGTCATATGTGTAGCTGCATCTTCTATATTAAGCTTGTGCATGACAGCAATTTGGACCTGAAGTAACAACTTTTTGAGTGACAGTGCAGGATTTTAGAGGCAGTTGTGAATCGTCTGGGCTCATTCTACACATTAGGCCATTTCTGGAACATGTAGGGGGAGGAAAATACTTAATTTGAACATTTTTAAACTCTGTATAGTCCCTTTAAAGGCTGTACCAGGGATTACTTTTAGATCTTCATCCCTGGAATAAAACAATACTTATTCAGACAATACCATCTGTTGATTGTGTGGTGGTCTATGGTCAACAGAGCACTGTGGACAAGCTGATAAAGAAGACAAACCTGGCTCTGGTCGTGGGGAGCAGCAGCTGGAGAGAGCAGTTTGTTAGCGCTGTCACGGTCAGCGCAGGTGAGTCACAAAGGCCCAAAATGTCTCTTCATTTCCGCCACAGACTCTGCACCTGTGGAAGAGGACCAGCGGGTTAAGAGAGCACATCCGCCCTGGCCCGTCTCCAGTATAATAACCACATCAAATCTGAGCTCTTGTCCAACGCCCCTGGTTATCAGCATTATTACTGGCAGAAGTTAGAAATAAGCAGTGGGTAAAAATTGCCTTTGAAAGTAGTTGAGCTGTTTTTTTTCCCAGACTTTCAGGCGTGAGTCACTCTGCTTTTTGCCCTCTTTTTTCCCCTTTTCTCGGAAACTAAATTTCATCTGAGGTTATTTAGGTTTGCTTAAGTCAGAATAGCACAATGGAGTTTAAAAAAAGGAAAATGTACTGTGTAATACGTGACGCAGGCTAATGAGTCACACCGGTCTAAGTCATCATCAGACCTGTTTATCCAGCAGGAAGCATGGATCTATAATGGATCTATTTTTGCAAACCAACAAGAGAGCCCTAAGTAAAAGTGAAATATTGCAAATGAAAGTCGATGTCGATGCTATCGGCCGACCTGCTCAAAAATGCCTCTGTCTTTTTTATGCATTTTTATGTCGTTTCGTGCCTTTCTGCTGCTACACTCTTGTTTGTCATGGAGATGAGCACACCGCACTGGATAGCAACAAGAAGCATCCTGGCAAATATCCCAAAAGCTTTGAAGAAATGTCTACAGCTGAGACATTAGACACACTTTAAAGCTTTAAATGTGCTGAATAAGTACACTGCTCAAAAATCTCCAAGTAACTCCAAGTGTTCCCTTTATTTATATATAAAAGAAATGGAGCACTTGGAGTGACATTGTGTTTTTCTGAGCAGTGTATATTCATAGTACACTATTTCATGAACAGCTTACTAGTCCCTATTCCTTTCTCTCCGTCTAAATGGAGGGGCCTAAGTCAACTGGGCGTACATGTTGTGTAAGACAAGACAATAAGGCTAATTGGGCTACAGCTTTGTGCAGTAGCAGGTGTGTCCTGCGTAATAATGAGCTAATTCCCTTCCTGTTCTATAAACATCACCCAAGCTGCTTTTCACTGTATTTTCTGTGTATTTATTTTTGCTCTATTTGGGGCTTTGTTTATGAATGACTGTATATGCCATGGGGTTATTTTGTCGACAAACAAGCCGACATCCTTCAACTCTTTATTCTAGGGCCTTATTTAACCAGACCTCGCTGTGCGTCTTGTTTAATGAGCAGTTTGTGTGCGCAGGTGATGATGATGAGGAGGAGAGCGGAGAAGAGAGGTTGCCGTCCTGCTTCGATTACATTATGCACTTCCTGACGGTGTTCTGGAAGGTGTTGTTTGCCTTCGTGCCGCCCACTGAATACTGGAACGGCTGGGCCTGCTTCATCGTGTCCATCTCGCTCATCGGCGTCCTCACAGCTGTCACAGGAGACCTGGCCTCGCACTTCGGCTGCACCGTCGGCCTCAAAGACTCAGTCACTGCCGTGGTGTTCGTGGCCCTCGGCACCTCTGTCCCAGGTAAACCCCCCCAAACCCCCCCCCGTATCCGCAGGGCAGTGTTTGCTTCATTTAGATGTATTTATCATCAGCAACACCCGCTTTAAATCACCCTTTGCCCCGTGTTTGACATATAGGTTTATGAATGTAAACTGTAATCAAAATAATCATGCTCTAGTCGGATTAAAGTGGTGATGCCATGAACTCTCCTAATAGTTGACCGGGTGGGGGGAGTTTATGGTTGCTAGGTGCAGATAAACAGCAGTAGCAAATGTCTGCGTCTGTGACAGAGGTGGGTTCAAAAGATATATTTCGAAAGCTAATTCAGATTTTTAGTGTAGTTTCAGGTGATGTTTAGTCAGTTATTAGTTCCTGGCTCTATTTATTGTTTTCTGTGCTGAGCTGATTTAAGAAATATGATTTAGGTGATCAGTTCTGTGTGTAATCAATAGTTACTCATAGTAATAAGTTCAGATCACTAGACTTTTGTAACAGATTGAAGCTACATAAACCTCTTAACCATCGCATTAACCGAGCGCATTTGCTCCAGTTTGGCTTTACCCAAATCTAAAAGCTTCTTGACAAAAGTGTCAAATAACAAAGGATGAAAATGCTGCAAAAGAGCGATGAAAACGTGATGTAAAAAAAAAAGCGATGAAAAGTGACAAAAATTTGTGAAGAAAACGCAACAAAAGAGTCTCAAAAATGGGACTTAAAACTATGGAAAAAGAGCAACAGAAAAGTGACAAAAAGAAAAGTGACAAAAAGAAAAGCAATGAAAATGTGTCAAAGATACGATGAAAACCCAACAAAAGAGTGATGGGAATAAAATGTCAAAAAAGTGATGACCACATGAGGAAAAAGATCCATTTCAATGAGTTTTGAAGGTCTTAGCTTTCAAATGAGGCGTTGCACTGGATTATAGGCTGTGACCTTTTGGGTAAAGCTGAACTGGAGAAAATGCACTCAGTTAAGGTGGGGGAGGTTAAAACTTCGAAACTGCCCTTCATGTGTCTGACTTCGCTCCTTTATAAGAGGGTTAAGTGGGTGAAGAATCCAGAAAATCAGTTTGTTCAGTCCTACAATCCCACATAAGTGATTTAAAGGAACAGGCCACTGTTTTTCCATATTGAGATATGTTGTTACCTGAGCTTAGACGAGTTGATTCGTACCTGTCTGGTCTTTGTGGAAGAGCTTGGTCGCTTCTAACTTCACCTCGTTTGGAGCTATAGGAATACACTGGGAGAAGCCAAATGCTAACAACATCTTTGGTCGTTTTGTGTGACTGAGGGCACGCACAAAGACCAGACAGGTACATATCAACTCGTCTAAGCTCAGGTAAGAACATATCTCAGTATGTAAAAACACTGGCCTGTTCCTTTAAGCCTTTTCACATGGGTTGGGTTTACACAGTTAGCAGCAAGTACTTTTAATAATTTTTAATGACATTCTAATGCCCAATATATTTTCAATGTCACAAACGCGACAAATCTACACATTTAGAATTTCTAAAGACTTAAACACATTAGATCAAGTAGAGGAATTAATTACAATTTGGACATTTTGCACAAATTTGACAAATGGGGCCACTTTTCAGGAAAGGGAAAAAGTGTAGAATGAGCAAATAATGTGCTGAGGAATTTAGTAAAACAAGAATGTGTTTTGGAATTTTTCAATGAATCATGGTAAAAGTTTCAATGCTTTTATGCCCGGCGGAAATCCTGTATCAATTTCCTAATTTAGTCCTAATACGTTCTTCATTTTGTCGTATTTTTTATGTTAAAACTCAGTGTTTTCTTGCTCAAAATATGGATTTTTATTCCTTTAAACATCACACCTCACATTTTGGACACTGTGTCCCCCACACTTGTTTGATATCTTACTATATGTCCTTGAGTGTTGAAAGCTTTACTTTTATTACTTTGGTACAGAAGCAAATGTCTGCCGAGTGCAGCGTGGCATTTTGACAAGCCCCAAATTAGACCCGTAGTGCCTCCCTTAATTTGAATAATTGGTTAGGCCGGAAATTGAAATTAGAGGGCAATAGAAAGACATTTAAAGCAATATGTAAAGGCCAGATGGGTTTTTATCTGCCGTTGATGCACATTTGCGCTGCCTCCGTGAAATACAGTCAGGATTGCTCAATGTTTACTAATAGCTCACAGCAAACAATAACCGAAATGCAAATAGAAGCGGTTCTTCTCCACTGACTTGCGCTTGTCTCCGGGTTGCAGACACATTTGCGAGTAAAGTGGCCGCCATCCAGGACCAATACGCCGACGCCTCCATCGGGAACGTGACGGGCAGCAACGCGGTGAACGTGTTCCTGGGCATCGGCGTGGCGTGGACCATCGCCTCCGTCTACTGGCGCTCGAAGGGCAAGGTGTTCAAGGTGGACCCGGGATCCCTGGCCTTCTCCGTCACGCTGTTCACCTGCATGGCGGTGCTGTGCGTCATGGTGCTGCTGTATCGCCGGCGGCCCGGGGTGTCGGGAGCAGAGCTGGGCGGCCCACGGACTGCCAAGCTCATCACCTTCTTCCTCTTCATCACCCTCTGGTTCATCTACATCCTCCTGTCATCGCTGGAGGCTTACTGCCACGTGAAGGGCTTCTGAGGCCCCGCCGACTTCTTCACTTCTTTTTATGAACGTCCCACTTTTTTGTCTATTTTCACAAAGATTTTTAAATATTTATATCATTAGTTGTTATTAATACTGCACTAACGTCGATGTGACTTTCTATTCTCTGACTTTACTATCACTCACTATGCTGCAAAGGATAGCTTTAGCCACGCGCAGTGGGTTCAGAAAGGTTTTCCAGACCTCCTTTTTTTAAAGCGCTTCTGTTTTATTATGCATGATGGTGCAGCGGTTAGCACTCTTGCCTGTCTCAGGTTCGATTCCCAGGTCGGGTGAAAGCCTTTCTGTGGGGAGTTTGCATGTTCTCCCTGTGTCTGCGTAGGTCTCCTCTGGGTGTGCCAGTTTCCCATAACAACATGCACAATAGGGTACCCTCAAGCCTAGGACTCAAAAGAGATTCTAAAATTCAGTGGGCGTTCCTGGTTAACTGTTTGTGCAGGCTCTCATTCGTCCAGTAAAGCTTAAATCGCTGACTGGACTGAGCGTGGTCGCTTTGAGGACGTTTCGTCTTAACTCAAATAAAGGTGGGATGAAGATTTATTTATTTATTTATTTATTTTTAACCTGTTACTTGCTGTCTCTCGTGATAAGGGGGTTGGGATTACGATGATTGGGGCTAGGAAAGGCAAATGTGATGTGATCTTACACATAGTTTTAGAAACTTGACTTGACTTGGCTTTCAAATGTGGTATCACACATATAGGCTGTAAGCTCTCCAGTCAACATGCTTTGAGATTTGGATATGCATAATTGGAGAAAATAACTCTAACCCTAAGATGGCAGATAACAGGTTAATGTAGGAGTTGCTTTCCAAAACAATACTTTTTCTTTACTTAAAGTGATAGTCTGGGAGTCTAAATCTTATTATAGAAAATGTGCAAAATGAACCACCTGGTTTTACATTTTGATGTAAAGTAAGTTATAATATATATATATATATATATTCATTAGTACAGTCCCTCCTTCCCGGATCTCAGCAACTAATCAGAGTCTAGTATCCTCACGCGTCGACCAATGAGGTGAGGTTTTCCTGTGAACCCGCCTGTCAGGTCCAATCAGGAGGGAGGGGGAAGAAATTTTACTCTTATCTCTCCTCACTTTGCAAACTTACAGACTATCACTTTAATCTATAAATTCTACACTAATTAATCTGCAACATTAAACATACAAATTGAAAAAGATGATTTTCAAGACCCGTCCCATTGCTCTCAATCTTGAACATTCCTAAAAGTTTAGGTCTGTGGTCAAATCCATGACCTGCCCATGAGACAGACAGGAACAGCCTCTATATACACTAAGCCTGATTGTAGTAGTTCCACATTTTCAGCATCAGACAGTAATTATATTGTCAACAGAGGGGTAATACTTTCTGAACCCACTGTTACTATCTTCCATGCAACTTTCAGTCATCAAACCCTTTTGTACTACTTCTACTGCAATTATTTTGACATGAGTTGCGGATAAGCTGTTCAGACAAAAGTCACAACATCCTTTTTCGAGGCAGTGCATGGGTTGGCATCTTTACACAGAAGCATAGTTGTGCGTGCGTATTTTATGATTCAATCTTAACATTAACTATTCATCGTACTGTATATCATGTAAAAGATGAACATCGTGCGTGGGAGTTTTGTGAAAGAGTAGCCGTGTTTATTTTTTTCTTGCACGTATCAATTGAAGAGTTTCTCAGTAATCTATTTTGAAGTGCTCTGTGTAATATTTTTGATCTGACGTGTTCGGCGTATTCCTTGTACGTGTAAATCGGAGCTGTAACATACTCCTTCACTGCCCGGCGCCCTCCCCCGACTGCGCCTCCGCCGTCGACGGATAGATTAGCCTGACTTTGGTTGAGGACACCTTTTTACAGACATTATAAAACACACTCTGAATTGTACAGTGATGTATAGTTCCTTCAAGCACATTTTCCAGTGATAAATGTCTAGCTGTGAGAGCAGTGTGTGTGTATGTGTGTGTGCGTGTGTGTATGTATGTGTGTGTGTGTGTGTGTGCGCCACGGCCCATCCAGCTCATATCGAAGGCTTGGATTCATCACCTTCAAAAACGCTGCTGTCCACACTTTTCACGTGACATTCTTGTAGGTAAAAACAATAGCAAGCACCATATTACCGCTCGCTCCGAAGGCTAGGTCAGCGTTCCTGCACTGCCTGAAGCACTTTTTCCTGAAGTTAAACAAAAGTCCAGGCTTTGTTTGATCATCAGCCAGGGTTGCCAGATCCGCGATGTTACCGCGGAAGTGGGAGTGGTGTTACTCCGTGAAGTGCAGTTACAGTGAAGTACAGTTGTTTTGTCGACTTACACTCCAAAAAAAGAATATCAAGATTAAATGTCTCAAATTGAGCATAATATTTTAAATTTTAGTTGTGTTTGTTGGGCTACACTGTAACACCCATCTTTTCAAACTTATTATGCTATCTTGGCTCAATTGCGTTGATGAAATAATTTGAGCTACGTTGACTAAATGATCTGAGCTACCGTTACTAAATAATTTGAGTTACCACTACTAAATAATTCGAGCTACCGTTGACTAAATAATTTCAGTTACTGTTGACTACATTACTTGAATTACCGTTGACTAAATAATTTGAGTTACCGTTACTAAATAATTTGAGTCCAAGTGAACTCAATTGGTTTAGGTTTATGTACCAAAACCATATGGTGCAACGTGTTTCCTCACTTTATTTGAGTTATCATAGCTTGTCAGGGTTTACAGTGTGGATTATTTCACTTGTTCTGAGATGTTTCTGAGTCGATTCAATACATTTTGTCTTCATTTCAGGTACATTTATCTGCCAATGGGGTAAGAAAATTGCACTCGTCTCATTGGCAGTTTTCCTTTCTTATTTCAAGCGAGATCGCCTCAGAACCGGTGAGAAAAGTCCTCAAACTAGCAAAGTGATCTTGTTCGATCAGGAAAAAAAAGTCTAAAACATGATTCAATTCAAGTCATTTAAACCCATGCTTGATATTTAGTTTTTGTAGTGTACACCATGGTTCCACAAACTGAAACAGTTATTTTGTGAATCTGACTCCCTGTTTGCTATTTTTAAGGGGACTATTTCCGCTTTGGACGAGGACCAAACCTGTCATATTTGGCTGCTTTTAGTCGACATCTCCACGGACACGATCGGGAGACGTCTCCGCTCCCTGTAAACTTACAGTCAGGTCTGACCCGCTCACAGCAAACACACGTTTGTTTGGTCACTTTTTCTAGGTATTGTAACAAATATATCTGTAATATAATGCTTGTATTTCAGTCTATTTATTGGGTGAAATGTTACGTGGTGTGGCTGTTAGTATTTGCTTCAAAGTATAAAGTACAAATCTGTTTAATATTATAACTTTGTGGTTTCAAAACTGTAAAAAAATTGTGCCTGATTTCCCCCATCTGTACGGCAACACGACAGGGACAAACCTTCTTCTTTGTTGTGAGTCAGTGGTATTTGACAGTATATCTGCACAGCGCCACCTACTGTTCAGAGAGTGGCCATTATTAGCCTTTAAAATGGACAAAATACACTGCAAAATTTACTTCGGAGGCTCTATATAAATGTCATGGAGGAGAAAGTATTAAACCTTTGAAACATAGTAGAGTAAAGCAGCTAGTTCTCAACAAAAACACAACCCAAGTTAAGTACAGATCCTTAAAAACTCTTAAGCACAGTGTTTTACTTCACTACTGACCACCTGTGTTCAGACAGTGCAGGAACATTGACTTGGTCGCCTTCCAAGTCAGCGTTGCCACTGCCTTGACCTCTAAGAATGTCACATGAAAACTATCTGTTGATGCAGGAGGTTGACATAGACAGATGGACTTTGTGAACATCATGTGGACAGTGGCAGCAGAGGAGCAAAGGCCTGAACCCCCCCCCCATGCCCCCCTCCCCTCCCAATAGCACAACTATGAGCGGAGCATATCATGTGCCAAAAGTGAAGATGTACAGTGTTAAACGGATTCATATGATTATTTTGTATTTATTTAAATGAGATGTAGAGCCATATTTATTGTACTAGTACAACAGTAGATATTTATACTGTACAAGCTTTTCAGTTTTATGGATATGCACGTTTTATGTGTGAGAAGTGGAAATAAACGTTGACGATTTACAATGTTGTAAAAATTGTGTCATATCATTTTTGTTGCCCTGCCAAGAATCACAGCTTTAGTGACGATACTTTATCTTGTCAGGAGAAGAAAATCGCAAGTCGACAAACGGTGCAGCCTTGTTTGGATTGGTGACACGTCAACACTCCTACAATGTCTTTAAACAATGCTAATGTTGATTTATTACATTTTCCCAGCCCTGGCATGTAAGAAAGGCATTTCGATAAAAAAACTGTGTGACTTTGAAGGAGTGTGTGCTGATTGGATCTCCCTAATTGCTCTCATAAAGCGGCACATAACTGCAGACACATTACCAGGAAAATGAGCTCCCCACTGTGTGATACGACCCGCTGTATCATAACAAGTGAGGCCGGGCTGTATTTCACTGAGGCTCGGAGCCACTTGAGTTTGTGGGCTGCCTCGTGTTTAGCTCCGCCACATAAATAAGTGACTTCTTTTTTTTTTTTTTTTACCAAGCGCGGAGCAAGTTTTTAATGGTGCCAACTCCGTGCCAAGGTTTGAGCTAAAGGTCAATGCAGTATATAGGGGCTTGTGGATATCAAAGCCCATAGCACAGTCAGTAACAAGCTGGGAGCAGGTGGAGCAGCGGGAACATTGTCCTACTCCCCGTGGTCTCACTGCGAAATGCAGCTGCAGCCCGAGGAAGGTAATCCCGTATCTATTACACAATCAAACTTTCCACTCCCAAAAACATTATGTAATTTTCCGGTAAGCAGTTTAAGCCTGCGCGTCTCAAGATGTTGCATTATAAAATGGAAAAAGCATTTCAAAGCACACACAGGGGAACAACGTCGATATTTATAGACGGGTTCTAGTTTTTAATGGGGTAACACTTTATAATAATGGTACATGAGTTCATGCATGATTTTCATGAACGTATGCATGAATTAATGCATGATTTCATGATACATTCATGCATTACTAAATCATGACTTCTCAGGAACAAACATGATCACATGTTGGTTCATGGTTGACTTCATCCCTGAATTAAACGCCTAACTACTGTAATGAATGTACATGAAAATCTAAATAATTCATCATGATCATGAGGTTCACATAAGAATACCATGAATTCACTAAAACGGCAATGAAATGACAGTAAAATAATCAACCAATCATGATCATGAGGATCATACATGAACATCATGACTCATATGGAGAAAATCTACTTGCAAATTATGTCCCCTCAACTACAGTGGTGCATCATCCTAAACTTTTTAACCTGTTAAAGACCAGCTTAGTCCTGAAGAAGAAGCAATGATTTCTGGATTTAAAAAATAAAATAAAAAATTCTATTGGAATTTTTGTGTGAAAAACACACTTAAAAAACTTTTATAACAAATTATTACAAATTATTACAAGTACAGCATCACCAAATAAGACCTCCAGAGCTGGTCTTTAACAGGTTAAAACGTTTAGGGTAATGCACCACTTTAGTTGAGGGGAAATAATCATAATGAAATCATGTTGTATTAAGGATTAGCAAGTTCATGATGCCGTAAATTGCATCCTATAAAGTTATGCTTTGTGTTTTTGCCCATAATTTGCACGTAGATTTCCTCCATATGAGTCATGATGTTCATGTATGATCCTCATGATCATGATTGGTTGATTATTTTACTGTCATTTCATTGCCGTTTTAGTGAATTCATGGTATTCTTATGTGAACCTCATGATCATGATGAATTATTATGATTTTCATGTACATTCACTACAGTAGTTAGACATTTATTTCAGGGATGAAGTCGTCCATGAACCAACATGTGATCATGTTTGTTCCTGAGAAGTCATGATTTTAGTAATGCATGAATGTATCATGAAATCATGCATTAATTCATACATAAGTTAATGAAAATCATGCTCATGTACAATTATCATAAAGTAGTAAAAAATACTCTGATGTTTATTTGTCATTTCCTTTGGTGTGATTGAAGGATGTTTTGTATGTGTGTGTTTAAATCAAGTATTTGTACATATGTTTTTATTGGTATGTGCTTTATACTCATACACAAACAGATTTAAAATGCAGCTGTATAGATTTTGTCCACTGAACAGAGAGCATGCTGGGATTTGCTCCAGGAAAAAGCAAGGTAGAGCCGAGCTAATAGTGAATAGGTCATAATTATGAGATACCGTATTGATCCAAACATCCATCTCAGCCGATGTTTGTTCTCCCAGGGCTGCGGAGAAAGGGCTGCACACGCAGAAAGCCCATTCACAACGTTACTCAAAGATGCTTGGCTAAGGCAGAGGCGCCTGACACGGGGCACGGCAGTTTGTCTGACAAACAGGCCACCCCGCAGCCCTAAGAGCAGAAACGACTGAGGCAGCCATCAGAGCGCTCACACCAGATTTATGAGCTACACTCAAGGCAGCGAATTATAGCTGCACATCTTCAGGACAGCCAGGCTCGTACCTAAACCGCAAAATGGTGTCTTGTAGATATGGGCTGAAAAGATCTACAGAAGGATCATATTGAAGATGATGTACAAGACAATCCATTTATCATTCTGACACTTTCACTTAAAAGTTAGCGAGTCGGTAAAGTGAGTAATACAATGAGAAAGTGAAGTTTAAGCAGAAAACAAGATCATTATCAGTTGAAGTTGTAATAGGCCTGTCACATAATTATTATATCGACTTATTGTTCAATAAATGACAGAAAAACACGTTATGTACAAAAACATTTACTCAGTACATTTACTTACATTCCTTCTTTATACTAATTTTGTAATATTTGAACAATTTCACAGAAGTACATTGTGTTTCATTCAGTGAACAAGAGAAAACTGAGATTTTCCTTCTTTAAAAAAAAAAAAAAAAAGTAAGTTTCAGTGCCATTGACTGGTCCTCAATAATATCGTTTATCGCGATATTTTCCTTAGAACTTTAAATGTTGGCAGGCCTAGGTTGTAACAAGTACCTTATAATACACTGCATCGTTTACGCTCTCCCTATACTGTAATAATTATGTTCAACTGTCCGTGTCTATAGATTTCCTCTGGGTTCTCTGGTTTCCCCTACCACTAAAAACATGTACAATAGGTGAGTGTGTTTACATCATGGATCTATTATATTAAACATGTATGCTCATTAACATGCACTGTCCCCACCAAATAAACTAAAAAATAAATGTATGTAGTAGATATGTATATGTGTGTGTATGTACTGCATGTATATATGGGGAGTTCATTTGCGGGGGAAGATTTCTCCGTTCAAAATAGTTTGGGATATTTGTTCCTCGACAGATGCCACTTATGAAACTAAAGTTGTGTGAATTTAGTTGTGAACAAGTCTATATTTTTAAGGCACTGAAACAGATCTGGCGTTGAGAAACACTGCAACGTAAAGAGATTTTCAAGCTTACGTTGAAGTTTTTTAATGTCACTGTTTTTTCAGATTGGCCCTTCATGTGTATATATTTAGTTATTTTTATTGAGATCCTTGGGGTAATTGTTTGTCTTTAATTCAAATACAATACAAAACATTATAAAAGATCCATTACTGGACCAACGACTGTCTATTCCTCTCATCCTGGTACATTTGGTTTATGGACATCTGACCATTACATACAGTGACATACGGCTAGCATCACATCAGCTGTTGGTCCACGTCTTCCTTAAAGGGATATTTCAGGATTTTTGACATAGGGCCTCATTTCCTAGTTATCCAGTGTTGCTGATTTCTGGAGATATTTTTTTTGTAATTCAAGCAGTTCTTATAGTTGAAGAGTTTTGTGGTGCTAGGCTAATGCAAGGCTAGCGCACTTCTATGGTATCAGCTAGCCTGCATTAAAAACAGTCTGACCCGCTCCACAGTGCACCTGAGGCACTTATAACCCCAGACTAACGATATAAATGTCTGTGTCGATAGAGTAATTTTAACCATTTTGCATTTAAAATAACTTATATTTGAGCAGCATCAGCTTCGTGGTTGTATAAGCTACGCAGCGGTGGAGTGATCTGCTAGAAAATAGTCCCTCAAAATGCGATCATTCATGTGATGCAAGGTCAGTTATTACTCTATCAACACAGACATGTATATCGTCAGTCTAGCGTTATAAGTGATTTGCCTCAGGTGCTCTGTGGAGCGGGTCAGCCTGTTTTTAATGCAGGCTAGCTGATACCATAGAAATGCGCTAGCCGAGCACAAGCCTAGCACCACGTAACTCTTCAAATATAAGGACTGCATGAATTACAAAAAAATATATCTCCAGAAATCAGCAACACTCTGGATAACTAGGAAATGAGGCCCTATGTCAAAAATCCTGAAATATCCCATTAAAGTGTTTATGCTACACATAAATACTGTATCTCGTTCTTTAAAGTTGTATTTACACTTTATTTAGGTTTTGTATCATCCTTTTCTTCACCTAAGCATTGCTGTTTTAGGCAGAGAGAAAAAAAAATGAAATTAGCCGAATTCGATTTCTAAATGATTGATATGATCGATATTGTAGACTCATCACCCTTTTGCAGATCATTTGTGCCTCATCTATAGCGGCTCGTGTGCATTGTTCAATGGTAATTATTTAACAACAGGATGTGCTCAGCAGCTCATGTATCACAGCCTAATCAGTCGCATGAGAGTATCACGTTTACATAGTGCTGAGAGTATCAAGTGCAGCCGATATCACACTCGGTGAAGTGGGAACTTTTATTCACTAAAGCTGTTAATAGCTGCCTGAGACTTTCTCTTGAGGTGAAAGAGTATCTGAACTGAAGCACTAAGGTGAAGACTTTACGTACAAGAAGATCTCTGTTCTCTTTTGTTAGGAGCTGAATCTTTGGGATTTGTTCATTTCAAAGAGCTGCTGAAAAGATGACAGAGATATTAGCTATAAACCAAGACAGAACATCTGCTTTTTGACACCATAGTTGCCACCATGGAAGTTTCACCTGCTCTTTAGAATATTGTGATGCCACCTGAATCCAACCTGAGAGGCGGCCATTTTCATTGAGGTCGTCTAAACCATTGAGAGTCTAATTGATGTACTGTCAATGATCTAAACATACATCGGTAAGCAAATAAAACTTAGTTCCACAATTTAGGAAAATAGGCTATCACCAAGCTCAACTTAAAGTGCATATGACAGGTTTTAATGCTTTTGAAAATATGACATATTCAGATGGATATCAGTTATCAGTTGCATAACTATCATTTTATTTCAGTGAAGCAGCCATTTTTAATGAAGAAATGTTGGCCAGAATTTTTTTTTTTTTTTTTTTTTTTTTTTTCTAAGCTGCTGACAGGAAGTGACATAGATACGGCATTGCGTCATAGAAGGGAGCGCGGTTTCGCCGAGGGGAAACACAATTTTTCACTCTTTTTAGCCTTTTTTCTGGCTAAATATAAATGTATCTATCACATACAAATAAAGTCAAGTCTAAGTCAGGTCCATATGGATGTTTATTGACAGTAGATTGTTCAGTAGAAGTGAAAAAAGGGCAGTCGTAGCTAGTGCTAACATGGAGCATTATGTTAGTATTCTCCGTTATTTGTGTATTTATGAGCTGTTGAACCACTTTGCTCCTCTCCATGTCTTTGTATCTTTATTTAGTAGAAACCTATATATAATTCAGCATTTGTTAAAGTAGTTTTTGAACAATTAGAGAAAGTTTACATTTTTCTCCACACTGTTTTCAAAAATGACTCCAAATGGGCAATTCCAGAGATACCGTCTGTATCTATTGGCTTAACATGGTTGGCACAGCAACAGTTTAAAATAGTTTACCTTCTTCTATGTCACTTCCTGTCAGAGTCCAATAAGAAAGTGAAACTATAAACATTACAAAAATGGCCAAACTAAAAAAAAAAACCTGGGAACAATCTTTCGCAAAATCTTTAATATAATCATGTTAATTATGTTTTAGCAAAACTTGTGTCTATTGTGTCATATGCACTTTAACCATGGCTGAATACTTGTGGTATTTGTCAGTCATTAAACACAGTGTTAGTGTTTTTTTCCCGCTGTATAATATCAATCCAGCTCTGGGAGGTTAGCCTACACTGCTTTGCCAAATACCTTGTTGTGTTTTCTGTTGTTTCCTGCTCTGCTGTTATGCTGTTTCCTGTGTTCATTCACGACGGTGTTACATCTGTGTGAAATTACTAAAAACAAACAGGAAAAGATCGAGCTCGTTTCACGAATGGTATCATGGCACCAGTTTAGAGCTTAATGGGGTCATTCTTAAATAACCCACTGTTCGCTGAGGATGAGAGTGAGTGAGTGTAGTCAAATGAACTGCCACTATTGCCACATGCATTGAAGATGTGTCTATTATACAACTGAGAACAAGCACACACATCTAAATCAAGTGAACAGACATGGTCAAAAAACAGAATCCAGTATCAAAACACAAAATTACATTAGTATCCAGCTATAAACCTGTCATTAGACTCTGTGAAATTGCCCACAGTTTTCAGTCACTGTTGATTTGTCCCAGCACCGCCTTAGCCTGGGTTCACCTCTATTGCAGTTTTAGATTTTGTGTCTCTAGATCCCAGTTGGACTCTGTTAGTGCGCACTGAATACAAAACAGCACATACCTATTTGCTTTCCTCACAAAACACAGGCGTGACGGGCTGCAGCATGGCTGTTGGTGCCACTCACACATAGAAGGCAGAAAGGTCATGTTTGAAGCCTGTAGGGCACCAGAAACAGATTTTACTTTTTGAGCGTTATTGCATTACAACATGATTTGCTGTGCAGGCAGTGAAAGGTTGCAGATTGGTGGTTTTCTCAGCGACCGTGACAGCGAAATCATCTTAACGGCTAAAATTAGTCTGGGGTTGTTGGCTGCCATTCAACTTTATCATTTCACACAAGAGGAAAAGATGTTCTGGTCAGCGTGACAGCCATACCAATCTTCGCCTCATAAATTAAGTTTTCCAAATATAGCACTAACTCTTGGCGTCTTTTACCAAACTATACAGCACTGAGATAACACATCACATTCAGGGATTATCTCACTGCACCATAATGTAATACATCACTGTTTAATTCGCTATGGCAGATATATTATACAACTGCATTAGTATTTGCTCTCTCTATAGAGAACCTAGAGAGCCTATAGGCTTCAGCACTGGATGATCTGGTGATGCCCAGTCTCTGCACTTTATGTTTAGCAGGAGATTCATACTGTGTTTCACAACTAAAGATTCAGTGAAGCACAAAATCCATTAACAAGCCACAACACGCCCATTAGAAACGTATGGGCTGATTTTCCATTGTTTTGCTCCTACATCAATTACTTTGCTTGAGTCATTATCATGATAGTCACCAAGTAAAACTTTCAGTCATGGCCCATTAATCGTGTTGTTAATTAATCACTGAATTATCACATTGTTAGTCAATTTACACCGGAGTGATGCTATCGGTCTCTGGTTCAGCCACTTTATCCATGATGTTTTCTCCGGGGGCAGCACGCACGTGCAGCGCGGGCTCGTCATCGGTCTGGGATGATGTCATCCAGAGGGAGACAATAGCGCCCACCCCCCTCAGTGTCTCTCACACGCGCAGCAGAGTGACACGCGCTCAGACGTGACGCCAGCTGAGCTGCTGAGCGCAGGGATGACAGTGGTGAGTGTTTGAGGCAGAGCACACAGCGCGCGACGGAAGCAGCACAAGGTGTTGTACACATCTGGACACAGCATCATTCGGCTCGTGCTGCCATGAGGATCTGTGGTGCCACTGCGCACAGACCATGAACACTCCGCGGGACTGCCTCTCCTGATGTAAGTGCTGCTGATTAGCTTTTACGCTGTGCGGGTCGCTGTGCTGGACCGGCATGCAGCCGCTGTGCCCCGTGACCAGGCTCTGTCCAGAGCAGCGACTGGCACTGCTCTCTGACATCGCACTGTGTTGTATCTGCAGCATCCTTTAAATGTGAGCCTCACTCTCGCTCAGCATGGCACTATTCTGCGTCCTGATCCTGCAACTCTTGTTGTGCAGCTATGGCACAGAAATAACCGCAGTAGGCTATCTGAAAGTGCACCGAGGCTAATAAGCTAAGCGGGCTGTCTGCCCCTGGAGAGACAGTGGAGTATAGGGCCTGTTGGCTCGGCCCTGTCGCCCCTGTCAGCTTTAATGCACTCACTGTGATGCTGAAGGTTCAAAGACTGCCATTAAACACCGATAAATTAGACAGAGCGCCATCTAGCGAGTGCACACAACTGGCCAACGTGTTGCAATAGATGCCTCTCGACTGCAGGATGTTATGGAAACATGAAGAGTGAAATCCTGTACTGAGCATGTTTGTACAGAAAAGAAGCTCATACTTCTGGCTACAATGAAGCAAAGCTGTGGAGTCAGTGCTCTGTTGATTATTAGCCATCGTGTGACCGGCTCATTGATGTAAATAGCTTCATGCAGTGTATTGATTGAGCAGTGTGATGTAAACCTATTGAAAGGAGGTATCCTCATCAACACCCAGCGCCACTTTAGCCACTACGAACACAAATAGCCGTCTATTAATTATTCCCCTAAACCCTAACATGTCTGAATTCAACTTAGTTTTGCAAAGACATTGAGATAGAGAGATCACTTTGCCGTAAATCAGATGTTTGACCTGATTTATGGTTAATACCTTTTAATTACCGCCTCAGTCTCACGTGAAACAAACACTGGCCTAAAGTTCAGCATCCTCTGTGGTGTCGGCCTAAAGGAAAACAAGATGACATAGTTTTCTTACGACAGTCAAATCTAGCCAAGAGATTTTCATTAAGATCTTATTATTATGTTTTGCAATACAGTGTGAAAGTTTTGCATCGGCCCTGTTCGTGTTGTAATAGACATGGTCACTGGATTACAATATTGCATGTTCTCATCTACTGTATTGTCTATCACTAACGCTATGGCCGCAGTGGTTGAATCTGACTTCCCTCTGGCTGCCCCACTTGCCACTGTGAGATCAGATATGCAGGTCAACGGGACAGTCAAGCCTCCATAGCCTCTCGGCCGCAGCTTTGTGGCTCTAAATTGGCATTTAATCGCACCCGCTTTGCAGATACAAGCCACGAATCTTAGAGAGAAAAAAAACTCATTTTAAATTAGGTTTGATGTGGAGGATTAGCTTTTGTAGATCACATAAACCTCTTCCGCTCTTCGTGAAAGTGCATTAACGGCTCGTGCAGCTATAGGGGCCGCGTTCACCCTGGGTCACTGAGTATATTTCGTGATGGATAGAAAGACGGCGTATAATCTTCGGGGCAAAGACAAAGTCGATTGTTCCCACGGTGCAAGGAGCAGCTGTTGATAATTGTTTGTGCAAGTTGATTTGTCAAATGGCTCCTGGTAATAGCTCCCGCGGTAATGGGCCGTAGGGAGACAAAATGTTTTGGGGGAACAATTGGATGCGACCTAAAGTCTCATTTTTCATTTAGTAAACAGGGCGTGAGAATCTAGAGGGGGCCCGCTTTGAAGATGTTACATAAATCACATGAAGTTCGTCCTTATCTCAGTGTGCGCTTAAATCCACGAGACGTCTCATCAAGGTAGCTTTGATCTCGAAATACAGCTTTTGTCCATCTATTTTTACGCTTCTATTTCAGTCTACAAAGAAATCTTCTGTTACGAAAGACACTTTATCCCCGTCTATATGGCGTCTTTCGTACGTGATCTGCACCTCCATACGAACCGTGTATTTTCGATTGTTCATGAATAAAGATGAGGAGGGGGGGGCTCGCGCCTCGTTCGTTGCATCCGTCACGTTGTACGGCTGACAGTGTGGATTAGTTGATGTAATTATTTTGACTTTCTCCTCAGTCGCCTTCAGTGTTTGCGCTCTGATGAGGATGCAGAAACGGTGCAGAGTATGGCCAAAAACAAAACACGCTGACAGCCATCGTAAAGAGTTAAAATCAGGCAAATTCGTGCTTATAGTAAATTATTTCATCTGGAAGTCCTGTAAAGGCTGACTGGCTCCGTCGAAGTGGAGATGATGGATTCGTTTAGGTCTTTAGTCACGTCCAACAATCGTACGTCACTATCCATTGTGGTAAGTAGTAAATCTTTAGCTAGTGTGACGTTCGCCTGATGGTCGACTGTGACTCACAATGACTTAGATCAGCGATCGTCCACCGGAGGTGGAGAAACTTAGGCCCGAGCCAAAAATAGTCTTTGATGATTGTTTTGTCGGTGAGCTGAGAAACACTGACCTCACTGCAGAATGAGTGGTTTTCAACATTTGATCAATAGATCGCAAAAAATATCGTATCGGAATAAACGGTGACGCAATATCCGCATCGCAGAATCCTCCTCTTGACGGAGATTGAAACATTTTGTGCAAACTCAGCCTCAAACAAAAAAATGTATGGAGCGTATTAACATGTAGAAGTTCGGTTTGAGTCATGATAATGTTACTTAGTTATTTATTTAAATGCCTCATTTTGATCCGGATTTAGTGTTTTCTTAAGCCTTGTTTTGACATAGTTTGCTGATGATGCTAATGATTTAAATTGTGTTTAAACAGTTTAGTATAATATCGTTATTGCAATATTGCACAAATGTATCGCATATTGCAAGTTTTTTTCAATGTTGTGCAATATAAAGGTTAAGTTGAGTTTTTAGTAGTAATTGCTTTGTTTTAGCTGTTATCAAACGGCCCCATCTCAGTGCAGTGAAATAGCTTCAGCTGTAGCATCATGATGCACATTGAACTGCTGTGTTACAGTTTATCTATGTTTTAAATCTGTCAAAGTTTAAAACATATCCTAAATATAGTTTCTTTTTATTTATTTGATAAATGGTAAATGGACTCAACTCATATAGCGCTTTTCTACCTTTATCAGGAACCAAAGCGCTTTACAGTAAGGAACCAGTCACCCATTCACTCTCTCATTCATACACCAATGTGCGCAGACACTGGAGGCAAGTGGCGTGAAGTGTCTTGCCCAAGGACAAAACAACAGTGTGCATTTGCGGGAGCTGTGATTTGAAACCCAGGACCACCGAGACCACCCGCTCTACCAACTGCGCCACCGTCAGGAAAGTCCCACTGAGATTAAGAATCTGTTTTTTCAGAAGAGTCCTGGCCCCAGAGGAGAACGTATTGTACATGTTTTTAGTGGTAGGGGAAACCGGAGTGCCGGGAGTAAACCTGCGCAGACACGGGGAGAACATGCAAACTCTGCACGTCTAGATGGGAATCGAACCCGGAACCTCCTTGCTGTGAAAAAAACAAACAAAAAAATGCAACTTTTTATGTGAATGTGACCTTTCGGTGACCCAGCGGCTGTAGGTGGCCTCTAGCTGCTGATGGATCTGTCTCCATGGTTACGTGTTTATTCCATCAGAAACCCTAAAAAAAACTGAAACAAAATTAATCCTAGAGGCCACCGGGATGGAAAGTAAAGGCGCCGTGTTAATCACCCATAGATGAAGAACCTGGGTGTGATTTTTGACTCGAGCTGACTTTTATTCCACACATGAAGAATATCACAAAGATAGTTTTATAGAACATAGCCAGAGTCCGCCCCATTCTCTCTCGGGCCGACACGGAGACGCTCATGCATGCTTTTATCACCAGTCGTATCGACTACTGTAATGCCCTGCTTTCTGGTCTTCCCAAACAGAGGGTCTCAGGTTTACAACTTTTACAAAATTAGGCAGCTCGTGTCCTGACGAAGACCAGGAGGCGGGACCACATTACACCAGTTTTAGAATCGCTCCTCATCAATTGGCTCCTCATGTGTTTCAGGATCAACTTAAAAGTTATTTTAATGTTTTTAGATGTCTTAATGGTCTTGGTCCTGCTTATCTTTCAGAACTGCTTTTACCTTATGAACCTTCACGGCCCCTCCGGCAGGGGTCTCCTAGTTATTCCTAAAGTCAACAAAAAGACTCACGGCGAGGCGTCTTTCCAATATTACGGCCCTCGCCTCTGAAACGACCTGAGGAGGAGCTCAGGGCTGCAGAGAACGTTCATGTTTTTAAGAGCAGGCTCAAGACCCACCTTTTTAGCTTAGCTTTTAACTGACTAATCTATTTATTTAATCCTAATATATATAATATATATATGGGAGGATGTGCCAGGCGTGTTGTTTTAAATGTGTAATCTGTAAAGCACTTTGTGATACCTTTCGGTATGAAAAGCGCTTTATAAATATAGTTTGATTGATTGATTGATTGATACAGCCACAGGGTCACTACTCAACTTTCACATCACATAAAAGTTGCACAATGCACCTTTAAGGATGAAAAATAAGTGTTTTGCAAACCAAAAGCATCTAGCTGTGTTTAAATTGAGGGAGAACAAATGTATGAATCATGATTGTGTCACGGTCATGGTATGTTTGGTTTTTAAAATACCCTGTAGACTGAAATTACAGGCCAACCTTTTACTGCAATTATCCACAGAAGCTGGATAAAAAGATGTCTTTGCTTTATCCTGCAGATAGATCGACCTCTCAAACTCATATTCTCAGCGAACACACATTAGTGCCTATAGCGGCTGTTAGATGTAGTTAGTCATAAAGTAGCTCTGGGTTACAACCTCGCGGGGGTTAACCATCTCATTTAAAGGCACTTTCAGTTGGCAAGCAGCCACCTGTACCGGGCCATTTCACCGCCATTACCATTCATATCATATGTGCAACAGGCTGCGGGCCCATCATGCTCGATGCCTTTTCTTTACGACAGCGGCAATGAACATCTCCGCCATAGAAACTCAGCGAGCCTCTGTGTCACTCTGGCTTTGCACTAATCAGTGGGAACTCGACACATGCTCTATCCACATCTTTGGGGCGTCTGCCAAATGTATTGTGTGTGTTTTCAGCAGCTCTTTCATCTGGCTTGTTATAGCGGGACGGCGAATCAGAGCTGAGATGCAGATAGTTGATTCTGAACGGCTCGTCCTCTGATAAGCTGTGCGTTACCATCTGTGCGAGCGGCGGCGAGCCATTCACAAGATAATCTTTGATCATCTCAACAGTGATTGACTCCAAACAAAAGCGTTGCATTAAGAAGGCTAATATTTGTAAATGTTAAATCAGGATTCAGTCACTCTGCATAATATAAGCGTGTCCTGGAGCATTACCATGAAAACAAAGGAACAGTCTACCGTTTTTATGTGTTTACCTGAGTTTAGATGAGTTGATGTGTACCTGTTTGGTCTTTATGCGTGCGCTCAGTCACGCACAAAGACTGCAGATGTTGTTAACATTTAGCCTCTCCTCCTCTCCTCTATGGGGCCTCTATGGGGCCAAGTTGAAGTGACCAAGCTCTTCCACGTTTTCCCAATTTAAATACGGTTACGTGAGTAGTTATACGATCCAAGTATAGTCACACAAAATTAAACATGTCGATTTTGTAAGTGGATAAAAAGTCGTACTATATTGTAAGGCTTGAAAACACCTCCAGGTTCAGCAAATAATGTGCCCAAAGAGCGAGATCAGCTAAACATAGATACAGACGGCATTGCATCATAGAAGGGGGCGTGGCTTCGCCAAGGGGGAAAATCTTTTGGGAAACACAATTTTTCTCTTTTTTTAGCCGTTTTCTGGCAAAATATAAACTTATTTATCACATACAAATAAAGTCAAGTCTAAATCGGGTCCATATGGATGTTTATTCACAGCAGATTGTTCAGTAGAAGCAAAAAAAAACGGCAGTTGTAGCTAGCCTTTGGCTCGATGCTAACATGTAGCATCATGTTAGCATTCTCCGTTATTTATGTATTTATGGGCTGTTGAACCACTTTATTCCTCTCCATGTCTTTGTATCTTTATTTAATAGAAAACTATATTCATAATTCAGTATTTGTTAAAGTAGTGAAGTAGTGAATAATTAGAGAAAGTTTAGATTTTTCTCTATCGGTTATTCCATCAATGTATTTCTTCTTCCCTGATGGCACAAGCTGACAATGCCAAGATTCACCAGGCTGACATTATGAAAGAGTGGTTCAGGGAGCAGGAGACAGATCTTAACTCCATTGAGATTCTTGGGGATGTGCGAGAGACGACTTTGCACAGTGGTCACACTCTCCCATCATCAATACAAGATCTTGGTGAAAAATGTTTTTTTTTTGGTCAGGCTGTGTATAAACATTTAGTAATATTGATTTTCCTAATTTAGTTCAACAACAAAATGGCGTTTGCCCACAGTTAGCTTTGCCCGTTAGCCTGTTAGCTTCTTCTTTGGGATTCCATTAGTGTGTATTGGTGACTCCGACCCAGTGCAGGGGAGTTCCAAGTGTGGTTTTGAGGCCAGAGACACCAGGGGGGAAATGAAAGACCCCCAATCATCCCATCAACACTTGTATTACCCCCAGAGGTACTACAAAAAGGATTTGTTCAGGTAAACAAGTTACTTAGTTCTGCTTTAATGACCATCTAGACACCCAACAAAAATATAACAATGACGAAATCTTGTTAAATACCTTTGACTCGATCGCGGCTTGTCATCGCTGAAGTACGAGGTCGTTCCCATTGACCTGCAGTCTAATTAGCCCTCCCGCTCGCCGTAATATCCTGCCCGCTGTCAGTGAGTGAGTCCTCGGTCACTCTGCTGACAGGGTGGATCAGTCAAGACATTATTTTACATTTGATACATGGTGACACCGGGTTTCGCTGCAGAAATCTGTCCATTGATTTTCAGTCACATCAGCAGCGCTCTGCAGCAAAACCCCCTCTATCTGTCACACGCAGAAGGGCATACGGCGGCGTACAGATGAGGCAAAGTGAATAAATGTTCAGGAGCAGAAGTGGAGGAATGTTCAGAGATAAAAAATACAAGGACAAAGACGACGACGTTCATTTTTACTTCATGGGGGTGACAGGGAGTCTGTGGTTAGTGATGGTCCAGATTCTGTAAATGGAGAAAGTAGACGGCTCAAAATGAATTGTCATCTCAGTTTTCAAAATCACAATATGTTCAATTAAGGCTAGACGATGTAGCAAAAAAAATGACTCAAAGTTTGTTTTTCTCATATTGATCGATCTTGATTTTCGATTCAATTTTATCATAAGTGACTTTTGCACGGCTATTGTATAAAAGACAATAGCCGTGTCTTTTATACAAGTATCAGCTCAAACAAAAACAAATGCTTTCCTCCTGTTTCATTTAACACACAAATCTTCCACTGTCTCATCCAAACTCCAAAACTAGATGTTTCTGCCTGAAAACCTCACAACTGTAAAGTCCTGTGATGATTATTGAGATTGACCAAAGTAAAAAATGTGATTTGGATTAACTGTGCGCCTTATGTTCAATGTGCCTGTCTTAAAGGCCAGGCAAGACAAGGCATATTTATTTATACCGCACATATCATACCCAAGTAACTCAATGCGACGTCCCTAAGCCACACTGTGGAGCGTTCCAGGTTATATGTTGCAAAAGAGCAACTGAGCTTTCGTAAAACTGAAAACATAAACAGGGAGACAAAGAGCTCCTAAGGCTGACAATGCTCTTTTTAAAATTGTTATGAATTTAAAGCCACACTGTGTAAAAATGTCACCTAATAAATTGAGTAAAATATGAGCATTTATTATGGAGATGTTGACTAAAGGCAGCCACATATGAGATTTAAATAGGTCCTCATGATCACTCAGTCTTTCATCTCCCCCTGGTGTCTCTGGCCAGAAAACCACACTTGCGACTTGCCTGCCTCCGGGTCGGAGCCACCAATGCACACTAATGGAACCACGAGGAAGAAGCTAACAGGCTAACGGGCAAAGCTAACTGCGGGCTAGCGCCACTTAAGCAGTATTTACAGCCAAGTTTGAGCAGAAAAAAATATCTCTTTTGTGAGATTTACTTGTGGTGCAATGTGCAATATCCCTCTCTCCCTTTATCTTTTCTGTCAGCGTAGTATTTACTCTCACAGATATTTAATGAGTAAAAAAAGACACAACATGCAGTGACGCTTATGACCTGTAGGGGCATAAGTGTTCTGCTTTAAGAGCCTGTTTTGTTCTGCTGGCAACAGTATGATCCAAAGTGAAGCAGTGTCAGTAACACTTTAGATTACAGCCTGCGCACCATGTGTAGTTACATGTAATAAGAAAGTAATTACACATATAAGTACAGGTAATTACACATTAAAGTGAAAGGTTTGATGAATGTGTCTAAAGAGTAATAAAGGTGTACAACATGTAGGTGAACATATCATCTCACTTTAGATTACAGCCCCCAGTGACTTGTAGTTACACATTAGTCACTGTGTCTTTGGGCATTAGTTGCTGGCATATCTATGTGATGGCCAAAACAACTGCAACCTTTGTTACATATTGTATATAGTTTTTATACTTTGAATACCTTTCAAACCTTTCACTTTAAAGAAGAACTAAGTAGCTTGTTTACCTCAATAAATCCTTTTCGTAGTCCCTCTGGGGGTAATACAAGTGTTAATAGGATGTTTGGGGTGTCTCTGGCCATAAAAACCACACTTGCAACTTTCCAGCATCTGGGTCGGAGGCGCAGTACACACTAATGGAATCACGAAGAAGAAGCTAACAGGCTAACGGGCAAAGCTAACTGTGGGCTAGCGCCACTTAAACTGAATTTCCAGCCAAGTTTGATTGAAAAAAATTGCCTCCATTGTGTAATTGGATGTACAGTCTTTTCTGTTAGCGCAGTATTTACTCTAACTAATGAGAAAACACAACATGCTACGACACCTGCAGTGGCGCTTATGGCCTCTAGGGGCATGAGTTACTTAGTTCTGCTTGAATGTGTAATTACCTGTTCTCATTAATTACTTTCTTGTTCCCTGTGCCTACACATTA
Source organism: Gobius niger (assembly GCF_951799975.1). Classification (NCBI taxonomy): domain Eukaryota; kingdom Metazoa; phylum Chordata; class Actinopteri; order Gobiiformes; family Gobiidae; genus Gobius; species Gobius niger. The sequence continues at coordinate 14,113,211 of NC_136862.1, forward strand.
AACTTGCGGACTGTAATCTAAGCAGTGTGCCTTTAAAGGTATCCAGTTTGTATACGTACAGCCCAATTAGGTCCATTTCAGACCCTTTAGACCCGGTTGAGTCCTTATTTGATCAGGACTCAGCTCAGATATGTTTTTAGGCAGCCCATAGTGTGACACGTTTGAGCACCACTGATCTAAAGTTTTATTATTTATTGAGTGAAATGTTATGCAGTGCGGCTCCAAAACTGACATGCCAGATGATGTAAATAATGAATGGAGAATGTTAATGGATAAACAACAGATAAAAGATGTGACCTATCCTTGAACACTGCGGGGAAACCATTAGCCTGTCGAGAGCAGGGTAGCGCCTGGGGGCTCTGCTCAACATCTTGACCTCTACTAGGGTCATGGTCAAGTGAACCAAGATGGAGTATTATCTCTCATTTATAACCTCTAAACCCTCGCCTGAACCGAGTGCATTTTCTCCAGTTTGGCTTTACCCAAATCTAAGGTTTCTTGAAAAAAGCATCAAAATAGTGACAAAAAATGAGGATGAAAACACAACAAAATGTGACCAAAAAATGACAGAAAATGTGACAAAAAATAACCAAAAAATAACCAAAAAATAACAAAATAATAACCAAAAAATAACAAAAAAATGACAAAAATGTGACCAAAAAATGACAGAAAATGTGACAAAAAAATAACCAAAAAATAACAAAAAAAATAACAAAAAAATGACAAAAATGTGACAAAAAATAACAAGATGTGACAAAAAAAGTGACAAAAAAATGACTAAAATGTGACCAAAAAAATAACCAAAAAAATGATAAAAATGTGACAAAAAATAACAAAATGTGACAAAAAAGTGACCAAAAAATTACAGAAAAGTGACCAATATGTGATAAAAACGTGTCGAAATAGTAATAGTATAAAAGTGAGGCATTATACGTACACTGTTGCTCTCAGTCAAGAAGCTTTTAGATTTGGCTAAAGCCGAACTGGAGACAATACGCTCAGTTAATGCGGGGGGTAAGAGGTTAAACATTTGTAAGCAATTGATGCGCTATTTGTTTCACCATAAACGGCAGCCACTTGTCATTTTAGGGCCAACTCAGACTCACACGTGCAAAAAGACTCCACAGATCGGCCTATGACAGAAGGCCCTGCTCGCTCGCCTCTGGACAGAGTGACTCCAGTGACTAATCCCCCCTGCCATCCACAGTCAGTTCATGCTGTGATGAGAATATGTTTTTCTGAAGCTGTGGAGATGCACGTTCTCTGTTGTAAATGTTTAATTGAACCAGCGCCTGGCCGTGTGTGTGCTTTGATTCCAGCGTGTTGTCTCCTCGCTGTGTGGGTGGCAGTTTGCCTATCAGGTGCTTTTTGATGAAGAAGCCGCATAAAGCCGGGGCGGGCCGACTCGAAGCGGGGACCTCCATCAATCTTCCCCAGCACAGACGCCATCTGTCTCCTTCTTTGAGACGCCCACCCACTCCGCTGCTTCTTCCCCCAAAAAACATAACACTGCGCCATCTCTTGCCGCAGCTGCACTACACATCTGAGGCTAAAACTGATTCAATTATTGCAATATGATTTGTGAGTTAGCTCGCCGCTCGCTGGGAAATCTTGCTCTGTCATCTTCTTGTACAAAACTGGCTCTGCTCGGGATCTTTTATTATGTATCAGCAACTTTTTTACGAGGTTTGGGGGCGCTAAAACAAGACAGAATAGATCATAACTTGTGGATAAACACTGTAATGTTGTTTTCTCCGGGTTGCTGCTCGTGCAAAACGCTGTCTTTTCTTTTCTGTCCTGCCAGCCATGTGGGCAGTGAAAGGAGTTTATGCCAGATGTGCTTCCTTACACAACCCCCTTATCTGTGTTTAGGACTGGCAGGAAAAGTGTAGCGTCCTCCTGACCCCCCATTTTTCTGACCATGTGATGCATTCTTGTCGGTGCCAGTCCTGTTTGTGGGTATAAAGCTGCGATCTGCTTTGTGCTGGTGGGGCTGGCGTCATGATCTCCCTGCAGGCTGAGCTCTCGCTAACTGGAACTGAGTGCCACTCTTCTCTACTCCCCCCTCACACCATCACCACTGCCTCCTCCTTTTCAGTTCCCTGTCACTTTCAAGTGTTGAAAATCTCCAGCAGGCAGATACAGCCAGTGCCACAGAGCTTAACTTTACCTTAGACATGAGCACATGTGCACGCATTTGCATAAGGCGCATTTCAAGACCGGGAAGCGTGACATTTGTTTATTCCACTTAATGCAAGAAGCTGTCAGTTATTAGGAGGACGCTGCTACAGGCTTATGCTTCAGTTTTTTCTACAGTTGATATTTCAAAATTATATTGTGAGTGGATTTGTGTGCATTCGATATTCTTGTTGAGCCTGGCCACCCGCAGGAGGATTTTAGTCCTCGTAATGACATTCTTCTGCATTTGAGCCCTCCTTCAACCTGTCAGGGGGGGCGCAGTGGAGCCCCTGGGGACCCCTCTCCAGATCCTTGGTTAGGCTCGTCCAGGAGATAAGCCTGTTTTGCATGTCATCTGCAGTTTTCAGTAGGGATGCACCGATCTGATATTGGTATTGGATATCAGAGCCGATACTGAAAAAAAATTACGATATTGGGTATCGGCTACAAGTATCTGATACTGAACCGACACCAGTTTTGGCTCTCAACACCTTAAAACACTCTATTACCACCTAAAACTTAGTGAATATGTTCAATGAAGGTTCTTGAGATGGACAACTCCTGTACGACTGAGAGCCTGCACAGACATCTCAGTGTCTCATATCCAATAGGGCAGGGGTGTCAAACTGAAATACACAGTGGGCCAAAATGTAAAACTTGAACAAAGTCGCGGGCCACCATTGAACAAATGAACCTTTAAATATGGACCCAAACAAGATTTGCTTAAACATTGAAAATGGAACAAGCAACACTTAAGCAATTACTATACAATATATAACTTAATAGTCCAGATATGCAAAATCTGAAAAAAAAAATGTATAATACCGGTGGGCCAGCTCGAGTAGTCATTTGGTATAGCCTCGCGGGCCAAATATAATTACATTGCGGGCCAAATTTGGCCCACGGGCCAGAGTTTGACACCTATGCAATAGGGTCTCAGGATCTCATCTCTGCTGTTTGCGGACGATGTTCTGTTGGCTTCAACAAATCAGGACCTTCAGCTGCTCTGGGGCGGTTTGCAGCCAAGTGTGTAGCGGCCGGGATGAGGATCAGCACCTCCAAATCTGAGGCCATGGTTCTCCACCGGAAAAAGGTGGTTTCCCCTCTACGGGTCGGTGGGGAGTCCTTACCTCAAGTGGAGGAGTTCAAGTATCTCGGGGTCTTGTTCACGAGTGAGGGACGGATGGAGCGTGAGATCGACAGACGGATCGGTGCGGCGTCAGCAGTGATGCGGTCGCTGTATCGGTCTGTCGTGGTGAAGAGGGAGCTGAGTCGGGGGGCAAAGCTCTCGATTTACCGATCGATCTACGTTCCCACTCTCACCTTTGGTCATGAGATTTGGGTCATGACCGAAAGGACAAGATCGCGAAAACAAGCGGCCGAAATGAGTTTCCTTCGCAGGGTGGCTGGGCGCACCCTTTGAGATCGGGTGAGGAGCTCAGTTACCCGTTTTTGTAATTCATGCAGTTCTTATGTTTGAAGAGTTTCGTGGAGCTAGGCTAATGCAAGGCTAGCACATTTCTATGGTATCAGCTAGCCTGCATTAAAAACAGTCTTACTCACTCTTATCATCAGTGCACCTGAGGCAAATCACTTAAAACACCAGACTAACGATATAAATGTCTGTGTTGATAGAATCATTTTTGAAAATATAACTGACCTTGCATCACATGAATGATCGCATTTTGAGGGACTATTTTCTAGCAGATCACTCCGCCACTCCAACCACGAAGCTGATGCTTCGTGGTTGTTTAAATGCAAAATGGCCTCAGGTGCACTGTGGAGCGGGTCAGACTGTTTTAATGGAGGCTAGCTGATACCGAAATGTGCTAGCCTTGCACTAGCCTAGTGCCACGGAACTCTTCAAATATAAGAACTGCATGAATTACAAAAAAAATATCTCCAGAAATCAGCAACACTCTGGATAACTAGGAAATGTCAAAAATCCTGAAATATCCCTTTATGGTAAAATAAAGCCTGTCATTTACCCAAGGATATTTAGTGTAGAAAAGTGATCCTTGTTAAATGTTTATCCAAGAGTTCATAAACAGATATAATAAATAATTGATCTGTAACTGATGATCTGTAATCATGACAAAAATATGACTTTATTGAACTTAAAATGGAGAAAAGGGTCAATTAAATTTTTTACTCAGAGAAAGACACTTTTAAGAAAGTCTCTTGGTATCGTTAAATACTCTGCAGATACTCAAACCTTGGTATTGGTATCGGTCGTGAAAAAGCTGGATTGATGTATCTCTAGTTTTCAGTACAGTGATTTTACTTAAGTTCAAACTGCGTGTCTTAAAATCTATATCGACTATTGGCACATTTGTGAATAAATACAAAAAGATCTTTTAAATTCTGAGCCCAAACCTGTACATAGAGTCAGCTATGTATAGAAGGAGAACTCGGTCTGGCTCGTTTTACCACTGGAATCATAATTTACTCTACCCTTTCATCCTCTGTAGTCTTCTGTGTTTCCATTTTTTACTGTGTATTTTAAGCTGTCATTCTGATTCTACTTGGCATACACAGTCTCGGTCTTGTTTTTGATTAGTGAAGCCGTAAACACGAGTCGGAGTCTAAAACCGCCTCTTTGATCACGACAACTTATTTTACAAGAATTAAATACAATGTTTCTCTTCTTCTTGGTGTTTTTTTGTGCAGAAAATAAGTGTCTCCCCCTTTGAGCAGCATGTAGTTACACCACAGCTTAAACATGTCTCGTGTGGATGAGCAGGTGGAGTTCCGTCTTTGATTACGCTCACACAGTTTTGTAAAATTAGATCAATCAGACCAACAGAGTGAAGGAATGCCCCTCCCTAAAGAGTGTAAATATTGGCTTCCTCTCACTCCCTAATGACAAGTGTTTGTTTGATGAACTGATGGCCGTAGTTCGGATTGTTGAAAATCCATATGAGTTTGTTGGCTCCTGAAATAATGAAACATTGTCATTACAGCTTTAAAGACAGAACAGATTTTTTGTCTCAGAGATAATCCTAATGAGAGCACAGTTTGGCTCTACCCAAATCTAAAAGCTTCTTGAAAGAAAGTGTCGAAATCAAAAAAGTGATGAAAAAGTGTGGGGGGGGGAAAGCCACAGAAAAGTAACCAAAAAAGTGACGACAATGCGGCAACAATGAGGAAAATTATCTGTTTAGGTGAGTTTTGTAAAATGTAGAAAATGTAATAATCTAGGCCTGTATCCCGTCATCTTGTTTTTGTCGTGGATAAAAAATTTGTGATGTGCTGTGGTGTTCATGGCAGCTGAAGCTCTGGTTGAGTGAGAAGGTTGTTTACGGAGTGTGTGTGGGCAAAGTGATCAGAGTGATAGTGACTTCCACCATGATAAATCTGGGTCAATGTTACCCCCACCCCCTCCACCACAGGCCATCGTGAGAAAGGAGCAAAAAGAAAGGAGGATACCCTCAGCAGACCGCTCTGTGCCTGGGCTTAAGCATGGCCACACAGGAACCACGCCAATGGGTCGGTATGGGTGCTCTGCTGGGACAAAAAAAGCATTATCCAAATGATTTTGACGTCTCCCTCTCCCACTGCACTGTGTGGTTTACATGTTCTGATTTGTGCCTTTTTACTCTCCCCGTAACCACTTTGTTTGTCTCAGCTGCTGTTGTCCTCACTAACTCCTGACCCGGCCTCCTGATCAAGCACAATAAGAATGTTATTTGATCACCTTTCCCCAATAATCAATCTGACCATTCCAGGGCAGTGAGGGAGTCAGGCCCCTTATAGCTTTGCATTATTTTTGGTCCTATACATTGCAATGGTAAAAATCTCAATAATCTACTTTTAAATAGCTATTAAGCATTTGTAAAGCACTGGTTGAAAGGGGAATTATTTTAAATGTAGAAACTTTTGTTGTAGATTAATGACATAAATATGAGAAAGTAATGTATTGTCATTTTATGTTTTCATATAAAAATAAGACTTTTTTATGCCCTGTATTTTCAGCAACTAAAACTGAATAATGGACCGAGCCAAGTTTAAATTTTGCTTTCATTACCTTGACCTATTAGTTACAAAGATTTTTTCAAAGGGGATTGTGCATATCAGTTTTAAAATAGATTTATATTAGTGGAAAAATGTGTCATAATCAGGCTTGCAATTAGATATTAAAGGAACAGGCCACTGTTTTTCCATACTGAGATATGTTCTTACCTGAGCTTAGACGAGTTGATGCGTACCCGATACAAAGATGTTGTCAACATTTAGCCTCTCCTCCTCCCCTCTATTGGGACAAACAGGGGGGTGAAGTTTGAAGCGACCAAGCTCTTCCATGTTTCCCCTATTTAGATACAGTTACATGAGTAGCTACACAATCCAAGTATAGTTACACAAAATGAAACATGTCTGTGGATAAAAAGGGGTACTATATTGTAAGGCGTAATAACACCTTAGGAGCACTTCGACGTCTGCGCAGTAAGATCTTCAGAATTAGAGGAGAGGAGGAGAGGGTAAATGCTATCAACATCTTTGGTCGTTTTGTGTGACTGAGTGCACATGTAAAGACCAGACAGTTACACATCAACTCATCTAAGCTCAGGTAAGAACATATCTCAGTATGGAAAAATGGTGGTCTGTTCCTTTATATGTTCTTATATAAAAATATTGTTCAATGTACAATTTCCCACATAAATCTATAGAGAAACATTGAGTCAGTTAAATAATGAAACATGTTATTGTGAAGATTAGGTCTTTTTCTTTGTTCAAGTTTGTTCAGGTTCAAGTTTATTATTGTTTGTCAAGAGAACAAATTTGCTCAAAACCTAAAACTTGAAAAAAAAATTAGCCTGTAGTGTCTCCCCTTAAGAAAACATTTGCGAAGTCCTTGTCAAATCATACTAAAAAACATTATTTCAGACCAAGAAAATGTTTAGAACTGATAATAAAACCAGCCAAACCATCTAATTAAATGCTCTCCATCCTGTGCACAGTTATTGCACATCACATACAGCATCTATTTAGGTGCTCATGAATCATTAACAGATGTTTAAGAAAGCTTTGTAAATGTTTTATGAACGATTAATTATTTATCGACGCTTCAACAGTAGTTATGATTAAGTCTCTTTTACAACTTCCTGGATGAAATGTCACAGTTATTCCTTCTTCTTTTTTTTGTTCTATTACTCTTTCGCTCAACTAATGCCCGAAAGCAGCAAAACAAGTGAAATTGTTGGCAAAGTCAATAACATATCGGTATAATATATCAAACACAAAGAAGATTGTATTCTGTTGCCAAATTGAAACCTGTTCCTTGCCAAAGCCGCGCTGCTACAGCTCAAGCACAAATTAAAGCACTTCATCAACTAAACAGCTCAACAGCATTGCGGATTAATTATATTTAGACAATGGATGTTCTGCTAATGAAACAATTTTTCTTCGTTAGCCAATGCTGGAAGTCTCATAATTAGTAAAAATTAGCTTGAGAGTGAATTTATCCTAAACTAATCGATCCAGGTGTGAAACAATGCTTTTTTTTTGTATTTTATCAATGTCTCTATTCATAACGTGGTCAGTTTTTGTCAAGTCATTGCAGTGTGTGGCTACTTCCTGGTTGTGCCGTATTGTTTTGTCTGTGGTGACCTTACGCTTATGTCATGACCTGGACAATTGCTCATTTCGCATTGGCCTGAAGAAGCCGGTTAATTTGGGAAATACTGGAGGCAGCGTACGCGGATCCCGGCTTGTTCATTTGGAGAAAACACGCTCTAAATTGGGCAGAAAAGAAAAAAAATCCCATTATTCCGGCTGTGTTAGACATGTCAGGGTCGATTCTTGTTTACAGCGTGTTATGAGTTGATTGAAAGTGTCTCTTTTTAGCGCGACGTATCCAAACAGGGTTGTCATCTTTAATGAGCGAGGTCTTAAGAGGCCGCTCTCTCATTAGGATTAGCTGGGGTTTTGCGAAAAATTTACAAGATGTCGGCTATGCAACCTTGGATTTTAGAAACATCCACAAAAATATGAATGTGAATGAGCACTTGGCCTTGACATAAGCAGGTAACAAGCTATGAGGTGCATGTTATTAATGGATTTAACTAAATACTCTTACGCTGCATTAGCCGATCAAAGCTAGACATGGACCTCTGTGGATGTTACCCCCGACTTTCTTTCACATGCCGCAGAAATGAAAGCTTTTTGTTTTGTTTCTGTGGTGAGAATATGCAAATCAAAAAGCTTGCTCAGGAAGTCAAAATACTTTCTCCAAAATGACTTGACATTGAAAGTCCATTTGCATCTCTCGCTTAAATGTCCTATACCTGATTTAAGGTTATTTTCTTACTCACTATGGAAGCAGGAACTCATGCAATTTGACTGTTAGTTGTAATCCAAACTCATGTGTTTCTGACATCCCAGTTCTTCTCAGTGGCGAGTATAAGCTCGTTTCACAACTTTCAGGGAGCAATACTGTCACGCCAATGTGAACTACAACAATTTTATTCCTACTAGAAAAAAAAAATCAGGTATTGGATCTTTGTGCAGAATTGAGAAAGGTGTTATTTTGACAATAACGGCAGATGCCAGCTTTCCCAGTTGCCCACAGTGTTGTTACTTTACATTTAATTTGTATGTGGAAACAAAAACACTTCATAAAATCATCCTACACGATTATTTCACAAAACAGATTAAATGTAAAGTACTATGTGCTCTTCTTACGTTGTCTTTTCTTTCTCCCTCTCCACTGAACAGCCTCCCACCGGCCCAGATGCCTCCCTTGCCCCTCGACGAGCGCATAGTGGTCATCCAGCGCCCTAAGACCTTGGCCCTGTGCGAGTCATCTCCCCAATCCGTCCCGCAGCACTCCTCGCATATCTCAGCCTCCGCAAATGGACAAGTCGCTCATTCTTCTCACTTCCATCCACCCCAGTCCAATTTCTACTCCTCGGCCTGCAAGTCTCTGAGTTTGGAATGCAAGCGACGATCGTCCCGTGCAGTGCAGAAATTCCCGGGGGTCCAGCCCGTTGTCCCGACGGGAGCCAGGCCCACCCCTAGCCACTGCCACAGCAATGGCACAGTGACCCTCCCGTCCCACACGCATACTATTGACATCCGAGTGACAGTCGACAAAGGCGGGCGAGGAGTCGGACACAGCAACTCATTGCGGGGCAGTGCGAGTGCCAAAGGTGGCAGGGGGAAATGCGTTCCTTCGCAAGTAGATCAAGTGCAATGTAACAGAAAGCTACAAGTGTCCGCGGGGAGACCGGATGGAACGGAAAGGCCCCAACGAAGTCAACAAAGACAATTGAGTCTGTCTCCTGGAGGCGGCCTGCAGTTTGTCCCAGCGCAGTCACAGACAAAATTCAGGGGTGAAAAGGAGAACTCCCACCAGGTCCAAAACAATCAGGACTATTCTTCACTGGGACAAAAGAAAAGCTCCAAACTGGGAACGGTCCATCAAAGCCATAACACTGACAGCCTGCCGTACCAGCACAGCTCAGTCCCTTTGCCCCATGCCTCTGTCCTAAACTCAAACTTCACCTTATCCCCTCCCCCCCAGCCCCCCCAGGCCCCGAACCCTTTTCAGCAGCTCAGCCAGCCTCGCCCGTCCCGCCCCAGAGACCCCCGCCCGCACGTTCTCCACGGCCTGCCCCTGTCCCCCTGCTCCTCGCACAATGGCACCTTCCCGAGTCCGGACCACACCTGCACCATCGACTGCACCCACCCGTTCAGCTGCGGCTGCTGGAGGCTGCTGAGATGCCGAGGTTGTAAAGGGCGTTCGTCGAGCTGCCAGGGGGGCGGAGGGAGCACGTCCACCTCGTTCTCCTGCGTCCATAATGTCGCCCCGGTCAAACGGGGGAGTAAAGACATGAAACATTTAGGCGGGTGTCTGTCCACTGCATCCACTTCCAACACCTCGTCCTCAAACAGCACTGTGTCTGACTGCCGGGGGAAAATGTTTAAGCCTTGTGCCTCGTGCTCTGGGGAGGCGAGCACTTACGAAAGCCCCGCCATTCTCCGAAAAAGACTTGTAGGCGGGTGCCTGCCTTGTACCCCTCTGTCGTCGTCTGCCCCGATGCGAGCGCTGCAGAGCTGCGTGACAGGCTGCAATCCCAAAACCTCTCAGACAGGCAGCTCCACCTGTAGTTACTGCAGCAGCGACCCGATAGTTGTGACCTATAACCCCCGTAGGGCCAAACCTCCAACGGCCAGGGCGATAGGAGGGGCTCAGTCTGTGGGAATGTACTCACACGATGAAGACGACTACAATGTCCGCAATATCTGGCCCGAAGAACTGGCGAAAAAGATGGCCCGCTCGAAATCACAGAATCTCCGTCCACGGCTCGGAGTGGGAAACGCCTGCCCAAATCCACCTCAGAATATCACCAATGGAACCGGCCTGCTTTTGGACTGTCACACCCTGCCAGATTACAGCCACCTCACAGATCACGCGGGGCGACGCAGGCTTCAGCAGGGGAAAATGTTCGACTTCAAAGGCTACAGGTCGGGGTACGACGAGGGCCACAACTCGCTGAACAGACTCATTACCAAGGACGACACGGGACTCAGGGAGCACCTCGAGACGGACGTGGACTCCGCATATCCACGCTCTCCTCCCCTTCGCCCGAACTCTCCCCCCTCACCGGTCTCTTTCTCGCCTCCACCGTCTGCCCCAACCACGCTCATCAAACCCAAGCCGCGGCCGCGGGACGGGGGCCACTCCCTGCCCTCTGCACAATCACTGCATCTGGCCCTGAACTCCTTCAACAGAGGGCAAGAAGAAGAGAACAGCAGAAGTAAGCTGTGTGATTTAACCTTTGTCAGGCCTCTTTCCATTATTTAAATGAGTCTGTGGTAAATTATGGTATCGCCCATCTATGGTAAAGTAAGGTACAGCCTGTGTAGAAGCCTGGTTGTAGATTTTAAGAATGAAAAGATAGTAATTTTAACTTCAACATATTAACACAGGAATAAAAGGTGGTTACTAAATTAATAGCTAGGCACATCAAATACATCACATACAACTGCACCAAATGAGGAACGTAAAACATATTTCTGTGTCCAAATGACATCATACTGGTTTTGCTTTTAGACTCTGTATTTGTGTAAGCGAATGCATAACTGCCACAGTTACAGCTATTTTTGGAACACATTGATTCAATGTTGATACTGTAAAGCTGCCACCAGTGGGAGTATCCCTCACGCAAGACCATGTCCATACAAGCATCTGATTAACCAAAGCTAGACTGCACAGGAATAGTGTTTCAATGATAGGCAACATTTCTAGCCACCGACCATAGACAACACGCATATTTACTCAGAAACATAACGTTGTCTTCATGCATTGATTTTGCATTAAGCCTATACATGCCATTCAGTCATGTGACTTATGAGGCCATTTTGAATACCGAAGTAGAATTATGCAGTACTACAACATGTAGCAATATCTCTACTCAGGATATAAAAGAGAGATAACTGATTGACAGTGGCATTTTTATTTACTCGTAATCATTGCTTCGTGTATGTGAAGAAACCAAGATTGTCTTTCCTTGATTGTTGGTACTTTTTCGTTCTGTTCCACCCACTCCTACTGGCTCTGTCATGCTCAAAACACATCATCACATCAAACATGACCTAAAAACTTTTTTTTTTTAAGATAGAGAAAAGAGCAGTGGAACTACTACATTAGCCACCGGTTACTACTGGTAAATACAGTACACTAACAATACTTGAATGTCTTTTACGTGAACTCCTTTATTTTATTATTATTATGATATGTGCCAGGAATGTCAGAAATCGTACCTCCTAGTGTGCCTGAGTTGTAATAAAATGTAGATTGATCACATCTCCCCCATCCCATAGTGTATAATGATGCCTGACAACAATATGTCTTAGCTCAGGCGTATTATGGCCTTGTCCCATCCAAATGCACTGTGCTGTAGCTCTCACATATTCTCCTCTTGCTCCAGTGCACCTCACCCTGCCGCTCTCCTCCTCGCTGCCGGCCTCGCTGTCCGATGAGAGCGCGATGACCCCGGATGCAGAGAACGCTGCCATCAGTCCCATCCTGCCGTTCCTGTATCTCGGGAATGAACGTGACGCCCAGGACTTGGACCTGCTGCTCCGACTCAACATCGGCTTCGTGGTCAATGTCACCACACACCTGCCCCTCTACCACCAGAAGTCGGGTCTGCGCTACAAGAGGCTGCCCGCGACGGACAACAGCAAGCAGAACCTCCGGCAGTACTTTGAGGAGGTCTTTGAGTTCATTGGTGAGTGTTTTTTTTAGCATTTGTTTCATGAAATAACATGTTATTCTGTAATTACTTTTGTCCTATCAAAGTGTCGTCGAACTGAGAGCTTACGAGAAGATGGTTTCTTTGAAGACTTCAGAATGTTTGAAGAACTCAGTCCCTTTATTGTTAGATTTTTAGGACTAATTGTTAACAAAGGGGCTTCACAGAGGATATTTTTGTCTTGTCAGCAAGCTCAGGGCAACATGAGGACTGATTTTAACTTTCATTTTGACTTTCTGCAACTTTTCCCCATGCAGCGTTTTTATTAGCTTAACTGTTCAAAAGTTTGGAAACACTTTTTTATGCATTGCTTTTTCTTCTATTTCAAGACTATTTATTAATTGTAGATTCTCACTGAAGGAATTCATTTATAAATAGGGTTTATAAATTAAAGTCATTGAATGGATTTTTTGAATGAATGAATGAATCAAGGCCTTCAAAGTGATTAAAAAGCATTAAACTTGCATTAAAATTTATTTTAAAATGATGACATTGCTCAACAATTCTTACTGTTTAAGTTAATTGAAAATACCAAAATGATGGTCCAAGACATTAACCAAATCTTTTTGCTTAAAAGTTCCCTCTTTTGTCCAGTTATCTTCCCACCTTTTGATGTAAAACTGAATGAAACATGCTGCGATTTGAACATTTTAAAATAAAGAAAAGCGAAAAGCAGTAGCGCTGAGTAGCGTCACTACTCGGGTCACAGTATGGGACACCACCACGCTACGCTGTATCGTGTGCTGATTTGGTATCAATAGGCGTCACATGACTTAGCATCAAAACGACAGCCGCCAGAAACGGCACTAATCACGTGTCTGCAGAAAACCGATACACAGTATGTCTAATATGGCCTCAACAAGCCATTTTGTCAATAGTTGAGAGCAAATTATGCTAAAGGCATGATAGGGAACTGTTTCAATTACAACAAATGCCTCTGCTATATTTCATGCTGTTTAGTTACTAGGGAGTTATTTACCAAAAGAAATGAGGATGACAGAGCGGGACAATTTATCGCAATTGATTAAAGTGAGCAAATAGCAATGGCGTTTATGAGTTAGTACAGTGTGCTTTGCAATATACAGTATATCCTGTTTCCCTTGTGTCTTATTTAGGGTGACCAGATGTCCCAGTTTACCGAAGACAGTCCCAGTTTTGAGCCCTCTGTCCCATGTCCCTGCGGTTTTCTCCAAAACCATTGATTTGTCCCAGTTTTACAGAAACTGTTCTAGGTGTCCCGGTATTTCACCAGTACCACACCTAAAGCAGCTTTTTTGAGCTGAAACTTCCTTACTTTTGGCCATGTGCACGTCAAGCATATAGTTTCCATAGCGACTGAACCAATTAAGTAGCTGAAAGGTCTTTCACCTCAATGTGATTAAAGGGGCTAGATGCAAGTTGGCCATTTTATACTCACTACTGCCACGTCAGGTCATACGTGTAACTGCACCTACTATATTAAGCTTGTGCATGACGGCACTTCGGACCCGAAGTAACAACTTTTGGAGTGACAGTGCAGGATTTTAGAGGCAGTTGTGGTGAATATGGGCTCATTCTACACATTAGGACATGGCTGGAACATGTAGGGGGAGAAAAATACTCTGTATAGCCCCTTTAAGCTTTAATATGTTACGTGACTTTTCTTTTACAAACAAAAGATTGAACCATTCAATGTGGGTTACAGTTTGGCTTCCCCCCCGAACTCTCATTGTGTCCCAGTTTTATTATGGAACATCTGGTCACCCTAGTCTGAGACCTTAACAACAGACTGAAATAAATGACTATTCTGAATCTAAATTTGAAAACATAAATCACAAATTTATGTAAGAATTTATGTAAGAATATCTACACAGGAAGCTAAAATCACATTCTCGTCCCACTCTCACCATGTGACATGTTTGCTCCACAGAGGAGGCATATCAGAGCGGACAGGGGGTGCTGGTGCACTGTCAGGCCGGCGTGTCCCGCTCGGCCACCGTGGTCATCGCTTACCTCATGAAGCACACCCTCATGACGATGACCGACGCCTACAAATACGTGCGGAGCCGGCGTCCCGTGGTCTCGCCCAACCTCAACTTCATGGGTCAGCTGCTGGAGTTCGAGCGCGATCTGAACTCGGGCGTGACCCCACGAATCCTGATGCCTAAGCTCAACGGAGTGGAGACGCAGGTGTGACCAACGTCCAGAGTTAAGAGGTTGGAGATTGGAGCGAGCTCTGTGGACGCCAGATTTGAAGAGAAATGCAGCGACGCGGTGGCCTGTTCAGTAAATAGTGCACTTTTAATACTGTGAAACTGGAAGGACTCATAGCTGACAGATCAATCATACTCCCACTACACTGTTTTTATGATCATGTGCCAACGTTTTATATCTCCCCTCAGCTCCTCCATTTTGTTTCACTTTTCAGGCATTACAATTGCATGTTTAAATCTGAGAGTTTACTGCTTCGTCCATAAAACACGGCATATGTAGCAACGTGGAGTCATCCCAAAGCACTTTACTGCCCATCTGCACTGGCTTGTAGCTCATAATAAGCAAAACCGTTCGTCACTGTTTTATCAAGGCATTACTGTGCAGCGGAGCGACAGACCCGGACCTACGGTGAGGATTTAGCTCGAGAAAGACACGGGGAGCTATTAGAAAGCTTCGAGACTAATGTTCTGTCTTGTTTTGTTTACCTGTAGCAGCACATTGGCTTAATGGCGGTGATAAAACGCACCGTATAAGCTGCTATTCTGTGCTTTAGAGTCTAGACCACAACCAACTGTGCACTGTTAAGTTTACAGAAGGACGCTCCAGTCATAAAATCTATTTCCTCTATTTTTACGGAAAAGCAAAGGCGAGAAGTGCACGAGATTAGAGCACACGAGACTATACAAGACATGACTAAACGTAGCATCAGTTTGTCTTCATTCCTTTTTGCCTTAGACCCTCCTTCCTGATTCATTCATGACTATGCATTCCCCTGACTATAAAGGCATTTTTGGACAGGAAGCTAAATTTATTCACTGTGATTATTTCCTATTGTTGTGAATGCCACTTAAACAGGCCTCAATCCTCTGCTTCATAGGAGTAAATTACAAGTGTGGCAATTTTACTAATCCAGGATCTTCTTCAGTTTACGGTATGGTTCGTTTTTGACGTGTTGTTGAAAAGTTTGATTCATTTTACTAACGGATGCCATAACTTTAATTACACACTCCCACTTATCTGTGGCAGTAAAATAAGTGTGACGTATTTATTATAGATCAAAGTCTTTCCTAATGCATGACTCTGGATAAAGGTGGCTGTTGGCGAAAAGCATTTGATTCGATTATATCCATGCAAAGCTTAGATGGATTTGTACAATCACAATAATCGATGCAGATCAGCCGCTGACCTTATGATCTAAAGATGTAAATTAGGAAGAGTTGGAAATACTTTATAAAGAAGTTAGCATCGTGAGCTAACAGTGCTTTGAGACGAGGGGCCGGGTGGCTGTTTGTGTAATGTGTTTTTTTTTTATATTATGAAATGCTTCAGGATTTCACAGTAAATTGCTGTTAAAAAAAACAAAAACAACGACCTGTTCTTCAAACCAAAATGCCTTTGACTGTGCTTTGTTAAATTTGGTGTTGCTACTGTGTGATATGTTGGAACTATTTAGATTGGGCCCTATATTTTTCTATTGTCACTCATTATTAAATGCTATTTATCATACTTTTATTTTCTACGATGCTGTTTGAACAGAGTGACATCTTCCATTGCTCTTAAACCTCAGTCGACTTTGTTTTTCGTATACCTCTCTCCATTTCATTTCCGCTGGAGAGCTTAACTACAATAACACGCAGCTCACCCGCCAGTCTCTCCAGCTCGGCGAGCGCTAAAGTGTTGGAAGAAGGGCCTGTCTAGACTTTTATACAGACTTTATATGCAAAGACACTGTCGGGAGTCTTTCATTGTGGACTTTCTGCACAGTTGAGTCGAAGCTGACCTCAGAAATTTGTACCGAAGATGAATTAAAAAAAAGTGGACTTTCCTGCTTGAAGTCAAAGGGCCAGTGTCACAGTCAGTGTTGGTGTATAAAAACGCTTGTGTTCGGCACCTTCAAAACACCCGGAAACGGTCATTGTGTGTAAGCTGACTGACTTCTTTGTAAATCTGTGTATTAAGTAATGTCATTTCTCATGTTTATATTTATTGGTTATTTTTGAAACATGATCTATTGACCTGAACCAAATATTGAATTTAAAATACAAGTATCTCAACGTTCAAAAGCAGACCACTTTTGGGTAGGAACTCTTCAGGTTTGACTTTAATTATAATACTGTGCTGTTTACCCATCCGTGTACCTATGAACAACCATGTGATATTATTAGTCTTCGCTTTTCATAAAATCTCCTTATTTCCCTTGAAAAAAAATTACGATTTTCCTATTGTTATGCGTGTATATTAAGATAACCTCCATGTACTGACTACTCTTCAGAATAGACTACTCCAGAGGTGCACTGTGACTAAAACAATGCTGCTATATCACAAGACTATGTTAGACTACGTTCGATGGATAGAAGCGACACTAAATTGCGCTTCTCTTTGAAAATGCCTGCTGACAATGTGCTGATTCAGGCTTTCGTTACTGCACCAGTACACGTGGCTCAGTTAATAAAGGATAGTGGTAGGAATAACTAAAATGGGGACAAAATGTATTGTAAATCACTGTGGATGAAGCCTAAATAGAGGCTATTATGCTTAGATGTAGTTCTATTAACAATTTGATGCAAAAAAACAAAAACAATTAAATAATTCTGAAGCTTTTTAAGTAGGATTATAGAAACAAACTGTACAAGGCAATGTTTGTCTGATAGAAGCAAATGTGAAAACAGCATAATTAGTGGAGCAATTCTTATGTAGCAGAATGATATGCAAAGTAGCTGTCGGTTAAAACTAACACCTAAGACTATCGGGACTTGAGTGGAGCTTTAGTTTCGGACGGGTATAATAATTTCATGAGTGATTCAACATGAGGCACTGAACAAGGCTTCACTCATCAGCTCTTCCTCCATTTCCAACTCCTTTGCAGCATTTCTGACCCGGTTTCTCGTGTCGGTGAAACAAAAGATCTTTTTTTTTTCTATGAAGTGACTTAAATTCAGTCTTGTCTTCTGTTCCGCTGCTAAATATGAAAACATTGCGACGATGATGATGATGATGATATTGTGTATGGTTCAAACCTGATGGCTGGATTGTGAAGTTGTTCCATGTCATGTGCATTTCTAGTAAACACACTGGGACTGGCTCTTTTAATAAAACAACGTTAAAAAGGTTGTGCTGGATGTTTTGTGTGGCATGAATGCAGTCGAGCTGTGGATCTGTCGGGGTCAAGTGGAGTTTTAGGTCTATAGATCTACAGATGCCATCTCTGGAATGGTCCATAAGGTCATGCTTGAAAACAGTTAAAGGGATATGTCAGGAGTTTTGACATAGGGCCTCATTTCCTAGTTATCCAGAGTGTTGTTGATTTCTGGAGACATTTTTTTTTGTAATTCATGAAGTTCTTATATTTGAAGAGTTCCGTGGCGCTAGGCTAGTGCAAGGCTAGTGCATTTCTGTGGGTCAGACTGTTTTTAATGCAGGCTAGCTGCTACCATAGAAATGCAAAAAATATCTCCAGAAATCAGCAACACTCTGGATAACTAAGAAATTATGCCCTATGTCAAAAATTCTGAAATATCTCTTTAAGTTGGAAAACAATTTGGAGAGAAATCTAAACTTTCTCTACTTAATCCAAAACTACTTTTAAAATGCTGAATTATCAATATAGTTTTCTACCCAATAAAGATACAAAGACATGGGGAGAAGCAAAGTGGTTCAACATCCCATAATTAAATAAATAACCTAGAATGCTAACATAATGCTGCATGTTAGCATTGTGCTAATGCTAACGCTCACTAGCGCTAGCTACGACTGCCGTTTTTTTTTATTCTACTGAACAATCTGCTGTGAATAAATATCCATATAAACCCGATTTAGACTTGAACTTATTTGTATGTGATAAATCAGTTAAAATTCCACCAGAAAAGGGCTAAAAAGAGTGGAAAATTGAGTTTCCCTAAAGATCCTGTTTTCCCCCACGGCGAAGCCACGCCCCCTTGTATGACGCATATGAATATTTTTATGAAGTGGTCTCGAACACTTGGCTTAGAAAAACAAAAACACTACACTGAAAGATCGGTGCAGTGTGTGAATGAAGCCCGGATTGTCCGTTCAGGGTTATTGACTTTAACGTCGATACAGATGGCCGACAGGCAATCACCACGCCACCGTTGCGTAAGAGCCCTGCAGCACCCGAGGGGCAGATCAATCTGGGGAGAGGTTAAAACAAACTGAATGGCAATGGCCTGTGCAAATAAAAAGCATGAGTGCTGCTGGGACCGGGACGCACTTTGCTATTGACAGCAGTTACATTTGTGAGGTCTAAAACCAAACGGCGTTTCTCAGAGAAGTATCATTTCTGTCTCGACGTGAGGGATAGTCCTCCTGTCCCACAGCAAAAATAAACACAAAAAAAACATATACTATTATTATTGATCCGTCTAGGTTTCCCACAGTGCATGTCTCTGATATCGACCTGCACTTCAAACCTTATGCACTAAGCAGCTAAAATAGAGTCCAGTCTTTCAATATTATTTGCAAAGGAAAGTGAATTTTAGTGGTGTTTTGCAGTAAAGGTTAAACTAAATACTAATAAATCTGAGTTTAGTTGATCGGTTTCTAAATAATCAGCAGCATCTTTGAAGTTGCGGAGTCGATAGATTAATCGATTACAAAATAATCGATAGTTGCAGCCCTAATGTAATCTGCCAAATGAAATGTAAAATAGCATGAAAATACAGATGTTTCAGAATAAGAAGAATAACACAAATAAAATGTATAACTTTAAAGAAAAAGTACAGGAAATGCAATCTTTAAGTCACATGAAGCTTTTGCCAGACTTACAAGAACTTACTCGCGTGTGAGAAATAACAATTTATTTTACTTACTGATACTGAGGCCGATATGAATTAAGTAAAAAGTAAAAGTTACTCAAGCACATGTACTGGAGTAAATGTAAGTATCAGTACTTGTCTGGTCATGGATGCTCTGACTGCAGTGAATTATTGATGCCCCATCTTTTCTGATAGCCTACTGCATTCACCTTGACTAACCTCTTAAATCTAATACCATCTGTTTTACTCACATTTATTCAAACCTCACTGGAAAACCCTGACTCTGTGATTCATTTTCAAGTCCCATACTGAGAATTAATTAACAGCGCACCTATTTCATGACAAAATTAATTAAAGATAAGAGCTCAATGCTCTATTTAGACATTTCTCAAGAACACTGACAAGAGAGGTGGAAAAGCACACAGATCATTTGGCCATAGCTCATATTGAACTCTGAAAAAGTGTTCATATTACAACATAATAATATTAGATTATAATAATAGTAGATTTTCGTAGCATTAACTCATAATGATTTGCCAGACTGGTGTAGGAGGGCTAACAGTTTGAATCCCGCAAGTGCACACGGTTGTTGTGTCTTTGGGCAAGACACTTCACCCACCATGCCTCCAGTGTCTATGTTCATGTGGTATATGAAAGAGAGTGTGAATGTAAAGAAAGAAAGAAAGAAAGAAAGAAAGAAAGAAAGAAAGAAAGAAAGAAAGAAAGAAAGAAAGAAAGAAAGAAAGAAAGAAAGAAAGAAAGAAAGAAAGAAAGAAAGAAAGAAAGAAAGAAAGAAAGAAAGAAAGAAAGAAAGAAAGAAAGAAAGAAAGAAAGAAAAGGTAATTCACACAGTATCATCAGAAAAGAACAAATCCAAGGCACTGTTGCAGTTTTTAAAACAACACAAGCCATTCTCAATGAGAGATTTGCACAGAATAATAAAGATGGTTGTGCTGAACACAAATAGGTCATGTTTATGAAATGTTTACAAAACATTTCACATCGGCCCTTCCACGAGTTGTGTGTGGATGTTACCAACATTGTCCAGCAGATGGAGCCCTCACCAAAAAAAGATATAAGTGCCTGTTATCCAAACAAACAACTATTAAATATTGGACCTTTTCTTTATAGACCTATATGGATCTTGCCACAGTGTGGCCTGAGCCTAGAAAAGTGTCCGTTTGAAAAAAGGTTGTAATTATTTATAATTAGCCTATATTTTTAATCATTGTCTACAGCCTCACTGAAAATGTTTTAATGTATATTAATTTAGCCTAGTCTATATACCGCTTTATTAAGACATACATCTATAGTTCTGATTTGAAAATGTCATGGGATAATGTGATGAAAACTGATGATGCAGACATCAGCAGTCACCATGGCAACCGCGAGACCTGGCGACATGGAGGCCCCAGACAGAGACAGGTGGAAATTCAAATGCCAGCGACATCTACGGGGACATACGGCTACGAAATACCCATCTGCGACAGTGCGCAGACGTGCACTTCTTAAGGCTCGAACATGACAAGTAACACAATAACGCTACCGATTTCTGGCAGTAAATTTGAGTGTGCCGCCGGTCCCTGCTTCCTGCACGGCGCCATATGGTACAACCCACCCGCGTGAGATACCCAATCGATCGTGCCTTTCGCCCTCCTCCTGCCATCTGGTAAGAACCATTCACGACTAAAAAAGGGGGGGGTTGCGATCCTTCCGATCATCCACCACAGCGCATCCAGAGCTCATTGTGGCAGAATTGCAGTGCGCTGGACTGTACGGAGGCAGGCAGCATCCAGGCTGTGTGTCTGTGAGGGGTGGGGTCCGGCTGCACTGAAACACCAAAAAACAGAAAGGCGCTGACTGAGGGCCACAGCAGGAGAAAAGAGAGCCGAAGAGGGGGGAAGACAGCACCTGAAGAGGAATATTTTACGGGTAAGAGATGCTGGGGGTGGATGGAGGATAGAGACAATGGAGAAAGGTCCAGAAAGATTGAAATGGATGCGCTCGTGTGCAGTTCTCTCTCCCTCCTATTTTTTCATAATGAGTATTTTTTTTATTTATGCTGTGTTATTTTGTATGTCTTTCTCAAGAATGCTCACAGCGGTTGGCTTTGTTGGCCACAATGAACACTGACTGTAATGGCCTTTACAGATTTACAATAACATGTGTAAAGGACAAGCCTATGTATCTTTATAATACATTTATGTGTAGATGCTATTGGTGAAACTTCCTTTCTTGTGGCAATGTATGTATAGCAGAGTCAAATTTCTGCAATAGATGAGGCTAGCACACCACACAATTCAGATATTGGCTTTTAGAAACATATATATACAGTAGGTATATCAATGAAAGCAGATTTGGGGCTGGGCATTTGCATACTGTCAATTCCTGGGGAGCTCAAATGTTGCTGTTTGTGGCTAGGATGAAAGGAGACACCCCAGTGAATAGCACCATGAGCGTCGGCCAAGCCAGGAAGCTGGTGGAGCAGTTGAAGATTGAAGCTAGTTTTTGCAGGATAAAGGTAAATGATATCTGGTGTACACACTGTTTGCCATATTCATAGGAAAAGTTGACCAGACAAGATCGTGCCATTCTATCTACTTGGATGTACCCAAATAGCTGCAATATTACTTTACTATTAACTGTACTTACAACTGTTGCAATGTACAGGACACAATAATTGACTCTATGCATAACTTCAAATCATAACTAGGGCTGCCCAAGAAGTGACTTCCTGTTTCAATCCAGCACACCAAAATAAAAGCACCATCTTATTCATTAGTTCAGCAGTTCATTAGTTGAACTTTCTTTCTGCCTAACTATTAACAGAAAATACACTTCAAATGTGTGTATTTAATTACATTCTTTTAATGTTGCAAGAACCTGCTGAACTAATCAATGAGACGAGCTGTGTGCTTTTATTTTGGCGTGCTGGATCAAAACAGGAAGTCACTTCTTGGGCGGCGTTGTCATGAGTCAATTAAATGTTTTTCTTGGTCGGTGCTTCTAAATCCTTAAAGTTACGATCTTATAAATAGGTATTTTCTGATCAGTTATACTTTATTCCCAGAAAACAATATTGACTTTTACTTTGTACTTGCCTTTTGTGGGTCTTACCCCATTAATATCTAACTGATTGATTCTGTTTCCTGTACTGCGTGCAGGTGTCAAAGGCTGCGGCTGATCTTATGGCCTACTGTGACGCACACATCTGTGACGACCCGCTCATCACCCCTGTACCCACTTCAGAAAACCCCTTCAGGGAGAAAAAGTTCTTCTGTGCTCTGCTTTGAGTCAAATCAGGGATTGATGTGGTCCAAGTACATCTGTACAGTATGTACAGTATGTATGTACAGTGTGTACATGTACTTCCAAACTAAAATAAGACTACTATATGTACTATAACAACCTTGCATAAAAGCTGCCGATGTACAGTACCTAATTAATGACGAAATATTCAAATTAAGTCACTTTTAAAGATGATAAAAAACAACATCCATTATGAAAGTACGTAGACACAGAAGAAGAGCAGTCTTGTTTATATCATCCCATGCTTACATTTACTATGTAACTGCCAAAACAGAGTGTGTGACATATATTTTATAGGTGAAGATATTTGGTTGAATTCAGCAGCCTTTTAAATGTGTGTATTTCTAGTTGTTCTGAAAATGGTGGTGGTGCTACATATCACAGATGTTAAGACTGAGAAAGACTTAATTTTCTTGGATGATAAGCCAAATTTATACATACAGCGACAATTGGATAAAAAAGGCATTAAGCCATTAAGTCCATTTAATATATTGTATCTGCCAAAAATGCTATTTCTCATCCCCCCACATATATTTGTTTACATTTATTTGTTTGTTTTGTTTATGTCAAACTCAATCTTGGCAGTTACAAATGACAACAGCAATTTATACATCAAGTGATTACTTTTTGTGGGAAGAAATTAGAAATATTGTTCAATTTGTGTGTTGTAGAGAAGATGTGGAGGTGAGCGTGCGAGGGCGCTACTGTGACTCTCTTAACAATTTTGAACAAATGGTCATTAGCTAAAGCAGATTTTATAGTTAAACAGGATAAAGACCCAGATATACATGGGATATATCTGATATTTCAGTTAACCATTGTATTCTAAGCCATTATGCTTAATAAACAGCTACTCAGTTCTGAGTCAGACTTCATTTTTTAAAGACTTATCTTTATTCTTTATGGGCCCTATAAGGGAATTTCAGGCAATTTTCCAAAAATCCAGAAGGTCACGAGGAGGGCACATGTGTGAAAATGAGTTGTAAATTGTGCCAGGTATACTGATGACTAGAATTTCACTTGACAAATTGACAACTTCCAAGAAATTTAACTTGGTTGCAATTTACGAGGCGAAACACTGCAGGTGAATAGGGAAAAATTTTACATTTACAGATATCAATTTGAAACGTCTGCTGTAGATCACTGGCATAAATGTGAGAAAAAAAAATACATTGCAAGTTTTCTGTCATTTTATGTTTTATATTAAAACAATTTGTTTTATGCCAAAAAATGCCCCCAATTTCCCATTTTTTCAGCGACGAAATCTGAATAATGGATTGAGCTATTCAAATGGATGGTTTCATTTCATTGATAAATGAGTTACCAAGACTTTTTCAGAGGGGATTTTGGATATCTTTAAAATAAGCTGTTTTTTAAAGGAAAAAATAGTTTAAAAAAAAAAAAAAAATCGCCTTATTTTTTGGCATTCAAAACTCAACAAAACAGGCTAGGAATTAGATATATATATTTTTCAAATCCCATCATCGAAATGTTCAATTCGAGGCTGAAAAATCGAAAGTCTTTAGGTGCTACTGACGTGGAGATGGTGTCGCCACAATGATAGAAAAATGTGCTTTGAGAAAAAGGCCTTTGAAATTGCATTGTCCCATATAAATCTATGGGCAAACATTGAAACAGCGCAATATTTAAACATGTTGTGAAGATTTGGTATATTTTTTTGTTCCCAGGTGAAAACTTATATGTTCAGACCAATTTGACCCAAAACCTGAAAATGTTTTGTTTTGCATGCGTTCTCCCCTTAAAACGCACCATGTTGGGCATACAGGGCTACTCACCCTCGTCATAAGTTTAGTTTGCAGCCCAGTGTATAATTTCTTGTCCAAGGTTCCAATGCCTTTAATTCCTAATTATTGTGAATCAAGTACACCATAACAATGTCAGGTTGTGTATCTTCTTTATTTGCACCAATGGTTAAATTGGCAATAGGAAAAAAAAAACAATCAACCAGCGCTTCAGGTTTTGAGGCTTTTCACAGAATATAAAACAGTTTAGTCGGACATGGGGGTACCCAAAACCTACAACACCGGCTGTCAGTGATGAACAATGTGGCTAAACAAGCAGTCAGTGAACAGTGTAAGAAAATCTACAGCATTACATCAGCTCTTCTATGACGATGAATAGAAATAAGGCAAAATTTCAAAACTGAAAGACATTACTTCAATAGATTTTGCTTAAATACATTTTACAAAATTATTTCTTTTTTTAAAAAGTTACTTTCAGTTGGACATTTGTTTTTGTACAACATGCTTTTTTTTTAAAATTCCCAGTCAAAGTATAATTAACAATCTAAACATGCAGCAAAATTTCATATACCGTGAAACTAAATATTTTGTTCTCTCAAAAATCAACTTGAGCGGTCACAACAGTCGACTTTCAGCTACAGGGTGTGTCTCGAGAAACATTGTTATGATGCAAATACTTCAGGTGCACATTAAACTTGGTAACTTGTGCATGCGATTATAGCATCACTTCATAGTGTAGCGTAATTTTATTTAGCAAGAGTGAATCGAAATAACTGAGAGGTAACGTATTGATTCAAAACTAGTAAAGAACATGAGCACAGTTTATAGGAAGGCATCACACCACTCTTTTAGACAGTTGGAGCAGTCCTTTCGCTGTTTTGAATTGGCTCCGCAGGCATCTTTTAACCAGTCATGAAAAAGCTCTTCATCTTTCTTCAGCACAAGATACTGTCCCAGGACAACGTATGCCTGTGAAATTGCAGCGGGAAAAAGATTGGAAACAAAACAATGCATGGTTCACAGCATTGCAGAATAACCAGTTATTCTTGTATGAGGTTGCAGATTACCAACCGATTAAAATAAATGTGAACATAGGCCGATTATGGCTACAGACGTAGTGCTTCATCTCTTTTTTTAATGGACGGTCCATTTAGACCAGGGATGTCAAACTCATTTTGGGCTGAAATGAAGCTCCCACGACGGGTCGCGTGCCGCATATAGAGAATGGTTTTCCAATAAATGAATAATAATAAGCTGTGATTTGGTCAAAGCCCCAACTTGACTCTAGCTTCATTAATAACAACAGCTTATACTTGTAATACACTTTACAAGCCTGTGTCCTATATAATACTACATAGTAGTCATTATTCATTGACTCCACACTCGGTGGTGGTAAGCTGTTATTGAAGCCACAGCCGCCCTGGGCCAAACCGTCCATTTACCACGTGGCTATATAATGTGTTGTTCATATCCGGAGCTCTTATTATGTCAGTGCCCTCTGCAGGACAGGTGTGGAATTCTTTCCTTTGTTTAAATTTAATGCCCCTCAGTGGCTAGAATGAGCTTTATAGTTATTCTTTAAAAAAAAATCATAACTCCGCACAAGAATGGGCTAGATACTTACTTCGTTTTTTCTAACATACTCTGGAATTCATGCTCTACAGGGCAGGGGCCGGATTAAATCATCACGCCGGATCAGGCCCGTGGGCAGTATGTTTGACACCACTGATTTAGACACTTGAGCAGTGATACGTGGTATAATTTCTGCACACTGAAAAGAGCTCACCCTGTCCAGTGTTAATTTTGACAACATATTTTAATTTAGTTTTTGTCTTTTGACAAAAATGTAACTCTATTCTAGTCAAAAAAATATCTTACATTTTAGTCGTTTTAGTCAACTAAAATTGGAAGTAAATTTTGTTGACTAAATTTAAGACAAATTTAGTCAACTTTGCATTTATAATAGTCATTATAATCATATTTAATCAAGGTCCTCTGCAAGGTCTCTCCTTTTCATTTTTATTTAGTCTTATTTTAGTCGACTAAAATATCTGGACATTATAGTCATAGTTTTAGTCTCATGAAAAACTTTTAATTTAGTTTTAGTCCAATTTTATTCATCAAAAATATCACTTTGACAAAAATTAAGACTACATATTTCAGTGGACGAAACTAACACTGACCTTGTCAAAGCCTTTCTCCTCCAGTCTTTGACCAAGGGTGTCTCCAATGCCAGCGAGAGCCGTCACGAGCTTGTCTCCCATGGGCTCTGCCACAAAGTTCCTATGCTTTTGGGATGTGGACGACATGGCTGCTGTCGAGGCTTTGGCAAGTCAGGCACTGCAAGTCAGGAAAACACAAGTCAATAAAATACAGGAAAGATAAATCATATCAAATAATATTAAAGTACTCTTCTCTGTGCTGTTCATTTTTTAGAGGGAAAAAAATCCTGTTTCTTGCATCAGTAATAGTAATGAAATCTGGTTCAATTTATTGTCATAAAAATACACACTGGCTGTGTCAAACTGACATCAAACAGCTGTTCCATTCAACAAGTACTGAGGCACTTCCACAGTTGAATTGCGCGCCCAATACACCCCGAGCTAAATGCTAATCGCAAACGAAGAAACCAACCGACAACATTGCTTTCACTTTCCAAATGATTCTGTGCTGATGAATAACCGGGAGTGTTGGCTATTTTTAACTGGTGACTAAAGCACGAACAACGCCTGTCAGGGAGTGTTGCACTTCTAATTTGACTGAAATGCTAATGCTACTTGCTAGGTATTTGCTTAGCGTTTGGTGCTTCCATCATGTATACGCACCTACTTCACGCTATTGCCGCTGCGAACATAGTAAACAACTTTGCTAGAAGCTGGACACTGACTAAATAACTAAGAGAGGTGGATTGTATGAGCAAATACGTATCTTTGACCACAACTTACCTTTCTTTGCTGTCTCGTGTCTCAATCCTGGCACCAAAAGATCAGTAGTGCGAGCTGAGGAAGCTTGAGCCACCTACTGCTATGCGGCGGCACGCAACGTCATGACGTCACGGGGGAATTTCGCCTTTGGTAGATTTTACCCTCAACCAAGTCAATAAAAAAAAAATAATAATAATAATAAGCTGGTGACACAATAGCGACAAAAATGAGACGAAAACGCAAGAAAAGCAGTAAAGTGACAAAAAAGCGGTGAAAAGGTGACAAAAATGTGACAGAGAAGTGAGAAAGATGTGATGAAAAAAGTGACAGATGTGACGAAAAAAGTGACAAAATGTGATGAAAAAGTGACAAAAATGTGACGAAAAAGTGACAAAAATGTGACAGAAAAAGCGACAAAAATGTGACGATAAATGACAAAAAAGTGACAACAAACTGACAAAAATGTGACGAAAAAGCGATAAAGATGTCACAAAAAAGTGACGAAAAAGGACCAAAAAAACACACACAAAAGAATAACAGAAAAGTGGCAACAAAGTGCCAAAAAAAAATTCTACCACGCGACAGAAATGCAAGGAAAAATGTTAAATGAGTTTTGTGGGTCTTAGCTTTGAAATGAGGCGTCACACTGGCCTATAGGCTGTGCGCTTTTAGATTTAGGTAAAGCTAAACTGGAGAAAATGCACTAGGTCATGGCGGGGGTCAAGAGATTAAACATGTAGGCGCAGACTTAACCTCATAGTTTATGTGTGAAACAGACACTATTCCTGCAATCAATGCCTGTTCTTAAGATTCAAAAACAAGTCCAGTCTTCATATTATGAATATCTATTTTTGTTACTGTTAGGAACTCTTGAAGTCTAGTTTTAGTTTAATTTGGACACATGGCCTACACAGCTTCTTTAAAAACAACAAAAAACACACTGATTCTATTGCATTGCAGATGTTATTTATGGCTTAGGTTTATTGCATATTGCCTTTTTTCTTTTTGAATGGAGGATGTAATCCCCCTTCAAGTACGTTTAATTGTGCGCATTAAAAGACAGCTCTACAACAATACTTTATTTTTTCTGGATTTACAGCCCAGACAAAATCGAGGACGCCAGACTGCAGGTCAGCCCTGTACCATCCGGTTCCACATTGATCGTCTTCACAACACCATCGTCCACCAACATAGCATATCTGAAACATAGCACATGTTGTACAGATCAGGCGCGACAGTTCAAAATCCAACATGACATTTTTCACAACTTCATTTTACCTCTTGGATCGTTTGTTTCCAAGAACCTGCACGAGTTGCTCACCATCAATTAGCAAATCAACTGCCTAAAAGCACCAAGACAAAAGTATACAAAATGTAAAAAGGCAGAATCCCCAACACAAATAATAAAAGGTGTGATAAGTGTTACTTTTGTAAAGGCTCCAGTAGGATCAGCCAGCATTCGAACCTGCAAAATGAAGCATTGTATACAATTAAGTCACACATGAACTGTTACGCCACTTGTTTCGTGTATGTTGCAGTCAATACCTTGCCATCAGCTTTATGCTCCTTTCCCCAAGCAGCCATGACAAACACATCATTGACCGAAATACAAGCAATCTCCTGATATCCCTTTGCCTTCAACTTATCCGCCTGTTCCACAAAACCTGGGAGATGAGTCTGAAACCAGAAACGACAAGTTTGGTGTTATACTGTATGCAATTCAAGTCCCAAAGTGACTCAGGCTTGTGACACAAAGAGGTCTTGAGGTTGACTAGGACTATAAAAAATGATAACTAATGCATATAATGACTAGACACAACTCGGATGCAAACAAGGGTGAGTTTAATACATTAAAATAGATCCGAGTGAGGTCACCTTGGAGCATCCAGGAGTGAAAGCACCAGGTACAGCAAAGAGAATGCCTTTCTTTCCCTTGAAAAGCTGGTTCATCTGTACTTTATTTCCAGGCTCGCCCTCTTGGACCTCCACTGCAGGAAGCGTCTCATTAACCTAGCAAGATAAGGATTAAGGATACCGATGTTAATACCCAACACAACACAGTACACCAAATAAACCACTTGCGACTGGACACCAGAGGGCGCCAGATTATAATTTTACACAGAGCTCTCTTGGGCCAAAATGGCTGAGTGGCACCTATGATGATATTTGGCAACTTGAAAGTCACAGTTCCTGTTCTACAGCTGCCCAGCCCAGTAAGATGCACAGTGGAACCGGTAATAAAGCCGAACCCCAACAAAAATTACACGGAAGCGATTTTTTCCTCTTCTTTTTTTTTTGGGAGTTGAATGAAACAATGGGATGAGACCCGATGACGCACGCCTGTACAATAATCGCTCGAAAGTAGCAAAATGTGAAAACTCCCTGATAAGCAACAACACACTTGGAAAAAGGTGAAGTGATCATGGCGATTGTGTCAGGAAGTTAAGAAAGGTTAACATGAGCGCTTACACCCATAATCCCGCAGCGCCATGTGCCAAGCTTGACGTACTAAAGCAGCAGTAAATAACGCGGTACCCACGCATTTCGTACCTGGATCGGCATTTTGGTTGTAGAGGAAACGTGCAAGGGTCTTGCGAGAAAGACAGGCCGTGTTCCCCTCAAGAGCTTGATACAAAACATCGCAATGTCCCGTGCACGCAATTGAACTGCGCCGTGACGGTGTTACGCACGGATTGCACGCCCCGTATCCGCTCGGTAGTGACTATTACGGGCGATGTGCGCCCCTATTTGTGTTCCGCGGGTTCCCCCCTTTAACAGTCCATTTTGACATTCAAAATATACCGTCAGTGGTTTCACCTCAATGCCAGTTTCTGTTACCGAGTGTCCTACAAATATGGTGCACTTTGTAATAAGAGGATACAAGGAGGACACTGTGCCATCTGGTACAAACGACCGAACACCTCACTCACTCACTCACTCACTCACTCACTCACTCACTCACTCACTCACTCACTCACTCACTCACACAAACACACACACACACTCTCACACAAACACACACACACACGCACACACTCTCACTCACTCACTCACTCACTCACTCACTCACTCACTCACTCACTCACTCACTCACTCACTCACTCACTCACTCACTCACTCACTCACTCACTCACTTCCTTACTCACTCACTCACTCACTCACTCACTCACTCATTCCCTTCCTCCCTCCCTCCCTCCCTCCCTCACTCACTCACTCACTGTGTGTGTGATGTGGTGTCCATATATCCCAACAGCACCTACAATGACCCATCTTTTGTGACAATGGTAGAGATCACCTTCACAGTGATTTTTTTATTATTATTATTATTAGGGACACGTTCAGACAAAGACAACAAACAAAAAATGGCAACACATTTAAATTTACAGCCAATTCCACACAGAAAATAAAACAGTGACGACAACATTTATAATTGAGTAAAAAATAGAATTTAATTATTAAATAGCCTTTCGAAGTACAAACATGGATTTGTTGCTCTAATATGCAGTTATTCTGTAATTATAGCTAGCCATGTTAAATTTACACTGTCTATACAACAACTGAGGTTTGGTAAATTATTGTATTGCTCAGTTATTTTTATGCGCACATATTAAATAGACCCTACAAGACACTTTTTTAAACCTACTTTTTACCCAATTTTCAACTACCCAACATACACAGACTTGCAATGAACCAGACTCCACTTTCAGATTATGACCAATTTGCAAAATCATTTTTGTGACATGTATCAAAGTATTTCTATACTTTATTATAAAAGCTAAAAAAAAAAAAGTGAAATGGATTCAAAGTCATTTGTTTTAATAACCTAATATATTAATAACGCTCTGACCTGTCCATGATGCTAAACTAGAAAATTACTTGTTTTACTGAAAAGTATAGTTCGTGTTATTTTATACTGTACCATGATTATAATGAAAAACACATTTTAGCTTCACAAGAATTCCAAACCCTAAATACCAAAATAAAATCACAGATAGGTGTTTGGCCATCTCACTCTCTGCCCTCTGAGGTAGCCCTGTAGCCTGATCCCAGACATGACAATCATGTTCAGCAAAGACACAACTTGCATTAAAACAGAGTTTCCAAACATTCTGTCTGGACAAGTTTATCGTAGTATCAAACCCACAACAGTGTCAATGCTAAAGTAAAAAAAAAAAACAAGTCCCAGTGAAGTAAAAGCAGTTTAGTTGTATACAAATTTGAGTACACTCAAAGCTGCACAAATACACTTAATGGGGACATTTATAACATCTGCTGGCTTTGTTCTTCCATCATAAATTGCATGTTTCTAACAATTTGAATGGAACTATACATGACTAAACTACTGGCCAATGGCCCTCCATTATTACACGGCTGTAGCGTGTAATGCAAAGCTGATATTGATGGTTAACGATAAGACAGACGGGAAGTGGAAGGACACAATGGAAACATCTAAAGGGAAATTGTTGCATATGTTACAATTTTGTTGCCCTGAACCCATAAGGGGCATGTTTGTGTGACAGGTGTAAAGACACAAGAGGATCATAAAACACTTTCTGGATGCAGGGAGTAAAACTCTATGACAACAACCAAACAGCTCAAACTGAACACTTCACCAACACTCGCATGATTTTGAAAAGCACCTTGGCAAGGGTCAAAAATAGTAATTAAGATTCAGAACAAGAAATCTTAAAAAATAGGATCGGGTAGAGGCCCACCATCACCTTTAGGGTCCTAGTATTTGGCTCCCGCCTCCACTGTAGCTCTCATTCAGGGCATATCACCATCACTGACTGAGGGCGTGTGTCAGTAGGTTCTACGAACAGTGAATATATTACTTTATGAGTAGAGTACATTACCAGTGCATATATGCACATTAACAGGTCTCTAATTCAATTGCACAGTTTATAAAGCATCATGTTGTACACAAAAGGTTTACAGCTCTATCTATAACTGTTTAACAGGCTCTACACGTGAGAAACCAGCATTTCAAGCCCCATAATCAGCATTTGGAATCTTGAACAGTTGAAAACAACTGTATGTGGGCAAGAAAATCCAATCTTTTATCCACATTTTAAATGTGACAAGTATCAAGCCATTATATTGCTTTTACCTTTTCTATATTGCAAGAAATTCCTATGAACTAGCCTACAATGACATTAATATACAAGCACATAATGTGCATGTCTGTCTCTCTTTTGCTGGACCCTCTTTTGTTGGAAACATGTTATTATGGCTTCTATGAGCAGATTGCATTGTTATAAAAGTCCTAAAGCCATGATTGAAGTCTATAGCTCCTCCAGCTTAGTGCCCAAACTGGTTCTTCTATTGAAGATCAATGTTGTGTACATGACAGAAAAGACGTCGACCAGTCACATCTGGAGTCAATGATTGATTTGGAAGCCATCTGACCAAGTTTGACCACCACACCAGGAGTAGCCAAATCAAAGGTCTAGGGCTACTATTATTTAAGCAGGGGAATGTTCTGCTGCTTGTGTATTCCTTAGTGTTACTTCAACACCTCCGTTTTCTCTGTTGGGAATTTAAGCGAGAAACTCACACAAAGTCAGTTTTGCTCTGCTCTAAGGAGAGTCCATCATGGCTTCCAGCATTTCCAGGAATAGTTTGTGCATTGGTATCCCTCCTCGGGTCTTTATGCTGTAGAAAGTGGTGAGAGCGCGGCCTGCAGTCTGTCTTAATAGAGGCAATGTTAAAAGGAGGCGTCCTGCCCGCTGGGGGTCGTCTGGGCGCCGCTGACATTCAAGCTCCAGCAGAGCTTGGTGGAGCAGGTCCCGCAGCTTCTGCACAGCCTCCATGTCCTCAATGTAAACAGAATCTGAAACAACAAAAATGCAGAAAATAAATTATGGATAAGCAGTGTTTAAATGGTCCATGGATTGCGTTAATATGACATCACAACATTTAAAGAAGCCTATAATTTAAAACTGAGGAGGTGGACGGCTAAAACATCTATGGCGGAAACCATGGTAACTGTGAATATGCTGATGTTTTGCTCCTATGAACCAAAAGGTCAAAACGTCTTCTCTGTCAGCACAAAGGAACTAAGAAGGAAAATAATTTCTCCAAATGGCATACTATTAGTCAGTTAAAACACATTTCAGCCAAAAGATTGATATGGCAGGTGTGTGGACCTAAACCTCTCAAGAATCACATCTGTAGATTTTCTGTTTGGAGGGTTCTTACAAAAATGTACCTGCTAATGTTATCACAGTTATTTGCTTGACTTTCATCATAGCTTTAATTCAGTGTGTTCAGAGATGCAATACCTGAGTTAGTCAGAGCTATGGCTTTAAGCATAACAAATTCCTCCCGATCCAAGTTGAGGGCGCGAAAGCGTCGAGCAAGTTGACTAATGGCTGCGTTGAGCTCTGTGAGTCCTGCAGCCCGTGACATCTCTTCATCAAGAACAAAGTCCTCAGCGAACACTACCTCATCCTCACAGCCCAGCGAGCGATACGCCACACCCAACACCAGCACCTCCAACCAGACTGACTGCAGCACAGACATCTGGTCTGCAAGGGACAGTGACAAGAAACCTGCAGGAGGGCACACAGAGGGACACAAGAAAATGTAATCAGATGCACAGCAGGGAAACAATCATTTGTCTCCTCAAAATGATGTTGGAAATACTACATTATACGAGTTACTTTATGCAATACGTTATTTTCTCTAGCATTTTACCTCATCCAAAACAGAACCCTCAACGTTTCGGAGTAAGTGCTAAAATGAATTATACCATTGTGGAATTGACACTTATTTGGCTTCTGTGGCCATGCTGTGACATCACCTGCAGACCCTCTGTACTATTGCAATGGCCAGCAAGTTTACTACTCATATTCCTATCACTTATTAAAGTGTGTATTTCCTTTCACATTTTCCATCTGGTAGTAGGATTATAGTAATACCTTTCCCGGCTGCACTCCCTCCATCAGTGTAACTGTTTGTTTACTTATATTTATTCACCATGTTGATGTTTTGGAGTTCAGGGCTTTACCATTTAGAAATCACAAAGAATATTTGCTCTTCTGTGAAGAAATCCAATGCTGTAAAGTCACAGCCTCTTTTATCATCAACAGATCCATACCAGGAATGTGTTTGGCCCAGCCGATGATGACGACCAGTTCTCGGTCAGCCAGGTCACAGAGAGTGGTGAGTGTGCGTTGAGCTGTGTCAGGCTGCAGAGGGTCTGGCATGGCAAACAACTTTTCAGGCTCAGCCACAAGAAGATGGGAAACAATGATGTTGGAGGAACCTAAGTCACAAATATACAAAAGGTTATTGATTGTTTTGTAAACAAAAAACAAACAAACCCCAAAACAACATAAATAAAAGAACCCTAATAGTATGTACAGTATTAACAACTGAAAATACAAGAATAAAATGTTTATAAATCACCTGTTTATAACTGTCAGCACCAGATGGCACTGTTCAGTAACAACAAGATAGACTTGTATTTTTTAAGCTCTAGAAAACTTAAAAGAAAAGAAAAAACTAAGATATTATATATATTATATATTACACTACAGATGCAACATCAAATCTTAGCAGTCTGACAACAGTTATTCTTCACTGTAAACACGGTCATTAAAGTCATTATCACATAGGGCTCACCCTTCTCACTCTCCTTTGTGAGGGGCAATGGGGCACTCTGGTACGTTGCATTTTCCACATCTGGTCGCCTTTTATACTTTTGTCTTCCACCTCTGACTCTGTCAAGGCGAACTCCTGCATTATAAAACTTAACATAAGCACAATGCAGGCCAAAGAATATGTCTGTGTAGGCTCTCAGTCGTACAGGAGTTGTCCATCTTCAACGAAGGTTCTTGAGTCATCTTTTGAACTCTGTAATAGAACGTTTCATCCAACTTAAAATTTAGCGTCGTGGCGAAGCCTTTTGCATGAGAGGCGAAACGTTCAACACTTCACTACAGAGTACAGAAGATGACTCAAGAACCTTCATTGAAGATGCCAAAGAATAAACAGTATTTGACTAAAGTTATTCATAGTCATACCATCAGCACTCACCCTCTTTTAACATGCCTACTTTGAGGCACTTGGTGAAGCGACATGCCTGGCACGCTTTTCTACGCCTTTTCGTGATTTCACACTCATTTGATGCTGGACAGCTGTATTCAATGTTACCTAAAGGAAAGGGGAATTATATTGTAAAAAATAATATAAAAATAATATTTAAATGCTAACTAACATTCTAACGAAAACACATAATTTAATACTAGAATAATGAAAACAGTAAACTTCAAAATGTTGTATCTGTTGAAAATGCACACACCTATGCAAAACTGACCTTGGATAGTTCTCTTGAAGAAGGCTTTGCAGGCCTCACATGAGGCGACACCATAGTGGTAACCTGAAGCAACATCACCGCAAACTAAACACAGCCTTTTGGGTAATGTACTCAGGGCGTACTTGCAGCGGCCTGCCCCATTTCCGGTGGAGCCTTCTTCTGCTCCATCTCCACCTTCGTCTTTAAAGTGACAACGTAAAGCTGGTGTGTAGAGAGGAGGGGAGTATCGCTTTGCACCGTCTCCTCTGGTTCCTCCACCTCCACTTTGTGATGAGTCTGAGGAGGCTCCACCAGGACTGATGCGCCCTCCTCCACCTCCCTCTGGACTGCTCGGCTCTGCCTTTATGTAGACATCAGTCCGGCGCTCTCTGGAAGACATGATCCCTACAGGAAATAAAATCCTCACAATCAGTATGGCAAAGATTGATGTAAGCATTTTCATTCTAATAAACTAGACTTGTGTGACTTGTTTCCCCACTGCACTGGATATTCAGTGGGTGTAGTGGGTGCATGGCTGTATAAAACCTACCTGTATAAACAAGCAGTAAACGCTGTCACTACATAATTATGAGCATCCTTATGTAGAGTAGCCAGTAAAAAAGGTTCAGGCAATACTGTTGTACACCCAAGAGCTTTGCCATTT
The DNA here is from genome assembly GCF_951799975.1 of Gobius niger. Classification (NCBI taxonomy): domain Eukaryota; kingdom Metazoa; phylum Chordata; class Actinopteri; order Gobiiformes; family Gobiidae; genus Gobius; species Gobius niger. The sequence goes on from NC_136862.1 coordinate 14,149,575, forward strand.
AATCAGAACAGTTCAACTAATGCACAGCAGACTGTCCTATCTGTAATAGTGGCAAGCTGGCAACGCGTCATGTACTTGGAGTTTGCCCTCTACTCACTGAGGGTCACAGCAAAGCACCAAAGTGTACTTTTATCACATGTCAACATTTGGCATACTTGGCCTATTGCCTTTACAACACAATCACAACATTACAGTAGAGACTAGGGCTAAGAGTTGACAATTGTCTCTTGCTTGGATCACATGCCCATGTGCACCGCTGGACTCTATGGGAAGCAAGCACGAGGACTAGTTTTATGGGAAAAGCACAAGCACCAGACAAATAATTATGTTTACTCTTTTTTTTGTGTACATTATGGTGTGCACGCTGCTACCACACTTTGGCAAATTCGGCTCAACGTGTCACAAACAGAGACATAACCACCACAATGTTTTGGTTGGCTTAGAATCATCAAAAGCGACAGACACAGTGGGTTAGCAGAGGAGAGCTAGCTAGTTAGCTAACGTGCTAGCTAGTGTTGTTAACTCTGAACCCGCGACACCAAAGCTCCGCGAGGCAGCGTCGCAACCACCTTTTCAGCACACGGTGAATGAGTTCTTACCCACTGATGTCAACAATGTCCGCAACTATTGCCCAATTTCAGCATGGCACAATTTTAAAAGCACCGATTTGGGACGCTGGCGGCTAACTCGTGCTGGTTGTGCAAGGGCCGGGCTACAGTCGGCTTCTCCAACAGCTGGGAGGTAACAGAGGATGAATAGCTGCCTACAACAACACGTCGCAGTTTACCATCCACTTCACTTTGTTTACAGTAAACAACAGGCTTTGGTAAGTGTGGTCACACCAAACACAGGCTATATGTGTCTTTTTTTAGGGCCAAGTATACCATACATGTAATATTTCCACTATGTCCCCTTTCCACAGGGCACAGTTGTGTAATAAGTGCCTGTGTAATAACCACCTGATATATTCTTTCTAGATATGGAATAACATGTGTTTTGTCCTTCACCATTGCCTACTGTATGAGCATGCATGTAAAAAACAAAAACAACAACATACTTTTCATTTTAAAGCTGTGTTATCTATTCTGAACTAGTTGTTGCTTGACTGCGTTGATCTCTAACAATTCTGAAATGTGATAAGCTCAACCCAGGGTAGATTTTGAATGTTAGAAATGTGTTAGGAAAGTAAGGAATGAGTTTGGACCACAACTAACAAGCCTCCTCTATCATTGTTTGTAAAAAAAAAAAAAAAAAAAAATCCGATGCCGTGCTTTTAACCTTGATAGAAAAGCACCTAAAAACGCTCAAACCATGACTCGGTGCTGAATTATTTTGGTTTTCAACATTGTAGCTCTGTGGACACTTAAGAATGAACAGATATGATTTGTTTGGCTCCTTCAAAGTCATTTCTAATTGAGTTTCCGTTAATGCGTGCCTGTTCTCCATATCTGGAAGTTCAAGGCGATCGTTTCCCAACCATAATGCAGCGCTCCTTTGTGAAAGGCTACAGTGTTAAGCATATTAATGTTGTTTGGCAGCTGTCATAACTGGAATCACCTCGTCTGGAACAGTTCGCAAACAGAGCGCTGTGGTGCATAACATGATCAAATATTATTATCCAACTAATTGAATTTGAACCCAAGTTGTAATCACACTATGTAAGGCGTGACTTTCTATCACTATTATATCAGTATGAGTACTTTCGGACGGTCTGCATGTACTGTATGCATGTTGTAAAGTAAGTGTGTGGGATTATCAGACGTCCACTGACCTGCTGGAGTATGAAGTTTGTAACCGCTTTGTCCAACAATAGCTCTGTTAGATTTGATTATCTAAGAAGATGTCAGGACACCTGCAACAAAAGCATTTCAAGTGTCAATAACAAGCAAAGCAGCTCACACATACTGTACGTGATTATTCCATTTCCCCAGCCATAATGTCCACACACTGATTGTAGCCATGAATAAGATTATGTTCTTACGCGGTGCCAAAGTTCACGGTTATACGTTTAGTAAACAAGCAGGTGCAGATTGAAGACAGCAGTTTGTTTTTTTAACAAAACCTAGCAAAGTCGTGTGTGTACAGATTTTGCACACTGGTCCTGGTCCCTCCCCCTAACATGCACCACACACTCCAAAGGTCACAGCCACAGGAATGCTTGAAGGACAGTCAGAGTGAAGCCAACACCTTGTACCTCACTCAAACAGACTTATAGGTTGAAGTTTAGTAATAGCCCTGTAAATTATTAAGTGGCTTTGATACTTTTCAGAGATAACCCAACTTTACTTATTCAATTGTATCTATAAATAATCTCATTGACCTGAGGGTTGAGAACCACAGCAAGGCAATAACAAATCACCCAGATATTTAAACTTTTTGGAGAAGCCAGTCAGTCGCCTCGTCGCGTGCAGACTCAAAGCTTTGACCTGACATCTGAGTTACAGAAAAGTGTCGCAAACTGAACTTCGTTTGTATAGATCTAAAAGTTTCTTATCACTGGTTGAGGAGCAGCTGTGTGTTTTTTTTTTTTTTTTTATCTCTGAATGACACGCATAGATGAGACCACATTAAAGTCAGAGACAGAGTCAAGATTTTACATGCGGCGCACGGCGGAGACGAGGAGAACAGCACCCAAGGGTGACCTTGCCTACTGATCTCAGACCGGTGGGAGGTTAATTGCCAAAGTGGATTATACCTTAGCAATTATACCTTAAGATCAGCGGTCTCAATCCTAGTGCAGGCGGTTTTCAGACCATTATGTTAGTGTGTTAGGGCAAAGGGCACAATTATGGGATTGCAAAACCCCGCTGACTTAAAAGTAAGCAAATTGCAGAAAGCTGAGACTTTTGTACGCGCAACTGTGCAAAACGATAAGCCTATTGAAGTTAATCTGCATGAAAAGTAAAATGCAAAATCAAAGTGCAATTGTTAGTGGCTTCCTAACAATATGTAATGAATGGAAACTGAAGACAAACAGTATCATTCAGTGAAACTATGATTTAAAGGCCCATGTGTTGTGTCAGCTGGGCTGTCGCAGCTTTTAGCCTAATGATAATTATTCTTCACACAATACGCGCGCCTGCTGCATTTCCTCCAGCTGCTCGGGGACGCAGTCGCGCAAACTTCGCTCAGCTCGTCGCGCATTGTTATAGTCCTTTGTCGTCGCTGGCACGACATTTCTGAACTGTACGGAGGTGATGCTACTTACTAGTGGATGCAGATACATCGCAGACGTGCATGTAAGACGCAGCCTACAGTCGGTTTAATTTGAGGCCACCGTGGTGTCATCACAGCGATGGTTGGAAAACATCTCAGTCTTACAAAGAGTCAGGAGTCTGTTCACCCGCTGTCTGATCCGTCTGTTCCGATCCGTACAGCAGCGTTATAAATTACCTTCTGTCCCTGTCCAACACTGACGAGGTACTGGAAGTTCATCTTACCAAAGCGCATAGTTCATCCGACGGGCATTTCACAATAAAAGCGAGACTGGCCACATAACGCGCACGTATCCGGTGTATTGTAACATCAACAAAATACAGCAGGCCACATTAAACGAACAGAATATGTATTATTTACAATATACGTGTGGAAAACATGGCACTTGACACGATCAACTGTGAAATGTGAATCAATGAAATGTGTTAGTCTTTTATTTCATCAACGTTGAAACATGTTCCGGTCGCTGCTCATCTTTTTCCATTTACTTCACATCTGATGACGTAGACTCGTGTCTTATAATTGCGTACTTCTTTACGTTTGTGCGCATCTTCCATAGCGTCATCCTCAGTATTTGGGCTTTTGAGTTGTGGGCATCATTACCTTCTCAAAGGATATCATTATTGTTTTATTCCCTCTCTTTTGTATAACACAACCTACATACTGCCAAAACACAATAAGCAACTTCAAAGCAATGTTTGGCACCAGAAACTACTAAAAGGTTCAAGAGCTTTATAAAGCATGAGGGCATTTATACCTCTTCCTATTTTCATTATCAACTTTCTTAAATGTGACAGAGTAAGGCACCAAGTAAAGAGGGGGAGAAGGGGTTGCCATTTTCAGTGCACACCCCTATGGAAACCAGTCATGCTGTTAGTCTTGTGACACTGACCCGCACCACTACTCCACTTGGACAGCAGCCAAAACACAACCAGATCAACGCATGAGAAGTCGGATAATCTATTTAGGGTCTACATTTGCGTATTTTATTTCCAAGTATTTTAAAACCCAAATGAAATCCATTTTTGTCTCACTACTTCTTAAAATAGTCCGTCCTTCTGTTCTGTTCCTGCAGCTGGTTAAAAGAGAGAAGTCGTCGAAACGATTGTCCAGTGATTTTTAGAAGAACATGAAACATCTCTGCTTGAAAGAAACCTTGACGAGTAAATATGCTTTTGTTCAGAAAGGATAAAGTCTGTAAATGAACATTACATTGCCCTGCCACTGTGTAATGTGCAGGACTGACAGCGCTGCGTCTCTCCGTCGTGGTCACATGCAGACCACTGTGCAGGGTGTACGTTGTGCGCGCACGAGAGGAAAAACTGACGGCAGTGTCACTACGACCTTGAAGCAAGGTCATTGAGTCTCTGCTGCAGACACTGCAATTCTGCGGAGCTGCATCATAATGGTGCAGTACAAATTATATCATATTAGAGAAAAATACAAAACCGGGTTAAACTAGGGATGCATTTATTCAAGAGCTATGTCAAAATCGTCCTGTGGACCTATGTAGTTTCTGCATCATAATATCAGCAGTGCGTGTTCGGTGGGGATTAAAAACAAGTAGAGAAGAGGCAGGCGGTTAATGCCGGCTTGGGTCTCTGGGTCTCCTTACAATAGGTCATGACCTTAGACAGGTGTCAGCTCAAACGCCAAGGAGTCATTGTGTGGTGGTGCTGAAAAAGCTCTGGCCAATGCATTTGGTATTGGAGACTCAAACACTGAATCAAAGCCTTCACCCTTAAACAGGCTACATTTATTGAAAACAGTTGCCAGGTGTGTGTTACTGTGGAAAAGATTGCACAGTTGAGTCGACTGTCTGTTTGACCTGTGCGTAAATTGCCTAAACGCTCCGGGACAATCACGTGACATGTTTTAGAAAAAGTAGTAGCCTGATTTGTTATACTGTGACTAGCCCTCCAAGTGACGTAAAGCAGCAGACCGTGTCATTACAAAGGCTTTATGTTTGGTATTTGTTTCAGCTTATTCAACATAAATGTGCCTATAGTCCCTTGAAATAAGGTCAATGTACACTACGCCCCCCAGTGGCGCAAAGAGCGCATTGCAGCCGCGTTCCCGATGACGTTATGGCAGCAGAGTCCAGTGTCCTCCGCTTTAAAGGTCACACTCTGCCACTGCACATCACTGCTGCCTGCTAACTTCCTCATGTCATGACGAGGACGCTGCCTTTTCTTTTCACAAAAAAGAGTTCAATTTCCAGAGGGCCACCAACACATATCGGCTACAGGCTTCTTAATTAGGGCCCACAATATTGATCTAATCGGTGAGATAATACATAATCATAATAAATAGATGGGCTTTTAGAGTAAGTAAAAGATTATTCTTAAAATCATTGGTTTGTTTGGTCAAATGTTTGAGTGTGCCACCTTCTGGTAACGTGAGGGCAATGAAGTTTGTGCACTTGAATTTAAGATCATTTGGCAAGTGCATTTTGAAACAGATCATTGTAGACATTCAGAAAAACAGAGAAAACACACATTTGCTTCCTCTTGTGATGCCCTTGATGCCATTTTCAGGTGAAAAGATATTGAGTTTCCACATGAGTATCACTTACAGATCAGCTGAGGAACATTGTATACTGTAAAGGCCATATGCATCCTGAGGGGTATTTAGACAACATTGCATTTCTGCTGACAGGGGTTTGAAGTCATCACAGGGAGACATATCAAGAACTAAAGTACACTGCCCGACCAAAATAAAAGAGGCCTCAAAGAAAGGTCACATGCTCTAATATTTAGTTGGTTGCCTTTCACTTTGCTTACAGCACGCATTAAGCTTCTGCAAAGTCAAAAAATCCAATGTTTTTTTTTTTTTTTTACCTAGATCTTGATGATGGGAGAATGTGACCACTGTGCAAAGCCTTCTCCAGCACATCCCAAAGATTCTAATGGGGTTAAGATCTGGAGGCTGTGGCGGCCAATCCATGTGTGGAAATGATGTCTCATGCTCCTTGAATCACTCTCCCACAATGTGAGCCCGATGGATCCTGGCACAGTCATGTCGGGGTAAGAAGAAATACATTACTGGAATAACCTGGTCATTCAGGATGTTCAGCTGATCTCATAGTTTGGGCACATAGTGTTGCTGAACCTTGACCCAATCAACTGTAACAGGTGACCTCTTAACCCCTGCCTTAAACCAAGCACATTTTCTCTCATTTGACCAAATCTTCTTCAAATGAGGATGAAAACACAGAAAAACAGGCGACAAAAAGCACTAAAAATACAGGCTAAATGTTTGGGCATGCTTTTTATGTCTTGTCTTGGCTTTGCTTTATTTTCAACATTATTAACACACTATGCTTCTCATTGAAGGCGTTAAACTATGAATGAACACATTGGATCATGAAGGAAACAAAAACAGGTGACATAACTCCAAATATGTTTTATATTTTAAATTCTTCAAAATTGACACTCTTAGTTCTTGGCATTTTCTCCATGAGCTTCATAAGGTCGTCTTCTGAGATAGTTTTCAACATGTTTGAGAAGTTCAAACCATTTCTGTGACGACATCGTGAAGCTCACTGAGCAAATGTTAAAAGTGTAAAGAAGTAAAGCAAATTGTTTTTGGTTTAAAACACAATTCTGCATGTGTTCCCTCATAAATGAACGGCTTCAGTGAGAATCTACCATAGGAACGGTTTTGAAATGAATGGAAATGCAAATACATCAAAAAAGCGTTTCAAAACCTTTGGCCTGTACTGTACGACAAAAAAGTGACGACAAGACTGATCAGTTTTGTTGGCCTTAGCTTTCAAATGAAGTGTTACACTGGCCTATAGGCTGTAAGCTTTAGATTTAGGTCAGTTCAGACATGGGTTAAGAGGTTAAATCCAGGTGCCGACTTTTTTTGTGGTTTTGTACAAGTGTATTAAGGCTGTAGTAAAAAAAATACTTATTGAAAATCTTTGGGGGCAAAATATAGCAAAAAGTGCACGAGTTACAAACAGTCCCCAGGCAGAGCCCAACATTACCAACATGTCCAGGCTTTTATTTTTTTCCCCCGATGTCTAAAAACACTTAGCCTTCATGTTTAACATAATGTCATCAATATCAATCCATTGAGTGGCTGAGAAATATCTGGATCCATATTTGGATATGGGTCAGCTTGTTATTGTCCTGAAAAGAAAAAGAAAATGCAAACACTAACACAGTGGTGGAAAGTCTAGCACAGTCTTGTTTTGGTAAAAATGGTTTTATTTCATACTTGCAGCGTACATGTCAAAGTAATGCACTATAGTCTTCCAAAATGCACAGATATTCAACTATAAAAAAATCTTTTGACACTCACCAGTAAAGTGTAACCGTATGTTTGCTGCCTGTTTGTTGGTTGGCAGAATTAAGCAGAGGTGGGTAGCACTAGTACACTTTCTGAAGTAATTGTTTGAGGGTAGTTTTATAATCAGTACTATTTATTTAATAATATAAGTGAGTATTTGCCGTCTTACTATGGGAAGTGTCACTCATTCCCACTCAGTAAAAGTGATGAAAGTGATGTTTATAGAAATAGCTGTAGTTTCTTCTCTATAGAAATATGGATTTTCACATTCTTCTATGTCATACTTTTTACTCTTATTTGAGTAGTTACAGTATTTGTGTCGTTACCTTCTAATTCTGCTTGACCAACATTATTTCATATTTCCATGACTCACTTAAGCTCACATTTTTAGCTACTGCTACCCACCTCTGGATTTAACCCCTTAACACCCACCTGAACCGAGCACATTTCTGAAGTTTGGCGTCAAAATAGCAACAAAAACGAAATTAAAAAGCAACGGAAAAGCCGCAAAAAAGTGATAAAAACACGAGAAAAAAAGTGGCAAAAGAGTGATAAGAACAGGTCGGAAAAGCAACAAAAATATGGTGAAAACGTGACGAAAACATGGGAAAAAAGCGACAAAAACACAATAGAAAAGTGACGAAAAAGTGGCAAAAGAGCAATAAAAACAGGTCGGAAAAGCAACAAAAATATGATGAAAACGTGACGAAAACATGGGAACAAAACGACAAAAACGCAGCAGAAAAGTGACAAAAAAGCATCAAAAGAGTGTCAAAAACAGGCCGGGAAAGCAACAAAAAAGTGGCAAAAATGTGACGAAAAAGTGACAAAAATGTGCTGGTAAAGCAACAAAAGTGTGATGAAAACATGAGAAAAAAACGACAAAAACATGAGAAAAAAGCAACAAAAAAGGCGTAAAAAATGCAATGAAAACGTTTGCAGATTTTGGCTTTCAAATGAGGCATTACACTGTTACTCTCCAGTCAAGAAGCTTTTAGATTTGGGTAGAGCCGAACTGGAGAAAATGCCCTCGGTTTAAAGGGGGGGGTAAGAGGTAAAGGCAATCTGTTTGGTACACGGTTTTGCATATGTGAGTTCTGCTGGCCACAGTGTCAGAACAACATACAGCAGTGTGGTCAGTGCATTTTCAATAAGGCCCAGTAGAGAGCAGCCACTCTCCATTTTGTCAGGCCACTCTAGCATTAAAGTCACTTCATTATGTTTGGTTGAGGCATACACACCGCATGCTAAGAGCTTCAAATGCAAACACAAGTGGCTAAGGCTTCCATTAACCGTCTGTCAATAAGCAAACACAAATAAATAGCAATGCTGTAAAATCCACTTTGAATTGCATCCCATTTGACTTAACTATTCTCCTGATACTTGTGCTCGTGTGCCGCTCCTGCAGTCACGTGGTTTTAAGGCTCTGGTGGTGGATCTGAAATAGGCTTTGCGTTCCCGTTGGGTTCTGTTATCTCGGGTATTGTTGTCGTATGGTTGTTCCTCGCGCTTCTGTTTGAGAGATGCCTTCTGTGGCGTCTCCTCTTAGGTTGACGGGGCTCCACGCCGTTGGATTTTGTGGGGTCAATGAGAGGATCCAGATGCAGTTTTCCGCTCTGCGCATCCGAGGACTCGTCAATAAAGGCCAGGTTTTCCCCAAAGTAGTCCAGGAGGTTAGACAGATGGGCCGGCTCAGGTTTAGACTCTGCAGGTTCTGCTTCAGGCACTCGGTCTGTCTGCGTGGCCTGGGACCCTGACTCTGAACCCGATTGTGAGTCCTCAACAGATGAGTGAGAAGACGAGGTGTAGGAGGATTCCGACTCTGAGTGACTCCCGGCTTGACCCCCTTCGTTACCCTCCTGGGAACCTGTACCTGGCGCGTTGCTGCCGTGGCTACGATGATGGTTACGGTGGCCTCCGTGACGCCTCTTTCGCTTGCGACGTCTGAAAGGGTCATCGATATTCCCCGGCATCTTGAAATCCACCGACATGTTTTGAATGTTTTGAGTCCAGTCGGAGGCGTGGGCCTGCAGCGCCTCCATCTGACACATGACACATAAAAGCACAGATGATGAAGATGATGGAGGAGAAGGCAAAGGGGAAATAAAATAAATAGACAGTACCTCAGCACGGGTTTTCTTTGACAGAACCCGCAGCCAGTTCCCAATCATGGTCAGGATGGATGCAAAGTAAGCGAGGCCCAGAAGGATCCAGAACCAGACCAGCGGCTTGTACCAGTGGTCACTGCCTTCGTATCCTGAATCCCCTGTAAGAAAAACAAGACTAGAGTTGATGTCTGTGTAGATGACGGTTCTTGAGTCGTCTTCTGTACTCTGTAGTTGAAGTGTGGAACGTTTCGCCTCTCATCCAAAAGGCTTCGTCAGCACACTAAGGTTCAGCTCAGCCCGCAGCCCAGATAAAGACCACAGGGGGGAGTTCAGCTTGGCTCCGTCCCTTCCCTTCTATTAACAGCTACTCTCACCTGTAGGTAAACCTCTTTGTAGTTAAGAGTCTTTGTAGTTCTAAGTCCTAATTAAGGCCGTTCCGACAGAAACTCAGGTGTGAGTTAGGTTGTTAGGACTTAGAACTACAAAGACACATAACTACAAAGATGTTTACCTATAGGTGAGAGTAGCTGTTAATAGAGGGGAGGGATGGAACCAAGCTGAACTCCCCCCTGTGGTCTTTATCTGGGCTGCGAACACCGGAGTTGATTTGCCCCCTCCTGGAACCGCCACCTGGAGGGGTTTGAGCACCCGAATGACCCCAGGAGCTCTGCTGTCGGGGGCTTCATGCCCCTGGATGGGTCTCCCATGGCAAACAGGTCCTAGGTGATGGGTCAGACAAAGAGCAGTTCAGAAGCCCCTTATGAGAGACCAACAGGCCCGGTTAGAACCATGAGGCCGTCCTTCCGTGGACCCACGACCTGCAGAAGAAGCCATGGGGGGTTGGTGCAATGGGATTTGGGCAGCTGCCCCCACGACCCGACAGTGGACAAGTGAAAGAAAATGGATGGATGGATGGATGGATGGTGTTGATTGGCAATGGACAAAATAGACATGGAAAACAGAATATATGTTCAAATAACAAGCTATTACATTACCTGCAACATAGTCACCAAAGCCAACAGTTGTAAGAGTGATAACTACAAAGTATGCAGACTCAAGTAGTGACCACTGCTCCACTTCTTGGAAAATCCCGATCGGCACAGCCACAAAGAGCACGAGTCCCAGCAGGATGGACAAAACGGCTGAGATGACTCTCACAATAGTGGGGCTCACACGAAATTTCTACCAGTGAGGAAAATAAAGACATTTTTTAAACCTAATGTTATAACAAATAAATGAATAAACAGGAAGAGTGACGATTTACCAGGAAGATCATTTCAATCTTAAGCACTGCTTTTCTCAGTCCTGTACCCAGGTGGTCTCCAACACCAGCGAGCAGGAAACCGAACATGGGAATGCCCACCAAGGCGTAGAAAATGCAGAACAGCTGGCCTCCTTCCGTTTTGGGGGAAATGTTCCCGAAACCTTAAATATATTTGCACCAAAAATAAACCAACAATGCAACAAGTAAGGATTAAAGCTGTGCATTATACAGTTTTAATGCACGTCGTGGAGGGAAGCACATCACAACATGCAGCGGGGTGGCATTCCTCCGTGAAGTGCATTAGAATTGTATAATGCATGGCTCCAAGTTGTTTAATCTGCTTAAACCATGGTCACACAAACTGAAACTGTTCTTTGCGGCATTTTATCTGAAACTAGGTCCAACTCAAATGTTTGTCGTTACTATAGAAACAGCTGCAGCGGTGGCGTCTTTCCACTTTCCAACCCGGTTAAACCATGATCCCGCCCCCCACATTGTTCTAACTCTAACCAAATCCTTTTTCCTAACCCTAACCTTAACCTTAACCCTAATCTTAACCTTAAAGGGACTATATGGAGTTTAAAAATGTTAAAATTATGTATTTTCCTCCCCCCACATGTTCCAGCCATGTCCTAATGTGCAGAATGAGCTCAGACCTGTTCACCACAACTGCCTCTAAAATCCTGCACTGTCACTCACAAAGTCGTTACTTCGGGTCCACAGTACCGTCATGCACAAGCTTAATATAGAAGGTGCAGTTAAACGTATGACCTGAGTCAACTTGCATCTAAAAAAATGAGATGCATTGGAGTGATATGGAACATGATTTAACTGTAGCCGGACTAACTGTGCGTTATACAGTTTTAACACGCCGCAGTCAATCAGAATTCATCCTGAATGGTAGCAAAATTTGGTCTGCGGGCTGCATTTGGCGTACACTAATCAATAATACCCACCGATGGTAGTGATAATAGTTCCTGAGAAAAAAAAGGCACTGGCGAGATCCCACTGGCTCACAAAGGTCGTGTTTTCCGTGGCTTGCACTCCGGCTCCAATGGCCTCCACCACTTCCTGAAATGGATAGAAAAAGAAAGTCAGTAAAACCGCTGCACACCTTGCTGACAGATCTAAATGCGTGTAACGGGGCAGTAATGATCATTAACAAACCAGGCCGAGTATTGACCAGTGCGAGTGTGTGATGGCTCGTCCACAGTGTTTTCGATCTACTGCCAGCAGCAAAGATAACGAGATTTTCACAATCAATGGTCTCCTTTTTTTTTTGACGTGAAGAAAACATTATGTCTGTAAGCTGAGAAATATTAATTTGTTTGAAAGCCCAATGAGATTTCTTTTAAACATTATCCTTCAGTTGTTTAAATGCTCTGCCTGAACATGTCCATCGAGCAATTTAGACTTGCTCAGTTCAAATGTATTGATATAAAGCAAATTCACATATACAGTAACTTGCATCAGGAAGAATGCTAGATACTTGATCTAGTCAGATGTGCCTCTAAGATTCCTGAGTCTAAAGCAGATTATATTTGAGTGCATTACAAATGGACTGTCTGACTCCTCGTGTCTTCCCTGCAGTGCTCACTTTGTTCCACTGCTGTAAAGTCATCAAACGGGAAGTTATGTTTACTGCAAAGTGCGCAAACAATGTTAGGATATGAAACTTTTTTCATTAAAGTTAAGAAGACACATGTTATTGTATGCTTTATATTCAGCTCATGTAGAAATAATAATTTAAACATGGCTACATTTACTATAGTGTTGGCTTCAATAATGTGAATAAGACAATCATTAAATAAGAACCTTTTTACTGTATTTCTGACCAGGGGTGTAGCACAAAATTCTGGGCCCTGGGTGCACACTACCTTGGTGGACCCCGCTCACATTCTTTAACCACATAACAGTGACAATTTGACAATGCAGTTCATTTATTTTTCTATTATAACTTACTTATATATAGCCTAACCAGGTGAAAAAATAGGTCGACCTAAAAAAAATGCTTCAAATACAAACACATGGATACTTAGTTCATGGTTTGTTTGTTTGTTTGTTTGTTTGTTTGCTATTTTTAAAGGGGTGTCAGGGCCCTGAGACATCCATCATTCTTGTTTGTGCAAAATTTTGTCGAGCAACCATTGTATTTCAGCCCTGTTGCGTTTCATTCTTATAGTATCCAATTATGAGGACATTTAGAAAGTACAATACAGAACGCTTTTTGCAGCACCTTTGAGGGCCCCCACCCTGCACTGGGCCCTGGGTTCTCAGTACCCTTTACCCCCCCAGTCCGACGCCCATGTTTCTGACAATGTTCTAATAGCAGTGAGCATAAAAAGTCATTTATTTATCAATAGAGGAAACACATTGTTAGCAAAGGTCACCGACATCAAACAATTGGATGGCCATAGCCTCTCAATGGCTCGGGTCGTCTTCTTTTGTTAACATAATCGCGGACAAACATACATCATAACCTATCTAAGTGAAAAGAACAGGCCCCGTTGTGATTTGTCATGTGATGCGCAGTAGTTGTGGACAGTGAGTCTGTGACAACAAAGGCCAGTTTGACTTTGAGGCGCTGTAACCTGAACCGTGTGCCCATGTGTTGGAGAGAATGCAAACCTTTAATGGTATCTGCAGAATGACTTTTCAGCACCTGTTTGGCTCTCTCAGATTATGATGCTTATGTTTACAGCATGTGGATGAGATACATGTCCACAGTGCACGCATATCTTCCTAAATAATCATCTAAACCCATCTGCTTCATAATGTTTGATATGTTTTCTTGAACGTCTCTAAGCCCGTCCTGTCCGCTGTGTCCTGCTCATCGTTTCATGTCCGCTGCCCACTTTCCGTGCTAAAACTATTATTTACAATCAGCATATTGGAGCTGAGACAAACATTCAGAAAACACGTCGCGGCTGCCAAGCGAGCAAACAAACACTCCCCGGGTGTGGATCCTCTTTCAGGTTCTTCACAAGCAGAGCTGACCCGGGGTACAGCCGCTCTGTCCACACCTGTCCTCGCACCCTTCAGGACCTCAAGTGTCCCCGTGTTAAAATAAATCACCGTAAATGTCCAAAAGCCTTAAATCAAAGACAGCCTTTGAGCGCCACACGGTTCATTAAAGCCAAAAAGTTCTTCAATCTCACTATTAAGTATGTTTATTAGAAATGATCATGATATGGACAAAAAGTGAGTGACTGGACACAGGTGTTATTCCAACCTGCTGTATTTTGATTATTGGATCTTTTTTTCCTCCCATGAGCACAGTTAATGCCTTGTGTTGTTCAGTGATTTGCATAACCGAAGGCTTTTTGCGTTGCCATTCTCAATCCTCTTCATTTACGTAGATGAGAAGACACCGACTTGTCACCACTTGGCTTTATTTCCCACTGGGACATACGCATGAAACTATATCTTAGGATCTGTCTGGTAGGATGTACAGTGTGATAATGCAGTCGCTGAGTAGTAGACACAGAAGCCATTGAAATTAAACCTCTTAACCCCCACGTGAACCGAGCACATTATCTTACCCAAATTCCATACCAACTTAATTTATAAAACACGTTAAAAACTACAGTTGTTCAAAGTGCCAAAATTTAAAAGCTTCTTGGAAAAAAAGAGTCAAAATAGTGACAAAAACGAAGATGAAAACGCAACAAAAATGTGCCGGAAAAGCAATACTAAAACAATAGACAAGCGACAAAAAAAACACTTAAGAGTGACAAAAACATGCTGGAAAAGAAAAAGATAACACAAAAAAAAACGGACAAAAATGCAATGGAAAAAGGCAGTGAAAGAGAAAAAAAAAACCTACAAGAAAGAGACGAAAAAGCTTTAAAAATGTGACATAAATGCAGCGACAAAAAAGTTACGACCAGTTTTGTAGGTCTTAGCTTTGAAATGATTGTAAAGCTGTAAAGTTTCCAGTCGAGAAGCTTTTAGATTTGGGTAAAGCCAAACCGGAGAAAATGAGCTTGGTTAAGATGGAGGGTAAGAGGTTCAGGTCAGATAAGGTTGGGAAAATCCCACCACTTTAAAAAGCTTCATGGTCTTTGGTCAATGAGGTCATCGAGGCTAAGGTTCAAAGTCAGTTTTATGATCAATTCTATTTAGAGAGTTCAGAAATAAGATTCTCAAACTGGTTGTGGAAATAAACGTTAAATTAAGATTATATAGGGAGCCATATTTGAAATCATATACAGATTTAAAGCTTCACAGCAAAAAGGGTCCCGGGCCGGACGGGGCCTTTCTGTGTGGAGTTTGCATGTTCTCCCGTGTTTGTGTATAGGTGTCTTCCGGGTGCTCCGGTTTGCCCTACCACTAAAAACACGTACAATAGGCTGGAATGAATGAGAGTGTGTTTGAGAGTGCGAGTCGAGGACAACGGATGAAAATGACCCATGGCTGCAATCCGGCGAGGCGTGTCCACATTTGTTCATTAACACGCACTGTCCCGACCAAATAGTAAACAAACATAATACAATGAGTGTTCAGAAATATTAGAATCTTTGGTCTTCAGTTCAGCCTAACATCTTAACCCCCACCTGAACCAAGCACAGTTTCTCCACTTTGGCTTGACCCAAATCTAAAAGCTTCTTGAAAAAAAAGTGTCAAAAATGAGGATGAAAACATAACAATAAAAGTGACAAAAAAAAGAAACAAAAGAGTGACAAAAACACAATGAAAAAAGGTTGAAAAAGCAAAGAAATAGCCACAAAACGCAACCAAAAAGCGACAAAGAAGCAACAAAAGAACAACAAAAACGTGCCGGAAAAGCAACAATAACACAATAAAAAAGCAACAAAAACAAAAAAAAATAGACACGACAATACAACAATGACAAATACAATAGAAATGTTTTGTAGGTTTTAGCTTTCAAATGCATTTAGATTTGGGTTAAGCCGATCTCACACACTGAACACAGACTGATATTTTCCCTTTATGCTTTTCCTTTTTTTGGTCTGACGCAGTAAATGCTCATACTTTCCTTACAATACTCTTTCTTTTAACTCTTCAAGAAGGGCTTCAAGTTCCTCCAGCTCCACATGCATCTCAAGCCCATTGCCGTGGAGGAAAGTGACACATGTATTTTAGACTTTGCTCATGAGTAATCAATGCCAGGGATTAATAATAATGTAAATGGACTGTAAATGTAGTCGCTGACATTTCCACACAATAAATCCCTGCCTTTCAAACTGATTTAATTAACGTGTTGTACCTCTATGAACTCCTTTAGGTTTTCTGGACCCACGCAGGTGAAGTTCTCCAGGAAGTCCCGCCGGGCGTTCTGCAGCCGCATGTGCTTCTTCTCCTCCCGCGGCAGCTCCAGGGCACGAAACACCACCGCCCCCAGCACCAGGTACAGCAGCACCCCGGTCAGGATGCCCAAGAGTGTGGAGCAACGCATGCTTACACCTCCGCCCAGTCCCAGGGTAAGCGGCTTCGGTTTGGCCGCCTCGGCGCTTGGCTTCGGGTTCTGCTCCCAGCTACTGTAACGTCAACATCATTTATTGGCTATCAAGGCTCACAGGTTTCTCATATCTGCAGCAGACAGTCGTTTAGCCGCTCACAAGGCTCTAAATGGACTCTGGGCCTCACCACATTGCTGACACAGAGTAAAAGCAGCATCCCAATAAACAGCCTGACCTACCTTACACTTCTGGCAACGAGACTGTGCGACTGTCAGTGTAATAGCAGCATTAATACAGAAACACATCTCACCTGTTACTCGGTTGAGCTCGCCTCCGTCGTTTCCAGTCCTTCTTCCTCTCCCCAGGTTTGAGAATAGAGTCTTTGGATCCGTAGCCACTGGGCACCGCATCCGCCTCGCCCTCTGAAGGAGGGGACACTGCACAAATGGTACAGCATGAATGAATGCATTAAGATACATAATTCAGAGCGTGTTTACACTTGTGCTGAATAAACCTCATGTGCAGCCATGGGGATAGTGTTTAATAGTGCACAGAGATGGATTATTTGACTATTTCCTACCCACACTCACCTCAAAGCCGCTCTTTTATTGATTTTGCTTGATCATAGAAAGATAATAAACTTGGATTTGTGACTTGCAACAGCAGATTTCCGAGATATTACCATTTTTGTTTATCTCACCTATAAACAATGTGACTATACAATGCGTGCAGGAGTAATGACACCATAAAGATGCTGCATAAAGTAGTATTTCTAACAACAGTCTACAGCAATAACCAAGTTTCAAATCCAGAAGGGACATGTCAGTTCTGTAGAGTCGAGAGAGAGAAAATGAGAGAGAAAAAGAAAAGTTAAGATTCCCAAAAGCAGCCTCATTTACTTTACCAAATCATTTGGTCTCGGTCCAAAATCAGACCCATAAACTGTCACACAGTGACTGAAAGAATAGAGGCGTCTACTTTCTCCAGTTTTACAATATGTATAAAACAAAGACACTCCATTTGCTAAATTGGGTCCGGTGGAGCCAACAGCTGGCAGCAGCAACTACATCGTCTGGTGTTTTATTTTTTTTACTTTAAAAAGTACGTGCTCCGTGATATGCACACACTGTATGGGAGCATAGTCTCCAGGGACATTTAGAGAAACATCATTTTAGCAAATGGCTTACAAAGGAAGCCACAGAAACCGATCCGGAAGCATCAGAGTCTTCAGTCATCTGTTGTGTCCAACCTCAGCTTATAGCCACATCGGTCCAGACAGCTTATGCAGCACAAGGCAGAGAGATGTGTAATGTAGCTTACATTAAACATGCTGCTGCACCTAGAGCCATTGCGATAGTGTCCATACAGTCCACTTTATTGCCACATAAAACCCCCCGAGGAGCCGTAAGTTCTGCACAGCCCTGCCCGATGCGCTGGAGTGCCCATGCAACGCTTACCTCAAATCAAAACGGCAACATTGATGAGTCTGAAGCACGAGACATCACCCCATGCAGAGCGCCTCCTGAACCGCGGACGGGGAGTGTGAGAGTGCGCGAGTAAGGAGAGGGGCTGTTGCTGAGTGCACGAGGGGGGGAAAAGATCCTCAATCAAGCTGACTTTTAATAGTGTAGTGTGAACGCCAAGGGGAGTCGGTTAAGGAGGAAGCAGCGCATTCAGAATTTCGTTCTCGTAATGGCCAGATCAAAGAGCTGCATCTTCACCACTTGTCATCACTTCTCTGGTGGAAATGTGCGGATAAGCAGGAGTTCAAAGTGTAAGTTTTGACAAATGGACGTGCTGCTTTTGCAAAACACTGTACAAACTAAACTAAAATGACTGCATAACAACTGCTTATCACATATTTACATTACAAGAGCTGCAGGTGCTGAAATACGCAGTCAGAGCTCCAGCAGATATCAATTTTTCCATGGGACGGGGCAGAATATTTCTCCGATTCGTCCCGGCTTGCAGCAAAACGCCACCTCAGCCGCCCCTCAATATTGCTCCTGCTGTCTGACAGAAGTGCTGCAGCTCGATTTTGTCTCTCACTGCGCACACAAGTTTGAGAGCAAGGCTGCCCGAGCGTATCCATACAGTTACAAATGATTCTCACACATCTTGATTACCAGTCAGTTCAGGACAGCCCATAGAGACATGAGTGGCACCTCTCGTAAGATCTAAATATAAGACTCAGAGGAGAAGTGTTTATAGCTAATAGGATTTCAGCCAGATGTGCCGACACTTTAACTGCAATTGATGGTGTTTTATTGTTAGAAGTGCAGATTTTCTGTAGTGCAACTGTAGTTCTTCTTCTGATGTTACTGGAATTCTAGACTTTTTCCTTTTTAACTTGATATCATTTCATTACTTTCACGTTAATGCTTAGGTGGTTTTCTGCTTTCAACCTTACACACACTTTACCTAGGCCTGTCTCGATAACAAATTTGAAGTTCGATATATTGAGGCAGGAAAGTATTGCGATAAACGATATTATTGACTCTAACAATACTCGATACTGTCAACTTTTAGGCTAGGTTTGTTCTGAATCATCATATCCTAAAACACCACACAAGCTGCAATAAACATGAATTATATTGAAACTCAATTTGCTTCAGTGAAAAATCAAAGTTGTACAAATAAAGAATGAGGGGAAATGCTAATAAATGTAATATGTCGATATAGTATTTACAGCCCTAACTTTATCTATACATAATTTTGTCCAATCTAGACCCTTTTTAGGTCTGGTTTGATTTTATGTTGAGCCTGGTGGTACTATATTTCATGAAGTTGTATTTGGTGTCAGAAATTTACACCCTCTACACCGATATTTGCAACGACTATTTTCATTGTCGCAAAATTGGTTGGAGATACTTCAATGTGAGACTCAAATATCATGTGTGCTGTGTTTTCTCCTTTCCTGATGGCTCAGGCATATTCCAAGATGGCAATGGGAATCATCAATTGAGACGGTTTTGCACAATGGCCACACTCTCCCCTCATCAATTATTGGTGAAAAATTAACCTCTTAAGGGACTATACAGAGTTTAAAAAATGTTAAAATTATGTATTTTCCTCCCCCTACATGTCCTAATGTGTAGAATGAGCTCAGACCTTTTCACCACAACTGCCTCTAAAATCCTGCTCTGTCACTCAAAAAGTTGCTAATTCGGGTCTGAAGTGCCAGAAGCTGCAGTTACACGTATGACCTGAGGTGGCAGTAGTGAGTTTAAAATGGCCAACTTGCATCTAGTCCCTTTAACCAAGTGCATTTTCTCCAGTTCAGCTTTACCTAAATCTAAAAGCATACAGGACAGTGTAAAGCCTCATTTGAAAGCTAAGACCCACAAAACTGATATTTTTCCTTGTAGAGCTGCCGTGTTGTCTCAAGCTTTTTTGACATTTATTTTTGCTTTTTTGTTTCTCTTTTGTGGTGTTTTTTTATGCTTTTTCGTCACACATTTTTGTCACTTTTCTGTTCTTCTTTGGTTGCTCTTTCATTGCTCTTTTGTTACGTTTTCATCCTAATTTTTGTCTAATTTTTGTTGCTATTTTCGTTTTTTTTTAAAGAAACTTTTAGATATGGGTAAAGCTGAAGAAAACGCGCTGGGTTCAGGCGGGGGTTAAGAGAATTAATGCATCACTGGCTCTTTTGACATTACAGAAGCTCATTGAAACAATGCCACAGCGAATGCACCCTGTAATCAAAGCTAAAGGCGCGCTAACAAAATATTAGAGCGTGTGACTTTTCTTTTTCTTTGGTCAGGCAGTGTCTCAATGTGTGGCTTCAATAAAAGTTAAGTTGAAATAAAGAGAATGCAGTCTTTCTAATAGTGGTTAAGGGTCCCATACTGGCTGTCTTCATTTTTAAACTTAACACTGAATCCCTTTGAAGCTATTAGACTCGGGCACAGCAGAAAAGGAGATCATTAATTGTGCAAAGTGATAATGGCAGCTCATATTAGCAGGTCTCTGAAGTTGATCTTAATGCCACCATCTTCTGAAGAGGCGAGACAAGCTAAGCAACATTAAAAGGATTATCTTGTCTTATCTTAACAACTCTGCGCGCTCTGCGTCTGTGTGCATTTGATGTGGGACAGGAGGACACTCAGCTGCCCATTAGCCGACACCGCTGTGGTCCGCGGAGCAGAGGTCACTGAGGGGAGCGGGGCAGCTGTTCTGGTGTGTCACCACAGCTCACATGGGATGGATCTCACCAGTTTAAAGTTTTCTCCTGTGGTTTCTATTATTTAAACCAGGGGGACTGACTGTGAGATGGACTAGCAGGGACCCCCCCCCCCCCCCAAAGTTCATTCAGTGTGTAGAATATAGTGCTTGGTAGTTTTGTTTAGGAGGAAATATGTGATCCTGTTGTGTAAAGCATGTAAAGTTATAATAAGAAGGTTTAAGGGTGAAATGATGATCTACCACAGCCATTTAAACGTAAATGGCTAAAAAAAAAAGTATTATTTAGTTGATAATAAATGGAAATGTTGATAATATAAAGGCTTAAAGTGCAATGACCAATACTTTTTTCTTAAACGCTTTCTAACTATTGCTTAGTTTGATGCGACAACACTACACATAGTTGTGTGGTATGGTATACAGTATTGTCCCTCAATGGACACATTTTATAAGGGAAGTTAAAAAGTTTACATCTATGTTTTAGATTGGGAATATTAGTAACACTGACAGGGGAAATGGTGATGCAATGATATGCAAATTATACCTTCTTTATAGGTCACTTCTTATGCCAGACGATTAAGAATAAGCATCGTCAAACCAGCTAAAACTGGGCAATATGTTCAGTTGAATCTTAAATCTAACAATACGTTTTTGTGAAATAATGTGTTTTATGCAGTTTAATTTCTCAGTAAAGAAGTTGGATCTAATTGTGAGTTTTATTTTATTTTAAGAAGAATATCTTTATTTAGAAGATCTTTATTTATATAGCGCCTTTCACAGACATAGTCACAAAGCGTTTTACATGAGACAATTGTACATTCACTCCATACTCGGTGGTGGAAAACTACGTTTGCAGCTTCAGTTTCCCCTGGGGGAGACTGACAGAAGCGCCGTCGCGTCTGCACACGTCTACGCCAACGGTCCCTCTGACCACCACCATTCACTCACACACATCATTCACCCTGGCCTATTGTACATGTTTTTAGTGGTAGGGGAAACCGGATTACCTGAAGGAAACCTACGCAGACACGGGGAGAACATGCAAAGTCCACACAGAAAGGCCAGGTGGTAATCGAACCCTGGACTTTCTAGCTGTGAAGCGAAAGCGCTAACCACTGTGCGTTAAGCTAATAATCATGTACAGTTCGTGTAAAAATAGAATTACGCCGAAATCCAATAGGAAGTCTATGGGGAACTGACCAAATACATTTTCGCCCCACTTTACATAAATGAGTAAAAACAATCAGTTGAAAATGACCAAACATTGCCATTGGCAAAAGAAAATGACCTGAAATAAGGATGAAATGTATTCAGTGTATAAAGTGTAGTCAGAGGCATCTCAGAAAAGGTGAAATAATCTGGATCAAATGCTCACCTAATCTAGACAAAACAGATCAAATTTGTATTATTATTCTCAAATTGAGGCATTTAAGCTAATCTAGTTAATTACTTTTTGCAGTGCAGTGGTCTGTTTGGCAACTAGACGAGTAGGCCACACCCTGGTCACAACTGCTCATACACAAATATATATTTATAGGCAGACATGGTGAACAAATGCTGGACAGTAGCAAGTCCGGTCTTCTATTGTACTCAAGCATCATCGCAGCTGTTCTTTGGGAGGAGCAGAGCTGCATTCACGGCACGCGCTCAGTAAACAGCACAATGTCTTCTATTGTGTATCTGTTCTGTTCACAAATGAAGGCTAAATCCAAAAGCTTCAAATGTAAATGTACAGAAGGCAATTACTTCTTTCAAGGAGAGGGCTTCCAGTAATCAATGTAACAGAAACCTCCTTTGTAAGCAGGGTTTAAAATGTTCCAGCCGAGCCAAGAGACACAAATCACCTTCAGCAAAAAATTCAACGAAATGTTTGTACAATATAAATCTGAGTATTTCGTTGACTGGAAACGGCTGTACCTGAAAAGTTACAATCATAAGCCTTACTGTTTGCTCTTCCCGGATGGAGAGGTGATTTACTCCCAAAAAGCTGTTGTACTTTGCTGCCTCCAAATAAACAAAGTTAGAGATCCATCGTCATCCTTGGTGGCAAATCTTTGGCGACTTTTGGGAAGGGTTTTTGGAGCTGACATAAATATCTGTGAGGTCGACCAGACACTTGCACTGATTGAAGCGACGACAAATTACAAGGCCAGGAAGGTGGTAGTAAATAAAAGTAAACCGGGGGGGCAGGGGGGGCGGGCCTGGGAGGGGCAGGTCAGCTGGATGACTACACTGCTATTATGAGCACTTTATTTTCAATTAAGCCCTCGTGCGTCTGCTTGAGGCTTCACTTTGTGCTATTTTTGATGATGCAGGGACTTCTCGAGCTGGAAATTGATTGGTTAAGCAAACGTCGGCAACTTTGCTCATTTAGACAAACCTGCACATTGACATTGATAACGCAATTAGTAAAAAAAAAAAATGTTTGTGAAAAGGGTAAATTAACCAAATTTGATCTTTGTGAATCATACACTGTTTTATGTCCGGTTGTTCCGATGCCGCCTCAGGTCAATCCATTCCTGTAATTTCCCGCTGAACATAATTCAAAGTGATTGCAAAGGCAGTGCCAGAGAGTAAGATTGATGCAATGTGGCAAGTGTGCTTCAGACACTTTTATGCATTTCTGAAAATAGGCTCGACCATTAGGATTTGTAAAAAAGGAAATTTAAGTTCAAAAGGTCAACGACGTGAGGTGACGTTATTTTTAAACGTGACATGAAGAAAGAGCGTAAAACAAGAGCAAGGTCAACGTTTTAATGAACAACGGAATGAAGGACAAATCTTCTTCACAATTAGTTATAATATTGCTTTGTGTCAAGGATAGACAAGCACCTCCTCGTTCTTTGTTCCCTTCAGGCAAACTTAAAGGGCTTAAATTACATCAGAGTGTGTGCAGAGCATGATTCAGTCTCATAGCCTTTATAAGTGAGAAGACAAGTTTAATTCGATAAGTTCTTTATTTATGTCATGTGCACAATCAAAACTCAGTAATACAAGAAAAAAAAACATTTAGCCTATAGATATAAAAGAAAATACAATTAAATTGAAATAATACCTTCTCAAAAGGGAGTAGTAAGAAGTTAAAATATTTTAACCTACCCCCATTTCCATACTTAATCATAACTTAGAATTCTTCATTATTTAACCTCTTAACTCCCACCTGAACCGAGCACATTTTCTCCAGTTTGGCTTTACCCAAATCTAAAAGCTTCTTGAAAAAAGTATCTTAATAGTGACGAAAATGAGGCATAAATGAGGATGAAAACACAACAAAAAAGCCTCAAAAGAGGAACAAAAAAGGATAGCCGTTTATTTTACACTATCTTGATACATTGTACCTAAACTACTGTAACTAAATTTAGTACAATGTAATGTGCTCTGTAACAATGTGTAATAACTTGTACCTATGCAGTACATACACAGTGGAATAATGTATATTAGTACTTTGGAGGTACATAAGACATAAGACCCTTAGGGTTAGAGTTTGGGTCTTATGTCTTATTACATTATGTACCTCCAAAGTATTAATACACATTATTCTATTGTGTATGTACTGCATAGACACAAGTTATTACACATTGTTACAGAGCACATTACATTGTACTTAATGTGGCAGGTACAATGCATCAAGGGTAGTGTAAAATAAAGTGTTACCCAAAAAAGTGACAAAAGCCACAAAAAGTGACAAAAATGCAGCAAAATGGCAACAAAAAAGTCACAAAAACTTGACGAAAATGCAACAAACACAGCAACGATGTGTGGAAAAAGATCCATTAAGATCCAGTTTTGTGATCTTAGCTTTCAAATGAGGCGTTACACTATAGGCTGTTCTCCAGTCGAGAAGCTTGGCCTGTGTCTGTTTGTCTATTACATCCCAATCATTCATCCATTAACAAGAGTAAATATCATCAACCCTTCCCAACGATACAACAAAAGTGCGTGAACAGCAGTCTTTTAGTCCTGGTCCTCCATTTTCAATAAAAGTGCATGTTGTTGCACTCTGAACCACTGTAGTTCCCAACAGAAGCTGAGACCACTTTGTGAATAATCAATCCCGTCAGGTTTCTGCATGTTGGGTGGGTACGGGGTTCTGAGATGGGAGACCATGTGGGCTCTTGTGTGTTGCTGGTGATCATGTGGCCGATGGCGCAGATATGGCAGCCTCACTTCTGTCGGTCTACCCCAGGGCAGCTGTTCACTTTTTCTATAAAAATACTAGTGGCTTGAATTTGCTTTGGAGTTTTAAAGCTTGATGAGCTTCTCAAAGCACTACACTGTAATCATCACTCACTCACTCGCCCCACACGGACGCTACACAAGTACCATTATATTCACACATAGGCAAAATGGGTGAAGTGTATCGCTCAAGAACAGCATATCAAGCATTGGTTTAAATTACTTGAATTGATAATCTTGATCTTGTTTTGAGTCTTTTCGCTCATTTAGAGGTTTTCTGCGTACGCGGACCAGGTCGTCGAGGCACCTGCCTTCGACTGCCACCCAGTCCTCTCTGCACCCGACCCCCACGGATCTCTCTGCGGGTGGTGGGCCCACAGAGGGGCGGGCCCACGTCGTCCCTTCGTTCTACATTCCGACCTTCACCTATGGTCATGAGATCTGGGTAATGACCGAAAGGACAAGGTCGCAGATACAGGCGGCCGGAATGAGTTTCCTTCGCAGGGTGGCTGGGAGCACCCTTCGAGATCGGGTGAGGAGCTCAGTTACCCGGGAGGAGCTCGGAGGAGAGTCGCTGGTCCTTCACATCGAAAGGAGCCAGTTGAGGTGGCTCGGGCATCTGTTCCGGATGCCTCCTGGTCGCCTCCCTTGGGAGGTGTTTTCCAGGCATGTCCTATTGGGAGAAGGCCTCGTGGAAGACCCAGGACACGCTGGCCTGGTGTCGCCTCGGAGTCCCACCAGAACAGCTGGAGGAGACTGCTGAGACTGCTGCCTCTGCGACCCGGCCACGGATAAAGCAGAAGTAAATGGATGGATGGATGGATGGATGGATGGATGGATGGATGGATGGATGGATGGATGGATGGATGGATGGATGTAAGATGGAAGACGTTTTCTAAATGAAAATAAGAGACAATATGAGACAAGAGAATTTTCTTCTTCTACATCTCAGAGTGAAATGATTTCCTGAAAATGGCCAACTACATCTTAACGACTCCAAACAACTCAAATTCAACCTCTTAACCCCCACCTTGACCAAGTACATTTTCTCCAGTTCAGCTTTACCCAAATCTAAAAGCCTACAGCTTGTAGACCAGAGTAACGCCTCATTTGAAAGCTAAGACCTACTTTTTTTTTCATTCTTTTTCATTTTTTTGCTTGTTGTTTTTTGTTTTTTGTCACTTTCCTGTTTGTGTTCTCAAAAGGGAGAACGCAACTCCCAAGGATGAATTTGTTTTTGCGATTCCAGCCTCGTTTTTGTCTCATTTTTGTTGCTATTTTCACACTTTTTCTAGAAACTCTTAGATTTGGGTAAAGCCAAACTGGAGAAAATGTGCCCCGTAAATAATTATGCTCAAATGAAGACATTTAAACTAATCTAGTTATTTGCTTTTTGCAGCGAGTATGCGCCAGAATTCAAACCATAAACCTCTTGATCTTTCGCGCCATGGATCCATCTGCATCAGCAAGTGGCAGGTCTGGTTCAGGCTTTATTTAAGATCGGGCTTTAGTCACTTACAGCCATCTCAAACACCAAGGTTTCTGATGATACAGCTTGGAGACACTTTTTTGTGGGCAGCCAAGAGTCTTTCAGCTCCAGTCTGAGGGATTCTTCCTCACTGAAGTCTTCCAGTTCTGCGAGACTCTGCTCTGTCTGGCACACACTTTTGTAGTCTATCCAAAAATGTTCAATGCTGACTGACCTAATGATCCTGAACTCATTTATAGGTCAGTCTCATTTTGCGGTTGCCCATCATGGATTTCGAGGTGTTAAGCATCATTATCCATTCATAGACGCTATTCTCTATTTAACCCTCCTCTTAGTGGCGGGTGTTTTAATTCCCCCGCCATAAATGATGATAACGCACGTGTAGCGAGTTTAACAATGGACTTGCCCACGATCTTGTCTCACTCACTCTTCCTTACTTGACACCCTCTTAGTTAAGTCCACTTCCTCTCACAGTTTAAAAGCTTTTTCAGGGATTGGATTAAAGTGTAAAGTGGACGCCTTGGTGAATCCATTAGAGGTGAAACACTGCACTGGCTCATGGATTTCAGTCTTTCTAATGCTCCCAATACACATGTTTTCAGATTTCTTCAGTCTTTTGTCTCTTCTCTGTGGATGGAGGGGGCTGGGTAATGCTGGGAATTATGTGATCTCATAATCTCATTGTCCCTTTTGTATCTGAAACACTAACATTTGAGCCACGAGGAGTAATAATTTGATCTAAAACCTGGCCCCATTTGCAGGGTGCGTGTCTGCTGTTGTTTATTATGTGGGTTATATGTCATTTTAAGTGAAAGCATCAGTGTGCAGAAAAGGTGTATCCCAGGTGTAGGCTATATCAGGGTTTATACCCACAGAAGCAAGTCGATTTCAATGCCTTTTACAGAGCATATGACAGGTTTTAATGAGTTTTGAAAATATGACTTGTTTAGAAGGATAATATCAGTTGCATAATTATCATTTTTATTTCAGTGAAGCAGCAATTTTAACAAAGAAATGTTAGGCAGAAAAGTTTTTTTTATTAGAATTTTTAAGCTGCTGACAGGAAGTGACATAGATAAAGGTAAAGTCTAGAGCAGTTTGACACATTTCCCATTGACTTAAAGGGATATTTCAGGATTTTTGACACAGGGCCTCATTTCCTAGTTATCCAGAGTGTTCTTGATTTCTGGAGATGTATGCGGTCCTTATATTTGAAGTTTGGTGGTGCTAGGCTAGTGCTAGGCTAGCGCATGTCTATGGTAACTAGTAGCCTGCATTAAAAACAGTCTGACCCAAACACAGTGCACCTGAAGCAAATCACTCATAACACCAGACTACCGATATAAATGTATGTGTTGACTGAGTAATTTTTAAAATTATAACCATTTTGCATTTAAAATAACTTATATTTGAGAGCATCAGCTTCCTGGTTGTAAGCTACGCAGCGCCGGAGTGATCTGCTAAGTTACCAGATCTACAGTAGTTTGTTTACCTGCGGCCGCCGTTACTACACATGGAATTCACAAAGGAGCTTTCTACAAACCAGATATGGCAACGTTTGGAACTACCCCATGATTTTGAAAATGTTTTTAATGCAGGCTACTAGTTACCATAGACATGCACTAGCCTAGCACTAGCCTAGCACCACTAAACTCTTCAAATATAAGGACTACATGAATTAAAAAATGTATATCTCTAGAAATCAACAACACTCTTGATAACAAGGTAATGAGGCCCGATGTCAAATATCCTGAAATATCCCTTTAACATGGTCGGCACGGCAACAGTTTAAAATTGTTATCACTTCCTGTTGGTGTCTAATAAGGAAGTAAAACTATAAACAAAAATCAAAACTAAATCACAAAAATGGCCAGACTAAAGAAAGCTGGGTGCAATCTTTAGCAAAATCTTAAATATAATTGTTTATGTTTAAGCAAAAAATTGTGTCTAATGTGTCATTTGCACTTTAATATATTTTAATGCCAAATATCACAGTACGGGAAGTCTGGGCATC
Source organism: Gobius niger (assembly GCF_951799975.1). Classification (NCBI taxonomy): domain Eukaryota; kingdom Metazoa; phylum Chordata; class Actinopteri; order Gobiiformes; family Gobiidae; genus Gobius; species Gobius niger. The sequence goes on from NC_136862.1 coordinate 14,177,746, forward strand.
TCAGCTGAGACTGCTGAGACTGCTGCCCCCGCGACCCGGCCCCGGATAAAGCGGAAGAAAATGGATGGATGGATGGATGGAATATCACAGTAAACACAATTTCAGCCCAAAACTGCAGCCATAAATGTTTTAGACCATTATCAGTATTTTTGGTATTTTCACTGAACTCAGACAGTAAAACAATGTTGAGCAATATCATAATTTTCCAAAGAATTTAGATTTAATGGTTTGGAACTACATCTAATCCCTTGATTGTGGCACAATTCATTTGATGCCCTGCAGGGACCAGGCTAAATCATCCAACAAATGCATGGATATTATACTTGCCAAAAGTTGTGCAAATATACAGTATATCAACTATGCCAGTGGACTTTATTAGTTGGAAAATATGAAAGATGAAAATAAATCGTGATTTAGTTTGAAATATAATGGGATTGCCTCATCTGTAGCTTCCCCTTGCTTTGTTGTTCATAGCATAATTTTGCCAAACCACTGTGTACAAAGCCGTCCCTCATTCTAATTAACCCAGCACAGATGACTAGCTTTACTACGATAAACACTCCTGGACGACAGAGCACACACAGTCATGTTACATCTTTGCTACCTTTATTGATAACAAGTTGATCTTAATCTCGTGAATGACTGAAAAAAGGATGTACATATCAATGGATATTACACTAAGATTTTTCAAACCACCCAACATCATGACATTTATTTCTTGTTAAAAACAGTGTTAATACAGAAAAAAAAACTCAAATGAGTGCTTATAATTTCTCAATTGAAATGTTTACAACACACCGATCACATGTTGTTCGTTTAAATCACATGTCATTACAAAAGCCAAAATAACTTGCTTTTTTTAACGAAGCAACGTAAGCTTTTAGAAGTGTAACAGATCATTTCTTCAAGACACTATGAAGATGCACTGCTACTGCGGAATGAAATAATAGGACTATTGTTCCCACTGCACGCGGTTAAAAGTTTACACCCGAAAAATACAGATGTTTGGAATGCAGCATAAATTAAGTCTAGGAGAAATATGTGTCATTGCATTGAACGAGCAGCCACTAGAAAAGCCTTTGCTGGTGAAATGTCCTTAAAGGATACGCTTTGCATTATGAATCCTTATATTCCTTATATGTCCATTCCTCTGTAACCAGAGTACACATACATTTTAAACACAGTTCAAAACAGTTTTATAATGCTTTCTCTGGACTTCCCGACTCCAACCCATTTCACTGAAAGAAAAAAAAGAAACACATTACATCGTAGGTCGGCAACGCGGTAATATCATCAGTTTTGCTAAAGGATAGAGTGCCTCTGTACAAACCTGGCACTTGCAGAAAGTCTTCGATGAAGTGAATGTAATCTTGAGCCTGTGTCGGCAGATCCTCGAAGCTACGAGCCGCCTCTGTACTGCGGCACCAGCCGGGCAGCGTCTTGTACTCGACCTCCACTTGGTTCAACACATCCATATTGGCTGCAAAAGAATAGGGCACATTTCATTTAGTTTGTGTAGGAGGAAATGGTTCAAAGACATTAAGTGTGTCGTTAGTATTTCATTAAGTCATTGGCACCGAAATTGCAGATCTTTACAAATCAATACAACACAATTTACAGAAAAGGACCGACCCGGAAAACTTGGAAGAGGCTTTCCATCGACGTTATAGGCCACGCCCACTTTGATCTCAGGTAGTGTGTCCAAAATGTCCAACTTCGTCAGAGCAATTCTTCAATAAAACAAACAGTGACGTGACGTGTGAGCTCTTAGACTCTCTTTTCAAGTTTATGTAGAAAGATGTAGAGGTTACTTACGCAGAAAAGCCGTTGACCCAGTGGGCATATCTGACCAAAATGAGGTCCAACCAGCCGCAACGCCGCCTCCTCCCCGTGGTCACTCCGAACTCCCTGCCCCTGGACTGTAGGAGATCACCCATATCCTACAACACAAGTAGCACAAATCCACACACCCGTGAACAGCTGGACCAGTGAAAGAAACTAATTCATCTACATGTGAATGCAGTGTATGCCGTTATAGTAATTAAATGCAACTATTTAATGAAGAATGAATGAAGAAGAATTGCCTAATTTAGAGCCACACTGCTGAACATTCCAGGTTATATGTCGTCCAAAAAGAAGCCAAACTGGTGTGAAATTCAAAATGGTCTATTGATAAATAAATGCTCTGAAAGGAATAGGCCAACGTTTTTACATACTGAGATATGTTCTTACCTTAGACGAGTTCATTTGTACCTGTCTGGTCTTCATGCGTGCCTGAAGTCACGTAAACACAGCACAGACGGCGTTAGCATTTAGCCTCTCCTCCTCTTCTCTATAGCTCCAAACGAGGTCGAGAAAGAAGCTACCAAGCTCTTCCACGTTTTCCCTATTTAAATATGGTTATGTAAGTTACACTACAAAGTATAATTACACAAAATTAAACAATGTGGATTTTCTAAGCGGATCAAAAGGGGAACTATATTGTAATGTGTAATAATACCAGGAGTAGTTCGATATCCGCGCAGTAATATCTTCACTTTACTGTGCGGACGCCGAAGTACTCCTGGTATTATTACGCCTTACAATATAGTTCCCCTTTTTATCGGCTTAGAAAATCCACATTTTGTGTAATTATACTTTGTAGTGGAACACTTCACGCAACCATATTTAAATAGAGAAAACTTGGAAGAGCTTGGTAGCTTCTTTCTTGACCTGTTTTGGAGCTATAGTGGAGAGAGGGAGAGGCTAAATGCTAACGGCGTCTGTGCTGTGTTTACGTGACTAAAGGCACGAATGAAGACCCGACAGATACAAAAGAACTTGTCTATTAAGGCTCTCACCGTTTACTACAATAAAGCATTTGGAAGGGGAGCTATTGGTATTTGAACTTCATGTTTGGCAACCTGTAGTTAACGCAAAGTAACATAAAAGTGATGGTATCCCACTCCCAACGAAGTTCAAATATCCATAGCGACCTGCAGCTTCATGTTTATGGCCTGGTTTGACTGAGGCACTGTATGCAAATTGTATTGGCAGTGCTTTTGTTATTTGGTTTTGTGGTACAATGCGTTCGTGTTACAATGGCAAAACCCAGATGTAGAGGAGTCAGTCAGAGAAAATCATTCTGTGACCTTTATTCTCCTTGAGAGACGTCTGTAACAGCAGCTGAAACCATTGTGACGATAGCACACTGTAGACAGAACCAGGGTTATGTCTGTATTGTGCTCCTCATGTGTTAATCAGTGATCGTATAATAAACTTCTGTTATTACGTATTAGGTTCTTACCAGCAAAACTTAAATTGTGATTGACGTTCCAAAAATATCACAACAATTTTATTCTATTAACTGTGTGTAATGGTCTGCAGTGTGGTTAGATTATTGTGACCGACTTTACTCACATTACTGAGCTCAGTTGGGAAAGCCCCCACTCCCACTCGGGTGGTGTAAGCTTTGACCACTCCGTACACTCGACCAACGTGTGACGGAGGAACGCCCAAACCAGTGCAGACCCCTCCGACGGTGCAGTTAGAGGACGTCACAAAGGGGTACGTGCCTTAACACAGAAAACAAGTGAAAATACAGGGATGAACACGGCTCCGACACCACTACCGTCTTTTGTTGCCTACCAAAGTCGATATCCAGCAGAGCCGCGTTTGCCCCTTCCACAAGGATCTTCTTGCTGGGTCCAGTTAGAGCTTTGTGCATGAAGTACACACCGTCAGTCACAAGGGGGCGCAGTCTCTCAGCATATTTCTGTCAGAGAGTGCAGAAAACATGACGGATCAAATGTGTGTTTTGTACAATAGAATAGAAAAGTGATGAGAAACATTACAACGTGTTAAATAATGTTGAATTATGGGTTTCTGTTTTGAATACTTGTACAGATGATCGGCTGTTACCTTTAGCTGCCCTAGTTCACCCTCGATGTCAACATTGAGGTTGGGATACATTGTCAGGAAATGTTCTGCCAGCATCCGAAACCTGCAAATAAAATAGGTGAACAAATGTCGTGCCAAGAGCAATGACTGCAGCAGCAAGTGAAGATTCATGTGCTCAGTCAGCTGTGGCCACCTGCTGGAAAACATACATACTGAAGTGATAGCAACAGTAAATGTATCCCGTTATCTCATCCGCTGGTAATGTAGTCTGGAAAATCAGACGGTTTCATGTCCAAACAAAGGCAAAGAACAATATTACGCAGTGCATTGTTTTCACATAAATGGCCAGCGTTGTGTGGACTCACTTCTCCTCGAAAATCTTGAAGTCCGAGACCAGGTCACAAACTCTGAGACCATTTCGAGCCGCTTTGGAGGAGTAGGCGGGACCAATGCCTTTCTTTGTGGTTCCAAGGCTGAAACGCAATCAGAAGGTCAGGAGGAGCCAACACTTAACCCACCATAAGCTCTACACTTATGTAGAAGTGTAAATTTCACTGACTTTTTCCCTTCTTGTTGCTGCCGCTGCTGCTCCTGGACTCCATCGGCAGCTTGGTGGAAATTAAACACTGAAAAAAAAACATGCGACAATAAGCTACTGTTTACAAATGATTGAGCGGTCAAATCAAAAGGCGCATAACACTTACCTATGTGTGCACGGTCAGATATCTTCAACCTCTCCTCCCATCCCTGTAATCCTGTAAAAATATGGAATGAGCACAGATTTATTTAATACACGCTTTATGCACTACGACCATTTCAAGACCGCTTCAGTATCAGTACCTTTGCCTTTTTGCAGGTTCTTCTCTGCTTCTTCAAACAGACCTGGGAGGTGTATGACTACTCCATTGCCTGTCAGAAAAAAAATAGTTCATGTTTTTAAAGGTTTTGTCTACCTTTAATTCCGTCATCTGAACTTGTTTATGCCAAAAACAAACACAATAGTCATTTAGGTGATAGATAACATTGCCCTTTTTTGGCATCTGTGAAAGAAAGTAACATGGCTTATTCTTTTATTTCAACATTTTCCTCTGGTGTAGCTATAGTTGCAGCAGATATTATAACGTCAACTGAAGAAAAGTGCCATACCAATGAAGGAGACAGCCTTTTTATTGAGCACTCCGCTGGGCAGCAGGTGGAAGTCATACTCCACTGAGTCCACAACAACTGTATGACCTGCGTTGTTGCCTCCCTGCAAACAGATTCAACATTTGATCCCACAGAACAAGGAACACAACAGTGCTTTGGCAATGCTCTTATGCAACCTTTGGCTCAGGGCCAGTCACATGCAGGCAGCCCTACATTTATGTGTTCGAACAAGAAACAATTAGAAACACTGGGCCGGAGTGTTGGTGTATTTTTAAAAGTGGTAAATGGTAAAATGTTGTTCCCCATTTGAATACTATACTACATTTTGTTACAAAAAGTGTTAAAGACAGAGGTGGGTAGAGCTCAGTTCCATTTACTATTGATGTACAAGTACTTGAGTAGCATTTCAGTGAAACTGTACTGTTATATACAGTGGGGGAAAAAAGTATTTGGTCAGTTTCACATAGACATTCTATTGGATTTTGGCCAAATACTTTTTTTTCCCCACTGTAATTCGGTATGTTTTTTTTTTTTTTTTGTACGGCTACTTGAGTAATATTCTAATGAAGTATCTGTACTATTGTTGGAGTAAAAAGTGTGCCACTGAGTTTTAAGTTATACAAATTTAATCACGACCTAAAATACATGTAGTTAGTGTTTCGTGCCCCTTTTTCCTTCAGAAATATATAATTTTCATACATTGATAGTATGTTCAATGGTAATATTAGGATTTTCACATTATCACAAGTTTCTCATCATACTCTTTTATAATATGAGTCATCATAAATGGCACTCTGTAAGGTGACAGGATTGTAAACAAGGCGTAGATGAAAAAAAAAATACACAAGTTAGCATGTGGCATAACAAGCTAGGCTCGCACTTCCGGGAGGCGTCGCAGATGGTTGTTGACGTCGGAGCGGTGCGTGCGCGTGGAAGGACAGATATGTTAATAAACTCTCCCTAACTAGGCAGATTCACCGTGGATTCATAGGTCGCAGATGTAGACCGGCTGTCTTTTGTATAAATGAGCATTCGGGTACCTGGCACCTGCACACAATATCCGCGTCCATGGCGAGCAAGTCCACAACTTTCCCCTTGCCCTCGTCTCCCCACTGGGCCCCGAGCACGACCGTCACTTTGTTGTGCGGATCCTTTGGTGTGCGAAGAGCCGCCTGCGATACGCTCTCCCGGGGCCGCTTCACCACCGGCTCTCCGTTAATGCACACCGCCTCACGTCCATTTAGGTGGCTCGCCATTGTGTTGTCAGAGGAGGATGCCATGCTGCTGCCCTTCTCTGCAAACCGGAATGTCGTTTTACCGCGTTTCTGTGCGTCACGGGAAGTGTCTCTCCAGCGTGTAGTCGCATTACTGGCGTCTCACCACTAGAGGGTAGTGTTTCCTCTAACATAACAACCAGAAGGAAAATTTAAAATTGAATTTGTTTCTTTAAATTTTCCCTCAATTTGACGTTCTAGCTTGTATTTCTATGTTATTTGTCCATTCATTTAAGGTTCCATTTCTATTTAGAAATTGAACCTGCATATCATCTAGACAAATAAAATGCAAATAGGTTGATACACCTAAAGTAGTAGTAGTAGTAGTAGTAGTAGTAGTAGTAGTAGTAGTTGTTGTAGTAGTAGTAGTAGTAGTAGTAGTAGTAGTAGTTGGAAAATGATTAAGGCACAAGTTTTATACAGGAAAAAAAAGTGTTTCTTTGGTATCTTTAGGTGGCAGCAGAGATTATCAGTCTGTTAAATAGCTCTGCCTCAGTTGTTGACACAAGTGTGTGGTCTGTATGCACTTATTTCTATTATGTAGTCCTGACCAGAATAGAATAGAATTCTTTATTTGTCATTACACACAAGTACAGTGAAACTTGTGTGGCCCTCAAAGTCTCAATAATAAATAGAAGTAATACAAACACACAGTAATAGCAACACATAGAAGTAGTATTCTTCACACTTTTAAAGTTTTAAAATATGTTTAATGGTTGTGGATAATATTTCAAAACGATCTATACACAGCCTTAAGCCCAAATGCTGCCATTTTTTGTACCTGACCTGCAGAGTGTGGTTTCTCTCATCTGCCTGCCCAAATTTAATTTGACCTCTAAAGCCACACATTCATAGATAAATTCTGTCATGACACACACTGTGATTACATTTAAGCAACTCACACTACTTACTTATCTGAGTGTGTGTAAGTTAGTTTCATTTTATTGTGACTATCATATCTAGTCCTAGTAGTTCACCATATTACTATTAACCAACCTAATATGTAAAACGTGTTTATCAAGGAAACAAACTGAGACAACGAAAGAGCAACAAAATAGTTTATTTTGAATTATTTTTTATTGAATTTTTATTTTTATTTTGGTTATTCTCGTCAAATCTTCACTTCTTCAGAGAGTTCAGTGGAACACGCACAGCAGTGGCCTACAGAACTGACAGGCAAGTCATACAGATCCCTGGCTGTCAATTCATAGGTCATCACCTTGCAGCCCAGCTCTCCCTTGTACCACATATACACAACATACACAAATATTACACATATACTCATACACTTGTTGTCTGTGATGTCTCTCTGCAGGTAACAGCACCTCCACTGGAACCTGCACATCTTCCACATGGAGTTGCTGTTACATCCAGCCAGCACCAAGAAGACTTAAGACTTAAACCACTCTTCACAAACCTCTCCAAGTCCGCGTCGAGCTGAAGAGGACAGAGCAGGAGCAGGTCCCAGGTAACTTCAGTACTTACAGCCACGTGAGACTGGAGAAGCTTTTAGTATCCCTCCTCGTTGCCTCCGACTTTGACCCTGGCTCTCTCCTCCGCCCCTGTTTATTGCCTGTTGTAGTCTGCATCATCGCTCACACTTCTGCACCAATGCGGCCAAAGGGCTTCAGCCTGTGTAGATAACGTTGTGTTTTATGACGGTTGTCAACACGAGGCTGCTTTTCAATATGTGACTATCAGGGTGTGTCTGACCTGTGTACCTGCAGGCTCACTGCTTCCTACTCACAATCGAGGCCTCATGGACACTTTTCTGAGCTCCAGCCTACCACGTCTTGTGCTGTTCCACCCCTGAATTGGAAAGAAAAGCAATTAATACATCATTATTGTGTTTGGCCTATACAGAATCAACAACAAAACCAATATATTATGCTATACTTTACATACTGTGTTGTCATTACTGCATTTTAGTACCATGAGTCTGCAGAGATGACTACATTAGAAGTTTATAAGGAGCAGTGAAGTGTCCTTATTAACCCTCACCCTCTCTACTTTGATATAACGTCGGTCAAATCCAAAGCAAACCACCCAGTGCACTTAGTTAACCCTGAAGTAACCCGACAGAGTGTACTCACCTCTGGGTGCAGCGTGAGGCCAGCACAGCGCTTCGGAGATCACACAGACTGCTGAAGCCTGTGAAGCTTAGAGAGAGAAGCGTGAAAACCCGCAGAGTGCGAGAGATACTTAAGAAAGTCACGGCACAGAGAGTCTATATGGTCAAGTGATCAGTTGGAAGTGTTGGTTTGAGCAGTGACAGCGCAGCAATGGCAGTGGGCAAGAGCAGCCAGTTTAAGAGATCATGAGTCGGTGCAAGGTTAATGATTAGACTCGCGGTCAATATTTAACAGATCCGACGCCCTGCCCCTCTGTCCAACATCCTGATTCCACAGAGTGACATATAGGGCAGGGCATCAGGCACATCTGTCTTTCGGTCCAGTTTACGTGTATATATATTTGATTATTTTCAAACATCAGCAACAAAAGTGACTCATGTCTGTGTACGTGGAGCGACGGGTTGTCCCTGAGGAGAAATGTGTGCACTTGTGGCTTAGTTTTCCCCCCCTGTCCTGAGAGAGATGACTGGGTTTGACACCTACACACAATTACTGGAATCAGCAAATTCGAAACTCAACATTAGGCAATCGCTCCCAGAGGAATGACGGCTCCATAAAAGAATGATTGATCAGGACAAAAGATGGGGCAATTATATAGACCATTTACTTGCCAAACGTTTGTAATAGTGTGGCTTACGTGCAGTTGATGCTGAGATTATAATGGGTATACTTTGATTTGTTTTTGCTCTTGAAAGTTTCACACAAATACAGCTTTTACTCTCACTTTGTCCAATTGAGTTCAATACTATTAAATTCTAGGCCTAATTATACTGCGTTTTTATCTACTTGTAACCATTAATAGAGCTTATCATACACAAACAGGCAAAAACATCATAAATAATTGAAATGTGGCTTGTAAAACTGTTAGAACATGTGGAAAAAGTCACTGTAGCCACTGAGGAAAAGCATTTATGTCATTAATAATCACAAGTATAGATTTTTAGTGCATAGCGTTGCAAATCTGTGCTGATGCTCACGTCTTTTGAGGCGTGTACTGCTGTAAAAACTGCACGTGACTTTTCAGGTGAAGCTAGTTTATGGTGTGGAAATTATCATCTTTCCGTGAAGTCCAGTCAAATGCTGTATTTATGGAAGAGTTTGTCCACTTTTATTTCAACAGCACATTTTTATCCTTTCCAAAGATCAACAGGAAGACTGTGGAAGAGCTGACATTAAGCTGTGAAATCTGTACTTTGATTTTTTTTAATATAATACTGTATGTTTTGCCGGCCTTAGATAGACAATAGCCCATTCCCAAGTTTAATTTTGGTTCCTTACAGACACTTTGGTTTCGTTTGACCTTTTTGCTTGATTTCTACTTGAGATACAGAACTGAATTTCTACTGTTCTGCTTCTCTGTACACAACATATTGAATAAAACAGTAATAAACATGGCAGAAATAAGGCAGAAATGCATATAAACTACATTCTCTTCTGGTTTGTTAGATTCTCTTCAGACTTAAAACTAAATTGAAGTCTTTCCACGAAATAGACCAACAAAAATTGCCACAAACTGTATGAAAACAAGCATTGATGTGTCCCTGTGTATTATTATATAAGACAGATTTGCCCGCCTTTAGCCACAATGAAAACATTTACATTTTCCAGGCACGGCTTCAAAGCTAAAGTTGTAGTTCTGGCTCTTTGCGCGTGAGCTATCTTATCTCAAGTTCAAGGGATTGCTGAGTGCAGAGTCCAGTGTCTTGAGGAGAGAGGGAGGGCTCGGCCTCAGATAAAGTCATCTGCCGTTCGTTTTCATTGCGCCGTGCCTCGGGTCATAATCATTTCTGCCGCAGATAACGGCATCAATTTGCTGAGCAAGAAATTATCTCATGCCGTGCAAGGTCACCTCAGAAAGCAGTGATTTCAATTCCAGAATGATTTACTCGTGTTTATTACGAGAGTCAACAGTGAGATCACGGAAGTTGATGTTTATGGTTTTATTTGTCTGCTTTTGTTTGCTTGTCCTATGAATACATGAAGAAATACTGTATGTGTAATAAGCTGGTGTTCAATTTCTACAATTAACCTTAAAATCTCAGACGGTGGCTTTGAGAATCCTGAACACGGGCGTCCCAAACCTTTTCATCAAGGGCCATACATTTAATAATAATCTAAACTGATGAGAAAAACAGAAATTTCACTTTTGGTTAACCTTGTCATCATTATGGGTAAAAATCACTTCCACAAAAATACATGGGAAAAAACCACTGCCTAATTTAAGCTGTTTTAGAAATGAATTTAGATGTTTATTATCCTCCATGAATCTTGAAAAAAGTCCAATCAAACAGTGAAAGCAATTTGTCAAGCTGCTGAAATATGTTTGACCCTGTAATACATTTTATTTGTTTGATTTAACTTGTTTGAGACTAGTGAATTCCATAAATGGAGTCAGATAGTAATAGTAACAAACATAATATACTCAGACCGTACCTAAGTTGTTATAGGCCGACTTTGTGTCATTTGTTGGCTATAATATGTTGCTTTTCCACTCTCCTCAACTCAAGGCTACTGTTCTCTACACCAGTGGCTCCCAACCTTCTTTGCCTCTCGTACCAATGAGTCATTCATTTATACTCCGAGTTGCCCCGACTCGAGGATCTTGCCATATTATTACAAAGTGACAAACTAAACGTAGATTGTTCTGTGTTTATTGTGTTCAAAGTGAAGCGAAAATACTCTCAAAATCAAACCTTTTAAAAACACAATTAAAGCTTTCCTTTGAAATTAATATTGAAATTCTACTCCAGCACTTCCAAATACTTCCAATTACCCCCTTCTAAGTGTTGAAGTACCCCTGGTTGGGAAACACTGCAGCACATACTACTCATATTCTTGTTATATAGATTGTATCAAATAAAGATTAAACTTTGTTAGTGGTTGTCAATCATTATGTAAAGGAACAGTGTTGGTTAATGCAGTCAATCATACAAGACAAGGTGCATTTGGTTTCTAAAGTGGGATCTCCTGAGGGGCCTCAAAGGCAGAAATTGATTTTGAAATTAAGTTTGTATTTGTGTAAATATACAACTTTGAATTTAGATTTGATCAACAGTATTTACATTGTGTTGAACGGAGTGAGTTCTTATAGCTGGGAGCCCCGGGGGATGTTTAATAGCAGATATTTTACATGTGCCACCACAGGTTCTGTCAACATGGAAATGGTTCTTGATGATATTATGACGGTGACATGCAATAAAAAAGTATGGGCCAGTTTAGCAGCAAATTAGTCTGTTTTTTGGGGGGGTTTTGGCTCATGGGCCATAGTTTGGGCACCACAGCTAGAATGCAATATCTAAGTGCCCCAGTTTACCCTGCAGATTTTATGGCATTTTCATAACAAATATCAAAACAGGAAACAAATCGTACAGCTGATCATGAATATCATAGGAATTCAGAACAATAACACTGTACCCGATCATCTCCAATATTGCTTGGCCATAGAATATTGTGATCTGAGTATGGGAGTGTCATAGTTTTTTATCAAAGAATCTCCAAACAGAAAACCCTATGCTTTACATTTTCTTTGTTTTTTGGTGACTGCAAGATTAAAAAAGATGCCACTTTTTGATACAAACTGGACGCATTAACACTAAACCAGGTCAAAACATCTAGATTGAGACAAAGTGGCACATTTCACCGTATGAAAATAATGCTGACGTGTAAAAAGTTTAGTTGGCACTGTGGTTTCATATCCAGCACTATTCACAGCCTGAAGTCATCCCAGTGCAAGCAGAGGCGTATAAAGACCTTCAGTCCTTACATCAGCCATAAATCGGATCTTTATCTTATATTAACTTGTGCAAATACACGCCACCACAATGAATACCAGCACTGCCCATATATCGCTGATAGTGAGAATAAAGAGAGCATCACTAACACGATCCAAGGGTTAAAGTACTGCAGGGGGAATAACCACACTGGCACAAATGGATTTAGGTAACTTAAAAGATTCTTGATCCAGGGGAGATGCAGCATTTAGCACCCTCTGTTGTTAAGTGTCATGCAATGCAACTTGGTCACAGGGTCAACATTTGTCTGGCAGGTTTAGAAAAAGAGAAGTTACCTTAAAAAGTAAATAATAATTGTAAAACATTCCTCTTTACAATTGATTTTTTTCTGCTCTTCCGTTTTTTAAAATTTCACAAAAGGTCACGAACTATTACTTGTTGCTCATCAGTTTGGCCCTTTTCGTTGTGAATGAAAAAGAAAAAGCAGTGCGTAACCTTTCTATATAATCACGTGCCCCCCCTAGTGGCCGTAAACAGAGCAACAGAAGACTAAAGAAAAAAAAAAGAAAAAAAAATGAATAGGTTGTGATCACGTGACAGAGCCCAGTTTGAAATTGAGGTGGAGCAACTGAAAATTCGAGCCACATGAAACAAAAACTGTCACATAGTTCATTGTCTCCGCTGTCAGCACATATGAACTAATGTCCAATTATTTTCTCTGAAAGGCGTCCAAAAGTGCTGACAGTGTTTGAAAACATGAGCGTGATGATAGAAAGGACTTTCAGACATTAAAAATATAAATGTCAGGTTTGTGAATCCAGTCACTACCAAATACTGATGAAAAACATGACATTTTCATTTGCGATTTTACAAAAACTGTAGAGTTTGGGAAATTCCACAGTTACCATGGAGATCCGCCATCTTTGTAGCTGTTAGCATACATTTCCATTGACTAACATTATTAACATATTGCTCTACGGGTCGGTGGGGAGTCCTTACCTCAAGTGTAGGAGTTCAAGTATCTCGGGATCTTGTTCACGAGTGAGGGACGGATGGAGCGTGAGATCGACAGACGGATCGGTGCGGCGTCAGCAGTGATGCAGTCGCTGTATCGGTCTGTCGTGGTGAAGAGGGAGCTGAGTCGGGGACAAAGCTCTTGATTTACCGATCGATCTACGTTCCCACCCTCACCTATGGTCATGAGATTTGGGTCATGACCGAAAGGACAAGATCGTGGATACAAGCGGCCGAAATGAGTTTCCTTCGCAGGGTGGCTGGGCGCACCCTTCGAGATCGGGTGAGGAGCTCAGTTACCCGAGAGGAGCTCGGAGTAGAGTCGCTGCTCCTTCGCGTCGAAAGGAGCCAGCTGAGGTGGCTAGGGCATCTGTTACGGATGCCTCCTGGTCACCTCCTGTGGGAGGTGTTCCAGGCATGTCCTAGTGGGACAAGGCCTCGTGGAAGGCCCAGGACACGGTGGTGGGACTATGTCTCCGAGCTGGCCTGGTGTCGCCTCGGGGTCCCCCCAGAACAGCTGGAGGAGGTGTGTGTGGATCGGGAAGTCTGGGCATCTCTGCTGAGACTGCTGCCTCCGCGACCCGGCCCCGGATAAAGCGGAAGAAAATGGATGGATGGATGGATAACATTAGCTAAAAGCAGTATAAAAAGGAGAAAATAGCCATCGAACAACTCCGTTAGCTGCTGAGTTACTGCTGGTAAATATCTAACTCACTGTGGTGTCCAAATGTTTTAATGTGAACAATCTCTCCAGTGTTTTAACTTGTAAAATCTCCATTAGTTTACAATTGCTGCTAATCCCATAATGACTAGCGATATGTCACATTCCCGAACCCTTTCGCTGCTGACATCATCAGTGACATCAGCTGGAGGCAGGAAGTGATCATGATAAATAAGATTAAACTAAAATTAGCGATTTTAAGTGTAAAACTACAACTACAAAATGTGGTCTTGTTGTGGCTTAAGGTGCAAGAACAAGAGGAATGACAGTTGAGACAACAAAAGATTTATCTGATATTTCCAACAACAGTCAACAGACATTTGTTCATCGTTACTATGACAACAGCTACAATGGAAATAGATAGGAATCTAGCTTCCCGCCTCCAGCTAAGCCCGGACTGTTTACAAACAATTAAAGGGTCTATTCTTTGGTGGGTGTTTGTGTAAGAGACAAGACGGACAAAAATGTTTCAAACTATTTAATGTCATGTTATTTTGCAGTTACCACAGAAACAAAAGGACTTTATTTGTGCCTTTCAGACATGGTCACAAATGGCTTGAAAAACATCTAAACTGATCTTTAGTGCAGAAACGGATAAAAACATTTGCCTGTTACGACTTTATTGAGCTCTAAAAAGCAGCTAAGGCCAAAGTGGAAGCATCGTCTGGTTGTGCCATAGAAGACAGTTAAAATGGTCTGACAGCAACAAGAAGTAACAATTAAACTATAACATTATGTACAAGGTTTTTATCATTTTGATATGAATGCGATGCTAGTCACAGTTAAAAACAGTTTACAAAATAAACAGCTACAATAAAATTACAGTTAAGATTTACGAATAATCTAAACACATATAAAAGTCAGACAAGACAGTGAGAGCTACATTGTGCTGGTTAAGATTCTTCCTTGATCGGAGTGCAGCCGGAGAAGAAACTGTTCTGGAAACTGGTCAAAATCTTTTTCTTTTTCTTGAGAAAACTGACAGTCGTTTGTTCGTCCAGTTCCTCCTCCTCGTCTTGCTCTATGATGGTTCGCTTGAGCAAGTCTTCAGGGTTGTGTCCCATACCTTCGATTTCTTTGAGCACCTAAAACACAAATGGTACAAATGAGACAAGTCCCAAAAACACAAAACAGACTCCAGGACACGTGTAAACTAAAGAGTGATGAAATAGTGACAAAAATGAGATGAAAAAGTGACGAAAACACGACAAAAGAGTGACAAAAACGTGCCGTAAAAGCAACAATATCACAATAAAAAAAAAGACAAACACGATTAAGAGTCATGAAAAAGTGAAAAAGGTGAAAAAGTGACCTAAACAAGACAAAAAAAGTTAATGTTATGATCAGTTTTGTAGGTCGTAGCTTTCAAATGAACGGTTACTCTTTCCTATAGGACAGGGGTAGGCAACGTCAGGCCCGGGGGCCAAATCCAGCCCTGGAGCACAGAACCTCTGGCCCTCAAGATGATTTTGAGAAACATTATTTCACAAATCAGAAAATACTTTTAACATTATTAGAGTAAAATGGGAGAAAAATGAGGTGCACTGGAAAAGGAATAATTGTTTTAAGGAAGAAATTACATAAATCTACTTGAATCCCTCCAAGCCCTTCATGGTCTAGCTCCGTTATATCTAACTGAGTTGGTGACCGTACATCGCCCCAGCAGAGCTCTCCGGTCTGCCAATCAAATGGTTCTGGACGTGCCCAGGTCCCGGTACAAACAGTGGGGCGATCGTTCTTTCAGGGTTGTAGCGCCAAAACTGTGGAACAGCCTGCCCCTCAGTCTGCGTGTTCTCACTGAGCTGTCCCTCTTTAAGTCTAGATTGAAGACACATCTCTTCAAACTAGCTTTTAAGACTTAGATCGCACTTATTTGATTGATTGATTTTTTAATATTGTTTTATCTGTCTGTGAAGCACTTTGGTCTTCCTTGTGTTGTTGTAAGGTGCTATACAAATAAACTTTGATTGATTGATTGAATGAACAGATTAAATCTAAGGTTTGAGTAGATTGGGTCTGGTCTTAGATGAGATAAAACCTCTAGTAGTAGTTATTATCTTAATTCAGATAATTTTCTGTCATTTCACGAGAAAAAACAAATATTTGTCTGATTTCAAGTGTTATTCTTGATCCATTGGCGCTAACATTTGTATCTTGGATTAGTTCAAACCGACTCAAGTTCAACATAACATAGAAGAACTTTAATTCAAGCAATTTTAAGTCATTTATCTCATGATGGTAATTTTTCCAGTGTTGTGCTTTACTTTGGGCTAATAATCAGCGGCTTCGGCCCTCGGTCTATCAACAATAAAGAAAATCAGCCCTCCTCCAAGAAAACTTGCCTGCTATAGGATGGAGAGATTTAGGTTTGGGTAAAGCTGAACTAGAGAAAATGCGCTGGGTTAAAGAGGTTAACCAAGCACAGCAAGGTGTCAAAATTGTTGTTACTTGTTAAACAATAAAAACAAGAGTACTACAACCAGTCCAGAGCATTACTTTGACCCTGAAAGTGGATTCTTGTTGCGTGGGTAGAGCTCCTGATAAAACGCTGATAGAGTTCTGGAGGAAACCCTGTACTCGCAGCAATAACACCACATGATTGGTCTAATACGCCTATGATATTAAGACAAAAGATTCAGTGGAAGCGACCAGTACGAAATGGATTTGAGAGATAGTGAATTGATTGAACTAGGTCTGGCTAATGTGGCAAAGAAATCCAGATTTTCTTGGAGCTTTGATTACAATTTATATTTGATCATGCACTCATCTTTTTAAATGGTTTTCTATACATTTTATATGTTTTATTTTTACATTTTCATCAAGGTCTGAATTATCTCCAAAGAAGCAGATCATCAGGAAGCCAAGCTCACCTTCTTGGTGGGCGTGCATGTGGGCGGTTTGAAGAAGGTGGAGTTGTCGGGGCTCACAGACTCCGTGTCCTGAGGAGACACAGCGTCTTCTCCCAACACAGTCTCCGTCTGACTTGAATCCTGTATGAACACGTCAAAATGAGCAATCATCATGATCATCAAGACATCATGATTTCTTCTATATTGTTTATCAGCTCGATTTAAGGAAGGGCCTGTGTAAGCGATGATTGATTAATGGAAGTACTGCATATGTGTGGTTACAGGAAGTAGCATACATACATGATATTCAGCAAATGCACATTAATAACTCACTTTAGCAGCAGACCCTTTGTTTTCCATGTTGCGACATTTCTCGTGATCGCAGAGGCAGTTTTCTCCACAGGTCATCTTCCCTTTGCGGCACCTGCACAGCCTGTTACTGCAGCGCCCTTTACACGAACACTACTCACAGAAGTCCGTTAGTGACCGATAAACATCTCCACAACATATGACAGTCGAGAGGTTTTTACCCGGTTGGTTTTCGACTTCCTGGCGGTCGAACGTTTCTCAATCTTTTTTGGGCGCCACTCTTCCTCCTCCTCGGCCTCCTCTTCCTCGCTGGGTGACATCAGCTCCTCCACAGTGATGGTCGTATTCAGTGGTGCCTTTGCTGTAGTGAAGCGCTTCCCTTTGGGCTTTGTGCAAATGTAAAACATGATCATTAAAAACTAAACAGACATTATCCGTGTTTACAACCACGACTGTCGTGCTTTACCTTTGGAGGAAGATACTCAAACGAGTCATTTGTTTGTTCATTAAGAGCCGTTGGTGCGAGGACCTTCTTAACACTTGCCAGTTGGAGGAGAGCAAATTTCTATGAGGGGAAAAATTATATTACCAATTTAACTTAAACTCAATCAAGTAAAGCAATCAAAATGTATTTGTAATGAAAAAAAAAAAAGAAAAATCCAAGAATGTCAACCATATTCAGTCATAAGGTTTTCAGTTTGGTTTTAAAATTTTAAAGCGTCTCATATAGTATATAGAATAATCAGTAACATCATTTTAAACTTAATCCTAGCTTTGATCATGAGCCAATGAGGGGAAGCGAGCACTGCCTTTCCTGGTTGGCTGCAGCATTTTGGTTTAGCTGAAAACCATCAGGCAAACTGTTCACGCATTCAGCAGACAGAGCATCACACTAGTTCATTTTTTAACAATGACATGAATCGGTTTCTCCATGTCAAGTAATATAGTAAAAAAGGTTTCTGATCCTGCAATGCTGCGTAAATGATGTAATAAAGAACTATTTGGTTCTTATATGACTCCAAGGTCCAAGCTCCAATGACGCATCATGACTGGGAGACCCAGAATGACAATTTTGGTTCAACATGGAAGTCATTCTCCGACATCCAGGATTATATATCTCCAAGAAAGTATTCTGAGTTTGTCATAGGTGTCTCAGTCTTGTCTGTATGATAAAATATTAAACTGATATTATGGCTTCCTAGTGTATGACAGAGAAGCAGCACTGGGCTCAGCATCAAACCCTGAGGCACCCCAAAATGAACTAGTCAAAAAAAGAGCCACAACTCCAGCAACTGAGTCTACTCTCTGTAGAGGAATGTTGTGGTCCAGTGTCTCAAAGGCAGCACTGGGATCAAGTAACATGATCTGAAACCATATCATCTGCAGCCAGCAGCAGATCATTAAACTACCTTTACAAACGCTGTTTTACACATGTACTAACCTGTTTGAATTGTTCATTCTGCTCAACCAGAGAGCGATTCTGTTCATTAAATTCACGTAGCCTGTTGAGCTCTTCTTCCTTAAAAAATAAATAAAAACAGTAACATGTAACACATTGTGCCTCATGTATTTGTATGTTCTGTATTACAGATGATAAACAGTCTTGATCCAAACACACAAACCTGAACCCTGAGGCGTTCCAGGAGCTCCGTTTCCCTTGAACTCTCTTCCTTTGGCTCTGAGTCCTTCGGTTCAAAGGAAATGGTTTTATTTTGTATTTCGGAAAGAAGATAGTGGACCTGAAAACACACCAGAGTAAGCAATGTATTGTATGGCACTAAAAAGGTTACATTTTATCATAAGATTAAAGCACCTTCTCCTGGTGTCTCTCCTCCTGCTCCACCAGCTGTTGTTGGTGCTCTGTGTCCATTGTGGACATCACCTTTCTCTCATCAGACAGAATTTTCCTCAGGTCTTGGGCATTGTCCTTCTCCTGTTTAAGGCTGCTCTCCAGTTTGGCACATGCCGTTTTAGAGCTCACCAGCTGTGAAGATAACAAATGTTTGTGTGTTCTCTTTAAGCAGTTGCAGTAGACAAGACAAAAAGTTTCTCACCTCAGCCATGAGGACTTTGAGGACACACTTCGCCTCTACAATGCTTGTGATGCCATCGATGCGCTGTTTCCAACGTCCATCACTGTCCGCTGCAAGGACTTTCTGCTGAAGGTCAGCGATCTGGGCATTTCTGTGATGTACATATGAAGTGAGTGATAATCACATTCATATTATGGGTACATATAAACGTTGTGTGTCTTTAAAATGCCCATATTCACATTCTCAGTTCATACGGTTTTGTTAATCAACTGAAAACTTGCTGGGGACAGGAAAACACGTAGTTTCGCCCCAGCCCAGAACAAAGACACTTTTTTAGTGTAAACAAGAAACGGGGTTATGGCAGTCCGGGGACTTGCTCTCAAGAGCCGAGAGTTTAAATAAGCCTCTAGCTCATGTGTAACCAGTCTGTGATGATGGAGGCAGAACATCCTCAACTCAATAACAATAATGATGCCTTTGTCTTATATACTGCTTTTCCAGACGCTCAAAGTCGCCTTACAATATCATGCATTGTTCATTCCTTCCATACTGTGATGGTGAGCTACGCAAGTAGCCACAGCTGCCTGATCTGAGGGGATCAACAAAGGCAGCCGACCCAATCCAGTCAAATCAGAAAATCTCTACTGCTGTCTTCTAAGAATTTGTGTTTGATTGGTTTTAGCTACTTCGTCGTGGCCTTCAAATGAAGTGGCTAAAACTAGTCAAGCTGGTAAAGAAAACTAATAAAAGAAACAAAAACAGTATAAACATTGTGCATGAATTTGTGACTCGTCAAGGTTGTTTTCAATATAGGATTGAACAATAAAGAAATTGTAGAATTGCTGAAAGGGCATGAGGGGTTCTGGGAGTGTGACGTGTGTCTAACCTGAGGCTCATCTCTGTCTCCAAGTTTTCCACTTGTTTGCTAAGAGGGGTTTCCTGGGCCTGGGCCTCCAACTCTGAGATGATCAGTGTTCGACGCTGATTTCATAAAGTATAAACAGAAAAGTTCAATTGTGTCCTGCAGTTCTCACAAACGCTGCAGAGACAGGAATAGTAATGCTGACCCTGATTTTAGTGACCGGGCGCTCTCCAGCTTCAATCTGCTCTTTGAGCTGACTAATATCCTGAGCCAGGCCTTTCCTGTCCTCCAGCAGATCATTCAGATGTCGCCGGGCCTCCTCTGTGCTCACCATCACCTCCACTTCATTGAAAAGCCAAGCCTATCAACAATTCAAAACAATGTTAGCGAAGGGCATTACTACTTATTTATTTGACAGGGACATGGCACAACAAATGTGTTGCACAGACCAGAGATAGCTACGAGCTAATTTTCATCTGTAGTCTCTGGGCAGAGACAAAGTAACAGCAGGTTTATACAGTGGCCAATGAGCATCTTACTTTAGAGTCCATTCACAATAGAAAATACATAAAAAGCACCAGCAAAAGGATCCCATCAACAAACATTCAGATCCAACATTTACACTAGCAATTACAATTATATACAGTTTTTTTTTATGTGTACCTTACATTAACTATTACTACACTACAAGCTGAAACGGAACGGATTACCTTCACTCGAGAAGCTGCGCTCTCAGTGCCTTTACTGAACCCATCTTTGCGTTTCTCAGCCACCTCACTTCGTTTCTGTAAAGCATCCTTCAAGCGCTTATTTGCAGCCGCAGCCTGAAATATGGAATTATTATTTTGGTTATAATTTCAATGATGGATCATTACTAAAATTGAAAAAGATTCAACAGTACCTCTTCAGTTTTGCGGCGCAGGACAGTGGCCTGTTTCTGAAAATCCCTCTCCAGTTTGAGCAGCTCATACTGCCGCTTTCGATCCTGTTAAGACAACGTACGTAAATATGAACATTACAAAACATTAAGACTGAAATGACGCCACTTGTACATACTTTTTCTTTAAGCTGAATAACTTCTCTGTCCTTCTTACTCTTCCAAAGCCTGAATTTCTCAGAGTCGTCCCTCATTTGTCTCATGAGCTGTGTCCGCTGAGTCTTCATTGACTGGAAAGACATAATTAGTACTATTATCAGTAATATTAATGTCGTTACAAGAGTTTTAACTAGTTCTGGCTTTGAACAACATGAAGTGAACGACAGAAAAAAGCTGAAGTTACCTGGATCTCCTGCACGAGTTTGCTGACTTTCTGGACCGAGGATTCTTTAAGTTTTAGAAGCTTTGACTGTTCAAGGAGCTTTTTCTTCATGTCTCCAAGTTGGCCCTCCAGCTCCTGCAGCCTCTTTCTGCGCTGTTCACTAAGTCTACACCAAGTCACATGGGAGATTGTTCAGGCTCTTGATTAGATACAAATCAAATTAAAATACAAAAAATGTTGACATACT
Source organism: Gobius niger (assembly GCF_951799975.1). Lineage (NCBI taxonomy): Eukaryota > Metazoa > Chordata > Actinopteri > Gobiiformes > Gobiidae > Gobius > Gobius niger. Next base: position 14,199,202 of record NC_136862.1, read on the forward strand.
TGGCCTGGTTTGTGTCTTTCTTTGCAGAGTGTAGAGCCAAAACAAGGCCTTCTTTCTCTTTTTGCAGAGAATCTACAGCCGTTTGGAGTTCTTGCACATTTTTCTGTATAAGACAAAGTTATGCCAGCACAAATGTAAAGATTGTTGTCAAGCAGAGTCATAAAGGTGACAGTACTACAGAAGTCGATCAAACTGTAACAGGTGCTTTACCTGATGCTCTGACTGCATCGGCTCCAGCTGACTGTCATTCTGGCACATTTTCTTCACAAAAGCTTCCTTTAAACTCAACACTTTGTTAAGTTCAATCAATTCCTTCGATAACTGTGCCTGCCTCAATGCATGATGGGTTGTGTAAGCCTCCGGGGACTCTTTTCCAGCGACGGCTGCCGCATCCTGTTAAACATCAGCCAAAAGGTTACTCAAATCCACATACCAGACATGGACCAATTAACTATACGCACTCCTGTGGATGAACGTGTCGAGTTTTGGCTCCCACTCCCTGACGTCTCAAGAACATCTTCTGCGGCCATTGCATCAATGGAAGCTGCAATCCCAGCACTCTCAGTCTTATAAAGTACACGATGAACATTACTTGTTAGATGTTAGTTACCAACGAGGAGTCCTGTCTTTTTATTCAAAAAGAAACAAACATGCACAAACCTTGAGCTCCAGTATGAGGTCTTGAAGGTTTTTCATTATTTCCACATTCTCCTTCAGTTCTTGGTCTTCTAGGTTTCCCAGCAACTTCTCAAGATCCACAGCACATCTGGAAGAAGGCAATCTGATAAGTTTGTTTGTTTAAAATAGAGATGTGGCAAAATTATTAAAACTTACGCTTCATGCTGCCGAAGTTGCTCCAATTTGCTTTGCAGTTTCTCATTCGTTTGTTCTGTCTAAAAGAATTTACAGAAAATAAATAAGTTTTTGTAAATTATTGGGATCAGCAATAATCATTCTCAATTATAAGAAAATAGCTGGTTTAGTTCCATTACCATGATAATCTTCTCAAACATGAGAGCCGTTTGTCCAGCTGCCTCACTCAGTTCGCGGCTCAACTTATTATTCTCATCCTGAAGAGTTCGGTTTCTCTCCAACAGCTTTGTCAAACCTTCAGTTGACTCTGAACTATGAAACAAAAACAGGACCAATATTCAGGCTACAGCAGTATGCATTGTGTTTAATGTAGTGGGAGTTTGTCCACATGACTTACCCTGCGAGCGCTGGTGCTACTCCACCCCGAGCATGAAGTAACATCACCTGCAGTTCTTGGACCTTGAACATTTGAAAACACGCTTTAAAAAAAACATGTTTTTTCTGTTGGCTTATTACACTAAATGCGGTGTCTAATTACCTGCTTCTTAAGTTTGCTCAGCTCAGCAGCTCGGGGGTCAACATTAATGATTGGTTTGTTCTTGATCTTGCGAGCTCGGTCAGCATATCGAAGTGTATTAATGGTTTCTTCCATATTGGAGTCTGCCGGGCTAATGCATGCAATCATCAATGTGTGACTGTTTCCTCCCAAAGAGTCTGCCAAAAAACAATCAAAGGTACATGTCATTGTGGTGCACATGATTATTATTAATGTATTGTGAGACCGTTTTTAATAGAGTGACTATAAGGACAGCATGAACTATTCAAAGGGGAAACAGTAACGGAGATTAAGACTGTGAACTATTACAGAAATCCAAATCAAAGCTGACCTTGTAGCAGACGAGTGAGCTTTGAATCCCTGTATGGAACAAAGGTGGTTTTCTTGCTTTCATCTCCTAAAGCACTGATCACATTTCCCAAAGACAAAAGTCCTTTATTGATGCTGATGCCTGCGGATAACAGAAATATTCATACACTTTAAAGAAAGCAAACGGCAAAGCGTAAGTATAAATAAAATCTTACAAGTAAACTAGATTATAAACAATAACTTATGGTGCCATAAAAACAGCCAATTTTGATTAAATAAAATGGATAAACTAAACTGTGAAATCAAATGACCTTCTTTCAAACGGTCTCCCTCTGCTTTGGTTTTCTTTTGCCTCTCTGAGCCTGCCAGATCCACAAGGTGCAATTTGGAAACTACAGAATCAGACCTGGAAGGAATAAAAAACAAAAAAACAATTACTTTTGACAATGACCTGCTGACAGTAAAAACATACAGCATTCCTGTAGTTATCTCTAGGGTTTGCTTTTTAATGCCATTTAAAGAGTAAATTTTTAATGCCACAAATGTAAAATTCTTACAATGTTTACATTTGATTGAATGTAAAAGTTCAGTCAAAAAAAGTTCAGTGTGAATGAGTAGAAATGTTGATACTCAAAACCAAATTTGGACATGACGGGCAGAACTGTAGCTGAATTTGCCCTAGACCATAGCTTTTGTATTTTGACAAATGTAAGCAGTAAAAATAGTTTAGCAATGTCAATGAATGCCAGTTTAAATCACATTTAATGTTTTTTGAATACAATGTAATGACTTTAAAGGCCTTATTTTTTGAAAATTAATGTAATGCTCCACAATAACCCTGATCTAATAGCCACTAAAGTGCATTAATTCACTTTTCCTCAATCACAATGAGGAGTTAAGTAAGTAAGTAAGTAAACTTTATTTGTATAGCGCCTTTCACAGACACAGAGTCACAAAGCGCAATGCTTTCTCAAACAGATGGGTTTTTAGGTGCTTTTTGAAAGTAGCTGCTGACTCCAGTGAGCGCAAGTCAAGAGGAAGTTCATTCCAAAGTCGGGGCGCTACGGCTTTGAAGGAGCGGTCTCCCCGGGTTTTAAAGTGTGTTCGTGGAACCATCAACAGGTTCTGCCCAGAGGACCTCAGGTTCCGAGACGTACTATAGGGTTTAAGTAGGTCAGCAATATAAGTGGGCGCCTGACCACGTAGAGCTCGAAAGGTCAGCACCAAGATTTTAAACTGATCCCGATGTTCAATAGGGAGCCAGTGCAAGGACTTCGGTTAAGCTGCTTCTGTGGCAACACACTCGCTTGAACACATTCGCAGATAAGTGAGGCAGGCAACTGCACTGGTCAAAGTAGGGATAAGCTACATCAGTGCACACAAACCCATCACAGTAAATATCTTACTTGTCTGTTCCTCTGCGTTGCTCCAATGTAATAGTAAAAATGGCATGAGAGCGAGAAGACGCTGCATTCATGGCTGTGGAGCCCACAGTACGGACAGAGTTGCCCTGTTCGAGGCAGCCCACCATCTCCTCCGCAGACATCACCACTCTCTCAGTTAACCCCACGATCTGCAAAACAACCACAGTTAAGGACAACACGCGATGGCTCATGTTTGGTTAAGGCTTCGGCCAGACCACTAACCCTTATGCCCTCTTTAGGGTCTTCTCGAATGCTGATCGCTGGCTTGTCTTTAGATGCTGACAGTAAGTCAAGGATATCTTCATTATAGATCTACAAGCAAATCATGTGTTGTAATTACAATCGTATAAAGATGCAATGTTTAACACTGAAGTTAGAGGAGACCTCCAAGTAGGATACAGAAAGGCGAAATTCACACTCTCTGGTATTCTCCTTTTCTTCAAAGATTCTTTTAATAACTCGAGGAATCACGCCAACTGAAGAGTCATTTTCTTGAGCTGCGGTGTAGGTTCCTCCCATTGAGAAGGTTTTTCCAGATCCAGTCTGCCCATAGGCAAGAACTGTAGCATGATACCCTTCAAGAAACAGACTTTAAGCTACTAGCCTCTGTAGAATCATTAGCGACAAAAACACTTTGATTTACCTTTGAAAAGACCAGACAGTAAGGAAGCTACTGCCGATTTAAAAACCTCTTCTTGTTCGACAGTTGGATCAAAAACATAATCGTATGTGAACGCTTTTTCAGTCCCAACAACGACCTGAAAATTAAAGACATAACAATAAAACCGAGACCCATTCGAGTATGTTTGGGAACTGTAATAGCCTGGGAGTCTCATACCTGGGGTTCTCCTGGCACAAAGGTAAGGCAGCACTGACATCCTTCATTTATTTCTTTAGGCACTAAAGGCCGACAGCGCAAGGCAACCCTCACAGGGATCCCCTTTATATCGTCATTGGACATGGTGATCCAATTACAATCTGTCAACAAATCAGGCTGTAAAATTATGCAACGTTTCAAAGCACGAATTAAAACACACTGAATAATGTTAGTCTGATTTTTTTTATCTGATCTGTTAGTGTCAACGATCACGCAATGTCAATTACTATCATCTTAACAACTTTGAAACTGTCCTCAGTTATAATTGTATGAATTGTGTCAATCAACAGCGTTCAGATCACCGACAAACATGTTTTAATTGAATTAGCTACTTGCTGAATGTGACATTTAGCTACGTTTACGTTACCTCGCTGCGTTCCCTTCACTCCCAAACGTAAACTGTAAACTGTTCTGCAGACACTCCGGGAAACGTATAGAGTGTATTACTCGTAAAACGACTGCAATATAATGCAGCCTTTAATCAGCAACGTGCTATATTAATCTAAGGAAAGACTGCCGGGCATTAGAGCGCAGACATCAATAGTTTCCCTGCCTCAGCCCTATGCCCGCCACTTTCAAACATTAGCTCCGCCTACTTCCGCGTTCTTCTTCGGCGGTCCTGCTATGAGTGTACACTGTCAACACCGCCACCAGTCGGATCGGAGTGGAACACCATGCAGTGGTTCTCAAATTGTGGTTCCCTGTCACTGGTGGTAATGAACTAAAGAGAAGCCTAGACGTGGTTCAGGCCAGGTTTTTACATAACTCAGTACAATTTAGGTATAGCTTAGACCAGGGGTTGCCACGTTTGTGTCGTGGAGGGCCGATTTTCTTCATTCCCAAAACACATAAGTGCGGAACCTCAACATTGTAGTAAAGAACTATTTTCTTCAAATGCCAATGTTTTACATCAGTGGTTCCCAAGTGGTTTTGGGACCCACCATTACCCTCGGATGACAAGCCGAGGACCCAAATAAAATTTGACAAAATCATTTGTCATATCGTATAAGATATAGTATTTCCCACACAAGTTTTTGTCGAACAAGCAGTAGATTTCCCTTTAAGACTGAAATTATGATCAAAACAACCCGATAACAGACACAGTTAGTGTTTCCATGCAGTTTCAGATTGAAAATATCCAATATAAGTTCCCTAGAGACTCACAACCCTCTGAAAATGGTTCTGTGACCCACTTTTGGGTCCCGACCAACCAGTAGAGAATCATTGTTTAACATTATATATAACTAAGCGGGATGTTCTGACAGGACATTTTTAAAATACTGACACTATTTCTCACATTTTAAGAGTACTTTGATCTCTTATTTGCATAATAATATTTCTCAAAATCATGTTGGGGCCACAGATCCTGTGCTGGAGGGCGGGATTTGGCCCCCGGGCCTGATGTTGCCTACCCCTGGCTTAGACCCTTTGTGAAGACCCAGCTTAGTCCTGATTTGACCATGATTTGGCCCTGTTAGTACTGAAGGTCAAATAATTGATGAGGACATACTGTGAAAAGTTTCAGAGCCACTGACATAGACCAAGTAGATTAAAGATATGAAGTGGGTGTTTCTCGTCCTTCTTGGGGGAGCAAAGTCGCCTTGGACACACGGCTGGTAAACGGTCATCCGGCTTAACAACAACATTCTGTAAAACTAGGCAATGTGTGACATGCAGAGATCTAAAGACACATATTTCATACTTGAAAGACACATTTATTCATATTTAAATAATCAAAGTTGCAAATCGAAGCCACTTTGGTTTCAACCTCTACAAACAAACTGAGAAGTGCAAATAGTTCCTGATGCATTATTTTGTACAACAGTATTGGTCTCATTGCTTCTTCCATGATGACAATAATGGTTTGAACAGAGCCCAGAGTCATGAGGCTGAGAGGTGCTCTGGCAGAGTCATCTTCTGAGAATGGACCAGGATCGTATCCCCAAAATAGCACTCAGATGAACTCCACCTGGATAGGGGAAACAGGGCGGCCCAAGAGCAACATTGCAGCATACAATAATGGCTGAGCTATAGAGGAGATGGGACTGACATGGGCATGGCTTGTGTCCCAGTGGAGACAAAGAGGATTAAGTGGATAAACAGCACCTGTAGTGATATGATAGGGCCCTTTAGCAGGTCACCATAATGATAATGGAGTGAACTCAAGTTAATGATTTGGAGCTATCTCATTGGATTATGTTTTTATATATTATAGGCTGTGTATATATTTTACAATAAGCGGTTCCTATTGACAAGGTTTTCAAAGCCCTCAGTTGTCTACATGGGTCTGAATGAGAGACATGGCTGCCATTCTCTACCAGAGAAGCTGGCCATCAGTCACACAACAGACTGAACAGACATGTGGGTGAAATGTCTTGCCCACAAGCACAACAACAGTCGGCTAACACCCATAAGGCAACTGCACGCTCAACCACATGAGCCACCGTCAATAAGAATAATTACTATAAAAAAATATGTTGTTTTGCGTCTTTTTCTCCCATTCATGGTTTAGTCCTCTCAGTGCATGTTGTTCCCTGAGGTAACAAAAACCGAAGTGGGGGCTCAGATGATCCCCAAGTGTGTTTTTCTTCCTACAATTAAAACAAAAACTAATGTAGAAAGTTCCATTAAGCCAATACTGTTGTCATACGTGTTAATAAAGGCGATTTGTTCATGCTTTTTTCCAGGTAGATACTATAATAGATCCATGGGTAGTACATCCATGAGTTCAGCTCACTACCCCTCCTCCCCCCATACCACAATAAGCTACGCATTTTGTGCAAAGACTTGACGCAACCCATTCCTGAATCCGAATCCGACGTGCCGACGAGAGCGATGCCTGTGCCCACAGACTGTTCACAGGGCTTTTACCCGAACTGCACTGAATGGTAGCAGCTGAGAGACGGGTGCGGAGCGAGGGTCCTGTACCCGGAGGATTTCTCACGACCCACGGACGAGAATACTCCTCTAAATATACACCTTAAATGGATGGCAACCTCCAAACAAACCTACAGTGAAAACTTTCAACTCAACATCTGACGTGGGGGTGTTATTGAGATTTACTAAGCAGGTCCAAGACCAGGCATGATGCAGGTGCAAACTGTGGGCTAACGTTTGTGAAATGATTCGCTCGGCGTTAAGGCGGTTCATTGTGCCATGCCAACTGCGCATTGTCAGATGCCATTTTACTCCGCTTTGCCCCAGCGTCTGGAATGCCAACATAGTGGGCCTGTCGTGTAATTAGAAGTTCATAAGGCTGTGGCAAACTGGTGCAATGAGAGACTACGCTGTTCAAATGTTTGTGCGCAGATTAGGGTGAAGCCTATGGGTCCTGCGAACTCGAGCTTCAGACTTCTACTTGAAGATGTGTACAGCGGAGCTATAGCGCACTGGCTGTCGGCTTCACATCTGGACTGTCAGCCTGCTGTCATCTGCGGCCTGCTTGAACAGTGCACTCACTGTATTTGGTTGCGTTTAAAGGGACTGCCTGCCTTGCTGTAGTGTTAAGTAACAGAGCGCCAGATCGGCCAGGACTAGACTGAAACGCCGTGGTCCAAAGCTGTAGTTGGCTTACGTAGTGTGCCACTCTAGGCAAACGGCTTGACTGGCTATGAGTGCAGCCTAGCGGAGTCGCGCATTTTTGGGTAGCGAAGGCGTGACATTGCAGTCTCCTCGCTATATCATTTTGTAGTCGTCAGACAAAAAATAAAAGTGTGAAAGTGGAGTATTGTCCGTCATACGTCTCAGCGCAGTGGGATTTGTACGTCTGGTCGGCGTTGGCCCCCGCCCTTCCCGCGGTGACGGTTATGGGTCGGAAGCGGTGTGTCGGTGCAGATTGTTCCAAGATGGCGGCCGGGTGCTGCGGGGTGAAGAAGCAGAAACTGTCGGGATCTCCCGGGTCGGGGGGTCCTGGCGGGGTGGGGGCGGGGAGCGGGACTCTGGCAGGAACCGGACATTGTGGCTCTGACTTGGGCATTGGCTCCTCGGCGACAGTAGCAGCAGCGGGGAGTGTGAGCAGAGCAAACGGCTTGGGGGGAGCCGGGGGCAGTGTGAGCGGTGTTGGTAGTAGCAGTGGGAACAGCGGTGGCACAAGCACTCTGTCCCCAGCCCCGGCCGGGTACTCCTCATCTGGTCTCTCCCCAAGTCTCAGCCCAGGCCCTGGCTCGGGAAGCGGAGGCAGAAAAATGGTGGTATCAGCGGAGATGTGTTGCTTCTGTTTTGACGTGCTTTATTGCCATCTTTACGGATACCAGCCCCCGAGAACACCCAGGTTTACAAACGATCCCTAGTGAGTATTTTATGTTATCTCTTTTGTTGTTGTTTCTTCACAGTAAAGCTCTGGGCTTAGATCCTCTCAACTAAGTGTCACTGGAAATGTTTTGCCCTTTTTCTATGAAGACGTTTTTGTAACAACCGGGCACACGTGTAAAAACAACATTTTATTCCCAGCATATTAATTTTCTTCTACTAGTTTACAGTTTAATTTGGCAATTCGGGCCTTGTCAGAGAGGAGCTGTCATGGCCTAAAGCTACATTAAGCTGAAGGCTAAATGTTACATGTCATTTAGCGACTTGTCAACCTGGTCCTCTTATTATTGATCGTTGTTCGTGGACACTCGTGTTTGAACTTTGCAAAATGTAAAAGTTTCCATTGTTAAATTCCTAATAACAGCGGCTAACTTAACCACCACTCGTGAGCTAACATGCTAACAAGAGCTAATTGCTAACCCAACAAGAAAAGGGTGGAACATGCTGTATTTAGTCACCATTTAATATGTTGGATTCCCAGTTACATCCTTCCCTTTTAGAGGACAAATTTAAGTGTTAATATGCAAACTTATGAAGTTGTCATTCACGGATTCATTCGTTGTTTTCAATTAACTATGACCGCTCAGTTAGCCGCGTTAGCTGCTTTTTGCTAAAGGCCGTCTCGATAGCATCAAGGAAATGATATAAATGGATTTGTTTTCAAAGATTTACCCTGACAAATTAAGATATTAAAAAAAATGTTTTTTTTATAGAACCCGTGAACCTATTATTGTAACATGCATTGGTTGTTGCATATTACAACTATAAAAACGATGAGGCAAAAAGACGAGGAAAAACAACAGATAGTGTGCACGCCGATAGCATCTTTTAACAAAGAAATGCTTGACAAGCCTCGGGATTTCCCTTTGACTCCACATGATTAATGACAAGGCTGTTGAAATAAGTTTGGTGACCAAACACCGTTTTATCATTTTAACCTTCAATTGTGGATTTTTATGGTATTTTATCATACTTGATCACTCTTCATCAAGCCGCACTTAAAAAGTCTTTATTACATGAAAACTGCTGACCTTGTTACTGCCAAGGCCCACATCGTTCAGTTCAAATGATTAGTGGACATCTAAGTTAAATTATCTTTTGTTTGCGCTTGGAATCGAAATAGTAAATAAGTTAAACGCCATTACCTCTGACCCAGTTGTTTGGGTAGACTGGCCACTCTACTCCCTAATCTATACGACACTCATCAGCCTCCCCGTGGTGCCTCACTAGGCTTAAACTGGCACCTGTTTCTTAAGTTCTTTACACAAATATTTATTTTCTGTACTTGGCTTCCAGACCAAGCTTGACATTTTTGCTTGATGTCTTGTGTTTCAGCCCGCTGTTTGTTACATGGAAAATAGGCAGAGACAAGCGGTTAAGGGGTTGTATAGGTACATTTTCTGCCATGAATCTGCACTCAGGACTCAGGGAGTACACCCTTACCAGGTAAGCAACAGCAGTAAAGGTTGATTAAATGTTGGCAGTGACTGCAAATGTTTAGATTTTTTAGTTGACACTTTGCTCACATATGTTGGTTTATTTACCAAAAACAGGATCTCTGATTTGTGGCAGGACTGTAAATTGCCCTTGTTAAGGATAACAGCGTTTTTCATTTGAATCCAATGTAGTGCCCTTAAAGACAGCCGCTTTCCCCCAATGACAAGGGATGAGCTGCCTCGCCTCTTCTGCTCAGTGTCTCTTCTCACCAACTTTGAGGACGTCGGGGATTACCTTGACTGGGAGGTAACATATTTTAAGTCAACTTCTGCACAAATACATTTGGCCATTACACTATTGTTCACATGTTTTATGAGGTTAAAATGCTTCAATTCTAGGTGGGTGTTCATGGTATTAGAATTGAGTTTTTCAATGAAAAAGGATCAAAGCGTACAGCCACCTACCTACCAGAGGTTGCAAAGGAGCAAGGTGAGATAACTGGTGCATGCAGTGTTAAGCTACGTTTAATAATGTCATTGAAAACTTAAAGGGTCATTATGCCAAATCGGTGCCTTTTGCGTCCCAAAGGAAATGGAACAGTCACAAAATCGCAGCCACAATTTAACAAATTGTTAAAGGTGAATTGCCATATAACATTAAAGATCGTTTTTTTTGTGATATTTAATCATTTTAAACAAATTTCAGCATTCAAGTTTTTAAAATCAAATTCATTTTCATAAAAAAAATTGGTTTTAGGCCCGGCCCCGCCTGTTATTTCTCTTCGTTACCAAGGGAAACATGTAAAATGTAGCCAGAACTAAAAAAAAAAAAAAAATCTGTGATCTCACTTTTTCTTTTATTTGTCATACAAATATATTTATTTCTATGAAATATACAGTTTTATGCGTGTCCCTAAGTTTTTTTCATTCCTGTTACCGACTACAAAAACCTTCCACAAATTGATGGTACATTCCAGTGACATTATCAACAAGAAATTGTTTCAATCAGAAGAACATTTCCCACGACGAGCAAGTTAGTAACACTCTCCCTCTTCTGTATTTTACACTGTTAACTGTTTCTGGAAATTTGGAGAGGGGGGGCATTCCTGTCACGTCACTTTTGTTACCAATTTTGAATGCGTATTTCCAAATATTTTACTATTCACACTAAATCGCAATCTACAACAAATGTTTCAATATGTACAGCCTGTGCCTCTGTGCTAGTTAGCAATTGGTCTAATATTGTCATTCCTCTTACCATTCTGCAGAATTTTATTTGAATAAAAATACAAAAAAATAAAAAGAGACCGAGATGGCCCTTAACATTTGTCAATTTCAAAAATACCATGAAAAATCTTTTTATGATAAAACATAATTTTTTGATTTTCTCAAAGCTGAAAAGGCACCGAATCGGCGGAATGACCCCTAACTTGTTGTAAAAATGTGTTTGCCAAGGTTGGGACCACATTCAAACCATTGATTCCTTACTTCGAAAGGGAGGTTATAAAGCTCCCATCACAAATGATTTCAGGAAGACCATTAAGTTAACCAGGTAAGATGCTCTAAAATCTATTTCAATCATTTACTAAATACTAGCAACTGTAGCATTGGCAAGGCAAGTACGGTCCACCTCAATACACTGAGTTTAAATCAAGCCTCCCGACAGTTTGCTGAAAGACCCCTCTCAAATCTCCAGCTCTTCTCTGTCAAATCAAAGAGAGCCTGGAAATAACCAACATACATTTCTTTGTATTTGACCATGTGCAACGTAATTAGCATCTCTTCACACAATCCTTGTTCTTAGGTACCGTAGCGAGAAGATGACAATGGGTTATGCAGATTACATCGCCCACCGTCAACATCACCACTACCAGAATGGCATTGGGCACCCTCTACCACCCTATAACCATTATTCCTGACAGCGAGCCGCATGACCAATCATTGGACCTCTCCTCGGACCTTTTCCCAGGAGAGCCTGCCCCCTCCTGGTCTAGCTATTTCTACTACTGTACCATTTTATGATAATAGTTTCCGTTGCCATGCTGGCCGTCGTTTAGACAGCGACATGGCAACGGGTGGCAACAGAGCCTCGTCTGATCAGGCAAGAAATTCAACATTTTCATTTTTGTTTGCCTGTGATACATCTTTTGCAGCATATGTACATCCATAATCCTTTCCCTCATTATCTTGAAATTAAATAAATAGATTTTATTAACCCTAAGTCTTTAAAGCAAACCTAATCAGGTGTTTGATTCTGTGGATGGAAAGAAATATCTTAAGAATACACACTCTAATATTTGTAGGCTTTGCTACTATTTCACATGTAGTTGACTAATAATTTTCCCTTTTTATTTCTACATATAAAGATGTGTATACCATGTAGCAAGGCATATGCAGTTCCCAAAGGCTGTGTCTTATCTTATAGATTCCTCTCAAAAAGATTTGACTGGTGAGATTGGTTTAGCTTGTAAACGCTTGTAGGTTTGTAGTGTTGTAGTGCTATTTGGATGCGTGTACGCCAAAGTTTAGATTGTAATATTGTGACGGCTCTCGAACAGCGGCTGCTGGCGATGTTTATTTTTGGGCCTCACAATCGCTTGTTTGTATATTTCTGTGTGTGGATATAGACCTTGGCCTCTCAGAATATGAAACCCATGAATTGGATATTGTTGGCCCATCAATATATGTTCCCCTGATCATTCAGTTTTGTACATGTCAAGGAGCTACTCTATGTAGAACAGGACATTTGCCTCCGTCGTTTGTTTATAACAAGTCTGAAAAAAAGCCATTTTGTCCAATAGTCATGGAGGTTTCGCGTCGAGGAAATAAAAATGCAACTGCTAGTTCCCTTCTTTTAGGGGTGCTTGACTTTGGAGGTGTCGGACGGCTGGCTGACAGTGTATAGCATATGTGCTTTGATGTAAATTGATAGACTGTCGTTCCTCATGGGGAGTTACTTGACAGGGATGCTCTGTCTTAAGCCATATTTCCATCGTCTGTTCTCTATTCGCTCGCAATCAGCACCACATTGCTCCCGGCTATTGAATATGGTTGACGTGTGAATGCTAACTGCCCGTGTTACACGTATGTACCGCCTTGTGTCTTTGTCATTGATCCTGTGACATTGTGTTGTGGAAAGTTTGTCTTACATTTTCAGACTGTAGAGAACCATTAACACTATAATCATGATGTACCCAAATTGTCCTTGTAAATAGAACACACCACTACGCACAAAGTATGTGATAACATATTTGTCATATAGCAGCATGTCATTGTGTACAAACTCGCACAGTAGCAGTTACACAGCTGTGGAGTTGGTCACTGAAAGCAGCATTTCCACTCTCCTAAATGTTTGCAGATTCACCGGAACTGTGCGTAGGTTAGAGGAAACACACTTAAATCTTTGGATCAGTGCGTTGTGCATTCAAGGTCAACAGCGCAAAAGCCAGACTTGAGAAGCCATTTTCAAATGACCTTTGTTAGACACATCCACACACTTGAACCTGCTGGACTTAGTCTTGAGGATTTTCAGGGGTTTCACTCGCTTAGGGGTATTTGCTTTAGATTTTCAAACTGGAATTTTTGAGAGGTTCTTGTTACTTGACAAACACCTTTCTTTAAGTTTGTAACAGCCTTTTCTAACTGACACATTATTTTTCTTTATGCAAAAATGTCAAGGGCTTTTAGCACTCCATCCACAGTAACCTGAAATTACCCAGTTTAAGTTGTGTTGCCTTAAGAGAATGATTGATTGGTGGACCAGTAAATGATGTCCAATGTTCCTCTGGCCCATTCACGCCACAAAAGAGAAATGTGGGAATAATTTTGTTCCTGTACTACTCTATGAATGCCTGCAGCCTCATCCTTCTCAGTCTTACTCTGCTGCTGGGCTTCGGTAGGTCATGCTGCGAAGAGCTGGTGCACAAACGCTCCAACCAAGCGTCAGTTCAATTGTAAATGATCTCCCATCACTACATACGGAACAATTGGACTCTCACTTTCTGGTCCATTAAATACAGCACAACCTGAATTTCTCTGCTGCAAAACCAAATTGCTCATGCTCTTTTACATAAATGTTCTTGTATATACATGCAACACGTTAAGTGGCATGTATGTATCAGTATGAGACCTATGGTTTTATCCATGATATGCTTGATCTATGGCACTCACCATTAAGAGATTTTAAAGACAAATATGGTGCTATCGGACCTCATATTGGGGTGGTCACTGCTCGTGACTGGTCATGCGGACTCATTTATCATATCATATATACCTACGTGTAAGATTTTCTCTCTAGTATATTGTTGTAAAATGAGCTCTGGCAGCACATTTTTATAACAAATCTTGTGACCGCCACCAAACAAACTGTAGCCCCAAAAATCTCTGTCCATTGTGGGATTTGGGATCAATTCCCTATGGGAAAAACAGAAAAGTCCTAGGAGCATACATGTGTGTGGGGCTATCGAATGTACCGTTAATAGGATTCAGCAGCAACATATGGAGAGAAAATCTTATGTGTTACCTTTAATATCCTTGATATATGCAGATTTGTTTAACAGATGTTTTTTGTTTGTACCAGTGCAAGTCAACACTCTGCAGGTTTGAAAGGACAAGAAGTCACACACATTGACCCTATCCCTGTTTACGCCCCACACTGTGGCCCAACCTCATGGCCTCGTTTGTCCAGGTGTGTGACACGTGTTTGCTAGATTGATCGTAGTAACAGCCGTTGCCTTTCCAGAAAGACTGGATGTTCTTTTTCTCTGAGTACATCCACAATTATCTTCTAGCTGCTGAATTGTTTGACCTCAATAGAAGGTCTGTTATTGTGAAGGAAGCACCTCATGACGGGACACCGTTATTGTTTATCACAGAAGCTTGTCATAGAGTTGCAGTACTGATGAACTGTTGATACCTCATGGGACAGTATGGGACGGCAGTAGTAGTTTGTTGTAGCAGACTGTGTTTCGGTTCCATACCAGGGTTCGAGCTCAGCCTCAGCATTCCTGACGTGTCATTCTCATATTTCGGGAAATGTTCGAGCTCGTGTTACCTTCGTATGTTTGACTGAACCAAAGATGCCAGCGGCCATGCCCAAATGCTGCTTTTCAGGCCTGGCTTCTTGTCCTTCCAAAATCACCCCTGCATATGACAAAATGTGTGTGATTCTTTCAAATGTCTTGACTTACTGAGCAACCCGGTTATTCAATGAATTTTCATTGAGTCTATCTCTGGAGCTTTATTAGCTCCTTGGATGGTTTGTAATGGTTGCAGATGTTATTTGTTTTTGTTTATTGTTGTTGTTATTTTTAGTATTATTATTATTGCTCTTATTATTGCTATAATTTACAAAAATGAAAATCCCATGGTGTGCCTCCTAGCTTTATGGGTTTATAAATGTTTTTTCCCTAAAGACCAGCAGTTATACTTGTATAAAATATGGATTTTTCCTTATTTTTTATGCCATTAAAGATGAAAAGCCTGTTTCTTTACTCTGGACCCAGTAGCTGCACTGGCATACAATCGCACTGATAGAAAATAATAAGGAAAAAAAGAATCAATAATAATGACAGATGAAATAAGAACTACAATAAACTTGTGTCTGAGACTTTTATTTAAAAAAGAAAAAAATCACAAAAACAAAACAAAAAAAATGACTGTTTTTGTACATCAAAATGAATTCTTTTCAAATGAATATTTTGGATCTAGTTTAAAAATTATTTTAGTGGTTTTCTATGTTTTGAACTTTTAGGACACTGACTACTAGGATTTGTCACTGTAAATGACATTTTCAGTTGCAGTGGCCCAATGGGCTGGGAGGGTTACCTGGTGTAACTCCTTGTACCAACTTTTTGTTTCATTTTATTTCCATTTTGAATCTTTGATTCTCTGCTTTAATAACTTGAACAATGTTGATGGAATAATATGAACTGGGAATTTCAAGCCCACCCCCTGTAGAGCTAGACCCTCCTTCCCTATTGAATTGCTGTTAGTGTGAGACCACTTGAAATGGGCATTTATGATGACAGTATGACTCAAAACACACTACAAAAAAATCGCAAAAGAAAAAAAAAATCCATAATCAAAAATAAGAGGTGGGAGAAATATATATAGATGGGTTAATTAAGTATGTAAGCAATGGCTGTGAAGACTTGGTTTTAAACATTATTACCTTTTAAAATTCATTTATTCAATAAAAACAACAAATGTTGCAAAGATACTGTGTCTTGTGTTTATGTACTTATGCTTTACTATAGAATTCATCCATGTATATTTACAAAACATGCCTCATATGATCTGTGAGGCATAAAGAAATAGGCCAACCGGTTATTTGTGCTGTACGTTCACAATCACTGTACTGTGAAGTCACAGGATCACAAGTGAAAACTGTGATGCAGTGTTTCCATTACACCGCATCATACATAATCACTATTGGAAAATGCCAAAACACTGGTTTCATTTTATCCAGAAGTTTTGGCTGTTTTATTTTTAATGTATGGTCAATAATATATAGCTGCTCCTGTGGGCGTCAGTTCTTAACGTCAAATGTCTGACCAAGCTCTAAAAATAGTTCCCATCTACTGTTCATAAGACCTCACATGAACACACTCAAGCTTCTTTGTGACCTCACTCTCAGGCACAAACCCACTGACTCACAGGACAGCCAACATTTTGTCCTAAGTGTGATGTTACGATGCTGCAAAAGCTCATGTTCTGTTTCAGATCTAGATTCATAAAAACAAATCAACACTACTGCATTATTGACAAACTGAATCATTTTAATTGTGATTACAGCACAAAAATACAAAACATCCCTTCTTTGCGGTGCAGTATATGCTACAGTAAAAGACACAGCCTTAAATGAAGTACAACTAATTATAGATTTGAGTTATAATACTTAACGGCTACTAAATGCCCCAAAGTGACTCCATGCAAACGTCACCCAGTTACCCTCTGCTGTAGGAGTGGAGTGAGTCAGGATACCCTGTAATGAGGATTCAAGTGTCTTAAATATACAACAAAGTTTATAGAATTATTATAGTCAAGATCTGGACAAACATAGAACATATACTCTAACACACTGAAATCTCATAGCTCTTACAATGTTACAGTGGAAATCCATACATGTTCATTCATATCATGGAATACATTAGATCCCATGAATATTGTAACTGGAATGATCTGAATGAGGGAGACCGGCCCACCGTTTATACAGCAGTGACTCTGTCACATGCAGTGAAGAACAAAGAGACACCCTGGAAATATACTTTCAGTCATGACAACATTGAAAGGCAAACACATTGATAAGCTTCTGCTTGCTATAAACAAGCTAAAAAGCAAGATGGCTCACATTAGCGACTGTCAATTAGACAATTAAAATGGCAGCTTTAGCTCCTATAACATATGAACAGCATATAAAGAGTGTAACAAATGCACAACAGCAGCAAGTCCCTTCTCTGTCCTCTCACTCACAAAAAGGCATCTTGAAACAGAAGCGCTCAGAAAGAAGTTGAAACAAATGCTTCATAAAGTTAGCAATGTGCATTTAAATTCCAACAGTATGTGCATGCAAGCATTTATGAAAGACAACACGGAAACAATGACGCTTAAACTTGTGGACCTTGAAAATCCCACAGACGGTAAAAAAAAAAGATGGTTGTCTTAAAGCCAAGTTGGATTAATAAAATCTGAACCATTTTCCGAGGGGGGTCTGTGGACTCAGTCGACTTTCTTGCCCCGCAATCGCACAGTGTCCAGCATGTATCTGCAGACCGAGCCCATGTGCTGCGAGAGGAAAGTCACCACCTTCCCGTGGATTAGGGTCAGAGCGGTCTGGTGTCCCGCTGCCCAAATCCGATACCAAGGTCCATAGAAGGGGTCGGACACAGCTGGGCACAGCATGTTGTTCAGGTTCACCTCAGTGACCTGCAGAGACGCACAAACCACAGGAAAACCAATGACACAACCTTCAAAATCAAAGTATCAACCTAAAACTCATTATTCCATCAATAATAGAAATCAATCTGTGACTCACTGCACTTCACAAGTTTACTTATTTCTGAGAAGGAAAAAGTGGAGGCTTATGGCATTAGGAAAGATGTGATGTAGAAAGAAAAAAGACAATGTTCTCAATTAGGATTTTAAACATCGCTCATCACAAAATGGCTGTGATAATTTGGCCATAACGATGAACAACAACTGAAAAAGTATCTACCAAATGAACAACTACTTTCAATTAACATCACATTTTCTGAACAATAACTGATGAGATGATCCAATGAAAGGGTTTGGACAAGCTTTGATTCCAGCTCTTAAGATCCAAAAAGTTGCAACTGAATAATAAAATACTTGGTAAATTGGTTCCTAAAATAATGTGTAGTGTGAAATCTGGTGTTTGGCCAGCAGAGGGCAGTATCGTACCAGGCCCAGGAGCTGCAGGAAGATAAAGTGGTAAAGGAATAGGACTCCAGTGGAGAGCAGCGCCCACCACATGTCCCCCAGGGGCTCAGGCTTGTACACACCTGCAAAAACACACAGGTATTCAAATTCCATTCAAGTGAGATCAGACACTTCCCTGTATCAGCAGCACAATAAACAATGTCCACCTGTATCTTAGTGAAGAAGCATTTTCAGATTTTATAATTTCAGGTGAAGAGCGGGGGCCGATGTAACTCTACTTTCATGTTAGTTAGTTGAATAGTTTATTGTCACTAAGGGAAATTTATTTTCAGTTTTCAGTACAAGCAGGAAACATTAAAACACACACACACAAACAACACATATAATCTAATCTCGCTTTGCTATCAAAGTACAGAAGAGAAGAAGTGATTTTCAGATTTTATAATTTCAGGTGAAGAGCGGGGGCCAATGTAACTCTACTTTCATGTTAGTTAGTTAAATAGTTTATTGTCACTAAAGGGAAATTTATTTTCAGTTTTCAGTACAAGCAGGAAACATTAAAACACACACAACACATATAATCTAATCTCGCTTTGCTATCAAAGTACAGAAGAGAAGAAGTGATTTACAGATGGTTCAGAGTCTTCATGACTGTAGGGATCAAACTGTTTTTAAATCGTACTCCGTTGTATCTGACAGATCTGTATTATCCTTCTCTCATAATTCTTTTGACCAATCATCAGAAATTAAATGCATACTTAGTCAGCCTCTGCATGAAAAAAGTCATTTTTGCTCGCAAGGACAACAATGCAATATGCAATTGACAAGCCCAGTCATTACTAGGGCTGGATACTGTCAAAAATAAAAAAAATAAAAAGTTACTTTATTCATTTTCCTTTAATTTCTTTTGCATTTGTATCATTTGTTTGAGGTGAAGCAACCATTAAACTTCCTTTAACTACAAAGGGAATATATTATCAATCTTTTTTTCATATTTTTTCCCTAAATTTCCTCCAATTTTTCTGCGTGTTTTGGAAAAAATTGAAAGAAAAATTGAAAAAGGGGAAAAATTGAGAAAAACAAGTGGAAAAATTGGGGGAAATGTGGGGGAATGTTTAAAATTTGCGGAGACACTGGGAAAATTGGGGGCAAATTTGCAAAAAATAATTGGGTGAACAAAATTTAGATTGGGGGGAAAAAAATGTTTTTAAAATTGTGTTTTTTCCCCCCATTTTTTTTTCTTCAAATCTGCTCCCCAATTCCCCCCTATTTTTTTTTAAAATTCCCCCCACATTTACCCCAATTATTCCACTTGTATTTCTCAATTTTTCCCCTTTTTCAATATTTTCAGCAAGATTTTATATTTCTTTTCAGTTCCTGCTTTCGACACTTTTATTTTCTCTATACCAGACTGGTATCGTTTAAACAGAACAAGATACAGCATCTGCATTTTGACAGTTCTCCACCTATTTAAACAATGGCTTTTGTGAAGGCCATGATGTCACGTGACGGCAACCACACGTTCAAAAATAACGTAACTTCCCTTTTTTATGCAATTACAGTCACAGACTTTTAACCACAGTGAGAGGAAGGGGTGGTGAAATGAAACACAGAGGAAGAGAGCATGTACATGTTCCTTAGCAATAACAAATGTTTCCTTTCTGTGTGCTGTATCCAGTGGAGCATTGTGGGAGGTGTTTGCCTTCACATGCCATTTTTGACATTTCACTTATCGCCTCTTTCCTTGTTAAGTTATGATGCATTTCACTTGTTCCCCCGTGTTCGCTCTTTGCTGTAAAACTGCAAGCTTGCTCTTTGACTTCTCATGTGGCTAAAAGGTTAAACATGCTGGGAAATAGCTAAAGGGGAGCGCCTCGAGTGAAGTTTAGCCTCAACATACCTCCTTTCCTGAACAGGTAGAGTGGCACCAGGTACAGCATGGAGTGTTGGATGTAGTAAATCTCTTTCTCGAACGGCAGCTGAGGAGGGAGTGAAAAGCTGAATTATTGATTCGATGCGGCGTCACAACATCGAGCCGTTCATTTGCATAGCAGTGTGGAGGGTATGAGGACAATGTACACAGACGGACTGGCTGTTATCGGCCTAGTGCCAGCTCGGCGCTCTGATCTAGTGATGTGAGGCGGGCGCTGACAAGCCGTAGTCTGCGTTAGACTCGGAGCTGGAGGAAACCCGTCTTCAGTAGTCTGCCTACAGCTTGTGAATTCATGAAGAGGAGCCGTGACTGATCTCAGACTCGCAGACGACTGAGGGGAAAAGCCATGCTGCGCTGAGCTGACTGTGTCGGCACATCTGACAATCTCTGATCAGGGAAGGTGCGCATTCCTGCAACATCCTCCGACAAAATGGAGCAAACTGTACATTTATGATTGTTTGAAGGTGTTAGAAGAGGAACTCAACTGTGATTTTCATTTCTTTCCACAATCGCATTAATCTGTACAAAATGTAAGATGCAAAAACGATATCCGTCGCTCAAGGCGGTGTCTGGTTTCTGACAGAAAGCTTGTCATGCAAATAAAGTTACGGCCTCTTCTGCGGCTTTAAAGGAATAGGCCACCGTTTTTACATACTAAGATATGTTCTTACCTCACTTTAGACGTGTTAATATATCCCCGTCTGGTCTTTGTCCGTGCGCTCTGTCACGCAAACGGAGCACATACGCAGCCTCTCCCACATGTCACATAGCTCCGAAAAAGCTCACGATAGAAGCTACCAAGCTCTTCCACGTGTTCCCTATTTAAATAAAGTTACGTGAAGTGTTTTCATGCGAAGTATATTTACACAGAAATGTAACATGTCGATTTTATAAGCAAATAAAAAGGGGGACTATATTGTGAGGCGTAATGATACGAGGAGTAAAACGTCCGCGCAGTAACTCCTAAAGGTTATTGACGGAAGTGAGCGGGGGAAGTCTTTAGGAGTTACTACGCGGACGCTGTGCTCCTCGTATCATTACGCCTCACAATATAAGTCCCCCTTTTTATTTGCTTATAAAATCGACATGTTACATTTCTGTGTAAATATACTTTGCATGAAAACACTTCACGTAACTTTATTTAAATAGGGAACACGTGGAAGAGCTTGGTAGCTTCTATCGTGAGCTTTTTCGGAGCTATATGACATGTGGAGAGGCTGCGTATGTGCTCCGTTTGTGTGACAGAGCGCACGGACAAAGACCAGACGGGGATATATTAACACGTCTAAAGTGAGGTAAGAACATATTTTAGTATGTAAAAACGGTGGCCTATTCCTTTAAATACCAAAGTAACACATGTTTGACAATAATCTTCTAAAATGTCAAAAATGCTATTCTTCAAGGGAACGCTTTAGGCATTAACACCGGCTTTGTCAAGCTGCTGTAAATTGTGAGATAAATAATATGTTACCAAACAAAGAACAGGGTGTATTTGTGTTAAAGGCACCTTTCAGGTCACATGTCCACAACATGATCCAGAAATACTATACATGCTACTTTTGGAAAGGGATTTGTTTTCTATTCAACGAGTGAACTTGTGTGCAGTGTGGCTTTAAATTACTCACCAGTCTAGTGTTCACTACAGGGAACATGAGGGCCAGTAATGCACCATTCAACATGTGAACCTGCAACCTGCAAAAGATAAAGAAGAGACTCATGATAAGATAAACTGCTTCTCCTCAGTGTGATACGTGTGGAGCTCAACAGTCCCGCCCAACTCAAGGAACCACATTATCTTTATCCATCTTCCCTCATTCTTTTACACTCTTAACATTATGGCACTGTTTATGTGGGTGCTCCTACCAATTCTTTTGACGGTAAAAAAACAAACAAAACATGGTCATTTAGGGACATAAAACCAACTCCAGCAATAAGGCCGGGAGAGTAAAAACATTTTTGATGAATAATTGCAATTGGCAATCACAACCAGTTGTTGAAAGACATAAAAAAAAAAAGTGTTTTTGGCCTGTTCCTGCCTGTGATTTTTCATCTTTAATAAGGTATAAAATGTGTAAATTGTAGCTAGAACTATAAAAGAATCACTTAATTGCATTCTCTACTAAGAGATCTCATTATTTTACTGTATTTAAGTATTAAAAACTTTTGCAGTTTTATGTTTGTCCCTAAGTTTTTGTCAATCCTGTTGCTGAACTACAAAAACTCTCCATATATTAACGGTTCAGTCCAGTGACATCACAATCAAGAAGTTGTTCCATTCAGAAGAGACTTTCCCACGATCTAAACCAATCAGTGACTCTCTGTCTCTTCCATATTTTACTCTATGAACCGTTTGTGGACATTTGGAGGAAGGGGGAAAATATATCACGCCATTCCTGTTACCAATTTTTCATGTGTAAATCCAAGTATGTTTCTGTTCCAAGTTATTTAATCAATATCTAAAAGAAATGTAGTTTCAGTGGGAACAGCATGTGCTTCTGTGCTAGTTAGCATTAGCCTGATATTGGCAAATTGGTCACATTTTTTCATTCCTGTTATCCTCATTTCTGCTACCATCCTGAGGAAGAGAAATAGGAAAAATCCATTCAAAAAATTAAAAAGAGAGACTGAGATGGCCGCCATACATGTTTGTACACCTAAACATATGCCAATTAAAAAAAAATCAAGAAAAATCATTTAAAAAAAACAGTTTTGGGGCAGTTTTAAAGCTGAAAAGGCACTGATTTGGCGGAATGAGACAAAAGGTATTGGGCAAAGTCTCTGGACACTTTCCTCTGTTACAGCTAAATAGATTAACAAAGAAAATCAACCCCGGCGAGATCCATTTCCTTAAGTGAACTGGCCAATGAGATCGCCGCATGCGCTGGACAAACAGCTCGTGCTTTGTCACCAACGATTTAATCATTTGTCTGAAACTGGTCAATAATGCTCCAGGTTGCCCATTGAAAACTTGCCATTGCTTCTAACCGCTAAAAAGTCACGTAATTGAAAAGGAAAGGAAAAAAAAAAAATCACTAGAGTAAGTCAATCGTGTGTAAGACGGATCATCCAGTACATCAGGCGAGCCCAACCTGTCGATCTGGAGGCGATGCTCGTGTTCAGCGAGACCTTTTCTTCCCAAGTAGATTACATTTTTCAAACAGGCCATCACTGAAAACTACTTCTATCTGCAGCAATTAACTTTTTAGGTAAAATCTGTGTTTAAATGTAGTTTGCAAACATAGTACCCCATGGTGTTTGGAGCGTTCTCGTCTCAAACCCTGATTATTAACTGTGTGAGAGTGACACATTGGTTGGTTGGAGTTGCGGGGCAGCACCTCTAACTTCAGGATGAATGTTCGCTTTAAGTAGCCATCACTCTCGAAGTCGCCATTTATAAACCCCGCGCGTGGACCTCCATCTATCTCATGTGACTGCTCTTTTCATCAAAGCAGCCAAAATAACTGTTGTGACAACCAAGGTCAGTGGGGAAAGCGCAGTGCTGTAGCGATGTCAGTTTAAATAAGCCCGGCTGTCAGTCTGCTGGCCTCTAGACCTTTATCCTGAAAACCAGCTCTGTGCATTTAAATCCACGCACAAACATTTGCACGGTCATTTACACGTCCAATCATGAGTGGAGTCTCATTTGAAACTATTCTTCACCGATCTGTTCGCTTATTCTCTCTGTCATTGCCTTCTTTTGTGTCATGTGTTATGGTTTAATGTGTTTAGGATCCAGGTTCGAGATAGATGGACGAGTCAGTTTGGTAATTAGATCGACATGGGACGATAAATATGTAGCTCAGGTGTCAGATTTGGAGCCTGTGTATTAAAGTAAATTAAATAAATTAGGTCCACAAATAATTATACGCAATTTCCCAGATTGCACTCGCTATCTTATCTCCAGATTGGCTCAACCCGCATCTAAAAGCTGCTAAATAGAGAAAACAAGGATAAAAACACAACAACAAAAAAAGCCACCAAGAGCAACAGAAAAGTGACATAAAAGTGGCAAAAATGTGTCAAAACCACAATAAATCCACACAAAAAATCTATAAAAATGTGACAAACAAAAGCGATGAAGGTAAAACAAAAAAGTGACAAAAGCTCAACAAAATAGCGGTGAAAATAAGACCAAAGAGAACATGAAAAAAAGCAACAGCACGACAACGACGTGAGGAAAAAGATCCGTATAGATTTGATTTTTTTTTTGCTTTAATTGAATATATATATACAATAAATGAAAATCCATTCATAGAAAGCTGTGACGAAGGCTGTTTTTTTTACTTTAAAAAGGGACTATACAGAGTTTAAAAATGTTAAAATTAAGTATTTTCCTCCCCCTACATGTTTCAACAATGTCCAAAGGTGTAGAATGAGCTCAGACCTGTTCACCACAACTGCCTCTAAAATCCTGCACTGTCACACAAAAAGGTGTTAATTTGGGTCCAAAGTGCCATCATACACAAGCTTAATATAGAGGCTGCAGTTACACCTATGACCTGAGGTGGCAGTAGTGAGTATAAAATGGCTAACTTGCATCTAGCCCCTTTAATACAATAGAGGTGAAGTTATGTATCTGACCTGTCTGAGTGCAGTCCAGTTTGTATATTTTTGTTTGTTTGTGGCCCTCTATGAAAAAAGTTTGGACAACCCTGGTTTAGATCAAGTTTGTAAGGTTCCCTTGTCCTATAGGTTGTCAGCTCCAGTCCAGATACTTTTAGATTAAGGTCGAGCCAAACTGGAGAAAATGTGTTCGGTTAAGGCAAGGGGGGGCTCAGAGGTTAAAGTACCACTAGGAAGGAAATTCTTTGGTAGGAAGTTTTGTGCCTGGTGGGTTCTAAAACAGCATGGCAGGAAGTAACTTAACTGCCTGAACAGGATGTTAAATTGACTTTCATGAAAGCCACTTTTGGTTCTACTGTGAAAGATTAGAGTTTCCTTTTTACACCATCTTATTCATCAGTGAAAAAAAAAAAGGTCAATATACATAACTCAGATATAACATAGCCAGTTGAAATATAATATTCCTGCATGTTCCTTTAGCAGCCGGTGCCAGAGACGCCCTTCACACTTATGAGGCATGTCTGTAAATAAAGGTACGGGTCGCACACACGCAGTCCCCGTGAAATGTCACCGCGTCATGTAAACTCCGCTTCCTCACGTCCTCTGTCCGAAGTCACCCACAGTTTGAAAGTTGCAGTGCCACTTTGGTTGGTCACTTTGTTAGTTCCGAACAACAGAGTGCTTTGATCACACTCCAGCTGCTCACCGTGTGATTCCCTCTGGCCCCTGGAAGTCAAAGTCACCCTGCCTGGACTGGACTAAACCACGGGGGTAAGGAGGAAAAAAAAAAGTTGGAAATAATTAACAGCCCAGAGTGTGGTAAATGTGCGAGAAATCAAAGTGTAATTGCAGATGAATTAATTAGAACAAAGCTCTATGGACGCTTGCTGTGCGGAAGTTATGAGTGAAGTGCACCAAGTTTAGGCAAGTTCATTTTACAGAAGTGAATTGGTATCCACATGGGAATCTCCGATGGCAATATCAACTGTCAGAAAGATGATGCAAGACAGATAGCAGGGCTCAGTTGTTTATTACTGAAAGTCAAGATTAGCCAATCCTTCTTAGACCGATCACGTATTGCATAACTATCAGTTTCTCTGTCATGACCTACATACATACTCTACCACTCTTGCTACAAAGTTACTCTTTATTAGTTTATTTACCAACGAGGACTGGAACATGCTACTCTGCTGTCGTACTTCGGGCAGTGCTTCTCACACTCTGATATATCATTTTACTTTATATCATACTTTTTTACATTTAAAAAAAAATTAAAACTATATTTCAGGATTTTTGACAAAGGGCCTAATTTCCAAGTTATCCAGAGTGTTGGAGATTTTTTTTTTTCATGCAGTCCTTATATTTGAAGAGTTTAGTGGTGCTAGGCTAGTGCTAGGGCTAGCGCATGTCTATGGTAACTAGTAGCCTGCATTAAAAACTGATCCAACCACAGTGCACCTGAGGCAACTCATTTATAACACCAGACTACCGATATAAATGTCTGTGTTGACTGAATATTTTTTGAAATATAACCATTTTACATTTAGAAGAATTTAGATTTTAGCAGCATCAGCTTCCTGGTTGTAAGGAGTGATCTGCGAGGTTACCGGCTCTATAGCAGTTTATTTACCTGCGGCCGGCGTTACTACATGTGGAATTCACAAAGGAGCTTTCTACAAATCAGATATGGCAACGTTTGGACGACGACCCCATGATTATGAAGAATTTTTTAATGCAGGCTACTAGGGTTACCATAGACATGCACAAACCTAGCACTAGCCTAGCACCACTAAACTCTTCAAATATAAGGACTGCATAAATTAATATATATATATCTCCAGAAATCAACAACACTGGATAACTATAACTGAGGCCCTGTGTCAAAAAATCTGAAATATACCTTAGAAGTTTTTTGTGTGTACGTTTTACAAACAAACAAAAAGTGATAAAAATAAATGAAATGATGCACAAAAAAGAAAAAAAACACACAAAAAAACAGGCCATTCACATGTTTGACATGTATCGATACTTTCTCAATATATCGTTACTTTAAATTATTGTTAAATGTAATATTGTTTCAGGAACAGCACCTGCATTCGGCTGTGGTTATACACTTTTCAGTCTCAACACATGAAAAAGTGTAATTGTTTATAACTTTTGGACACATCAC
Organism: Gobius niger; assembly: GCF_951799975.1. Classification (NCBI taxonomy): domain Eukaryota; kingdom Metazoa; phylum Chordata; class Actinopteri; order Gobiiformes; family Gobiidae; genus Gobius; species Gobius niger. The sequence continues at coordinate 14,225,991 of NC_136862.1, forward strand.
TTGTTTGTTTTTTTTCACAATACTTACTGTATCGAAATACATATATCGGGCCACAAGTATCGTGGTATTGCATCGTTAAGACACCTTTTTGACCTCATTTAGTCCTGATTTCATCGTGATCTCGGCCTGGTGGCTCAAAAAAGGTCAAATATTTTATGGAGTGGTACTTGGAAGGTCACTTTTTTTTTTTGATAAGCAGTTGTTCTCAAAGTTTTCATGCCTTTTAGGCATCACCTTTGTCAAACTCACTCAAATTTTTCAGACTATTTGCTGCGGCACACAGGTACAATAAAGAGACCAACCATTTTGAAGTCAGTGCGTGGATAATGCACTTGAAAAAGGCTAGCAATTAGTTTTAACGTCAAACTTACCTGAACACAATCATTGCAGTTTTACATGGTGGACAGGCCAAGAGGAAAATCTGCAGATAGAGGACAAAAAAAATAAAAAAAGACGATAACTAATCCATTATCACATGAAAGTGGTCATCATTGAAAAACCTCAGCACTCGGCAAGATTACACTGAGAGTGCCATTACTGAAAAGGGAACAATTTGCTCTAAGTTTTATGATAATGAAACAAGAGTCGTGTTCGAGGAAGCCGCCTGCAGGCAAGTGTAGAGTGCTTCCTAACAGGCTTATAGTTCAAAGAATCACATCAGGAAAAGGGTTCAGAGAGTTAAGGCAGGACTCAGGAGGACCGTCACACAATCGAAAGCGGCCCACGAAAAGCATTCAAGTGGGAGATGATGTACAACAAGCTGATGGATTCCAACTGTCTGACTTAGACAAACTGAGGGCGCTCGCCTGGGAACAAGCACTTTCATCCCACAACAACAAAATGCCTGTTTAAAACTTTAACAGGAACATTATGAACCAAGATCATATCAGCTCGGAGACAAATTGCTCTTTGGATGTAGCTTTTAATTTGACATTGTCGTGTCTCTCTACGGCTCAAATACTGTATTTACCTGGGAGGCAAAGGCTGGGCCCTGAATTACTGAAAAGCAATTTGCTGAGGAGCTGTTGTACAACTACCCACTGGCCCTGGCTCTCATTTCACGGAGAGATGTGCTGTCAAGATCTACTGTACTGCACTCCTGAAGTTTTTTCTTCTGACACAGTGTTAAAGTGTGTACAAGCAACCAAAAACCTGCAGCCGCCGTTATTTGTGGGCAGACTTCACTTTATAAATGCAGTTAAGAAAAGTAGACGTGATGTCGTCTTTTTAGTTCCGCTAGTATGTGCATTCATAGCACCCTCATTTCATACAAGCGTGCAATTATATTTCATGCTAAATTATTCTTGGATACATTTTGATAGCCAAATGTTGTACAAGCAAAGACCTGCAAATACAGTTAATGCAGCTGCTTGACTGGTGGGGCAGGTTATCTTTACTGCAACGTGTATTTAGGTCATGTACAACCATTCACAGTTTCCGGCTGTTATGGGTACAAATCCTAGAAAAGGTAAAAATGTAAATGTTTTGGTTCATGGAATGACAGAATACTTTCAACTTCTACGTTTTTTTCAGCCCGAAACAAACTGGCAGAATGACTCAATTATACATAATAGTTGTAGACAAAGTACGTATTAGAGGCCGATGCCGATTTTGGTGAATTTTACCGTTGATATTTTCAGCTTGTTTACAATCTTGTTGATTATGCTTCTTAAGTGTAAAATGAAGGAATGATTTATGCAGGACATTCATATTTAGTAGATACTTCAGAGGAAACTCATTTGAAAGACAAAAATTGTCGAGTCCACAAGAAAAACGGTAAGTCTCTATCTCTTGGTGTACAGGAATGGAAAGATGGGAAGTCTCTAGCACTTTCAGTTCTGGAAATATTGGCCTTTTAGCGGCAAGATATCAGCTGATATCCAATACTCTATTATAGTTTTGTTCTTTTAGTAAGACAGAAGGTTTAGTTTACCTGCTTTACTAGTTTCGATCACTTGCTGTGATCTTCCTCAGAAGCGTTACCTGGTGGTGGAGGTGACGTGTCGTAGGCAGCTTACATGGATTTTCCAGTCAGTAGGGAGTAGTACCAAGTACCACGGCTGGATCAGAGAAGCCATCGAGATCAGGAAACGTGCACCAACATCTATGAACCGGGACGACGGAGCGTACACCTTATCCCACACCTGGGATGTCGTCCTGGAGAAGGCGCCAGTCAGTAGGAGGCCTAAGCTCTCCCTACTGACTGGAAAATCCATGTAAGCTGCCTACGACACGTCACCTCCACCACCAGGTGACGCTTCTGAGGAAGATCACAGGAAGTGATCGAAACTAGTAAAGCAGGTAAGCTAAACCTTCTGTCTTACTAAAAGAACAAAACTATAATAGGCTTAACCTAAGAAGACAGTATGAACCTTTTACAAACGCGATGTTCAATATTGTTAAATACCCAAATATCGGCCTGATATATCGGCCGACCTCTAGTACGTATTTATCACAATTGAATACCTTTAATGTCTACATGTCAAATAATTGTCTCCTTGGTGTCCACAGAAAACAAAAACCCATGGTACTCCTGCAGCAAGATTCTCTTACATTTTCTAAAAAGGTTTTATTTTAAGGGTCTGATTAATTCAAAAATCTTGAAAAACATTGCATGCTAATAGTATATGGTTTTCATTTAGCGAGTTTATGTTCCAACACCCTTTTTTAACAGTTGTTTAGCACAAAGTCTGCTGTGCTGAACTTGCAAAGAGTCTGACATTCAATTTAATGAGCACAAAGAGTATGGCTTTAACTTTCTGACCCCACTGTCTGTCATCAGGATCGCCTTTGCAGTTTTTAATAACTGCATGGAGGCAAACTTGCTTCACTTTCTTGACTCTGCATTAGAGTACAATAATCTGATTGGGATTGTGAAATAACATGAAATCATTACTTCCTCCTTTTTACAAGAAGCACTATAAAGTACGTCCAGTATCAAACTCCAGGAGTTCTTAATCGCACAGACTCTAACATATTTACTGTCTTTCAGCTAATAATGCATGAACATATTCAACAAAAATGCTGCTGCTGTCTTTTTGAGCTTTTCTGCTGTATGTGGCAAAGTCTGGCAGGCACACTGTAGTTTGGGAAAAATGTGTTCAGCCTGAAGAACAGAATGTGCCTTCTTTGCTTCAGGAACATTAAAAGTTAACAATTAACCCTTAATGTTAGTGGTGTGACCATAATATAATTCTGAAAAAAAAAAAACCAGTATAATGGAACAAAAGGTTAGCTCGCAGCACCTCAAGTCAGTAAAGGAGGCGAGTGTAACAAGTGACACACTTAACCTAAAGCCTCTTCATCACCAGTGCTACAGGCTGAAAAGCCTCTGTGCTTATGACGGGGCACAGGCAGGACACTGGGCAGAGGCGGGACACTGGGCAGAGGCGGGCGGCGTGACGGTCTGACAGACGCTACGTGCTAATGTGTCTGCTCTTGATCCGTGCAGAGACACCAGCGTCTGTGTCGTCCAATGAAGTGCAATAAATGATCAGTCACTAGACAGAGAACTCTCTGTCCAGTGAGCCAAAGATAAGACTCACATTTGGTCTTAGTTCTATATGATCCTTTTGAGCAACGCAGTCATCTTCTAAACCAATCACAATTCTTCATAATCCCCCCAAAATATTAACATACATTTTTGTCAGTGTCACTTACGCCTAAACACTGATTCAGTAAGTCAGTGGTGGAAGCAGTACTCAATACTCAATATGTAAAAGTATCTGATACAAATTTTTACTTAAGTAAAAGTATAAAAGTATGCATTGTAAAATGTACTTTATAAGTAAAAAGTAAAAGTATTTAAGAGTTTAATATGCAGGATTTTTTTTTAACTCACCTGATTCAAACCAGGTCTAAACGAGTAAACCAAGAATTCAGGTCAAAAACGTGAACTAAACCAGGTCAAAAACAGGAACTGAACCAGGTCTAAACGGAGTAAACCACTAAACCAAGTCTAAACTGGGACTACACCAGGTCACCGTAGAGAGGTCACTTTGAAAATAAAATACTTTTACTTTGAACCCAATTTAAAAATGTAGTGAAGTAGAAACTACAGATACAGGCTCTAAAATGTAGTGAAGTAAAAGTAAAAAGTATTCGTCATAAAATGTACCTATACATTTGTACTTTTTACTTTGTTACTGATTCAAGCTCCTAACTTCAGAAAATAATGCCCTGTTATTGCTGGGTGAGGAAAACTGTGCCCTAGTTTATTGGTGCCTTTTAAAACGGTTTTACACACAAGGTGGCCTTTATTGAAGGATCAGTTTATGCACACGGCTAACACATGTTTTCTTCCAAGAACGATGTCCAACTGCACGCTAAACGCTGACGAGCCCTGAAAAGACAGTCAGTCTGCAAATTACATTACAAATCCCATCTGGTTATATGGATCACAATTGGACCACACCCAGCAGAGCAGGGCTCATGGGTGGAGCACAGCGCTTAAGTTCTGGTAATACAGGACTTTAAAAAACATATTGAGCATGAGCCATTAAATTGGCTAATTGCTGTATATGCCAGCTTCAGTCTGACCACAGAACAGAGAAGAGACACCACCTGCGTTATCCCGGTACCACACGTTTCCTGTAACCACTTCTTATCGAAAACGATCAAGGAACTGGAAAGACTCATATTTCAAACAATAAATCACAATGTATTTTTGTGTTGTAAGCTTTAAAACAGAACCATTCTTGTTGTAGCACTTGGGTTTTGCATCATTCGGGGTGTGCATTACTTCCTCAATCGTGTCATGCCCTTTGACTACAACATGAATGCTTGCTGTAGCTGTACATCCCCTTAACCCGGGCCACATTTCATCATCAAGGACATTTGATAGCAATCAGTAGAATATATATCTCAGGAAGCAATCCATCATTAGTATGGTTAGATTTTAAATACATTACAAGAGACTATTCAAGAGTCTTTCAGGAGCGGGAGGATTGCAATATACTACATTTAAATGTATAGGCCCCAGGACAACTGCAGGTTATGTTGATAAGACCAACATTTTTTTAGCCTCAGTATTTGCAAACCAAAATACTCCCAGTACTGACACCTCACACAGTAGTTTCCCTGTGAGCATATCTGGGTGTCGTTTAGCCAAATACAAAGTAAAAGCTGTGTCATCCTTACCTGAACCATGGTCACGACATGACAAGGGTTTAGTAGATAAATGACAGTTTTGGTGGCAAATTTGAAACCCACTTCAACCCCAAAAGTCATGCACAAGGCGACCAGCAACAGGTTCTTTCCCATACTGTCCTCCTTTGTTTTTGTGCAGTCTTTCCCGATCCCTTTAAGCTCTTTGGACAGGTTAATTTTCTTCAACGCCACGTAAATCTCCACAAGCGACACAACCACCATGAGGAGAGTCTCTATCAGCCGCTGTTGGGGCGCGAGGAAGGCGGCACATTCGGGGCCCCCATTGCCCTCAAACTGGGGGTCCACTCCGCCGTAGACCCAGTCCAACAGGCTGTATATGTTATATCTGGACATGTTCCTCTTCTCGTAGTGGAAAAGGTACGAGCAGGATGGTATAAAAGACGTCACACTGACTTCTTGGCGAAACATGAACTGCGAGATTTCCCTTTCGTAACTCGTCCGGTGGCAGAGGAGCAGACATGTATGCAATCCACCGTCCGCTGTGATGAGTTCAGATAGCTTCAGTGCCGATCTGAGCTATCCTCCTTTTCCAAAACATGAGGGACTTATAGCTGACACGAGGAGGAGGAGGAGGTCTCGGGGCAGGGCCGGTCTCTCACCTCGTTCACATCAAACACATCACAAACGCGACACTTGTAGGCAGCGCTCTTGACTTCACAGGTTAGCAACAAGCCAGTTCCGTGGTTAGCGTGCGTTAGCGTGTTAGCACTTAGCAACGCAGCCGAATGAACGCTTAGGTTATTGCACCCTGAGTTTGACCTCACAGGCTGATACAACCAACGGAGCAGTGGCTTTTAACAGCTATTTACGGAAATATTACACTGTGTGACCCTTATTCAGTCTAGAAAACATTTATAAAAATATACATGGGTAAAAAAAAAAAAAAAATAGTATACCCAAACACGTCGATAATGAAGACTGAAATCAAATCGCATTATGGATTAAGACTAGACATTATGAATATGACTGTGTGGGTTGTGTTGTCATTTAAGTGTTATTTTCTTTGTTTCCCTACATTTTATTTGGCAGGTCTTTCTTTTTTATCTTCATCATTGCCTATCAATACAGATTCTGGGTGAAGAAAACAACATGTGACCTTAAACGGCCACAGTCGGATCGGATGATCAGAGAAAAAGAAAGAAAAGAAAATAACAAATCTTGTCACAGTAATCTAAAATGTCTATAATTATTTATGGTTAACGTCGGAGCAGGCTGGGATTTCCTCTTCATCCTACCTGTATAATAATAATAATTAAAACAAATAATTAAAAAAAATAAGCATTGGGTAGTTTACCAGGTACTAGCACTTGAGTAATATTATAATGAAGTATCTGCATTATTACTTGAGTACAGATACTCGTTGATCTTACTACCGTAAGATTAAACATTAACTCACTCGTTCCACAGTGAGTAAATCTTTAAGTGGCAAAAGCTTCAAATTTATTCAGTTTTGTTTCATGCACTTTTTTCATCATAAAAAATATTTGTGGCATATGCTTTGGAAATATTAGGGTTTTTTTTACATTATTTCACACTTAATTTCTAATAATTTGTCACTAAATCAAACTTTTACGCTCAAACAGTTACTCAGTATTCACAGTAGTCAAGTTTCCCCCATGCATTTCTTACTCTTACTTGAGTAATTGTTTTGGTCACTAATTTTTACTTGTTATTCTGGTTGTACCCAGTTTGTTTGGTTACAATATAAGCCAACTGTACTGTAGTCCAAATTGATCCTTGTTATTGTTTGCAGTGCAGTACTATTTTGCTGAAGACTCGACACATCACTCATTTAGATATCATGTTTTGAAAACAGAGTTTACATTTTCACAAGAAAGTGCTCCTAAGAGTGCATGCTGTATTCGATTTTGAATTGTATGCAGTGTTTAGGGAAATGTGTGCTGCCGTCAGGAACAGTATTGTCAATTGACAATATAAAAATCATTCATCAATGCTCAAGTTCAAAATGAGACTATGATTGGCCCTAATATTATTTTTCTGCCAGTAACCACATAACATGATTCCTCAGAGAACTCATTTGACTGATGGTCCCCATGTTGTTTGGCAAGTTGTTTTTACCATAGCAGGTAATGACGTACGACAGAGGTTTGCACTAATTGGTTTGGGATGCACTTCACAATGGCAAACATGACTCAGTCGATGCTGTTTTGGGTGGTTAGAGCCATTATTATATAATATAAATATATTAAAAACAAAACATAGCTCTAGTAAAAAGAGGAATATTTCTTAATTAACTAGCCTAGTATTATTAGCATAATGTCACCTCTGGAGTGAATGTGCTGAATTGACAGGCAGTTGTGTAAGTCCTCAGTCAAACAGGAGTTTTGCATCGTGGGGAAGGATTGTTTAAGTTGTCATCTGCACTGGGTGTTAAGAGTAGTTTTTAGGGTAGAGACATAGGCAATATTAAGTCAATCCCTACTGAAACTGCATACAGTGTATGAAGTCAACATGCTATTTATAATTTTACTGTTTTCTGAGGTGTTAGACTGGGGTGTGGCACCACTATATGGTGGACATGCATCTAAATCTGCTTGAGATTGTGCAAATGAGCAGAATCAGACTGGCCTCACTGTGCCCAGTTCATATGAGCTCCTCTCTTGGCTCAATAGCAGCTGTCAGGTCGACATGGTTAGACAGGGGAAACTTTGTAAAATCAAGTCCCTTTAGGCCTGTTAGAAAGAGGCCAATTATGGAGGACTGAGGAAAAGTAAGGACGAACAGCTGTGTGAGAAGAAACTTAATGGCCTCTTCTTAGATTTGACTGACCTTTAAATTGTGTTATATTTCTGTTATCGCATACTTTAATAATAATAGTATTCCATGTTCAGTATATAGATTTCCAATATGCAGCTAATAGGAAGGATCACTGTTATTGTTTATTTCTGTAATTATCACCGGATGTTTTGGTGAATGGTGGGCAAACTGCAGATTTTTCCAGGTGTGAAAGGCTGTTTATTTAAATCACAGATCTTTGACAGAAGCAAGGCTTTGTTTGTGAACAATGTTTTGACTCACCATACAACTATTATTATCTATTTAATACATTGCAGAGCTTCGGATGTGACGACACAGCGATCCCGCTCATATGAAATTAGCGTGGTGCATTTAATCAAATTTGAAGTAGGATCAAATCAATTGCAGCACATGATTAACAGCCAATCCTGTGGCAACTGCAGGTCATTACTTGGAGTGGATGGACACTATTTTTGTGTATAGCACTGTAGTGAAGAGCTCATTGCCGGCATATTCATCATATTTGTTTATAAACGTGTATTTAAAAAAAAAAAGGGGAGGGGGGGGGCATATTGTTAAAGCTGACATTGAAAAATACAAAGTGAGGAACTTCAACTCAAATTGTCAGTGAAATGTATATTATATATTATTTGTATGAAATTGTGTGATTCATTTTTGTTTTTTCACCAGGCTTCTTCATAATTGCTCTGTGGACACCAGGGGGCGACATTGCCGTTTACCTCTATTAAGAAAGACACGAAATCATGGTTTTGGGCGCATTTTTTTAACTTCGCCATAAAAATCTGTGTAATGGCCTGTGCTGGAATACCTCGGATTAGATTGATTTAGATTAGATTAGATTTATTTCTTGCTCGCCTTATTACATTAAATTGGATTGAGATAAAATTCTATATAATGAATTTGGTACAATGATTTTTTTTTCTACAGATTAAGCTATAGGCATGTGTGTGTGTCCCCATCCCCATATTCTTGCTATTAGTCTCTGGGGTGTTTGTGAAGCCCGGAGGTTATGCTTTGTTGATGGTGTAAAAATCAATGGCTCTCCAGAGAGGGGGTGGCCAGGGTTGTGTGATAAGCCTCAAACTCCTCTTCACCACCACCACTACCACCACCACTACCACCACCACCAACCAAGCATGAGTCAGTCAGGGATATTAATCTAAACATCAGTCATGCATGGGCTGCACCCCACAAGGAGAATCCGCCTGCTCAACCATGCATCTCCCGGGGGTTGTGGAGGGGGAATTGAATGGGTAAGTATGCAGTGGTATCTTCTCCAGAGATGTAATGTGGGCTGACTTTAGGCACATCCCAAAGTGAAGAGGTTGACATTATCCAAACTGAATATTCATGCTCGCTTCCGTGAATTACATTTGATCTATTTATGTCAAACAGGTCAAGCCTATATTCTACCTGCAAGAAGCAATAGTCTATGTGCGTATGGGAAACTGGGGCACTGCATTTTCAGAGTACTATGTTAATGTATCTCATCTTATTGCAGCCTAATCCTCCTGCAGCTGTAATAATAAGCCACAAGTACTGGCACCAATGGAATTCACGGAAGGCTTTTTTTTTTTTATTACCTGCAATACGCTGCATTTCATTTTCTCTTATCGCCTAATTTAAATTTCTTCATGTCCAGCCTCCCGATTTTCTACTAGAGCTGCTGCCTCGCTCTCCCAAGACAGCTGGCGACTCACTTGCTCCGTGAGGATACTCCATAGTGACTGCGGGGCATCAGAGCTTTCCACTCCATAGCTAATGTAATGTACCACATCGGCCCGCGCGCTAACTGCCACAGAAACCTGTCAACATAGTCAATTTGAACTCACTAATCCAGTGGCTCTCAAGCTATGGTACCTGCAGTTTTATACTTTTAACATTTCAATAGAGATAATTCCATTTATGCTTTTGTAATGCATTTAACTTGGGTGTTTTTCAAGTCAAGCCCTGCAGAGATTTTGCTGTGCTTTGGTGTAACTTACTCATTCAGGTCTGATCCGACGTCTGCATTTGTCATTCATCTGTACCAGAGAGCTCAATAAAATATGAACTCTGTTGCAAAGCAGTGGTTGAGGAGCTGCCTTTTGAAGACATTTGCCACATCTGGAAAGCAAAGGGGTATGCAGTGATGACAAGTTACATATTTTAGCTCCTCAAGGTTTACTGGTTTAAAAATGTAATAAGGCATGAATGGAACTCTCAAGAAAACAACAAAACCTCAGCTTAAAGCAAACAGAAAGCTTATGGTGGAACACTAAAATTGCTTTTGTGGCGAGAATGAAATGAGAATGCCACAGACCTCAAGGCAGATCTGCAGGGAGCCTCTACCTGAAGCAATCATGCAGACATATTTGTCATCTTAAATAACTAAATCGTTCTCTTTTATACAACAGTCCAGTCCTGGGCAGATTTGCTGGCTGTCAACTCACAGCTGATTCACTGTCTGGAAACTTTTCCACTGTTTGACATCATACTAAGCCCTGAGAGGTGGCTGCTGTCATGGTGGCCTCTGCAAAAACACATTGAGTTGAAAGTATTCCCAGCTATTTTCTTTTGTAGAACAGACTCTTTTGTGATGGTTGTTTAAATAAATCCCTCAAGCACAGTGCCTGCTTTGGTAGAACAAATAGGTGAATCAGCTATTTGTGAACTGAATAGGCACCCCACCTGCCGAAATATGAAATATGAGCCTCTGTGTTGAAAAGGACAAGAGAATTGGGGAGGTGTTGCTTCCTAGTAATCCTCATTTGCAGTTAATATGACCTTGCCTGTGACTTATATTGGCGTAAAGGTCAGGCTTCATAAAAAGCTCCAAGATGATTACTGACTGCATAAACTCACTGCTGCACCCAGCATCGTTTGAATGCTCATTGAGTGCTCAAAAGTCTGTCATTATACGCAATTAACAAAATAATAGAAGCTGAAAGACAGTCATGGGCCCAATGATTTCTATCAATATCCATCAACGCAACCTCACTTCAGTAGGTCATAAACAACCTAATATTTTACCTTGCTGTTTGTTATTGCACATAAATACATTTTACCAGACTTATAGTGCTGTCTATAGAAAACCAAACTAAAACAATATTAAACTATAGCCTGGCTAACACCAGACTAAAATCACAAGTGATATTTAGTCTGGGGACCACCAATGCATTTTCTCGTAGGAGAGGTGTGGTTTACGATCGTCCATACTCGTTTATTGGGCGATACGCAAAAAAAAAAAAAGTCTACCTTGCGTCTGCACGTAGCCATAGCCAATCGTATCATCGCATGAGATGACGTATGACGTACCCGCTGTAAACTTTTGAGATAAACTATTTAGAACACGGTCTAAAGCTTGATCGAAAAATACCATCGTGTCTGCTGCTGTCATGTTGGATCCGTAAATAAACTTTTTTTATTTTTTTATCCGTAAATAAACTACAAGCTTCCGTGCGTCATCGTCTTGCCGTCCCTCCTCGCTCTGTGATTGGTTCCCAAATCCACCGGAAAATTTGGGCCATGGTCCCCAGGCTGTTGTGCAGTTCGAAATAATTCGAGCGCACACAGCAGCCTGGCGTTAGCCAGGTTAATTAAACTATACAATATTACCACAATTTTAAATTATAATATCCCCATTGCTTGATTACGGGGTGCGCCAGGAATCTCAGCCATCTTGTGATAGGGGAATAATGTTGCTTTGAGTATTGTGATGTACCTGATTTGTTTTCTACTGTCAATTATTGAATTGAATGTGTATTGTTGATATGTGTTGTATAAATTACCCTTTGACTGTGTAATGTCTTTAGAATGAGAATGGACCCCAGGAAGAGTAGTCTTTGCGTTGGTAAAAACTACTGGGGATCCTTTAATATAAAGAAGTAAAGAAATAGGGGAATAATATGAAATAACGACAAACACTAACCTTAACCTTAGCCTACTTGACTTACTGTTTGAAGAAACCGTGCCTATTAAAGTAGTTATATCATTCAGTACTTTTTATTTCTACTTGAGTAATATTGTCATGAACTATGTGTACTCTTAGTAACAAAAAAGTGACTTGTGCCACTGTGAGTAAATGTTAAAGTTACAAAAGCTTCATGTCAACCTAAAATAGTGTATGCTCCCTCTTCTTCAAAAATATAATATTTTAATAAATATTTATGGTATTTCTTTCCACATTGCTACAGGTTTTGTTTCTCATAACATGTCACAAGAGAAACACAACTCAGTCTTTGCACTCAAACAGTTCTCACAGTAACATTTTCTCCAAGTACTTTTTTATTTTCTTTGAACTTGAGTAAAATGGTTCCAATGTAATGTTACTTTTACTTGAGTAATTACTTTGGCTACTCTACTCACCCCTGAGTGTTAGTAGCAACCCCTGCTTGTGCGCCACTGCCAAACTGTCCCGCCGCCATCCAGTAAAGAGCAAATTAGCATCGCCCAAACAAGTACCATGATCCTGTTGTCACGAACAACGTAAGCAGTGAGTTACTGATGTTGAAAACTAGGTAAATGATGTCTGTTCGTTAGCCATAAATAAGATTGATCATGTTGTATGCTATATTCACCAAACCACACCACCAAGCTAGCCATGACATTAGCTAGATTTAGCCGATTTTCTACAGGCCAGTCCGAGAAAATCCACTGTTACCATGGAGATGCGCCAAGTTTGTGGCTGTTAGCATACATTTTCCAATGACTAAATTAGCTAAAAACAGTACAAGAAGTGAAGAAAAAAAGCTGTGTAACTATTCCGTTAGCTGTTCAGTCACTACAGATAAAAACAGCGAACTCACTAGTGCCCAATTGTTTTAATGTGAACAATAACTAGCAATAACTGCAGTATTTTAGCTTTTAAAATCTTCGGAAAATTCCCAGTTACCATGGAGATCCGCCATCTTTGGAGCTGTTAGCATACATTTCCATTGACTAACATTAGCTAAAAACAGTATAAAAAGTGGAGAAAATACAACTCCGTTACTGCTGGTAAATACATCTGTGGTGTCCAAGTGTTTAATGTGAACAATAACTCCAGTATTTTAACTTTTAAAATCTCCATTAGTTTACTGCTAATTCCATAATGCTTAGTGATATGACATCACAATCCTGAACTCTATTTAATTTAATTTGGTACTACCAAATAAATCAATAATTCAACTTTTACATATAAAATAAAAACCTAACTGAAAGATATTGAACATAAAGCATATCTTAAGCTTGTTCATGCTGCAACATTTCACTATTGTTTAGTGCTGTTATATGCTGCTGATAACATATGATTTGAAGGTGATGTAGGCTTAGGTACGAGTAATTGTTTGTAAATCATGTTCTCTTTTTATCAAGTGCATCACAAGTGTTGCACTCCAGGCTGCACTCATGAAATTGAAGACTCCCAGCCAGGTTTTGCTCATCATCCCTGGACTTCTGCATTTATGGTAAATGATTTTTCCATCATACAAAACCCTTGGAGCATCTTATCAAACACTCAATCACACAACATGAAAGCACTTCATCTTTATTCACTGTAAAGAGCAGCAACTCCTGCATAAATGCATTTACAGTTTATCAGTAGCCCCACAACTAGCCAGTAATAAAAGAAAGTTTGACATTAAACAGAGGTTAAAACAGCATAGGGAAACATTTTTATGCTGGGAGTTTGCGTTGGACAGTGCAATGGACAGTGAAGATAACTTATCACCCTTCCTTCATATACAAAACATTGGTTGGTGAGAGGGTGAGTATGCAAATTCTATATTTGAAAAATGTATTGTAGCCCTATTTGCATTGTTAGCATGGCAATAATGGCTAATCATTGAGGTCATATGGTCCTGTAATGGCTCTACGTTAGTTTCTTTTTGTAATCATTTTGATTACACTGCTGATCGTTTGAGAATTTGAGAAACAATGTACATTTGGGGCATTTGAAGGAATATTTGATCACATTAATTTGTGGCGTTCTAAAGTGTAATTTCAATAAGCTCGTGCTGTGAAAATAATGCTCTTAATTTATCCTCAAAAGGACGATTAGAAGCTGCTCAAGGCTGAACAGCTCCATTGACTTTTCATTTTTGTCTGTTTTCTAAGTTCTAGACGAAAGCACTGCTGTAGCAAACAACAACAAAGCACTGTACTATACTGTAGTATAAGAGGTATGGACAATAATCATAAGATTATACTGAACTATTTATTCATTTTTTTTATATACTTATTGTTGCAAGCACGTTTGGGACCTTGAGGGAATCTTTTTCTTGTCAAGCTGATAAAAATTGAGCATCATGCTTTCAAGTTAATGGTGGTCCTGGCGTCTTTGGACAATTGATCTGGACCACAGCCAGATAGAAACAGTAACCTTCAAAGGTTACTGCACTCTTCTTTACTAGCCTGTTCTGTAATGTGAACTTCAGTATGTTTATTTCACCAAGTCATGATAGAATTGTAAATAAAGATTTAAGGGGAGATTCTTGGCAGTGTTCAGAATTAGCATTTAAGTGACAATTCTTCATGACATTCTGACTCAAATGGTTGAATATCTGCAACTATACACAGTTACAGATAATTGCAGTTGCAGGTAACTGACTGATGCACAACATTAGATCTATAAAGATGAGCTCTGAAAAGTGTGCCTTAAGAAAAATGGTCATGGCAGTTTAGCAGGTACATTGTCCCTGCAGGATCACTATTGTGAATCAGCAGTGCTCTGCTGTAGACTTTACTTTATGGATTGATTGGATTATTTTGGGAAAACCTTTACAAAATGTGGAGTGCACAGTTCTTCTGCACTGCCAACATTGTGTAGTTGCACAACTGAGGCTTTAATAGGACCAAGAAGAGCTTTGTCACGTCAAGGCCAATACGACATCCTTCTAATTTCTATGTCCATTTGCTACATCTTGTACAGTAAACACACAATGAGAGTCCTGTCGCTGAGCATTTAGAGCCAGTTCCAAACAAGTCCTTTTTCCTGGAGCTGTATTCGCTGAAGCCTTTGATCTCTCAATGCATATAGACATGCAGTGAAATTCGCGAATGAGAAAACAGTGCACAACTCCGGTGCCGATGCTGTTCATTCACAGTAAGGGTCCACAAGGTTCCGCTCCATGAATGTTATCTCTACTGAACATTTACGAATACCATAACACCAAGTGTTACAGAGCTTAATGTAAGACAGCAGAAATGATCTTATGTAAAAATAAATCACATGACATTTTCATATTTACTTAAACAATTTGAGTAAATTCACAATATCTACAATTCACAACTTACACTATTCTGTGAAGCTGTCGATATTATTATCTTAAATAACTTCTGAACTTTAGTATTTTTGCATTTACTCCTCAGGAGATTTGCATCTTTGCTGTACAGGTTACTGTATGTTGTACAAAACATAGAATATGTAATGCTATACTGTATAGCATAAATATACTTACTTATACTCTCAATATACTGTATTCTATTGGATGGCACATTTTTGCTGAGGCTCACTCTGACCCTTTAAAAAATGAATGATGGAAACAACATTAAACAAATGCATTTAAGCTAACTAAATATACACCATTGAAGTGTTCCTTTGAATTTACCACATCTGTAATGAAACTAATATTTTCGCCTTTTCTTACCCTGATGTTTGCCTTTTTTGACAATTACATTCATTTGACACACAACAGAAGGTGGTGTTGAAAGTGTTATCCCTCTGTTTGTCATCCACAGACACTAAATGATATTCCTCATGCTCTGCATATCTTCACTTTGGACCAATACGGAAAGGACATATAGTAAGTATATACTGTACATTCAATTATGTTTTGAACATTTTACGTTTCTGTTGTGTGGCAAGTGAGGAATAGAGAAATTTGCACAGTGTGATCAGTCACCTTGTTTTCAAATATATTAAAACTGTGCAGAAGACACTTTAAGAAGTGGCTTTGTTTAAATAAATAAAACGTCAGTTTCTTTCTTTTTTTTTTTTACGTATCCCACATGACAACTGGCCTGGGGTGGTGCTAAGGAGACACGGGCACACAGCCAGCACAGCGGGTGTTTATGCACTACACTAGACCTTTGCTTAAATCTGTGTAAAGCCAAATGAGGGTAAAACACTTTCAGATCTTTGTGCCAGCCATAAATTTGCATAACATCAATATGCACCGGCCCTTTGCAGATGCGTGTTGATGGCAATGCTGCTGATGTCAGGGTGAGAGAGAGTGATGGGGTACACACACATTGGTACTAAGCCATAGTCAGTGTGACAAACAGCATTACTGGAGGCTGCAGACATATACGCACAGATTGTCATGCATTAACCTATGACTGATACATAGTACATGGTCAGGTTATTCACACAACTTTAGTCTGGCTACGACACTGTTCATACAATAATCTATGCTTACTACTCATACAGTCAATAGCATGTACTGTGGGAGGGGGTCAAACATAATATGATTAAATGAAAAAAGGAATTATAAACAGCATTAAAACAATCACATTGTTTAGAAAATACAAACACAAAGTAGACTTTCCAATGTGAAATCAAACTGAACTCTGTGATAACAGTTCTTCTATTTGAAGTGGGCATGCCGTCTCCTGTCTGATACTGGAGAACGCACTGTGGGATATGGTAGTCAAAGACCACAGAAAAGCACACACAGGGAAGGTACAACCAAATTACATAATGATTAAAAAATCAAATAAAGGGGATTTAAGGGAAAGTGCCTGTCTATCAGTAAATACCACTTTTTAAGTTGTTTTACTGCAATTTGGGGTTTCCGGTGAAACTTGCTCCATTTCACTCGAGTCTCAATGGGTTGATAGTTGACTTGAGGTAATGATAGGTTTATAAGACAACACAACATGATGGTTCCTAAAGATCCTTTAAATCGCCTCTTCCCATCTTCTCACAGACAGAGGTCTGTTAACCTGTCACTTTAATGGGTCATTTTACTCTTGGTTCCTGTGCCTAAAGGCCTTGGACGTGTGGAGCTTGACCATAGACACTGAGTCAGTCGACACCAGCGCATATTTACAGGGTATATACAAACAGACCTTTGTGCATTTGTGTGTCTTGTAATGAGTCAAAGCTGTTTTTATAGTGTGTGTCTGTAGTATTCACCAAGGCACTCTCTGTCGTTGAACATACTCAGCCAGTTAAAACAATAAAAATCACTGGACTAGAAAATGTACATGCACGCTCATGGGACATGAAACCAATTCCAGAAGAAACTGCATTTGGGCTGTTGTGATTCAGTGTGAGCTGGAGGCCTGACACTGATGATTATTAATAATGGTTCTATGGGACCATACAGGCTGCCCCTGGCTATTAATGCACGTAAAGCTGCCAGGGCTCTCTGGCATTCTCTGATGCGTCAGTGTCCTTTGTGTGAGTGGATGCATGTTAAGTGGATGGATGTCTTATAACCTTATTGGTGATAATGAGCTACAGTAGACTTTGACTGCATGCTTGCTGAAACTTATTACAAGCATTGTGCAAACAAGTCAAAACATAGTTGAAATACAAGTTGACTAATCCATAAAACAGCAAGCGATGTGTTACTGCAAAAAACACTTGTAAATTAACTACCATGACTGGACCAGAGCCTAGAGCAAAGTAATAAATGCTACACAAACCCAGTGGCATGAGAATGTGCTGTGTCCTTGTGTATCCAGTGTATGCTAACATTTCCATCTACATGGACGTGCAAAATATCAAATCCGTAAGAAAAGAGAAGTATTAAACACCCAAGCACACGTCCTTGAACGCTCACGCACACACGGTAAAATGGGATGAACTTGGCCTCCTGCAAACTCTATCTTTTGACCCACACTGTCGTTTGGGATTGGTCAGATTCCGTTTAGGTTGTTAGCCTTCATAATAGCTGGTTTTCTGTTAACATATGTGGCCCAGTAGCCTAGATTAAAGACAAAAAAAAGAACTGGGAAGATTATGCGTGAGATTTTGTCCACTATGCTGACTCGGTTGTAGGACTTTTTTGCCTCTGTGTAAGGGTCTTCCATTCCTTTAAAGAAGTGTTTGGCTGATGCTCCCGTGGCGCTCTTGGAAATGGTCGTCAAACCTTGGTCCTTGAGTGCGTAGGTCGTTCCTACAATGTTGAAGGTGTTGTTTGCTTTTTTGGTCAAAACCGCAGATTCTCGTCTCTGGAAAAAAGAGAGCAGTAAAGTAAAGGGTGTGAGGAGCTGTGGGACCAGTCTTCACTATACTTCCATTTGAACTCATAAAGAGGAAATAGAAGCAACACCACGAGACACGACACACACAAGAACAAAACAAAAGCCTAACCATATCTTTAATCCTGGCCATGTTAGCCTGAAACGGTTCCTGAAAAGAAAAGTAGAAAAGAAAAAAAGTTTACCAGGTATATTATATTGACCCAACTTATACACTACTATCACTGTCAGTTTCATTCTGCTTCATATACAGTACAATTATGGATTGGAGAAAAGGGTCAAGATAAAAAGTTCATAGCAAGGAAGTAGAATTAAATGTATTGTCTAAGTGCAGAGCCTGGCACCTGATAGTGCTAACAGTTGCAGCACAGAGCAGGATTTGAAACAGAATAACAACATTGGCTGTAAACATGTCTGACAAACGGGATCAATGGGAGCAGCCAGGCCTGTGCAGACACCACCTGAGACTGAACAAACAACACAAAGGCTGTGTGTGATAACACTAACTGGAGGAAGTGTCCTCCCCTCACTACCACAGGGAAATAATTATACTGTCTCTCATATTGTAATAGTAGGGCACACGCAATCTTATTTGCTAAATTGGTGCTCCCAGCCAAACTTGCTCCAGCAGAAGAACCTGTC
Organism: Gobius niger; assembly: GCF_951799975.1. Taxonomy (NCBI): domain Eukaryota; kingdom Metazoa; phylum Chordata; class Actinopteri; order Gobiiformes; family Gobiidae; genus Gobius; species Gobius niger. Next base: position 14,244,750 of record NC_136862.1, read on the forward strand.
AGCCTCTGAGTTTGCACTGCAATGTGAGGAGAAGAAGTAGGGCACCAAGATTGATCACCAGGCAGAGTTTTACTTTCTGGTGTGGCATGCAGTGTGCATCCCCCACAGTGGCCATGTCCAAACTTAAAGCTTTGTGAGTCATGCTCCAAAGTGCTTCACTTTCACAGCCCCTTGTTTGACTTTTGTTCAGGGCCAAGCTTCTGCTCTCGTCTTTCATCTTCCTTATAATTCACCTGTCCCTTCCTGATTTTAATAATCACGACATTCTCTACTGATGATCTAAAGACAGACACCCCCAAACACATCCATGACCTAATGTTCACTAAAGTCCACAGACACTCACAGTTAGAAGCACATGTGGCAGTGCATGTGATGAATGCCTTAAACATAAGCAGTGCCATTTATGCAAACAGGTTGTTAGAGGTAGGCATCACAGTGGGGTTAGTGAGCAGTAGTCAAGCTTTTGGTGACTGTGCACAAACGTGACAAGAAATATAGTGTTTAAAACAAAGAGTGGATATCCAGATAAGGTGATCCTTCATGCTTCACTGCAAAAAAATACCTTCTCTTGTGGCGTCGTTACAAAGATCCCTGACAGTCGTTTTTTTTTTTTTTAAACTAAGCACAGGAATAGTGAGCCTGGGGCTGCCTGAGGAGCTAAGTCTCCAGTCGATCAGTGTCATGGCAGTCACTGATACCCCCTTTATAACCACGCACTTTCCCAACATATCGATTCTGCTCATCTTGCACCATCTCGCCCCCTTTCCATCACTGACTGGCTTGTGTCAGCAGAAAAAAGACCACGACTAGTAGAATGTTTTATATGGCCTCGATCATGCGGCCCCTAAAGGCTTCAGTCCCCTGCATGAGTGATTTCTTTTCTCAAATAAAATGTTGAATCTTTGTTGTTAAAGGACAATCCATGTTTCCCTATGGAATTTGGAAACGGTTTAAAATGAAGTGGATTTATGCGTTAGATTATTACCAAGTTCCTTTATTTGTCTATTAAACTTTAGCCAAACTGTCCAGATGTTGCCTGTCAGCTGTCAGATCTTTATTGTCTGCTGTGTGGAGTATGTAACAATTCTTTCTCCTCTTTGTTGCATTAATTTACTCCTGTCTTTGTATTTTCTCATCTGCTTTGTCTCTGTATTTCACTCTATGCCTTGTTCTGCAGGTGTGAATCCACATGATAATACATCTGAACCCTGGCATTAGTCAGCTCAGCGATGAAAGCAGCACATAATACCTAACACTGTGGTGTACAATCATGTGTCTTGCAGTGCCAAGAATATAAGGCTTTTAATCTTACCAAACTCCCCACCAGCTAATTTCTATAATAAGCACACCTTCATCGCAGAAGGAAAAGCTAATTAGCTTCATCGTTTGTCAAGCTAAATCGTTAAGAGATGGGGAAAAAATGGTTTGGAAACTTCTTAAGCCCTAAAGTAAATGAGTTCCCATTGACTTGTCTTTTCATTTCTGCTCATGAGTAGAAAGAGGTGGGCTCTTTCGCTGCTGGCTCTGCCTTCCTGCCTATGAATACTGTAAGATATTTTCAGAAAGACATAGGTAAGATGTAAATTCTTTGAAAAATATGACTGCTTCTCTTAATTTCCCGCTCACAGAATCATGGTATATTAAGCTATATTCAGTGTAGCAGAGTTTAATGGTAAAAACTTGTCTCCCACAGTGACCCTTTTCTAGTTTTTTAACTATTATGACAACTGTATGCTCAGCTCGGCCCATTAAAATGACGCATCAAAAGAGAAGAAAAAAGCAAAAACCAAAATTGCCTCACTATGGCACTGTGTAACTGCAAATTTCCCTCATGGACTGAGACGTTGTGCGCCTGCCGATTTCAGGTCAGTCAATCACTCAGCATAAAATGTCAAGCTGTAAAAGTGTGTTCTAGCTTATGTTAGTCACAAAATACAGATTGTTGGCATGCTGTGATGCAGCAAAAGGGATGGACTCTGTAGCGAATAAGAGTTGGCATGGATGAAACAGCTCCAATAACCCAGTCTCATTCACCCGGGAAGAGGAGGAACGAATGGAGGACGCTTAAATTGGTTTCAGTGAAAAATATGACAGCACAATACCCAAAAGACCCCTCCTGAAAATTTAATTTTTGTTCTTTATTGTATTTGCCATGGAGCATTAGCCCATTATAGGCCTGAGAAATACGATATGGTTACACTCCAGTTAACAGCAATTAATTGTTGTCCTGAGTGTACCTTGTGTTGCTCTGAAAAGAAGATCAATGGGACTAAATAGCTAAATGGATGAAAAATAATGTAAAATGTTCCTTCGTACTCTGCCTGTGCGTCGCCAATTTTTGTATCGTGTTATGCAATTAACACATGCTTCTACGGTAATCAGAGTAAACCCTATAGGTGGTAACTTTAGCACAGCGAGTGAAAATATACTAAACAATAAAAAGAAAGTAAATGGAGTGTTTTGGGCGGAACAGATTAAAAGAGCAGCATGAGTGGTTGAATGATAAAAATCATGGATTGTGTTTGACCGTCATAGTCAGGTTATTGCGACTCGGGGGATATTCTCAAGTGTGACGTACTGTGTCCCACTTTCTCGAGCCGGACCTACCTTATTTTCCGTGCTTTTTTTTCTTTTTTTGTCACAGGCCTGGAGTCATTTCAGCTTTTTGCCATGGGGGCCGTCTCTCACCTCATTGTTTATCATCTTATCTCCCTAATCTGTTTCATTTGACAAGATCAGTCGTAGCATCACAGGAATATTGGCAAACTTCCACGCTGAGATTGTTCTGAGAGCTTGTCAGGTCAGGATTTATTTATGCGATTTCATCTCAGTTTCCGTTTGGGGAGCCAGAGACCCCGGCATCAGCATGTCCCAGTTTGAGTGCAAAAACTCCCTTCTGCTTGTTTTGAGATTATTACAGATACAAATGGCCCAGATGTCTCTATTTTAAAATATTCAATATATTTCAAAATGATTAAATACCACCCCCAAAATCTCCTCTTTGAAAAACACACTTCATAAAGGGCTGGCTATAATGGGTTTGTGCCTGTGGGAGTTTATCTGTTTACACTTTGGTTCGGGACTGTGCCTCAAACTTAAACCTGCCCTTGTTCTCAGACACATTAGCATTAAACTTATAAAGGACTTAACGAGGAAGACTTGCCTCTTTTTCAAATGTTGTCAAATCTCTTTCCTGTGGCTTTAAGAAACATCAAAAAATATGAGTCATCATCAGGCAGAGTTATGGGCAGTGTCTGGTCATATGAGTGTACGGTGTGCAGACAAGGTCAATGTGCTTTTTTTAAATCACTATGACATGTTTTCTCAGTAGCTGCTCCAGAAGGTTCAAGTTTCTGCATTAACCAGCTCGTCTATGGATTAAAGCAAATCAGAGAGTTTGCTGCTGAATTTATTTACAAAATAAATAAATAAATAGCCTGTGTTGCGTGTCTTCGTGTTGATTGATATTGCAGAATAATTTGAAATAGAGTGACTTACCCTAATTTCCATGCCCTCTCTTTTCCCATCCCATGCCCAGCTGCGCTTGGTGAAGTAGTTGACTGTTGCAAACTCAATCAATGCAGAGAAGACAAAGGCATAGCACACAGCCATGAACCAGTCCATGGCCGTGGCATAGGCCACTTTAGGGAGGGAGTTTCTAGCACTGATGCTCAGGGTGGTCATGGTTAGGACAGTGGTGACCCCTGAGGATGAAATCAGAAGATCAGTACGGGGAATAGAAGAACATAAAGCACAGCAGAATACAGAACATTCAATAACAAATCACTTCATTGTAGAGATTTTTCACACTTTTTTTTTTTTACTTTTTCCCCAATCAACAACTTCCAACTTGAGGAAGCTTTATCAAGAACACAAATCTCTACAATAAAATAAGACAACAGATGTTTTTGTATGCATTTACAGTTGGAAATTCACAAACAGTGGTAAAAAAGACCATTTGACAAGTTTCATGCAGAGATAGAGGACAGTGAACACCTGGATAGCAACACAGATATCAAAGAACAAGTGACAAAGCCCCAATGGCCCAAATTAATTAGTCTGAAAATGAGTCTCTCGAGAATGAATGCCAAAATGTCCAAGCTCATTACGCTCTGTGGCCTTCATACTCTGTCAGTGAACACATGAGTGATACCGTTACCCAACTGACCATAGAAAAGCAATCACCTTATATGTCAATTCGTCTCAATGTAGGCTAAAAATAATACACATTTTTATTTTGCTGTAGAAGCACAAGGTTGACTCTTTGGTGAAGGTCAGCGATTAAGAAAGAGATTGATGGGATCTATTTCCTCTCTATGTGACACTATAGATTTCTTTTTGTGGGTGACATTATGCGGAACAGATAAAATGAAGCTTTGGTTCAGCCAGGATATATTTAGAAAAGCGGAGACAATTTGAGGCCACAGAGCTGAGCTGAGTCTCAGACAAAAGAGGAAGGTATATATACTTCAAGTCATTTATTTGTCGGGCTGCAACTTCAGTATTTGACTAGTGATTATTTTTACTGCTTCTTCAATTTTTAAATACAGATTAAAATTAAAATTAAACTGAAGTCTTTAATAGTGGCTATGCGGTATTTGGTTATAATCACACATCTTGATCATTATTGTGCACTTTGTTGGTTAGAAAATGCTTTATTGACCTAAAAGGGCTTACACTTCCTCCCTCCCCCTTGCACCCCCTCGCTGTCAATATACAAAATAGAAAAGAAATGAAGTTTGCTGTTACGAAGCTTTGGGGATGATTCTGCCTGATAAACGACTTTTGTGTCATAAAGCCTTTGCATTTGCGGGTGCTCACCGGGAAGAGTTATGCTTATAATTATCCAGTTAATACAGGTCGTGACTCTATCGAAAACTAAATTAGTCATTGATTATTTGAAAGTTGCAATTAATCTGATTTGTTGTTGCTGCCCTTTCTATTTTTGATGATTGTAGCCAACCTTTTGAGGGAGCGCAGATCTATAATAAAACTTTGAAATGGCAAATGTGGCGGCCATCCTGCGTCTGTCTGATTCACCGAATTCAAACTGAAAGTAAGGTAAAAACAGAGACAAGTGAAAAAAGACTCTTGGAGTCCTGATAAAACTGGAAAGTCCATCTGTGTTTGACAGGACATAATTTTAATGTGAACATAAACATCAACCCCATCACTACTGAGTCGGTCTCTAATTTCTTTCAGATTTGTCGTACCTTTTTGAAGTAACTGTACTTTTGTAAGTCGTTTTTCATAGAGTACTTTTTACTTCTACTTGAGTAAATTTAGAAGAGGTATCTGTACTCTTACTTGAGAAAACAATATAGTAACTCCTGACACTGAGTAACAAATCTTCACATTGACACGTAAAATAGGTTTGTTTTCATAATTTTTTCATGATGAGTTCTTTTTATATATTTTATGGTATTTTCTTTCTAATATATAGAAATGTTCACATAATTGTATGGGTCTCATAATTTATGCCACTACTGAAACATGAATTAAACTTTTAATCGCCAACATTTTTTTTTGGTTTCTGTTTCATACTGAGTAAATATTTGGGCCACTACATTTTACTTCTACTTGAGTAAAATTATCTTTAAGTAACACTACTCTTACATGAGTAAATATTTGGGACACTCTACTAGGGGTGGGCAGCTCTAGGTACCTCACAATTCGATATGATACGCAATACAAGGCTCACGAAAACGATCTCACGATACGCCGATACTGCGATAATCGATATATTGCACATGAATAATATACATCCTGATTTTTGGAAATATGCGATTTTCAACTTTTATTTTAACATACTACATATTATTCATCATATACATTTGTTTCCATGTGCTTTGTACCCCTTTTTCTTAAAGGGACTATACAGAGTTTAATGTCCTGTGTGTAGAATGAGCCCAGACCTGTTCACCAGACGGCCTCTAAAATCCTGCACTGTCACTCAAAAAGGTGTTACTTCGGGTCTGAATTGCCGTCATGCATGAGCGTAATATAGTTACAGGTAAGACCTGAGGTGGCAGTAGTGATTATAAAAATGACCAACTTGCATCTAGGCCCTTTAAATGAATAAATTAACAACTGATCCCTGACTTACTGACTGGGTCTACTGATCTGTCAGTGACATCACTTCATTTGCATTTAAATATAGAACAAATCACAGTCACAGTCAAAAGGAATAAATCAACCCGAAATTCATCTTATTTACAATTATATAAACTATCATTAAAAGTAACATATTTGACAGTGTTTGGCCAAAGTTCTTAAAGTTGTAGCGCTGCCCTCTACTGTTCTGACTGAATTCTTGATCATTATTGGCCTCTATTGACTGTGAAATTAGTAGAGCCCTGCTACCTCATTAATATGCATTAAGTCGCACATTAATATGCATGATGTCATCAAAAGTATCAATATCAGAATAAAAAGGTATCGGTATCGTCCAGCGACATATTGAAACATTGATATATTGTCAAAATCCTACACTCTACCCACCCCTGGTATGGGTAAGTTAGTAGAAAGGTTCACTTTTATGAACAGAATTAAAAAAACAGAAGAGATGGTCGAACATAAAGTCAAATTAACAAAGTGTCTCCTATTAGTTTTACATGAGTTCTTGGGTAGAATGGACACTCACAATATGGTCGCCACACATGGTTAATTATTAGTTCTGATGGATTACCATGGCAACGTCCTGTCCATTGTGTTATAATAGATCTGCGGTAATGAGCCCCTTACTGAGAATATGACTCTGAGTAAAGGCTGTTAGTTCACGTCTGCTTGAGTTTTGCGTAACACTGAAAAGTTCACTTTCAAAATGGCAGTCCAGTTCATTATCATGCGCGGGGCCGCTTATCCAAGGGCCCTTCATCCGCACGTGTGTTTCCTCCCCTATTGTAATGCTAATTATCGCACAGGCATCGATAAGTAGGGGTTAGGGGCCACTCTGTAACTTATGCAGCAAAACAAAACAAAAAACTGGAGACGAGCAGGAAGGGCACATCACGTCTTGTCTATAATAAGTGAAAGCTGATCTAAGCAGACACAATGTTCTTGGCATGGAGTGAATAAATTACATGTTCAATAATAATGCGTTTCCACATTATTATTCAGTGTACAGAGAGGCTACGGTCAAGTGCACCACTGAACGTGACAAACAACAATAATTATACCATCATGGGCATTGTACCGCTTACCTGGTCTAAAAAAAAAATTCCCATTAGCATTTACGTTATGAAGTAAAAGCCTGGATAGGTTAAGCTGTGTCGAACAACACTGGTACCTCTCTAGAGTATAATAGTGGGGAGTTTTCCTGATGTATGGATGTGTGTGGACAAATGCTACTTTACATTTTTAGATAGGAGAGAATTGATCAAACAATAGAGATGATTTACGTTGAGAAAACACTTTTGCTGGTGGGAACTGTACACAAATACCAAGAATCTGTTTGTGAGTGAATGGTCTTTTACAGTTCTCAAAGCAGCCATTTCAGAGTCACTGTATACGTGCCCAGCGAGTCTGTTTAATTTCAAGTCTGTAATTGAGCGGCCCTGTTGAATGAATAATTGAGTATGTTAGGGTTGAACGAGGGGATAGTGTAGCACTCACCGAATACAGTCCGTGCGGGAACCGACTCCCTGTTTAGCCAGAAGGAGACCTGAGACAGTATGACAGTCATGATGCACGGGAGGTAGGTCTGAATCACAAAATAGCCAATTTTCCTTTTCAAATGGAAATATGTTGTCATCACTACATATTCTCCTGAGAGAGACAGAGGGGGGGAAAGAAGGAAAGACAGAGAGACACATTAATTAATGAAGCTCGGGGACGGCTGGGAATATAAAGCAAAATGGGGAAACTTGTGTGACTCCAGGAAAAAAGTGAAGCTCTGTCGTTTGTTAGAATAAGTGCAGGGGCTCTAGCTTGAGACGTGTTGTCATGTCAGGCGCATCTCCGAGGCTAAAGGAGATGATTTGTGATTTCCGGGCAAAAACGATGGGAATATTTTTAATAACTTTGGCTCAGACTGAATAACCAGTTCAATATATCTGCAGCGTGATGTGTTCCCTCTTTGCTTATTCCCCCTGTATCCCTGGGAGCACTCGATATTGAAGGCTTTCCTCCCGCACAGATCCGGCCACTGACGGCAAAAGCGCAAAGACAGAGTTCACGGCCGCGCAGCAGCAGCTCTCATTGCCATGCCTGTAATCTGCGCCGCTCCGATATGAGAAAACAGCGGCTCGTTCCCCGAGGTGTTGTTTTTCCTGAGCAGATTCTAACCGGAGCTGAACTGGCTCAAAGTCCCGCTGTTCCCTCTGCTCTTTTTCTTAAAACCCCATCAGGTTTAAAACGCGGCTAAAGCTGAGATTTTGTTAGCCACTTCTTTTTATGAAGGGTATCATCTCAACTCCTCTGTGGAATGTTCGCACTTGTCTGAGACTTTAGTCGGCCTTGTTCTTTTGAAGCTCCTGACATTAGGTTTGCTCCACGAGGCACCAGTACAATAAAGATCGGCTCAAAACAAAATGATCTCTATGGGGCTCTGTGGGTGCAATTATTTCAACAGCTGCTCATGTCACTTTGCGCTTCCTGTGAAAAAAAGGCCAATGCTGTCTGGTAATCCTTTTGATGATTCAGTTCAGTTCAGTGTGCAAAAAAAAACAACAACACAAAACAACAGTGGATGTCTGACCGATTTCTCTGTAGCTGCATGAGTGCACAGACATGCTGCTCTCTGTTATCTCTCCCAATGGGAAAACAGGCCAACATACTTATGACCGAGGCGTTTGTTCCTAGCGCTCAGAATCAGGGGAGGAAAAAAAACAACATCTTTTGTGTTGCTGATTATTATAGACATTTAGTTTTGCTGCATTGCCAGAAAGTACATTGCTGTGTTGAATTGCGATTGGTTAGTGGCGTCTCTCCATATCAAGCAGTTCATACTGTGATACCAGATCCTCCACATCTGTAATCTTCAGCCTCGGTGGGGGAATTAACGGCACTGTTTTGATTGAGTGTGACAGATAAAAGGCTTTATGAGGCGTCTCTCGGTAGGAGTAATTCAGATCTAATAAATATGTAATCCATAATACAGGGTTGCACGATTTTTATGTAAATATGTACGTATGATTCATTGAAAAAGGCTCTGAGACTCGGATATGTGGCGGTGGTGTAAAGCATTTGGGTGTTGGCCTAAATTTAGATCTAAATTCTGAACAACAGAGTCTAAATCCAAATGACAGAGACTTCAGAAAGACATTTATGCAGAAAACCTTCAAAAGGAGGTGATATTTTTGGAGAGATTCGTGTGCTTTAAAATGCTAATTGTGTTTTAATGATTGATGATGATGAAGCGCCTCTCTGTACCTGTGCTGGAGCTGATGGTCTCTTTGCCAATGACGTGTCCCAGTAAGTCGTACTGGTTGAGTCTGGAGCCGTCCTCCGCCACCGCCACCGACCGCTCGTCTCCCTGAGTCCACAGGTAAATCACCTCGTTGTTGGTGTAGGCGTCTGTAAAAACATTTAGATTGTTGAAATGCTTGGACCTAGATGCTGACAGTAAACTAGGACTGTTGTATTGCAGTATGAGCAAATAAAATTACATGAAAATAATATAATATATATAAAGTGGAGTTCATGTTCTAGTCCTCCTGTCCTATTAGACAGGGCAGTAGAGCGTAAAAGAGGAGAAGAGTTGGCTTTTAGCAAATTTTGGAAGGTGGGAATCAAAACACGACTAAAACCTTAGCAAAAGCATTGCGGTCATGATTTTTATTCCTTAAAATTCCATCCATCCATCCATCCATCCATCCATCCATCCATCCATCCATCCATCCATCCGTCCGTCCATCCATCCATCCATCCATCCATCCATCCATTTTCTTCTGTTTTTTCCATTGCCGGGTCACATTGCACCAGCCCCCTATGGCTCCCCCTGCAGGTGGTGGGCCTGTTGGTCTCTCATAAGGAGCTTCTGAACCGCTCTTTGTCTGACCCGTCACCTAGGACCTGTTTGCCATGGGAGACCCTACCTGAGGCACAAAGCCCCCGACAACAGAGCTCTCAAGATAATTCAGGTTCTCAAACCCCTCCACCACGTTAAGGTGGAAGTTCCAGGAGGGGTTAAAATTACATATAAAGTAATATTTACATATAAACTAACAGACAATCTGCCCCAATGAAGACTGGAGAGAGGTCGAAACATGTTGGTCCTGTTCTACACAAAAGTGACTCGGACCTGAAGTGTCTTTATTTGCAATGTACTTGTTTTATAAACAAGCTTTGGGGCCCCCTAAGCTGCCTATGAGCCCCACTTCCCAGAACAGCCTCAGACCCCACTTTGGGATACTCGGGACTAGGCACATCATGTTTATTGTTTTCAGAGCAAAACTACAGTTGTCTGTGTTCTGTCCATATTTTTGTGTGTGTACTTTACAGAGCATAGCTTCAAGGCTTACAGTGAAGCACTGTCTTTGCGTCTTGGGACCTATATCTAAGTCTCAACTTGGTTTACTTACAACTTCCAAACTTCAGGGGACAGGCGTGTGCATCCATTGGGAAATCCTCCAGGTGCATCGGGCATTCGGCGTGAATAGTCAGTCTGAAAGTAAAGGCAGAGGCATGAGCACAATGTGAACAAACCATTACGACACTTGGGGAAAACATACAGCTCTTTTACAGGGCCTAAAATTGTCCAGGAGTTGTTCCCAAATGCCTTAAGCAAAATATAGCCTACTGTCGTGCATTTCATGTGTGGACACAAAGGGGAGGTTTTGTATAAAATCTGTATGGAGGTAATTGGCTCATTAATCTTGATTTGAAATTCTCAGGTGTTTAGGCACTGAACGCTATCATGATCAATATGAAAGGTGAGCTCTGTGCTGTGCCTTTGTGTGACTCTGTTGTCACAGCGGAAATTATAGATTTGGACTAATTGGCGCCTCATTTGGGGAGAGACCTGGTCCCCCGGTGCTGCGCTCAGACGGCCCACTGCTTCATAAGGCTCTGAATATTGGCTGTTAGTGTCTGGATATGGCTCAGTGTCTGCATCTGAATGTGTGAGCACAGAAGATTGACACCCTTCCTGGCACTGTCAGTCATGACAAAGATAAAGTGCCTCTGGATTAAAGGCCTGAGGGATTTAATAAAATGTGCTCTTGAAATAGTGTTTACTATTTCACCCATAACATTTTAATCAAGTTTGGTTTCACAGTTCAAAGCCAGCATAAATTTACAGACGATAAGTAGATTAAATCAGAATCAGAGTAGGTTGTATTGCCTTTGTCAGTGAACAGCTTCACAAACTTGAATTTTCTTTGTTGCAAATGAACTGCAAATTAGGTTACATATATACAGTTCTTTACTGCACAGTGAACAATGGACACTACCGTTTGTTTAGACCGGATATCTGGCTGTCCTTCAGATCTAAAGAATGTCGACATTTCTTTGTTTCTCATTTGTAACCCTAGAGCCAAGTTTAAGTTTTTCAACAAACTACACTAAGTGGAAAAATGTCACCACACTCATTCGCTGTGAGATTGTTTCAATGAACTTCTGCACTGACAGAATATCCAGTGTTGTGTTAATTTTTCACCAAGATCTTGTATTGATGATGGGAGAGTGTGACCACTGTTCAAAGCCTTCTCCAGCACATCCCAAAGATTATAAATGGGGCTAAGATCTGGACTCTGTGCCCAATCCATGTGTGAAAATGATGTCTCATGCTCCCTATATTATGTATTGCCACCTTGGAATATACCCGTGCCATGAGGGAAGAAGGAATCCGTAGGTGGAATAACCTGGTCATTCAGGATGTTCTGATCTCATTCTTTGTGCACATAGTGTTGCTGAACCGAGACAGCAGCAATGTGTTAAATCCAGAAGGTTTATGGTCTGGCAATGTATTTACTTTGTAAATTAAAACCTCATATTTCCCGGCTGGTTCTGGCATCAGGTTATGATGAGGTTACGTGAATAATTGTGTATTCTTGCCATTCTGTAGCCATTTTTCACTATCATGACTAATAAGTGCCTCAGTCACTGCACAAATGAATGATTTGAAGCTGTATTGTGTAACATAAATCACACAGAGGCACAGTGCATCACGCCACACTCAAATGCCAGTTAATTGGCTAATTTCATGATGACAAAATGTTTTAGTCTTACAAATGTCAATGCCTGACTCAATCCTCGTCTAATCTCAGTGTTGGGCATGTTAGACGTATGATCTGTGCTTTTCGTTAAAGATCGTGGTAAATGATTGAACGGATTCAGTAAGATTCAAGACACTAATAATTACATGGCATTTGAATAATTGTACAGAACATGCGAAGACCTTTATCAAAATGTTACAGTGTCTCTGAGCGGGAGGTTACAGAAGTCAGTTTTGTCATATCTGAATCATCCTTTGAGCTTTGATTGTCCTAATTAAGAGGAAATACTACCACCATTACAGCGCAGCTGAGGATGTAAATGGCCTCTTTATCGAGCGATTTAATTTCTAAGAGGGAAAAGATGGCGAGTAGCTCGTGTGAGAGTAGTTTGTCTAAGAGGAGCAAAACCGCCGCAGCTTTGTCAGACGGTAACAGCTCCCCTCTTTTTTTTTGGGGGGGGGGGGAGAAAAATGATGATGCAACCTCCCAGGATACAGGCCTTCGGAGCATTTGTCAGTTCGGATGCTGCAGACGTGCTGATTAAACGGATTTACCCAATTGTTCAGTGAGAAACGCCAATCACCGCCGAGGAGAGAAGCACCTCACACTGAATGCTGTGAAAATATGATGATATGATTCTGTAGCGCGTTTAAGGCTTCAATATATGTTGAGCATTAGTCATTTTTCATTCTCTGGCTTGATATTTAATATAAGAAGGACCTTGTAGCGCAGCCGTAGTGTTTGATTCCTCCCAGGCCTTGGCAGAATCGCTACTGCGTTGAATTTACTCATGTGGGACCACGAAATGGAATTCTTTTACTATTTCATGTTAGCCCTTGGAAATCAATACTGACCTTGTGGCTGCGCTTCGTGAGAATGATTTTCAACACTGTCTCAGGGCGGCTTTAAGGCACCAACACAAAGGATGTTAATGTTTGTTTTGTTTTATGTAGATCAATTCTTTTTGCTTGGGGAACTTAATGAATTATGACTTCAGATTAAAAAAGTGATATTGAATGCCATCTGAATATAGCTAGTAATTTCTAGTAATCTTTTTTATGATTTTATGGTTTTTGAAGGATTTTTGTAATGGAAAATCTGACCCTTCCTTCACTGCCTCAGGGCAACCGGTCAGGGGCAGTGAGTGACCGCAGTGCAGCGCTGGGGGACGTATCTCCAGATCTCTGGGCCTGTTTTGTTTGGATGGGGGGAACTGCAGACAAACTCCACACAAACGACGTCAACTCTCAAGTTAAGGGGTGTGACACGGAGATAAAGAGGGAATCTGAGACCAAAAGAAGTTGGGAACCACTGATAAATCGCTTCAATCTAAGTCAAATCATGCCTGAAGTACTTAATTCACATAGTCTTAATAGTTCTACCGACTTTGGTTGTTTCTTCTCCTTCTGAACTTCCTGAGTTACTGTATATAAACCTCTACATTTTAAACAGTTTTGCTCAAAGTGTGTTCTTTGCAGCGCCATGAAGTAGCAAATGACGCTGATTTCTCATTTGTGTTTAACCTCTTAACACCCACCTTAACCGAGCCGATTTTGTTTGGCATTACCCAAATACAAGCTTCTTGAAAAAAAAAAGCATCAAAATGGCGACAAAACAAGATGAAAACTGAGATAAAAATGACGATGAAAATGCAAAAAACAAAAAGGTGGCAAAAACAAGATGAAAACACAAAAACAAGACTGACACAACAAAAACTAACGAAAACATTATAAAAAAGGAACAAAAAGGTGACGAAAACGCAACAAAACAGTCACAAAAAAATGACCACAACACAACAAAAACACAAGGAAAAAGATCCATTTAGTTTCGTGGGTCTTAGCTTTCAAATGAGGCACTGGCCTATAGTTTATAAGAGGCTTTTGGGTAAAGCCAAACTGGAGAAAATGAGCTCCGTTAAGGCGGGGGTTAAGAGATTAATAAGTCATCCCCACTGCTAGGCCTGTCATGATAATTACTAAATCGACTTCAATAAGTAACAGATAAACGATACATTTTTGGGCTCAATATTTATCGTCTGTACATTTATTAGCATTTTCCCCTGATTTTTTCTTGTAAAACCTTGATTTCTAACAGAAGCAAATTGAGTTACATTATGTTTCATGTTTATTCCAGCTTGCGTAGTATTTTAGGATATGATTATGCACTTTTAGATCAAAGGTTTACTGTCATTTTTATGCCAGAGAGTGGACAGTGTCAGTAATATCGTTTATCGCGATACTTTCCTGCCTCAATATATCGAACTTCAAACTTGTTATCATGACAGGCCTACCCACTGCTGCCTCTAGAGGGAGCCCCAGGCGAACTCCTCACCAGCCCTGGCCACTTTTAAGTTTCTCATCATGATCATAGTGTCTAACCTCATAGTGTAGAGCAGCGTGCCATTGTCCACTAGCCGCAGCAGCTTGTTCGGCGTTGTCATGTTGTGGGCCACGGATTTCTTGCCGTTGTGAAAGAACGTGTCCGGCGTCCAGATCTTACTGGCCAGCAGGTTATTTAGAGGCAGGATCTGCATGGGTCCATCAAACTTGAGCCTCTCGTCTCTCCAGCTTTGGCGAAAGAACACGTCGATGGTGTACTCCTGGAGGACACAGAGGCACAGGACGATAAAGACAGTGACATTTACACGTGACGCTTCAGCACTCGGGTATTTTTCACAGCTAAATAATTAAGGAAGTGAATGACAAAGAAACAGAGCCAAACAACATTATGTTTGATACTGTATACGTTTTTGTTTAGAGATGCAAAATAGGACTTTCCACAAGCAAGCAAAGGGTCATCGTAATGATATTGACTGATAATACTCGATTATTTTACAATCTTCAGAAACCTTTCAGCGTTTTGCATTAGCATTTGTTCCTTTCTCCGTCTGGGAACCGGAGGCAGACTGCTAGAGATGTGAATGCCAGTCTGGCGCAGTTACACAACATACACACACAAGCCAAGTGGATGATGTGTCTTGCCCAAGGACATTACAGCATGACCCGGCAGCAGGGATTCAAGTAGACAGACCTCTGGGTTCGTAGTTGGCTCGCAGCTCCAGTCTGAGCCGCTGCCGATTTTCCCCCCGCACTGCAAAACTACAGTACTTTGAGTCCAATTTAATTTTACTGTTCCAAGACAGGGGCCAGTTCCTTGAGTTGAGGTCTGCTTGAAGTTTCATTCCTTGTTTCGTAGCAACAGCTCTAGGTTTATTTGATGCATATTGTGCCTGTGCTTTGATGTGAAACTCGCATAGGAATAAGCTGTCCGTGTGTAGCGCCGCATTTTCATTATTGGTAATCAATGAAAGTACACCAGATGTGCACGGTGAGCGAGTGGGCGCCTCCGCAGTGCCTCACCTTTGTGCTTTTCCCCCCACGACGGAGCGAGCACAAAACAGATGAAGCCATTTCTCAGCGGCCGTAACAACAGGAAGTCGAGCGGGCGTACGGCATTCGCTCAACGCTGATGTGTTGTGCTCCTCCAAACTAGCACTGGAGGGGAGTCCGCTGATTGATGCCATTGACCCGCTGATGGCCCGCAAACGTACATGACTACAAAACAATTGCACTGCATCTGTCCCTTTAATAAAGCCCACAGAGAGCTGCAGCGACAGAAAACAGCGCAACCTTATGACAGGGAAGACTTCACGGTTCGTAGTTTATGTGGATTCCCACCTTAAGGAGTTTTTCTACTGTGCCATTAATCTGCCCTCGCCTGCATAAATCAATACAGCTTTTGTACCGTCTCCAAAACAAACTGATTCAGATTCCAGTCGTCGCTTAAAACATCAACTCTTAGCTGTTGTCCTCAAGTGGTTGTAATCTGCAAAACTATTACTTTTTAAGCTGTGTAAACACTGCATTATCCGGCGCTTTTAAGTACAGTTGTTTGGTTCGGAGATACAAGACCCGGCAAGTATTTGGCCCTAGAGCAGTGTTGTACATTCAACACATGCATTTTTAACGTGTTAAGGTTGTTTTACCACTATCAGCGTGTAGCACACTGCGTTCATCTTTGACTATGCTAATATTATCCGCATGGCTTTGACTGTGTAACATTGCCTCTTCCACCAAAGCAGACTCAAGGTCACGGTAATGACGTACAAAGCAGCCAGTGTCGACACTCGGACACGCTCCTCCATATGGTGATTTATTGACTGTGTCCTGTTTGTCTTTGGCTAAAAGTTTTCATTAGTCTCATGTAGAACTGTCATAATTATTATGATATTGACTTATCGTTATATATATGACAGACAAACTCAGTATTTATCAAAAGTACATTTAGTTCCTTTTCTTCCTGATAAGTTTGTCTATTTTTGTAATACTTGAACAAACCGTTTCTTTATTGTCATGTGTTATTGAAACTATGTTAATACATACTTTTAAAACATGAGATTGCTTTGATTTACATTTTTTTAGTTGGTTTCGATGGCATAAAATGGTCTTCAATAATATCGTCTATCGCAATTTATTCTTGCCTCATTATATCGAACATAAGATTCGATTATTATTATTATTAGCACGAGTTTAATATGGAAGCTGGAAGCAGTTACACGTATGACCTGAGGGGGCAGTAGTGAGTATAAAATGGCCAACTTGCATCTAGCCCCTTTAACAGCTGCATATGAAAGCATATTAGCGAGCAGGTATTTGACACATTTCTTTTCTGTTGCCAAATCGCATCTGTGTAAAATGCTACTAACCATTAAACACTTGGCCCATCGTCAGGAATCATCATCTGCCTGTGTGTTTCCTTTGGACAGGGATATCCCATAAAAATGGCAATATTCATCTAAAGGCCAAGAAGGGAAAGTGTCGCCAGCTATCATAGGAAACAGTTCCTGGATGCCTGAGAGCCTACACAAAAAAATATAGTCAACTGGCCTGATGGGACAGTCTGCTCCAAAGCCAGCTGGTAATTCTCCAAAGGTTGTGATTGATTTCTCCTTGATAGAGATGTTTGGGGAGTAGCATTTACTCAGTTGTCACAAAGCTGTAAGTCAGGGGTCTTGAGCTCATCTGGAGCAGACCGGGGGCCAAAAATGCAAAAACAGTGTTGGTCTGGGGCGGCAACAGCCTTTTTTATAGAGTTAATTAAACTTTTTATTATTTGCTAGTATGCTTTCAAATAAGAAAATTTTAAAAATCCCTATCTGTACATTATTTAAGCTTTCAGGGTTTATTTGTTGAGCTAATTTAGAAATGACAAACTCACGCAGTTAGTGTTTTTGTAATAGTCTCATGTTTGCTAATAATTAATGTGTTAGTAATCACTGATACCGTTACCTGACTGTGTTTCTTAAAGAGGTATTGTGCTTTTTTCAGCCACATAGCACCAGTCTATAGCACACTACAATGATGACGAAACCTTCTGTTGGTCTGTCAATGCAGTAGATTAGAATAACTGCCTTGTATAAAATTGCTCTTTCAAAATGGCGGTAGCAAATTGCTTGAAATAGGCCTCTGTCTCTTTAAGAACCTCTGACCCTTTCCGACACGCCCCCTCCACACGCTGTGTGTGGCATCACAACACTTCGCTCGTTTTTCTCCACAGTATTGAAACTACGATCAGTGCATTTTAATTTTTATTGTTGGAAAGGAGCTAGTTTAGTTTAGTTTAGTTTATTTGTTCATTTGAGCAGTTAAAATTCTGCTCAAAAGGAGTGGGCCGAAGCAAAAGCTTATAAACGCCCACCCCGAAATCATTACAATAAAAGTGGATGTCACAACAATAGTACAAAAGAACATATTACAAAGTATGAGAGCCTTGGAACACAGCATGCACACACGTGAACACAACGTACCCGTCTGTGATTTAACACATTATGATACAATGATACATTTAGCAACATCATACTTGGATTTGCCTCCTTAGCAAGGAACCTGTTACATTTCAAAGCGTCTGTTTTAACACGGACCACACTTACAAAGCACTTAAGGGAATGTTCATGTAATAAACAGAATTTAGCAGAAGAGAAACGAAGCACAACTACAACAACAGTCTCGTTACATATACAATGTTTGGTACAAAGCAAGTTACAAACGGCGAACGATTGTCAGTCGAATGGTTATCAATATTATCAATCAATGCCAAGGAATTATGTAATATGTAGTAAGTATTTAAGCCCTGCATAGTGTAGTGCGTTAAAAAGCCAGGGTGTAGAGCGGGCTAGTTGAAGAGGGCGTTAGCTCCCCATCAACAAACCCCCACCCAGCTGCCCTAACATCTGTTTTTTTTTATTTTTTAGAAGATGTTCCTGTACTGTGAGGTGCATTAAAAGACGAAGTTTATGAGCCCGTTGGGAGGGGCCTCTCAGCAGATTTGTAGCTCGCCTGCCCTAATTCTCTATTTGCAATTATAAACAATAGAATGACAACCGTTCAGAGCAGCAAATTGATCCTACTGCTCCCCCTAGTGTCAACATGTTTCTTCTTCTCTGTACTTTTCAAAAATCTTTTGTTTGTATTTGACACTCTTGAGTTCCAAGTTAACAATCTGACACAGTTGCTTTAAGTCGTCTCCTGAAGCAAAAATATTTGTATCGTCTGCAAACAAGATAAATCTAAGAATTTGAGACGTTTTACAAATTTCGTTTATGTACATGTTAAACAATTTTGGGCCCAGAATGGAACCTTGAGGTAAACCACACAGAATTTCTCGACAACTCGACTGGTATTCTCCTATTTTCACACACTGTTTTCTATTTTTCAAATAACTGGTGACCCACTGTAGAGCTACCCCCCTAATCCCATAATGTTCAAGTTTATTAATTAGTATATCGTAGTTTATTGTATCAAACGCTTTACTTAGGTCAATAAATAACCCTATTGCATATTTCTTGTTGTCTACAGCATTTGTTATTTCATCAATTGTATCAAAGAGTGCGTGTGAAGTTGAATGATTGTTCCTAAAACCAAACTGATTGTCAGAGAGCAAGTTATTTCTTTCAATGAAGCTATCAAGTCTAGAGTTAAAAACCTTCTCTAAGATTTTTGAAAATTGCGGTAAAAGGGAAACAGGCCTGTAGTTTGTAAAGAGATGTTTATCTCCAGCTTTGAACAGAGGAATCACTTGCTACTTTCATATTATCAGGAAATTGTCCAGTTTATAACGATAAGTTACAGATGTGTGTTAACGGCTTAGAGATACTTTCAATGACAGATTTTAAGGTCTTCATATCCATATCATAAAAATCTGTCGAGGTTTTATTTTTACACCCTCTAACAATATCCTATATTTCATTTTCCTTCACAGGATTTAGGAACAAGGACATAGGATTTCTGTCTATCAGTTCACAGTTATACTTCTCAACGTTTGCAATTTTTGCAGCAAGGTTCGGTCCAACATTGACGAAGAATTTATTAAATGTATCGACTACTTCATTCATATTATTTATAGTTCTATCCTCATCTTTGAAATGTTGTGGATAGTTAATCATTCTTGGTTTGTTTGTAATTATACAATTTAAGATATTCCATAAGCCTTTAATATTATTCTTATTGTTATCTAATAACTTATTATAATACTCTTGTTTACATTTTCTAACAATACTTATCAATTTATTTTTATATTTCTTATATTTATCCTCAGCTTCTTTTGTTCTGTTTTTTAAAACGTTTTTGTAAAGAGAATTTTTTTTCTTGCATGCATTTAGCAATCCCTTAGACATCCATGGATTATCCTTACACTTTCTGTTTTTACAGTATTTCCTCATTGGGCAGTTTTTTTACACTTTTTGAAATATTCGCGCAAACTCCTCGTATGCTTTATTAGTGTCATTCTCTCTGTATATATGACTCCATTCCTGCTTTGATAGCTCCTTTTTAAGGGCATCAATAGTTTTCTTTGTTTTTACCCTTCTGAACCAATGCATGTTTCCTGGTTCATTTTTTTGGTGATTATTTTTGTACAATACAAAAACCGGCAGGTGATCACTGATATCATTTATCATTAAACCGCTGATAGTATTATTTTCAATTTCATTAGAAAGAACGTTATCAATTAAAGTGGCACTGTGGGATGTAATTCTACTCGGTTTAGTTATTAGAGGAAACAAACCTATACTGAATAAAGTATTAATAAATTCGTCCGTCTTTTTATGATTGTTTGGATTTAACAGATCGATGTTAAGATCTCCCCCTACAAACATGACTTTCTGATTAGTGCTTGAAAAGTGCTCCTCCATCCAATTAGAAAATACATCTATATCAGAGCTAGGAGCTCTATAAATACAACTTACAATAATATTTTTCTTTTTTTCCCTTGTAATTTCAACAGTAAGACATTCAAGAACATCATCCACCACCATAGTCTTATTTTCAATCACTATAATTAGAGTCTACAAACATAGCTACACCCCCACCATGCTTGTTTCTTCTATTCATACTTATAAACTCATACCCTTCAATTGAAAACTCATTTCCTCTGTCAATTTGAATCCACGTTTCTGATATTAAAATTACGTTGAATGGCTTAGAAAATTGTTTTAAGTAGTTCTTAATGTGATCAAAATTTGCTTGAAGGCTTCGACTATTGAAGTGGATAATAGAGAATGCATTAATGTTTTTGAATTTACGATTGTGAAGATCCTCTGTGTAATAATGACAGTCATTAACAGTTCTAGTGAAAAAGTTGTTTTCAGGGTCGATGTCATTCTCAGTGTTCTGTAGATCATATTGCGGGTATTTAAAGTCCAGTTCAAATGCTTCTGTAATTCTCCTTATTGAATGATCTAAATCGGAACTTCCTATGCTAGATGTGTTAGAGGCCATTTGAAATGAAGTGCTTCAACATACCAGAATTGTGCAACAATCCTAATGGTGAATTGGTGTACTGCTCCGAGGGCGAATGACAAGTTTGTCGTGGCGCAGGAAGGCAATGTCCCCTCTCATGCGCGCCGCTTTCAAATCTGGCAGCAGTTCTTTCCTTTTCCTTCGGACAGCGTCAGTGTAGTCTTCGTTGATGTAGATGTTCGTTCCTTTCAATGTTTTTGCGCGTTGGAGTATGGTGACTCGGTCCTTGTGGCGCAGCAGCTTGACCACTATTGGCCTCGGTCTTTCGCCCACCCCTGGTATGTCGGTGCGATGCGCCCGCTCCACTTCTACCGTCCGCTCCAGGTGCAGATTCTCCGTGAGAACTTTTTTGATTTTTTCTTCCGTGTCCGCCCAAGTTTCACTGGGTGACTCAGCGATTCCATCAAACACGAGGTTGTTCCTTCTGGACTGACCTTCCAGGTATTCCATTTTATCTGTCATTGTGAGTAAACTGTCACAAACTTTGTAAATGTCCGACTGCATTGTGTCGCTGCGCTCAGCGTGCTTAGCAGCGTTTGTTTTTAGGTCATCTACGTCCTTTTGCGTGTACTGCAGACTCACTTTAACTTCTTGTATATCCTTTGTCAACGAGTCCAACCTGGTGTTCATATTTTCCACGAAGACTTTGATGCAGCTCTGAAAATTGTCTCGTTGTTGATGCAATAGCGCAGTGAACGCTTCTTTCTGCTGGTGCAACAGATCGTTCACTTGGCTGAGTGACACGCACTCTTCCTCCAACTTCTCATGTTTTGCCGATTTTGGAGGCATTTTGCCGCTGTGTGGCCACAAGTTTGTATTCAGTAAAGCTACTGTTTATCACTTTGTGAACAATGGCCACACAGGGTATTATTTGAAGACGAACCTTCCACACCGGACGCTTGGAAGGGGCTCTTGCCTGAAAAATAACTGCTGTTTGGAGGCTATCTCTTTGCATCTGCCATGCCCTATGGATCTCTAACTATACACTCATGGACGACACCAGGATCTGCAGGAGCCCATACGATTCAAAAGACGGACAGTATCTGTGCAGGTGGACAATGGTTTTTCGAGGTTACCCCGTTAGCTTGTTATAATCGACTACAGCTCATTGTTGATGAAAAGTCTGCAATAAACCACAAATGTGTAAAGCCAGGCTCATTGTGTGATCATCGTAAAGGCTGCTTCAAGTAGTTGCCTGCTTTATTGACGTTATTTGTGCATAATATGCTGCCTGTTTTCAATGAATGTTGTGAAGGTGAAGGTTGTTAGCTTGTCGCGGTTAATAGTGCCTTAGCTCCGGGAGAAACCACTCGGCTACGACTCACTGTAGATGAAATGTGAGCAATAAACTACAAAATCAACAAGCCCGGCTCAGTGTGTGATCATCATAAAGGCTGCTTCAAGCAGTTGCCTGTTTTAGTGACGTTTTCAATGCATAATATGCTTGTATTCAGTGAATTTTCCCGTTAGCTTGTCGCGGCTAGCTTGTTAGCTCCGGGAGAAAACCACTCGGCTATGACCCATTGTAGATGAAATGTGAGCAATAAACTTCCAAATCAACAAGCCAGGCTCCGTGTGTGATCATTGTTAAACGGTTCTTTATGAGTGTGGTGGTTTTATTGACTTTATTTGTGCATATTTCTCATTTTCACGTGATGACTCGAGGTTTAGCTTAGCATTAGCTTTCTCCGGAGGCTCTGTGCATCATCAAGGCCTTAAGACATTCCCAGCGCAGAACCAGACACTGAAATAAGTGTTCTTGTCACCGGTTTTAATCCTAGGTGTTTCGGTAACAGAAGACTTGTAAAAGTCTGCTGTGGCTCCGGTTCACAACACATGAAGCTAATCCTCCATGATGACTCTGTTTACATCTTAGGGCTAGACACTGCGGGGAGGGGGTTCTGCTGAGGAGCAGTGGTTGGTTACTCGGCTGGTGACGAAAGGTCGGAGGCGTATCCTGGAGGTTCGAGGCGTTCCCTGAAGGAATCAGGCGTTTTATCCCTAAAATGGCCGCCATCAGAGTTTTTACAGACTACTCGAAAATACGTGAATGTGCCAAGGCAACACTTCAGGCATGTTTTTAATGAGGGAATGACATCATAACATGATGTAAAGCTTGAAAAAGTCGATTTTGCATAATACCCCCCCTTTAATCAGTGGCTCGCTGAAGCTGCTTTAAGTTCAGGGCATCAATGAATGATCTTTCCTCCTCCACAGAGTCATCAGTGTCCAAACAGTTCCTGTCTGCTCTTAACATCACATTATGTGCTCCTTGTGAGCACTTTATGTCGCTCCGGCAGAGAGATTGAGAGAAAAGGCCAGTGTCCTCAACTCACTTCACTGTTGTGACATGGCGCTTTTAAACGCTGATTATGATATCTGCTTTGCAGAGTCATGTGGCTGTAACTTTTCCAGCACATGATCAGCTGAACAAAGAAAGTTTTGACCATCGCGTTCTGACAGTCTCCCACCTGTTTCAGAAGCTCAAGCTCGCTCAGATTGGGCCTTATGGGAAATGCATTTCTAACGTGGTTAAAGGGATATTTCAGGATTTTTGACATAGGGCCTCATTTCCTAGTTGTCCAGAGTGTTGCTGATTTCTGGAGATATCTTTTTTTGTAATTCATGCAGCAGTTCTTATTTTTGAAGAGTTTCGTGGCACTAGGCTAGCGCATTTCTACGGTATCAGCTAGCCTGCATTAGCATTAACAGTCTGACACACTCCACAGTGCACCTGAGGCAAATCACTTATAACGCTAGACTAACCATATAAATGTCTGTGTCGATAGAATAATTTTGAAATAATTTAAAATAACTTATATTTGAGCAGCATCAGCTTCGCGGTTGTATAAACTATGCAGCGGAGTGATCTGCTAGAAAATAGTCCCTCAAAATGCGATCATTCATGTGATGCAAGGTCAGTTATATTTCAAAAATTATTCTATCGACACAGACATTTATATCAGACTGTTTTTAATACAGGCTAGCTGATACCATAGAAATGCACTAGCCTTGCACTGGCCTGGCGCCACGTAACTCTTCAAATATAAGAAATGCTGCATGAATTACAAAAAAAAATATCTCCAGAAATCAGCGACACTCTGGATAACTAGGAAATGGGGCCCTATGTCAAAAATTCTAAAATATCCCTTTAATGAATTTTATCGGCAGGCTGCTTATAATGTGAATAAGAAATCACCTCACGGGCCAACAAAAATTACCTTGCAGGAAGCATTTGGCCCCTGGGTCTGACTCGCCTGGTTTAAGTTCTATGCTCACATAATTATACACCATCACAGCACTTCTGTGTATTGAGAAGCCAATTATTTTTTGGTGTAGAATCAGATGATTATATAAAACAACGGCTCTTATCAACTAAATAGGTACTCGTCACTCCGTTTGATTGGCAGAAGACTAAATGAAGAACAGAGAGGCCATAAAACAGGATTCTACTTTCAGTGTGTGTCTTGGCTGAAAATTTACTGTGAATGACTATGCGAGGGCAGTGAGAACAAACCGGCGGGGAGATGCAGTTGGACAGTAATGAGATCACATGCACAGAGCTGCTGATTAGATGGCAGTTAGTGTGGATGTACAGTAGCCTGGGCTAAATGAGTCTAGACGTGAATGAATGAGCCTGGGCCGCTTCGCTCATAATGACCGGAAGGTTATATCCAATACCTGATGGAATATTCATGCCGTCTTTTATCTAGATTTAATGGCTTCATTCATTTCTAAACATTTAGTTATTATAGTGTAATGTCAAGTCATTTCATTTGGCTTAATTTAGATTGGAATTAACGCACAATGTATCGACAAATTATCGTTATCGCAATTTTAGGCGATGCAATATCCATGTTGCGTCACTGAGGTCTAACATCTGACTGACATTTACACAGCTTTTGCTAAGACAGCTTTAAACACCTGCAGCACAGTGGAGGCGCTACAAGAGGAGCTAAAGGAAACAAAAAAGGGACAAACAAGGAGGTATCTGGGCGAGACTCACAGCTAAGCCACACATGCCTTCTATTGTTCTGGCTAGTGGACATTCACTGGAGAATAAAACAGATTAACTGCTAAGCTCTTCCCAGAAGATGGTGAAAGACCGTTTCAAGGGATCAGGGGAGACTGAAGGCAGCCAGCCAGGTTTCCTCCTGGTGCTCCAGTTTCCCCGACCTCCTGGTCAGGTCGGACCACAATGACAGCGCAGCTCAGTCGCATCGGCTCAGGACGAACACCTGAACACTATTTTTGCTTCTACAATGACAAATAAAGTACTTAGTTACTTGCTAAATTGTGCACACATTTCTAATCAGGATTTACTTTATTTGTGTCTTGCTTTGACTAATTCTAATTAGTTTAATTTTAGTTTAATAATTTAATGGAATGGAATGTACTGTTCAGCAAAAAAATGATGTTGCCTTTCTGTCTTAAAGCATAGAGTTTAGGATTGTGGTGTAAAATCGCAAAGCATCATAGCATTTGCAGCAGACTTTTTCCATGATAAACTAAAAGAGATTTAAACAGTGAAATACCTGAGTTATTGTTAGAAGCTAACAGTTCTTCCATGGCTTTACTGTTTTTAGCTAATGTTAGTCTATGGACAACGTTTGCTAGTATCCACAAACATGGAGGATCTCCATGGTAACAGTGAATTTATAACATTTCATTCAGAACTCTATTGTTTGTATTGTCACAGTTTTGAGCCACATAAAATGTTGTAATGAAAGCCAATTCCACTTAACTCTTGTGTCATAATAAAGATTATGATTTTGTTGTCGTCTGCTATCATGCGGCCCCAGACAGCAGCTACACCATTGAGTTATGTAATCCTTGCTTTTTCACATTACACTTATGTTAATTGCTCAATCAGCAAACGCAATCTTCACTGAAAAAAGGAGTAGACAGCAGCATGTTATATTTCCTCTGAAGCTTATCATCTTCTGAGTTCTACATCTAGTCTAAAATATGACACATGTATTTTTCATCTCCAGTACAGCCGACTCTTTTGCTCATGATTTATTGCTTTTGTCAGTGTCAAAGTATTGCATTCCGCGAGGAAACGGTCTCTTCAATTTATTTTGCAGACATGTTTTGTGCGGTAATTGTTAAGCCGCTCGTGAGCCCGCGGCGGGCCGGAGTGGAGGTTTTTCTGATTAGCACTTCTGGCCACGGCTGTATCCATTAAAGTGGGATCTTCTGAACTTATGCGCTCTCTGGGCATTGTAATGATTAGTCCAACATTTGATTAATGTCTTAATTACTAGACGTCTGTACTCTCCCGTTGTCAATTATTCTCGTTCGCTCGGCTTGGTGTACATGCTTCACCTTTCCTGCTGGGATTCTAACCTGTGTGAGACTCGCGATGAGCTGTGAATCCCACACCAGCCCCAATTACTGTCCGTCTACAGCTCAGCGGCTCCCAGACATAAACATACCTGAATACTTAAAATGTAACTTCCCAGACAGAATACATTGTTTCTCACGTAGCAGCGAAGGCTCTGGTAAACAAGATGAGATGTTTGTGGCATAAACACTTTGATTTTTTTTTTTTACACAGTTTGAATGTGTGAAAGAGGGGGTATTATGCTTTTAACAGGCATCTCAAACACATCTTTATCACTATCTTACACTTTGTTGGTCTGACGAAAATTAAATATTGATCTAAAACAGCTGAAACAAAATATACAGTAGTTTCATTTCCTGGTTTTCACTAGGGCTGAACGATTTTGCAATACAGAATCATTCTTTTAGGAAATAAATAAATAGTTTCTTGCTATCTGTGTTTTTAGTCAGTGGTTGTGAGATAAGTTGTTTTCCTTATCCCCAACATAAGCCTCTTAAACAGAGCCACAAACGACTCTTTACTCTTTACAAGCAACACGCTACTCACCTTCATGCAGAAACGTGTGAATCCGGAGGTGAGAAAGTTTCTGTGATCAGTGCATCAGAGCGTGTATCAGTGAGGGAATTGAGTGATTAGCGCTGTGGCTAACGCAAGTGCTAACGGAGGAAAAAGCAAAAGTCCACGTCATCCACATACATTCACGATCTCACCTTAACACCGCACCTTAACTATATTGAGAAGTAAACAAAAGCACGTCTATTCACTTCAATGGGCCACGGCCATCAGTTGCATGGGCCAAAATCGCGGGCCTCTGCAGTTTCAAAATCGCGTTGTGTAATAAAATAAAATTGCAATTGCGATTAATTGTTCAGCCCTAGTTCCTGTCCTCTTGCTCCCTTTGCTGCACCGTTGTTTCAATAATGAGAGAGGGCAAAAGAGCATTTCCTGGATGCGTAAGACCTCAGGAGGAGCTTTTTGGGAAAAGGAGGAGCTTTATGGGAAATGCCACCGCGATGCTAAGAATAGGGACTGGTAAAGATTCAAAGATGATATAAAGATGCGCTAGTGGGTTGAAACAGAGCTCCAGGTATGTTTTTGATGAGAGACTAACACAGTAGCATGGTAAAACTCAACATTACATAATACCCCCCTCTGTACCTAGTTTTGTTTTTCCAAAAAGGCTGGGAGTCTGCTGTAAGTAGAAAAAAAATTGCAGTAATGCCTTTCTGTTTGCAACATGTCTTATCTATCCATTTTAAAGGCACTGAAGTTTCCGAAGTCTTGGAACAGCCATTATTCTGGCGAGAACTTTAGAAGAAATGTTACGGACCCAAAAGGCCATTTTGTTTTGAAGTCAGTGTTTCTACATGAATCATACTGTTGCGCTGGGGAACAGTGTGACCTACACGCTGAGAAAAAGATCAAATGCTATTTTTTGTTTTAAAGCATTGCGTTCCAATTTAAAATGCTCTTTTATTATTCTTGATAGGGAGACTTTTTGGGCTCCCATAACAAGGGCACTGTGATTGATGGGGAAATTGGGGGTTCACCTCCAAATTTTTAGAAACACAAGCCCCATCTGTCCCGTGAAGACCTTGAACGACTCTTACATTTTGGGGATGACTTTCCTGGGGGATTATACTGTATTTTTACATAAACATTGATCCTCGGTAGCAGCCACAAGATGGAGGCGTGAGCTACGAGCAAATATGGAAAGCATTCGAGGATTCTGAATTATCCATAAAATTAATTACGCATAGTAGAGGAGGCAAAGGCTGTTGTAATAGAAGAGTAAAAGAGTTTGGTGGAGTTAATGTGGATTTATTTTCACTACATTTAAATATAATAACTTAAATCTAGCACTTTTCTCATGCTCATGCAAAAATGAGATCTTTGCTGTTTGCCATTTGCCCATGGATTCTACTCATCCGCTGATATTCTTGCCATTTTTAAATGATTAAATCAACCTACTGTATCGTTTTTTTAAGCATATACTGTACATCTACACGGCACATATGAAATAAGAAATTCCAGAAATATAAGCTCAAAGTGGTAAACCAGAAAGCGCAGGGCACAAGTGACATCTGTGAGTGCTTCAGTGCAGTACCTGTGACAGCTCCTATCACTTCCTATTTCATCAACACTGTGCTGTCAAATCCCAACATGCAATGGGCAAATGCGCCATGACAATACATACATGTGGGTAAATATAAAGATGCCGAAGATTTGTAGCTGGTGATGAAGACGCGATAAGACTGAATTGAAGAAGTCAGGGCAATAGCGGTCTAAAAACGCGCCCACCTAGTGACCTGGATTTATCATTAACTTTGTAACCCACATTTGAGTTTCGGTGCCCTCATTCGAACATAGAGATGCTCGGGAACAGCATGTATCACAGTGGGGTTTCGTTAGATTTGTTTTGCGATGTCGTCCGGTTGCGGCAGCGGGGCAGCGAAGGCAGATGTGACGTATTGGGGTCTGGGGAAAGGCGTGGTGACCCTCAGGAGGGTGCAAGCGGCAGGCATTTCTGGGACACTTGATGTAACCGAGGTGGGTAATTGGTCCACTGGATGTCTGCAATGTAAATTGCGCAATGTCTTGGTATAGCGTGCGCTGTCGAGGAACATTTCCACATAAGATGGGTTTCGCGGAGCGTTTAATGACCTAGATTTGTGGTAACTCAATCCACTCTGAGACATTAAGTAAGTGGTTGATAAATATTCAGAAAGATGGTGAGTGCACAACTAATGGAGAGGAATAGACTAAAGATCCTTCTGGCATGAACATACAGCATTAAGTGAGCTATCGAGCTTCCCTGAAGGATTGACTGGATTGGAAGGTTCGTTTCATACTGTTGGAATATAATTGTACTCATTGTGTACATTTCCAGGGAAATTCAAGTGCTCTCAAAGTCAACACATGAAAAAAATAGCTAGTATAAATAATTAATTTAACACCATGTATTACGGGCAACTGTTCAAAAAGGATATTTTGAGTTTCATAACATAGGGGGCAGTGAGGGTGACTTCCAGGCCTGGAGCTGTGAGTTGATGCCTTTTTGTTGGCTGCAGTTCTGTTCTGGCACCACACTGTGATGCAGCGCCAGCTCCAGAACCTGACTGAGGGAGGGCGCATCACAGATTTAAAAGGGTGCAAATACAGAATCTTGCCATTTAAATACATTGTGATGCAGCTGAAACTGAGGGTGCAAATATTTTAAAATGAGGTTGCAATGCACCCCTGTAGATTTGGGCCTGCTTGGATGCTGAAAAAAAAAAGAAAAAGAAAAAGATTCACAGAAGATTCAGACAGATTCACCCTCCAGATTCAAACTTCCTTCCTGTTGATGTTCAGTGGTGTGTATCTGTTTTGTGTTGGCTTATTTTATTACTGTCCCACCACCATTGCACCTAATGCAAGTTCGCTGACTGCTTTGGCGTCTTGTGTTGGGTTACTGTCCTGGGGTGATAGGGATTAAAGGTGGGGGATGAGAACACATCCTTGGGGTAAACCCATCCTTTCCGATCTGTGACCTGTTTGTTTCGAAGTCCTTTTTCCCACACGCACATGCTAAGCCTTGCTGGACATTTGAGACGTTAATAAGCGGCTCATACATCTGTGGCTGCTGTAGTCTGCTATGCAGAGCTTGATCAGAAGCACTTCATAATTAAGTGCTGAGCCGAAGCATATGTATGTGAACTGCCGTCTAGCTGTCTTGATGTGAAGTTACATTATTTAACAATGTTTAAATTTAGATTTAGATTTTTATGGATCGCTGAATTCCCCTCCTGCATCAAAGTCTAGAAATAAAATGAAACAATATAAAAGTTGGACTTAAATTTGCACTACATTTGATATTTTGTTTTGCAGAAACATAACATGCTTATAAAGGATACCACTTTAACTTTACTTAGTAAAAGAACAAAGAATTAAAATAGATTTTATTTAGCTCAATGAAAACTTGAGCCAGAAAGACTGATTTCACCTTTCTGTTCCATTTACTGATATTTCTAGCTGAAATTCTGACATAATCAATTTTGAGATTTTCTTTTCTCATTTCTTTTTCATCCAGTTTTTCTCTCTGGTGATTTGGCTAATTATTTGTTGTCGGCTGCACTCGAAAGAAAAACATCTAAAACGGCTATTGTTTACCCAGTTGGATGACTCCTCTGTTTCAACTGACCTAGAAACTGGTCCATGCTTTTGTTTCTTCTCGCCACTGTTTGCTGCAGTGACCCATACTCCGAGGTTGTCCCACTCTGCAGTGCAACATCAGACCCACTCTCCAATCCTTCTATTCATGAACCAGAAAGCAATCTCATGACACTGACCCACAGCCACAGCTGAGTAAGTATGAGTTCAAAACTTAAAATGTTTTAGGACAATTACAGAGATGATGTACCCAAAAGTACCCAAAATCTCTTCACCAAACTATACACACTGCATTTCAGGTGAACTTACAGGACTAAAAAGCTGCCTACATTTGATTTTCTTTCTTTGTTTTGCAGTGAGCATAACGAGCATAATTTAAGATCTTAAATCTTAAAACTTAATTTTAATATTTTCTTCTTTCTTAAAGGGACTATACAGAGTTTAAAACTGTTAAAATTATGTATTTTCCTCCCCCTACATGTTCCAACAATGTCCTAATGTGTCAATCAAAAGGTGTTAAAGTGTTAATTCGGGTCCGAAGTGCCGTCATGCTTAATATAGAAGGTGCAGTTACACGTATGACCTGAGGTGGCAGTAGTGAGTATAAAATGGCGAACTTGCATCTAGCCCCTTTAAGTTCTCACTATAACCTTTTTCAGAGAATGGCTAAAATGAAATACAATAAATGAGTTATTGCATGTGTCGCATAACGCTTTTCGTCAGTCATTGTTGCATCCATACAATGGTTGGAGAGAAAAAATAAACCTTGATATTTTGGGGGCATGTGCATATAAATATGTTATAAAAAATAAACATATAGCTTTGCAGGCTTGACTTAGTTTACATGATTTCAAAGCTGATTTGACTTGGCGCATAAGTAGCGTAAAGCTCCCTGAGGACAAAGCCTGATCATCATCTGCGTCTAGACTTTGGACGCTCTTGAAAGGCTGTTGGGGAGCTGTAGGCTGTGTTTATGCTACACATAGAGTTTGAAACAACAGCATTGCCTCAGGCCACACTGAGCCTCGCGTCACCGATCAGTGAAGTGCACATCAAACCCACAACTGACGCAGCAATGCGCAAAGAAACTGCTATGATATGTTGATAAGACGATCCTATGGGATCTGTTGAAGGCTTGAGGTACAGTTAACTGACGCTGACATAAAACCTCAAAGCCATTTGCTAACACAAGACGTTTCAGTGTTGAAATGAGAGCAGCCTGGTGACGTTAGTTTTGCACTTGGGACAGGAGAAAATGCCAATATATGGACTCTAAATGTATGCGAGACATATGCTGCACTGCCATTAGCAGCAGAAAGTGCAGCTGGCAGAAGGTGAATTTATGAGAGTTGTATTCTTCTAAGGTGAAATTGTCACCTTTAACAAGCTGCAACAAGCTATACAACGTGTGATTGTGAACACAAAGGCCTCAAGTGGGCCTATAAGACACCAGTGCCCTGTGCTATTGATTCATGGTGTTTCCTAGTGGACCATGGGAAAGATAAAAGATGGATGCTCGACTTAAGCCCTGAGAGACCACAAAGCTGATATGGGCTGAAAAAGATAAAGTACCGCCTATTGTGATAAAGTAAGAGCGCTAACGGAGTTCCACTTAACTATGGCTGCTGTAGTGTATCTTTTCAGCAGGTCAAGGCTTTCACATTGTGGTTTTATAATATACTGGCAAACAGATTTAAAATGACAGATACCGCTCTGTAAGCAAAGTGTAATCATGACCATTGACTCTAAGTCCTACCACTGCATTCTTACTAGTGCTCTGGTGGGTAAAAGTTGCTGGTTTTCAATAAAGCTGCTGTGTCCTATCATGCCCTGTCCATATAGCTCATTTAGGCGTGTCTTAGCTGAACAGTGCTGCAATTCAACAGATGGGTATAAGCAGCACTCCAGCTCATCATGGGGACCAAGATTGTTTTCAGAGCCGGGGCAGGCGGGGGATTGTAGTTGTTTGCTAGAAAACCAACCCTGTACAATTGTGCGCTTAATATTCAGCTGTAAATTACAAAGTTATAAATATCTCCATGGGCAAACACATGGGAGCGGTGCATGAGAGTTCCCATTGACAAATGGTTTGAATTGAAGACTTCTGGTTGTTAATAGAACTTTGATAATAGGCCATTTCTGCCCTGGGCTCTAATGTGTTGTTTATCTGTGTTGCAATCCATCATTGGCAGCAGGATTTTCTCTCCCAAGGCTTTTGTTCTGCCTCTGTTTTGTCTGGGCTGTGCAACCCTTGTGGACTATGTGAGTTTTTAGTTTGACGGCCGAGTGTAGACAAAATGAGCCCGCGTCCTCCCTAGGCCCCTCTCTAAAAAAAAATGAAGCCACAGTTGAGGCCTTGTAATGCTGCGGACGTCATCCACGCTGTCAGGCTCAAACCACTCAGAGCGGTCAATTAGAGCTGCATGATCAAGTATGTCAAATGTTACATGGGGTTTGTAGATAAAGAATGAGCCATCTCCAGTGTCTGCGGTTCAGAGGAGGTCATCTAAGCCCATCCCGCTCGAACTATGTGTAGCTCAATCGTTTTGTCCCTATAAATGTTTGGGCTGTTATTATGAAACTGAAGCGTATAAACCAAACGTCCAGCTTGGGCTGCTCGATTATTGAAAAAATTATCATCACGATTATTTTAGTCATAATTTAAATAATGATTATTCTAATGATTATTTGTTGCCTTTAAAAAAAAAGTCTATCTTTATTTATTAATCAAAAAACTATGCTGAACATTTTCTGTTTTCTGAACAAATGATTTCAAGTATGCCCTGTCACTCTTTCCTTTTGTGCTTACATTAAACTCACAGCACATTGAGTTCGGCATTAATTGATACAAATCAGCAATCGCTTCACCTCAAAGCTCATCTCGTGTGGACAAGGGCAATTCTCTATCTTTTTTAGTGGCTTCTCCTTTTGTCGAGTTAGGATTTTCAACATGTGACTGTTTCTCCATGTGATAAGGATATGTTTTGTATTACTCCAGTAGCTTTTGATTCTCAAGAAAGCTGTAGGAAAGTCACTCTTGATTATTATTATATTGTCAATTTATCTGTTTATGAACAAGACACAACTACAGG
Source organism: Gobius niger (assembly GCF_951799975.1). Lineage (NCBI taxonomy): Eukaryota > Metazoa > Chordata > Actinopteri > Gobiiformes > Gobiidae > Gobius > Gobius niger. Next base: position 14,278,294 of record NC_136862.1, read on the forward strand.
TATGTTTTCCACGTGTTTGAGCAGGGTTAAAAGCTTCAAACAGACGGTTTAGCGTGGCATGCTCCCTATGGTGAGTAAAAATGTCGATGAGTCACATTGAGGCGTCGGGATGAGGAGGAAGATACTCACCATGTCTGTATCCGACACGGGGCCGAAGCTCGTCACGTAGATGTTTGTTCTCACTTCTGTCACGCTCTCTGAGGAGACAGCAAGAAAACATCACAATGCACACACAACAAAGATCGGTGTCTCAACTCCCGCCTTTGTAAAGCTGATTGTTTGTGCACGCCGCGCTCCAGTCTGCCTGTTAGCATCTCCGTAAGCGCCGTCTCACAAAAACTCTGTAATCAAGGGTTAGGATTGCTTCAGACTGAGCGGAGGCTATGGTTGTGCTTACTTAGGAATTTGTACTCTCGTCAACTGCATAATACCTATATTTCTGTGATCACTGCGCATCACTTTGTCAACATTATGTCAACAAAGCAGAGTGACGGAGTAAAAGATGTGACTAAGATGCTGTATTTGTGGTGCGGCATCAAACGTTCACAATAAGGAAGGATTTTGTTTTTTGCACAGACCTGAGGCAGATTGAGTATTACTTACTGTACTTTGGCACCAATTTGTTTCTGTTAGACTATTTTATGTCCACTTCAGCAACGACGCACGTCTTTTGACCCAAAATAGATTCACTTTAGTCTGCTCCAAAAACATTTAGCTGCCCCAAGGGACATGATGAGAGAGAAAAACAACAGCTCAGCACAGAGCGCCCAGGTCTGCCGTACGAGCTTCACTCTGACCAAATAGCCCACGTTTCACTTGTTCATTCACACTATTGTACACATCTGGCACAATGCAGTAATGTTGCATATATTAGAATATTGCATGGCTGTTACAAGGCCAAATGCACTCAATTTTACGCTTGATTTTTTAAATAACATTTTAAATAACTTCTTCTGTCACAATGATCTCATAATTAAACTGCTGAAATGATATTCAAATGCATTACTCAGCATTTGTTAATATTAATTGAAGGTCTTTACAAAGTGTTTTGAAAATGGTTTTAATAAAGCTGGGGCATGATGTTAAAGTCATGACAGATCAAAAAGTAGCTCTGTGGTGTGGGCTGAATCAGCTCCTCTGGGGCAAATGTGTAAAGCAGCCCATCGGACGACTGTGAGACAAATAGCTGCTCCCAGAGGAGCAACATCAAGAGAGCGATGAGGCCTTTCTCCAAAAGTGAACAGATCCTGGTCCCTTACTGTGTCCCAGATCCAAGGACCACCCACAGGTGAAGTTTCAGTCCGTTGGCAAAGGGCCCCCTCGAGAGAGGAGACGCACTTCCACATTAATCATCCCTCGACACAAATAGTTCCTACAAATATGTGATTATCACAACACACCATCAGCACTTTGCATTGCAGCCATAGGTGGGAATAGAATGAGTTGCCACTTTTATGTTTTAACAATGCACAAGAGTACAGGGCAGGGCTAATAAATGGAGCTGAAAATAAAATGAAACAGTGTTTAGGGATTTCAGTCTTTTCTTCGTGAGACAGTCCCACACAGTATTAAAATCTGGTGGTGTGTGGATCTTACAGTATTTATGTCCTCGTGTTTACCAGGACCAGGTTTACAATGTCGTAATATTCAATATTGGACTGTTATACATTATGAATCACATTATTCTAGTTTGATAAGAAGTCCATGTATTCCCAAAAACTAATTGACTGTAACGCCTTGCACTTGGGTTTTCTGGTCGCCAACAGTCGAGGTCATCCAGCCCTGAGCCCTGAGCCTCCCGGCCGGAGCACTGGAGCAGAATTGACCATTCCAGCTGGCTGCTCGAGAAATGGCAAATCCTGCCAGAGCGTGTGGGCCCACTGTGTGCAGTTAGCAGGTCCTTAGGGAGGCAATATTTGGATGACAAGGCGTCAATTAGGGATCTTTCCACTGACATATGTGGTTATATGCCGTTTGGGTCTGATTGAACTCAGAGTTCACCCCAGGGAAATGCATGTTGCTGCAAAAGCACCGCACATGCTGGCGACTCATTATGATGCAGGTGGTCCTGTGTGGGGTAAAATGCTACGTGGGATGTGTAATGTTGTTAGGGTTGAGGTTTGGTGTGTTCATTTCAGTAGGAAAACTCTTTTGCAATATTGAAAATGATCCTACTTTAATTCCTTGTACAGTTCAAACATGTCCCTTTTACTGATATTACATTGATGTAAACTGTAACTTACCCCCAAGCCCGGGACGTAGCCGGTTGTCATATCCATCTAACAGTCTGTCGAGAATGCGAGTGAAAATAGTGATGTTGTCTTTGGGGTCTTCTGGTATCGGCTCTCTGTGTCCCACTACAGCCCTGAAGAAAAATCCCAAAATAAAATGACAGCGTTAAGGAACAGAAGGCAGTAAAAGGCACAACATGAACCAATATAAATGTTATAAAAGCAATTCTCCTTTTTAAATGCTCCCCTTTGAAGTTTGTTATCTGCCCCACCTTGTATTTATTTGTGTTGGCTTTGGCTAGAGAATACATTTCTAGTGAAGTATTTTCCTCCAAAACGCTTTGACTAAGCAGCATTTTAATAGTGAATTCATGTTATCAGCGACTGGTTATTAATTTCCATGACCCACAATTCCCGGCAGAACAATATTGTGTCGAGATGAAAAGGCCACTACACTGTAGGTGGACCGTTGATGAGTTAATGAGGAGCGTCTTTAATTAAACTCAAATCCCCTGAGGAGCTGCCCTATAATATTCAAGTAATCCCCATCAACAAGCTTTTCATGCCCTGATCAACCATCTCGAGTTCTGTTATGAGCTCACCGTAAACACAGAGCTTTATGGACTTGGGGGCTTCAGGAGTATCCCAAAATGACTCTCAATGTTGCTTAAAAGATGCACAGCAGTTCATCTAACTTTGCTACAGCTTTTAGAAGAGCTCTCTCTCACTTAATCTGTGTCATAATAATGACTCCGCTCAAGAGTCCATCTCGGCCAAGACCCTTTTCTTTACAGCAGCACTTACTCAGTGAAGTTCACTATGAATGTATTTATAACCATTTTAGGTGCTCGAGAGTTTCAAATGAGATCGCTGCATGCATGTAATGGACATTTTGGCAAATGCTTTTCGCCCGGATAAGTGGCTATTATGTGGGCATATGTGGGCATGAATAAATATCAATTAAGCATCAGGGCTCCTTCATGTTTCGGTGAGCTTTTTCCCTCGCGCGCTAATCCAGGAAGGTCATTGTGTCTATTTTTGGAAATAAAATTATAGCTATTGGACAGACGTCTAAAGCTCATTCAGAATGTGCTGGAAGGCATGGTTTAATGGTCCTTTAGTTGACTTTAGTGTATAGAAAACTGTCTTGCTGTGAATGGACTGCTGCTTTCTGTTTCCTGCTGACACAATCTTTTAACATATAGCTAACTATTTACACCAGGCTGAGAATATTTCCCAGCTGACTAAAGGATTAGCAATGTGAAAATTATGAAAAAAAATATATGTATATTTAAAAACAACTACATCCCTCGCTTCACGTTCGAGTTGTTCCAATGTGACAAACACCAAACTTTGTAAAAATGAGTGCCATAGGTAATATCTCACTTAACATGAATAATATATTTAACAAAAAGCCTGTGTGGCCTCTCAGACGGCACCAGTGGAAATTAAAAAATTAATGAGAAACCTTTCGTCCCAGTGAAGTTTGCCCCGCATTAAAATATCTACTTCAGGAAAACAACGCTCGGTATCAGACATCAGACTCTTCTGTTATTTTATCCAGACAGAAACATTCAAAAACAATTTCACAATGTTTAATGGCTGCCACTTGATTTACTGTCCCATACATTTTGTTCTGTGTGCTACAGTCTCTATAAAGGGACATCTGATTGAAGAAGGCTTAGCTCTAAAACTGTAAATCTTTATGCGAAACTTGCCTGAAGGAGAAGGTGCAAGATGAAAGTCGACTGCATTTGCGAGCCTGGCATTTGACAAAGATTAGTGCTGTAATGTGTCCTCCATTTTAGATGCAGGTCTTAAAATATTTACACGTGTCATGCATTCAGGCTATAAATAATGTTCCTATTTATTCATGTGTATGGCGTGTGATTGCGCCACTTCGTTGTCACTCTGAAGTTGTAGTTTATTGGTTAAAAGTGAATATTTGATCATGAGATAGTGCCATTAACGAATGCTGTGTGAACTTCATTTCAAAGCTAAGGCAAGGGGAGCTAGTGAAAAGGGCACGTTGGTCTGCTTCATATTGTGTTCTTCTAAAGATGTACCGATTATGACCCCTTCCAACTGTGGTTGTCCCGTATTTGTTTAGTAAGCGTAAAGTATCACGATCAGACGGATCCCTGGCGGCTCACGCAAAAGACACCTGCTTAAATGTACACAAGCCCCCACTTTTCCCACCCGGAGGGAATACTACGAGGGCCCTCGTGTTGAGTGCGGCTCGATGAGCTGTTTGCCCAGAGGAAGCGATGATCTGCGGCCAGCTGGTGAAGTGCGTCTCTCTTGTTCAATGAAAGTTTGCTCAGTGTAAAACCACATCACGTGTGCACCATGTGTTTCACTCTTTTCTTCATGGTTGAGGTGTGTGTTAATTGAACAGGCCACCGTTTTTACATATGTTCTTACCTGAGCTTAGACGAGTTGATACGCACCTGTCTGGTCTTTATGCGTGCCCTCAGTCACGCAAAACGACCAAAGATGTTGCTAGCATTTGGCCTCTCCCAGTGTATTCCTATAGCTTCAAACGGGGGTCAAGTTGGAAGCTACCACACTCTTCCACAGGCACGCACAAAGACCAGACAGGTACGTATCAACTCGTCTAGCTCAGGTAAGAACTTATCACAGTATGGAAAAATGGTGGCCATCCATCCTTCATCCATCCATCCATCCATCCATTTTCTTCCGCAGAGATGCCCAAACTTCCCGATCCACGCACACCTCCTCCAGCTGTTCTGGGGGGACCCCGAGGTGACACTAAGCCAGCCCGGAGACATAGTCCCACCAGCATGTCCTGGGCCTTCCACGAGGCTTTGTCCCACTAGGACATGCCTGGAACACCTCCTGCGGGAGGCGACCAGGAGGCATCCAAAACAGATGCCCCGGGTAAGTGGTGGCCTGTTTCTTTAAATCAGGGACATGTGTCATCATCAAGAACTTTACTAATTTCTCCATTAGTTTGAGTGGCTGTCGCCATCCCTGCTCCTCTGACCCTCCTCCCACACCCACCTTTACTGCATTTAATTAGTAAAAAAAAAAGTGTATTAAATGTATCAGAAAAGAGAAAAAATATTCTCATTATGCAAGTTGACTTTAGCATTTCTTACAAATAAAACTGTCCATATTCTCGGCCCTACGTGTGGAGGTAGTTATTTGTAGCCTGAGTAGAAAGGTTTGTTTTTTCCCCCCGCTGCTCTAAATGAATGTGTGCCGGCCTGGCCAGTCGGGTTAGTGGAACGGGCTCGCACCGAGTGAGGGGACTGGCTTTGATCCAAGGTTAGAGCTGTGAACCAGTCTGACAGGTGAGGGATTACAGGCTGGGCTGTGGAAGAGATGTAGCTGTGGTCTCAGAGGGCACACCGGTGCGCTCTGGCCAGCAGGCTGAGCGCTGGGCTGAGTGGGCAGGCCCAGAGGCATGTGGCCAGTAATGAGAGCTGCTGTGTGTCAGTGAGAGGAGAAGGTGCTGCACAATGTGGCGTGGTGACGGCAAACAGATGTTGACTTATGGGCAGTAATTATACGGTAGGCCAACGTCTCTCCGGAGCGGATCGTTCCTGCATGTTTTATATGCTCAGTTATTTTCAATGAAGGAGCTCAATCTTTAATACATATCATGAAAGTTATATGCCAGAGCTATTAGAGAATTTACACTCTTACAGTATAGTTAGGCTTTTATTGCAGGCCAGCCATTGTCAAAGTCCACAGCGTAACGGCCCCAAAAGTCACAAAAAAATCAGATTTTTTTCCGAAAATGTACATGCACTTAAAATGTGAATGACTGTAGACTGCTGTTTCAAAGCAGTATTTCTAGATAAATATATTGATTTCATACTCGTTCTTGAGTCCTCCAACATCGTTGTGCTGTGCCCATGGAACCAGAGCAATGCATACCAAACAAACCAAGGCATAAACCGCAAATACATCTGATTTTACAAGCTCAAAAATAGTCATGTCATCAACAATCAGACTATTACAACTTGTACAGCAGCAAACTTTTAATCCCCTCGCGTTTGCCCTCTCTTGAATACAAAGTGGGCCCCTGAGCAAAGTGTCCCGACATCCTAACATCACCAAAACACAACGCTAATGTGTTATGTCCCACCCACAAGAGCCATGTTTGAGCCACAGCTGATTGACAAGGATCCAGGCGACCCAAGGCAGTGCTCTTCTCTATCCCACTATCTTGCTCTTGCTTGGAGGGGGGACGGAAATCAAATGGCAGGGATTAGCGTACCCGGTGTGAGCTTGGGCGAAAGATATGACAGAATGATGACCGACCTCATTGTTAGCAGGACACGGGCTGGTTTATTTGGATTAAAGGGCAATATGCAGTATTTTTAATTTAAAGTCAACAATGCCTGCCAGGGACTAGCGCATGCCTAATTGATATGTTTATGATGAACAAATGGAAAATCCCAAGCATGCATGACTTAACCTTTACAACATTCACTAATCTTCCTCACCAGATCCTCCCCCTCATATTCACTCCAAGTCTACCAACAATAAATTGATAATGTTACGCGGTGGAACAATATGCGGCACATTGTCGTCTAATAGTGGAGGGCTCGTTTCATTCAAAGCCTGCACAATATGACTGATTTGTCTTTGTATGCAGTAGTTTTATGCCTTTCACTTGTCTGGTTTGAGCAGATAAACATTGCATGAAAAAGTGAACGGGGTTGTAACAGCTGCTTGCAGGCTGTAGCTTCAGTTACATGGGCCGCTGCCATGTTCACAGGGGTTCTAACCAGCACACGCTTTCTCATGTTTTTGTTTTTAATCCACTCAGTTTTCAGAGAAGAGAGGCTTTCAGTAGTTTGTACATCAACTTTTGTTTTGGTTTTACTCATAACTCTGCGTGAGAATTGTGTGGTCCTGTTTAATATTCTGGAAATAACTGATTTAAAGCCAGGAAAGTGTTTTTTGCAGTTGTTTTTGTTTGTGCGATATTTTAGTTTTGATCAGGGACTCGGGCGCCGATTATTGTAAATGGTCTCAAATTAAATAGTGCTTTCCCACCTACATTAGGCGCCCAAAGTGCTTTGCAGCAAGAAACCAGTCACCCTTTAAAGGAACAGGCCACCGTTTTTACATACTGAGATATGGTCTTACCTGTGCTTAGATGAGTTGATATGTACCTGTCTGGTCTTTGTGCGTGCCCGTGGAAGAGCGGGGTAGCTATAGGAATACACTGGGAGAGGCCAAATGCTAACAACATCTTTAGTCGTTTTGCGTAACTGAGGGCACACACAAAGACCAGACAGGTACGCATCAACTCATCTAAGCTCAGGTAAGAACATATCTCTCAGTATGGAAAAACGGTGGTCTGTTCCTTTAATACTCTCATTCATACACCAATGGATGCAGACACTGGAGGCAACGCCAGTGTGCACCTGCAGGAGCCGGGATTTGAACCCCCAACCTTCCGATTACGAGACCACGGTCCATCCAGACCAGAACCTCCCTCCACATGAACAGCTTTTCCTCTCTGCCCTCAGACTCAGGAGTAGTAAATAACCCGTTACCTGACATTTGCATTGTCTATTTGCACTACATGGTTATTCATCTCACATTTCATCCTAAAGGACGACTTCTCTTCCCTGCACACGTTTATTACTCGGCCCCCTCCACTGGGTACCAGCTCAGACGCCAAGAACAATTTGCAGCCAAGAAGAGCAAAAAACATGAAATGTCTTTCCTCGAGCTTTTAGATTGTTTTATAGATCTTGATTGTTGTAGTGTGATTGATACATTTAATTGTTAAACATTTGTTCTGTCCTTTAGTAAAATCAAAACATCTGCTGCTTTTTGTATATTTGTAAACCCATCAATCACACTGTCACTCACATTCATACTATACATGTGGGTGAAGTTGTCTAAGCATAGGGATAGTTTTGATGTGCTGGCTTTAGCTGTTGTCCATCTGTTTCTGGTCAGTTTTGTGGCCCAGCTCTCATGGACTCCCCAGGCTCTGGGCAGCCGCGCCAGCTGGGTCACACTCCCTCCAGCTTGTTCTCAGTCGGCTCCAGGCCGCCTCCCTGTAGGCCTTGCCTGGTTCACTTCCCAAAGGCATGCATCTGGGGGACACTTTTGAGCAAACACAAAATGATTAATCCACTGGACACACTTTCTGAAGGGCGTGAGGTTAACTGATAAAGTGCTGCTTTACCCACTGTATCGACAAAACCCACTGCTACCAAGAGGTTCACATTTGCTTTCTTAGCAACGCCAGAGAGCCCTGAGACTAATACAACTATTGGAAACATTTTTCCCCCAGCAGAACATCTGTTAAATACTTCCAGGTAAAACAAAACGCTCAGACCAATTTAATGTCTGGTGGTTCATTGATCACCATTAAAACAAAAGGTTTGGAGGCACAATCTGTTCCGACACTGAGAAGAGAGAAATCAATGAGCAAGTGTTGATTCCCAGTTCAATTTGTCCCACTTTCCTTTGTTTTGTTTTTTAGTATAGAAACATTATGAGAGCTTCAGTGACAGTTACCTATTACTTGTATTTATCGGTGCAACAATGCTGAGATATAAACCGTTACTTTTCTTAATTTAAGCTTTGAGTGTCAAACTCTTTTTGGTACTAGAATAAATCTTCTGGTGCCATGAACATTACCCAGAGAGAATATCAGCGATGAGAAGCAAAGTTGCGATGTAGAAAGAGTTGTAGTTTTTAATTAGGTCTCTGAAAAAGCTTGCCTCTTCCGTTCTGTGTCTGATTGTGGCGACATATGGTGATACTGCTTCCAGTTGACCCATGACTGACACTTTTTCATTGACGTCATGCAGTTTCCTGCCTCAGCTTAATGACACTTGAGTGAAGGAGCGCAGAGTCACATCACCAACTGTTCGATCTTGAGTTGTGGCACTTCCCATCTAATATTCGAGTGAGCATATTGATCAGCATTTGTTGACACAATAGAACACAGAAATACACGATACATAGATTGTGTTAAGCTACATACTCAGCCCACACTAATGATGTGTAATTAAAAGGCAATTGAGATGTTTCAGTGAGAGCTCTAGACCCAGCACAGCATGTCCCGTCGTCAGACTAATGCGTCATAGGTTGCTTATTTCTCCTTTGGCTTTGCTCTTTGTATCCAGCTTCGCTTTCATTTCCTCGCACATTGATCACCCACACAGTCACAAATCCCCAGTCCTTTTCGGTGCTTGATCTCGCATTTGAACAGTTTGGGCCAGTGTTGTTGTCCTTGATTCAGACTGTGTTTTTTCATTGCCTTGACAACTAAGGTCAGCAGCGGGGCACAGCGATGGTCATTGAGAATGATAACCTGCCATGTTTAGGATGAAACATGGACCTAAACAGATCAGGCAGTCAAAACTGTGTCGATGAAGTTTATTTTCAGAATACTGTAGCATATTATAGAAGGCGTGTCCCTGAAATACCGTCTTTAGCTTTTCTTTTCATTGGCAGCCTATATGTGCATAAAGCCTCCCACACAGATATGATCTATGAGATAAACAATGCTGACATCAACCTACTTTCTTCCTAGGCGTTTTCAGAAAAGTGTCATGGCCCTCTGCTACATGCGGCGCTGATATCTACAGGGATTAGTGCACACTGACAAGCATCAGCAGCAATGAAGACATCATTTATAACTGTAAGGAAACCTTGTATTATCTCTTGCTGTAAAGGCTGACTCCCAAAAAAGTCCTGCTCATTTTTCATAAAACAGAGGCTGTGGTGATGATTCCAGACAGTAAATAATTTCTCTCTGACCCGAGGCGAGATTAAAAGCAAGTGGTGCACTGATGGGCACAGAGATGCTATAGCTGACGTTCACCGTGCTTTAATTCAGCTTCTCATTACAATTCTCCAGTGGTTCATAGTTATTGCAGCGATGGACGATGGACCGACATATTCTATTACATTAAACATGACCAGGTCAAAGCCATTGTAAAAAAAGTCCATGCACATATCCAGCTGTAGCCATGACTGTTGTTACAACATAAGTAAATGCAGAAGAGTTTACAGCTGGCAGCAGGATCTGCCTGGTCAGGTATTGGCCTTTCTGAGAGTAAATATTCTCTCTCCTTCTCATTATGTGCCTCCCTGACAGCTGTGTTATCCTTTCATCATTTTTCCATCTCGCTAACACATGTTCGCACTTCTAGCTATGCTCCTTTTAACTCAATTTCTCTGTGCTTTTGCTGACTCTAGTTGTTTTTTCAACCTGTAAAAGACAAGGAAATGATAGATATTCTGTTGAGGTGGCATATTTCAAATAATTTTGAGACATTGCTTTTCCAGTGAGTGTGCAAAAGGGGTGAATGTGTATACACATTTACAGCAGTTCTTATCGGTGTTACTTAGACAGTGTGATTCATCATTCTGTCAAAATGGACGGGCTACAATGTCACAAATGATAACTTGTCTCAGTTAACTGTCTGTGAAACATACCACTGTATGACAATGAGAGCATTCATGTGACCTTCACTAAGCACTAGACCGCACCAAGGACGACCCGTCATTCTCAATGACAAACACAGAGAGAAAGAATGGTCCAACAGGGAGATGCTAATGTAGAGTCAGCATGACTTGATATCCTGCAACTTATTGTAAGTCTAATTGCCTACAGTGTTTTACTATGATGTAAAATTAGAATATGGTCCTGACACATTGATAATCGAGCCGATTCACACAACCCCACAGAGTTTTACTGCATTGTGAATATTTGTATCTCACACAGGTGCTAAAAGGGTTTTACTCCACTGACGAATGAAACAAATTAAACTCAAGACACTTTTGATTTCATGCGGCTGTAAAAGTAATTACTTTTATTTGTGAAGAATTTATCTCTGACAGGTCAAATAATTGCAATATCACAGACAAACACAATGTACATTGATTAAGTACCGGTAGTTTTTGGTTCCATTTCTCATAAAGCAACAAAGACATTTACATGTTTGCAACGTGAACAAATATTACACAATGTGAGGGAAAGAGCGGCGGACATAAAGCTAATTTATTATTCCCCATTGCTTCTAATTACACAAATTATTTTCAGTGAGCAGAGGAATCGTATAAATCAAAATGTAATCTCCACTGAACACTAGCAAACAGCCCGAGCAGCGAGTCACCAGCACCTGAGACACAACACCTTTAATGACTGTTCATATCTGCCCGTGGAGGCCCATGAAGCTCGCAGCAAGAGACAAACCACACTTTTCCATTAGTAAGAAAAATCCACTGCACTACTCGAGTGGAGCCAATACTTTATGAGATTACACTTATCTGGACACCGCAGTCTGAAGTAAATTTGCTGGTGGAAACTCTGTGTAAAGTAGACAGAATAATGTCCGCCATGTCAATTTATGCCGTTGTAAGTCATTTTTAAAAAGATCCATAAACGACTGGCAGTCACCCGCAGCTAATTACTGGACTGAACCCAACAGTGGAACTAAACTCACACCAGCGCAGATTTTATCCCACTTCATAATTGCAGGATTTGGTCTGTGAGTTTTAGTGCCAGGGCAAGCATTAAAATGTCTCTCCCCTTTCCCTCCCTGTGGTTCCAGAGAAAGGCAACACGATGACACAGTGTTAATCATCGGAGGTTCCACAGACAAATCACTCAGCTGCCGATCGCGGGGAGAGAAGTTTTGAAAGAGAATGTTTCTGGATCACAAAGTGAACTAATTTAACTGTTCTTTCTAAGGCACAGAGTTTCAGTTACTGTCTATGCATAGATGCTGTTTGCTGCAGAGTGAACAATGGCCTTAATTATGATTCAAGTTATTATCTAAGGCACTGAACCATCTCTAGATAAACTGCACACGGGATAAACCGTTGTTATCTTCTTGGCTCGGTCTCCCTTTAACAATTGGAAAGATCCATCTTGTATTAAGGGACTGGGGCTTTGTATGTTTAATCTAGATTATAGAGCTGCTGCTTGGCAATTTGTAACATGTAACAAGCCTTTGGTCTGGTAAAGACTTTAGAGCCTGGCGTTGGACATGTTTGGCACAATTGGGATCCTATTAGAGGCACTGCCCCAAACTTTGCCACATTTCCAGATGGGCATTATGCGGCAGTGTTTATTGGGCCTCCATAGGCCTGCTGTTCTTTGTTATTTATTCCATTACTAGGGCAGCACACTGCAGAACAATAACTTGAAGCATGAGCCGGAAATCTTTGAAGAGGAGATGCAAATAAGAAATGCAGCAATTACAACTAGACTAATGGTCAACAAAGAATAATTATTGTGCATGTTTTACACTTAGGTTGTGTTTATGCTGTTATTAGAGCCACCTCCTTCTAACCTAGTTAGAGAAGGGCAGACGCGATGAAGATTTTCAGCTTAACAGCTGCTAATGCTTTTATGTGAACAGATACTCGTATTGATCACGTTGATCCTGTCATTTACTCAACTAAAGAGAATTGACTATTGGATAAGTGCTGTTTTGAAGCTTTAAGCCACAGCTTGTTTCCGCTTGCCAGCACTGAGCTGTTAAAGATTCTTTGAGTAAATCTAGAGTAACAATTTCACTGTTATAATTATAGCCTTTAATCCATAATGAGCGGACGTGCACTGCAGATTTAGCTGTATAAAGATGTTTGCTATTTACAGCATGCTGTGGAACAATCACATTTGCGAGACAATGGAGCAGCATGTACCACAGGATTATGTTCCTGGAAACATGAGACCAACATGTGGAAACACATTTTGAATCTCATTGACCACTGGAGCCCAGTTCTTTGAGTGGATTTATTGGTGTTTTAGGCTATGTGCCGCCACATTCAGAGGGCAGGTGTGTGGACACCTTCAGGGAAATCTATTTCGGCTTCGCTTTGATTTGAGTCGGCTGTGACGTTCACTAATTGGCTGCTTTGAAGATCATTGACCAGATGTGCTCCATATCAATAAAGAATTGATTGAAAAGTAATGAGGACCCACAACAATGAATTAAGGACTCGTGAATTGTTCGTGGGAATGATACCATGAGGTGTAATGTTAATAAAAGAAGCTATAGCAATAAAAATGAATATACTGAACAATTTACCATCTTCCAAAGCGAACCTGGAGTTCTTCTGTTGAGTAATCTGTGTGCTGTCTCTCATTTACGCACTACAGCTAACACAGTGTGAAATAAATTGGTAGGATGATGAACAAATCTCAAGGCTAAACCATCCAGTCCTCTGTCCTCAATGCATTACAACTTTGCTTAGTTGAAAAGTCACATTGAGGCCAAAGCATGGATTTACATCTGAAATATGTTAGCCACTTAGCATAACAAATAACCTACACTGAATGATTAAGGATTGTTATTGCGTTTTTTAATAAGGAGAGAAGAGAGCGTATTCTGTTCATACATGTTTACCACATTTGCCTGTGTCTTAACGAGCGCTTTGGTAATAAGTTGCTTGTTTATGTGCTTGCGCTCATAAAAATGCATAATTTAAAGGCACATTATGAGCCATTAGGATTTTCGGGGCAGTATAGCTTAGAAGTGACATTATTGGCTTCACAATCACACCATGTTTCTCTTCTGAAATTGTACTTTTTACTCTGATATACTGACTCATTAACCTTTGAGTTTGGTTCAGAAGGGTTGTTGCAAGGTTGCTGTTTTTCTTAACCTAAGATTTCTATTTCAAAACTATTATGATAATGAGGGTGATAATAGTAGGATGATAATGGTCAGTGTTAGGTCAAGAAATATATAAAAATCACATTAACAACCAGTGTCTCTCAGGAGGATTCGGAAACCGCAGGGCAATGTTAAAGGGTCCAGACCTCGTGCCAGGTTTTGGTCAGGAGTCGCTGAATTAGCCTGTATTGTGCATGTTATTGGATGGTTTATCTTTAAAGTGCATCGGCATTCTCCATGATTGCTTCTTTATAACATTATTCCCCCACTGATCTTATTGTTTCTTTCAGCCTACCAGATTCACCTGGTCCAATCAGCAAAGTCCCTTTTTTTTCCCATGAATAAATTACCCTTGTCCAAAGCTGTGACACATTAACCTTGACAACGCCACGGAAACAGACCATATCTGTTGCCCGGGTCACATCTCAAAGTGATGCCCCCCCCCTTTGCCACACCGTGAATAATTCATGCGAGACGCCATGAACTCAAAGAGCGGCTTGGACGACTCGAGAAGCGAGATATAGGCAAGAGTAGCCTCATTCTTATAGCTATTGATTATGTGCCACGTTGGGCTGCGACTTGGCAACAATTTGCAAACCAAACAGACAACAACTGTCTAGACTTGTTAAGTGTGACTGCAGACAGACGCCGTTGAATAGTAAAAAAAAAATACTAATAATATTAGATTTACAGACTGCAGGAAATGAGTCGAATTGGAGATGTGTTGATGAGTGACACTTTTTTCTGTTGGGAACTTGACAGTTACACCTTAATCCATTAGGAAACGTCTAATGCCTCAGTGTCGTAAAGCCGATTTGGAGACGGCTGATACCATCACTGGGCATCGGCGAGGTGACACGTCTCGCAGCAGAGCCACTTTGCTGATACAGAGCCATCCGAAGAGTTGGTTACGGTTGCTCACTGTGAGTCCCAGGATTACTCTAAAAACTTCTAACAACCTCAACTTTGATTGACAATAATGTGTGCCTCCACTTTCTGATGCTAATTTTGTGAAGCTGCCCTACTTCTGGCATGGATTTTGCAGCAAAAACTGCATGTAAAGGTTTAACTGAACAAAGTGATCAGTAAGGACTCCCATACATTATGCAAGATGCATGACAAGTAATCACAGAAAATTAGCATTTGTTAAATCCTTGCTTGCTCTGTGCATAATAATGAGTAAGGTTGCCTGGCATGGAGAGAGAATGACGACCATGTCCTGTCTCAGAATATGTCATGACTTCATCTAAATTAATGTTTCTCAAATTGTGTCGTGCAGCTTTTTTTTCTCCTTTTTTTAAATCTAAAGTGGCTGAGAAGTCGACATGTCCAGATACTTTTTGGGGGTGGACCAGCACTTCAATATTTCTCTTCCTTATTAATAACAGTGGGTAATATTGCTATGACTATTGTGAAAAGTCATGCTGAAGTCAGCTGAAGCTGATTTTGTTTTTTAACCATGTTCTTTATACAATGCATTATGTAAACAGTGCAAATATCGTACAGAACAGGAGGGGAGTGGGAATGAATGCATGAATAAATGCAACTTTATTGTCATTATACAATTGTAAAACAAAAACTTGTGCGGCATGTTTTTGTAGATTTTTTTTAAATTGGCTTATTTGGTCGGGACAGTGCATGTTAATGAACACACATGCATGTAAACATGCCACACCGGATTGTAGCCTTGGGCTTATTTCCATCCGTTGTCCCCCAAACACACGCTCAATCATCCTGGCATATTGTATATGGTTTTAATGGTGGGGAAACCAGAGTACTCGTAGGAAACCTATGACACAGGGAGAACATGCAACACAGAAAGGCCCCGTCCAGGTGGGAATCGAACCCAGGACCTTCTTGCTGCAAAGATAGAGGAAACCTATGCCGGCACGTGGAGAACATGCAAACTCGTTGCAGACAATCAGGTCCTTTATGATGTTACATGGTGAAAAAGCTTATACTGGACGAGGGTCCTTCCCACCACCACACTTGTGTGACTTAGCTGTGAGTCTTGCCCGGATACCTCTTCGTTTGCCCCTTTTTTGTTTCCTGTAGCGCCTCTTGTGATGCCTCTACTGTATTGCAGGTGTGGGGGGCTCTTGGTGCCTCTTTAGTGTTTCAGAAGAAGAAATCTGTGGATTTGTAGGACTCAAATGCCGCTCAAAGGCCTTGAGCCAGTTAGCTGTTTTTGTTTACTTTTAAAAAGCTGTTTCCTTCACGGCCAGTAAAGACTCTCTGCAGTAAAAAGCATCTTGTAAAACAGTGTGGACACAGAAACTGCCAATGCAGTTTGTAGAAAAAGGCAAAACGCTGCCAACGGATAAGGTCACACTTCTACCCACTCCTTTCCGACATTTGTTTTGTCTATTGATACATGTTTTTTTATTTTGTTATTGTTGTTTGTTTTTATTAAGATGTTTGAAATAAACCACTCTAAACTAAACACATGCTAGGGCAGCATCAGGACCAGCCCAAGCTACATTACATTTCTGGTACAATTACATAGATAAGTTTGTGTAGACACTTCCCCATATTAGCTATTGTTTGGTGATTGATAATCTATTTTCTAATTCAAAATTTAGCGGCATGACATCGCTCTCGTGGGGCCTTCCCGTGTGTAGTTTTACATGTTCTCCCCGTAGGTTTTCTCCGGGTGCTCAGATTTCCCTTATCCCTAAAGACGAGGGGCCAGACTCTCTTCAAAAAGACACCCTGAATCTCAATGGGACTTTTCTTGTCTCATAATGGTCCAAGATAAAGCAAAAATCAGAATCAGGTAAAACCTTGTGACGTCTCATTAGGGGACTGGAGACGTCATGCTGAATGATGCAATGGGACATGTGGGATGCAACCTCACCGTGCTGCATCAATCATGTGTGTCGCTGAGACCGGCATCACATGATATATGGATCCATCAGTAATCAGGTGTGTTCATTTGACCGACACATGAACTTATTGTGCTGAATGAACTTCCCTAAGCGGGGTTGCACCTGAAATGACCAATCGGATTCCAGGTTTGGCCTGTGCTACCCCTGGCTGCTACTGCTCAAAACTGCTTTGGATTTTTTTTCTTCTTTGCCAACATCAAAGTCAGTGAGAATATGCTCGGCGGGTTTCTATAGGAGCTCTCTCTGGGTTTGGCCATCTCTTTCTTCAGGCCACACACTTCATATTTAATACATCTAATTATGATATGTAATGAAAAGGGGTGTAGTGTCGTGTGCTGCTAATAAGCAAAGGGAGCCATGGCATGATGACAAAGCAAACTGGGCTAATCCCTGTCTCACTGTTCTGATTTCTTGCCTCAGCCTGCATGCAGCTTTGGTATGGCTGTCCTAGCATTGAAAACCCTGTAAAATGCTTTACTCCACACCACAACATCCCACCTTATCAACAATGCTAACATGGCAGTGCGCAGAATCTCCTCATTTGAAATCGTGACCGTGATAGCCCTAGCATTGCCGGGGTCTCTCTTTTCGCTGACTTCAACACAGAAAGTGTGAAATGTGCACAGGATGCAGGAGGGAAAATGCTGTGAATGGACAATCGCGGCTGTGGTGCGCCGCACAATGCAAATTAATTCAGAAGAAGTCAGAGCAGCCACACCCCATGCAGCTCTTATTTTTGACCCATTTCGAATGGAGGCCTGTGGTTTCTTTTTTAATCCAATTTATTTTGAAAGTCAGGAAGTCATCCTTTAAGCCCTTGTTTGTGGAACGGTATCTACAGAGATTGCAGCTGATTGTAGGTTTTCAAAGGCAGAGACAAAGACTATAATTTATATCAACATCACTTTCCAAAAATACTGATTTCATTAAATAACACAACACTTTCTGCTAACACTTCTATGGCACAAATCTGCTTTTATAATGGCGTTGGCTAGATTGATGTGTCCACTGATGCAGTAATTTATTCTCTACATTAAAAATAGATAGATTAAAGATATAAAATCTGCGGTACCTGGCTCGAGGAAAGAATGTGACGAAGAGTAGTGTGGCCCACAAGCCCAAGTCCAGAGATGTCAGCCGCCCAAGAGCTGCAGCCGCCATGACGCTTCAAACACCCGGTGTCTGAAAGAAGATAAGATAAGAGATGATGATACCGACATTAAAGCACAGAATCAATTAGGCTCTGAGGCTTGAATTTAGCTCAAGCTACGTGGCAGTTCAATCCACACCACAGGCTGTTCGGGACATCACAGATAGCTGTAGACAGACAGATGTGATTTATTTGTAACATAGAACATAATGGTGTGAACAACGTGGACCTGGACACAAATCAGGACACTATTCAGAAGTGCATCAATCAGATCTAATATAGAGAAAAAGGCTCTTAAATCAGACATTGGCAAGTAATATCTCAGTCTTCCTTGTTCCATACAGTGCCCTGATTCTATTGTATTCTTTGATCATTAAAATTTGTAAGTAAACTTTCAAGCAGCCAGGAAAAAAAAAAATCCTCCTCAGTCGTCAAGGTCCACACACCATATTCACCCACACGTTTCCAATTCTTAACAATTACACAGGTGCAGAAAGGCAATTGACAAAGGAATAAATGAGCATTCATTAAAAATGCATTGGTGCTTGTGCTATTTAAAGCGGCACTAACCCATCGGCGAGATGAGTGAAAGGGAGCCAAATGTTTGCAAACGGCGGCGAAGCCACGCTCACGGAGACATTGAGCGTGCGCATACGTGTAGCAGATGTGCCGTACTTAAAAGCTCTGCCTTTCTGCTTTTGTAAGATTGAGCCCCACTTTCTAAAACCCCCATAGAAAACCCAGATGAAACGATTCGCTCATCAGTGTT
Source organism: Gobius niger (assembly GCF_951799975.1). Classification (NCBI taxonomy): domain Eukaryota; kingdom Metazoa; phylum Chordata; class Actinopteri; order Gobiiformes; family Gobiidae; genus Gobius; species Gobius niger. The sequence continues at coordinate 14,296,974 of NC_136862.1, forward strand.
CCCTGTGTTTTTTTTTGTTTTGTTTTTTGGCAGGGACCAGTCATTAGAGGAGGTGTAAACAAATGGATGTATAGCGGGTTCAGAAAGTGTCCAGACCCCCTTAATTACTTCTGTTTTACTATGTGGCAGCCTCATACTAAAGCGGTTTAAAGGAACAGGCCACCGTTTTTTCCATACTGAGATATGTTCTTACCTGAGCTTAGACGAGTTGATATGTACCTGTCTGGTCTTTACGCGTGCGCTCAGTCACGCAAAAAGACCAAGGACGTTGTTAGCATTCAGCCTCTCCTCCTCTCCTCTGTGGGGCCAAAGGGGATGAAGTTAGAAGCGACCAGGCTCTTCCACGTTTTCCCTATTTAAGTAAGGTTATGTGAGTAGTTGTGAAGATAAGGTGTTATAAAATCGACATGTTTGATTTTGTGTAACTATACTTGGAACAACCACTTACATAACCTTATTTAAAGGCACACTGTGTAACATTTTGGACTGTACTGTAGCCATCAATACATCAAACATGTTCCCAATGACCAGCTCACCACAGAAAATGCTATTTCTGCAGTGGGTAATCAAAGAATGGATTTGAATGAGAACCTATCCTCTTTAAATCTCCAAATCTGCAGACTTTAGTAGACATCGCCATGGAGACGAGCTGGATACGCACCCACTCCCGGTAAACTTACAGTCATGTATTAGGAGAGGTGAGCAAAAAGCACATTTGTTTGTCCTTTTATGAGGTATTTTTCAATGGTGAAAATATCTGTCATAAAATAAATGCTTGTATTTAAATTTGATTTATTTGGTAAATAGGAAAAACGTGGAAGAGCTTGGTCGCTTATAACTTCACCCCTGTTTGGCCCCAGAGGAGAGGAGGAGAGGCTAAATGCTAACAACATCTTTGGTCAGACAGGTACGCAACTCAACTCGTCTAAGCTCAGGTGAGAACATATCTCAGTATGGAAAAACGGTGGCCTGTTCCTTTAAGGTTCATTTTTATTGGTCATAAATGAATACAGTTGACCCAGCAATGATAAACTAAAAAGTGGAGCGATTAGTATTCAAACCATGAACAACCACTGCGAAGCTAATATTGCTCTCGGATGTGCATTTTTGAACCCATTGATGATAGTCCATCTGTAGTAAGGATTATGGATTAGTCATGCCAGAAATTGTTTGATCAAAATCAAAATGCTGCCATTCATAGAGGTTTGAATACTTTCTAAACTTACAGGAATGAAGAAAGCGTGCTGTTAGTCGACCGTTGTCTCTCTTATTTGCATTTAAGGTGAAACATAGCCAACATTGCCAATTAACCTTATTGGGAACAGTTAATCAATCTAATAAATATGTAACATCGCAATAAATTTGTACCGTTTTTTACTGCTACATGAAGCAAGTGTTTTAATCAATGCTGGGAGGGATCAATATGAGTAGCTGTGTAGTGTCATAAATCCTGGTTTTATTGATACCGGGACATGTGCAGTAATAACCTGTGTCAAAGGATGCTTTCAATAAATCACTCATCCATTTATTGTTTGCATAACATCCCTCTGACTCTGATTACGGGGCAATGCGAGGCCATTTGTATCTTTCATTTAAGCAGATGCCAACCTCAGGGGCTCCCATACTGTGTCTCGCGTTAGGCAAAAATATATATCTTTGCAAACAACAAACTACACTCCGCTGACTTGCGATATTTCTTTCTCGCGCACAGTGTTTTTGAAGGGTTTGCCTCAGAGAGCGTGGGGAAAATTAGCTTTGCCCGTAGCCGGTTCTGATGGTTGCGCATTAAAGCTTTTATGTTCCTTGTGAGGCCATCGGGATGCCCTCTGGAGTGGGCGCCGTCATTTCCTTGTCTCGTAATGTCGCTCGGAAAATTGCTTTGCTAATTTCCTGACATATATTTCCTACCTCTTCATGCCATTTCCCCCGCAAAGAGACCATCGCTGGGTTCATGTCACATTACCCTGTAGAATATTCAGGATTGTGAGAGGTTCATTTGCACCAGTTACTTACTTACTCAGTTAATTGGTCTGTATAACTCTGATCTGACCAACAGAATTTTCCTTTGGGGTAGATTTTTTCTTATCATTGTGCTGTTTCTTTTCAACGACGAATGACTTTGCTGCCATATAAGGAAATTAATTGCAAACCTTTGCAGACCTCGATATAACAAAGCGCTCTAAGAATCCTTCAATAAATGCGAGACAAACACCCATTAAAAGCGTGCTTCCGGCCACAGTCTACACGATTACCAATACCTGTCATGCAAAGCAGGGGCTCAGCTGTCCCTTGGGTCCAAATCACGCCTCGAAACACAAAGTACCACAGATCAGAAGGCGCCAGTGCTTTTGTTGGCTAATTAAAAATAGTTTGCATAAACTTTTTTATGGCTTTAAGTGACAAGTAAAAAATGACAAAACAGGAAATAATATCAACCACATTATCGTAGTAAAGAGTGTCAAATATCGACATTACTCTTCAGAGGCTTCCTCCACCTGGCTGTTTGGACGAGCTTTTAGTTGAGAAGGCTGTGATTGTTTCAATTGTTTCTTGTTATTTTTGTGCCCCAGTGATAAATAAAGCTTCTTCTTCTTCTTCTTCTTCTTCTTCTTCTTCTTCTTCTTCTTCTTCTTCTTCTTCTTCTTCTTCTTCTTCTTCTTCTTCTTCTTCAACCAGTATTTATAACAATGGAAAATATCCTCAACAGAAAACCTAAACAAACCACATCTTTGTGTTTTTCATTAAAGGACAGAACACAAATACACAAATAGTCACCCATTCACTCTCCAATGTACACAGACACTGGAGGCAAGGAGGGTGAAGTGTCTTGCCCAAGGACACAGTGACAGTGTGCACCTCGGGATTCAAGCCACCGATCCTCCCATCGCAAGACGACCTGCCCTTCTCGCCCCCAAACTAGCAACATGATCACGATTCTCATTTGACTATTTGGCATATTATGCAGAAACTAATTTATAACTTGAATTTGATGTATTTTTAAATGAAAACAGTATATTTCAGTTAAATTAAAGGGACTATACAGATGTTAAAATAGAAAGTAGAGAGTGAAGAGCTTAGTCGTATTCACCACAACTGCCTCTAAAATAAACAGTTGTTAATTCAGGTCCGAGGTGTCGCCATGCATGAGCTTATTATAGAGACTGCAGTTACGCGTAAGACCTGAGGTGGCAGTAGTGAGTATAAAAAAACGACCAACTTGCATCTAGTCCCTTTAAACAAAACATCAAAATATAGTATCCAAACAAACACTTTTACACTGAATTCTGATTACATTTTGCAATGGGGATTTGGTCTAGTTATTTTGGGGGTTACGGCCTGAAAAACTTTATTTGCAAATTAAAGTAAAAATGAAATTGCACTGCAGTTGTGTAAATATGCACAACATCATTAAAACATCAAAGTATTGACAAGGGAGACACGAAATATAGCGATATTTCATCAATGCGGGCAACAGGGCAAGCACGTGCATCAATTCGAACTGGAAACCTATTCACTAAAAGACAGCGTGGCATAATCAAATAATAACTTTTATAACTAAATAATGCAACTCAAAGAAAATGTTGCCACTCACTGCAGAGCGTTATGACATCACGCGCTTTAGAACTATCATCACATTTCTGCCGACGTTAAAACGCTGTAAACAACCGTGATGTGAATTTAATGAATAATCTGTGCAAGATGAAAAACACCAAAGGATTTGCTCCAAGTAAAAAAAAAAAAACGCTCAAACAGGAGCTGACACGTTTTAGGTTCTCGCTGCCAAGTTGTCAGGAAAATGTCATATCGGACAATTCTGCTCTGGCGTCGCTCTACAATGGAAGTGTCATTCACAAAAGCAAATTTATATTCACATAAAGTTTAAGGATGTCGTATTGTCGGCCAGATTTCCCCATTTACAAACCCTGTCTTAGTGAGTCATTTTGCAGTTGCACAGCGGAGCAAAGGTACATTTAAAACATTTAGGATCATAGAATATTATAAGAGGATCCACAAAGCGACGCACTTCATAATTAGCTGCATACAGGTGCTCTGTTGTTTCCCCCGATGAGAGCAGGTGCAGCATGATTCATATCAGGCTCATGTTTAGAATAAGACTTCAGATTTGCAGCTTCCAGAGTTGGGACAGTACATTACACAGTACACATCCAAGACGCTGAACAGCCCCTCAAAGACATGAAAAAACAAGGCGCTGTAAAATACCCCTCTGACATTTTGTTTCAACATCTCTCCAGCTCTTTTATTAAATGGATGCTTTACAGCCATCAGTGCCTCCTCCAGCTTTACTGGTGGGCACATATTAACATAACAACTCTCTCGGTAGCTTGAGCGGCTCTTCGTTTTAACGCCCTTGTCATGACCCCATCGAAAACTCCTCGTGCTTTCTCAGAACACGTGATTGACTGGAACTAATCCCAGCAATGTCACACATCGGGTTGACATTTCTTATAATGGAGCTTGCATTGTGCCAAGTTTTGCCGAGGCTGAAAAGTCAGCGGTGGCGTGTAGGTCAAGGGAGAAGTGCGTTTGATGAAGGAAATATTTGACAAATAACTCTGCTGATGTGGAGTTAGAGAATAGAGGTTCAGTGATGTTAAGATAAAGATCCTGACCTTAATATCCACGTATACAGTGCCTCTCGAAAGTATTCATACACCTTGAACTTTTGCACATTTTGTCATGTTTACAACCCTAAACATAAAGATTTTATTTTGATTTTTTTACTGAACGTTCACACACAAGTAACCAACAACTGGGAAGTGAAAGCAAAATGATACATGATTCTATAATTTTTCAAAAAATGGAAAAGTGAAAAGTGGGGCGTGCATAAGTATTCATACAGCATTTTCTGAGTGCATTAAATTGCCTTTATAACATTCCTCATGACTCCAGAATGTTCACACCTTAGCCTAACGGTTAAATAGAGGTCACCTGTGTGTAATCTACTCTCAGTATAATTTCAGCTGTTCCTTTAGGCCCTCAGAGCTGTGGTCGGAGTGTATTGGTCACTAAACAACATCATGAAGGTCAAGGAGCTCACCAGAGAGGTCAGGGATGAAGTTCTGTAGAAGTGTAAAGCAGCATTAAGTTATACAAAGATTTCCCAAAATTTAAACATCTCCCGGGGCACTGTTCAATCCATCATTCAGAAATGGAAAGAGTATAGCGCCACTGCCAACTTACCAAGACACGGTCGCCCATCTAAAATGTTAGATGAAACAAGGAGAGCACTGGTAAGAAATACAACCAAGTGCCCCAAGATAACTCTGGAGGAGCTATGAAGTCCTGCCGCTGAGCTGGGGGAATCTGTATATGGGACAACTATAAGTCGTATCTACACAAATCTGGCCTTCATGGACGAGTGGAAGAAGAAAGCCATTATTGAAAGGAGGCCATAAGAAATCTTTTCCTCAGCGGGGACTGGGGAGATTGTAAGAATAGTTGTGAAGATGGATGGAGCCAAATACAGGGACATTTTAGAGGTAAACCTGCTGGAGTCAGAAAGAGAACTGAGGCTGGGGCAGAGTTTCACCTTCAGCAGGACAATGACCCGGAGCACAAAGCTAAATCTACAATGGAATGGTTCAATAAAAACATATTAATGTGTTAGAATGGCCCAGTCAAAGTCCTGACCTAAATCCTCTTGAAAATCTGTGGAATAATGTGAAAACTGCTGTTCACAAACGCTCTCCTTCTAATCTGACTGTTTTGTAAAGAGGAATGGACTAAAATGTCAGTCTCTACATGTGCAAATCTTGTAGAGTCAAACCCCAAAAGACTTGGGTCCCACAAAGTATTCATTCATGCTGTATGAATACTTATGCACACCCCACTTTTCGGTTTTCTAGTTTTTGAAAAATAACGGAATCATGTATCATTTTGCTTTCACTTCACAGTTGTCGGTTACTTGTGTGTGAACTTTCAGTAAAAAAAATCAAAATAAAATCTTTATGTTTAGGGTTGTAAACATGACAAAATGTGCAAAAGTTCAAGGTGTATGAATACTTTCGAGAGGCACTGTAGATCAACACACCCTGGCAATGTAGATGCTCAGGAGTCCGGATCTTCCCCACAATTAAAGGCCAATGGCAAAGAAAGCTCTTCCCCCTTAATGAATCCTCGTAGGAATTGGTACAGAATGATTAGAGATTCTGACTGCCAGTTTTATGCCGTTATAGCATTCACTCTATTACTAAAGGTGAATTCATGGATGTTTCTTGGATCAAGTAAATTGTTACACAAGTGAAAGAAAAACGTGTGGCGATGGCAGCAGATTCACAGGTGGATCTCCAGAGAGGGGGCTCCTCCCCTTGCTCTCTGTTTGTGACCGAAGGCATATGCAGCGTTTGGATCATTAAGCTGCCAAATGATCGACGCACAGGCTGCCAGGCAAAATGGCTTCCAGTGGGCCCCGCCACACTGCCGATAATTTGTCACGACTGTGTTTGCTGCTCTTAGATATGTAACGAGAATACAGTGAATCCATTATGGAGTCAGTGCCACATGACAATAAGCCCCTGTTGACATTTTAGGCCAGGAAAAAGATACGTTTGGGACTGTCACTTCTATCTAGCCCTGCCAAGGCTTGGCTGAGTAATGCGCTGTGTAAATATCCTGCACACAGGTGCTGAAAGGAATAATAAAAGTGTAGACTGAGAGTAGCCTTTACACTCAGTTTAATCAAAGTTTAGCAGATTTAATCCCCATTGAATTCAAGTTAAAGCGGCCTGATAAATGTTTTTAGTAGTGCATGACTTGGCAGCATAGTAGCACTCGCTGTGTTAGCCAAGATCTATATAAAAACCTTGCTATGCTTTGACACGGGGCAGCGAGCAGTGTGAAATCTTGTAATGCAGTGCATCCATTTATTAGCATAGAGAAATTAATTAAAAAACAGCAGATGGAGCTACTTTTATAGCGACAGATTTGGACGTTTCACGCTGGGGTGCTTAAATTTACATGACAGTAGAAAGGGAGCGCGGGTTTACAAAATGAGGCCAAAGTGGTTAAAAGCAAAACAGGGTTGCAGCACTAAAACATTTGTGTTTTGACGCTGAAGCCTTTTTGAAATACAGAGCGAACGCAGCAACTTGAAGAATACAGAGAGTGTGGTGACAGTAAGTGCATGTGACAATGGAAATATTTCGTCAAGGTAGGGCACTGTGTCCTAGAGGCTCCACCTGAAACCAAAGGCAAATGATACAACCGCACCAATATGAAATGTGCGTAAAGCGCCTGTAGGTGTGTGATGTTAAACCCTGACGTGTCACCTTGACTTCTATAAAATCATAATGCTCTGCTGCTTTGGGAATGGTCTCATCTAATTCTGCTCACTGGTCTGTGTGAAGCACTTTATCCCCCTCCGCATGAAAAGAGCTTCCTGGATGTTTCCCTCATTGAAATAAAGTCGTATTGGCAAATACTTTGATCTGGTATTTCTCTGAGCCTTCAACTCTTTTCACTTGTCAGGCTGAAAATGGTGGACATCTATAATGTATGGCTAATTGAGCACAACTGCGCTCACAGTAAGGCAGTAAAGTTCCTCTTACGTTCTGCTGAATATGCAGTATTTGATATTCATTTATCATGTTTTGACAGGAACAGAAGAATGGATCCTGTATGTTTTCTGCACAGTGAAAACGAAATGATCGATTGACACGCGTGAGTGGACACAAAAGCCTGAGGATATTGAATGATTACACTTTTACTTTACCACTCCATTAATATTCCTATCTGAATTTGCATTAAGCTATAAATTCCACTACAGGATAATTGCCAGAATATAATGATGCCATCTATAACCATTCCCTATACCCATTGGCTTCCGAGAGCAGTAAAGTTAATCAGGTAATTATTTCATCTTTTACATGAGCGTGACTATTTCAAGTTAATATTCACAGCCTCACGTGAAACCACACGTTTGTAGTGTAGCCAATAAACAGACTCATTTTAAAGACTTTTTGATATAATTTTACTCAAGCAGATTTAGAAAGCCGTGACCTAAGTAATACTCACGACATACAGTTTTCCATTGTAGACAAGAGCTTTTAAAATGGGTTTTCCATTTAATATATCATGGAAAATACTCAAGTATACGTTGCTCAAGCAAATGTACATGAGTAAAGTTTCTCATCAGGACCCACCGCTGCATGAAACACACTGGCACAAAAGCCTGCACCACTATCATTTTGAAACACCAGAAAGCAGCTGTTGCAGTGGGGACCGGGGGCTGCCTTGGAGGTGAAAACTGTCAGAGTTCATCATGGATTCCCAGTGAATAGCTATAGCTCGTCTAGCACCCACCACCTGTGCACATGTATTACCTTAGGCCCTATTACACGGTGCACGGCTCAACACCTCACTATCAGACTACGAGCCTCCCTTTGTTCTGCCGTTGTTATGATTTGCTTCATATATTTATGAGTAAACCCTATTTACATAACAAGGAGCAAAGAGAAAATGCATTATATAGCCATTGCTGATGCGTATGTCGGGATCAAGGGTGTCTACAAAAGCAGCAAACAAAAGCTAATGAAAAGTATAAAGCATTTTTCATTGTTGATGTAAACTATGAATTATGCATTTAATAAAGATACAGTGCCCCATAATCGGTGCGTTCTCACTGGTCGCGTCTAAATGTGCATGTGCGTCTAGTTGATCACTTGAATATTATATACTTTCATATAGTTTCGCAACCAGAGCTGCCTGCCTTCACCTTGTCTCACTTTTTAGGCTCCTGTCTTTTCTACAGGCCCTGCCCGACACGCCCCCTTCCCAGCCCCACCTAGAGGAGGTTGCAGGTGCTTTGAGGGTCTACAGGTGCAAAGCTACTTTTATTTCCTCTTCTGCAATGTCGCATCGTTACATAGAGATAATACACAATCCCCCATCGCCAAACGCTTGAGTCACATTTAGTGTGTATGCTCCCTAATAGTGGTACCCTTGACAAAAAGGGAAAAAGAAGGCTGTATTAACACTCATACCTTTATGGTATCACTTTATTTTACAGTACCTTTATACATTGTACCTAACTTAATTTGGTACAATGTAATGTGCTCTGTAACAATGTGTAATAACCTGTACCTATGGGCTAGATACACAATGGAATAACTTGTATTTGTACTTTGTAGATACGTAATGTAATAGGACACGAGACCCTTAGGGTTCGGGCTTAAGGTTAGGGTTAGAGTTATGTCTTATTACATTTTGTACCTACAAACAACAAATACATACTATTCCATTGTGTATCTAACCCACAGGTACACGTTATTACACATTGTTACAGAGCTCATTACATCGTACTAAATTTAGTTATGTACAACTTATCAAGGGTAGTGTAAAATAAAGTGTTACCCATTTAATAGCTAAGTGTGTTCAGGGCTGTGCCTAAAACTAAGCACGTGCTCAATGACCCTCCAAGCCTCGAGGGGCCTTCATGAAAAAGGATTGATTTGTTTTCTTGTCCTGTCCTTTGGAAATATTTCCTTCATTTCCTTTTCTCAGTTTCTTTTGTGGAATTTTACACAAAAACATCATAATTTCATGAATAATCATTGTTGCATTTTAACATATCTCTGCATACCTTTCATCTTTATTTAGTGTGAATCTCTATGTCTCTCTCAAGCCGGCGGTTGCCAGGTATCAGCGGCCAAACCACAAGCGTCTGAACAAATGCCCAAAACTGTTATTTCCAACGTATTTTACGAGCTTACAGAGCCTCTGCACACTTCAGATTCTGCCCCACCTCTTCTATCTCTCACACAGAAAGAGCTACCTTGGATTTGAGGTTTCATCATTCAAAATATATATATAATGTTTTTACATGAAAATCAGCATGGCGAAATCTCAGTCTTTCCCCTAATTCGTGAAACCCTGCTCAGCCTCATCTTGCCCTCTTTGAGCTCGAAACAGCCCTGAATGTGTGCTCATGTGTGTTCTTTTCACTCAACATTTCCTAGAGACCGTAAGCCACCATTTCTGTGCTTTAATTAAAAACCTTTCAAAAGATTCGAGTTACTACATAGATGTCAAACGGGCTTAACCAGATGATATTCTCTCAGTAGCTGTTATCATTCATTGGCGGCTAGGGCAGGGCCTCACATTGAGAGGAAATTAATATCCAAGTCTGACAAGTCCCACAACCGCTCAATAGATTATCATTACAGCCTGAAGAAAGTCTACAGCTCCATGAATCTGGCCAGTGAAAAGGGCTTGGAGTAGAGGTTTTAATTAACAGTGCTGCCATCTACAGCCTGATCGCTTAACTAACTCAAGGCGAGTAGCTATTGTTTATTTGTCTATTGACCTTGTAAGAGAAGGACTGTTTAAAGCACTTGCCTTTAGAGATATAGGATCACACAGCAAAGCATAAAAGATGTGAATGTCCTCATCGAACAGCGAGAGCCTAACATCAGTGAGTCAACATTTCTGCAGCTGAGAAAATATTCCAGGTTTTTACAGCTGTTTGAAGAACTGAGCTTTAGTAAACAGTCAGAAAAACATGTGATTCCTTCAGCTCATTAAACAAGAGCTGGAAGTGAAAGTCAAACATTACAATTATTTGAATGTAAATTTATGCATAAGCTGAAAACAACACGGGGGACAATTCTTCTGGGCTTGATGTGTTGTCGGCCGCCATGTGCTGGGATTCACAATGCTCGTCGGTAGAGCAATCAACTGCTGTGCGGCTGCAGTGGGGATATGCTTTGGAGTGGCACAGCACAGCGTGCTTTGATGGCATGCAATAATGTGTGAATAAAACAACACACGCAGGCTCCGGGCTCAGCATTGAACTACAGAGGGTGATTAATGCCAGCATACCCCATTGTCACACCTTGAGAAATCCCACATTGTTCTGTATCCGACCAGGCAAGTTCTCACCTGAGAAATCCCAGTTGAAGTGATGATGCACCCTCGCTAATTGGCCCTAGGGGTGTCTACATTATTCATGGGAAGCAGCATGCTCCACTTGTTTGCATGGCAGTAATTGTTTCATGATTAACCTTCTGATTGTAGATTTCATTCATTTTCCAAAACGTTCGTAGCCACCCAGCAGGTGTCTAATTGTTGGAACAGTTTGGGCTTGAACAGGCTCGTCAGGCTGTTAAGGGCTATGGGGCATCAACCAGCCCCAATACAGAGACCTACAGATATCCTTTATCCTGTCAGGCAATAACATTAGGAACACATTCTTATTTACAATGTTGGCCTGGAAGTGCATCATGAGGGTAAACGAAAGATTTGGCAAAGCGTGTGAATAACATTTAAGTCAAATATGTCTGGCTCAACATAAACTCAATGGAGATCATTGTGCGTCAACTGGCCTTTTACTGCAGTCATTGTGACACGGGCAAAGGAAAATTAATGATGGCTGAATTCCATTTAGCTGCTCAGTTTGAAGGTCATAGTATTGAGCATGCGGCCTCGCTGTCACAACGTCACATCTTATTTGATCAGAACAGAGCTGTCATTATTAGCAGCACCTGTGCTTCCAGCTGGAAAAGACCATTGAGTGAAAATTGCTGTTCCCAGGGACTGGCAATTCGGAAGGAGGGAATTGCTGAAAACGTTTAGCGTTTCTATAATTCGATTCAAAAGGCCGTGAACATTGTTGCAAAAAATAATACTAATAATAAGTTATGAATGTGATCTTTATTCATAGGATGAACACAGAATTACTTAAACACAGACAGGTTTCTTACTTATCCACTTCTAGTTAAGTGCCCAATGAAGTGAGCTGCTAATGAGCCATCTCCCCAGAAGCAACAGTGGGTTTGCTTTTGAAACAGGTCCACTACCTTGCACTTTTCAGTTTCATTAATGAGCAGAACCCCTCTTAGGGCAGTTTTCAAGCATTATGCAAAATAATTTTCCTGAGCCCATCACCAAAACTCTTGATAACTACTGTATGCTAATGCAATGTTTATTTTGTTCCTGACAAGCAGAAGTCAGCTAACATTGCAGTCAAAGCAAATTTGACCAATTCAGCCTAGCTCTTCGCATTTATAATCTAGATAACCAAGGAAAAATGCCTCACGATTAGATTAGATTAGTCCCAGACGGTTAAACTGTCCCACATGGGAATAATGATTCCAGCATTTAATTACCGCTCCATTGACCTACAACACCCTGACTTAAATCAAAGCTTTTGGAGGTGCAGCAGGCCTGAAAAATGTACCGGCATCAATATTTCAATACGTCGTCCATTCACCGCCACAGCTGCTGCAACTGTCAGCCTCTAAAGTAACCAGTGGATCGGGGCAGGGCAAGACGCGGGGCCAAAGAGCAAACATCTGTCAGTCTTCATTTCATCCCTGGTCCTGTGCCTTTCACCCAGAGCCATGATTCTACAGTGGTGGGGGGGGGGGCATGAGATGGGCTGTTTATTCTCGAATGGGATTTCCAAGTCATTCCCGTCAATCAAATGTCCCGCGAAGCACTTTGTCCGGGATGAAGTACATGTCAGGTGCAAGCAGAGATCTTTAATCACAACATGTCAACTGCGCCGTACCTTTAGCCTTTGAGCATTGCCGCTTTTTTATCTGTTTCAGATTCTTGAGACGGAATCACAATGAGCGTGTCTGCATGGAGGAAGCCTTTGTTTTTGAAGAATGCCCACAGTGATAAAAGAGTGAACATTTTGACTTGCAGCTTTTTATGAGTCCAGTATTTTTCTTCATTGTTCCATTATGTTAAGCCGCTCTTGACCTTCTGAATCCCATAGACAACACTTTAACTAAAAAGCGCTCGTGATCTGAATTACTAGCAACACAATTTGGTTCTTTGTGTAACTAATAGTCCTGCGGTCAAGGCTGCTGCACACATTCTGTCTTCCGCGTTGTGGGTTTTATCTCTCCCTTCTTTTCACCAACAGCAACAAAATTGACCCGAAACTAATCCTTTTCGCTTTGAGCGCCTTTTATCGTCAAAATTCTTCTGATTTTCGGCATGTGTGCAGTTTATTGAAAGGTGATTACTTCGAGCTATAGTTAAGTTGCCTTGTACAGTGAGTCAAAAATCACTTGGCGTGATGGGAAATGCTTTTACTTACTGTCTACGCTGCTGCCTACATCTTAAAGACGATCAATTCTAGACGTGTGCCCTGCTTTATGTGCGCCATATATCCTGTTTATTTAGCATGCAAATGTCAAGCGGTTACATAACATCACTTATTTCCATTCTCTCATTCAATGCCTCCCACTTAGAGCTATCTTTGTCCAGTCGTCTGATCAGCGGATATTGATCAGACCAACAGTGATCATGGGACGGCTGGAAAATCTCAGTAAGCGGAAGCCTTAGTCGTTATGGACATGAGTGACAGCCCAATACGAAATGGGACGCAGGGATTTGGCTGAAAAGTAATAGCCGCACATTGAGTTGATCTTCTACAGTGGAGCCGCCCAACAGAATAATTTAAACCATAAATCAAGCCTACAGCCGCTCTTCACCTTGAGGCTGTCTTTCCCCCTTAGCTGCAAATTGTGGTAAATATGTTTTCTTGTTTCCTTATCCCATCCAAACAAGGAAAGAGCAAGGGATTTGTGGATATTTAATATCGCACTGTGAGCAATAAGGCAGCTTTATGATAGAGCCAGACCACTAAGCTCATTTCACTTTTGGAAATGTGTCTCATCTGATCGTAAGGGTTTAAAAGGCTGAAAAGCACCCAGACCCAGTTAAACATGAATACTGCATTAAAAGGGATTTCTCAGCACTTTCTGTTGGCTATTTTATAAGAAACTGCTTGGTTGAGCGCGTGACAAGCGTGTTGGAGAGTAAAAGAAAAATAATAAAATATGGATCAAATAACGGGAAAACAGCAAGATGTGCAAGTATCCCCTTTTATGTTTTTCAATGACTCGCGACTCAGAGATTGGGCTCAACACAGATCAGCAGATTCTGACATGATGCACCTGTGTGCTTAAAGGATTTAACGCCATGTAGCTGTATTATGGATGTCGATTTATCGAGCAAATACTGTACTTGTAGTGAATTTCAAAAAGGCAATTTATCTTTTAATTTATCATCATCCAGCCAAATAGGCGTGTATGCCTGAGGCAGAGGCCACCCATTCCTCAGTGTGACGGGAAAATATTACTGATGGTGCTGTGCTCTGAAATACATGGGGCCAGCAGGAGCTGTTTAATCTTATCTTAAGAACAGATAGAGTGCGCCAGAAAAGGCCTTACTCTGCAGATGTGGTGCCCATGAATCCAGGGACACGCATCAAGTTTCATTACCTTCAGATTACCACACACACGAGCTCAGGACATATTTAAATTTGATCTATGGCCGCAAATGGAGCCCATGGATATGGATAAATAAATTCATAGCTTTTACGCCACATGGTTCCTCATTTGTACCCCAGATAATAATCATCTTTCCCAAAGCGGATGGGCTGAGTGTGGCTCTGAACAGATTTGTGATCCTCCTATAGCCTCCTGGGGGGGGGGGGGAATGTGCCCACCTCATGTTTACTATGTTTACTGGGGTTTCTTGTGTGGCCAGTAGGATTCTACTTTGTGTGAATGATGGCAGCTGTGAGGGCGCCTCTGGCAAATGTGACTCCAACTATGGCTGCTTGGGCTCATGTAGCGTACCGCTCCAGCTGCTCGGGCTGAGGAGCACTCCTGTGAGCATGACCGATTGTGGCTGAGGTAAGCACATCTCGAGAACGGCTACTCGACGGAGAGCGAGGGGGGGCGAGACCCTGGCTACAAGTATGGCTAATCGTGGCAAAGAGCAGCTCAGTGCTGCTGACCATTTGGCCTGTGTTTGCATCAGCCCGTGTGGCGACTCTGACTGACTGTGTGTGACAAGCCCAATTTGGGACGCTCGGTGTGGGCTGCTCTGCTCAGATCCACTCTTTACGGTGAGAGGGAGTCTGCTGATCAAAGCTGCTTAGGACACGTACGGCCAGGAGCGCTTTGGTGAAGTTGGTTGGGCAGAGGATGTGAGGAACACAACTGCTGCTGGAGTAAGTCAAAGTCACTTAAGCACTGTTTATGCTCTTTGGCTTAAGCAGAAGAGGCAGCAGCGATCAGTTCCTCTGCGCCAGTACCCACAGGGAAACTGGGAAACATGTGGAGCCCAAACAGAGCTATGTTTAGAAAGCAGAAGATTAGCACATATGCATTATGTATCCGTTGAATGTTAATGTTCATTTTCTAAATATATTTTATAACACATGCATTTATTTACAGATCGATTATGTATCTAATTACTACAATCTACTTCTATTTAAAAGACAAATGAATGAAGCTCATTAAAGGATATCAAAAAAATAAACGTGTGCAGTAAATGTGTATATTAAACAATTAGATATTCAGTTGCCTTTTGCTGCACTACCGGGGTAAAGAAAATACTTGTCTCCCTTTCATTATTTTGGTACCACAGATATACGGTAAACTGGTACGACGAGAGCATCGCCTCAAAATAAACAACTCTGAGTGCTTCAATTCCCCAGACAGACACTGAGTACACTGTTGTTACTCCCTCTTCAAAGATATGCTTCCTTTCTAAGTTTTGTGATCTTTAACGACTCAACAAATCCAACAGTAAACATCTTTTTATGTATTATAATGACTCGGCAGGCGTCTCCTTTGACAGCGCGTCTTTAATAAGAGGTGCGGATCATGTGAGACAGCTCAAAGTCTGGCAGGTTGTGTCAGTATGTCATCGAATAAGCCAATCATTAAAAGTGAACAATAGACACTGGAGTTAGAGGCATATTATACATATTCCCCATGCTCTCAGTTTGTAGAAAAACAAGAAAGCAAGGACCTCAACAAAGCGTCCCGAAGTTTCTATTCACTCGTGGTGGCATGTTTTTCTTCATCTATTATTGAAAAACCTCCAAAGCTACTTTTTTAAAAAGCCTGAGTGTTCCTCCACGCTGGAATCTCAAAACATCTGAGTCATGGCATGGTTGAATGCTCTAAAGGTTAACTATTGCTGGAAATGACCATCAGAAGATTTAAATCATCTTTCAACATAGCATCTGAGAAAAATGAGTTAACACATGGTCCCTGCTATTCAATATTTATAGCTTTAATGTCTCACTACTATGCATTAAACATGAAGAGGTCTCTAATGATGAGTTTATCAGGAAACAAACTGCAAATGGTGCGTTCGCTGTGATGGCAGGACACAACACACACACATATTGATTCAAAAAGTCAAAAAAGCATGTTCTCTGACTTTACCACTAAGCCACAAGACAATGCATATCCCATTTTTCTGCTGATCTGTGCTCAGTGAAGATTTTTCTAACTATAGGCGCTTTTGGACGGTATTCAACCTCAGGATGCACCGGTAATTTTTTACTGTCCCATTAAACAATTGCTTTAAGATAGTGCTGCGTTGATTCACGAGATAATTGCAGACCTGGCTATCTGTGCTAGGACTCTAAAAATGTTCAGTCCCACTTTTATAAGCCCATCTGCCTTGGTTATTTTGTTTGATAAGCCCAGCTGTACAGAGGCTTTTTCCAGGTATGCCACAAAACCTCACAGTGACACGGTCTCACTGGATTTTAAGATAAAACACTCATTGAACCATCACTGCATCTTTTTCCTCTTTAGTCCTTCATCTGTATTTCCAGTTGATTTATTACCAAAATGAAACCTCAATCGTCAAATTTCTCGGTCTCCACGGACAACGCTGTGAGTCAGAAACAGCACGATCCCATTGTTTGACTGTGTCCTTATCCTCCATTTTCTGCCCCCCGCCCCCTCCACACGACTGCATGTACTCGTAATGGCCGTACGTTGAATCGGTTGTGTTCACCATGGTAACCTGTGGCAGCGTTTTAATGCAGGAAAGAGTCACTGCAGCGCGCCGACCTGTCCTTGCCCAGAAGTGTGTTCACTACGTTGGCAGCGGGTCAAACTCTCTCAAGGTGGACGTCTGACTGGGACAAAGTTGTTCTCTGTGGAGTTGGTGATCTTGGTGGTTATGCCAAGGTCTAACTGTTCTAATAACTGACTTTGATGTGAAAGTCAAAACTATCGACAGTTGCTCTGATAGCACTTCAGGAAAAATGAAATGAATTAATCTGAAATGACTCAGAGATGTGATACTTTGTTACATCCATGTTTTAGTAATACATTTATTGCATTAAAATATTCTTGGGTGATATTGTAGATTGTTTCATTCCGTAATCCTGAATGACTTTGTTCTCCTTCCACACTAACATCAATTTAGGGCGGAGCTTACAATGTTATTTCAGGGACGATTTTGACATGAATTTTAATCGCATGAATATTTCAAAGTCAGCCTCACCGTGCGTCTCTGTTGTGACAGGGGGTTACGATCACCGACTAGCTGCTCAGGACAAACTTGGGGAAGTTATTTTGTGAATGTTTGGGTGTTAAAAGCAATGGCCGCTGGCTGCTCTGCTTTGTGACGATGATACTAGGGGCCGCCATCGCTCCGCCATCGCTCCGCCATCGCTCCGCCATCGCTCCGCCATCGCTCCGCCATTGCTATAGTACCTCCATATAGCTACTAGTCCCCCATTGGAAAGCATTGCACTTTAGATACGTTAAAACCACTTTAAAGCCTGGATTATTTTTCTTCAACTTTCTACAGCTTTGGGTTTTTTTTAGGAATATGCTTCGTCAGAGCTGGGGAGGGGAGTCTGTAAATCCGCCATGAACCTTTAACGTTGTTATTTTGTCAAACGGGGAGGAGTGAGTAATGACGGTCTATTAATATAATATGTCTATGGTTAAAACATACAGTTTTAGAGGACAATAGAACCTGTCTCCACAAAACAGCCACAAGCCGCTTAGGTCAGCAATGCACCCTCTGCGGGTGTCATGTGTAAACTGATACATAACGTAGAGTAATGTAAAAATCAAGGCTATGGTGTCCTGAAGTAGTTTAAAAATAACCTTTAAAAATAGTCCCTTGATTAAAATGTATTGATGAGGCAGCAACATTTTTAGCAGTAGTTCGATCTGCATGTTTAAAACGGGGCTCCAGTGCAGCATCAGAAGCATATTCTTTCACAGAGGCAGAACCTGCTGCTGTAAAGGTCCTATGAAGGTGGTTTTAGTGCATTATAAACTGCAGTTCATGCATATATCTTTGGCACTATGTCAGTAAAATCTTGGAAAGGCGATGACACACCAGCTTCAACCTGGACGAGTATACAATAAAGCAGCAATTTCACTATGCGCTTTCTCACTCTATAAACTGAAGCAATAAAGTTCCTTCCAGATGAATGTGCTTGCGGGAGAAAATTTAATAAAAGTTATAATCAGATTTTAGGATTTGGTCATCATGTTTGTCTCATAAAGCAGAACCATTTGCAGTCAGTGATAATTGCCAGAGTTTTTTTTTCTTCCCTTTTATCTTTAGATGGCAACCTCTATTTGACACATGAATTAGCTTTGACCACATGTGCCGGCGGATTCCTTTACCGACGTCTCCCGTGTCAAGGTTAAAGACTTAAGGGGGCCGGGCAGCTGCCGTCAAGACTCTTAAGACATAGAATGAGCATCCGCTGAACTGACACAGCAATTACAACCTTTTGATTTTCTTTGATGTGCGTTCTTCTCACATCGCTGTTGTCTCGTCATCCACACCGTTCTTTATAATCACAAGAAGATTATTTACGTTTTGTGTGAAGATACAGAAGATCAAAAGTGCCGATATGAGACAGAGATTGCTCGTCTCAAAGCTGATCTCCTGGCCACAGAGGAACACTGCAGAAACGTCCATGTCAACCTCGACAAACTGGAGATGCACATAAAAACCATCTCAGACCTGGAAGGAACACTGCGTGTCCAGAAAGAGACCAAAGACGCCGAAATCACCAAGCTAAAATCGACAAATCATGAACTCAAGGTGGCCAATGCTGCTCTGGACGCTGAAGTAGGTTTTTTGAAACGAGAGCTTGATTCTTTGTGGGGTTCACAAAATCTATGAGGCTGAAAAGAATCACTCTCAACATAAGCAGATTGTTGAGGAGTTTAAGAATGAATTTGACAGCCAAATGAGGCTAAATGAGGCTCACGCCAAGGCCGAACAGGAGAAGAATTCAGCAAAGATCTTACAATTGAAAACACCATTTGACAACCTGCAGGAAAACATGGAGACCTTTGAGGACGAGGTGCTGAATGTACAGTCAGAGCAGGATGAGAAACTCGCCACTCAACAGATAATAATTCAGGATTACGCTGAAGAAATTACCAGGCTCGAATCGCTACAAGCCGAGCATGAGGCTCGCGCCAAGGCCGATCAGGAGAGGAACACGGCAACGATCCGAGAACTGCAGGCAGCATATGATACTCTGAAGGAAAACGTGTCGACATTTGACGGCGAGTTCATGAAATTTGAACAGGACGAGAAAATCGCTGCTCAAGAAGCAATAATTCAGAATTGCGCTGAGGAGGGTACAAAGCTCGAATTGGACAAGGCCGCGCTTCGAGATAAAGTTTCCAGCCTGGAGCACGAGCGTAGTGTCCAACAGAAGACAAACGATTCTTCTGAAAGGGAGAAAGCGTATCTCTCAACCATATCAGCCCAGCGAGACATAATAACCTGCCTCGAAGAGGGCAAGGCTGACCTACAGAAGGATTTTGAGTACATCTTGAAGCTACTGCAGGACAGACAGATGGCCGAGGGAGACGCCGACGTCGACTGGTTGAAAAAGGAGAATGAGAAGATCCAGAAACAACTCGCATTGGCTCGGGCAGAGATCTTAAGTCTGTCTTGTCATTGCTGCGAGAAAAAACAACTACAAACGATCGCAGCAAATCCAGAGACCAATATTAAGAGCGTTAAACAAGGGCAGAAGATCCAAAAGCGTCCAAAACTGCAGCCCATAAGTCAAGGAGCAGAGAGGATGTGTGGCAGGAGGTCTTGTGAAGCCTGCAAAGTCTAATATGGATCTAACCTTTAAGCCTTTATCAGCCATTATTAATGAGATATATATTTTTTTTAAACATATTTTTCTACAAAAAAATTGCTCACACTGTCAAATTTATTCATAAAAAAGTGCACATAAATATACATACAGATGCCCAAACATGTATCGTGCAGGGCTTTAGTTTACAGCACATAACAGCAATAAGACATCAGTGTAGGATCTCAGTTGTACAGGAGTTGTCGATCCTCAGTGAAGGTTCTTGAGTTGTCTTCTGTACTGTGTAGCTGAAGTGTAGAACATTTTACCTCTGATCCAAAAGGCTTCGTCAGCGACACTGCAGCTTCAGCTCAGCTCGCAGACTAGATACAGACCACAGGGAGGAGTTTAGCTTGGCTCAGTCCCTCCTCTCTTAATGTCTGCTCTCACCTGGAGGTAAACATCTAGTTACGAGTCTTTGTAGTTCTAAGTCCTAATGACCCAACTCACCTGGGTTTCAGTCTGAACGGCCCTAGCAGCGATCAGCTGAGTGAAGGGTTGTTCAGATTAAAACTCAGGTGTGAGTTAAGTTGTTAAGACTTATAACTGCAAAGACGTATAGCTGCAAAGATGTTTACCTACAGGGGACAGAAGACATTAAGAGAGGGGAGAGGCTTAGCCAAGCTGAACACCTTTCTGTGGTCTATGTCTAGTCTGCGAGCTGAGACTTTAGTGACGCTGACGAAGCCTTTTGGATCAGAGGCGAAACGTTCTACACTTCAACTGCACAGTACAGAAGACGACTCAAGTACCCTCACTGAAGACGAACAACTCCTGTGCGACTGAGAGCCTATGCCGAGATATTACTGACATGCTGTTAATGTCCTGTAAACTAAAGCGCTGCTGAACGATCCATGTTTGGGCACAATATTTATCATCTGTACATTTATTTTCAATTTCCCCCCTTTTTTTTCGATCATTGACGATGGTGATAAGATGTGAATAGCATTGTACCTAAAAGTATGGTTAAAATATTAGCAGGAAACAACTCTTGAAGCTTCTTAAGAGGGAGTTTTGAGGGTTCCCAGAATATAAGTAGGTTAGTTTACAGGACTCGCACCATTGTTTCAGGCTAATATGGTTAGTCACAACCCTGACCAAAAATACTAGCAGAAAACGTGGTGTGTGATGTCTAAAATGACATTATCCACTGCAATGCTATTCCCTTCTTACTACGCTGTCTTTGAATTATCTGTATCTGTTCATTACTGAAGCTCCAACAAGGACTGGATGTTTTTCGGAGGTTAAATAAACTTTCTTTCTGTTGAGACATTCAATACGTGTTTTGTCTGTTAATATTTAGGCATAAGGTTAAGGTTATACTTTATTGTCCCCGTGGGGAAATTTGAGAGTTGAACTAATGAATGAGACGAGCAGTGTCCATTTTATGCTTTTATTCTTGCGTGCTGGATCAGAACAGATGCACCGATCCATATTTTATAAAGAATCAACTTAACAAAATTTGATTTGAGGCTCGAAGTAGGTGCATTAAAAACACAGAATACAATAAACAATAAGTACAGTAATAATAATGATAATAATAATAAATTACTTCAATAGTCTTTGGGCCAAAAGACTATTTAAGTCGGAGATGGCTGTCGGAAAAAAGCTATTTCTTAGTCTGCTGGTGTGAGACTTGGCGGCCCGATATTTCTTTCCTGAGGGCAGTGGTTTGAGGAGGTGGTAGCTCAAACGGGAGGGGTCTCTCACAATGTTTGTTGCTCTACTCAGGTGGAGGCCAGTTCTTCCAGCGAGTGCAGTGGGCAGCCGATTACTTTTTCAGCACACTTTATGACTCGTTGCAGGGCCTTTTTTCTACTAAGAAGTCCAAACAACTGTCTAAGTTGTTCCTCCGGAGCACTCTGAGAAAGTGTAGTCTCAGCTGTGCTTTCCTGACAGTTTATATGGTTTTGGCTGACCATGAGAGGTCCTCAGAAATGTGGACACCGAGGAGTTTAAAGGTCTTCACCTGTTCGACACAGGCTCCATTTATGCAAAGAGGAGGTGGATCTGTGTCTTTCATCTTTCTGAAATCCAGGATCACCTCCTTTGTCTTGATGGTGTTCAGAAGCAGGTTGTTTGCTGAACACCACTCTCCATACCTCACCCGTGTATGCTGACTCATCCCCCCCTGAGATAAGCCCGGCGATGGTTGTGTCGTGGGCAAATTTGATGATGGTATTGGTTGAGTGAGTAGGTGTACAGTCATATGAGTACAGCAAAGGGCTCAGCACACAGCCCTGCGGGAGGCCGGTGCTGAGGGCAATGGTGGAGGAGAGATGGGGCCAGTCCGCACTCGCTGAGGGCGGTCAGTGAGGAAGTGCTTGATCCAGCTGCACATAGATGGAGACAGGCCAAGATCCAGCAGTTTTCCCAAGCAGAATATCAGGGATGATGGTATTGAACACTGAACTAAAGTCTATAAAGAGCATCCTGACATAGCTCTTTTTATGTTCAAGATGCCTTACACAAGAAGATATGCGAAATTACAATCAGGTTAAGTTAAGGCAAAGCACATACATAAACACATCAAGAAGTGGGAAATACATATTACACCAGGGAAAGTGCTGGAATTTTTTCTTGGGGACAGAAAGGACGAGCGGTCATTGACCAGGAGGTGAGGCTGAGGAAACGTGCTGAGGCAGATGCAGAACGACAGGGGCGTGGCAGGCAAGGCAAGGCAAGGCAAGGCAAGGCAGGCAAGCAAGCTGGACTTGATGTGATGGAGAATAACCTTCTCAAAGCACTTCATTATAGCCGGAGTCAGCTTTCGAGATGCTAACATCAAATTTAAATAGCTAGTCGTGGTAAGACTGTTTTTATTTGGTAAAATCAATCTTTTTCCCGGCATTTGAACTCAAGCCAACTGAGAGCAACAATATCTCGGGAAAACGAGCTCCATGTGAATTCAAACCAACTGGGAACAACAATAACACCCGAATGTGGCATTAGTTCTGCTTTTGTTTCATTTTAAGGACAGATCGTTTACGGGTCAAGAAAGAAATACGAGGTGGAGTGAGTCTGGAAACTGAATCTTTTTGCTTTGTAATCATAGTAAATCAGGGTCTCTAACTTCAAAAAGATCTTTTAAACTCATGATCATACAGAAATGTGGTTAAAAGAGTTCCATAAACCTATTGCCTCTAAACTGGGTTATTATGAGAACAATGTCAAGGTTTTTTTTGCTCTGAAATGGAGTAGCCTTGGATTAACAATGGCACTCAAACCCGCTATACCATATGCAATAGCGATATAAAATAATGAAAAACCCAATTCCCAAGCAGAACCTCCTGCAAGACTGTGACTCGGTTGAGGAAGACACTGACAGATGAGGCCAATCTGCTGCCACCTCGGTCCCTTCCCATAAAATGGTCACACACGCCATTTACTCTGCTCCATTAAAATGAGACAATTAAAACATCCCCTCTCCAATTGACATCGCCGAAATCCCGTAACGATCGCCAGCCCCGTGTCTTTAACTAACCCTTTGTTACCGGAGCAACGGCGGGCGGGCATCATAATCTTTGGACTCGTTTGGCAAGAATGCTGCCAGGAGTGTCACATTTATAATTGTAAGTGAAGTCGACTGCTGACAGTGATGGTCAGTGTAATGCGGCAGAGGAGAAAAACTGCTGTTTATCTGTGGCTGATGCCTGTAAGAGAGAGGCAACGGGAATTTTTCATATAATAACAGGGCGCCCGATGACAGACCGCATTTGCTGTTTATTCCTGTGGGACCGCTCAAGTAAAACAATACAATTTTGTTGCCACTCCATCCATACACCTAATATCATTTGTCTCAAGTCTCAGAGGTGTAGCTCTATATTCAAACATCCGCCAGAAAGAAACACAAGTGCCCCAGTTCTTCTGTTATGCATAAAAACATACCCTTTACTCTGTCAGCGTAATGTTCTAGATGGGATTGACGGAAACGCTGGCCAAGTGCTAGCAGCCTCAATATGACCATAAAAACGTTGCTTGCCAGTGCTGTATTCTGTTGCCTGATTCAGTCTTACAATGTTTCCTTCTTAATAATGACATGGGAGATGGAGGGCATACAAACTCAACATGTCTGAGCCTCTTCAGGAATCAAATATGGAAAATCGAAAGAGTCTGTATGTTTCTGAGAAAAGTAATAATGAAATAAGTGCGATTTTATTGAAATGCCGTACAGTTGTCCTTGATTTGAGAAACAAATGTCAAGAAATCTGTCAAAGGGGAAACAGCAGTCACATCTCAAGTATGTTTGTGAAGGCTGGCATTCATCCAGGAACTATTCAACTCAAAACCACGAACCTCAATTCTGAGGATAAAGAAGTGAAAATAATAGCATGGGAGAAGAGATGGTTTGAGAAGGGAGTAAAAGAGGCAGTTTTTGTGAAACAGCAGAAGCCCAGTCTCAACAGGGGTGGGGAACTGAGGCATGGCTTGTCGCATTTTTATAATGGCCTATTGAGTTCAGGTGAGCGACCTCTTTTTGTTAATGCTAATGGTTCATCTCAGCCCTCTTTCTCAGCAGCAGAGCATAACACTATTGAGTGATAGTGTAAACAACTTGAATAGGTGGGTGTTGGCAGTTTTGGTTTCCTCCTCCTAGGAGTGGCCTGAGTCTTATATAAGACCTCTATATCTTGGGTACAGCGTCACATTCTGACCACAAGAGCGAGGAAACGTGTTCAACTCAACCAAACCCAGTCCGGTCGACAATGTAAGCCTCACTACGACTTATACTGTGACAAATGTGCTTATTTCAAGACAATTTAACTTTTTGCAGTGTGTACCTGTTCTTTTCCTTCCGTTCGATATGAGTGCAGACACTTTATATGCAGAAGCTTAGCAAAAAAGTAATGAAGGTTTGAATAAAAGCAGTCAGTCACTTCAAAAACTTCTGTTCAAAAACAGAAGCGCAATAGCAAAGAAACAAAGCAAGAAAAAACAATCCATTGAAGTTATTTGAATGATTTGGTTAAAATAATTGATTCGTCTCTATGGTGGGTAGCATGCTGTGACTTGTCCTGCCAGAATTGTCAGGAGAGCAATCCAGACTCTATGGAGCAGTAACAGGCTGTGTTACTCTGTATAGATGACACGGAGAGGGTTTGGCAGCTGCCAAGCTAATTAAATAAATATAAGTAAATTAATACAACTTTCATTGCAGTAACATGCAGCATTATGCAGTGTAATTATTCTCGTGTCTCACTCCTGTAATTTACTGTTGTGAAAACGAACCGTCTTGAAGCTTTAGTCCATTGCCAAGAAATGTTCAGCAAAGCCAAGTTGTCTAGACCCAAAAATAAAGTCTGACCTTTAATTTTATCTGCCTCCCATAACTATTTCCAAGTGCCTGCGCCAAGTCCAATCAAAAGTGATGCCCTTCAGACAGTTGTACATTTCCAGGCCATGTTCGCAGCATGCGCCCAAATCTAAGATGCGACTGACAAACATGTTTTTGAATGTGGATACGTGTAATACAGCACTTGACATTTTCGGAGTTTTCCCAGGAGCCAAAGACATTCTGCCTATTTTTCGATAAATCAACTCCTGATATGAAACCTCAGGACCTTGAAGCGAATGACATTTGGAGATTTTAGTCATCGACTTGAAGGTCACAGTGCGATCTCTACAATTTGCCACCGAAGTGCATTTTCCACCAATAATTAAAGATGTGTCTCCAAAACAGCGTCAGAAGTGTTTTGTTTTAGGAGTGAAATATATGAGAGGCCATTAAACGCTCTGTGAGTTATTTATGGCCGGCAGAAAATACTGAGAGGAGATTTATGTGAGGCGCTCGCTCATATACACCACTGGAGAGGCTGTGCAAGACAATAGGCCCACAATAGGACAATGTAAAGGTATTGTTAGGGGATGAATGTTCATGAATGCATTTGGAGCGGAAATGGCTACGATCTGGCGCTAATTTTCCTGGTTTTACTAAATAAATCCGGCGATTTAACAGTAGCTTAACAACAAGCATCTGTTATAGCCGGTAACGAAGCACTGGCATTTGCTTTTTTGACAGAGTTACGCAGCAGCTCTCTCCTCATCAAACAACAGTCAAAAACGTCCGTTATGTTCCCCATATTAAAATGTTCTGCGGGGCTGTCGGCGGGCGGTTTTAAATTACTAAGATTTGAGATGGTTGCTGTCAGGAGTTTCACTATCTCCGCCAAAATCGTCTAATATGAGTCATTTGTTTGTGGAGATTTTCACTTTTTACAAATTGGACGCGTGGCAGGTTTGCACAGGACCGGGCTCGGCGACAAAGGAGAAATTATCATCTATCAGTGGGTGTCTGGAGGTAACAGAATTCCTATGTGAATGACAGGCCGGTGATTAATCTTACTTCTCGGCTGTACTGAAATATTACAGCTCACCGAGACACAATGAAATTCAGAGGATTCCTGGCATTCTGTTTGGAGAAATATTGCTTTAAATACAAAAACAGCCATACATATATTAAACATCCCCTTATGTTTTCTCGGAAAAAGGAAGGGTTAGATACTGAATTTCTGTGCTCTGTTCTCTAAAATGCATATTGAGCTGGCAAAATGTCAGCTTCGTGCATGAAGCTCAAAACCATGAATTACCAATAACAGCAATGCTTTATTTGAAGGCAGCGTGCGAGCGAAAATTATCTGGAGATAAAGCTGTCTGAACTGAAGAGGCGGTGCTATGCTTTTTATACATTTGGTAATCATTTCAAACACATCTCAGTCACTATCTTACACGTTGTTGGTTGGAAAATGCTAAACTTAAGCAACACTTAAATTCTCCCTTATGCATTTTTTTCTAGTTAAACAAGGTCCCTAAGCCTCTCCCCTTACTTCCCATCGCAAAAATCCACCGTAACATTTTGCCAGGATATCCAGATAGTCTCTTAGCAGGCTGCTCTGTGTTGCACGGTAGTAGTAAAGCTTCAGCTGATGTTATTCTGTAATGGAGGGATCAGTACTGCCAGAGATAGTAAGGGCAGAGAAGTGCTTTCAGTTTACCTAGGCCTGCAGAAGGAGCTTGGGGTAAACAGGAGGAGCATTGCATGAGTTAGATACATAGAAAGATCCATAGATTACTCAAACATGTGCTGCACTAGAATTGAATTTGAGTTGGTTTGAACTATTCTAAGATCAGATGGAACAAGCTTAAATCTCACTTGAAATCAGACAAATTCACTTTTCACTTGAAACAATAGATAAATGGACTTTTCTACCTTTATCAGGTCCAAAGTGCTTTACAGTAAGAAACCAGCCACCCATTCACACTCTCATTCATACACCAATGTACGCAGACACTGGAGGCAAGTCGGGTGAAGAGTCTTGCCCAAGGACACAACAACAGTGTGCATTTGCAGGAGCTGGGATTCGAACTCGCAACCTTCCGATCACAAGACCACCCGCTCTACCAATTGCGCCACCGTCGCCCAATATGATACAAAATAATCTTATTTAAGAAAAAATCAGCTTTTTCTGTTGACAATAAGAGGTTTTATCTGATCTAAAACTAGACCAAACCTACTCAAACTTTATATTTAACCTCGTGGTTCAAGTAGATTTATGTCAGTTCTTCCTTAAAGAAGAACTAAGTAACTCATGCCCCTAGAGGCCATAAGCGCCACTGCAGGTGTCATAGCATGTTGCGTTTTCTCATTAATTGTCTGTGAGAGTAAATGCTATTACTATGCTCGTTAGCCTGTTAGCATCTTCTTCATGATACCATTCGTGTATATTGTGCCTCCGACTCAGAGCAGGGAAAGTTGCAAGAGTGGTTTTCTGGACAGAGACACTGGGGAGATGAAAGACCCCCCCAATCATCCCATTAACACTTGTATTACCCCCAGAGGAACTAGGTACGGATTTAATAAGGTAAACAAATTACTTAGTTCTTCTTTAAGATTATCATTCTTTTCCAGTGTAGTGGCTCAAATCACAGCTCCAAGTGTGTTTTTGATGAGAGAACAACATTGTAACATGCCAAAAACTTTTAAAAGTTGATTTTACATCATCCCCAGTGACCCCCAACCTTTAAAACACATGAGAGCACCACTTCAGGACATCCACATGCACCAGGAGACTGAATATGCAGGACAACTCAAGGTATGTTTCATGTGGGAACAACATTATAACATGATTAAACGCTCCAAATACTGGCACAACAGGCCCGTAAGCCAGAGCTGACTTATTATTTATCAGTAGTGTAATTCAAACAGCTGGTATGAGTGTCCCTTGTTATAAATTACACAAAACTATATAGACAGGCTAAACAGCATAGCCTTCTCGTTTTCTGCTACTCTATAATATTTGCCCTACAAAGTGGAGCCATAATTTCCCCCTTAAGCTTTTGAGGTTCTGACTGACATGATGATGTTTGATACTGCGGCGGTACTGGGAGGGTTACATCCTGTCAGCCCAACTAACAGTCATCATCATAACAGGACAGGAGTGTTGTGCCCCTGCCCCCTAGACCTCCAGTACATATTGACTGCAAAACAAGCTTCCTCCATTTCGAGCAGGACGGGGTGGGTTTTTCATTTAAAGCTGCAAAACATAACACGCAAGCGGAGGGTAATCCTATTATTTACCACACTGAGTCATTCTGAGAAACATGGAGTAAGCATTAATGTTAATTTATGAGCCGAATATTTGCCTCCACTTATAAAAACAAAATTAGCAGTGCCTCCCCTTCACACTCCAGGAGACATTACCCTCGTTTATTTGGTAATCACTTGAGATATTTTTTTTGCATTTTGCCGCATCACTTCCTCGTCAGCCTCAAGGAACAATATGGGAATGCAAATCCCTGCAACAATTTGCCTCTTTCCCTTCCTCTCTGTTCGTCTCCAAGCGAAACCAACCCCCCAAAAAAGGCAATTACCAGCAGCTCCTCTAATCATGCCACTTCAGATGCAGCCAGTACACAAGCGGGGCACATCCATCTGCAAGTCGGGGAGCGATAACACCTTCTCACTCAACAAAATCTGCTCTTCCAGACACATTCCCTGGCCGGACGATAAATCTCGAGTTTGCCACCCTCCTGCCGACTAGACATTCATTGTGAAAAGAGGCTACCGTCTGTCCAAACAGATGAAGAAATTGGCTGAGAGAAGAACTTGTGGCTACACCAGCGCGTCCCAGGAGTGTTCACATTATGAGCCCAATAAAACAATGGGGTGCCAAGGGAGAGGGGCTTGGGAACTGAACCTCACATGACTGTTCACTCTGAGGGTAGAACTACAGGGATATTCGCGGTACCGGAGCTTGGGGGAGAGTTTCAAAACTGGCATCTGGCAGGAAAGAGCAGAGAGGAGAAAGCTGGCTCAGGGGTGAATGACTGTCTCGGATCTTTGATGGAGGGGAAGTCACTCTAATTAAGTGCAGGGCATGGCCTCTGACATCAGCTGGCCAGAGTCTAAAGACATGAAGCAAAGATTAATGTACAAACTGTAAAATGCAACAGCAGAAAAGGTTAATTACGAATACCACAAGCCAATAATGTGACACCTCCTCCTGTGTTGATCATCTTTGCTCTGCAGCTAATCTACGAGTTGCTACACCCATGGCCATCAGGTAGCCTGCACATACAGTCTGTAGCAATAACACACCAGGAGTGAAGACTTTCAGCAATGACACGATTTCAAATATTTATTTTTCTCCCACAATCTTCAAAGCTGGTGCACTTTCAAAAAGCAGTCTTTGCTTGTTGTGTTCTAGAACAGCAATAGGCCTACCCAAATAAATGTGTTGGCCATTGCTGCATTTGAGCATGAGCTCTATAGCCATACAATGCACAGTAACCAACAGAGGTGCAGTACGAGGAGGATGGGTGAAGGCATACGAAAACCGAAACAAAATCAAAAATTACATAATAGCAAATTCGAACTAAACTTTTCTGCAGCCGTCATCCACTCCAAACATTACGCATTACGCACAAATGGCATGTTTTGGCTGAGACGATGCTCTCTTATTTATTGATTTTCAACTTACAAGTAGGGATACATGTTTAAGCTAAACGTGTAAGTCACTAATCCTGCCTTCTCACTGGGATGAGTTGCGAGAGGGAGCAGACAGCCAGCCAGCAGAACCGCCGCTGTCCATGGTGTTTATTCCAAGGTTAAGTTAGCCGCTGCTCAACAGTCTTGTCACTGGTTGCGGTAGCTTGCTCCTGACAGCGTTCCCAACGCGTAGGGTCAAAGCATGACACTTGCAGAGCATGCTTTCTATCATCATAACACTCCGGTCCAATTTAATTGCCTATTAACCTAAACTCACAAATGTCGCCGTGCAGCTTTAGTGTCGCATTGTGTTGCAATTCGGAACTAAGTATTGTCCTCACAGACAGAAAAGCCATGTCACAGCACTACAACCTCACGTACTCCTCTAAAAACAAATTGGTGTTTTACTGTCTGCAAACAGCACTTAATTCCTAAGCTGTGTGCTTTATCCAAGGCAACATATTATGCTGTAAGGCAATCGCAAAGCCTGGTCAACACACTTCAGGGGAAACCTGTTAAACCATCAATTATACTGCAGTCCCTCCACACACAGCAGTTGTTGCATGTGAATGAAACATTGCACTTGGACACATTTAGAGACAGTCATAATACACGACACCGTCAGACACGCAACATAACGATTAAAATGAGAGGCTCACCCGCAAGAAATCAGCGCTGTCTTCCGTCTGTCCACGCGTTAATGAGGTTCTGACGTGTGTGCTCCGCGTCCGCCGTGGATTTGGATGTGCGTTTTTTCCCCCCCTCCTCTCGTCTTCCAGCGGTGAAATAATCAGGGAATTGGCGTCCTCTCCTCACAGCTCTGCCCGCCTCAAACTAACCTTCCCGCCCCCCGTCTCCCCCCTACCCACCTCAGATTGTCGCTGGTCAGGAGGGGCAAAAGCATTATAGAGCCCTGGGGCTGCTTTTACGCGCGCTATGTGTCACACGCGGATCAATGCCCGGCTCACATGGACGCGCAAAGTGGATGTTTTTCTTTTCTTTTGGCGGAGCGCTTTTAAACGAGCTGCGCATCCTCTTGGACCAAAAAGGTCTTTTACGCTTTTCTTTTTTTTTTACTCCCTGCCCTCTTATTGCATAACAATCTCTAAGGCGACAACACGAGCAAAGAGTGTGGGCACACTAACTTAGGGGGGATTTGCGCGCTGACGCAGGTGCCCAAGGTCCAAGACAGACAGAGATACCAAGCTGACAGTGATATGGGCTACCAATCTGAAGTGAGTCATTGCAGTGGAGGGAAATCAGAGCGCGACAGTCCCACTTTGTGACCTTGTGGGGGTCCAGGCTAAAAACTCTCCTGAGAAATCTGGCTGTCCTAACTTCACCCCCTCACAGGGCCGTCCTTTTGTTAAGCATGCCAAATGTGCACAGGCAGCCGGCACAATCTGACCCCATTCCGTGTTAATGTGGCAAACAAATTCAGCCAAAACACCCGGAATAAATAAACGACACATCATTTTAATACATATTTAACCTCTCTCTTCTCTCCGAAAGCACAACTGCTCCCATGAAAAAGCCATACAGTTACAATTTGCCGAAATCAATTTGCGTTTGCTTTTTAATAACCGTGAAGCTTAATTCAGAAGCATTGCTGAATAGATTTCTTGGCTGTGGAGTGAAAAGTGAAAGCTTAAAAACTCTAAGCAAATTCCTAATGTGATTACTTTTATGTCTCGAAAACAGTGGGACTGATACAGTACTGAGGCAAAGTAAATATGACCTGATGAAACATTCCTCCTTAATTATCTCTTGACCTTTTAGTGACCCAGTAGCTATGGATCGTTAGCATGGCGCCTTTACTTTCCATCCCAGTGGCATCGATGACACTCCATGATCAATTGTTGTAGTCAATTCTAGACTGCTGATGGACCCAGAAAACCAGAAAACCTACTAAACAATTGATCCTCGAGCGACATATGGAAAATATAAAGGCTTCATGCTAACCACCCATACAGCCATTGGGTCACAGAAAGGGAAATATCAAGTTTAGTTTTTCACATAAAAAGTTCCATAATGCAAAGTCGTATATTACAGAAGACACCTGAAGAAGCCCGAACCACCACTGGGCTAGACAATTGCAAGTCAGCTTGGTTTAAGGCGATTAATAGTTTCAAGGGGCCACATGAGTAACCTGTTGTTTTGAAGAAAGACATAATAGCTGATGTAATGTGATTGTGAAGTTAACAAAGAGACATATTTCATAACATCGCTCTTCTTCTGAGGTAGCGACAGGTGCTGCAAACATGATCAAATCAATCCACATTACAACATTACATCCATCGTACCACAAATGGTTGAAATTTGGAAGATGAACATAGAGGCTTTTGTAGTTAAGGCCTCGGGGGAAAAATACAATCGTAGACATTCATTTTGAACGCAGCTGTGAAATCCTATCAATTTTTCCCCCCCATTATTTTGTTTTCGCCTAAGGCACTTTTGAAAATGCTAAAAATGGTCTTTTAATTTTCCTGGGTACTCTTATCACCGAGAAATACAAAACCAAGTGTGAAAGGAGGTGTTTTTGCTTTTACAGAAAGCCACATCCTGTCCTATGTTTTGGTAATTCATGAACAGGCTGTATCAGTGTCTGAGTCTGGAACATCTGCTCAAGTGTGGAAGCGGCTCTCAGTGAGGGGAGTGTCCAGCTGTGGATTCACCAGCGCAGATGCCATGGATAGTTCCAGATGATAAACCACCGCTGTATATCCAAATCAGTGCATAGACTTTAATGAGAAACGCTCACTCCAAGACTCACTTTGACCAATGAAATCTTACGCTATATAGGCTAAATTATGCTAACACAAATTCCAGTTTTCCTTTCAAGCGTGGCCATGGCATTGACAACACTCTGAAAACGGCAATATCTGACTCAAATTAATGTTAATGATATAGCCCACTGGGAGCTTTATGATAAACCAATCTTAAATCTTCTTTTATGTCTAAATCAAGTAGCAAAATAGCATGTTTTCAACACAATAGCCAACTACACTCATATTCTCCAGCACAAACAAATCACCCGTGACCCTGTTTGACTATGTTTCTATTGTAATGTTGTTCTTTTCATAAAATGTAAGAAGGGTTGTAATGTTAAGTGAGTATTGACCAAAGATATCTCCTTTATATCTCTGTAATTCGGAGAGGAGTGAAGTGCACCAGTGCCTGTTATGATTTGTCCTTAAGAGACACTTCCCTCACCTGCAAACAGACAGTGAGTTCTCTCCCACGGAGTCAGCCTGCAAAAAATGTGTTGCGGTCTGGCTGAGAATGAACGAGAAAAACACTGAGTCAGTGTGTTGCAATATAAAGATTTTAGCAGTCAGAATAAAATTGCCTCTACCTTAAAGTAGCTAACCTCACTGAGACACACACCACGGTTATAGTCGGTATGCACCTAAACCATTGGCCTGCCAAACATTACTTTTTTTGCATACATGGATGATTTGTCTCGACTTCCTGGATGCTGAAGTAACTTTACTTAGTCTGTCGTTACCATTCATTATCCATGATTGTTGGGGGTCTACTTACTCAGGGTCTGAAGTCCAGGCTGCCATTTGCCTTTATCGTTTTCATTCATGATATCATATGGAAGCCTTTGGGACAGTAATTGTAATTAGCGGATGTAATAAATTTGATTTGCCTTGAGCTCCTGTGGGCGTGTGGGGCGAGGTGTCAGCTGGTCCTGCCAAAGAGCCGGCAAGCCAACACTGTGTGCTATGCTGTGTACGAGTTCCCCAAAGCTGCTACTGCCTGAAATGACCATCTTCCAACAGATACTGCTCATATTATTATGCAATCGTGTTCCAATTAAGATGTCTTCATCTTAATTCATCTTTATCATACTTTTTTCTTTATCTAGCATCGTGGCAGTTTCATCACAAAGAAGGTAATGCATCAGTCAATTACACATCCTCTCTGTGTTGCATACAGTATTTGTTAAATCCTTTGTGATTTCATTCCTTGATATTTGCATTCAGAAACATTAAGGCTAAGGTTTATGTCGTTGTCCCCATAGGGAAATGTGTCCTCTTTGACCCATTTTTCAATACAGTAAGAGCTGTAAGGAGCAGTGGGCGACTGCAGCGCAGTGCCCGGGGACACTTCTACAGGTCTTGAACAACAAGTTTGGTCTGCACTAGTTAGCTGGGATTACCCTATTGTTCATGCAGTGTTGCCGCTGCTGATTACATTTTAAGTAATGGTGTAATGTACTGGAATTACAATTGCAAAACTGGTAATTAGATTATAATTACTTTATCAAGTAACTATTGATTACATAGAAAAAAACTGAAGGGTGAGTGATTCAAAAGGCTCTAGTTTAGACTAATCGAAAAAACTGTGGACAAATCTTTTTGTATCTTTTCTTTTGTGCCGTCCACAGTCATGGTATGGGTGTAGCAAACTTGGTTCGTTTTAGCAGAACTATTGCTTATTGTAATATTTTGACAGCTGAAAATGTCTTATTATTCATAAAATGTCAAACATTTTGAAAAGCAACAGGAAACTACAGTCTTGTGCCTAGCTTGAGCCTTTTTTAAAACTAGTAATCAGTAATCTGATTACTTTAGAAATAAAGCTATAAAAAGTAACTAGATTACTCTTAGAAGGAGTTACAGTAATCAGTAGTTGGATTACTTTTATGGAGTAATTGCAACAACACTGTGTGCATGTTAGGTTGAGGGCGGGAAATCAAAGTGGATGACCATGTAGAGCTCATATGGTAAAGAAATGAAACACATGACCCTCTTGCTGTGAGGTGAGAGCACTATCCACTCAGCCACAGTGCCTGATAATATTACCAGTGACTGTCAACACTGGCATTCATTTTCAACTCATTTATCAAGCTTGTACCTTTGAATGAGACTTCTCATGCTCGCTATACTATGAAAATAAACAGCTACAGAGGATTGATGCAATACTGTAAATTTAATAAACACACAATAACTGTCACCCTGTCCCTAATAGTCTTAAATAATTCTTTAAGCCAGAATTAATCATGTCCCGCGGCTCACAATTATAAACGGGCAGAAACCAACACTGAGATACGGGGTTTGTCTGGGCTGCTTTTGTTAATTAGTCCCAGCTTGTGGACGGAGATGTGATATCTCCTTGAGCCATGTGAGTCTAAATACTCAGTGGAGACGGCGCTCAGCTCACCAGAATTGCAAATCAACTTGGAAATTACTGACTTATTAGGATTGCACATACAAGGCCGCCCCATGTTAATGCCCTGGATGCTTTTCCCAAATTGGGGCTGGGTTATGGAAAACAGAGGCCTGCCCTCTCCGAGCGCCTAAGGACACTTCGACATATGGACAGGAGGAGCTCTTGATGTAATTGCTCTGCTTTCTGAGTCGCAGACGTCCCCAACTGCACGAGCTGATGCCATGAGCGGTGACAAATCTAAACCACTAGTGCGTCTCTCGTGGTGGATCTCAGTGATCACAGGCTGAGGAGTTGACGTGCAGGCGCAGGAGTCAGAGCCTGTCAGCTCACAACACACAGTTTGACTAACTGCAATGTGGAGGAGAAGCTGAACAAGTGCAGCCTGAGATTGATAATATTTATAGTACAAAATCTTCGTTTTCTTTTTAAGGCAGCTGCTTCTGTCACGATGTGATTTGACTTACTCAGGGAGCTGCCATTGTTTGTGTATGTGATTCCCAAATGTTTTTTCTGCCCCATAAGTGGGTCAACAGGAGGCAGTTGACGTCATGTACATGGAGTGAGTGTAAAATTGTCTCGTGTAAAGCGCTTCTTCTTCTTCTTCTCCTTCTTCTCCTTCTTCTTCTCCTTCTTCTCCTTCTTCTCCTTCTTCTTCTTCTTCTTCTTCTTCTTCTTCTTCTTCTTCTTCAACTTCTTCTTCTTCTTCTTCTTCTTCTTCTTCTTCTTCTTCTTCTTCTTCTTCTTCTTCTTCTTCTTCTTCTTCTTCTTCTTCTTCTTCTTCTTCTCCTCCTCCTCCTCCTCCTCCTTCTCCCTCCTCCGCCGGTTTGGTTACTAGCTTAACTCTAACTAAACTTACCACTCTTCCCCTTTCTCTTTCTTCTTCTTCTTCTTCTCCTTCTTCTTCTTCTTCTTCTTCTTCTTCTTCTTCTTCTTCTTCTTCTTCTTCTTCTTCTTCTTCAACTTCTCCTTCTTCTTCTCCTCCTCCTTCTCCTTCTTCGTCTTCTCCTTCTTCTCCTTCTTCTCCTTCTCTTTCTCCTTCTTCTTCTTCTTCTTCTTCTCCTTCTTCTTCTTCTTCTTCTTCTTCAACTTCTCCTTCTTCTTCTCCTCCTCCTTCTCCTTCTTCGTCTTCTCCTTCTTCTCCTTCTTCTCCTTCTCTTTCTCCTTCTTCTTCTTCTTCTTCTTCTTCTTCTCCTCCTCCTCCTCCTCCTCCTCCTCCTTCTTCTTCGTCTTCTCCTTCTTCCCCTTTCTATTTCTTCTTCTCTTTCTCCTTCTCCTTCTTCTTCTTCTTCTTCATAGTTTTGCTACAGTCTGAAATTAGTCAAGGTTAAGGTACTTTAATGTCCCCGTAGAGAAATGTGTCCTCTTTATTTGACCCATCCTTTGACCCGTCAGGAGCAATGGAGCCAGGCTAATAGTCAGAATCACCTGGCTGGAGATGAACCTATTGTGCATGTTTTCGGTTGATGGGGGCAACTGGAGTACCTGGATGACCCCTATCCAGACACGAGTGAAACAGTTGCCTGAGATGGTCATTTGAAGGAAGCATAAGAATGTAATGTCTGATTTAATCCACAATGACATTCCAACACCACTTGTCAGAATTTAATTAATACCATAATTTGAATAAGTCGAATACTGCACTGTTTTGGTGACATCTTTTGTTACATCCAAAGCGTTTTTGTGTCATTGTCATTCAAAATGCATGGAATTATTAAAAGGATATCACCATCATTTGTTCAATTTCCCCTTTATGATGTTTTCACTTTCTACAGCTTCGTCGTCGTATCTAATGAGTTCGACCTTTCAGACATTGTACATTCTTCAAACAAGTCTCTCGTCGGATGTTTTTCCTACATTCATTATTATAGTCTAGAGGGGAACGCTCTTCACTGGCAGCATGCCACAGGTACAGGGGTTGACAGCGCTGATAAATAAAGCAGGAATGATTCAAAGTCTTGCTTTTTCGATCATGAAGACAGAGACACATGCGAGACTCTTGGCAGTGATGCACTGTGCGCCG
Source organism: Gobius niger (assembly GCF_951799975.1). NCBI lineage: Eukaryota > Metazoa > Chordata > Actinopteri > Gobiiformes > Gobiidae > Gobius > Gobius niger. Next base: position 14,334,093 of record NC_136862.1, read on the forward strand.
TCGAAGGAAATCAATCAATGGAACATGTGCTAAGACCTCTTGTGTTGGTAGGAAAGAGCTGATTGAGGACTCCGGGCATGCTCCATGAATGCAAAAATCAAAATTCAAGTGCTTAGTGCAGACAGGAAACCATGGATTTGCACGCCACGTCAACTAGCCATCAGCTCAGATCTCTAATTACGGCTAATTATGTTCAGCATTAATGCCAGCCAGTGCATCCGAGCCCACGACTCTCACTTAACACGCAGGCAGCAGCACTTTGTTTGACGCCAGCTTTCTCATCTTTAGGTTTCCTAGCAATGGAGAAATGGAGTATGCCCTTAGAAAATAAAACATGTGACATTATGTGAGCTTGCTCTTATAGAGGATATACCACCAAGCCCATTTAGCCGGAGCTCTGGCACTGATAAACTGCAGCTTGCATTTGGCCGAAACAACTGCGTATACATTTTTACAATAATAGTCTCCACTTCTTGTCGAGGGTGTTTTTGGCTTTGCAAATTTATGACACGGAGCCAAACCGTAAACAAACAGTATTAAAATGCTTTATTAGGAGTTGAAGTGTATGAAGAAAGTGCTGCCATCATCACACAAAATCCAAGCGACACAAATCACTGTCAAGCACATAATTAAACACGGGCTGCTTTGGGAGTCAGTGTAAACATTGTTCACCGCGGTCCAAAAAAGATGCCTGATTGCTGCTAATTGCGTTAAAAAAATAATGTTATTCAAAAAAGTATCGACTTCATCAATTTTGCCGCCCTGTTAATGTGGATGTCTCGTAATATCAATGCCACACGCTTCACAAGGGAAATCAAAGCCTTGACTGGATTCTTACTTCTCCTATGTGCGTTGTGGCCATAACTTTAGCTTTTCCATTTATTTTTTGATTTATTGACACAGCAAGTACAACTCAGCTTCATATTGCCCAGATGAAAGCCACTCAAAGACCCAGCAGCGATCTGAATTCACACCATTTACCTCAAAATAATCCCAGAAGGAACGGGGACATTTTCGAATGTGCTGAGGAAGGAGAGGTGCTTACAGCCAGTCGCGTAGCTCTATTGCCATGTTTCTCAATCATACGAGTTGGCACCAAATGCACTGTCGCTCTGCAATCCTATCATCTGTTTAATTGCATTTCCTCAGCATCCAAATCAGGGACATAATCACCCCTGAATGAGGCGATGGAATTGCAGGCCAGCAGCACTTTGGAAGTCAAAGCCTCCACAGTCTCTAGATGTGTGTATCGAGTGTGCCCCCGAGAGATTAGAAGCTTTGTCCCAGAGGTGTGTTGAGTGCAAGCACAAGTTTACATTTGTTCACAAAAAGCATTCTGCCAGTGAGTGCATGCATTTGTTCCACAGGATTTGACGTATAGAGGTTTCCCAAGTGCATTTACCACATCAGACTCTGCTTATGTGGCACAACAGGGAGCATAAGCAACAGCACAGATACGTTATAGCTATAATAATAATGATAATAATAATACTAATGCTGGAAGCTTAAGTCTCTGCCTTTCATTGCCCTCCCCACAACACGAGGACACTGAAGTAAACCGTGTTTTACGCTTGTGAGTAACAATAAAATAGAAAGACTTGAGCCTGAACCTATACAGCAACTTTCAAGATCCCAAAGGGCTTTACTAAGCATTATACAATGTTCACTCTCAAGGAGTAATCATCGACTCAGACCTGAACTTAAACAGCCACATCAAAGCAATAACATCAGCAGCTTTTTTCCATCTGAAAAAACATTGCCAAGATCAGAGGAAAAGTCGGAACCAGACTTAGAGAGACTTATCCATGCATTTTGTCTCCGGCAGGTTAGACAACGGTAACGGCCTTCTCACTGGCTGTTAGAGCTGCAGTGCATCCAGAACACTGCTGCTTGAGAACCAGGAAATACGACCATATTAGTCCAGTGCTCTGGTCTCTGCACTGGCTCACGTCGCACAGAGAATTGAATTTAAAACAGCCGTGCTTGTGTACAAGGCTTTTCATGGTTTAGCACCGAAGTACATCTCTGACATGTTACAGCCGTATGAACCATCTGGGGCCCTGAGAACCTCAGGGAGGGGTCTCCTGGTGGTTCCCAGAGTCAGGACTAAAGATGGCGAGGCTTTGTTTCAGTTTTATGCTGCTGTCTTCATGAGGGTGTGAGAAAGGCCTCAGCTTTTTAACTGTGCATATGACACGGAAAGAATTTATCTGCACTCTTGCTTTTTACTGTAATTAATACATTTTCATGCTGATGTTTTATGGATTGATTTGATCTGCTTTCGTCTTATGCAACTTTGAAATGCCTTCTGAAAGAATTGTGCTCTACAAATAAAGTTGCCTTGGCTCCACACTCGGGGATGGTAGGCATCAGTTGCCCTGGGGCGGACTCACAGAAACAGGCTGCCAAATTACGCCGACCACCAATCACTCACAGAGCACGAAGGCAACTTAGGCAAAGTGTCCCGCTTACGGACACACATTTAGTCTTTAGTCTTTATGTAGAAAATTCCTGTTCCTATACATCTGCAGCATCCAAATCCAGCCTTCTGTAGACAGTCAAAAGATTTGGAATGGGCGATAAAACGGATGTGCCTACAGCCTGAAACAAATCGTGTTTGGTGTCAAGTGTGGATTAAGCGCAGTGGAATGACGCATTGTGAATGGTTGTTATCTTTGTAACGAAGAGACTAAGTTACACAGAGCTTTTCTCCGAAAGCTATATTTCTAAGCTTTCAATTGCACTTCAAGCACAAACTCATGGACGAGGAAGCTTTGTGAATCCGGCCGCAGGGGGATATGCAGTATAATTTGGTGTTTTCAGCCCCGGACTCCACTGTTGCATCAATCTCTGCTGAGATGTACAAGCTTCCCTGAGTTAAAAAGCTGAAACTAAACAGCTGGAGAGGTCATGAATTATGCACATTTCCAACGCTAATATTAAAAGGAAGGAAAATCATGGCCAGCAATATGCTAAAAGTAACTGCAGTGATGAACAGTATTGATAGTGCACATTAAAGTTTCATGATGTTGGAATATTAGCTTCTTTCAAAACCAAGAGGAATCTTTACATGCACTTCAGCCAAGGGACTAGTTTGTTGACATATAGATTTATAGCTTTAATATGCAAAAGGCCTCAGCATCAGCGAGCCACAAACACACAGATATAGACCCACTCACCGATATTAAAGACAACCTTTAAAGTAGCTTAACAGGATCGAAGTTGTTACTTGGTGTTACTGGAGATGTGAGCTTTCATCAGCACAAGGAGATCTCTTTCTTGGCCGTGCCTCCTCAGACAGGCACTTGCGATTTGAGTTACATGTAGCATCAGTGGAGAGGAACGCACAGCCAGACAGCTCTATAGGATTGAGAGACTTTGTGATGTGGATCTTATGAAGCAGAAACTAGGCTTTCAACATTTTGCGAGATGGAGAATACCCCAAAGGATGAATTCTGTCATGTTCATTTGATGCATTATACATTTTGAAAAAAGTGCAGCAAATCAGCTAATCTGCATAACAACAATTGTGGGTAAGGGTTGTCTGTAGTTTTAGTTTTATTTTGGTAATCATTTTTTATAAAAAAAAAAAAAAAAAAAAGTATTGCATGTTAGCTGCATGTTAGCTTAAGCTAATGCACAATATGTTGTTTTCAATATAAATTTTCAACTTTTATTTGATGCTTGTTTGTTTTGTCATCAAATCATGTAAAAAAAACTTCTGCTAAACTACCAGTTTGGAAAAATCTTAACTTGATACCACTGGGGTGACAGTGGTGCAGTTGGTAGAATGGATCGTCTTATGATTGGAAGGTTGGGAGTTCAAATTCCGCCTCCTGGCGGTGCACACTGTCATTGTGTCCTTTGACAAGACACTTCACCCAGCTTGTCTCCAGTGTCTGCATGCACTGGTGTGTGAATAGTGAGTGATTCCTTGCTGTATAGCGAGTGCCTATAATGTAGGTAGAAAGGTGCTATTTAAGTGGAGACCATTTTACCATTTACTATAATGTTCTAATATAGAATTAAGTTTTATCTTTAAAAAGAAATCAAAACATTCCAAGTACCGCCTGCTAAGTGCGTACCCCCAGGGGTCCCCGTGACCCTGGTTGGGAAACAGTGGGATAGAAGACAACAGTGATTTTGTGATTGGCCTGTATTATGCAGCCCTGACCAAGTATTGTTATGAAGAAAGCAAAACATTTCAACACCACACACCTCAAGAAGGATGAGATTAATAATTCCATTTATGGCAAAACAATTGTGAATTATACTTCTTGCCTCCCACTGAACATTTATCCCGAACAAGACATTGTTTTACCTCGTACCAAGGAAACGGTTTGCTTTTTTTTTTATCGCAGGAGATGGTTAATGTCTTGATGTGCATCAATAGATGCTAAATATTCCAGAAATGTGTTGCTGCCTAGTCATTAGTGTAATCGAAAGTATCATTATGAATGAATAATTGAAGTGCAAGGAGAAAGAAACATAGCAGTGGTATTTGTTGAGTCACTTCGTACATAAGGAAGCAGGCGTGACATACAGTACAAACGCCTAGTGCCCGAAAAACAATATGAGGAAGACACGACCGTCTCTGAAGGCTCATCACTCAGCTCTGTTTACTTTGGAGAGCTTATTGTGCCATAGGACGCCGCAGTAAATTCTTTAGATCAGGCATATGGCAGCGTAAAGCGTACAGCACAGTCTGAGGCTCGCAGCCAGGGATGAACAGGGAACAGTTTAAAGCTTAAAAAAATGTGGCCAAGGCTTTCATCATCAGCCAAAGGCATCTTCAGAGGCAGATATAAAAGAGCAGCTCGTGGCGGAAGAAGCAGCCACACTGTATCTGGGACCTGAACTATGAAAGCATGTCTCAGGGGAAAAGTGCCGCCTGTACGCTGTTATCAAACGCACTTTCTGAAACTCTCTGTGAAATGCTTGCTGCGTTTTGCAGCCAAAAACCTGAAAATGAAAACCTTTCTCTTCATACAGTACAATAGAGTGCTGTATAAGCAGAGGCCTATCTTTAACTTATTGATTTGAATTTGATTTGATTACAGGTCACATCGAGCTTACACATTAATGTAAGCCTGACTTTAATACATCATCCATTTTCTTTCCTTTTAGTGTCAACAAAAGACAGTCAAATTTTGAAATCTTTGAAAAATGTTACTTAACCTGCTATCTCAAACCATAAATCAATATGCTTACATTAAAACACCTTCAACCTAGCCTGGCTAACGCCCGACTAAAATCACAAGTGATATTTAGTCTGGCGACCACCAATTCCTTTTCTCGTAGGAGAGGTGTGGTTTACGATCGTCCATAGCCGTTTATTGGCCGCTACGAATGTCTATCATACATCTGCAAGTAGCCAATCGTATCATCGTATGAGATGACGTATGATGTACCCCCTGTAAACTTTTGAGCTAAACTATTTAGAACAAGGTCTAAAGCTTGATCAAAAAATAGCGTCGCGTCTGCTGCTGTCATGCTGGATCCATAAAGAAACTTTTTTTTTTATAATCCGTAAATAAACTACAAGCTTCCGTATATCGAATAGCTCGTCATTGTCTTGCCGTCCCTCCTCGTTCTGTGATTGGTTCCCAAATCCATGCGAAAATTTCGGCCATGGTCCCCAGGCTGTTGTGCAGTTCGAAATAATTTGAGCGTACGCAGCAGCATGGCGTTAGCCAGGTTACCTTCAACCTTTCATACATACGAAATCTAAATTTCACATGTTTTTTTTTTAAATGGTCACTGGTCATGGATAGTAACTGCTTGACAGTAGTATTACTGAATGATGTATTTCTGTAACTGAATATTTTTTACAGCATTGATATGAGGAACTGATTGCAAAATCTAACTATAAACCTCCTGGGGAACTACATTTTGACCAAAGAAACCCAATCATTATAAAAAACAAATAAACATTTGAGAAACGTTTATTTGTTTCACAAGTGTGAGGCGCTTTATTCAGTAAATTGAATAAATTACTGATCTGTGGTTCAGGTGAGAGCATGGTGAAGCACAGTGAAGGCTGGAGGCAATTACCTATAGTTCTGTATATTTAAATTGTCGCTGCTGAAATATTCTTTTGAAGTATGCCCCAAGGCGGTCTTCCCTGTGTTTAACAACAATAACATCTGTACCACATTGATCAGCTCTGCAGGATCTGGGTGATGAGAGGGGTCATGACCTATAGACACCGGAGGAGCTATGCTAATGATTTCAGCTGAAACAATTATCACACGTCAGCCACGGGATCCTCTCAATGATCCATGAATCAATAGCACCTCATGTCTACCATCACCTTAAGTCTGGTGGAGCTTCCTGAATGTGCCAGAGCCGGTAAACCTGCCCAGACAATAATCAACCCTGAGCAGTGTGTGTGTGCCTTTAAGCCCCAATTCAAATGTCACTTCTGAGAGCGCATCAGCACAGCCCCGGCGCCTCTTTTAAAGGACACGCTCTGCCTCACACCCTCCGCCGCTTCAAAGCGTCTGAGCACCGTTCTTACTGTTTTGCACAAGAAAAGTGCAGTGGCAAAGGTGTGCGGAGGATTGACAGACGCTACCGGGTCCCTGCACATCCAGCCAGGGTTCCAGTGAAGCATGTGAGGTAGACAAAAGCAACACAGGGGTAGGTCTTAGTCATCTGGCAGTTCAGAGGCGGACGCCAAAGCCAGGGCCACATTTGTGAACAGCACATCTGTCACTCAAAATGTTTCTGTCTTGCACCCTGTTCTGCCGCTGTGTCCATCTCTGTTTCGATATAGAAATGACTTTGTCGATCGCAGACATGAGGGACATGTATTTAGAACAGTGGAGCTAAGTTTCAAAAGTAAAAGATCCCCCCCCCACCGTCCTGATTGGACATATATGGCTGGTTCACAGAAAAGTCTCATTGGTCAAAGTTATGGCAGCGGGGATTCTGATTGGTGTCTGCAAAGAAAAATTAAATAATTTAATATTACTTACACCACGTCGTTATACACAATCTATTGAGTTGGTAAAACATTTAAACTTGCAGACAATCTCTTTGAACATTGTACCAAAATGACATTTCTTCAGATGATATCATGATAATGGCTTACACTTGTATTGTGCTTTACAAGCCTGTGTTACTATTGTAGCCACAGCTGCCCTTTGGGTAGACTAACGGAAGTGACCAAAAACCCACTACATTCATTTTGGCCTATTGTACATGTTTTAATGGCTGAGGAAACCGGAGTGCCTGAAGGAAACTTACATAGTAACAGGGAGAACATGCAAACTCCACACAGAAAGGCCCCGGGACCTTCTAGCTGTGAAGCACAAGCACTATGCACTGTGCTACAGTGCCATGACTTTTTTTTTTTCAAACAGAAAATGTATATTTTACACAATTTTACATTTTGATTGAGGTAGATTCAAGTGTACTTTATTATCCCAGTAGGAAAATGTGTGCTCTGCTTTTTACCCATCCCCTAATATCGCTTCATGGGGCAACCTGCAGGAGCAGTGACTCATCTGCAGATCCTAAACTAGGTTCAGCTGGAGGATTAACCTTCTGTTTTCCACATGCTTTGGCCGATGAGAGAAACCAAAGCACCCAATAGGAAACTCACCCAGACACAGGAGAACATGCAAAAGACCCAAACAGTCTGGGAATCAAACCCCGGACCTGAGCTAACCACTCAGCCACGGTGCCGTCTGTATGAGTTGGTATGTCTCAAGATGTCAAGGTTAAAAGTTAGCAATATAACATTGTTTCTATTTTTATTGTGACATACTGTCTCAATGAATAAAGCAGTAAGTTGATGAGATTCATTTGAAACATATGAGAAAAGTACAACCATATCAGTTAAAATACATAAATACAACACTCCCCCAGCCACGCAGACATACTGCATATTTCAAATTGAGTCAAAGCATAATTAGAAACATAATGGCCCACTATTACAACAGCAGCGGTGTGGAAATCTCCATTGGAAATCAGTATGACTGCTCTGCTCAACTTTATTGCAGCATCGTGTTGTCACTAATCACCGTGGCCAACAGGCGTGTGCATCCATAATTATTAGATAAACTGACAAACTTTCCATCACTGCTGATTTATATTGTGGCCTGGGTGGTTAATTATAGACAGCGACATATGAAAAAATGACCTTGGGAAAATGAATGGGCCCCGCACTGGGAGGCATTTTCTCTGTGTGTGGCTGCCTGTACTGTTCAAGATTAAACGGGTGTTCAAAACAACCCAAATTATGGCTATGGCATCCTACTGACATTTCCAGAAGCCATGTTTAGTCCAATCAGCTGCCATTCTCACAGGAAATTATTGACTCCAGGAAAAATAAACACACACACACACACACGCTGACTCAGTGCTGTAAATGTGTAGACTTTGCAACCTTTCAAAACCAAAAACAGCATAGTAAAGACTAAACAAATTGTGTTCATTTGTGTTCACCAGGTTATGTAGGTGTTGCTTATATTTACGAGTGAGAATGTGTGTGACAGTCCTGTGTAAGATCCAACATTGTGTGGAATAGCAGCGATCCCTTCAATGTTTTAAACTCCTCTCAGCAGCGTTATGCTCTACTGTAGAGCATGCTGCTTGCACCGCACTTCACCCTATTCGCTCAAATGCTATTTGTAATAGAAACAAACTCCAGTAGCTAGTAAATGATCCAACCATCTCGGTGCACAGACTGCAGTGTGATTTGGTTTTGTTGATCTCTATGTTTAATGGCTCTGATTACAGGAGCCCGCAGCATGCAGATATGGTGTTTACTGAGTTTACTTGTAGCTCATATCCGTCTCCCAATCCAGCACGGCACACTGGAATCATTACGGCTTTTATATGCTCCCACAAGGGACAATTAACAGGAAAAAACAGACTCTTTTTCAAAGCTGAAGCCTCACATGGACAGACATTTAAGAACTGTCTGTCCCCTGGATCTGATAAATGAATATTTTGATAATGAGCTGTCTGTGCCATCATGCTGCAGGACACTATTTTGAATAACACATTTCAAATTGGACAAATAACCCCAGCGGTTGCCCAGGGGACACTGCTCGAGAAGCTGCAGAGGCTTGTGGGCCATAAATCCCATGTTTTTTGCATTGGAGCAAAGAGCCATATCGTCAAGGTGAGGGATGCCGACTGGAACCCAGAAGACATCCACTGCTAATGATGAGCATCTCTATGTGAAAATAAGTGTAGGGGGATGTGTGCTTCTACAGTGGAGATATCACAGTGGGGAAGTTCCCTGTGGCTCATGGTTCTGCAGTCATCACCGGCAACTCTGCACTGGAACCACTGGCGTCAAGCGCATGTGAAAGGGCTGACTATAACATTCATAACAATGCGATCTGGATCTTTTTGATTTGTGTTGTAGACATCCTTGTCTACTTGTTATTGTAGCTAAATCTTAGTATGTTGCCACCAGTTTGTACGCTTATAGTATGACAAATAATCGATATGCCAGTATTTACACAGCCCTGAGCTCGCTGCTGCTGCTGCTGCTGCTGCTGTGGTTATAGGGGCAGGCAGGTGCACTTTAATATAATAAGGCTCAATTGATTGGCCGGGTCTTATTCTCTGCACCATGCTCTGCTTCTATGAACTTTGTCCTCTACACTGAGCGTCCCCAGAGGGATTCACTCCAGCGCCTTGAATTATTGCTTTTCATATGGAATAAATAGACGGCTGCAGATACATATGAGTGGTGGGTGTTTTGACTCCACAGTGCAGTGTAAGAATTGTGATGTGTTGAGACTACATTTACATTTGTATGTTTCTAATGGTGCACATTTTAAACAGATGCACAGGAGCGTTAACATTTAACTTGAGAGGAAGCTAGAATATAAACTGCTAGAATAGTTTAAGAATCACATGTATTTCAAAACATTTTAACTGCAGTGTGAGCAATTCTTTTTTGACATTTTAAAACTCCATGAAGACAAGATGTTGTTTCATTGGTGTCAAGCTCCTGTTCCCGTTTTTAAAGTGTAACAGAGAAATGAAGATTTAAACTATTAGCCGAGCTCTCACAAATCCTTCTTCACATACATACATTATATACACATTTTACATCTTTTAGACCAGGGGTCACCAACATGGTGCCCGCGGGCACCCAGGGGCCCTTTGGGGCATGTCCAGTAGCCCTTGGGACTTTTTCTAAAGTGTAAAGCACTTCATTTTCTTGAATCAAATTCTTAAAATTACAGTTATTTCGGTTCTTGTGACTCAGTATGAGTTTAAAATAAAGCTATTTTAATATGATATGGGGTCAATATCCTATAAGTGAACAGTGTACGTTTAAGTCCTTAGGATTTGTTTTTAACTGGTAGCCCTCCAACAACTTAATGCTCTTAAAGTAGCCCTCAGCTGAAACAAGGTTGGTGACCCCTGTTTTAGACTGAGAAGCAAAGTTTATCATAATGACAAGTCCCAGGCAATACTTTGCTAGTTTGCGTTTGATAAAGAGATTATTAATAGGATGTCAACAATATGACGCAGGCCTAATTTTCCAGTTTTTACTGATGTCACAATAGCATCGGGACCCACCATGACTGATGGATGGAAACAAAAGTATTTATTCCAACCCTATAAACATTTAGCAGTTTGGATATGTTTTAGAATAAATACATTGTATATTCTCACATATTTTGTTGCATAATCACTGAATATACAGTACCTTTAAAATTGAAATCATGAATATGTGTACAAAATGCACGGTAATACCTTGCCAATATTGATATACTCTACATAAAGCACACATGCAAAAGACTTAAAAGCTTTGACTGCTCTATAGGATGTTTTAAATTCAATTAACCCTATAGCCAGAAAAAGGTTCAGAGCCTATAACTTGAGGTGGCTCGTAACAGAGTAAATGTACTTCAGTACTGTATTTTTGCTTGAGTAGTATTTTTGTTGAGAACTTTCTACTTTTACACCACTGTATTTGATACAGATACATAAAATACTTTCTACTTTATAACATTTCTTTAGAGGGGCTAGATACAAGTTAGTCATTTTATACTCACTACTGCCACCTCAGGTCTTACACGTACTGCAGCTTCTATATTAAGCTCGTGCATGACGGCAATTCGGACCGAATTAACACCTTTTTGAGTGACAGTGCAGGATTTTAGAGGCCGTTGTGGTGAATAGATCTGGGCTCATTCTACACATTAGGACATTGTTGAAACATGTAGCGGGAGGAAAATACTTAATTTTAACATTTTTAAACTCTGTATAGTCCCTTTAACGGCTCCAAAGCAAATAATAAATTTGGCCATGTGTTTTGTTTGTTTTAAAAGCCTAACAATGTACACTCTAACAGTAGGTGGCGCTGTGCAAATGTACTGTCAAATGCCACTGACTCACAATGAGTACTTTCCACTTTGAATACTTAAAGGTGCATTATGGAACTTTTTATGTGAAAAAACCCTGCTTGATTTTTGTGTGTATTTCACCTTGTACTGACCTGTATGAGTGGTCAGCGCAGCCCCTTTACTTTGGATCATGGTGGTCTCATGGTGGATCAATTGTTTTTATAGGCTTTCTGGTGAGAGGGTCCGTCAGGAGAGAAACAGTCGATCCTGGAGCGTTGTAGAGATCACTGTGATGGAAAGTTAAGGCGCCATGCTGACCACTCATACAGCTGCTGGGTCACTACAAGGTCAATTACGTACAAAACTTTTTTTCTGCATAAAAAGTTGCATAATGCACCTTTAACTTATTTTCTACAGCAACAACAACAGAGCAAGTTTCACTTTATTGAAGTAGTATTCTACCAGTATCTCAAGTAATGTAAACTAGTACTTTGACCACCAATCCCTGTCGCTAAATAATTCCAATTATATTTTGGTCGTGGCTATTAAACTTCAATTTGATGCCCCACTCTCAACATCCCATCCTGATTTTACTGCAGGGTCATTTTTTAATGGACTTAAACAATGCAACGGCTTTGAGCGCAAGTGACAAAGTTGTACATTACTTTACTTTCTGAGCTATAACCAAAACACATTAATCACTGCACAGACTGTTACACCCCCTCTGATGCAGCACATTGTTAAAAATGATCCTGCTCAGGAGACACTGCTTTTGCATCACACCAAAACCATACATAGCCGACCTGCTGTATTAGTCATACCTTTGGACACACGGATCCAAAGTCGTTATATAAGGACAGGACATCTCCCTCCTTTCAGAACAACAGCAACTGCTTGTCCTTCATCGTGCCCTTGACCCGAGGAAGCGGCGTATGTTCTTGGAGGAGCTGCTTAGGGCCCAGTGCTAAAACACAGCGGATGTGACTCTGTGCTCAGTTCCATCCCTCATGTTACGAAACTGGATACAGGAATCAAAAGTCAAAAACCTACAAGAAGACCGAAATAATGTGCCGCACAAGGAAACTCCTGACAGACGGACAGATGGATGCGAGCACCTAACGTCATCTTTTATTCTGTTAAGGGTGAGAAGTGTCGTATCGTGAGTGCGCCGTCCTTGTCGACAATGTTTCCTCAGTAAGAGCAGATGGGGGAATAGACTGCACTATGCGGATAGCTTGTCAGAAAAGCCTCAGACCGAAGTTCAGATTGTCGAGTATGGCACTGTGTATATACTGTATTCTCATGCTGAGTATTGACTGGTTGTTTCAAACCCTCATGAAGTCTGTGGACATGCCCAACTAAAAATACTCATTGTTTTGACATTGGCTCTGCAACTAAAATCTCTACGGTGAGATTTTAGGTGAGAGGTGTTATGAGAACTTGCACAAAATCTGTCAACCCTAGGAAATAAACCGTATATTTGCAAGCAGACGAGTGGCTCAAGAGACTAAACAGAAGGTGAAAGGTTTCTCCTTCCAACCCATAAGCTTGTGTCCTTGAACAATACACTTACACTTCAGTTATATTTAATGTGTGTTAAAATTGAAATTGTTAACAAATGTGACTTAACCCTTTATTGGGCAAGTGACTGTTTTTGGTAATGTCTGCACACTTTGCATATGGCCTCAAACTCAAACATTTTATTGGTGAATAATTGTGGCAAGTGATGATATATGTGTTGGTTTTGGAGGACATAGTTAAATAAGTGAAATTACAGCATGAAAAAGGCAGGCACCATATTTGATCATACTTCACTTAAACCTAAAGTTAATTCGCCTTGTCCATATCTGGACATGGTCGTTGCTCCTATTATTCATACTTACAGTATTTTCTTGACAAAATAACCAATAAACCCTATTATGTTGCCAAAGGCTATTTTTAGTAAATGTTTTACGCAAACAATCCTGGAGGTGGCTGACCCCTCACTTTACAAAAACTGTTACCTATGACAGGTGTGATCATTGAAACATCAACATCACAAAACAAGACGCCTCATGAATACCAGCTCCCTCTGAGACTTGAAAGCACTTTTTGTATATTTTATACATACACCTTTTGTATTTTTACCACTTAGAGGGCAATGGACTAAATATGGCAACTTCGCTCACATTGATTTTCTGCATGATATTGAAAAAAATTGAAAAATGCTAAAACAGAGCTTGTTATGTCCCTCTTAATTTGAATTTATTTAATTCAAAGTATTTCAATGAGTGCCCTATAACTTAAAACGTGTGTAGTTGAATTCCACTCACACAGCTCTGCCCCTAAACTGAATCCTATAAAAAAATAAAAAGATAGTATTGGATGTGTGTAGAAACGTCCACATTATTGTACATTCCATTCTTGGATTAAACGAAAAACCAAAAAACAGATTCACGAGTTTGGTTTAGTGGTCAAAACTGGCATTGGGGGAGCCACAGGGTTGGGCTATGTTACCCTCTGGCCTAAAGGGACCACTGGAACCTTAAAGCGGACGACGCCTTCATGGAGATAAATGTGTCACGTACACACTTTCCGTCCTCCGTCCTATAAATACCTCCCGATTACTCTCCCCAGCGTCTCCTCAGCATTCCCGATAACCTGCCCCTCCCTCCCACCTTTAATTCACCACTTTTTCATCCCTTCTATCTTTATGTCCGGGGAGTGGATGAAAGCCCGAGAGCTCGTTGTCTCCTCCAAAAGCCCCAAAACGACAATCATTACATCGTTCACCTTTATCTAATTTGAGGTCCTTGTGAGTGAATGTATTTGAGTCACAATTATATTTAAGTACAGATTAACTACGTGTTGAAAACTCTTGTTACAACACTCTTACTAAAATATTGGAAAATCAAATTTTTTCTTTTTATAGAAGATGGGGCATACAGTACAATACGGTAACCCCTCCCTCGTAATAACTGATAAGAAAGGAGACCCACAATGTTATTACTTTTGAAATAGAATTAGTTCTGTTTTTGGACTTTGATAAGATTGATATCAAAGAACGCTGCGTTCTATCTAAACGATTTAGTGCCAGTGCAGTGGCTCCAATCTCTGTTTTAATGATCAATTTACAACGGTGGTCTGCTCTTTGGCTTTCTCCTTTATTATCTCCAGCTGACCTCCGCTATCCCTACTTTCATCTCTCCCTGTCTAGATTACATGAACTCTCTGCTCTCCCCCTCTCCCAGCATATACGTTTCACAGGCTTCAATTAGTGGAACATGTAGCCCCATACTTTTAGCCAATCAAGGAAATCAGGATCTTATGGAGAGATCAATGAGCGCTATACTGTTCTACTGTTTCTCCAAGTCCCTTTTAATTCAGCGTGAATCAGTGTGAAGCCTCAGATCTACAGCATGGGGCGATTAACAATAGGACGGATAGCTTCAGAGAGGTCTCCATTGTTCTAACATACTCATTACATGTTATCAAATCATCATATGTCACATGCAATTAAGGTGCTATTGTTCTTATTTTCTATGTGTTTTGGAAGAGGTTATGTGGGACAGTTTCTGTCATTGTTACAATGTTGGGGCAAAGGTTAGTAGTCAACCATTTTCCCGCTATTCCAAACTGATTATCATTTGTAGTGAAGTTAAATCGTTTATGCAGTTCATTCTATTTCCAGATGTTTCCATTTACTGTACATAGAAAGACTGCAGTAACTAGAAACCAGACTGGGCAGCGGAAAGACGAACTAATAGGCCTGTCACGATAACAAATTTGAAGTTCGATGTATTGAGGCAGGAAAGTATCGCGATAAACGATATTATTGACTCTAACGATACAAGATACTGTCAACTCTCAGGCATAAACCTTTGTTCTAAAAGTGCATCATCATATCCCATATAATATAATAATATAGTAATATAATATACCACACAAGCTGCAATACGCATGAAAAATAATGTATCTCAATTTATGTATAATTTATTGAACGATAAGTCGATATAGTAATTATCGTGACATCCCTACGAACAAAGATGAATGAGTTTTAATTCAGGATCCACCACAGATATCATGCCCATTTTAAGCTTTTTGTAATGTTTTAGTCTGGAGGGGATTCATGATTTTTAGACCGGGGAGACTGAAAGCCAAGAGAAACTACTCAACAGAAACAACTACTTTTATCTCTGAAGGCGGTGTTTGTATCAATAACGGCAAACCCTTCCCTCAAACCTTTTTGTTTTTGGAGAATTTTTTTTTCTTGAAGAACAAGATCATGACTCTGTTGTCACAGAGACTCCTAGATTATACCCAGCTGTGACTTTCCCAGGAGCATTAGTGCAACACCTGCCAAATGTTTTATCACAGCTGACTGTCGGAATGCATGGGGTGCGCTTTCGTTTTATCTAACGGGAACAACCCTGTAGTTTGCCAACAGCCCATTTTAAGATACCGCCGCTCAAACACCCCGCCTTGTAAACAATATTAATGATTTTCTCATCTATCTACAGGTTGTGGGGGCATGCCGGCCGAAAAGTTGAGGTATAGAATAAAACTACATCCAGACGGTCTGAATGGATGGAAATAGCATTTTAAAACAATCAATTCTAATCCCTTAAAATATGTTTCACAGGTTTGCATAAGCTCCAGCTTGTTTCCGTTTGTGTTGGCACCAATATGTCAGACACAGAACCACAAAGGTTTAATTGTAAAATAACGCACTTTTGTCTTATTGGCATTTCTACTGCTTACGCAATTACACCAGCAGTGCTAATCATATGCTGAGCTGTAGAGTTAGGGATTAGCCTTGGCCTATTTTTCCTACAGAATCTCTTCCACTTTCTTTTCTTCACTTCTCCATTTTCCCCTTCATCCTTTTTTGCTTTTTATTACAGCATCTCCCCCTCAGTGATCGAGCCCTGCACAGCACATGATAATTTAATCGTGTGCTGGTGCAGCTCAAGTCTAAGCTACGCTGGAACCACTGCAGAGCGATGAAGCTCACGTTTCCCCTTCTTTGTGTCTCTCTTTTCTTCCCATCAATTCCTCCATTGTCCCCCCTTCCATTATTGTGATTTTTTCACACATGACCCATGCCATTGTGCCCACACTGTAGTGGAGCAGGAGCCTGTAGGGCTCTCATTCCTCATTGCAGCGTGTCCACTCAGGTTGATTGGCTGCTGTTGTGAAGTCAGGGGCCGTACACTTTAATCTGTGATAGCATTGCTGCTCGGCTCTTTTATTATTGCACTCGTGTAACAATCCAACACTTGAAATCACGGCATGTTGTGGTGGTAATTGTTTTTCCTATCAGCGTCTCACATCCAAAATGAATTAGCGGAGAAGCTTTTGTGTCTGGGTGCTTGGACAGCTGATGTGACAGCAACTTTTTGTCCCGCACTGCTCACTTTTCAGTCGCTTATGATGGATACTCCTCTGCCGTGATCCATCCAGCAACACCTTGAAAAATGGGATGTTAAAGTTAGTTTACGCTACAAACTTACAGAGCGTTATTCATCATGACTAAAGGCCTAATGACATGGATTGCACCAGGGTTTGCATGTCTTCATATAACGTACCGTTAGATGTGATGTTAATTCTCTGCTTTGGCTTTTAGCCGACTAACGACTTGCAAAATGACCATTCAACATTGCATAGTGATCCTCAGACTTAAAACATCTGCCTTGTTGAGATTCTTTTTGAGGCTTAAATCTTCTCTGAGCTCTGCTAATCTGTCAGTGGATAAGTACCTTTTCACTTCATTAAAGATTTCCAACAGAGAGGACGAAGTAAGCTACTTTGACCACATGTAATAGAGGTGCAACTTGCTTTCGGCGTGTTTTAATCAATTCTTAACACCGCCTAATGTAATCAGCTTTTTAAATGATTACTCATGTTATATAACCTGCTGTAGAATAACCTGTTTTCAGTTATGTGATGACACGACCCCTGTATGGATTTCTGGCATTCTCTTCATTAAAGGAACAGGCCACCATTCTTCCGTACTGAGATGTTTTTACCTGAGCTTAGACGAGTTGATGCATACCTGTCTGGTTTCACGCAAAATGACCGAAGATGTTGTTAGCATTTAGCTTCTCCTTCTCTCCTCTATGGGGCCAAACCATAGACCGTTAAAAAGAATCGACAACTCCTCCTCACTCCTCCCCGTTTGCCACAATGACTACATTTGAGGGAAAAATCATGACGCATTTACAAACTCCTCCTACCTTGCTGTGACGGAGCACGTTCCTAAAAAGGGCATGAGGGCTCTTCACTGTAGGCTCGGCCCTCGCGGGGCACATACACTGCGTTCCAAATTATTATGCAAATGACATTTTTCTAAGATTTTCTAAATTGTCAACTCAAATGAGAGTCAGTATAATTTTCAAGTCTTTAACTTGTAGAGGATCATTTAAATGTGGTGGAAAAAAGTTCCTAGTGATAACAGTATTTTTTTCAAAAATAAATATAGTAAAAACCTCAAAATCCACTGTTCCAAATTATTATGCAACTCATCGTTTCAATACATTTTAAAGCTTGTAATTAACTGAAAATGGTCATTTGTTGAATTTGTAGCATTAGGAGGTTATCTGAAATCAAAAGCTATTTCAATCAAAAGAATATTAACAGGTCAAGTTATATTTTACCATAGGAGCCCTTGTGTGATAGCAGCTTCAAAATTCTTAAATCCATTAAACTTGTGAGTTGGACAGTTTCTGCTTGGATTTCTTTGCAGGATGTTAGAATAACCTCCCAGAGCTGCTGTTTGGATGAAAACTGCCTCCCACCCTTAAAGAAGTTTTTTTTGTTGAGGCTCCAAAGGTTCTCAAAGGGGGTTGAGGTCAAGGGAGGAGGGGGTCCAAATCATGAGTTTCTCTCCTTTTATGCCCATAGCAGCCAGTGATGCAGAGGTAGTCTTTACAGCAGAACATGGTGCGTTGTCATGTATGAAGAGGATTTTGTTCAGGAAAGCACAGCTCTTCATTTTTTAGCATAGAAGACAGTGGTCAGTCAGAAACTCCATATATTTTTCAAAGGTCATTTTCACACCTTCAGGGAGCCTAAAGGGGCCGACCAGCTCTCTCCTCATGATTATGGCCCAAAACATGACTCCGCCACCTCCTTACTGACGTCACAGCCTTGTTGGGACATTGTGGCCATTCACCAACCATCCACTACTACATCCATTTGACCATCCAGGGTTACACGGTGCTCATCAGTGAACAAGACTATTTGAAAATGAGTCTTCATGCATTTCTGAGCCCGTTACAGCCATTTCTGTTCATCAGCATTCAATTAACCGTTTAGGGGAGGCCCGTATAGACGGTTTATGCACAACTGCAGCCTCTGGAGGGTCCTACACCTTGATGTTTGGGAAACTCCAGAGGCACCAGCAGCTTCAAGTACCTGTATGCTGCTTTGTAGCGTCTGTTCTCTTAATCTGATGTGTTTGTCTGGCAGAAACCGTCCATATTGTGCCGTTATCTGCACAAACCGGAGTGTGCTCTGAATCATCCACAAATCTCTTATCAGAACGATGATTATGCTTAATCTTTCATGAAATATCGAAGGTTTTCATACCTAGACCAAGGCATTCAACTATTTCACGCTTTTCATCAGCAGAGAGACCCTTTTTCTTTCCCATATTGCTTGAAAATGATGATCTGCATAATAAAGTGGAACACCCTTTTTCAGTAGTTTTTCCCTTAACTGGGCTTAACCTAAAAACTAATCATCCCAGGTCTCTGAGATTAATGCCAGTGATTCATAGAGCCCCAAGACACAATGCCATCCATGAGTTTCATTAGTATTGTTTTTTTTTTTGTACCTTTTTGACACAAAAATCCAATTTGCATAATAATTTGGAACGTAGTGTAGTTCAGTCGTAGCTGCACCCGCACGATTAGCTTTAATGCTAACGGCCTGTTGATCAAATTCTGGCCCTCATTAGTATACGAGATTTAAAAAAAAATAAATCATATGACAACCAGCCTGGTTTCTTTCATTGTAACTAACCCAGCGTTATCACAGGAGGAAAATCTAGCTGTAGAAAGTTTGGGAAAATTTAAAATCAGGCTTTAAAGTTGTTTTTAGCGTGTCTAAAGTGCAATGCTTTCCAATGGGAGACTAGCGGCTATATGGAGGTACTACAGCAATTGCGGCCCCTAGTGTCATCGTCACAAAGCAGAACATCCAGCGGCCATTGGGCCAAACGGGGGTGAAGTTAGAAGCGACCCAGCTCTTCCATGTTTTCCCTATTTAAATATGGTTACGTGAGTAGTTACAAGATCTAAGTATAGCTACACAAAATTAAACATGTTGATTTTCTAAGCTGATATAAAGAGATACTATATTGTAAGGCGTAATCCATGCAGTAAAGTCGAAGTGCTCCTAAGGTCCCATAAATTAGAGGAGGAGAGGCTAAATGCTAACAACATCTTCGGTCTTCGGTAAACACCAGACAGGTGCGCATCAAGTCGTCTAAGCTCAGGTAAGAACATATCTCAGTATGGAAAAACAAGGGCCTATTCCATTAAGTGCACATGTGCGTGAACACTGTAACGTTTCTGATCTCTGCCAGTGCTGTAGCAGTAACTATTGGCAGACGTCCCCCACAGAAAAGCTCCCAACTTAATCGTTTTTAAATAAACTGTAAAAAGTGTATGGGTGAACTGTCTTGATAATTATATTTGGCAATAATTGAGTGTTAACATAAAGCATATAAGCCATTAACTTAAAATTAATGACCCTGTTGCCTCCCCATGCGGCTGAGTGATTTCTGTGCTAACTTCTTTGGTTCGCATCTCACATAAAAGTTTATGATATCTCCCAAGAGCCTGATGCCTCTTTTCCGCTCCATTACGAGAGCAACAGTGTACAGACCTGGCAATAATAGCAATGCAAGTACTGAAGTGTCACATTGGAGCGTCCGTATACAGACACGGACTTTGGTTTAATATGTAGTGCACATTCGGGGAGCACAAACGAAATGATCCTTTTTTCCTTGGGAGGACACGGCGAGGTAAAGTCGAGGAGTCATAAGACACGGCTCATAAGAAAGACCGGACAGGCCGTCTGCAGGATTAAGGTGCGGGGTGACCTTGCAAGTGCGACTCGGGAGACGAGAACTGACGAAGAATGTAAATCACGTAGCCCTTAGCTGATTAGAGTGCCATATGTGCTCTAACAGGACAAAATATGAATGAGCACCCGAGTCCTGGGCGATTGTTAAACGCCGGTCACAAATAATAGATCTGCTTCTAAGAGGGGGGCCCGTGTGAGTGACAGGTTTATGCACGGGCTTTAAACGGGATGTGCCCTTCGTGAAGTGATTCGAAGTCGCAGGGAGCACGCTGTCTGTCTGCCTCATCGTCATAACGGGTTTCGACAAATAGAGGCCAAACCGGGCTTTAACCGCAGTCATACTTTAGTGTTTGGATGGCTCTGGTGGGTAGTTCTCCAGTTACCCGAAGCACTCCCTCTTTCTCACCGCTGTTCATCAACACTCACACCAGCAGACGATACAGACTCATCACATACTGTGTTTCAGGCATTAACAATGTTTTTAAGTATTTATATAGGCAATACTTCAGCCAACAGGGGAGAAAACTTTGAGTTAGGATGAAATGATAAAGTTGTAAATGAAAAATATATAATACCCCCCTATCTTACCTAGCTGTAGGATCAGTTTATTGTACCTGTTTTGAGCTGATGTTGAAAAGCGAGTTCCCAGAGACTTCTCACTGTGAGCTGAACACCTTCACACACGTGCTGTTAGAGTGGTTTTCCTATTTAGTGCAACAAGTCAGTGAGGTCAGGGAAAGCAAAGTATGTCTCTGTTTAGGTTGTTGCATGAAAGGCGTCTGTAAAGTGCACAGAAACAGGTTGCCTTGGTTACTCTTTCAGGAAGCTGCGAGTTGTTTTGGATTCTTACCAGGGTCTCTGCAGATCACACTCTTGCCCAGGATATACAAATGCAAAATCACACTCTGGTGTTTACTGCTGCTGTGCTGTTGACACGTCACCAGTGAATAATGAATGATGACTTGATGTAGAGCACATGGTACAGTCTACGCATGGGAGAAATCTAAGCCTTTAACGTGACCATATCATGTTCATAAATTGTGTACTCATGTATTGCTTAGCTTAATATTCTTTTCGTGGTCCCTCTGGGGGTAATGTAAGGGATGATGCACGACGAGGTGTCGATTCTCAGAAATAACTGGACGACGTGGAGGTGTGAACCATCCTCCGCTTTGCATCTGACGGTTGCTTCCGCGGAGTCCAGTTATTCTGATAATGGACACCTCAGTGTGCATTAATCCGCTTATACCATGGTCACGTGAATTTAAATTGTTCATTGGAGCCTGTTTGCTCATTTTTTTAAGTCCTGGGCAGGAGTTATCTCACTTTTTAAGATGTTTTACCTGAAGCTAGTTCCAGCTCAATTGTTTATCGTTATAATGGAAAACAGCTGCAGTGGAGTGATATAGAACGTTGCCGAACTAGGTGTACATTATCACCATCCAGCCAATCAGAATCGATTATTCACCCAGACGATGGGATAAACAAGTGTTAAAGGCATAATTCATCTTTCATCTCCCCCTGGTGTCTCTGTCCAGAAAACCATTCCTGCAACTTCCCTGCCTTCGGGTCGGAGGTGCAATACACACTAATGGAATCACGAAGAAGAAGCTAACAGGCTAATGGGCAAAGCTAACTGTGGGCTAGCGCCACTTAAACGGTATTTACAGCCAAGTTTGAGTGAAAAAAATGATCTCCATTGTATCATTGAGTTGTGGCACAATGTACAATATCTCTCTCTCCCTTTGTCTTTTCTGTCAGCGTAGTATTTACTTTCATGGACAATTAATGAGAAAGCGCAACACTCGACGACACCTGCAGTGGAGTTTATGGCCTCCAGGGGCAGACTTACTTAGTTCTGCTTTAAATAAAGAGTGAGTGGTAACATTTGGCCTTTGAAATATTCAGTGTTACTTCCCAGTTGACTGTTTTCTTGTAGTTAACTTCTCGGTATACAAAAGTAGTGGTTCTCAACTAACGTGGCTTCTGGATTCATCTTAAACCCACCATGACCCACATAAAATACTCTAACTTCCACAAACTGTATAATGAGGTTATTAAGTTTAACCCTGTGACAGTAATGACATCAAAACATACAGTGTTTCATCTCAGAGTTGATTCAAGCATTGATGAAAAAGTGGACTGTCGAAACTGAGAAAGGTTCTGGAGTCATATTTTGGGTCCCAACCCACTGCAATCGACAATATCTTCCCAGGAATATGTCTTTGTGCTTTTTGTCATCATTCAACTTTTCAACATGCATTAAAACGGCACTGTATCCTTTGGTCGACATTCCACCCAGTAGTTTTTTCGTGTTATACAGTAGTTTAGGTTCAGAGATTTCAGATCTTGCAAGCCAGAATACATTTCAGAGCCATCTCCTACATTTCCTCTACTCGAGTCAGTTCATGTCAGCACTAAAAACATCCTCAATTAAACATGTGGGCTGTTGCTGCTTTGACACAGGGAGTGTACTCAGAGCAGTGCTTTTAGCGGTGCTTAGGCTGCAGGGTCTGTACCTGTTCAAAAGTTCACACGCGGCTCCTTCATATCTCTTTCCCAAAACAGATCAAAGAAGTTTCTACGCTTGGTTGTTTAAAAAGCTTTGCCCTGAACTTCCTTTTCTTATTTTTAGGTTCGCTCTGTTCTCGCAACATCGCTAATTTTATCCCGCTATTGGGTAGAAAAAACAAAAAGCGCAGAGCATTATGTCAGAAATCATCAGGAGAGGTTCAGCCACTGCTTCTCTCAACACCACAGGAGGCAAGTTAGGGGTGGTCGGGGTAACAGAGATAATGCATGTATTTAATCTAATAACGCTGATTGGAAATTACAGTGTTGCCTTTTTGTGATTGTCCTTGTGCCGCTTTTGATTGCAGAATTCAAATGTCATCAGGGGCTAAATTAAAACCAAGTCATGCTGTGGACATCCTCTCAGATATTTTGGTCAGGGTTTTCGCCTGCATTGTTCAAGATACTTACAGCCATACTGCGCAACATTTCACCCAAATAACTTGAATAAATTACGAGCAATACAAATTTAATTACGTGTCTTTTCATTGGTGGAAAATTCCTGAACCAGCACGTTCTCCTCAGAGCTGACGCTTCACTTTACAGGGAGTAGGACATCACCACAAGTTGTTACTTTGTTTTAAATATGTTATGTCCTCTTCCAACATGACTGAAAAAAAAAAAAAAAAAAAAGAGACCAAAAGAAAGCAAACATTAATTGTTAATGCCCTGCTGTGCACTTTTATGTTTGTGTCCATGACTGTGTTCACAATGGGGAGTCTGTGCTAGCGCTGTGTTCTTATAGCAGTGGTCATATAATAAATATAGTATAGGCAAGTTTGCTTTGTGGTGATTTTCTCCCTTATCAAAAGACAGAGGGCTGAACCTGTCAATCAAAAGTAAAGCACTACTTTCTTCAAATCCCTGTGCTGTACATACAGTGCCTCTCGAAAGTATTCATACACCTTGAACTTTTGCACATTTTGTCATGTTTACAACCCTAAACATAAAGATTTTATTTTGATTTTTTTACTGAACGTTCACACACAAGTAACAGACAACTGTGAAGTGAAAGCAAAATGATACATGATTCTGTTATTTTTCAAAAAATAGAAAAGTGAAAAGTGGGGCGTGCATAAGTATTCATACAGCATGAATAAATACTTTGTGGGACCCACAAACAGCAGAAAGTCTTCTGGGGTTTGACCAATGGCCGCTGGCTGCCCTGCTTTTTGACCACAAACGTGGGGGCCGCCATTGCTCCGCCGTTGCTGCAGTACCTCCATATCGCCGCTAGGCCCCCATTGAAAAGCATTGGACTTTAGACACGTTAAAAACTACTTTAAAGCCTGGTTTCAATTGTTTCAACGCTAGACTAGGCTAGATCTTCCTCCTGAGATAACGCTGGGTTAATAACAATATATGAAACCAGGCTGGTTTTCGTAATATGATTTTTTGAAATCTCGTACTTAATGAGGCTCGGACTGTTAGCATTGGAGCAGCGCGAGCTACACGTCACACAAGGGCCGAGTCTACGGTGAAAATCCCGCCCGTATGTCCTTTTTAGGAACATGCTTCGTCAGAGCTGGGGAGGAGGAGCCTGTAAATCCGCCATGAATTGCCCCACGGCCGTGGTCATTCTGGTAAACGGGGAGGAGTGAGCATAAGACGTCCATTATTTTCTACAGTCTATGGGTTTGACTCTACAAGATTTGCACATGTAGAGACTGACATTTTAGCCCATTCCTCTTTACAAAACGTCTGTAGTCTGTAGTCTGTAGTCTGTTTACGGAAAAAACAAAAAAAGGTGTATTTATGGATCCAACATGACAGCAGCAGATGCAACGCCATTTTTCGATCAAGCTTTAGACTGTGTTCTAAATAATTTTGCTCGAAAGTTTGCAGCGGGTACTTCACCGGAAACAAAAATAATCCACTGTCAGGGTGTAAGTAATCATTAAACAAAAAAAAAAATCAAAACATACCTGGAGCTTACTGCTGTTTGGACCCACTCACGCACTTTTGAGTAATCTTTGTATCTTCCCCAGTGGCAATTCGTAGGCTGCTCCTAAAGAGCTCCTCCTGAGGTCCTACCGGTCATATCCAGGAAATGCTTTACTCACTTGTCACTTGTTGATCTCTTGCTAATATCTATTTCAACCTGAAAAGACTCGCTGAAACAGAGTGTTTTTTTATTAACAAACATGAATTACTGAGGCTCGGACCCCGGTGGAAGATTGAACGAATGATATGAAATGCAGAATCTTCCCCGGAGCCTAGACCCTGGCAGTGGTAGAAGAAGAGACCTGTGTTGGCCAGTCTAGCAGAGGCGGAGAAGGGTGGAGGAGGGTCGTAGCACGGCTGGGAAATGGCTGAGTGACTGACCAGGGAGCTTAAAAAGGGGATCCTGAGTGATGAGTGGCTGCGATGATTGGCTGTCGTCAAGGTGCGGCTTGAGCAGGGTCTGTGATTGGATGATTGGAGAGACCTGCCCGTGATGAGGCTTCATGTAAACTTTCTTTATAAAGCACATTTAAAAACAGCTACATGTGCCTGAAGTGCTGTACAGTAAACATTATAGTGCAATTATAAAAACAGTTACAAAATATACAACATAAAATAATAATACGTAATCATACGCAAGGCAAGGGAAGGCATGTTTATTTTTACTGCGCATTTAGTACACAAGGCAACCCTAAGTGCCTAAAAAATTAATCCTTCCCTCGCAAAGTAAAAACGTTCATCACAGCTACACTTCAGCCACACGAGCAGCTATTGTTGTTCTCTTTATTAAAACGGTTTTGCAGCAAAGGAGAGCAAGAAGAGGAGTGGGTGTGCGGTTTGAACTCACGGTGAGATTGTGCGAATATCAGGACGTGAGACTACAGGATATTTTGTTTCAGCTGTTTTTGATCAATATGGTATTTTCTAACCAACAAAAGGGGGTCATTTACCAAGCGTTTGCTCATGTGCAAAGCGAATAGCATCTGCAAAAGAGGATCCGCGCCAGCAGCGGAGTCATTTACCCATATTTACTCTCACAGCATTCTCTCATTTACATCAGATTTGGAACCTGTCTCGATAAATGACCCCCTTAAGTCTAAGGTAGTGATGAAGATGTGTTTCAGACTATTACCAAATAAACAGCAAAGTACCGCCCTCTTTAAAATAAGACAGAATAAGAAAACTTGACAAATGAATCCTGTGCCACAGTTTGTTTTCGGTCAGTGAGTTCTATTCAGAATTAAAATCACATCCAATCAGGGTGTGACCTTTTCATACAGACGGCCAGTGTCCTCTACGGCTGTCTGAAATGTCCTTTGTTCTAAAGCTAAAAATGCCATTTGAGAGGGGCCCAAGATCCAAGCATATTAGCGTTTTACCGAAAATGTAATATTGTACTGGCGCTGGTGTGATTAGGACCAAGAGATTATTTTCGACTGCTACAGAAGCCTCACACTACTTTTTACCCTTCCTGTGACATTTTTCGGCACCTGGTACAGTAAAGAAACTAAAGAGGGTTTGCACATTTTCATTCTAAGCAGAGCTCTCAAAGTTTTCGGTCTGTGTGCCAAAATCAAACAATCTACAGTTGACACTCATTGGGCTTCTGTTGCCATGCTGTTGCTATGCTGTGACATCACTCGACTCCCTAATGCAGCTTTACAGTTGTATAATGTGCTGTAGGGGGTGTGAAGGCCATGTATCCTTCGGCTTACATCATATTTCAGTCGTGTGGTATATTCGTGGTGTATTCTTTACATTAAAAAGATTGCGCTGTGTTTCAACATGGAAGGAAAAGGGACCAAAAGAAAGCAAACATTAATTGTTAATGCCCTGCGGTGCACTCTTATGTTTGTGTCCCCTGACTGTGTACACAATGGGGAGTCTGTGCTAGCGCTGTGTTCCTATAGCAGTGGTCATATAATAAATATAGTATAGGCAAGTTTGCTTTGTGGTGATTTTCTCCCTTATCAAAAGACAGATGGCTGAAGCTGTCAATCATAGTAAAGCACTACTTTCTTCAAATCCCTGTGCTGTACATACATGTGACCGAACAGGGGCTTATGGGGAATATCACTTAGATATTCTACAGGAGTTAGCGGTATTTTCTAGCCTGGCTAAAGCCGGACTGCTGTGTGCGCTTGAATCATTTTGAACTTCTCAGCAGCCTGGGGACCATGGCCGAAATGTTCGCATGGATTTGGGGACCAATCACAGAACGAGGAGGGACAGCAAGACGATGACGCGCTATTCAACCGACAAAAGCCTGTAGTTTGTTTACGGAAAAAACTAGAAAATATGTTTATTTATGGATCCAACATGACAGCAGCAGATGCAACGCCATTTTTCGATCAAGCTTTAGACTGTGTTCTAAATAGTCTAGCTCGAAAGTTTACAGCGGGTACTTCACCGGATACGATGATACGATCGGCTATGGCTATGTTCAGACACATATGATAGACATTCGTAGCATCCAATAAACGGCTATGGACGATCGTAAAGCACACCTCTCCTACGAGAAAATGAATTGGTGCTCCCCAGACTAAATATCACTTCTGATTTTAGTCTGGCGTGAGCACTTTAACAGATATTTGACCTCTGACAAGTGTAATAGTAATTCTCAAAACCGGCTCGTTGGCTAGAGGTTCTGTGGTGCTGGGACAAATTCTTTGCTTTACACCTGTATTGGAATATGCTTGGCAACTTTACTCTCATGGGGATCAAAGAAATAAGACCATTCACAATCTCCTTTTCAAATGAGCTGCTATAATGGCACACAAGAATCCAAACTGCATAGCACTGTAAGCAGTTGGCTGTATGCTTTCCATAACCACAGTGACAGAGGGAGGATGCAGGACAGAGACACCACCTAGAGGATCAAAGCGGTACCGCAGCTCAATGTGTGAAGAGGAGTGAGGGAGGAATGAATTTCTCTCTCTCATCCATCAGCAGGAATGCTCCTTGAATCATGGCTCGTCACCAGATGGTGCTGCACAGGCAGGTTTGATCCATGCGCGGGCCAGCCAGGCAGCAGCAGGACGGGGGAATGAGGAAGTGGGGCCACTCGTATCAAGATAATTATCATAACTCTGGACTCTTGTATGCAGACAGGTGACTGATGGAGGCTATAAATCGGACACTGGAGAACAGGGGCTCTGCTGTGTGCAACCAGGGAGACGGATGCACTGCACTTTAGAAATTAGTGAAGTCCTGAGGGAGCATGTTTCTTTAAAAGTGTGAATGGGAAGAACTGGCAACACAAGATTCAAGTCATTTCAGTGCACTGAATCTTGTGTGAGGAGTGAGTGAAAAATGTGTCCTATGTGAGCACTTTGCGAGTGCTTTAAGTGCTGTGTGCTATGTAAGGTGCTATGCAAATAGATTCCTTCCTTACCTTTAGGTCTTCAACAAAATTTTAACTAATTTAAGTGTTATAATCATAATTTCCCTTCAGGCTGTCTGTTAGGTTACCAAGGCATTCGTTTATATTTGGGGCTGGCACTATGGGATGGAATGTTATGAATTCACTGTTACCATGGAAATCCGCCATGTTCGTGGATACTAGCAAACATTTCCCACAGACTTACTTACTTATCAGTTAAAAACAGTATAAAAAGTTGACGAAAAAAAAAACTGTGGATCAGCTCAGTAAATAAATACGTCTAGTGTCCAAGTGTTTCAATGTGAACAATAACTCGAGTATTTTACCTTTTAAAATCTTAATTTGTTTATTATTCTTGCAAAACCCATGATGCTTAGTGATATGACATCATGATCCTGAACTCTATGGCAATTGTTTGAAAAATTCTTTAAATGAACAATTAGGTCTAAGCATATCTAAGTAGGTCTGTTGTAATATTGGTGGTTTATTGCAGACAAAAGACAAAAATGAGTGGACAAAATAAATAGTGCGTAAGTTAATCTGCCTAATGTGTCCAATATGACTGCACTGCTCAGTTTGGGTTTGCAGCTGCAATGTTGTGTTACTCATTTTCCGCTCTTCAACTTGTGCTGTCACGGTTCCAGACAACTGTGGCTGTTTGTGTAAATAATGTTATGAGACGATGAGGCCGCGCGCAGCGGGGATCTCAGGACGTTTTCCAGAATGCCAGAGGTTGGCCGTGGAACGGCGGTCGGCACGGAAACGGGAGCAGCAGATGGGGTGTCCCATTAGCGCTTGTCCTGTTAGCCGGGGCCAGCTGCCACTCTTTGGGTCTCTCTCTGGGCCTTGCAGTCCCCTGGGACCACACAGTAAACCTACTTTCATTTTAGGACTCTTATCTTGATGGCTCACAAGTATAGTGCACTTATGGAAGGGCATAGAGCGGGCGCTGGTGCAGAGTGCAGGAGAGGAGAGGCATGTGCGCTTTTAAACACTTTTACAGAAGAATTTATCAAATGACTAAACCTGTTGTAATTTTAATTAATACTTCACATAACAAGTTAATCATATTAGTACTGTTAGTATGGTTAGTATGGCATAGGGACCCACCATCTTCAAAGGATGAAGAGCCACGACCCAAATACAAACAAAATCTGTTATGCAAAATGTAAAATATTATATTATCCTAGCTGATATAAGCATTAGATAAACACAACTTGGCATCAGTCTACTTAACAGACTCAGTTTATGTTTTTTTCAGTCGGCCTAATTATAGTAAGAAAAGATTCATGGGAAAGGCATGCTACCCTCTGAAAATAGGTCCCGCCCCAGTTAGTGGAACCAATGGTTTATGTAAAATTGTAATCAGGAAACTTTTTTTTTTTAAACTTCCCATTAAATCTTATCTAATGAGTAAATTCAATTATGATTTAAAGCATGTCAAATAGTACACTTTTAAATTACAACACAAGATCAGAGTGGCAGAATTAATCACAATCATATAAAAATTACAACGTGGTTGGTTGCATTTTTTTTTAAATTACAAACAATATCCTTCATATTCTTATTTATGTATACAAGATGTATATGTAAAACCTGCTCACCCTGCAGTATAGACCTCAACAAACCTCTTCAAATGCCAGTGATATGTATTATTTGGTAGTTCATATATTTCAACCTTTCAGTGCTCCTGGGTGTGTTAAAATGTTCAGTTTGAGCTTGAATTTTGATTTTAATTCATCTGTTTATCTATTTGTGTGGCTATTTTCACCTGTATTCATCAAAAATGTTTGACGTCTCCTGAACAGGTGACATATAGTCAGTGTATTTGCATCACTTTTGAAGGAGCCTCCATTTGCTTCCTGCCTCTGTGTGACATCATTACAGGGAATTCCTGGGTGGATTTGTTTAAATGAACCGCTCTCTACAGGTGTCATGTCACCGCTCTTTAGTTTAGACCATGCTTGGATGTTTCCCTTCCCCATCGTACGCAGCGGCAGCCGTTTCGGACAGCAGCTGATCAATGCAGCTGATGATGTGGTATGTGCCTGTCTCCCAGGGCTCAGATTGATCAGTGAGCTGTCAGAGATAAGACCAAGAGAACAGGTGCAAATGTCTCTGTTTGGACCACGGAACATGGGGGATGCACTATCAGCTATTGTTCATGTTCTTAAGGAAAATGATTAAATCTTCACAGCGGGTTCAAATGAAAAATGACTCAATTAGCTTCTTTTATAAGATGATTGTATGTCACTATTGCAGATGGAGGGTATGTGGCTTATATCTCAACCAGCCCCTTATGGCTCCTCCTGCAGGTGGTGGGTCCACAGAAGGACGGCCTCACGATTATTATGGTCTCTCATAAGGGGCTTCTGAACCGCTCTTTGTCTGACCCGTCACCGACCTGTTTGCCATGGGAGACCCTACCAGGGGCATGAAGCCCCCCGACAACAGAGCTCTCTAATTACAATGATCAAAAATAACTTAATAGACTTAAATGAAAAAGCAGAAGCACTAAGTTACATGTCTACACAAGAAAGACATACTTAAACACTATAATCTCAATCACAATCAACTAAATCTATGAGAAACATTACCGGATATTAGCATCTATGCAACAACGTCCCCATTTACTCAGTATTGCTATTGTATTTTCTTATAAAAGTCATTTAATTTAGTGATTTTTAACTTTATACCGTAACCCAAACACAAAATTAAGGGACTAATCTGATTGACGATCAATCGAAGACCTTATAGCTTTAAAAATGCCACATGGTAATGATGGGATTTCCTTCCGTGGACGCGGCGCTTGCCACTCACTGCGCGCTTCCATTTGACCGCTGCCTTTCCACCATCACTCCTCTCACACCTTCACACCCCACACACGGGCGCCTGGACAAAACACCTTCCCGGTTTCTCTTCCGCTTTGTCTTCTTCACTCAAGTCCTATCTCTCTCTCACTTTCTTTCATTTTTTTTGTTTTGTTAAATAGCTCTTTGTTCTCTGCCCGTGTCTATTTTTAACCCGGCATTCACGGGAGGAGTCAGGGAAATGACGAGGCTTGGGAGACTTGTTCATCTCCATGGCAACACTATAGCATTTCATTGTCTGGTTGTCATCTCTGCACCTGCCAGTCTAATATTTCATTATCAGATCCGTGCGCGTCCATCTTTAATTGCGTTCTTCCTTCACATTTGTTCAGGAGGGCTTGGATTTTCCTTTTCCCTCTGCCTGGATCCCCCTCCCCCCGGGAGCAGGATTGAGCTGTCTTTTCCTCCCTCAGCCAATGGGCGTGCTGTTGTAAGAGTATTCTCCCTCTAAAACTCTGATGCGGTTACATTTTGCTGCCACTATGAGGCCCACTTTCATGAGAGCAAAATATGAAAAAAAGAAATCTTTTGAAAGGGGTTTCCCCATTCCCCCTCCTTTTTTTTTTTTTTTTTTTTAAAGCAAATCTTGCTGAGAAATGCAAATTTAACGCATCCTGTCAAAGTCAATGTAACTGCAGTGTGCATGGCATCATTTCAGAAACAACCACTTGATCTTTTTTATTTCAGTAAAAGGCAAGGATACGCATCACCATAAGACCCCATCATTCATTATCATGGAACATATTTAGAGAAGTGTTCATTACATCTGTTTTGTTTTTGATATATAAATCTAAGAAACTTTGATGTCATAAAATGGATAAAATGCCTTGAGCTTTAAATGTTGAGAGAAATGGATGGTTTTATGTTATTGAAATGAAACAACAGTGCCCCCAGTCCCCTTAAGTGTACAATTTTATACCAAGAGTCCTGATACTGCTGACTATGAAAAGGCCCCTGTATCTTTTAGTCTAATTTATTCTTAGTTTGGACATTGACATTTGCACAGTATATTGGAAAGCTAATCCAATCCTATTACTCCGTCTGCATTACCGCCACAGACAAACCCAATTTACTGGCCATTACTCATCTCTTCACCAAAATGTGGTACTATTCACAGTGGGCACTGTATATAATAAACATATACAAAGCGCTCTCAATTCCTGATGCGGGGTTCCTTCCTTGGAGTCACATGGCAGGAGCAGAACAAACATGCCTGAGTGTGCAGTGGCATTAGGTGCACGCCGCACACACAGACATCAGCAGAGAGAACAGAGAGTCACAGGAGCTATAATGGTACCTACATGGAGGGGGTGGGGGCTTCTGGAGGCAGATAGAGCATAAGCAGAAGACAGAAATACACTGCCTCTGATGTGATCCTTACAGTTAATACAAAGAAATCAAAGAATATGTACGGCACTAACAATGAATGTGCTTACATGTAGGTCAGGAAATGTGCGCGGTTGCCTGTTTCAGAGTTCTGCTGCATGTATGATTAGAGAAGGAGCATTTCACTACATGTAGAAACAAAGCAAGGGGTAGAAATCTTTCTGTCAATATTAAGATTGTGATTGGATTTGCGATTTCTTTCCATTTCAACATGTTCAAGATAGTTTTAGCACGTTCACGAGCATTAACATTTGAGGCAAGTCTTGAATATGAACTAATGTATGAATTGCATGCATTTCAGAATATGTTTAGTCTTAAGTGCAAGGTTAACAGGTTTATAATGTAATATGGCATTCCTGCAAAGAGGTGACAGTAGCATAAGTTTCAATTCCCAGGTCCCGCAGGTGCATGCAGTCGTTTTTCTCCTTGGGCAAGATGCTTCACCCCCCACCTTGCTCTAGTGTCTTCTCTGCATATGGTGTATGAATGAGAGTGTGAATGGGTGAGTGGTTCATTGATGTAAAGTGCTTCGAGTGCCTAATACATACATCATACATAAATAATTTATTAATTATGACCCGTAAAATTGTGAATTTGTGTTGACCATTTCATCCATGTACTCCGGGTTCCCCTACTTTAATCCTCCAGCGATGTGTTTATGACTATTATCCTTGCCCTTACACTGGCTGCTCACTGCTCCTGCTGGGTTGCCCCTGTGGCATTGAGGATGGGTCAAATGCAGAGAATGAATTTTCCTATGGGAATTAATAAAGCATACCTTAACCTTAAAGAAGCACTAAGTAACCTGTTTACCTTAATGCATCCTTTTCGTAGTCCCTCTTGGGGGAAATACAAGTGTTAATGGGATGATTGGGGGGTCTTTCATCCCCCCCCGGTGTCTCTGGCCACCGGGTCGGAGTCACCAATACACACTTATGGAATCATGAAGAAGAAGCTAACAGGCTAATGGGTAGAGCTAACTGCGGGCTAGTGCCACTTAAACAGTATTTACAGACAAGTTTGAGTGACAAAAAATATCTTCATTGTGTAATTAGATGTACAATATCCCTCTCTCCCTTTGTCTTTTCTGTCAGTGTAGTATTTACTCTCGGACAATTAATGATTTAAAAAAAAAACGCAACATGCTACGACACCTGCAGTAGCGCTTATGGCCTATAGGGGCATGAGTTCCTACTCTTTAAAGTAGTTAGTCCTACTTTAAAGAGTGTTATTTTTAGCTAGTTTTTAAATCTGAAACAATTCCTAGTGCCTCCTCCGATAGGTTTGTCTTTACCTGTCTTACATTCTGGCTACAAGAGGGAAAAGAAGCTTCTGAAGATTGAAGCAAAATGTCCTGTTAAATCAACCCAGTCCTGATGACAATGCTTGTGCTCGTGTAGCCCTAGATTAGAACATACCTTGGTTGGGCAACACTATTTGACCTTCCTTCTCAATGTGAAGTTGTAACAGTGTAAAATCCCATGCTCAGTCGGTGCATGCTCTGTACATGAACCTACTGCAGCCACTGTTGTCTTTTAATTATGTGTTGCCACATTGTGCCAGTCCATAAGCGCAGACAGATGCCGCGAGCCCCCAGGAACTAAGTGCTCACCCACGGACATCCAGATTGGCCCTAAAAGAAATTCTCTTGCCCGTGCGCCCGTTCCCCGTGGCAACAGCCGGCCCCTTGTGCGTCACCTGCCAGCAAGGGAGCAGGTGGACCCAGCGGGCACAGGTGGACCCTTCACCTGTCACACTTCCAGAGCCGACCCACACATCATGCCAACACAAACATTAACAGAGGCGCTAAATAGTCGCAAAGCTCCCTCTGTCAAGCTGTTTCCATGACTCAAAATAAGCACAAAGCCCACAGAGCACACACCAACTCACGCGGACACGTAAAGGGTCATAAATAGATGTATTTATATGCAATTACGGGCCATCAGGTACAAGCTAGACCAAAGTGCAATGCGAGCAGGTATTAGATATCCAACATATTAGCTTATCCTTGTTTGAAATTAACTTTTACTATGGTCTTTAGATATTATGACGTATTCAATATATTTTATATTATACATATATTATATTAATCTAGATCAGCAGTGTCAAACTCATTTTGAGTCGTGGGCCGAAAGTCAGCTCCCACAGCAGGTCCCGGGCCACATATAATGTAAACAGGAAAACACTGTTGAGAAAATGTTTCCAATAAATGAATAATAATAATAATGAGCTGTGATTTGGTCCCATCTTGACTGTAGCCTGATCAAAAACAACGGCTCACACTTGTATTGCACTTTACAAGCCTGTGTCACAAGTTTCTCAAAGTGCTACATAGTAGTCATTATTCATTGACTCTACACTTGGTGGTGGTGGTCAGCTGTTATTGAAGCCACAGCCGCCCTGACGCAGACTGTGCATTTACCACATGGTTGTAATGTGTTGTTCACATCCTGATCTCTTATTTTGTCAGTGCCCTCTGCTGGACACGGGGCAATCCTCACAACAGCTTCTAAGATGTGAAAATCATTCCTTTTTTAAAAAAAAAATTCAGCTGCCCCCTAGTGGTTGGAATGAGCATTCTGTTAATTCTTTTAAAAAAAAGTCATAACTCCACACTGGAATGAGCTTTTTTTTTTTTTTTACATACTCTGGAATTTATGCTCTACAAGGCAGGGGCCGGATTAAATCATCTCGTGGGCTGCATATGGCCCGTGGGCCGCATGTTTGACATCCCTGAACTAGATTATGACCAGAACCAGTCTGTATTTAAAAATGTATCTCAATTTCCTCAATACTCCATTATGAGTGGCTTTAACATGCCTTTATATCCAATTAGTTTAATATTAAATACATTAAAGCTCCAGTACTTGTGTTTTTGTTTTTTGCATAAATTGAAACTGTTAATTATTGTCAAAAACAAATTCTGAAATCTCTAACTTCACAGTTCCCACCACACAAGAAAAAAGTGGCCACAACACCTTTAAGTAAAACATAACATATAATTACATACATTATTTTGCTAAATGCTCCAAATTCTAGTCAATAAGGTAAGTACTATTTTCTACCATTTATTTTTTTATAGGACAGTAAAGGATGAAAGAGGGGGGAGAGTGGGGAGTGACATTCAGCAAACTGTCACAACCAGAACTCAAAGCCCTGACGCGGAGAGAGACAATGCTCTTGTCTGCTGCTACATAACTGCTTGGCCGCACCCAGGCCACGATTGGCACTTCTTCCCGAAACCTCACATTACATTCTCGTGAGGCCGGGCTTTATGGATGCGAGCTGCCCGTGTTCCGTGACATGACGTGAGTGACAGTTCGGGGCAATCCTCACAACAGCTTCTAAGGTCACAGACTCCCGCCCTCTCCGCCCCACCCCGCCCTGAAATACAACGCAATCAATAGCAGCAATAAGATGCGATGTGACGAGTGGTCTATCAATACCTCCAGGCCCAAGGAGGTAGATTTATAAATCAATCCCGTCTTTCGGCTCCGGGACCCAACACGCGCACTCACAATAGAGGAGGGCTCGTCAGCACTTTGCACACAAAACAAATCCCCTAAGCAAAAAAAAATGATAATAAAACGCAATAAAAATGCACCCTTACATTACCCGCAGATCTATTTTAAACCGATTACCGTATGCAATTTTTTCCTTCTGCACATGAAGCGCTTCAGTAACATACCAATAATGCTGAATGGAGAAAATAAAGACTCTATACACTAAGGTTTTTTTTTGCAAGCTTGACAAACTGATGGATGATTTTAAATCGAGAAATGACAATGATGGAATATAGGATGATATTGCACTACTGGTCCAGTGAGCAGCTTTTGATGTGTTGGCATTGACACTCCAAATCAATTCCCAATGCTGCTTGAAATGGTATTTTTTTGTTGTTGTCTTTTTTGCGTTTTCTTCTCTTGCTTCTCTGTAATGTTATGATGAATGTGCATGGAGACGGTTGCATGCCACTCGTGCGCTGACAACGTTGGGGCGGATGATGTAGTAGCCTTTAATGTGCTTTACAAGAAGAAGAAGAAGAAAACCAATAGCTTTACCGGACCACAGCAGGTCTGACTGGAGTGCGTGGGGTTACTTATCGGAATTACAGCCATCTATCTATACGTCTGGCCACATTGTTCATTCACTTAGCGCCGGCTGTGACAGAAGTGGCGACATGAGTCCGTACAATGTGGTGTTCCGTAGCCGTGTGCTGCCCGTTCTCCTGAAATGGGTGAATATGAGCACCGGGGCAGTGGGCGCTGACCTCTCGGTACCGCAGTTACCCTCGGTTGGGAAATCAATGAAGCGCGCGTGCAACGGGCTTCCCCCAGGACAATACACATCTGCACAAATCAGCGCTGTTTTGTCGCCACCATTTTTTCCACGGCACTGTCAGATGAGATCAGGAGGCAACAAATGTGGCACATTTCATGCACCTACACGAGATCTTCACACACAAATAACCAGGGCATACTCCGGGGACAGGCCACGCTGTCCACACTTCACGCTACAAGCACATGTGAAGAAGCAGGAGTGGAACATTGAAGCGAGTTATAAGTGCCATGCCAGAACAAAGTAGGGACATATCGTGGGGTTAGAAAGTTTAGACCTGATTCAATATCTGTTTTAATAGCACACTTGTGTACTTAAACTATATATTTCTGATTGATCAAAAATGGCTCAACATTAGAAATAGAAATAAAGGGAATGAAAAGAAAGATTCGAACAGTAAAGATATAAGTTCCCCTATGGGCCCCGGACACCCCTGAGATTCCTAATCTCAGTGGGACTTTCTTGATAATATAAAGGTCAAATGATTATAAATGAACACAGAAAATTAAACAGTGAGAAAACTCCTTTTGCTGATGCCAAACGGTACAGATTCTATATAAGCCAGAGTAAAGATACTGATCAAATGAATGTTCAACATCCAGTCACAGTGCCCTCCCCCAATGTTACTGTAAAAAGCAATGGGACAACCAACCTGTGAGACAACCAGCCCCAGTCTCCTCTATTTTTTGAGACACTCAGGGAAATCCCATTAAGCATGATTTATCATTCATCATTAATAAAGTAGGACTATGTAAGCAATCAATGACATGTCAAGGAGTTGAGGCAGGTCAGTGGTCTGTTGGGAATAGCGGGAAAAGACCTAGAGCCAAATAACTTTATTGTTTTATTACACATAAAAAGTTGTCTCACCTGTATTTTCACGACTCATCTGCTTTTGACCCGAGACAAAAAGCCTATCTCCAGAAACAGACTGAAACACAAATATTTCGTCGATATGATATATATCTTCATCATTGTTAAAAATATAGTATGTAGACGTGGTCTATGCAGTAGCTGTGTTGTAGAGTTCCACATAAAATCCACACACAGCTCTGCCCCCTTAAACTGAATCCTATCTCAGACCTCCTCCTCAACCTGCTGTAGTAATTTCCTCCAAATCTCTGCTCTTGTGTTCGCACTGATTGCACACAATCCATTTGCTTCCCGGTCGCCTTTTGTCTTTCCGTCTGCTACTGTACTGTGTGTGAGTGCTTTTCCCTCAGGTCTCTCCCACATGCAGAACACTGAGCCGTGCACATTTGGGTTGACAGATTAGTTTACATTTGGCTTGACACCAAGAGAGAGCTGTAACCACCACTATCCCTTTTTTGTGTGTGTGTGTGTGTGGGGGGGGGGGTCATCCGGGTGTACAAGAAGCTCACAAAAATATGTAGATGCAACTCCTGACCCTACAGAACGTGCCTTTGGGTTCCCAGGAAGATGAGGTGAATCATATATGCGTATTCATATAGACCCAGCAAAGCAGAAACAAGCCCTGGGGAAGATAGTGTTTCTAAATTAGTGACCACTGAAGGCTGCATTACGGAAGAATGCATAATCAGGCTTCAAGTGCGCTTAATTCAACACTGGCTATCTCTGTTTATGGGAGTGAGGGAGGACAAGCCAGTCACTCATGTCCATATTAGTGCTATTAACTTCTTTATGCATAATGTGCTTAATTCTGTGTATCATTTAACAGCTGTGTTTGTATATTTACCGCACATACATTTTATTTATTTATGGGATGCATTCGGGCCTGGGATGAAATGTTCTGTCACATGATGAACATATTAGACAAAGACGGGCTGCTTTTACCTGGGTTATATAGCCATGTATGGCAGAGAGTAGCGCAGCTGCTTTGAGATGGCTCGGGTCCCTTGGCTGAAGCCCACCACACAGACACACATGCATGGGATTCCCAGTGTGGCCCTCGCAGCTGTTCCTGTGGGGAGTCTGTATAGTTTGGATCACCACGAAGTCTGCAATACGCCTAAAGGACTGTGGATATGTATGACTCTAAAACCAATATTTAGCATTATTCAGTGTGTAACGTTAAAGCCACACTGTTGGCCATTTCAGTTGTAAAATGCTGATAAACAAACAAACAAACATGTAGGTCATAATTGCGTGCTGTTAATGCTGAGATATATCCTGCCAAGACTTATTTTTGCTACCTTTAGTCAAAGCAAAGAAACAGCATCGTCATGGAGACAAGCAGTGGACATCCCACTTAAGATGACGTATTGCTGCGTTCATGTGAACTATGGGAGCTCGTTTTCCTGAAATGTGACGTCAGTTGGTTTGCGTTCCTGTGTTTTTTTGTCGGAAAGTGGGAATTTGATTTCCATCCATCCATTTTCTTCCGCTTTATCCGGGGCCGGGTCGCGGAGGCAGCAGTCTCAGCAGAGATGCCCAGACTTCCCGATCCACACACACCTCCTCCAGCTGTTCTGGGGGGACCCCGAGGCGACACCAGGCCAGCTCGGAGACATAGTCCCACCAGAGTGTCCTGGGCCTTCCACGAGGCCTTCTCCCAATAGGACATGCCTGGAGATGAAGGCGCCCAGGAGGCATCCAAAACAGATGCCCTAGCCACCTCAGTTGGCTCCTTTCAACGTGAAGGAGCAGCGACTCTACACCGACCTCAACCCAGGTAACTGAGCTCCTCACCCGATCTCGAAGGGTGCGCCCAGCCACCCTGCAAAGGAAACTCATTTCGGCCACTTGTATCCACGATCTTGTCCTTTCGGTCATCACCCAAATGTCATGACCATAGGTGAGGGTGGGAACGTAGATCGATCGGTAAATCGAGAGCTTTCCATTTCTCTATTACAGTATGTTACTCTTAAGACAACATCTCAAAGTAAACTCAAGAAAGTTGCAATATTTAGCAAAAAAACTCTCATTAAACGATAAATGAGCAGATCAGCTGGTTTCCACAGTTGGAAGTCATGAAGCTTGTTTTTATCTGTCTTTCCCAGTTGTTTTCCCCAGTTAAGTAAGCATTGATGTACATTTTCCCCAGTTCCCAAGGACCACATGAACGCGACTCCTCCAAAAAACTCAAAACAAAACTCCAACAACAAAACATGCTATTTCATTAGATGAAATGAATAGAAGACACAGAGCAACTTGTATGAGTGAGGATTTTCCTTTTTACTTCCACTGCTCCTGACCCACCAAGGGGCTGCTAAGAGGGAATTTAACCCGAATTGCTCCCATGGAAATCCCTGGTGGCGCAGCACACAGACTGCAGCGGTTAGGAGCGCTGAGCACAGTGCATCACGCTCTGTAATACTGCTCTAATTAAGTAGTAATGCATTATCACCAACATTGTTAAAGCCAAATAATTCAATTCTAAAGATTCACCAGACAAGAGCCTCCACTCCCTCTTCATCACCATATCTATATATTGACCATTTACAAACGGGACGACCAATGAGGCGTGGACGTTACAGCAGTGACTCATGTTGTAAAGGGCAGCCTAAGGTCTTTGTACAGCGGCGGCTAAATATACACGAATGCTGCGTTCACGGCATTCTAGATTTTGATGACTTTTCAGATGGAGGGCAGGGGCCTATCTAACACTTTGGGGAATTCACTGTTTTGAAAAGAAATATCCAAACACACAAAATCCACGCAATCTAATTGTAGTAGAGTGGACTGCAGGTTAAACTTAAATTTAACATGTAGAAAAAGGCAACACAGATTCGTAAAATCGGCAGGACAGAGGCATTCATTTACAAAAATAGGATTTTTATTAGTTACATGTTTTGTTAAAATTGTCCATTGTTTCCTTCATGTGGACATTCATTTCAGACAGTGTCCATATTAAACAGCACATCACAGTCTGCAATAAAAAGACGGACGACCCTGGCGATGCAGAGGTAGAAGAAGAGGAGGTGTGTAACGCTGACAGGACCCTAAGAATGGGAAATCTACATTAGAACACATACAGATGCGTGGGCAGATGCAACTATGAGGCCATTGACCTACCAGGGCGACGATGCATGGCACTCCCCAAACGACCCGTACAGAGCCCCCGAACATGTTACTTGTCCAGCTATGCAGTAGCCTTTGGCCGGAGCGCCAGCATGCTAAAAACACATAGCATCGTAGCATAAGGGCTAGTGAGCCTATAGTCTGCATGAATATAAACTGGTCAACACGCTTACCAGCGAGACGGTTGTGTGTACATATAGTTGCTGGCTTGACGCCTCGAGCTGCTGGCTTGACGCCTAAAATCGCCAGCTTGACGCCTCCTGAACGACCACAAACAACTCGCAACTTCACCAACTTTCACGCTGTGCCCCGCTACCGCAGCAGCGTGTGACGTCAGAGGGAGGAGAGGTCATGCCAGGTGCATAACCCCCCGTATTTATAGTGCGCACCCGCGATCTGATTGGCTCAATGTAAGGGCAATATAGGCTACCCCACTACATTCTACCCCTTGCTTTTTAAATCGTCGTCCCGACGATGGACCGACAACTAATTTAACTATATTAAAACAAAATAAAATGCTCCAGGTAAGCTTGAAGCCCGCAACATTAAAACATGGAGCTATGACTGGGCCCTCCTGACCCAGAGTCCAGTCACAGCGCACAGATGCTGTCCTCTCTCAAACGGCACACGAACACCTACGACACCTCCTCTCCTTCTTCTTAAATACAACAGGAAGGGCACCCCGAGCGAACACCAAACAGCAGTAGGAGGGTATGCCCACACTTTACACGGATTCAGTGTGGCAGCCCGACATGTCCAGTCTGGAGCTACAACAGAATAGATGAAACAGTCAGTAGCTCCAAAACTAAAGGGTGTGCCCCTAAAATAGCCACGTTATCAAAATCCCAACCATTCAAATGACTAGAGGTATGACAGGTAAACTTTTTGCTCTTACAGGATCTACTTTTTAGCACAAAATGGCATAAACATTTGCTTTCACCCTTATGTCACAAATAATGTAAAAACAAGATAAATGCACACACAAAAATACACTTCAAATAAGTACACACAGGACAGGGTTAAGCAGGTCCAGCTTCTTTGTTACTTTAGCAGCAGTACCGTATGCAAATGAGTACCCGTAGGACTGTCAAACAGTACACTAGTCACTGAAATCAATGAATGCAATCTGTCCAAATTCCAATTTATCCTGCCGACAACGCCAAATGTAGTAGAGTGGACTGCAGGTTAAACTTAAATTTAACATGTAGAAAAAGGCAACACAGATTCGTAAAATCGGCAGGACAGAGGCATTCATTTACAAAAATAGGATTTTTATTTGTTACATGTTTTGTTAAAATTGTCCATTGTTTCCTTCATGTGGACATTCATTTCAGACAGTGTCCATATTAAACAGCACATCACAGTCTGCAATAAAAAGACGGACGACCCTGGCGATGCAGAGGTAGAAGAAGAGGAGGTGTGTAACGCTGACAGGACCCTAAGAATGGGAAATCTACATTAGAACACATACAGATGCGTGGGCAGATGCAACTATGAGGCCATTGACCTACCAGGGCGACGATGCATGGCACTCCCCAAACGACCCGTACTGAGCCCCCGAACATGTTACTTGTCCAGCTATGCAGTAGCCTTTGGCCGGAGCGCCAGCATGCTAAAAACACATAGCATCGTAGCATAAGGGCTAGTGAGCCTACAGTCTGCATGAATATAAACTGGTCAACACGCTTACCAGCGAGACGGTTGTGTGTACATATAGTTGCTGGCTTGACGCCTCGAGCTGCTGGCTTGACGCCTAAAATCGCCTGTGTGAGGGGCTGTGACACTAACACAAATAATAGAAGATGTAGGGCGCATGCGCAGTAAACGTTTGTGGAACGCAAACAGTGAAAATGAAACTGATTCAAGGATTTTTGATCTGCAGAAGAGTTGAGGAGGCAAGTTTATTCTTCAGACGTAACGGGACTAAAGCCGAAAAACCTGTCAATGACCCGACTTTTACTGTCAGTCCAAAAACACAGACTGACACAGGCGCGTTTTTCTTCTTGTCACCTGTGGCTTGTGGACTGCAGTGGAGCAAAGAGGACTGGAGTGAAACCATCATAGATCCAGGAATTAAACTCATTATAAGGTCAGTAGAGTACGTCAGTAGAGTATGCATAACATAATCTACTGACACTACTCTGATGTCAGTTGTAAAAGTTGCGGAGACATCGTAACAACAGTGCCACGTAAACGGCGTTTTGAGATCTTTCCACTCTGGGACCTAGTTTGGAAAATGTTTGTTTACAGACCCCCAAAACGCCATATGGACAATACACTGGATTGATCAAATATCTTTGCGTTTGGTCCTCAGCTTGACTTTGTATGGACAGGGCCTTATACTATAGACTTCAAAATGCAGTGAGTGGGTTGAACAGCGGCTGGACAGATACCCATGGCCAATGGCGATGTTTTCCACAGAGTGGGGTTGGCTGTGGGTGTGGGGGTGCATGTGCTGGTGTTTTGATCACGTTTCTGCGGCGTATAGAGCCCAGTGCGGCACTCTTCAATACCACAGCCAGCGATGTGTTCTCTCTCTCTTTCGGGACACGGCCAATGTTTAACTCACAGTGGAATA
Source organism: Gobius niger (assembly GCF_951799975.1). Taxonomy (NCBI): domain Eukaryota; kingdom Metazoa; phylum Chordata; class Actinopteri; order Gobiiformes; family Gobiidae; genus Gobius; species Gobius niger. Next base: position 14,377,563 of record NC_136862.1, read on the forward strand.
AAGTTTGTTGTTTGTCCTGTACGAGTTTGCCTAAATGCTGAAGGAATTACGTGAGGCAGCGCGCGATGTTAATGTAAAGATGAGGAGGAAAAAAAAGGGAAGAAGTTGCAGTCACACCACGCCTCAGTCGACACCTTCTTACTAAGCCACACCCCCGTGCTCTAGCCACGCCAGCACTGGGGCACTGTTTGTTTGCACGCATAATGTCATTCTCTCACTTGTTATAATCTTATGCCTGTTCACAATGTTACCACAGAGTCAACAGTTGCTGTATGTTACTAATTGGGAATATGAATGTCCACTCCCCTGACTGTGACCATTTCAAAGTAATGACTTGAGTCTTAAAGCCCCAGAAGCTGTTTAGTGATGCCATCCTGATCATTAATTATGCAACTAACCGGAAAAAAGCAAGGAATCCCTAAAAATGTGTCAACAATTGGTGGCAGAACGGCCAAGCAACTAAGCATATGTTTGTATTTGACAGTTTTTGGCCCAGGAAAGAACATGCCAAGCAACACTGATTTGTCATCCATTCTTATCAACCATTCATGCAACACTCACTACATTACAAGGATTTGGATGGCCGTATTGTGATTTGTGGAGCCGGATGATGCATATTTGTGTTTTTGGCTGGTGTAATCGCAGTAGTACAGATGGCGCCTCAACACTAGACTGCAAGTGTAAAAAAAAAGTGGCAAATAGGTGATGAAATTACTCATAGCTTAAGGCTTTCTCAATACTGTTACAATTTTAAAACTACTACGACGGCAACACATACAGATTGCACGAGGTGAGCTTTCTTCAAATTGTGCTCAGAGGTAACGCTATGACGGGAGAGGTAAATACCGCCGATTGCTATTTCTGTCAGGGCACCTGCTAGTTTGTAAGGCACATTCGATCGGAGTGAACATTTTGTCCTATGTGTTACCAGCAGGGAAATGGTTTTGATTGTGATGGACCGAGGAGTGGGTCAGAGGATCTCTAAAATGATTGCTTTTGTGGGAAGTTCCTTGAGTGGTCAGTCGAGCTATTTCATGGAAACGATGTAATTGGCATTTTTAAAATATAAAGAGCGTCAACATTTGAAAGAAGACTAGAATATGAACTGATAGAGCTCACACGAATTGCCTGCATTTCAGAAAATGTTTGTAAAAAAAAAGCAGTGGCTCACAACCTTTTTTGTTTTGTGCACCCCCTTGTACTGAGAAACATCATTAACCTCTTAACCCCCGCCTTATCCAAGCGCATTTTCTCCAGTTCAGCTGTACCCAAATCTAAAAGCTTACAGCCTATAGGCCAGTGCTTTAAACTGATCTTTTTCCTTGCAGTTTTTTGTCGCATTGTAATGACTTTTTTTTACATTTATCACTTTGTTGCCACTTTTCTGTTGCTCTTTTGTCACATTTTTGTTGCTCTTTTGCTGTGTTTTTGTCACCTTTTCATCACATTTTGTCACTTTTTGTATCATTTTGTCACATTTTTGTCACCATCGCTTTTTTGTAACTTTACTGTTATTCTTTGGTTGCCTTGTTGTCACTTTTTCTTTTTTCTTTTTCATCCATTCGTCTCATTTTTGTCGCTATTATGTTGCTCGTTTTTTCAAGAAGCTTTTAGATTGGATAAAGCCAAACTGGAGACAAATGTTCTCAGTTCAGGTGGGGATTAAGAGGTTGAAAAGAACTTTCCTTTGAAAATAACAAAAAAACTACTCAGTTTTTTTTATTTATTGGTAATAATTACCACTGCTAAGCGCTAGCCTGGCATCCAGACTAATCTCCGATGTTTAATTGATAAACAGGAGCGGAGTCTGGTTGGCGAGACTAGCTAAGCGCTAAAGTACCTCCAGGGTCCCCTCACTCCTGGTTGGGAAACACTGATCTCATAATCAGGTCTGTCACATATTAAGCTGACCTCAAAGAGACACACTATTTGCAATTTTTTGGAAACGCTTTATATTAAAGGTGCACTTTGTAACTTTTTATGTAAAAAAATAAAAACTTGATATTTGTGTGTGTTTGACCTTTACGTGACTCCACGGCTTTATGAGTGCAGCATGGCACCGTTGCTTTCCCTCACAATGGCCTCTATGATGCTCCAGAATCAATTGTTTTGGGGTTTCTGACAAGTTTCTGGTTCGAAACCCTAAAAACAAGTGATCCTGAAGCGTCATAAAGGCCACTGTGAGGGAAAGCAAAGGTGCCATGCTGCCCCCATACAGCCACTGGGTCACTGAAAGGTCAAACATCCACAATATTAAGACTTTTTTTCCACTTAAAAAGTTCCATAGTGCAACTTTAAGGTGTGCTCATTAAGTATTAATAAGGTATTAATAAACATTAATAATATGCTTGTAAGGTATTAACACACTGTTATCTGTTAATATACCAATAGACCATTAATAATACACTTATTCACATTATTTTTTCAATATTCATCAACTAAAAAAGTGTGAAGAACCATCTTAGAAAATACATCTTTTGCGTGTTGTGGTGGGTCCCAAGGCTGCTCTAGATTTTGATTGAATGCAGTGCTTTGTGTATAAGGCAGATGGCCATAAAGATTTGTTATTTGTGCATAATCCAGCTGTAAAAGTCAATTCTACTCCTGTCAATAGAAACACTATATCCCGGAAGATTCCCATCAGCAAAGACTTCCTGTTTGAAATTGACACCTGAGCCACTCCTCCCTCTATCACCCCAGTGAAATATGAGAGAGACGCAGCATATTGTTGTTCATCACGCGGCGCCACTACCTGTGTGATTTAAGGGATTGGGTTTGAGTCTACAGCTCTGCCTGATGTATGGCACGATCCACACTCCCATATAGATTATGAGAAGAAGGATGTACTCCGTCGTCTCCGTAATCTCAACCAACCGTGAAGGAACCTTGTTAACACAGTCAAATAACTTATTCTTTCAAAGCGTACAGGTTAGGTTAAATCAACTGAATGGTGTTGTTAAAGCCACACTATGGAACATTCCAGGTTATATGACGCTATGTCTCGAGAGCAGCCAATCTGTGGGAGAAAGTGAGATGAATAAATAATCAACATCCTATGGGCTGGACGTCGACCGTTTTTTTTTTGGAGATGGGTTGTCCAAATACAACCTTTGGAAGAGGACCCAGCAATGTTTGCACACCTGCTGTTAAAAAAAGAAGCAATGTATTTGTTGGGTGAGATGTTATTGCACACAATATATAGAATTACTGGGGCAATATGGCTTTAAAAAAAAAAAAAAAAAACATGGTCCTGGTTTGCATTTTCCAGGTCTAATTTAGACCTCCAGAAAAGGAGGTAAGGGGGCTGGGGCCAGTGGAGCAGGTGGGTATCGGGCTGGGGCCATTGGAGCAGGTAGGTATCGGGTTGGGGGTCAGTGGAGCAGGTAGGTATCGGACTGGGGGTCAGTAGAGCAGGTAGGTATCGGGCTGGGGGCCAGTGGAGCAGGTAGGTCTCAGGCTGGGAGCCAGTGGAGCAGGTAGGTATCGGGCTGGGGGCCAGTGGAGCAGGTAGGTATCGGACTGGGGGTCAGTAGAGCAGGTAGGTCTCGGGCTGTGGGTCAGTGGAGCAGGTAGGTATCGGGCTGGGGGCCAGTGGAGCAGGTAGGTATCGGACTGGGGGTCAGTAGAGCAGGTAGGTCTCGGGCTGTGGGTCAGTGGAGCAGGTAGGTAGTGGGTTGGGGGTCAGTGGAGCAGGTAGGTATCGGGCTGTGGGTCAGTGGAGCAGGTAGGTAGTGGGTTGGGGGTCAGTGGAGCAGGTAGGTATCGGGCTGTGGGTCAGTGGAGCAGGTTTGTATCGGGCTGGGGGTCAGTGGAGCAGGTAGGTAGTGGGTTGGGGGTCAGGAGAGCAGGTAGGTATCGGGCTGGGGGTCAGTGGAGCGGGTTGGGGCCAGTGGAGCATCTTCCAGTGAAATCGTTGGAAAGAGCATCATATGTGTGAAAAGCTCCCTGAAGCAGAGCAATGTTCTTAAATATATTTGAAGACAATAAAATGAAAATGTGTAAGGTTGACTAATGAATTTTAGTTTTAGTCCACTAAATTTACATGGAATATTAAAAAAAAAAAGAAAAGTGAACAATTGATTGAATCTTGACTAAGTAAATCTTTGTCAAAAAGCGTGGGCTAAAACTGAATAAGAAATGTGCTCAAAATGAACACTGATATTTAGTGGCTTTGGTGCTGGCCCTCAAGCTGTCTCTAAATTTCGCGGTTGTACTTTTGATTGTGGCGGGTCATTATGCGAAGGCCATCTGCCACACTGGCCCGCCGCTGTCAGTGCAACGCCGTCACCCATTAAAGAGATAGTTATACGACATGCCTCGGGACGACAATTACAGTACAGTCCAAGGCCCCGGGTCCTCTCCTCTGACTGACCTCTGCTACGGGTCAGTCATATAAAACACATTGGCCAGTGTGGAGGAGAGCTGGTTCTGAGTGCGTGGGATTGCCCATTTAGTATCTGTGCAGCTGAGTGAATTTTGAGATGCTGGGGCCTTTCTCAGAAGCGTGGGCTGGCCGGCCAACAGACACTGGGCCAAAACAGTCCGTCTGCAATGCCTTCTGTGGGAGGATAGAGACTCCTCATCGCATTGAAATCCGAGCCAAGGAAGAATTGGAAGCACCCATGAAAAAAATAGGCATTATTCAAGATGTTGGCTGACAGTCTTACTGCTTATTGTCACTGCAACAAGCCAGTAAAACTTGCAAATGAGTTTCAAAATCCGAAAATGATTTATTGGCAATTGGCAAGACTCAGTATGAAGTAACTGTCGATAATATGTAACAGTTAATTGACTACTGACAGAGCATTATATGGACTTAAAGTGAAAACAAGCCCTTAGAATAATTAACTCTAGCTAAAACTGAGTAAAACTGTGATTTATATTTACCACAGACATATCTTTACATTATCTAACATGCAAGACAGTCAAATACATTTTAAATAAAGGGCATGTGATGCTGCGCTTCTCCATCCCGTAACGTTGCAGGCCAAAACTAGAAAAAGATCACAACTCTCCTTTATACTTGTACCTGTTTTGTTTTTAATTAAATGGGTTGTCTAATCTTTGTGATTTGTAATAAACAAATTGAACCACGTGGAGGTCTCAAGGCTGCCATGCAATCTGAACTTGTTCAAAAGGGAATATTACGCTAAATAATGTTGGCCATAAATAAGAGGGACACATTACTGTAAAGGGGTAATAAGTAAGATTTTACTGCCCTATAGCACAGAATGACCATAATATATCTGCACTGGCTTGATGGGAAGCTTGATCAATAGAACTGAATCAACACAACTCACCAGGTGCAGAGATTTGCCCTGCATCTCAGAGTTGACGTCTCATCTACATTGGGATCTAAATCCTGCATCCACCTTGCCACCATTTCCCACTGCTCGTCAAATATCACAAGACCCAGTTGTTCCCTCGCGTCTTGCCATTCGGCACTGTGTTACATTACCTATATGCGGCTCTTCTCCTGCGCCCGGCTGAGCTGTTAATTAGGAATCCCGAAAATGTGTCTTGATGCCAGTCACAGCTGTTATTGTGCAGGTGTGGGTGATGAGGATCTTAGAGCTGACAGCGCTACAGTGCAGTCCTCCGTGTCAAGGTGTGAGTACAGGGGGAAGACAAAGCGGGAACAGGTAAGGAGACTTTTGTCAAGGCATCAAGAAATGTTCAGACTCAGAGACCAAATAACAAACAATGAAAGCGGAAGCCACACAACTAATTATTATTAATTCATAATTCTTCAAAGAGATGAGTTCACAACTTGCAGGATCACTTTTCAGAGTCACACACGCAGAAATGCAAGAAAACATACAATTACACGTACTCACACTTGTATTGCGCTTTAGAAGCCTGTGTTACCAAGTTTCTCAAAGCGCTACACTTTATTAATTCACACCATACTCCGTAGTGGCAAGCTACAATTGTAGCCACAGCTGCCCCTTAGACTGATGGAAGCGAGGCAAACGGTCTGTGCCATCGGCCCCTCCAACCCCTCCAAATTAGCTACAGTCTGGAAGTGGCCTGTTTACTTGCATGAGTGTCATGTATGTTCATTAACATGCACTATTCCGACTTAATAAACAAACAACAAACAAACCACCAAAAGTCATTCACTCACACACACACATTGCATTAACTCTGGCCTATTGTACATGTTTTTAGTGGGGAAACCAAAGCAACCAGAGGAAACCTATAAGACACAAGGTGAACATGCAAATTCTACACAGAAAGGCCCCCTCCGGTCGATGATCAAACTCGTGACCTTCTGGCAGTCAAGCATGAGCGCTACCCGTCATAAAATTGCTCCAAATGCTTTATAATTAGAGGCACAGTGTTTTCCCCCACATGTCTGAGTTTACAATATACTAAAGGAGGACAAAGCTAATTTTGTTCCATAACTAGAAAAATAAAAATCAGGTGTAGCGCCTTTAAGTCAGCGCAGACATTTTGTTTTTTAAACAAAACAAACTGAACACAAAAACTAAATTGTAAGCAAGAGATTGAGCTGCCACCACTGATTATAGAAGCTGTAAAAATGTTATTGTCCATTCATGGCTCATTTGGCAAATAAGATAATATCTCTCCACGTACGTGGCTGACAGACTCGTACAGCCTCCCACTAATTTGCTTTATGACTTTGACTTACCTCCGTGCACCTGTGCGATAACCTATGATCGTCACCTAATCTTGTAACTTGTGGCAGGTACAGGCTATCTCATCATTTAAAATACCCCATAGGATTATTGAATCCCACCAGGAGTGACTTAAAATATTATCTGTTATGATCTGCTTACAGCTGCAGTGTAATTATTCTTGACCACATCTCGCCCTACTGTGTGGGGATGGGAGCGCTGAATCCATCTCTTTTTAATTAACCACAGAGAAGAAATAGCGCTCGCTCGATTCAACCCAGTCTGATTTCAATCCTCGCCTATATCATGTTGGCTGGTTGTCAGATACAAATTATATAAACCTTTCTACGAGTAGACTGAAAAGATCAACTACATTTTTAAAAACGGAGGGATGATGATTATTATTAACTTTCTAAAATAAAATTGGTCATCGAGGTCCGTGCTTTCACATAACCTATTTTTCCTTGAATTCCACCTTCTATGTACAGCTGCAAGAAGATGCAAGATGGTCTCGGCTTCGATTCCCGAGGGTGGATGTGGTCTATCTTCGTAGCGTTTGAATGTTCTGATGACGGTTTCGTCCTGCTGCTCCGTTTTCCCCAACAGAAAATAAGATAAGATAAGATAATCCTTTATTGATCTCACAAAGGAGAAATTCACTTGTTACAGTCGGCATTCAAGAAGATCACTCAGAGTTAATAAAGTGCAGCTGATACAGAGATTATTGCACATGTTACTTTACAGTCTTATTGTACATGTAAATGCACTATCCTGGTTGAATAAAAGTCAAATAAAAAACTTACGAGTACTTGTGTGGCAATATACTAACCTCATGCATTCGTTCTGACTAAAAAGATCCACAAAAGCATTATTTGAAATGGCATGACTTCGAGCCAAAAATAACCCTTGCAGTTCCGGCATAATAAAGTGTGTGGAAGTGAAGAAGAAGTGGAGCAGTAATTTGACATGTGGTGTAATGGACAGGACACTGGCTGATGGAATGAGCCTCAGTCCCGGAGAGAATTCCCTGGTCTTGTCTGTGATTAGACCTGGAAAGAGCGACTGCTGGTAAACACCAACCTTTTAGTCTGAGGTAGACAAGACACTTGACAAAGACGCCTGTCCAGTTCTGCCGGTTTGGCGCTAATGCAGCCGCCCTATTCACTATGCCTCCTTCCGTATATTTTTCTTTGTTGTTGTTTACTAGCTTTGCCCCACACTCGTCGCACCTACAGTAGTACTCCACGCACCACCGTGTCCCCTCTAGAAGCCTTTCACCGCATCTCAAAATATTTATGAATCAGTCACTTTTGCTTGGAGTGCTCTTGTGGTTGAGAGCCATACAATTCTACCTATAGCGAGCCATATTTGCACATCCAAGCGTGCGAGTCCATTTGGCGACTGGCTTGTATTGAGGAAAAAACGCTAATCCCAGGAACATGTTTTGTGTAATGTTCTCCCAGTAACAAACATACCAACGCTGTAAAGGACAAATAATAATTGTGCCTGCAGTGAATTTGTTGCATTTCTGTAAACAGCATCCCTCAATCTATTCCGCCTCTCTCAGCGAGACCACCAGGCACATCGCCTAAGGTCTGTTTCATATTGTGAATTAATTATCAGTCCTGATACTGTTAGCTCTGAAATGACATATTTTCGAGTCTTCAATCCCATCCTCTCCATCCACACGGACCTCACATTTCTGAATGCATTACCTCTGTGGCAAATGCAAAAGGGGGAATGGGAAGGTAGAGGGGCGAGGTGGCTTGCTCGTGGCTCTTTGTCGGGGGGGGGGGCTGTCTTAAATTCATATCCAGATTCATATCTGGATAGCTTCTGCTCACTGACTTTTAAAATATCTTTGTTTCCCCCCCCCCCAATGTGTATACAAGCTGCAAGCAGTCACGCAGCTGTTTCCATGGCAATATCTATCTGTGCAAAGAATTCATTAACCCTTTCTCGCAGTGTCGAAATCCCACGGAAAGGCGTCTAGATAGGGATCGAGCGAGCGTGGTGTTTCTGACCAGTCACCTCTATTTATTTATCATCTGAGTTTCCTCTTTCTTGTCGGTGGTGAGTTCCATTTGGCAGACATTGTTTTTGTGTTCGTCAGACAAGCCAAAGATAATGCATCATACTCAGGCACTTAAACTTTCAGAAAATTCCCAACTAAGTAGACATTAAGTGCATATAAAGATGCTCTATGATCCGTTGTGTGTTCACCCTTCCAAACGGAGGGGAGAGTTGATGAAAGATAAATTAATGCCACGCTGAAAGCTGAAATCTGAAATCTATCCAGTTGAAAGACTGGGGCTTGTAGGAATAGAGGGAACTTCGGATTGTGCGTGTAAAAGTGGCACAGTAGGTTACATTCATGACACATCAAGAGATTCTGAAGAGTCTTGGGGTTGTGTCACCAAAACCCACAAAGATTTCGAGGAAAAATACATCAGACAAACGTCCATGATTTGAAGATGTCTGTCAGTACAATCTGGACAGTTAGCAGACAATGAACTGTATTTGTATATGAGAGAAAAGGTATCTTCAAATATGATTAGCTTGTTTTCATATTGATTTCAAAATTTAGAAGGTTTAACCTCAGGTCGAACCCTGACAAACCCTTTGTCATTTGTTTTGATTGTTTCTAGTGTGATTGTTTCTATGAAGGCCTTGAGGGTGTTCTTGTTGAATATGGACCAAATGAAACGCACTGGGTGAGGCAAGGGCCAGAATTACAGATCCCAATTAGCGCGTGTCCTCCGTCAATAGCTATTCACCATCGAGTGTTGTGTCTGGCCCATCCTGGTTTTGGAGTCGGCGGTCCGTGAGAGAGCGTCGGATGTTAGTGGAGGGTTTCAGGTCAGTTAGCTGGGGGCTTCTGCTGCTGGTGCTATTCTCGCCTCAAGAAGATGAACAGGTAGGAGGAAACCAAAGAGCCTTTGATGAGTAAAGTCTAGTGATCTGAGGTGTGCCATCTGAGATTTACACTTTTTTTTTTAATTGGTAATGCAGCCTAAATTAGAAATGCATGTTAACTTAAAAATAATATACAAATTTTTTGTTTCAGTCATGATTGTCTTTTGTTAAGGTTCTGTTTTAAAGGGGCTAGATGCCAGTTAGACATTTTATACTCACTACAGTGTCTGCGTACATTGGTGTATGAATGAGAGTATGAATGGGTGAGTGGATCCTTGCTGTAAAGCGCTTTGAGTGCCTAATGTAGGTGGAAAAGCGCTTTATAAGTTGAGACCAATTACCAATTACAATTACTGCCACCTCAGGTCATACGTGTAACTGCACCTTCTATATTAATAAGCTCGTGCATGACGGCACTTCGGACCCGAATTAACACCTTTTTGAGTGACAGTGCAGGACTTTAGAAGCAGTTGTGGTGAATATGTATGGGCTCATTCTACACCTTAGGACATTGTTGGAACATGTAGGGGGAGGAAAATACATAATTTTGACATTTTTAAACTCTGTATAGTCCCTTTAATATTAAATGATTGAATTTGTTGGGGGGAAAAAGTTGCTACCAATTTTTGTTTAATTTGTTTAAACAGAAACTCTGATTTGCAGCCTTACTTGAAACTGATCTTTTTTTTGAAGACATTTCAATTGACATTCTTGTTTATGGACATATGGACACATCATGTTGGTTAGATAACATATCGGGGTGTCAAATAGTTGTCGTCTTATTATATTTAACTTTTTAGCCTATTTTTATCTAAATTCTGTGCCATATATGTGTTATGTTGCACGATTGTACCGAGAAAAAAATCCTAGTTTGTAAAACCTGTTCTCAGACAAAGGCAATAAAAACTATTCTGATTCTAATTCTGATTCTGTGAGCAGTCGAACAGCCCTCCTGGACAATACAGAGAGAAACCTGTTTAATTAAAGTTTTCAATGCTTTAATTTGACTTTTTAGCTATCTGCGTACAAATCTCTTAACCACTGATCAGCCTCCAAATCGATTCACAGAAGGATTGAACATTAGGATTAGTTTTTTCTCTTCACGGTTTGCCTTTTTGTTTATTGTTGTCATACCTTGAGCAAGACCCTGATTTGCTTCACATAATGTTCATACATAACACATTCGCCGGTGTCCAAACAGTCGTCAAAATAGAAATTCCATATGTAGCTGCTGTGCCATTTAAATAAAGTGTCTTTGTCTATTTGAACCTTTGTATGTCTCCTTTGCATGTGTTGTTTGTGTGTTGAGTGTAAACAGCTCTAGTCTCAAGTATTTGGAACATCATGGTGCAGTTCAGCTTCAACGAGCAACACGCTGCACTTTGATTGGGCTTTCTGCCGTAGCATAGCAACAATTGCTTGGTAGCCTGCTTCGAGGTTGTGCTTTAGAGCTGTGTGTCATGTGTTTTCAAAGCCTCCCATCTCATCATTTCGGTCAATGAGTGGCGTGCTGCACACTGACGTTGAACCTTCATTTTCTCAAAGCCCCGTCAGGTATATGGTAATGCCATAAAACCGTGGGGAGGCGAGGCTTTGATCCAACAGTGTGATCACAGCTATATGCAGTGAATAAGGGCAAGTCGTACAGCACACGTCGGGATTCAAATCAGTCACTTTCAAATGGACTCGGACAAAATGGCTGACTCAGACTCTGTTAATCCGGTTATAAGCAAAGATGACATACACTTGCAAGATTTGCCTTTGTGCAGCAACTCAAAGGGAATGAAAATATTCAAACTCTATGGTCTGTGTGACAAGAGCCTCCATTTATTCATCTGCTCTATCAAGTGCAGGTGACTGATGCCCATCCCAGAGGCTACTGGCCTCAGGCAGGGTATCCAGGTAGTGGCTAGTCAAGTTCACAGAGACATACCACCATAAATAATCATCATCATCATCATCATCATCATCATCATCATCATCATCATCATGGCTTACATTTGTGTTGTGCTCTACTAGCCATCACGTTATCACGTTTCCCATCTGTGCCATCAGCCCCTTCGACCACCATTCACTCACTCACTCACTCACTCACTCACTCACTCACTCACTCACTCACTCACTCACTCACTCACTCACTCACTCACTCACTCACTCACTCACTCACTCACTCACTCACTCACTCACTCACTCACTCACTCACTCACTCACTCACTCACTCACTCACTCACTCACTCACTCACTCACACAAACGATCTCCCATCCAAGTACTAGCAGGACCTTCCTTGCTTAACTTCTGAGATCTGACGGGATCGGGCAGAGCAAAGGCGGTTTGGCCCATAATAATCATTCATTCTCAAAATAACATCCATGTATCGAACACAAGTTTGTTATAGAATGATGAGTGACGTGCAGAAAGATTACTGTTGACCTTCTGGCAATACTCACTCTATCTGGGCTGACAGTCAAGTGACCAGTAAAATCAGAATGGTATGCAAACAAAAATCAAACAATTATCCTATGCCAGGGACTTTTGGAGTGTACTATGAATCACTGCATGACCATGTATCACTACATTAATATGCTTTCCTCTTCTGATGTGGTAATGCTGATATGAATATAAAATCCAACTACTTAGAGTGAATCCAAAACAAAATGTTTTATCACACATCTTTCTATCACTTGGCATTCCCAGTGTGTGGTGCATGTTCTTAGAAAGTCTGCTGGAGCATCTTCTCACATGCCACTTGAATGTCCTGTTCGTTAGTTAAAGTCAGTTGGACTGCTTGTCAGATATGAACGGGAAGAGAAAAAAATAAGTGACTTGGAGGCATTACATTACCATGTGATACTATTTATATCGGGGGAGCAAGGGTGACCCACTAACTCACATGTGTTATGCAACATATGAATGAAGTATAAAGGCACGTGCTCATGACAGAGCATTGGTTCTGCTTGTCATTGATGCCATTTAGATTTTGTTGCTGGGGAATGCTCCAAAATTAGGGAAATGATTTTGAGTTGGTCCAATCAGAAAAACCTCACACTGAGGAGGCTGGGATCTTCAAAGGTAAGAATATGTTGTTTATCTTCCTTTGAGTCTAAAAGCCCCAATAAAAAAAAGCCAATGCACGAATGATGTGGATATACCTGTGTCAAAATAGGCGACAGTGGGAACAACATGTTTACATACACAAATACAAAGACACGCGCATTTTTTCACACTGTGACATGAAACCAGAATTTACTTTGACTTTTTTTTTAATTTTTAGGTCAAATAAAATTTTAGAAATTATTTCAATTTGCTAAATGCCAGAAGAATGAGAGTTTTCTCCATGGTTTTATATTATTATATTTTACAAAGCCAAAAGCTCACATACTTTTCATTAATATTTGGTAGCATTGTCTTTAAACTGTATAACTTTTGAATATCCTTCCACAAGCTTCTCACAAAAGTTGGCAGGAATTTTGGTCCCCCCTTATCCTCCAAACATGACGATGGTCATTATGGCCAAATTATTATTATTATTTTTTTCATCAGACCACAACAATTAAAGTCTTTTTCCTTGTGTGCATTTGCAAACTCCAATCTGGCTTTCTGATGTTTCTTTTGGAGTAAAAGCTTCTTCCTGCAGAGGACCTTCTCAGTCCATGTCGGTACAGGACTTGTTTAAACTCTGGATAATGACAAACTCTGACCAGGTTCAGCATCTTCACCAGGTCTTTTGCTTTTGTCATTTCCATCTTTTTTATACTTGTGTATAATTGTTTGAACCAATGACCATGGCTCCTTGAGGTGTCTTGAAATTGCACCCAAGGAGGAACCAGACTTGTTCAAGCTTCCAAGGACATGACATCGTCACCTGGGCTTTCCCAAATTGTATAGTAATCTCAGTGTAAACGTCTGACTTTGAAAAAAGTTAGAGAAGAAAGTTACAAAGAAAATCTAACACAATCTATCTCTTATTCCTCTGGCATTTAGCAAATGGAGATCATTTTGAAAATTCGAACCTAAAAAAGGAAAAGTTAATTCTTATATAGTGTATCTATCTCGTTCCCACTGTAATTATCATTGTATAGCCTATTTTGTTCTTGGCACACTATTTGTTTGAAATAAATTAAAATGAAATGAAATCCTCATAAACTATTTCATATTTGTGAGACCAGTGATCAATCATGTAGTTAAAAACAAACCCTGTTATAAAAAATAAATTTGTTTCATCTTATTGGACACCAAATAAAACTATATATTTGAGTGATGGTTGAAAATGTGGCGTCATTCATAATCCTCGCTGGACAAGACACATTGTAAGTGGAGCTTGTAGCAGGATTGTTTGGTCACTGACTAAATGGCTTGCTATTAATAATGTACATATTTTCATTCATCTTTAACACAGGAACGGATGAAAAGAATCACAAACATGATCCAACCATAAATCAGTACTAAACATTGTCGTATGATTGTCCACAGGCTGCCTGGTCATTGATAATCATGATATTGTGTTTGAGCAGGTATAATTGCAATCCCTCTCTGTTTCAGCAACATTTTTCTCAATATTAATAATCGTCTTGTTTTGTTTTCATGCGCTCTTTACTGAAATTCTTTTCTTTTTTTTCTTCTTCTTTCTTTTTTTTGTAGATAGGATGCTGTGAAGGAGTATTGCATCTTTTTTAGACACACTGGAAGAATAGTTCATGACCTTTAAGAGAGCTGTGATCAGAGCCTGTGGGACAAGGACCACCCCCCCAACCCCTTTTTCAGGAGAGAACATAACATGGTGCTTTGTGGATACAGCATGTTTTAAAAGTGACGAAAAATCAATAAAGAAGTGTTCCCACAGAGATGGCCCTGTCAAGATGAAGATGATGATGATGATGGTGATAATTATGAGAAGCCAATATAGATGATTAAAATGCAGAGTGCCACTGTAGAGGCTGCGTGGACTGATGGCACAGGGATGGCTCCGTGGCACCGGTTGCCATGCCTTTGTCCCACTGACTCCACAGCGGTGACAGCTGTGGGTCTACTCCTTTAAACGAGCCTTTGCGCATAGCCTTCGAAACACCACAACTGCATCAGTGCTGCTGGGTTGCTTAGCAACTGGACAGCACAGAGATCCCTGAAGAAAGCCTCCTCTTCTGTATAAAACACAAGCTTGTATGATTCTTGCATTGTGATGTGCGCGTATTTGCAGTTTGCGCCAAGGATGTTTACTCATGATCAAACAAATAAACAACAGTGAAATCTACACAGTCAAATCACCAGTGTGCGTGGGTGCGTGCCAATGGGTGCGAGTCAGGAAGATGGCAAAGTAGAGGAATGCCTAAACCCCAGAGCGCACAGAGACGGCACCTAAAGGTAGAGGGATTCCATTGTGCCAAGTACATGCAGTGGCTGATGAACCCACCTTTAGTGTCCCCCTGGACAGCGTTAGAGGCTAAACCCTCTGTCTACAGACCTCACAGACAAAAGGCTGAGATTTGCTGCCCGCGTGTGCGCGGACTGTTGAATGTGTCATTTGTTTGGAGCTGCGAGCGGAGCACATTACGCGCGTCCATTTAGCGTCTGACAGCGGAAGCCAGTGGACTTCACATTGGTCCGCATGTTTAGTGAGCTCTGATACATGCACTGGTGTATCAGGGGCCATCCATATTTCTCGGCACCTCATTTTTTCCACCAGAGGAGTGATATAGCCTGCTCTGACGTCTGCATCAGATATTACCCAGTGCTTTTTCAATGTGCATTTTCCCCTCAGTGACTTTGCGCTGATCTACATCATCATCGGCGGCAGAAGCGGCATCAACGGGGGCAAAAGGGAATGAAGATTTCATTTTTGTGTTTTAGAAGAAGTCCGCCGCTCCCTCTGAGTCGAGCAGCTCCCCGAGCTCTAACCGATATCTTTGAAGAGCATCACGTTGTGGAATAGTCTGGCGCCTTTAGCCTCTTTGGAACCATGCCTCTTTTGCAAATTTGGACTGGGAAATTGTATCCACCGATTTGATCACTTCTGCCCGCTGCAGCTGCTCAGCCATTCATGTCAGTGTTTGTGTTTTTCAGGAGAGCACTTGTCATCACTTTTAAAAGTATTGTGTGAGCGTTTTTGAGCAAGATGTCTGATCTTCTGGTGTTGGTCGAGGGGCTGTGTGACCTGCACGGATTTCCATAGCTCGGGAAAAACAGCGGGGGCCAATTACCACGTTTTTGTTTGCAAAAGAGCCACAATTTCTCCAAGACACTGCATGCGTAGATGTAGGCTAGTTTATTGGACATTTCCCAGAGGCAATTCTTTTTGATTGCCATTTTATTTTGTATGTTTTTGGAAGGACCACTGGACTGGTTGGATTATATGAACTATATCTAGTATACGGATTTGTGGAGATGTTGGGTCGCCAAGAAGATAAATTATGTGGAATTTTCTCTGCTCTGGCGGCTTTGTCCTTCGTATGCTTTATTCAAAGGTAAGAAAATGGCACAAAACTTTTCACACCAATAAACCTGATTAGCGCTCAATGAAAGGCTCAGATGTGGCAAATCGCATTAACGCACTACCAGGCCTACTTATTAGGACCAATGTGGCTGTGTATGCGCTCTATTAGACTGTTGTGACTGGCGTGTGCGTAAAAGCCAACGCGCGCGCACACACCATATGAAACCTTTTGTAAAAAAAAAATGTAATCTATCCCCGTATTAAAACGTCTCTGTGGTTACGGAATATGGGGCCACTTTAATTATCAGCCTATTATGATACGCTGGTGAGTAGGCGATGATTCCGTGATAGGATTTCTCCAATCAGCCCATCATCGTTGTCACTTATATGAGCCCACAGCCTCATCGTGCCAGTCTCTCTCCACTAGTCAAATATTCGACAGCAGGTCACCACCTCCGCACAATTCATTGTCTGAAAATTTTAACAGATTTTGGTTTTGTCTTTCGGCTCTGTCAATACAATATGCCTTTTGTTGTTGTTGTTGTTGTTGACATAGCCAGATATTACAGAACTGTCTCCTGTGGCCCTCTTCCTTGCCTGCAGTAACCAGGTGTGAAATGATGCCTCACTTGTTTTCAGTTAAATTACAAATGAGTGGGTGGGGTGTCACTCATATCCACACATGATGCTCAATGATACATGTATTCCCCGTCAGGAGGAATGTGTCCACAGCCTAAATCCATCCATCCCTACAAACATCGTTACCTATGGGTTAATTGCACAGTGTCCCCCCCCCCTTCTCAAGGCCCCGGGGCTATCTTGACTATCTACCAGGGGAGCAATTTAAACCCACTCCCTGAATACTATACCCTCCATAACCTCGGCTTGGACATGCAGCGTCTCCAGTCAGCCGTTGAAGAGCCGTTGGGTCAAGAAGCAAATGTTATAGGTGTCAGTCAGCGCTGCCCAGACTATGCATTCCTCATGGGGACTGTCTGTCTACGGCCCGTGTAAAGAGTAGTGGTGTATGTGGTGTTGTCCGCTCATTGAAATGCAACTCCATGTGTTCACTGGGATGGACCTCTACCATCACAGGTGAGCTAACAACAGTGGCATTTGAAACGTCACTGCGCATGGAGTGGCCGGACATTGATCGGATGCTTTGTGGATGACGCTCCTGCTCATTATGAACAATTGTGTGAGGAGACGTACATTTTTTTTCCACCAGCACCAGGAGAAATCATACCGTATCACTGTTTTAAGCATCCCTAAATTGACAATACCCTTTCTAAATGCATTTGGTTGCTGTTTAAGACGTGGTAAAGTAGCCAAATCCAATGGTTTCTAAGTCTTACATACTCATATCTGTAGATTCTTGAAAGTCACTATCTACGAATGTGTCATGTGCATTTGAAAAATTCCTCAAAGCAATCTTAAACAAACAATAATCTTGAAACAATCCTTCCACAAACCCTGCACTCGTTCTTGCTTATCGATCACTAAGTGTATCGCTTCTTACAAGAGCAAAAACATAGTCAAGGCCACGGTCCAACTTTTACTTTACATTGAGACAAAGAGATGTTTACTTTCAAGCGGGGGATGAATCGATGCCCTGATGGAGGCATTTATTATGCTGAGTCCATTCTTCTTTGGTCAAAGCCTCATTATGTTGACGTAAGTGCTTCCTCTTCAAAGGTAGCATTCATGTCATTAATGTGGAGAACAGAGAGTACATGCTGTAATTTCCTGGCTTTCTTCTTGCAGGAGGAGGAGCGCTTTAAAGAAAAAATAAAGACTTGTTTAAATGACTCAATTTTGCAGAAAAATAATGAACTGTACGTTTTATGGTCTGTGCCCTCAGCTCCTCTGGAAGCATAGGAATGTCTGTGGCCAAGACCACTGTGGACAAGTTGCTGAAGGGATATGACATCCGCTTAAGACCTGATTTCGGAGGTTAGTGCTGAACACTCATGCTATTTTTGGTATTTTGCCAGTGTATTACAATGGTGCTGTGAACATGGTGACAACACTGCATTTATAATACTCAGATGTTATTAGTGATCACTTTTTTTGCCATAGAAAAACAAAAACACTGTCACACATAACAGATATTGATGTCATGCAGTGCAACTGGTATTGCAGTAACAATATGAAGGGGAAACACTGGGTTGTATTCATATTTTGATTTCCATTCATCCATTTTCGTCCGCTTTATGTGGGGCCGGATCGCAGAGGCAGCAGTCTGAGCAGAGATTCCCGGACTTCCCTATATTGACTCATTTAATAATCTGGACAAACTCTTCATTAAAAATATTAAACATATACTGATGAATTCCATGTCTGATTGAAGACCACAAAGATACGTTAACATACACTTCTTTCGGATAAGGATGTTATACACGGTCCAAAAAACAACGTCGCCACAAAAAAAAAAAAAGATCACATGCTTTAATTTTCCATTGGATCGCCTATAGTTTTGATTACATTTCCTGCGGCATTGTTTCAAAAAGCTTCTGCAAATGATCCAGCTTTCAACAAGATCTTGTATTGATGATGGGAGACTGTGATCACTGGCTAAAGCCTTCTCCAGCAACATCCCAGAGATTCTTAGTGGGGTTAAGATCCATGCTCCCTGAACCACTCTTTCACAATGTGAGCCCAGTGAACCCTGACACTGTCATCTTGGAATATGCTCGTGCTATCAGGGAAGATCCATTGATGGAATAACCCGGTCATTCTGAATGCTCAGGTCGTCAGGTGATCTCATTCTTTGGGCACATAGTGTTGCTGAACTCAACTGCAGCAACCCCAGATCATAACAGTTAGCTGAATACAGATGGCAGTCAGGCGGTGTATAATTCCCACCAGAATTTGAATTTTATGATTTATTTATTTTATTATGCATTTGATTTCCAGAGCAAGAAAAGCAAATTTGCTCCATTAGCTTTTATTGGAATTGCACATCTTTTGCACCCAGCTATAATGGTTGCTTTGATCATTTTTGGCGTGGGCGACAAACCATTAGCGGGTTTCTTTTGGGCTTATTGCTTCACCCCAAATCTGCAAATATACAAGTTGGCACATTGTAATTGATTTCATGGATATCAAATGGCGTGCGTGCGTCTCTGAGGCTGCAGCCCAGATATAGAAGTGTCGGGTGGGTATGAGCATCTGAAGCAGGGACTGTGCAAGGCCAGTCAGCGGTGACGTCACGGCGGCTTCTCATCTTTGACTGTGAGCTCAGTGATGGCCCTTATTTAACCACGCAGGACTCCTCAGCGCAGCCTTATTGTCCCCATTAATCTTTTATTCTTTAAAAAAATGTCTTGTTTAGAATAGCTAATGGCTTATTACAGTTGGTGCCATGAGAGATAAAAACAAGGGAGGCTGTTTTCCCCCCTCTAACCGGGCCATGTTAACAGAGTGTGTTGTTAATTTAATGAGAGCAAGGAACACAATAGACTGTCTGATGCCACTTCATGTAAATTCACACTAGAGCCACAAACCAAAGCAAACATGTTCAAAGGCAGCTCACCAGGGAGATATCAACCCACGCAAACTGGCAACCCGAGTTTTTACACTTTTTTATTTATGGTAAAGAGGCCATTTTACTCCACTAATTAAATACACAGGAACCCAGATAGGAGCTTTACAACCTCGCCATTGTCTTGCGGGAACAGATTGTGGCCCATCAATCCAGTGACTACGGGCCACAAACGGTTGATGAAGATTAAACAGTGAAAGGCATACAGCAGGTACACCTCCTTGTGTAACCTTCATCTGGTTCGGTGCTCCGCCAAATACAGATGCTCTGATGAAGACTTATGTGCCAGAACGTGTTAGAGTGAAGTTAGCGGTTGTAAAAAATATGTTTTTGTCGAGGTTGCGTCTTGTTCTATTCATTGGACGGCTGCCATTTTTTTTTTCCGTGAGGTTTTAGTGGAAGGCGGGAAGGCGAGGAGAAAGCAGACTTTTGCTTTTGACTGTTTTCAAAGGCATTTGCTTAAGAGAGGACAAAACTCTATCTCAGATGGCAAGACTCAATAACAGTGATTAAAGGTTGCATATGGAAAAAAAAAAGAGTTTAACCTCTTAACCTTAACCGAGTGCATTTTCTCCAGTTCAGCTTTACCAAAACACCTCATTTGAAAGCTAAGACCAACAAAACTGATCTAAACTGATCTTTTTCCTTGCATTGTTGCCGTGTCACTTTTTAAAAAACGTTCTTTTCATTGCTTTTTTTTGGGTTTTAATCCTCGTTTTTGTCTCATTTCTGTTGCCATTTTGACGCTTTTTTTCAATAAGCTTTCAGATTTGGGTGAAGCCAAACTGGAGAGAATGTGCTCGGTTCAAGTGGGTGTTAGAGGTTCAGTAAGTATATACAGGAGCCGACAAGTCAATGGGCTTATCTCACACTCACAAATCACACTCACATCTCATAAAACCTAGAATACCCCAAAAATTTTACCACCAGGCTGAGATCAAGACCAAATCAGGACTTATCTATATCAACAAAGGATAGAACAAATACCTAACTTAAATGCATTACAAAAGCAAAAGCAGGTGGCCCTGTATCTCCAGAAAATGTTTGACCGTTTGAGAAACATTGTCCTATGTCAAATCAAAACTGTTTTTACTTGAATGTATGACGAGATACATGTATGTGCAAAGCATCTTTGTTCATCCCCACCTGTGATTGATATAAATGTGAAGCCCCTTAAACAATCACTACATCTGTAATATAGTTTTAAAAGACTTTATATAACATGAGAATGCACATGCCTGTTACCCAGCGGTCACTTTGATCCGTGTGCATCCTCTATAACTTTGAAAGTGCTCCTTATCTCTGCCTTACCCCGGGGCCAGGGAGCTGTAGTTCATCACATCTTGATGTTTCCAGCATCAGTCAGCTGCTTCTGTCCTGACACAACTGCTGACCACCTCCAGCTCTCCACTTTGGACAAACCGACTTTAATTTGGCGTCACTGCTGAACACTCACTGTGGCTCCTAGAGCTTTGCCAACACTGAAACTAGTTCATGGATCAGACCAGCGCTGAAGGGGAGAACTTGAATTTTTAATCGTTACAATTTTGTGACACCATCCAGATCTATTGAAACCCATTGGAACCAAAGTTATTCTCAAAAATCAGTGTTTCTTTATTTACGATCTCTCTTTTATGTTCATTTAAAATTTATATAGGATAGGATGCTTAGTCAGCTCCATCTACCTTGCATGTTTCAACTGAATTAGGGAAAGGTTAAGACATTTTGTTCACGCATATGCAATTCAACATGAAGGATAAGTTGTACATCAGCATGCCCCATATGGCCGGGATGTGTGCTCCTCCATATGGTCATATTTTGGACTAATCAAATCGCCCACAGCTCTTCATGGGGGTACGGGAATTTAAATTCACTGCCGCCTCCGAAAACATTAGTATCTCCCACCGTAGGCCGAGCAGCACGTTGTGTTAAATGATCTGCCTGAGAAATTCCACATTATGGAAGCAAACAATCAGCAGCGAAATTAGTGCAGCAAACGTATGCATGCATATTTATGTTATTGTGTGCTCTACTAAGCACATTCATTCGTCATTTGATATTTGATGCTAATTTAGCTCAGCCTCAGCAGCATCAAAGTACAAATATGCATACGACGACATTAAAGCATGGTACATTATCTTTACAACAAAAAGAATAAAAGGTAAGACAAAGGAGAAACATTTTAGGTAAAAGTAAAATTTTGCAAAATCATAACTGTTGAAAGTTTGAAGTTTCTTCCCCTTGTTCTCCTAAACTCATCAAAATACTGTACGCTGTTTATTGCCCGCTCCCCGCACTCGGGCACTGCTCCCTTCTCATCTGTTCAGCCTTGCATGGATGCACTCCGATTCCTCTGAACATGCAGCGCTGGAGAAAGCTCAAGACTCTGCATATCTCACATCTGCATGATTACTTTCCCTCGCACTTGTTTTCCTCTGCTATAAAACCACGATTACAAACTGCGCCCGTCACTGTCTCGAATGCACATTGCAGCTACTTTTGTGTCCACACAGTAAAAATTGAAGCACACTCTTTGAGTTTAACAGCGCATACGGTACTGTCCATACAACTTAGGCAGGTGCAAGGAGCAATTCTTAATAAATATGGTGAAGTTATTCGAAGACAGGTCAGTGAGTGCCCCCACCAAAAAATCATTCTTTTTGTACTGTTTTTATTGTATGAAGTGAAGAAAAACCGCACATTTTTGACACAGTTGTGGACCGTTGGAATCAAGAATTTAAACAATGAACGAGATCTCCTAACACCAATAGTAATAGTAGAAATAGTAGTTTGAGTGCAACCAATTTCGATTTATCTTTTTAAAGAAGTACTAAGTAAGGGTAATACAAGTGTTAATGGTGTCTCTGGCCGGAAAACCACAATTGCAACTTCGCTACCACCGGGTTGGAGTCACCAATTCATACTAATGGAATCACGAAGAAGAAGCTAACAGGCTAACAGGCAAAACTCACTCTGAGCTAGAACCACAGTATTTACAGCCAAGTTTGAGTGAAAAAACCCCATCTCTATTGTGTAATTGGATGTACAATATCCCTCTCTCCCTTTGTCTTTTCTGTCAGCGTAGTATTTACTCTCACAGACAATCAATGAGTAAAAAAAACGCAACATGCTACGACACCTGCAGTGGTGCTTATGGCCTCTAAGGGTACGAGTTACTTAGAACTGCTTTAATGATTTTTTGTTTGTTATTAACAACCTCAAAATATGCGTAGGCGTATAAACAGGACCGTTACTACTCCCATTACTACCGTTTTACTGCAGCACTTCCAGGTAGGTCTTAAAAGTGGGCTGGGTCACTCTTACCACCTCTCATCATTATTATCGATTAGTGCATTTAAACTGGAATTGTGTGGATTTATGACCTGCTCGCATGCACTGCTCATGCTGCAAGAAACGTTACCATAAAGATCACATGTTTTGCAAGAATTACTATAAACTGCAATGTGATTTTCCATTCGGAGATAAAAAAAAAAGCATCTGTTTATTGGTCCGGCACTCCACATTTGCCCTTCAAAACACATCGTGATGGGAAAGACCTTTGCTTGGCACACCACAAATGTAAAGACATAGTTTTTTTATATTGTTTCAAAACACCCATTACAGGCTTTTTATGTGTAAATACTGTACTTGCTCATGATTGTTGCACGGCAGACTGGAGGCGAATATACGTCCAAAGAGTGGGTCTAGTCATGAACCGCATGCAGTGACATTAAATGCACCCTTACTAAATATAGATGACAAAAGCCCGGAGGGTATTCTGATGTCAGCACTTTTCTAATGGTGACTTTGAGATGAGCTTGTAGTAGTCATAGACAGATTTATTTTTAATGCCAAGTTACACAAACAAATGACAGTACAAATGACACTGCCAGCGTCATGACTGTGCTGTCGACATCGGCAATGGAAATCCCTGGTGCCGAATGCATACATTATTTTGAGGCAAAATTGGAGGCATATTCTATATACAAAGAGAGCATGTAACACCGAACTCGAAGACCTTTAAGTTAGCATTATATGAAATTCTGATGCTGTCCAGTACATAACATCTTACTCCCACCTTAACCGAGCGCATTTTCTTCAGTTTAGCAGTTTACCCAAATCTTAAAGGGATATTTCAGGATTTTGTTATCCAGAGTGTTGTTGATTTCTGGAGATGTAAATGTCTGTGTTGACTGAATTTATTTTTTATTTTTTTAAAATATAACCATTTTGCATTTACAAGAACTTAACTTTGAGCAGCATCAGCTTCCTGGTTGTAAGTTACGCAGCAGCGGAGTGATCTGTTAGATTACCGGATCTACAGTAGTTTGTTTACCTGTGGCCGGCATTACTACACGTGGAATTTACAAAGGAGCTTTCTACAAATCAGATATGGCAACGTTTGGAGGACGACACCATGATTTTGAAGAGAATATTAATACAGGCTACCAGTTACCATAGACATGCACTAGCCTAGCCCCACTAAACTCTTAATTTATAAGAACAAAGAAAATATCTATCTATCTCCAGAAATCAACAACGCTGGAGAACTAGGAAATGAGGCCCATGTCAAAAATCCTGAAATATCCCTTCAAAACTTCTTGACTGGAGCTTACAGCCTATAGGCCAGAGCAATGCCTTATTTGAAAACTAAGACCTACAAAACTGATCTAAAATGATCTTTTTTCTTACGCTGTTGCCGTGTTGTTGTCACTTTTGAAGTTTTTTTTACCCTCATCACATTTTCACAATTTTTTCATCACGTATTTGTCACTTTTTGTGGCTTTTCTGTCTCGTTTTCGGCACTATTTTGATGATTTGTTCCGGTAACTTTTAGATTTGGGTAATGTCGAACTGGAGAAAATGTACTCGGTTCAGGTGGGGTGTTAAGAGGTTGAAAGCCTGTCTAAAAATGGGCGCTTCCTTAAAGGGGCTAGATGCAAGTTGGTCATTTTTTGCTCACTACTGCCACCTCAGGTCTTACGTGTAACTGCAGCTTCTATATCAAGCTCGTGCATGGCGACAATTCGGACCTGAATTAACAATTTTTTGAGTGACAGTGGAGGATTTTAGAGGCAGTTGTGGTGAACAGATCTGGGCTCATTCTACACATTAGGACATTGTTGGAACATGAAGGGGGAGGAAAATACTTAATTTTAACATTTTTAAACTCTGTATAGTCCCTTTAATTCAGATTATATTGATATTGTGTAAAACCCATATAATCTGATAATATGCTTCATTATCCTAAACTATCTCGTGCTGTTCAGCACTTCAGTGAGCATTTTGTTATAGCAGGCTGGAACAGGCCAAAAAAAGTAAAGGTCTTGTCCAAATTTCACAGAAGGTGCTATTCTGCAGGTAATTTATGAACTCTTGTCCGCTGCTCTACATAGCTCTGCAAATTTTTTAGAAAATCCATGCGATTGCAGATCAGGACGCGTGCGGTAATGGCTTTTGGAGAGGTGGCGGGAGCAGTGTGTGTATTAATGAATGTTCACCTCTGCGGGGCTGCATGTCCCGTCTTACTGCCTCATACAGACACGGACACGCTGCCACTTGAGAATAAAGCCGAATGAAAGACCGTGACACTGCCCAGGGGTTAGATTATATATTTGACCTTTCAAGTACCGCAGGCCTAGATCAGATCAAGACTAACCGAGGTCTAGAAAAGATCTAAATTGGACTAAAGTTTGTCAAGCCATGAAACCAGAAAAGGAACCTCGAGTCGTTTACTGCATCTATAAATCCACAAGTACCAATACTATTTTTTGCTATTCTGTTAAAGGAATAGGCCACCGTTTTTATATACTAAAATATGTTCTTACCTCACTTTAGACGTGTTAATATATCCCCGTCTGGTCTTTGTCCGTGCGCTCTGTCACGCAAACGGAGCACATACGCAGCCTCTCCAACATGTCACATAGCTCCGAAAAAGCTCACGATAGAAGCTACCAAGCTCTTCCACGTGTTCCCTATTTAAATAAAGTTACGTGAAGTGTTTTCATGCGAAGTATATTTACACAGAAATGTAACATGTCGATTTTATAAGCAAATAAAAAGGGGGACTATATTGTGAGGCGTAATGATACGAGGAGTAAAACGTCCGCGCAGTAACTCCTAAAGGTTATTGACGGAAGTGAGTGGGGGAAGTCTTTAGGAGAAAAAAAATGCATTAAAAATGCGTATGTTTTCCAGTATACTAATCTTTACTGTTCGGACTGGTTCACTTCTTGTTTATTTGCAGATTTGACAGACTATTTTTGACAGACTTTTCCCTGCCACTCTCCGTCTCTCATCTCTCTCCTGCGGACCACAGTGGGTCCCGGCTGCAGCCTGATCTGGTTTGCAGTGGGAAAGCAGTAAATGTAGCTCTGAAACCGCGGAACCACTTGACTCAGACCATTGGCTTGAATGGACACTTAATTGAAATCAAGAGCCATCACTTTATATCCAGCGCCTAATGCATTTCACTGTATGTAATGTAGAAAGTCTTGAGTGCTATATGCAGACAGCTCTCCCCGTGTGAAAATTTGACCCTGGAAACTGGACGGGTGATGGATGTGGGCAGAACATCAGTGGCTACCTGCACTCTGGCAGCTGCACCCATTACATGATGTATCGAGGCAGTTCTTTCAAGGCCACTGGACACTTTAGCAATACAGGGGACAATTTCTTAGTCTGCGCACTGCCCCGTGTCGACCGGCGGGCTGCTTTGCATACAGGGCCGTAGCACGCAGCGCCGTAATTCAGTCTCACAGTAATGCCTATTCAGCGCAAAACAGCGGTGTGTTGTCAGAATCCCAGGATGGATACGGGGGCATGTACAAGTGATATCTATCCTGATGAAGAGGGAGCAGTCAGTGATTTATTGCACAGGAAACACAGGGAAAATGCTCGAGCCGGGCGTTTTTCCCTATTCCCTTCACTTACATTTTCTATTTGAATTAAATGAGGTGTGTATGTCGGCAGGCGAAGGGGGGGGCAAGGGTGCTGTGAGATAGGAGAAAGGACATACTTCATCTTCCTATTCAAAGTGTTGTTTTCAGCAACTTTGAAATGAAGGGGAAAAATGCTGATAGAATTGCACCAGAAAGTATCGCAGTGGACTGCAAAGTACAAAAAGCCTGGGTCAGTAGCGAGGCATCCTGCATGCGGGGCGTTTTTGCCTCTCCTCCTCAGGTCTCCACCCAGGCGTTTTTGAACCTGGGTTGATTGATGGGAGGTACGCCCTTGACGGGCCAGGATAGGCTGGCCAAGGGCAAGATGCAACTATCCAATTGTTTCAGATAGATAAACAAGGGAGGGAAAAAAAGTCATTTACAGCGTCTGCAGATGGATGCTGTCAGCCCCACTACCAGGAAGCTCACTTAAAAGCCCGTCTCATTATTGAACTGCGCTGCATAAAGAGGCGTCCCACATGAAACTGTGCCTCGTGCGGAGCAGAAAACATGTCCAATCAACATTAGACGAGAACATCCAACCTTACCGTGTATCATCTTTGCTAATACACACAATGATCAGGCTGTGCCGCTCCTTACAGATGACAGAGCCATATTTCCTGATGCAGTATCGGCTGGGTTTATCCTTTATTCTTTGACCAAGCTTTAGTTGGACTGTGCTACACAAATAGTATGTTCACTGAAGGCACGTCATAAGCTGTTCCAGACAAAAAAATATGGTTGTTTTTGATTCCTTTTCTAAAATTGCACAAAACAAAGTACAAACAACAAAGTAATCCCATGAATAACGCATGAGCCACTTTTTCCCACCTCCTCCTGGCTATTAGATACGTCCAAATCCTGTTTTCCTTTAGCATATGACAAGGATGAGTCTAAGATATAGTTGTATGAATGGTTGACTGGAGATTTGCCAGAAGTGCCAGAAGGCTGGGATTGTTTTATGGATATACAAAAATTACAATTTAATGAATAACTTGTTAAAGGAGCAGCATTTACTGCTCAGCTATAAGGTGTCAACAGCATTCATAAAACACACACATTCATTTAACAGCAGAGTGCATGTTGAGTTGGTGATTTATACTTGTTGGTTGCAGCGGCGGCAGAGGAAGCCATCTGCATTAAGTAGCTCCTCTCGACGATGTGGTCACATGACCGGCCCGGTCCTGTAGAGAGGTACAAATCAAATTAGTGACAGCTGTTTCTTCAGCAGTGATTCTACACTTTTTCTACGCTTTTCTTACACCGTCTTTGAATGCGCCACATACACACGTCAATACCATTTAATTTGATTTGATTTCAAGCTTTTTAGTTCCATCCACAAACATGAATAAATATGAGTGCATTTGACATTGTTATCGTGCCATACCTCATTACTGAAAATTATGTTACTGAACATGCAATTTTGCACTGAAACCACTCTCTTCATAAATGTACATTCACAAAAAGAGAATAGTCGCTCGAATCTAAAGGTTAGCATTGTAAGCGCATATAAAAAATTATTTAACGTATAGTAAGTCGAAATTTGGACTTTCATGTAAAACCCCTCTTTGACTATTGGACATTTTAATCTGTGACTAAAATTCAATATATTAAGCACAATGTTCACCTGTATATTCATATCACATTGCTCCATTTTGTCCATGGTCTAAAAGTTATTTTCCGGTTTATGCTCAAAGCAGCTTAGGTCTGAGAGCATGAACCAGAGAATGCATTATGTACTATGTATTGAGTTTGGCCCATAGAGTTCAATAGTAATCACTTATTTATTAACTATTGTATACAGTACTTCACAAGTTTGAAATGCCTTGTATGTGTCAAGACTGTAGCAACTCAAACATTGTGTGAAATCTTTAAAGCATTGATGCTAGAGGAACTATATGCAAGTTGGTCATTTTTATGCTCACTACTGCCACCTCAGGTCTTATACGTAACTGCAGTCCCAATATTAAGCTCATGCATGAGGGCATTTCGGACCGAATTTAACACCTTTTTGAGTGACAGTGCAGGACTTTAGAGGTAGTTGTGGTGAATAAATCTGGGCTCATTCTACATAGGACATGGCTCTGTATAGTATCTTTAAGTAGATTTTTGTGAGAACATGCATTGTGAATTTGAATACAATGTTTCACTCAAATCCCCATTGAAGTACACGCCACTGCGCAACATTCCTCCTATACTGTTCTCACGTGGCGCCGTCCCCCTTCCACCATATACCCACTCATTGATGATAAATAGATGGGGGGAAATAATGACATTGATTAAAGCCGTGAACGCGTGACATGCTAAATTAATTGCGCACGGAAGTAAATAAATTATACATTGAACCATGCAGGACTCTCTAAATGAATTATACCCTGCTTTAGCAAATAAGTTTCCTAATGGCCTCTTGCAACGGGACGTGATTTGTCCCCAATGCGCGCGGAGAGAAACGCGCATCAGTCTTTTTCAAATTTTCTATGATGAAACTCCAAATGTAAAGCTCTCAAATTGGCCCCCGTGCCTTTTGCTAATGTCCCCTGTGCGATTATGATACATGCGAGGGGATGTCCACGGGTAACACAGTCGTGGGATCATACGTCACTGACAGATGTGTGCATGATCTGAGTATGGGAGCATTGTTCACGTGCGGGGTTTCGGGCGCGGGCTTCCATATATCAG
Organism: Gobius niger; assembly: GCF_951799975.1. NCBI lineage: Eukaryota > Metazoa > Chordata > Actinopteri > Gobiiformes > Gobiidae > Gobius > Gobius niger. Next base: position 14,406,712 of record NC_136862.1, read on the forward strand.
TCGCCGGCTTTGTGACAGGATAGGACGCTAAGAAGAGGCCACCTTTACTTATCCTCTGTCTGGGTGACTGCGGGTGATGGACTGCCTCTGCTCTCCTGTTTTACATCATCATTCTCTCCGGTTCCCCCCTCCGCACAACGGCTCCTAATGATTTCCCCTTTATTCAAAAGAAATTACAGATGTTAGCGCGCCGTCTCTGGCCGGCACAGCGGAGGGGCCTGCTGCATGTTTATGGCTGTTTAGTGCTGCGGACTCACGGGCAGCGTTGTTGTGCTTTGATGATGCAGAATGATGTCATTACAGTAGAGGCCACTGTAGCATGAATGTTGTCAACGTATACAGTCAACACAAATAAGACTCCCGGGGAAGCGCGCGGCGGGGTGAAGGTGAGCCCGTGCGCAAAGACGATGTTCCGGTGGGATTGTGTTCATTTGATAGTGCCAATCAAAAATCCGAAGAAATGGGTTTTATCAGCTATTTGTATCAAAACAAGACTTAAGACAGGATTAAAACGATTTAATATGAAAGTTAATATTACTATATACTGTAACTGTGTCATTGATGTCTTCTATTTGTCAGAGATTTGCATTTTTTGTTTGCTAACACCACCGAAAACAAATCAGAATTCGAACTCGATCTCTTAACCCCAGCCTGAACCAAGCACATTTTCTACAGTTACCCAAATCTTCCCAAAATAGTGACAAAAACAAGGATGAAAACGCAACAAAAAAGTGACAAAAACATGACTAATGAGTGATTTAAAAAGCCACAAAAGAGCAACACAAAAACGCATGGGAAAAATGAGGAAAACACACACAAAAAAAAGACAAAAACATGACAAATAATTGATAAAAAAGAGACGAAAATCACGGCAAAAACGTTTCAAAATTTGGATTACAATGCGACAAGTCACGATCGGTTTTACAGGTCTTAGCTTTCAAATAAATGAGGTGTTTTACTGGCCGTGCTCTCCAGTCGAAAAGCTTTTAGATTTGGATAAAGCCGAAATGGAGAAGATGCTCTCAGTAAAAGTGGAGGGTAAGTGGTTAAAAATGTGCAACACGGTTTTACTCATGTTTTCCTTATTTTGTTCCTTTTTAGCTTTGTTTAGGCATTAACCTTGTATATTTTGTTTGAATACCACAGTTTTTGTTTTTTTTCTCATATGGGGCAGCCCTGTCAGACAATGTCTTATGTGTGAGGTCAGTTTCACAGGTTTAGTCCATCGTCTTCCCGATGGTGTCATGATGCTGGTGTGGCTTTCCCTCGGCTGTTCCAGTCGCTCTCTCCCAGTTTATAGAATAGACATCTTGTCCCGGTGGACTGGAAACTGTTAAGTGCCCCTCGTTGCAGTTATCTGGTGGTCGCCCTTTGATTGATAGTGACATGTCCTGGGTGCCCTCAGCCCTTGGGCCTATGCCTTCTTCAAACCTCAACCTACAGTAGTTTAGAGCTTATATTATAGCCAACAGCCTTTAAGCATATTATGTTCAGGCATATGTTTTCTGCTGTGTGTCGCTCACCTCTGTTTGCTCTGTCCATCCTGTGTTTCCTCTCCCCGGCGGCGCCTGCAGTGGTATTTTATCCGTGCACACATATGAGCAGCTCATTGCCACTCGTAACCCCCTGTACACTGGACAGCTGTTACTTCGGGTCCAAATTGCCGTCATGCACGATCTTAATATAGAAGGTGCAGTTACACGTATGGCCTGTGGTGCCAGTAGTGAGTATAAAATGGCCAACTTGCATCTAGCCTCTTTAAGTGTGGTTTAGACACTATACTTTTGATTCTGCCAACATAAGTTGGATGGTTAAAAGCTGCTGATGGTTTTTATCTGATCTAGGTCTGGTGGTACTTGGAAGGTCGATATTTTATGAGCCGGGCGGCCTGATTGGTTTAAGAAGTTTGAGAACTACTGGCTTAGACTGTGAACTAGACCAGTGTTTTTCAACCTTTGTTGAGCCGAGGCACATTTTTTTCATTGAAAAAATCACGAGGCACACCACCAGCAGAAAATGTTCTCATCAAAGTGTCTTGGCTAGGAACACTGCATAGTCTCACTAACTACATTATATGGAAGAGTATAATATGGTTACTCTGCCGATCACTAGACAGCATAGACACTCAAAAGCAGTACATTATTTGTGGATAATAATGCATTTGTTTAAAAAAAAAACATCTATATGTTAAATTGGATAATTTCCCAAGGCACACCAGACAATATCTCACGGCACACTAGTGTGCCACGGCACAGTGGTTGAAAAACACTGAACTAGACAACTGAACTGACATCTTTTTAAGGCCAGTGGTTTTGGGGATGTGTTATGTCTCTCAATATTCATTTAGATGGATGACTTATTTCACTACTGATCAGGTTTGGCGAAGCAGCTCCTAAATCAGAATCAGGCTTATTTGAATGCCCTTGTTGATGAAACGGAAATAATCAGTGAATTTTCTTTGGTGGACTGGTGCAAACATGAAACATAAATCAACATTAATAATACAATTACAAGAGCACTGAAACTGAACAACAGTGTGTCTATCCCCGTGAAAGGCAACATGTTTATCAGCTCCTGCAGTCCAAGCTGATGACTTTCAAAGCCGTCTTTAGCCCTTGTCAGCAGAGCATCTTTTTATGTACTTCAGTATACAGTAGGTGCTTGGGCCACTATTGGCGAGATGCAAATAATCAATGGAACTGGATGAGATGAGGGAGAGGAAGTGCCGCACCCTGCATCATATTGGTCTGTTTGTTGTTTTTTTGTCGCTTCATGAGAGTGTACGAGAGTCCATTGAAAACAAAAGCAAACACAGACATGCCTGGGTAAATCATCGTGCCCCTCTTGTAACATTGAAGGGAGAAGCTGCTCAGTTACCATGGAGCCCACTGTTGCTAGGCAATGAGTTGATTATCAGAGTTTTTATATAAAAGAGGCAAGAGTGTTATGGTCATCAAATCACACGGATTTTAGGGCATAACGTAACATTGTGTTTCAAAAGATTTAACACACCCAGCAATTTTGTTATATGACTGTATTCATTTAGGAAACATCAAGGAACTAGATAGATAGATAGATAGATAGATAGATAGATAGATAGATAGATAGATAGATAGATAGATAGATAGATAGATAGATAGATAGATAGATAGATAGATAGATAGATAGATAGATAGATAGATAGATAGATAGATAGATAGATAGATAGATAGATAGATAGATAGATAGATAGATAGATAGATAGATAGATAGATAGATGGATGGATGGAAGACTTTCCAAACTATTCAAAAACATGTATGACATGAATCCATAAGCACATCTTGAAATGCAGGTTGAACTGGTGTTTGTAATTGAAAGTAGATACCCCAGATATGTATCAGCGAGAAAGTCATTTTGTTCCTTCCTTGTGGCGGCTTGAGCACCATAATAGAACCAACTCTAATCCATCTTGTTGTACTTTAGATGCTATTTTTGTCAGGTCAGGCCACGTGTGATGTTCCTATACCTGTCAGTTTTGCGTGACATCCGCGCTGAGTCATTGTCTGCCTGCCAAACAAATGACCCGCACCATATCAGAACCCAAACATGAGCAAATTGATGTCGGCAGCTTTTCAGATCACCTTTTTCTTTGATTTGACCTCTTTCATTTGTGTTGATGATTCTCCCTGCACAGTCACGCAACCACTCTCCCTTCTGACTGTTGCATTGTGTGCAGCAGTCGCATCTGTTTACGAGTGTAGCCTTTGCTGGTTGCACTGTTAGCCTCAGCGCTGCACTTGGACAGGCACAAGCTATGTATGGAATATGTCACGTCCAACTAGCCTTATGACGCCAACACTAATCCACCCCATATCTTTAGTTTGCTTTTAGTTTTTTTATGACCACACCCCGGTAGTGAACTTGCAGTGTTGTACTCTAACATGCCATTAGCAAGAGAGAAAAAAAAAAGAAGCATAAAATAGGGCAGCCTCACCACCCACGACATCGGTTTAGCTTGTCTGGCCCCGGGCTAGAGAAGACTGTCAGACTGGAAGCTGAATGTGGCGACACATTGTTGGAAGCTGAGAGGACAGCATACATAGATAATAAGCAAAAGGGAAGGGGACAGCCGCACCAGAATAAACAGGCAACTGTCAACAAGAAGTGATAGCGAGATGCATCACTGGCTGATTTCTGAATCAGAGACAGACACACGGCAGTAGCAGTTGCGGCTAACAGCGATCGCCACGTTCAAAGGCTGCTAATAATCCCCCCGAGTCGTGATCCAGTCCAATCATCCATACACAGAGCCAATTTAGATGTGCTGAGGAAGATGTACTAATCATAAACGCTCTACCATAGGGGATCATCAGGCAGGCAGCAGCGTCCAGTAACCACGTAATGCAAATGTTACAGCGTTTAGTTTCACACTGCAGGTATGTTAGCCTTATTAAGCGGGAATTAAAGAGGAGACAAATTAGGCCCAGGGCACCCACAGATGAGTCCACAAGAGCAAGAGAGTTTGGGAAACACAAACACAAGTGCGGATCCCCCAAGACCAGGCCGAATTAAACATGATACATTGTTTCTAACCTTTAAAACGCCAGCAGGAGCTATGAGCTTGCGTTTCGAATTATGCTTTGAACATGTAATCTTTCTTATGAAAAATTGTTTGAGTTGGTGTAACAGAAAATGTAAGCAGTTTCCAGAGGGGTCATGAAGTTCCAAACGACATCTATAACACTGGGTTACAAGAAAAAAAAAAACTTTTTTGTGAGGTGTCTTAAACTTTGTAATTGATTTAGACTATTTTTGCTCAAATTACATAATTTTTTCTGGATCAGGTCAGGTCACATTTTTTGGCAAGTGATCTATGTTTCAAATAATAAAAGTGCCTGTAGAGCTTTCATAAATTGTCACCAACACATGCTAGTTTGTAGGCACAGCTGCTTTGTGCCAGAATATGTGAACAAATGCAAATGATGTTTTACGACCAGCCCCGGTCTTCCCCTGAATTGTGGACAGACAGGCACCAGGACAGAAAGCATTATATACACAATACCATTCAAAATTGACAAGATTGATCAAAACTAATGTGATTTTTGGATTGAGCACATGAGAACTGTCAGCTCACCAAGCTTGGACGCCAAATTTGTTGTAAACCAGTGCCTTGTGATAACATCTTTGTCCATCTCGACCCGTGAGAGCAGGGGTCCACGTATATGTCCTCACCCTTGCAATATACTCTATGTGGTATATCATGCTCAAAGTTATTGCTGCACTGTTCGTGATTTAAGTGCTTCTAGAAATTGCACTATATTTTACCCCCCACACTGAACGTATTTGTAGTTTGCGGATGTGAAATGGCCACAGGGTTGCTAATTAAATGTCAACACACGTTCAAATTTATGTAGCTCATCTTCGTATGAAATAAATGCACTTTGTATGTCCTTGCTGCCCTGTTTCGTGAAGATTTATTTTTTATCATCAGCGTAATTACAAATGGATTTATTTATTACCCTGTTTTGATGCAAGTCCATCATAAAATTGGTCGATATATGTTTCCCAATATGTAAACATGCTGGAAGGATCATTTAAAGATTGCTGAACCTTTTTAACTTGCTGCACACCGGGCAAAACACTTCGAGGTATAGACAGATGTAATGTTGTTGTCATTTGCTCTGCAGCCCTGGATTAAAATCGTTCTGACTGTTTCCACAATTATTTCGTAATCAGGAGCACGTCGCTGGTGGTCAGGCGGCAGCACTAGTTTAATTAAGTTTTACCCATAATAATATAGTAGAAATCCTTTACGTAGTCCCTCTGGGTAATGGAAGTGTTAATGGGATGGTGTCTCTGGCCAGAAAACCACAATTGCAACTTTACCTGCATCGGGTCAGAGCCACCAATACACACTAATAGAATCACGAAGAAGAAGCTAACAGGCTAACGGGCAAAGCTAACTGCGGGCTAGCGCCACTTAAACAGTATTTTCAGCCAAGTTTCAGTGAAAAAAAATATCTCCATTGTGTAATTGGATGTACAATATCCCTCCCCCTTTGTCTTTTCTGTCAGTGTAGTATTTACTCTAGTATTTACTGCGACACCTGCAGTGGTTCTTCTGGCCTCTAGGGGCATGAGGTACTTAGTACTGCTTTAAGATTTTGCATAGGACCTTGAAGACTTGGGCTGGTCCCCTAAGTGAAAAAAAGAAAGAAAAAGAACGTGCCCAGGCAAAAAATAACTCTCCTATCCCCATTGCCACATACAAACAGTGTTGGGGGAAACGTATATTACAAAAGTAACGAGTTACAAAAATGTACAACTTTTTTCAGTAACTAAGGAATATAACATGTTACATATTACAGAAAATACGGGAATATATTAGTCATTACATTTCAAGAAACTCGAGTTACAAGTGCATTTAAAGAGACTAGATGCAAGTTGGTAATTTTATGCTCACTACTGCCACCTCGGGTCTTAGGCGTAACTGCAGTGTCTATATTAAGCTTGTGCATGACGGCGCTTAGTACCCGAAGTAATACCTTTTTGAGTGACAGTGCAGGATTCTTGAGGCAGTTGTAGTGAATAGGTCTGAGCTCATTCTACACATTAGGACATGGCTGGAACATGTAGGGGGAGGAAAATACTTAGTTTTAACATTTTTAAACTCCGTATAGTCCCTTAAAAAAAAAAAAAAAAAAAAATCCTCAAATGAAATGCAGCACCGAATCAAGTTGGACACTGGTGTATAAGATCTGCAGTTGCGTGTAGTTAAAAAACAAAACACATGAGAATGGGGGAAAGTGAAGGAAAGAGAAATCTTTGACTGCACTTTTGCTCGATGGCTTTATTACTATATTCAGTTTACATTTAGCCAAAAGTAACTCACAGTAGTGTAACTCACATTTTTGAAACAGTAATATGTAACACAAACATATTACATTTTTAAAGTGGTAATCACTAATATAGAGTATATTACAGTAACTTGCCCAACACTGCATGCAAGGAAAACTGTTTTGTTCCATGTTAATGTTTGGTTAAAGAAAGTAGAGAGAGAGAAGGGGAAAAAGAAGATAAAAAAGCTACCTCACTTGATCAAACTTCTTACCATACAAATCTAATTTTCTCCAATTTAGCAGAAGACTGATTAGAAAACTGGTTGGTGTTTCTCCAAAAATTGCAATCTTTGTGGTGATCAATCATATTAATGGGCCGATGAGTAAAACAGGAAGTTGCAATATTTTGCCTGATCTCGAATAGTTTTTGTTTACCACCGAGACGTGTTTGTAATGAATACATTTAAAAAAAAAAGAAAAGTTAGGACAAAGTGTTATTCCCCAAAAGGTTGTCTGCTGCACATAAATATATATATTTAAAAAAAGGAAAAATATGAAGCCGTTTTTTGGCAAAGTTATAATGCAATTTGATATATCATAGGGGGAAAAGTGCTTATTTAAAAAAAGCTGAAGGTTATTTTCACCAGCCTGTGAAGTGCAAGCTCAGATAGCAGATTTATTTTGAGAAAGCCACGCTGACAAAGTGAGTGCCTCTGTTTCACTAAAGTAGGGTCAAAATATGCAGCAAAGGAGAGAGAGCAGCGAGAGAGAGAGAGGGGGGGTCTGTTTTCACACAGCAAACCAATGTACTCTGACATCTCTGGGGAAAACTCGTACTGGTTGTCGTCGTGGAGTGCAATGGAAAATGGCCTGATTTTTTGTAGGAGATTGGCCAGGAAAATCGACAGGGCTTCGGGGCATTTAGTGGTTCAGCGTTATGGGAGGAGTGAGGGCAGAAAATGGGATTACAGTGTTTAAGAGCAGAGTCTTAGTCAAGAGGCCGTATGTCAGTATTTTAATGTGGATGAATTGTAAGAGCTGATATGTGTCACTATGCCTTAAAATGTCTGAATCTGAGCCACTCTAGAGCTGCAGCTACAGAAAGACTCTATAAGGGCTTCAGCATTGCAGTTGTCAAAGAAAAAGCTTTCTTAAAACCGAAAGGAATGTAATAAAATTATGAAAAAGTCATTAAAAAAAGGATTGCAAAACACTTCATATTCTGTAGATCAAATGCTATTACCTGCCGAATGCCAAACTGGAGATGGACGAGAGACAAAGAGACGACGACAGAAAAAACATCCTACTTAGCAACAAAGCACAAGAAAATCATCAATTGACTGAGTGAGCTCTTTATTATAGTACTAGCGTTGTTCCCTCGTCAAAGACAGACCTAGTCTTTCACGACATTCACACAGTTTTGAGTTTAATCTTCGGACAACGCTGTTAAATGTAGCTGTTTCTTCTTCTACGGCGTCAGCGCCTCGCTCTGTACTTCCTGATTACAAATGCGTTGTTGTTCTAACCCAAAAAACTGCCCTCCACATTGTGAAAGCCCCTGATGCAACATTATCGATTTTGAGCTGTTCTGTACTTGAGGTGTGTTTATCACGCACGGCCGGAGCTGCCAACCATGGCGTATCCAACCTGGAAGTTATTGTTTAAGAAAATGATTCCTATAACTGCCAGCAGGAGGAGCCCCAGTTAAGATTTTCACCAGCTCTTTTGCCTGCATTTCATTATTACCTTTTTCATTTTACTTACAGAGATATATTTACAAATGATCAAACGTAAAATATCACATATCATAATAAGGTTTTAAGTCTATTTTTAAAGCAGTACTAAGAGAGACTCATGCCCCTAGAGGCCATAAGCGGCACTGCCGGTCTCGTAGCATGTTGCAGTTTTTTACCATAGACTGTATATATAAATGGACAGCTGGGAGGAGTTCTGCTCACTCCTCCCCGTTTAACATAATGACTACGGTCGTGGGGGAATTCATGGCGGATTTACAGACTCCCCCTCCCCGGCTCTGGCGAAGCATGTTCCTAAAAAAGGGCATACGGGTGGGATCTTCACTGTAGACTCGGCCCTTGCGTGACGTGTAGCTCGCGCTGCTCCAATGCTAAGAGTCCAACCCTCATTAAGTACACGAGATTTCTAAAATTCTTCTTACGAAAACCTGCCTGGTTTCTTAATTTGTGACTAACCCAGCGTTATCTCAGGAGGAATATCTAGCCTAGTCTAGTGTGGAAAAAATTGAAACCAGGCGTTAAAGTTGTTTTTAAGGTATCTAAACTCCAATGCTTTTCAATGGGGAACTAGCGGCGATATGGAGGTACTACAGCAATGGCAGAGCAATGGCGGCCTCCAGTGTCATGGGCATAAAAGAGCAGCCAGCGGCCATTGTTTTTTACTCATTAATTGTCCTTGAGAGTAAATACTACACTTACTACACTACACAAAAAAGACAAAGGGAGAGAGGGATATTGTGCATCCAATTACATATTGGCGATCTTTTTTTTTTTCCACTCAAACTTAGCTGTAAATACTGTTTAAGTGGCGCTAGCCCGCAGTTAGCTTTGCCCGTTAGCCTGTTAGCTTCGTTGTGATCCCATTACTGTGTGTATTGGTGCTCCAACCCGGAGGCAGGGAAGTTGTGTTTTTTCTGGCCAGAGACACCTGGGAAGATGAAAGACCCTCCAATCACCCCAGTAACACTTGTATTACCCCCAGAGGGACTGTGGAAAGCATTTATTAATGTAAACAAGTTACTGAGTTCTGCTTTAAGCTCCATATGCATGACATGCCCACTTTAGATTAATTGGTGACTATTTTATCAATCCATTTGTCATGATTCGAGCTGCAGCTTTACTTAAACTCAGGAGTTTGTCTTGTTTCTTTCCTTTCTATGCCTCATTTTCCTCTGTGATCCCAATGGCAGCATTTTGTGGTTTTCGACCCTGAGAACAAATGCCTCAAAATGTAATAGATCAAATAAATTCATGTTTGTTACTTAAGACCACCTTTAAACACGTGCTGTACTATAGATAACAGTCTGAAAGCCTATCTGACATAGTGTATTAATCAAAGACAAAGCTGTGTGCGGTTACTTCCCTGACACTCTAGAGTTAGTAAGGGCAGAGTGCAGATTGGCAGCTTTGGTGTGGGAGACATCTGTGAATGTATTTTTAACAACACAGTGATCAGAATGTGTGTATAGGCTTTTCATGTTTAGAAAAGGGTGGAGCTGTTTTAGTACACTGTCATGGCTCAGGCGCTGTCTGGCACCTATAGCATCACCACCACTCAAGTATGTAGTCATCATTCTCAGAGATTTCAAAGCCTGACAAGAGCATTAGATTTGATGTGCCCCCGTTTAGGTCAAAGATGAGCCATTTTGACAACGTGACTTTTAGTGTTGATGATTTATCTTAGAATATACAAGTCTAAAGAAAACTCACAAATGCAGTGCCTCAACTTTAAAGTGCTTTTACAAAACAAATTCAAAACGTAGTGCTGAGACTACACTTGTGCTGCTGTCGTGGTTCAGGGGCCAAAAGCTGTAATGCTGTACAGTCGCAAAGCCCAAATCGCTTTCCCTTGACCTTTTGTTATCTTGCTTATAGATAAACAAACAGACAAAATCTCGGAGCGGGTATTCCTTGAAAACGCTGAAACGTTACTGTAGCATGGCGTGTAGTAATTAAATTATTGGTCTGTGGGGACTTGGCCGAAGCACATTGCAACCTCTAAACGTACCGATATGCTTGACTACACATACCCGGACGCAAGACCTCCTATGGAAACACATCTGCGGAGTGCAAAGTATAATCAAAGTATAATCCCCTTTTGTTTTTATGCAAGTGTTTTGCTTTTCCACGCTTCATTTGTCAGCAATTTACAATTTACATACGCATGTGCTGGTCAGCCTTACTCAATATAATCCCGGCGTGACGCAGGGAGCACAATCGGAAAGGGCAACACCTCTTAAATTTGGATGAATAAAAAAACTCGCTGACACGTATAATTATGTTTGGGTTAGCAATGTATCACAGTGACATTATAGTGTAATAAGCAAGAAGCGGGCTCGGGAGGGGGGTCATTGGCTGTGTCTGCTCGTAGTCTGTGAATGGATAATCTCGGCTGTTTGAATATTGCATCGGGGTAAGTGTTCACTGCACATGTTAGGAAAGTCCATGGGAAAAGCTGTTTACGTACTGTATAATCATGCACATTTGCCGTGTGAACTGCTAGACCAGAAACTCCAGCGTCTGGATGAGGGCGGCTGAGTAACTGATCTTCACATGCACTTTCCGCCCCGAGATTGTCATCGGCTTTGTCACCGCGACGGGGGCAGCGTCCGCTTAAATCATATTTCATGAATGTGCTGAAGACACGTGTGCATAATGCATAGTTTTAGTGCAGTGCTGGTCTTTATAAATAATATTTATATAAGTTAAATGATATCATAGATAGTGATAGATGAGTATATACATTTTAAGTAGTGGTGGGAATGGAGTTAATTATGGCCTTTGTAATTCATTAATCGCAATTAATCACATTCACGCATTATTTATTTAGGGGGTTGTGCTTATTTTTTAGAGGTTTATTTTAGATTCTCCTTTGTATTTTCCTCCAGTTTAACTTCCTGGGGATGTGAGGCATGTGTGATCATTTCAAACACTTCAAAGACAAGATGATGATTTATTTTGGGGAATGATCTTTTTTCAAAAAGTTTATGTCGGATAAACTGTGTGAATAAAGAAGGTCTTGCAGGAAAAAGCAAACTGAAAACGTGTCTAAAAATATTAATTTAGATATTTTTAATCACACTAGTTAATCGTAATTAATCGGGGAAAAGAAGTCCCGCCCCTGATTTTAAGTGTATATGAAATGAGAGATATGATGCAATGATTTGTGATTCATTTTTGCCATTCCGTTAAAAAAAAATAGTGCAAGAATTTGTCTATACGTCTATGACACTGTATGGTCACGATATGTTCTGAAACTATAGCATGGGCACTGCTGAGGCTTCCCTGCACGTCTATGTGTTTTTTTTGGTGTTTTTTTACCTCTCTATAGCAGGGGTTCCCAAACTTTCAGGCCTCCACCAATAAAAATTACCATGTGAACAATCATTTTAAAACATATGTATAAATATCAAGCAAAATTTAATATTTGACCTAAGTTCACAAACCTGTGCTGTCAGCCTTTTTATTTTTGGTTTATTTTGAGATCATCTTGGGACCCCTGGCTCAGTGCTTTACCCCCTTGGGGATCACAAACCACTGCTCTATTGGCTTAATCCTGGAACAACTCCATCATTATTGTTAGTATATTGTTGTATTTTTGTTTGGACATCTTTCACCCCCATTGCATCATGGTTTCGGGCAGGTTGTATTATCAAAGCAGTAGATTTTTTTTTTCTTGGATTGAGGTTGAGAAGACCCGATACACTGTTGTTTTAATATTATTTATGCAAAGACACCAATACAAAATATAGTTGTTTTTTTTGCCTAACACAACCTACCAGGACATTGACTGAAACTATCTTACCAAGCCTTTCTTTTAAGTTCCGTTTTCCTTTTCTTGTTTTTCCCCCTTCTAAACTCCCTTTATCTCTCTCTCCCACAGGTCCTCCAGTCATCGTAGGAATGAGCATCAACATAGCCAGCATAGACTCCATATCAGAAGTCAACATGGTAAGTAGCTGCACGTTTCCTTATTTGTCATTGTCAAGCCCAAACAGAACAAAACGTGTCGGCCCTGCGTTATTTTCACCATATTTCATCGGCTAAAAAACTACTACGACAGAAACCAAAGCCAAATCCTTCCAGTAATTCCGCTCCCCACTTGACGACGAGGCAAAACACATTGAAATGGCCAACTGATTATCGCAGTCGCAGATTCCCACAGTACTTCACAAGATAAAGTGCAACACAAAAGGCTGGTGAGAGGAGCAGGCTGAGCAGAGAAGAAAGCAATATGGCTGGTGTCTGGTGACGTCACTGTGTCTCTAAGCACTGGCTCTTTTATATTACTCAGAGTGGCACAGTTCGTCACATAGCCAACCCCCACACAAGCCCTTCTTTATACAACGTTTTCTCTCAACATCATTTCTACACACAGCAATCCGAACTGACCTCACCCAATCTGACAGAAGATTTTTTTCCCCAGCATATTCATAAGTAAATCCACTTCTCCTGATGACTGAGGCCGACTGCTACATATCAAACTGCGGCAGAATCGGTCAAAGTTATCATTAAAAGCATGTTACGCGTTCGCTCTACAGTAAGTGCACCCCCCCCCCACCCTTGAATATTCTCCAAAGATCTCTTTTCCATCCAATATTTCAACATCTGTATCGGCACCTGTGACTCAGGGGAGGTTGCCATGGCGACCCACCGAAGACAAGACAAACGCCGCATTCGAGTGGTGTCAGACGCGTCGGGGAAAAGACACGATTTTCAGACGTGAATGGGTTTGAATGCGCTCTGAATGTGCGGAGACGTAAATGAGCATGTGTCCATACCAGCTGGAGGTCGATTGTTTTTTTTTGTTTGTTTTGTTTGCTGATGATGAAGCCTTATGCACCTCCGAGATCTTATGAGCCGGTGTGTGATAGCACCTTATACAGGCGGCATCTCTGGAATCGCCCTTATATGGTCATGTTTGAAAACTGTTAAGGGGGAAAACAACTTGGAGAAAAATCTAAACTTTCTTTAATTATTCAAAAAGTACTTTAACAAATGCTGAATTATGAATATAGTTTTCTACTAAATAAAGATACAAAGACATAGAGAGGAGCAAAGTGGTTCAACAGCCCATAAATACATAAATAACGGAGAATGCTAACTTGATGCTTCATGTTAGCATCGGGCTAATGCTAACGGTTAGCTAGCACTAGCTACAACTGCCGTTTTTTCACTTCTACTTAGACCTACAAAACTGATCCAAATTTTTTTTGTCGCATTTTGTCAGTTTTGACACATTATCGTGGCTTTTTAGTTTCTTTCTTGTCACATCTTTGTTGTGTTTTTCTCGAAATTCGGACACATTTTATTCACCTTTCGCTCACGTTTTCGTTGCATTTTTGTTTACAGCCTATAAGTGCAATGCCTCATTTGAAAGCTAAGACCTACAAAACCGATTGCTGCGTTTATGTCACATTTTTCTCAAATTTATTTGATAGATTTTTGTTGCTTTTTTTGTCACATTTTATTTATTATTTGACGCTTTTTTGTTGTGCTTTTGTCCATTTTATTGCTTTTTATCACGTTTTTTACAGATCTGTTTACAGCCTATACAGGCCAGTGCAACACCTCATTTAAAAGCTAAGACCTTGTAGTTTCTGAAAGTATGTAAACGCACAACTTACAGGTGGTGGATGGCGGTAACATCACCTGATAAATAAAATAAAAAGCATTCCTTAATGTTGTCGACGAAAACAAATATATAGCCTACAGTATATATCTGGGCTCACTGCTCTTCAGACTCATAACTTTCGTAACTTTGCTGAGAGCGAGACATCACCCACTTGTCTCCGTGGAGAGTGTTTCTGCTTTGCTTTGAGTACCGGTAGCCCGACTAAAGGTTTAAGTGCGTTTAAGTACATTATGCCATCTTCCAAATGCTTTGATAACCCACTACAAACACGAGGAGCACGTTGAAAGTTCTGTAATCCCGCAAATCCTCCAGGTTAAGGCTCGTGATTCATGTTTTCGAGCACAAAACAAATTTAAAACCTGATCATAGTGACGGATTGTTCCACGTTTTAACGATTCCTCGTTCTTTCTCCCTTCTTAGGACTACACCATCACAATGTATTTCCAGCAGAGTTGGCGGGACAAGCGGCTGGCGTACGGCGAGCTGAACTTGAACCTGACTCTGGATAATCGTGTGGCGGACCAGCTGTGGCTTCCTGACACCTACTTCCTTAACGACAAGAAGTCCTTTCTGCACGGCGTGACAGTGAAGAACCGCATGATCCGCCTGCATCCCGACGGCACCGTGCTCTACGGACTGAGGTGAGCCCCGTGTCACAACGCTGCTATTTTTAAAAGCCTCATGTGACAGTCTGCACAGATGGTGCTTTCACTCTGAGACACTCCACTGTGGGTGCCGGCAGAGGTAAAGGTGTTGGTTTTTGAACCGTGTGAGTCTGACGTTTACACAATCTGAAAATACGTAGTAGAGGATTTTGAAATATCGTCGACTGGAGTGTGTTGATGTAGTTGAGGTGGTTTTACTTCTATCTTAAGAAGCTTCCTCTCGCTCTTTGTTACAGTATTCCTGAAACTTTCCCTCAGGAGTGGCCAGAGTTGAATTAGGGCTATTCACCTTATTCCGTAAGTTCCCATGGGCGACACCATGAACCGACTTCCTGTTTCGATCCAGCACACCAAAATAAAAGCACCATCTTATTCATTAGTTCAGCAGTTCAGTAGTTCAACTTTCTTTCTGCCTAACTATTAACAGACAAAGCACTTAAAATGTGAGTATTTAATTAAAATCTTGTAATGTTGCAAGTACCTGCCGAACTAATCAATGAGATGAGATGTGTGCTTTTATTTTGGCGTGCTGCATCGAAACAGGAAGTCACTTCTTGGGTGGAGTTGTTAGGATTTGAAGTTATGCACAGCCAATTGTGCTCTCCCCTTCACTCCTAATAGTTTACATATGACTGCAGAAGACACCCACAAAAACAGTGCAGTGTTGGCATGTTGGTGCAAATGAACATTGGACATTTTACACAAATCAATCTACTGTTCAGCAGATTTTAGAAGCAAACATTTCTCCCCCGTCCTCCGCGTAGTGAAAGGACGCCATGGGAAGTGTCTTTACAACAGAAGTGCCGATCTGTGGCAAAAAAGAGGCCAAAGTGGGCGGGGCGGAATAAGGTGAATAGCTTGAATGTTTAATCATCTCATTGGATGTCACTACAAATGCAGCTTTTTCAGTCGTCTTTTTTAAGTTAATATTGTCGTTTTACAAATGTTTAAGGTTAGGAATTAAAGCACTAAGTAACGTGTTTACCTTAATAAATCCTTTTCGTAGTCCCTGTGGGGGTATTGCACGTGTTAATGGGATGATTGGAGGGTCTTTTATCTCCCCCTGGTGTCTCTGGCCAGAAAACCATGTTTGCAACTTGACTGCCACCAGACCGGAGCAACCAATACACACTAATAGAATCACAAAGAAGAAGCTAACAGGCTAACGGGCAAAGCTAACTGCCGGCTAGCGCCACTTAAACAGTATTTACAGCCAAGTTTGAGTGATTGGATGAACAATATCCCTCTCTCCCTTTGTCTTTTCTGTCGGCGTAGTATTTACTCTCAAGGACAATTAATACGTTAAAAAATCGCAACTTGCTACGACACCTGCTGTTGCGCTTATGGCCTCTAGGGGAAGAGTTACTTAGTTCTGCTTTAAGGTTAAGGTTAGGAAAAGGGATTTGGTTAGAGTTAGAACAATGTAGGGGCAGATCATGGCGTGACTGGGTTGTGGAAAGTGGAAAGACACTATGGAACGTTACCTTCATCTATGTCACTTCCTGTCAGCAGCTTAAAAATTCAATTAAAAATAACTTTTCTGCCCAATTAAAATGGCTGCTTCACTGATATAAAATGATAATTATGCAACTGAGGAACTTGCAACTGATGCTATCCTTCTAAATAAGTCATATTTTCTAAAGCATTAAGACCTGTTACATGCACAACGAATAGTGTATATATGGCTAAATGTCTTGCCTACTCACCGAAAGTGTTCAGATTGGGTGTCTTTCACCTTTTTCTAGTTGCAATTGATCATTTGAATTACTTGAAAGAGATTAAAATGTGTGTTATGCGAAGTCAACGTGATGATGTGGACAGAAAAGGGGCGGCCTGAAATGATTCAAAGAGTGGAACAAAGTATTTGCCTAGAGGAACATTACACCCCCCAAAAAAAAAAAAAAAAAATCTTGATGAGATTTTTATTTGCATTAAGTCATTATAGTGATTTTGATATTTGATTTGATGGGATGTGATGTTCAAACTTATGTGTAAATTTGGCTGGTATAAGTGTGTTAAATTACATCGTTTTTACGCCAAACCCAGCACTGTCGGGCATCGCACGAGCTTATGTCGCACAGCACTGTCATTTGAATAAGACAAATGCTTTTATTGTTGATGAAAATAAGATACTTTCACATTTTCCGCCGCTCCCATCAGTCTCCATTGTTCTTCCTTCACGCAAATGTCTTTTTCATCTCCAGAGTGTCCCTGAACATGGCACGAACACGCGCTCTGTCACTATTACTCTCATATAACACATACACAGTCAATGGAGATTCATGAGCGCACACAGCCTCAAGACTCCATACCTTCCCCCCTGTATTTTCAATAAAAGTTGAGGTTGTTTATAATTTTTTTTTTTACAGCTTTGACAGCTATGGACCTTCTACTACTGCGATATTTTGTCATGTGGCTGGCGGATTGAGGACAGCACTATTTGGGACACTTAAAAAGGTTTATTTATAACGGTAGTAGTCAAATACAGGTGACAAACAAAAACAAAGTGGCTGAAATGAACATAGATTTAGATCAGTGAGCGTAAACGTCGGCTAAAAATGATCCCGGATACTCACGCATGTGCTACGACAACCCAAGCAAGTCAGTCAACAATTGAGATCCCGGGGGACGGCAAAAAGGAAAGTTTTGAATCTTATTAATGCCAGTCAGTTGAAGGGAAAGAAAGCACTGTTTTGCTCCATGCATAAAAGAAACAGCGCCGACAAGGTTTGGATCATGCGAAGTTATGAATTATTAATGCGGCAATCAGTATTCAAAATTACTCAATTGGCTCTGACACAAAAGGAGATACGATACTTCAAAAGGCTCTTTTCCAGAAGATGGTTCAAATGAAATTCTTTTTAAAAGCCCCAAAAATATCAGCATTCATGTTGGATTAGTATGCCTCTGTTGACACATAAACTCAAAACATATTTATACAATTATGATGAGACCTAGACTTTGCTCTCAGAGAATTAGCTCAGTAGAAGAGAGTGCAGCAGCTATACAGAGGGGGCACAAACCTTCAGTAAATATAACTAAAGGTCCTATCATGCAAACTCATTTCACTGCAAAAAGCTATCTAGAAATTAATACATTTGACCCTGATTTCAGTCCTAATTTCAAGAAATATCTCAACGGGGCGAGATTTTTTTTGCACTTAAATTACACACTCAAAATGAGATTAAAAAGAAAAACTTAATTTGCTGGAAAATTTGCTTTTTCGTAATATGATTCAAACTGACACCACTGACAGATTTCTTGTAACGAGTCACTTAAATCTTATAATCATATATACCATCTTACAATGTTATATCCTCATCAGAAATGTGTTGTTTAGTCTCAGTCCACTCGAGCTGGTTTAGAGCCATCTGCTTGCATAAGTGAAACTACAGTTTGTAATATCTAAAGCTATATTCTTACGAAGATTGATCTCATCCAGGTAGATACAACATTGAAAGTTAAAAAACATTTCAATTGGACATTTTGCATAGTTGCTTGACGTTTTGAGAGTCATCCAACTCTTGAATCTGATGGGACTTAAAGGCACATGTGTAACATTTACCCAATAAATAGAATAAAGCATTTACTTTTACTACACACATTTTTATTGTTGAAATATATGTTTAAAATGTGAACAAAAAAACATGTGTCTTTGCTGTGAGCGGCTCACCTTTTCTCAGACCTGACTGACTTTACTTTACTCGTCTCCATGGAGATCTCGACTGAACACAGCCAAATATGAGATCTGAATAGGTTAAGTCCTCATCCAAATCCATTCTTTGATTACCCACTGCAAAACTAGCATTTTCTGTATCTAGCTAGTCACTAGGAGCTGGCAACAGTATAATCCAAAATGTTACGCAGTGTGCCTTTAACATCTTTGGCCCTTTGAAGGAGAGAGTTGGATGACTCTTGAAATGTCGGGTAACTGTGTAAAAACGTGAAATATTTTTTTTTAACTTTCAAAGTTAAAAAAAAAGTTCTAAAGTTATACATTTTTTACACACATTATTTTAAAATATGTAACAAAAACATCAAGCCTCAGTGTCCTTTAGTAGTTTAGAAATCCAGAATAAAGCATTAGAACCTTCATCCATAGGTGATGTAAGAAAGAAAGCATCAGCTCTTGGTTATAAGTTACAGCAGATGTTTTTGTGTGTGGATTATCTGCCTGCACCGCCATGCATCAATTTGCTACAACACCATCCAAGACTTTATTGCCGTTTTAACTGCTGCCCTTGCTCTTTACAGAACAAACCTAAGAGCCACAAACCACATTGATAAATAATTTAGCAATTAATAGAATTGATCAAAGGAGCTGTGATTGCTTGTGTTTCTTGAAACTCTTTAAAAGGCATGAGTCAGAATCACATAGTCTGGAACCATTTACTTGCAAGACCAGGCTTGATAACAGGTCACAGCCATTTTATTCCGACTCTTGTTTGCGAAATAGTCTCACATTTAAGAAGTTGTCTCTGTATCAGTCTTGGTGATGGCAGGACAAGTACCCAATGAGCTCCTGATGAACAGCCATTCTTCTTTATACAGTTGATATACACAGCGTTTGTTTCCCTTTACCGACTCTGGTGTAGAGCAGGTGGCCGCGCTGGGACAATTTCATGGCGAAATTGACTGATATGCCGCTGCGACACCTGATCTGAATAAACCTGGCCAGCTGCGTCACAAGCATTTCTTTACAGCCGCCACAGAGGGTCTGGGCGTTCAGTGAAATGGACTCGCGCCAAGAGAAAATGGCATTACACCTGCATTTGCACCTTAACTGGCAACAGGCCCACACAACATGGCAACTCCACCGGTGTTTGCGGGGGGCGCTACTACCACAAGCTACATTTCATCATCAAATGCATTCCCCCGGCACTAAAACTGAACAGTCAGTGTCAGATGCAAGATTGCACTGTTGCATTTAAGGCACTTGTTGTAGTTTATAGCACAAAGGGACATGTGCAAAATCTAACTCTTGGTTAAAACGTTGTTCCCTCATCACAAACATACCTGGAGTAGGAAAGTAAGATCAGAGCACTCTTCCTAAATCTCTAATTGCATTTTCTAAAAAAAAAATAACAACACTTTATTTTAAAGTACCCTTGATACATTGTACCTAACTAAATTTAGTACAATGTAATGTGCTGTTTAACAATGTGTAATAACTTGTGGGTTACAAACACAATGGAATAATATGTATTTTTAAAGTAGTTTTTTCATAATAATAAGACATAACTCTAAACATAACCTTAAGTCCTAACCCTAAGGGTCTTGTGTCCTATTAGATTACGTACCTACAAAGTACTAATACAAGTTATTCCATTGTGTATCTAACCCATAGGTACAAGTTATTACAGATTGTTACAGAGCACATTACATTGTACTAAACTTAGTTAGGTACAATGTATTAAGGTATCATAAATATAAAGGGCTGATTCAATTAAAATCTTTCAAAACATCGGGTCATATTCAGCCCACACGTATCGGTCAAAAAACAGACTTTTCAAAAATGTAATCAGAGAATATTTGATGCAGGAAGAGTGCCTTGATTTTTCTTTTCTTTCTGTTCCCTAAACACCAAAGTGGTGCTTCACCGTGACGATAATTTGGACAAAAAATATCCCAAGCACTTTGATATTTGACTTTTTGGATACCTGGCAGTATCAAGTTTCATGTAGGTTTGGGTATATCCTGTTCAATTGTGTCATTGTTTTTGTTTTGTTCTTCTGCTGAAGGGATCCAATCTGTATTTTGATTCTGTAAAACCCGGAAGCGCCTTGTGCATTTTCCCCAAAACCGTCAATGGACCCGTCCTGAGCTGTTCTCAAACATCCTTCATCATGGTGCCAGAGATTTGTTAAGATCGCCATTGGCTACATTGTGGCTTGTATTTTGTGTTTGCTATGGTTCATTTCTTTTGCTACCAACAGAGGGCGCTTCAAGCAACTTACAAGATTCTTCCACGTGGGCTAGACTTGTTTTGTGTTGGAGTTGTTTAGTTCTGAGTCAGTCCGAGCTCAGACTGGGATATTTTTTACTTGCCTGGTAATAACATTCTGTAGTGTTGCGCAATCGTGTTTTCCTGCTTTTGGCCCTCTTTTACGCATAACATTCTGAAACAAACAAAGGTTCTTCCTTCCAAACACCGCCAGTGATATTGTTGTGACAATATTTAACACCGTTACGAGATATTTCTTTTTCTTCTCTCCTCTTCCGCAGCGTTAGTGTACACTAATTAGACCTAGCACCTAATCTACATGCAAAAGTGCTTTCCTCAAACCTTTTCATGCCTCCTGCAAGCGAGGAACACTATAAATCCTCTCTGTTGAAATGTTTGACTTTGCCCTGGGCCTGTGTGAATGCTTCCCCCCTTTTCTTCTGAACAATGGATGCTGCAGTAGATGTAGCAGCTCATTTGAATCTTTGGCCATTTGGTATTTTTGTTGACTTCAATGCATTTCCCCTCGTAAAGGCCTCCTGTTTCCCCCCCAAAGTGCTACGTTAGAGGCAGACACAATACAAGCTGTGGACAATTGCATTACACAGGCCGCTGCACCTTGCTGGCTTTGTGAACCCTTACCTATCTACTCACTGTGAAATGCGCTGACGCCGGGATTTGTAGTTTTTAGCTTCAATTCCCCTTTTGCTTACGACGATTTTTATCTGTGGGTTGTGCAGATTTGTGTTGATCGGGCATTTTTTCTTTATGTCAAATGCGGTACCTCAGGTTCGCACAGCAAATTCGATATCAGTCAAAGCGGAATAGGAACGATTTCAGCCAAATTTATGTAGTCTTTTTGAGAACTGTGACTAAAGAGACAAGTGAGGCAGTCCCTGAGTAATCGAATAGTCGCTTTTCCCCTTCATGAGGACGCATCGGTGTGTCAGTGGACCTGCATGCGGAAAGAGAAATCGTTCAGGGGTGACATGGGTTTAGGGTCGACACTTCAGAAACATCGATAACAGGAAGTCGAAAAGAAAAGGAGGAAGGATGGATGGAAGACGGAAGGAAGGAACAGTACCCTCAGTATCCCAGGGTAACAATTATGAGAGCATACATATGAGGGTGAAAACAAACTAAAGAAAAGAAACAGCTAAGCAAGGGTTTCCGCAGGTAACAGCAAATCAAATAATATGTTTTTTAATGCCAGTTTAATGCCCAAAATGTATTTTATTACTACAATCGCAAGAATTCTGCCCATGATATTTGCAAACCTTCCATCAAACAGAGGAATGAATGAATGAATGAATGAATGAATGAATGAATGAAGGAAGGAAGGAAGGAAGGAAGGCAGGAAGAAAGAAGGAAGGAAAAAAGAAGGAAGGAAGGTAAGAAGGAATTAAGGAAGGAAAGAAGAACGTAATGAAGTAAGGAAGGAAAGAAAGAAAGAAAGAAGGAAGGAAGGAAAGAAGAAGGAAGAAAGAAGGAAGGAAGGAAGAAGGAAGGAAGGAAAGAAGAAGGAAGAAAGAAGGAAGGAAAGATGGAAGGAAGGAAGGAAAGAAAGAAGAAAAGAAAGAAGGAAGGAAGGAAGGAAGTAAGGAAAGAAGGAAGGAAGGAAGGAAGGAAGGAAAGAAGGAAGGAAGAAAAGAAAGAAGGAAGGAAGAAGGAAGGAAGGAAAGAAGGAAGGAAGGAAGGAAGGAAGGAAGGAAGGAAGGAAGGAAGGAAGGAAAGAAGGAAGGAAGCCAAAAGGAAAAAAAGAAAGAAAGATTTTTTCCACATTTGGACAGTATTTTTTTATTCTATTCTCTGACTTTCCTCATGAGACACATGGATATGTAATTTATTTATTTTAATTTAACCTCTTACCCCTGCCTTAACCAAGCACATCTTCTCCGTTCGACTTTACCCAAATCTAAAAAGTTTATTGACTGGAGCTTTCACATAGGCCAGTGTAATTTCTCATTTGAAAGCTAAGACGTAGATAAACTGCTTTTCTGTTGTATTTTGGTCCCTCTTTTCTCACTTTTTTGTTGCCTTCTTGTTATGTTTTTGTCGCTCTATTGTGGCTTTTTTTTCCATCACTTTTTGGTTGTGTTTTTGTTGCTTGTTTGTCACTTTTTTTGTTACGTTTTCACTGCTTTTAGTGATAAGACTCTTCTGAGATACTGGGTGAAACATTATCTTTGTGGCATTCCTGTTTTTGAACGCTCCATAATCCACACAGTATTTATTTACCAGTGTATCCAATGTCTTCCAAACTCCACAAACCTGATCCACTTGAAACAGGTTTGAAGTTGCTTTGTGCTTTGTAAACCAGGGACTTCTGAAGACTAGTGTGCTTGGTTAGAAAGGATCCATGTTGCAAACAAAGCCAAAGACATCAATGGAAGACCCCGGCATATTTTGCAGGTGCGCTGCCCGCTGCGTGTCCATGTTTTCTTCACCCCTCCGTGTTCCGCAGCGAGGCCTCATCCTCATTAGCACAGGCTTGTCCCGGGTCCTTGGAGCACTGATGAGCTTTGTTTGAGCCCATATTTGGACCAGATGGCATTCCTGTCTCCCCGTTCTCCGTGACTTGGCACTGTCATGTGTTTATTAAAAGCATGTTGCCTTGTTGATAGTACAATTGCTCTGTTTGGTTTCGCTTCACAAAAGTAGACTGTGTAGGTGTCCAAACTATTACTCACAGCCTGGATGTGAAGGGTTCTCTCTCTGTCTGAGGCCGCTGGGATCCTCCTCCACATTGTTAGACGCTTTGTAATGCTGGCACGGCGCATGGTCAGAAATGCCAAGAGCAGACTGTGGAGAAAAAAAAATATCAATGGGACTGTCTTTAATTGTAAAATCAAATCATTTTTCTTTCACATTCTCAGGGGATCTGCATATTTACAAATGAGCTACGACAAAGTGTTTGTTGGTCTCACGGCGCAGAGTAGAGTCTCACACCTTCACAGCGATGACCAATACAGGCAACTGTGAATAACATGGCGCTGTGATCATTATGATGGTGTCGCCTTCAGAGGTAGTAATCAGTGCAGGTCAAAGTACTTCATTTCACTTCTTGAGTAAATGTACAGATACCACTGTTCAAATACGGAATATTGAAAATACCTAAATTACATCAGATTAAATAAGTGTCAAAATTCACATGGGTTGCATCTGAATTCCTCGATTAACAGCAACTATTATGTCCTGATCCAAGCTCCTAACCCTTGTCACGTGATAAGGTTAACTGTTAGATCCCTATGCCGTTAGGAACTAGAGCAGGGGTGTCGGTGGGTCGCGGGCCGCGTATATTGTAAAGGACTGTGGCCTAATAAATAACAATGGTTTTAACTTATTGCAGTTTATTAGCCTATGTCACATGTTTCTCAAAGTGCTACATAAAGTCATTGTTCATTTACGCCACACTCGATGGCAGTAAGTAGCCGCCCTGGGGCAGACTGACCATTTACCACATGGCTATAATATGTTGTTTATATCCTGATCTCTTATTATTACAGAGCCCTCTGCTGGGCCCGTGTGGAATTCTTTCCTTTTTTAAATTTAAGCTGCCCTCTAGTGGTCGGAGTGAGCATTCTGGCTATTTCTTTAAAAATCCATAGCTCCACACAGAAATGGGCTAGAGACTTGCTTTTTTGAAATACTCAGAAATTCATGGTCTATAAACGGCCACATTAAATCGGGCCGCTTGTGTTTGACACATGTGAACGAGCTTTAGAGCTGTTTGCCCAATCATACCGTCCTCACCCAGTGGCGGAAACAACAGAGGATGTGACATCACAAACAGCTGTTTCGTAGCTATGAAAGCAAAAACTGCCTTCATTGGTGGTGCGGTGGCTTATGGGATGGCACATAGCTCCTAATCGCGGTGAGGAACCACCAGAGGTCCCTATGCTAAAGGACGTATGATAGGAGGCATTGAGGCTCCTTTCCCTACCTCCTTCCTAACTGACAGCCCTATTCGGACGCTTCTTATCATGGCGGACGCTGACGCAAATCCGGTTTGGGCTTAGACCTCTTACCAATTTGCTCGTTTCGGATGGACCCATAGAGAAGGCAACATGATGGGGACAAACTTTCCATGTGGTCAATCGATGGCATGGACAGTGCACCTGTACAGCGCCACCTGCTGTTCTGGAGTGTGCATTATAAGGCATAAATGGGGCTAAAACGCAGCCACCTTTATACTTTTTTACTTTGTGTAGTGGAGTAAAATGTCACCAACAACAAGTAGAGTTTTGGACACTTTCTGCTTTAAGGGACAAAAGCTTCATGCTGACTCAGGTGGTTGTGGCTCAGGTTGTAGTTCACTTGATGACTACTTTTAACCGTAACTTGAATCAAATGTAAAGTAACGCTACTCTTACTGCAGTAACTTTTTTTTTGTGGGCTACTGTGCTTCTTTTCCCACCTCCAGTTGCTTATATGGCTATTCTGGTATGGAGACTCTCTCTAGTGGGACACAGAGTTGCTGACCTACATCTGCTGACATTTTCAAATCCCGGGCCTCTTGCTGTGAGATGTCCCAACTTGTGCCGACTCACGGCCCGTCCTCCTGCGCCTTGTTAACTGTCACTTAAACAGACAGTTCCATTGGCAGGCGCATGTCAGCTCTTTGACGCCAGCACTGACGTCCTCGTGACACAATGGCCAGCACAGAGAGCTAAGGGCT
The DNA here is from genome assembly GCF_951799975.1 of Gobius niger. Lineage (NCBI taxonomy): Eukaryota > Metazoa > Chordata > Actinopteri > Gobiiformes > Gobiidae > Gobius > Gobius niger. The sequence goes on from NC_136862.1 coordinate 14,432,207, forward strand.
TCTCCAAAATAGATACGTTATTGACTGTATTTGATCTAACTGCCTGCGCTGTAAGTGACGGGTTTCTGTGACGGGAGGTTGAGGGGAGGACAATGTTTTCATAATTTTTTCAGTGTTAAGTGTGACCTGTTACCCATGCTGAGAAATGAACAAAACTGTTGACATTGAATAACTGCATTATCATTATTTGTTCTCCAGGGTTTATTGGACAGAACAGTGCAGTGTCAAAGGGGGTAAAGGTGAAGGGTGGGCAGAGACATTCAGCAAGCTATCAGAGCCGGGAGTTGAACCCACGATTCAGATTAATTCAAGTTTGACATGGCAGGAAAGGGCATGTAAAATGTTTGAGCTGAAAAGTGTCAGTTACTATTTTAGACAATAAGAAAAAACACAATAGAAAAGAAGAACATAAGTCAAAAGGAGTATCACCTACAGAGACATATATAATATAATTATCGCAATATAAGACAGTTATGGAATGTATCATATAGCCCTATTGAAACACTAGAGTATTTTGCTCATTCAAAATCATTATCCTGTTAATTCATTATTTTACTTAAAGGCACACTGCGTAACATTTTGGACAATACTGTTGCCATCAACACAAAACATACTCCTGATGACCAGCTCGACACAGAAAATGCTATTTCTGCAGTGGGTAATCAAAGAATGGAGTTGGATGAGAACCTAACCTGTTTAAAGCAGTACTAAGTAACTCATGCCCTTAGAGGCCATACGTGCCACTGCTGGTGTCGTAGTATGTTGTGGTTTTTTACTCATTAATTGTCCGTGAGAGTAAATGCGTTGACAGAAAGACAAAGAGAGAGAGAGAGAGAGAGAGAGAGAGAGAGAGAGGGATATTGTACAACCAATTACATAATGGAGATTTTTTTTTTCACTCAAACTTGGCTGTAAATACTGTTTAAGTGGCGTTAGCCCACAGTTAGCTTTGCCCGTTAGCCTGTTAGCTTCTTCGTCGTGATATCATTAGTGTGCATTGTGCCTCCGACACGTAGGCAGCAAAGTTGCAACTGTGGTTTTCTGGCCAGAGACACCAGGGGGAGATGAAAGACCCCCCCAATCATCTCTTGTATAACACCCAGAGGGGCTACAGAAAGATTTATTAAGGTAAACAAGTTACTTAGTACTGCTTTAAATCTCAAATTCAGCTGACTTTAGTCACATCTCCATGGAGACGAGCTCATACCCACTCCCGGTAAAGTTACAGTCATGTCTTAGGACATGACTGTCCTAAGACACGTGTTTTTTTGTGTGCATTTATGATGTATTTTTCAATGATGAAAATATCTGGCATAAAATAAATGCTGGTATTTAAATTTTATTTATTGGGTAAAATTCCACGAGGTGTGGCTTTAACCAATCAATTACTATATTTGTTCACTCACAAACAAACAGCTTACAGAGATCTTATTATGTACAGTTTCATCAGTGTGTGTTGTGCATGCTTGCTTATTACATCATTGTGAAAACATGGAGAGCAGTTGGTGGCTCGGACTGAAACAGCATTATTAATTCATGAGAAACTTTCCTTAAAGGGTCAAAGACATCATACAACATACAAACACACTGCTGTAGCCCCTGAAAAAAGGAGCATATTTTTCTTCTACAGAAGCTGATACAAACAACATTGGACTGTAATTACAAGAAAGTGCCGCACTAGTAAATATCTCTGTTAAATTCCAAAAGACTCCTGCATGTTTAATTGGTTGCCAGCACTGTTTTTAATATACTATAATGTACTGATCTGCACACACCTTTCATAATGCTACCTGGCAGAAATGCATAAGTCAGTGGTGGTCGTAAATAACACGCATTGACAAAAATCACATCCATATACTGAGCGGTTAGCGATCCGCATAAAAAGTAATATGTCTCCCTCAAACATTTGAATAAATCATCTCCGAGACTCGGGGAAGAAGTGAGGAAAGTCGTGAGCGTTTACAGTTACGTAGGTGTGAGGCATCCGCAGCTGCAGCGAAGATGAATGATAATGTTGGTGTTTTTCTTTTTTTTTAACCATAATGTTGTCTGTTACTAACTGAATCTGTTTCCTCTTTTAGGATAACAACCACAGCTGCCTGCATGATGGACTTGAGGAGGTACCCCCTGGACGAACAGAACTGTACACTGGAGATTGAGAGCTGTAAGTAAAGTCGATGATGATAAAATGTAAAAGATTTCTGCAGCTGCTTTTCTGACCCAAAAGTGTAATGCGCAATAGATTTTCAGCCAGTAATCCATAAAGGCAGTGTATGAAACGTTTTAAATATATAATTCCTTTAAAAAGTACTATTTATGTCTCAAGATACGAGGCAAACATGTTCAAATCAAGCTTAACGGATGTAGATTTATTCACATGTACAAAAACGTTTTACATGATGTTAAAGTTTATATAAAGCTGGGAAAAGACACAGAAACTCTCACCTTCCACAAGTCCTAAATAGTGCTAGTGCAGCCTCCAGTTGTTAAAGCTCAGTAAGTGAACTCTGGATGCTCTGAGCTTTCAAATAAGAATGTCCACATAAAGTGAAACTTGAACTTGTAAACTCAAATGGAGCTTAAAGCAGATCTAAGTAACTCATGCCCCTAGAGGCCATAAGCGCCACTGCAGGAGTCATAGCATGTCTCGTTTTTTTTTACTCATTAATTGTCTGTGAGAGTAAATACTATGCTGACAGAAAAGACAAAGGGAGAGAGGCATATTGTACATTGTACCACAACCCAATTACACAAAGGAGATTTTTTTTTTCACTCAAACTTGGCTGTAAATACTGTTTAAGTGGCGCTAGCCCGCAGTTAGCTTTGCCCGTTAGCCTGTTAGCTTCGTCTTCGTGATTCCATTAGTGTGTATTGCGCTTCCGGGTTGGAGCAGGGAAAGTTGCAAGGGTGGTTTTCTGGCTAGAGACACCAGGGAGAGATGAAAGACCCCCCCAATCATCCCATTAACACTTGTATTACACCGAGAGGGACTACGGAAAGGATTTATTAGGGTAAACAAATGACTTAGTTCTTTAAGTTCAAATGGAGCTGTAGCGCCCTTTTGAGCACATTCTACAGACATTAGCCTTTGAAATGCTTGTGGGAAAATAGACTTTTTGTGGTACAGGTTTTTCAAGATAGACTGGGGATCCTCAACTATCACTTTTTTTTCTTCCTCTTCTTTTTTGGGTCGGGCAGTGTATGTTAGGAATCATTTTATGTCCCTTTTATGATGTTGATGGCCCCCACTTTGAAGACTCCTTTGGTAGAGAAGGAAAAGAAATGAACTCTCGCTTTAACACCACGAAGGTCCCAGGTTTCATTCCTGGGAAATTTGTGGCATATTCTGCCTTCATTCTCACTCGTTTTTCCCCCGAACATTCCCCGAGCCTAGGCCCAACATCGAAGAAGAGACATGAAACATAATAGTGTGATAAAAGAATAAACCCTTCATCTACATAATTTAACAAATGCTCATACAAATTAGTAGCATTCGTGATAATTACAGATAGTTTCTCATGATTAGGGTAAGAAACATAAGAGTTTGACTTTCGAGCGGCATTAACATAACAGTTACACACAGTCACGTTGCTTTAATTTAGATAAATCATTTTTGCCGCTGCTGTAATTAAATATTGTATTAGTGTGATCATTCCCATCGACCGCTTCATCAATCACCGCCGTTGTTCAATACAGCAGATCTTTGTGATTTCCATTCGTTGGGATAAAAACTACAGTGTGTTTGCCCTGGGGGACCTCAGCCAGCAATGAAATATGGATATGCCATGAATTAAAAAAAATAAAAAGTTGCGGGGATTTGTTGTTTACGCTCATGGGACCGCCTCGTGCTGCTGGGAACGGCGTGCGTAAAGCATCAGCGTGATTGATTAGGCAGCCACTTGTTTCTATTTCATGGACAATGTCACATTTCCTCAGCCTATAACCTCTGCCTGAGATTTAATGGTAATGAATCCGCGGTCCTGAGAGAGCTGAAGGCATGGCAGAGGAATGTGAAATGTAGTAATGTTTTTTTTTTTTTTCTTGAGCTGAGAAATTACCTCACGCCGAATGCGGACCAGGACGGAGACATAAATCTGTGGCAGTGGTCACTTTGAGGCGTGCTGCTCCGTCTCGGGCAGCGCGCTCCGTCAGTGCGAGTGACAATGGATAATGAACGTTCATGTGTGTTGGGGGAAATGTATGCGGTGATACGGGAACATAGTGCTCAGCTAAGTATGGGGTTGGCCGCTGATTGAACTGTTTTAAAATAAATAAACTAAACACTACTGCTGTGTAAGGGAAACTAATACATTACATTGCATTTTGAACAGCCATGGTAGCTCTGCACAGAGACTGTTGAATGATTAGGAACAAATAGAGGGGGGAATGTATTTTGTCATATTTATTTGATGATATTGCATCTTAACCCCATAACCCCCGCCTTAACTTTCTCTAGTTTGGCATTACAAAAAAATCCAAAAGCAAAAAAGTGGCAAAGAGTGATGATGAAGAAACAAAAAAGTGGCAAAAATGAAAAGAAAAAGTGACGAAAATGTGTCAACAACAAAAAAGACCGAATAAAAACATGCTGGAAAAGCGGCAATAACTTAACCAAAAAAAGCAAGCCTAAAGAGAGATGAAAAAGCAACAAGAAAACCGAAAGAGCGACAGAAAGTTGACAAAAATGCAATGAAAAAGTGACTAAAACATGACTTCAAAAATGCGACAAAAAAAAAAATCTGTTTTGTTGGCCTTAGCTTTCAAATGAGGCATTACTATGAGTTGGAAGCTTTAAAGGCAAGAAGCATTTAGATCTGCTCCTGACAGGCCTCCTGGGAATACTGGTCAAAAGGTCAAATGCGGTGGAGACAAATTAACATAAAGGGACAATAAAGTCAACATCTGTAGCTGAAGTGATACTACTAAGATCGTTGTTTTTCCCTCTGTGAACAGATGGGTACACCACGGACGACATCGTTTTCTTCTGGCAAGGAGGGGACAAGGCTGTGACCGGAGTGGACAAGTTAGAGTTACCTCAGTTCTCCATCGTGGACATCCGCTTGGTCTCCAGAGAGGTCCGCTTCATCACAGGTACGGGCATCAGAGAGCTCTGTATTTCAAACATACTGTATGTGAAGTTAGGGATTAATGTTAATTAATGGCCAGATGGAATGGACGCTTTTCTATGTAAATCATGTGTTCAAAGATACGTATATAGGTGTAATATAAGAACCACTTTGACAATGAAGAATAATGAATCATAGTTATGGGTTCAAAGTGATAAAATATGAAAAATATTCAATCTCTTGAAAAGTAAGTCCTTAAAACGAGGCCCAAACAGGAGTTAATGCTCTTAAGAGAAACACTAAAAACCAAGGTACTCCTCCCACATCATAATCCTCCTGGTCCTAGGCATAGGCGAGCCAGGTGGCCACCTAGGTCGCCATCTGCTGGAGGCACTTTGGCACAGAAATAGACACATATAGACTTCGGTTTTTAATGATGGAAACTAGAGAATAAAAGTTAAATCTCGTCTAGGGCGCCAAATTGGCTTGGCCCTGATTTACATTTTCTAAAAAGCCTTTGTTTTTCTGGGCTGTTATATATTAAAATCTTTTAAAAGGTATTGCTGGTTTTTCCCACGCATATTGGCTTCAACAAACTTTGTAAAGAAGTGTCAAGAAGAGTTGTTCACATTTTTCGAAAATTATATAAATGCAGCCAAAATGTTTGGTTATTTTGCAAGAAACTGCCAAAGACAGAAACTTTCAAAACAAAGCAAACCCAAATGACTTATTCTTAGTAAGTTAGTTTAGTTAGTTTACCGTAAGAAGCATGATCCATTCTAAGTGGTTTGTCCACAGCTGATGTGGAACGGATGCCCCGATATTGATTGTTTCAAAGATTTACAGGTTACTGGAGATGATGAGGTCATTTGTCACGGCACTGCTTATCTCATGCCTTTTATCTTTCTCTGACAAAATGACAACAAAAGTCTAGAAAGCATCATAGAATTAACAACACATGGGCCAATTTGTCGGGGTTGTGTCTCCGTAAACATTCCTGGCTTTGGCATCTGAATTATAACACTCTAGTTGTTTTAATTAGAGAATAATCAAAAGGGCACTTATTGTAATGTGTATGCTCAGGCAGCTCATATTTTCCCCATTAAGTGTACCAAAGAGTGCAGTGTATATCCCTGTTCAATTATGCTCCTAAAATGCCCTTTTGGTAATGTTTAGAGGACAGCAAAAATGCTAAAGAAAAAGCCAACAGCTCTGTGACAATTCTCAAAGGGGCGCGGGAGCTGCCTGCTGAGATAGGGGCTTGCAGAAAAATCTGCCGTGTTTGCGACTTTCTGCCATGTTTAATTGGAATCGAACTTGTCCCTGGAAAGGAATCCATCGCTTTGGGGAAATTAAGTGCTCCATCTGAACAAATGGAGAAATGACTACCCCATGCGTTGTCAGAGTGCAGACTTTGGCACTCTTAAGTTGTGCCAACGTTCTCCCTCTTGCCCCTTTTTCAGCCTGATGTGTGTTCGCGCTCTCTCAAAGCCGCCCCCTCCCTCTCCTCACAGGTTCATATCCGAGGCTTTCACTGAGTTTCCGGATTAAGAGAAACATCGGCTATTTCATCCTGCAGACCTACATGCCCTCCATCCTGATCACCATCCTCTCCTGGGTCTCCTTCTGGATCAACTATGATGCCTCTGCCGCTCGAGTGGCCCTGGGTGAGGCGCACTGGCTTTGTTTGAATCCTCTCATTAACAAAGTAATGTAGTCCTTAGTGTATTGAGCATTTGAATTAGCTATATACCGTACATCACATGGATTGACAGTATGTAGGGTATTTACTTTAAGATTATTCAGTGTGCATTGATTTGTTGATTTACATGGTATCCCTATGTGCATAAAAAAGTAAATTACTGAAATCATAAAAAAAAAACTGTGGGCTGTAACGTGGCAAAAACCAAAACATGATGTACTATGGGTTGTCTATGAAATACAAATGCTAAAAAATAGACCTGGTGCAATTTGATTCCACACGGTTCCTGGGAATGTAGTTTATATGAATTACATACACGGCAGGCGCAGTAGTTCAGAGGGGTGTGGATCTAGTGAGTCCCTCAGAAACAGACAGGAACACCGTTACCTATAATTGGTTTCTGCACACTATAGTGGATTTATTTCCAGACGTGACCTTATTGTTTTTCTCCCTGACCCCTGTGTCTCTGTGCTGCTGTGCCCAGGTGTGACTACGGTGCTTACCATGACAACCATTAACACCCACCTTAGGGAGACTCTCCCGAAGATCCCCTACGTGAAAGCCATCGACGTCTACCTCATGGGCTGTTTTGTCTTTGTGTTCCTGGCCCTGCTTGAATATGCCTTTGTAAATTACGTGTTCTTTGGCCGGGGTCCCGCCCAACAGAAGAAACTCAGTGAGCGGCTGGGCAAATCCAACAACGAGCGCACGAGATACGAGGAGAAGCGCCTGAGGGAGCAGGTTTGCATTGCTGCGACAAAGTTCACAAAACAGCAGACCTTTTTACAAATGCACATAGGACCACTAGCAACACACACTCCCTGTCGTCACCAAGCACTAGTTCACAAATGGCACAGCAGTGGGTTCAGAGAGTTTTCAGACCTCTAATAAAGTCTATTATAATATTTAGTAGCCAAATACTACAATCATGCATCTATTATCTATTGGTTAAAATGCACAGATCACCCTGCAATAATACTTTTACAAGTTTCTCAAAAATAAAATAAAAAATGAGAGAGATACCTCATAGTTTAGAGCACAGTAAATGGAATAAATTACAGTAAATGTATTTCATGGCAGTTTTATTAGTGAAAAATACCTAAAAGACATCTTACTGTTGGCAGTCTCAGAGCGGTACATTACCTGCTGTCTCAGTAGAAGAACTTTCTGAATGCTTTGACTACAGAAAGCCAAATATGAGGTTTAAAGGTGTATCATGAACTTTTTATGCAAAAAAAATGTGTGCACAATTTACCTTTTGTGACTCAATGGCTGTATGGGAGGACAGCTTGGCACCTTTACTTTCCATCACGGTGGCCTCTACAAGCCTACAGGATATATTGTTTTGTAGGTTTTCTGGTGAAAGGGTTCGTCAGCAGTGAACACCTACCTAACACTCTAAAACAATTGATCCTGGAGCATCATAGAGACCACTGTGATGGAGAGTAAAGGTGCCATGTTGACCACTCACACAGCCATTGGGTCACTAAAGGTCAAATAAAAAGGTTTTCTTTTTTTCACATAAAAATTTCCATAATGCACCTTTAAACGTATTAGCTGCTTTTTGTAATGCTTTATTTAAATAACCCACAGCAAACAGAAGTATGTCAGTGTCTACCTGAACATTAGAAGCAGGTTTGGCATTAATGTTAATCTTTTATCATAGCATAACCTGGAATGCTCCGCAGTGTGGATTTAAGATCTTAATTTAACTTTTCAGTATAAGACTTGAGTTTAATATCATGACATAAGAAGACAAAACAGAGTGGTGTGAATACTCCCTGAGCCTACTGTACGTACATAATCCCTGTACTTACAAAGCACCATTCACTTTCACTATGCACTTACTACCATCCATTGCTTTCCCCTCTCGCACTAGACACAGGCTTCTTACTGAGGGTAGTTAATTAATTGAGATAGCTGTTCATCTTGCTCAACAGTGGTGTTAGCCTTTTCATTTCTTATTCAGGTTGTCTGTTTATGCTGTAAGCTTCACTCAGTCTGCCACCTCAAGTTTCCAGGTACACGTATTTGGAATTGGTCAGAGCCTTGTTCAAATTAAAAAGGCACTTTCCGAAATCTCCTTGTAATGGTCAGACTGAATGAAGCCCCGTTTTTTTTTCATGTGTGAAGCACTAAATGCTATGCCGAGTCAACGTTGTTCCTGTTAAATATCTGTCTTATGCACTGTGAAATGATCGAAAATGCTTTTATAGCCGATATAATGTTCTTTTCACTTTTTCTTTCACATTGCAAGGACTCCATTTCCGTGCCGTATCAAACCAACACCTTCAGGTCATTTACACAGCGAAGAAATCTGTATCTCGAGGAACAAAGAAAAGTTGGGGTACATGTATTTAGAAATCATATCAGCTGTAGGCTAGAATCAGCTATTTGTATCATTAATAAATGCCTGCTTACTCTGTTAACTATTTATGTTGCATGCATCCCATACCACCTCTGCACGTGCTGTAATTTAAAGATATGGGGTAGGGGAGGCGAGGTTATTGTAGTTGGAATAAAAGGGGGTGGGGCTTCTGTTATTTTGTCCCGCCCTCTGACTGGTGTTGTCCTCTGTGCAGGTGGATGCCTATGGAAACATCCTCCTCACCACTCTGGAGATGAACAACGAGGTGATGCCTTCAGACGTGGGCAGCAGCGTCAGTGACTCTCGCAACTCGGTCATGTCCTTCGACAGCTCCGGGGTGCAGTTTAGGAAGCCCATGGCGCCCCGGGACGGATTCAGCCACCACTCGCTGGACCGCAGTGCCATGCGGAGCAGGGCTAACTGCCGGCTACGGCGACGCTCCTCCAAGCTCAAGTTGAAAATCCCCAACCTGTCCGATGTTAGCACCATTGACAAGTGGTCCCGGGTCATTTTCCCGATCACCTTTGGATTTTTCAACCTAATCTACTGGTTGTACTATGTGAATTGATGTGCATCCCTCCAGGAATCATGGGCCATATTTTGAGAGCACATTAATTGGCTTTGATACAGTTCCTAAATATGTATACACATATACAAGGTGAACATATGTATATGCATATTTCTATATATTATATTTATATATACACATGTGGAATCTGAAGGACCTTTCTGCTGTACAAAGTATTAATAGGATGACTTGAATGTTTAAGAATACTTGTGAGAGAAGAATTTCAATGCTTTGAGTTTCTTTTTCCTCCTGAAACAAACAAACAAACAAACAAACAAACAAACAAACAAACACAAGACCTCACAACAGTGGGGTTTTTGGAACTAAAGACTGCATGATATTTTTGCTAAAAAAAGAAAAAGAAAAAAGTGAAAGCTACTGAGAGAGAAAAAAGATGTCTCAGAATCGCATTGACTTTTTATTGATACTTAATGTTATCCAAAATCCTCTACTGCAGCTCTGAAATCAGCAGTGGCTTATCTGTGAGTGAGACCCCCCCCCCTCCGCCGCCGCCAGTCACATGACCCCATCACCCGCGGATCACATGCACGGAAACCCTCTGCTTCTACTGTGTACAGCTCCTCGTTTGGATTTCGTGTTGTTTTTCAAAGTGATATCGTTCTTTATGGGACATCAGCTCTGGCTCATCGGTCTCCTTGTGAGGGCTTCGTGGATGCGGATTGTGCCCAGAGTCGACGCAAACTCGTATTCCTTTTTTCTTCTTCTCATCTTCTTTTGACGACCTGTGCTTTGGGGGGGATGGGGGTTCATTATGGGTAAAACAAAAATGCTGAATATTGTAGATATATGATTTTGTCTTGAAAAATACTGTGATTTCTGAGCGTATCAGAGCATATTCTAGCGCTAGGGCATTATTAGCTTAAAAAAAAAGAGATTCAAAGGTATGCATTTATCATTTTGATTGTTGGAATTAGCATATTCTGTACATTTTTATCATTTGAGTATACTTGTATTGTTTCTTTTACATTGTTCTTTAAGTGCATTGATGTCTTATCCTGCTTTCTGTTCAGAGAGGAAACCGGGGTTGAGTAGGGCAGTGCTTTTGGATCAAAACGAGTGCTTTTTAGACATGACATATCAGCCCATTGTTGACAAATGGTAGTTTTGTTCACTTTAATGTGTGTTTTTTGTTTTGTTGCTATTCTGTTTCTGTCTGTAGCATTTTTATGTACTAGAATTGGGCTGCCTGGTGAGAAGGATAGTTTTCAAATTAGTCCCATCGAACAACCACTCTGGACCTATTAGAAATCAGTGCAACCAGGAGGAATCCCATGTGGAGAAGAAAAAAAAAAAGGTTCTATAAATAGCCATGAAACAACCGAAAAGGCCTATAATCCATATGCACTGTTGTTTATTTTCTACAACACACACAGGGCTCAGGTTCATTAGCAAACAAACGGATTTTCCAGAGAGTAGAGCTTATGTTCTAGATACAATTTGAGTAGTTTTTGTAGGCTAACTACTTTATTTAATGTGCTCACCAAAGTCAAAGACTGACGGGAAAGCCTTACATGCTTTTCTTAAGCAACACCACCTTCATCATCGTCATCTCCACTTATATAGACGCTCATAGATACATTTATTATCGGACCCCAGCGCAGAACAATACGCTCGGGTTGCCCCCGGGGGAACAAGCGAGTTCAAAATACAAAACAAGGGAAGATGCAGGAAGCATATCAGCTCAAGAGAAATGGACTATCAGTTTAGTAGGTGTTTGTACAGGCTTAAAAAAAATATTTAAAAACTATAGCTCACCCTTAAGACAAAAGCAGGATGATTGAAAGGATTCTATATGTAGCTGCCCAAGTCTCGAAACCAAATATATATTGATGATGGATATTATAAAAATATATCAGAGGGGAAAATAACGAAAGTAACGGGAAAGTAACAAGCTAGGGCTGCACAATGAGGAAAAATAAATAAATAGGATATTGCAATAACAATAGGATTGCAAAATCTTAAAGCAGAACAAAGTAACTTGTTTACCTTAATAAATCCTTTCGTAGTCCCTCTGGGGGTAATACAAGTGTTAATGGGATGATTGGGGCCAGAAAACCACAACCACAATACACACTTATGGAATCACGGAGAAGAAGCTAACAGGCTAACGCGCAAAGCTAACCGCGGGCTAGCGCCACTTAAACAGTATTTACAGCCACGTTTGAGTGAATTTTTTTAAATCTCCATTGTGTAATTGGATGTACGATATCCATCTCTCCCTTTGTCTTTTCTGTCAGCGTAGTATTTAGACAATTAATTAATTTAAGACAATTAATGAGTAAAAAACGTAACATGCCACGACACCTGCAGTGGCGCTTATGGCCTCTAGGGGCATGAGTTACGTAACTGTTTTAATAAACAATTTCAACATAGTGGGTTCCATTAAACTGAAATGTTGTTTTTTATCAAAAAATGTTATCAAAGTCAAATGGAAGATTTTGCAGCTTCTTGTGACCTCGATATTGTGTCACCTAATATTGAGAGAGAGAAATAATTTGGCGATATATTGTGCAGCCCTAGATGAAACTAAAAATGAGAGTTAGTAGCATCTTTGGACTTTGGAGAAAGGATAGTCTAAATTCCGTTTCTACAAAAAAAAAAAAAATACCTTAATGGAAGTTATGCTATAAAGGAAATAGCTGAGATGTGGAGCTATATTGTGCTGCGTTATAGCATAATGGACATTGGACCACATTTGTCCGGAATATGGGTAACGCTTCTCAAAATCAAATTGCACTAAAACCAGATTAAAGTAATATTTATATGTATCACTGACATTAGACTATGTAGTACATTACCATATAGATATATATATATATACGTAAATCTATAAAGATAGACATGTAGTTTGTCATATTTTAATTGTTGCATTCATTCTCGATTCCTGTGAAGCCGACTCTACAGTTGGTTATGCAATGGCCTTGATTGTGTTCCTGCAGTAAACCTTTTTGTTCTGACGACAGTATTTAGTAGCGCCTGAATCAGGACACTTTTTTGAATTCTGTGTTTTCTTTTTTCCGAAGTGAAGTGAGGTGGAGATTATTACCAACGTGCTTTTCGCATTTCAGTAGCTATTCCGCTAGTTTAGATCGCTTATATAGAAAACGCGTAACAAGACACAGGGATTTGAAGCAAGTTGCATCATCCCTTCGCACTCAGCAACAGCTAGTCAAAGCGTTCAATACGGTGGATCTTTACCTGACGACGGGTCGGGCGATGTACGTATTTTGTTCTTGTACAAGCAGAGCATATATTTAGCTGAAGTAGTGGAAAAACTTTGACTTGAAGGAGGACTAATTATCTATTGTGCCAAAAGAACGTAGTGTTGCAGTTTTCTCAAATTCAGGTCGGAAGATTTACCGAAATAAAAACAAATGCCTTTTTCAGTTTTTTTTTTTTTTTTTGTTCATGTTAGAAGCATATTTGAATTACACTCATCACAGATAATGGAGAAAACATTCGCAGCCCTTGCATGTTCACAAAGAATATACCCACCACTCATGTCACTTAGTAACACATATTACAGGCTTTCTGGACACGAAATCTGCACATTCATCTCAAAAGCTGTGAGGATATTCTGTGTCATGCTTTATTTTAGGATATTTGCTTATACAAGAGAGAAAATATGTTTCTTTGACACATATGTTTGAGAAGTAGAGGAAAAAAGTGTTAAACTGATTTCAATGTGAATTTTCTTGCCTCTAGTGTATATGTGTAATTACATGTGAATTGTACTGTAAATATGATATCTTTCACTTAATAGTTCTTAATGCATGAACAAAAACATGGCAGTTCTTAATACCAGCTAGCCTCACTGCTAATGGCATGGACAGCTTCTCTAGCATTGGCATTCTTCTGCAAACGAAACCTAAAAAAATGAGACACAAGAAATACAGTGTGAACAAAATGATGGAGGAATTGACTCAAGGCGGCCTCACAGCAAGATTGGCTCATCGTGTACTCCCTTCCCATAACGTAGGAGTACCGTTAGTTGCTCCAGTACTCTCCTGTATATTACAGTTTGCCTTGGTTCACTTTCTGCAGTTGGAGTGGTGTCATCCTGCATGAAACATTGTTTCCCATCGAAGTGGGCCTTTCCACCTTTGAGTTACAGCTTATTACCTGACACGTTTACCTCAGCATAGCATGCTACTTGATGAAATTAAGGGCATATCTCCGAGCAGGCAGAGGAGCAGGATAGCCTTAAAAAGGAAGTGAGTAGTCTTTTCCTGTTCCTCAAAGAAGAAAAAAATGTCACGCATGTCCTTGAACACTCATGACCAGTGTTACTGGGCAACCATGTGCTCAAGTGCAGCTGCTCCCCGGCCAATAATAGATGTCTCTGTGCAGACTGCTTCAGGAAGTCAATATTTTAGTGGGCTATTGATCAGCTATCAGTCAGTCCCTGGTTGACATAAAGCTCTGACCTAGCATTTACATTTGGACAGAAAATGTTGATTTCAGCTTTCAAACGTTTTCAATGTGAGTTTTGTGGTTGCACTAGGAGGCTGTAGCATGATTTGCTCAAGTAGACCATTGGAGCCACATGCTATGTCATATTTTCTAAATTAGGTCTAGTTTTTCTTGTCTGCTGCACTTTTGAAACAAGTTCAGGTATTTACTTTAGGCGTGTCACTCGGGATCACACCACTCAAAGAATATGCACAACTGGCTGAAAGAGTGAACACATCTGTACTGGAGTGTAATAAATCCGTGGTGGCACACTGACCGGATGTGGCATCACTGTGAGGCCTTTGTTGGTTAATTCATCATTTTGTGAACCTTGTAGGTTTTGTTTTGCATGGCATAAGTTTGAAAAGGTTTATTTTCATATCTTTTACTCACACCATCAGTGTCATCTCCATAGCCAGGAAAAAGGAAGATCCAGTGTTTACATGCTAAAATTGCACATGTTTTACAGCCAGCTCTATAAATCTTGTGAAACAAACTGTTCATTAAAACCAGAGGACAAAAACATGTACATGTAAAAATGTACTTTCTGTAAATCATACAATTTGGATTAGGTGCACTGAGTGCATGCTGTAGTGATATCAGGTTCTGCATAAGCATCCGCATCAGTCGCCCTCAACTACAAAGGATGTAGAGGATGCTCGGCAGTAGCATCTGAACGTAAGCCATGTGATTGCACACTGAGTGGGTGTTCCTCGGTTTTCTCTTCAATATGCTGCTGCCTCTGGTTCTGCTCTTTGTCCATTACTGTCGGATGATTCTTGAAGAAGCTGTGCTGATTCCCAGTAACACATGTGAACCGGACACAGACCAGAGAGACTGTGTCTCAAAAAGACTTCTGTTATAAGTAAAATTTTGAAGAAAAAAAGAGAGAAAGAAACCCATAAAGAAAACAGCCCATTTCTTTTGAAAAATGGATTAGCAAATGATTTTCTTCATTTCTGTGTTCATTTCTGATTTCTTGTTGCATTTGTTCCAGATTGTTCCTCTTACTGTAGTTGTTTTATCATGAGAAGGAAATGTAATTCATCTGATATACTGGCACTGGAAGAAAATTGCATTTGTTTTTTGTACTGTAATTGTTTTGTTCACATTGGGCGCTTATTTGATTCAGTTGTTTAAAAAGGTGTTTGATTTCATTTGGAGTATCCGTACTCATGGGATCAACATTTGTGTAGTATGAAGTTGTATTTTTTTGTCAGTGCAATGTTATAGTGTCAATCAGCTTTTTTAGGTGTTTGAACAAGACGTGTTTTTTACAAATACAAAGTGTTGAAGTATGTGGTATAACAAGGGTTCATTCAAATAACAGACTTTTTACAAATAAAGGCTTATACAGTGAACAATGCACGCAAGTCTTTTCATTTGCCCTTTGAGGACTAATGCTAATGTTAGTTCAGGTGGCCTTTCTCTGTTTTTTTTCACCATATTAGTCCCCAAAAGGTAAATCCTCACTACATGATGTGGCAAATCCAATGGTATAAATCAGGTTTCTATGCTAATACAGCAGGTGTCTGGTTGGGCTGTTCGGCATTTCGAGACAAAGGTGTAAAACAACAACGGTGTTTTAGAACATACATACAAAGTGAATCCTTCGGACATTTGCCCCTCTTTCAAATGAAAACCACACTTTCTGGAAAATCCCCTATTAAATAGTGATCAGGTAGAACCATTGGACACTGTGTCCCGGCCGGGGCATTTTCCAAACTTTTACTTTGTGCTGTGCTCCTGAAAAGCGCCACATGATTAATTAGTTTTGTCAGAAGAACAGATGCAATTGCAACTGTTTGCCGAGACGTGGTGTCCTTTGTCGAGGGCACGGGACTAAATTTGGAAGCACATTTGGATATTTTTTTATAAGGTGCACTGTGCTCTTGAACTCCAGTGAACGTTTAGGTGCAAAAGTGAGAACAGACTAATGATGCAGCTTGACATCTGAAATATTATCTTCCACTGCTCTCCCAAAGCACAATGCTGAGCTCCAGGAGATAAGAGCACTGTAACCTCTTTGATCGGGGAGGCACGGGCCTGGTTCAGAGCAGGAGATAGATTGTCTGTACAAAGGAGAAGGGTCCCTGGAAGAGTGACGTGGGGGTATCCTTCCGTCTCTTCTCATTGGTCTGAGTTACAGCTTTAGTTTAGAACTCCCCCCTTTTCAAAACAACCGCCCATCCATGCATTGCAACACACTTTTGGCTCCTGACTTCTGTCTTTAGTAGTGATGGGATTTACGGCTCTTTACTGGGAGCCAAGTCTTTGGGATTCATTCATGTCAAAGACCTTTCAAAAAGCTGGCACTAAGTAACTAAGTAACTCATGCACCTAGAGGCCATAAGCGTCACTGCAGGTGTCCGTGGGAGTAAATACTATGCTGACAAAAAAGACAAAGAGAGAGAGATATTGTAGATAGAGATGTTGTACATAAAATTACAAAATGGAAATATTTTTTTCACTCAAACTTGGCTGCAAATACTGTTTAAGTGGCGCTAGCCCGCAGTTAGCTTTGCCCGTTAGCCTGTTAGCTTCTTCTTCGTGATCCTATTAGTGTGTATTGGTCGGAGCAGGGAAAGCTGCAAGTGTGGTTTTCTGGCCAGAGACACCATGGGAGACGAAATACACCCAATCATCCCATTAACACTTGAATCACCCCCAGAAGGACTATGAAAAGGATTTATTAAGGCAAACAAGTTACTTAGCACTGATTTAATATAAAATTCTAATATCGCCAGCCAGATAACTATCTAAGACACAATCGATAAAAGGCACACTTTTTTGATTGAAATCACTTAAAATTACAATGGGACTGATATTTATGCTTTGAAAAACATGTTTGTGAATCAAAGAGGCTGCAACTGTCTGACAAATCATTTTTAGTGCATTTAGCTTTGACTTTAGTGCAAAAAGCTTTCACTTGTGTTTCCTGCTCCGTCGTTGGGCTGATTCTTGTTTTCGTTTGGGGGGGGGTTCTGAGTAAAATTGACAGAAAAAAAAAAATCTGGTTTGAATCGTTCAACTTAAAGAGTCGGTCAGTCATGAACATCATTAGTTTTTACACTGATCACTGTAATTGCAAGATAATGTTTTCCTGTTCCAAGTTCTTAAATCTGATCCATGTGCAAACAACAAGTACGATTTACTCGAACAAAGATAGTTTATTGCCACAAATATGATCAATATTTCAAAAACAATGCTGTTAAAAGTGCTGGAAGTGAATAATCAGGAAGTGACAAGCTGACCTCGAGTTAGTGCTCTGTGCTCTTTGATCCTCACTCTCTCCCCTCCGTTGGCCCGTAGCGGTCAACAGGGGACTCTAAATTGCCTGCAGGTGTGAACATGTCTGTGTCCATGTGTGTCAGCACCAGGATAGACTGACAACATGACGGGCCCTTACACCCAATGCATGCTGGGAGCGGCAACATCCAGGGTCAGCAGTCTGGAGCAAGGACAGAAGGCATACATTACACCATATGGGAACATGGATGTCTCTGTACTCCAGCCTGCTGCTTAAATGAATACGTTAGGTTATTAATTGGGCACTGATGTCTTTAAACTCTCATTAGGCGCAAGTTTTATTAATGATTTTTGAGGTGTGATGTCCCCAGACACCAATGCATCACTGTCGTCAGGGCCACATCCCTGAGGCGCCCTGGGTAAATGCTTCACATGCACATGCATACCAATGACGCATCCGAAGGCAACACGGGCAACACACTGGAACCATGATGGGGCGGGGGCTTATCCATTATGTCTATCTGTTTGTTTTTTTTCTCACTGAACAGGAAACTGAAAATAACAGAATGTTTAGTTTCTTTAGTAGAATATCCATACAGATGAGTACCGGTAAGTCAAATCCAGTGTAATCCAATCATACTGCTGAACAACCCCATGCCTTACGTCAGGCTGTTAAAATCACAATTTACACATTATAACGAGCCTGATACGGGGTCATATTGATCTTAAAGGGAGATGAGAAAGTCAACCAGGCCACCTTCACATTTGGATATAATTAATGTGTTTCGAGGAAGGTCATAAGTTACGCCCTTGTTATATGTACCCTGCGTTCTAAAGATAGTAAAAACACACATAAAAAGTGTTGCCATCATTAGATCATACTTTATACATTTTTGTTAAAGAAATTAATGATGACATTTCTCAAATTCAAATTATTATTAACAAAGTTAAGGTGCAATATAACTTTAAAATATCAAATGGGAGGCTTTGAATAGTATGACCATCTTCATCAGTACCTGAAACATTTTAAGATTGTTTGATAACTCTAACCTGGCAATAACCAGATTGATATTGCAGTGCCTATAACATTAGCACTGATATAAATCGGGGATCGCTCTAACTTAAATTGTTTGAACTTTTGGTGAAGTATTTGCTGCTGACTGGAGCAACCACGCCTCGTTCTAGCCAATCACAGCCAAGTCTCAAAAAAAACAAAAAACACACAAATCATTTAACCTCTCAACCGCCTTAACCAAGCACATTTTCTGTTCAACTTTACCCAAATCTACAGCCTAGAGGCCAATGTAACACCTCATTTGAAAGCAAAGACTTACAAAACTGATCTAACACTTTTCCTCGCGTTGTTGTCACTTTTTCAGTGTTTTATGTGCTTTTTTGTCGCTCTGTGTTACTTTTTTTCTAGCTTTTTCATTACTTTTTTGTTTCCTGTTTTGTTGCATTTTTATTGCTTTTTTTTTTTTGCTTTTCATCCTCTTTATGTCTCGTTTTTGTCGCCATTATGATGCTTTTCAATACGCTTTTAGGTAAAGTCGAACTTATTTACTTTTGACTTTTTCTTATTATTAATTATTCCAAGAAATTTTTCATTCCCTGTGTTTTTCTTTACATGTAGAATGGTCAGCTGCTTTAGCTTCTCGGGCTCGTGCTCCATCATGCTTAGCTTCTGCGCTTCAGTGTGTCCAGTGTAACGATCTCTCTCTGTGTTCTGCGCAGAGGGCAGGCAGATTTAATGCTCAGGTTTGTCTCTGTTAATTGATTTCGTTTAATTTACTCGGGTCCGCCTCGTCCAGCCTCTTCGACAGTTGATTATGGAGCTAAGTGAGTTCACCTTGAGAAGAGCTGAGGTGTATAAATAATACGTATAACAAGCACTGAAGCAGGAGAAGAACCTACTCTTGCATTTACTTGGCCTCATTTTTACAATATTTTTTATATGCTATAGACTTTCCCGTTTTTGCCATGCGCTCTTTTCAGACTGGAGTGGCTAGCCCTGTAAAGACGCCGTAAAGTAGTTCAGTGAAACACTTCCATTTCCATGTGCTATTGTCAGCACTCCATAAAAACATCAAATATTGAACATGTGCATTAACGGAGGTCAGAAGTGACGGCTGTTCCTTTACAGAAAGAAAAATCAAAACCGAAACACTGGGAGCTTGAGTTACGGGTTTGAAATTGCTATCAAGATTTTTTTTTTTTTTAAGATTAAACTTTGGCAGGAAAAATGTGTATTTCAAATAATGTATGATCACAAATCGTGAGTAAATCTGAGTTCATTCTCAATGAGTTAAATGTATACCTTTTTCCCCATAGGCTTCTCATTTTTAGGCTGCTCTAAACTTGATTCTGTCCCCCAAATTGAAGGTCTTTTCCACTGGCAGACACTACCTAGCCCTAGCCCAGTGCCTGGTCAACCCAGTTAGGTGAGCTTTTCGACTGCCGAGGCCAGGGCCAAACCGGTCTGACCATGTATACTTTTTTGGACCAACAGTTGGCTGTGGCCAAAGCGCGTTGAACAGAGACTAGTGTGATGTTAATAAATGCTGGCCTCTGATTGGCAAACAAATACCACTGTTCTAAAAGGGGATTTTGCCGATGTTAGCATTTAGCTTCTGTTAGCTCAACTTTAGCTGGTGTTAGCATAACATTGGCATGTTCCATACCATCATAGTTTGTCTTTTAGCTGCTTCTTTCCTCTAGTATTTGCCTTGGCACCTCTGAATGATTCAAGAACCCCCACCAGAAGGCAGCATTTGTACACATTTGTTCTCATCGCAGCTTATAAAACTTTTCTGTTGGTACTTTAGTACCCTGCGGGGACCGAGGCATGCGGGACACCAGCATGTTATATGAAAAGGTGCTTTTTGTGACCCTTGGCCACATGTCCCAGAGCATAGCAATATCAGCAGCTTTTATTTTTTTCCCTATTGCCCAGCTCCATTCGGTGTTGAGATGAGACCCAACTGTTAAGCTAAGAACTAGTGTGGCACCCTGAATGCACCAGATATTTATCTGGGATATTTCAAACAATGTGAAATTGAATAAAATGAAATGGCCTGTTAATATGGTGCTGTTTTGCAGGACACTTTACACTCCTGGACACGGCGATACTTCATTCCTGCTCCTAAAGAGTGTCCATCTCTATACGATATTCTTGGAGCTGAGAGTGAAGAGTGGAACTATAATGTATGTGATAAAATATTAAAACATATCTTTTATGCAATGCAACCATCTCTGAGCCTCTAAATCCAGCCCCAGTGGCATGACTTAGAAACATGATGGCTTATGGGGCAGAGGTGAGATACCAGTTACAACAACGTGTGGCACAGCTTTGCATTTTGTATGAGCAGGGAACTCAGAAGCCTCTGCATCTCAGAGGGAAGCGTACAGATAATTGAGAGGAATTGATTTAGTTACTCGCCTTTTTTCTTTGAAAAACAGCATGCCATCAACTGAATACATTTGGAAGAACAAGACATTACTGTGTAACCGAATAGTATAAAAAATGGGCATTTGGTGGGACGTGGCATCTACAGAAGCGGCAGAGTCTGACTATCCAACTCAATGGTGTACAGTGCAGTGTCTCCAGCACCAGGCTCCGGAGCATGGATCAAACACCAGGACAGAGGTACTTAGGGGAGTGGAAAGCCCTGAGCCTCTCAACAGGACCCAATTCTTCCCTTTGTGTGAGGAGTTCTTTCCTATCCAGAGACAAGCAGTTCCTGAATGATGATGAACAGGACTGGCCCCTATTAAAAATCCAACAGAAAATCTCTGGGACATATTGTTTTGGTCCACCTGGTTTTGCCACTTTATTTACACTTCAACCAGTTTTAAAGCTCAGTGAGGCCCTTGTCCAGAAGGGAAGCTATTTCCATAAAACAGGAGTTGCAACATTGTGTTTTACCTAATTGATTTCTAGCATGAATTCGATAAAGTTTCAAGGTATTCATTTTAATAATTTGAGCAGTTGGCTCATTGACCATACAATGAGTATTAAACAATACCAATGTGGTATCTGGGAAAAAGGTTCAACCAGCATAGAGAAAAATAAAAGTGTCGAAAGCAGGTACTGGAAAAAAACGTATGTTTTTAGATCCAAGTTGTGAGGCTGTTGGTCCAGGGACAGCATTAAAGGAAGTGACTTGGTTGTTTCAACTCAAACAAATGACTTCTTTTCCCATTTTTTACATTTATTTTTACCCTATTTTTTTACCTAATGTTTGCCACACATTTACTTTTTATTTTTGGAAAATGTTTTCCTATTTTTGCCCTAGGTATCGAATAAAAGGGTTGTTAAAGTACCGGTATTGAAAAAAATGTAAACCCAGCCCTATCCACCAGTAGGCCCATAGGGTTTCCCCTAAAAGGAAAAAAAATAAATTTTTTCCTTGCAGTGATTTGTTTCATGAATGGGAGGCTCTTGCGGCTAGCCCTAAATTCTTCATGAGCTTCTTGTTGTAAGCCATCGGTCCTCTTCTATTCCCCAGCATCAAGGAGATGTTGCCTCATAGTATTGTGATGTTTTTTTCAGGAGATGGACACAGGCTGGATGTAGGTCAGTAAAACACTATTAAATAAAGTGGCTGGGGGCCCAGTAGAAAGCCCAATGTTCCACTTTGACAAAGATCCGCTTGGTGCTCATAGCGGATCAAAGGAAGCATGGCAGACAAAAGACAGCCAGTTGGCAGGCGCGGGCCGTTCTCCGTGCTGACTCCAGTAACTCCTTTGCACCTCCTGATCTCTCAAGTCACCACAGCCTGGCATAGTTTTTCTTTCTTTTTTAGAGGTATTTGGACACTGCTCAAAAAGGTAAAGCTATTTCTGCTTCTTGAGCATGGATGATGGAAGTGTCACGTTTGGGCTCTAAAATCAAGATAAGCGCAGGAAAGACAGCAACATATTAACAGACTTACACACACGCCACGGTGAACAAAAAGCAAAACAAATAGTCTATAACGATCTGCCTGTGAACCCCACGTGTGGCGCTCTTGCCCGTATCACTCCCAACAACAGAGGCACAGTCACCATCTAAAAAGAACCAGCCCTGCCATCTACTGGTCACCATGTGAATTACACCACGTGGATTTGCTTATCGTCGAGACATTTTAGCATCTCAAAATTCGAATCCATCACTCAGAATAAATGTGCTCGTGGGCCTATGTATTTTTTTCGCCTTATTATTATTCCCATTCGTCTGTAAACACGCCTTAACACTATAAATAAAAAGCAGACAGTCTGTGAATCAGAGCTCCACAGGCGCCGAAAGGAAAATACCGACAGTGGGCGGATGAATACGAGAGTGTGGAGGGTGCGACGGCTGCGTGGGCTGCAGTCTCCGTCCGCTGACTGGCAGGAGGAGAGCCTGTCTGTCTGACTCACCACACGCGAGGCAGGTGCTGCTGCTGCTGCTGCTGCTGCTGCTGCTGTAGACATGTTATCAAATATGGCATCTGACATGTTGTTACATGCTCAGGTGCTTTACAGGTGTAGGAGCCCGTTGTCACATGTTTTTCACTATTTTTGACTTATAGTTAGAAGTCATAAACTTAACTTGACTGTACTTGTATTTTTCCTCATGGGCCACAGTTTGTCTTTTCCTTCGGTTTCTAGCAACACACTAATGTTTTAAGCTGCCACAATTTAAATCAGTCTAGTAATTAAGTTTAGCTTGTTGTGTTTGCCAGAGTAGGCCTGCTATTGTTATATGCAAAATCAGATTTGGACATTTACTCTTAGGTTTATGTTGAGAATAAGAGTTAAAATACCTACCTAGTCCTGGTCAAAATAATAAAATTAAAACAATCCACTGCAGTATCAAAGATACATCCAATGAGATCAGACTAAAGGTGGGGTTAAAAAAATTAAAAAATACTTTGAGAAACCAACAGGTTGCTCTCTCAACATAAATGAATTTGAATTCATAATTTCTGACAGGACAGAGGCCCATGTAACTCTATGGGTGATTCAGTGTTTGAAAAAAATACCAAATCAGAAATATGTTGAACCTTATTCACTTCTGTTAGAGCTCGAGACCACAAACATGCCATGTTAATCTTGTGGTTTAAAGTGCTTTCAACTGATTGAAGAATAGAAATACATCTTATTTAATAATATAGTGGGGGGTGAGGGTGCACCTTAGTTTTGCCTTTTACCAATTTTTGTTTCATCCCGATTGGAGAAATTCAACTTTAATTACAAAGCCTGTTCGGCATATACAATTTAAATTACGTAAAACCCTTAAAGGAACAGGCCACCGTTTTTACCTGTTCTTACTTGAGCTTAGACGAGTTGAAGCATGCCTGTCTGGTCTTTGTGTGTGCCCTCAGTCACACAAAAAGATCAAAGATGTTATTAGCATTGGCCTCTCCCAGTGTATTCCTATAGCTCCAAACGGGGAGAAGTTAGAAGCGACCACGCTCTTCCACGGGAACGCACAAAGACCAAACAGGTACGTATCAACTCGTCTAAGCTCAGGTAAGAACATATCTCAGTATGGAAAAAACTGTGGCCTGTTCCTTTAAAGTAATTCAGGTGATGTGCTTGGCCCTTCTGAGATCCTCTTGAGAATTCAGTGATATCTTCTGCACTGAGTATCTGGATCTGTTGTAGTTTAGGTGTCTGTCCTGATTGTTGCTGCTGTGGGCGTGTCATTGGCTTCTTCCTTGATGGGTGTGGCTGCTCCTGCTCCCTGGCTGGCTTGTTGGCCCACCTGAATCCACTCATCTCATCACCTGCAGTATGAAAGCACGGGCTCTCCTTCACTTCTCTGCCAGATCGTCAGTCTACTTCAGTGAGAAGACTTCTCAGGCCTATTTTTTGTATTTGCTATTTTGTATTCGGATATTTTTTCTAACTGCCTTTTCCTGCTCCCCGTCAGATCCTCGTGCCAGTTTGCCTGCCAGATACTCACCTGCTCCACTCCGGATCCCAGCCTCGTCCCGCACCAGCCCCAGCCCTACTTACCTGCTCCACTCCAGCCTCTCCCCAGCCCAGCCTTTACCTACCTGCTTCACTCCAGCCTCCACCACCTTGTCTGCTCCATACAACCACTATCTCTGTTCCGTCCAACCAGCCATCAACCAGCTTTGTATTAATAAATCTTGTACTCACCTTTCTCTCCGTCCTCTGTTTGGGTCTGCCTAGCTCAGATTGTAACAGGATCTATATTTACTTCTCTCCACACATTAATTTAGCCTTTTTGCGCAGTAATAGCACGGTAAAAGCATGAAAATAGCATGCTAAATTAAAGTGTAACAACTTGGTTTTTATGGTAATTACATGGAAACAGGACACATTTCATGGTAGCATGACTAATCTTAACCAGTATATAAAGACTGTAACAATACCTCAGGAGCACTTCGACTTCACTGCTGACGTCAAAGTGCTCCCGAGGTATTATTACGCCGTACAATATAGTACCCCTTTTTATCCGCTCAGAAAATCGACATGTTTAATTTTGTGTGACTAGACTTGGATCGTGTAACTTTTCACGTAACTGTATTTAAACAAGAAAAATCTGGAAGAGCTTGGTCGCTTCTAACTTCACCCCAGTTTGGAGCTATAGGAATATCCTGGGAGAGGCTAAATGCTTTGGTCTGTTTACTTGACTGATCGCACGCACAAAGACCAAACAGTTACGCATCAACTTGTCTAAGCTAGGGCAAGACCATATCTCAGTGTGCAAAAATTGTGGCCTATTCCTTTAATATTCTTTGGAAAACTGCATAATTTTTCCTTATTCCAATATGCGGCATGATATTTCCATCCTGTTACCATGCTACAGCACATACACAGTGATTTCAGGATTTTCTCGACTCCTGTATTCATTCCCGTCCTTTTAAAGGAATAGGCCACGTTTTTTCCATACTGAGATACGTTCTTACCTGAGCTTAGACGAGTTGATAAGTACCTGTCTGGTCTTTGTGCGTGTCCATGGAAGAGCGGGGTAGCTTCCAACTTCACCCCGTTTGGAGCTATAGGAATACACTGGGAGAGGCCAAATGCTAACAACATCTTTGGTTGTTTTGCGTGACTGAGCGCACACACAAAGACCAGACAGGTACGCATCAACTCGTCTAAGCTCAGGTAAGAACATATCTCAGTATGTAAAAATGGTGGCCTGTTCCTTTAAAGTTTATTACTGAAAATATTGATCATTTGTTCAAATTCAAATTTAAATAGAAAACTTCACTCATGAATAGACGCAAAATCAGTAGATTTGAGATTAGAATACGATAGATAGAAGTCATGCTGTTGGTTTTCTCCTATTTTCAAAATAGGCTCCTGAGCCCAGAGTGAGAACTTCCTGACCTGTCACTAAAGTAATGAGCCCCATGTCTCCCTCTTCTCGCCTGCAATACCCACACCCCTCGTCACCCCTCCAGTCACCCTGAATCAACATTTTTACATTGCTAATCACCTATGTCAGCCTCCGGTAATTGCACACGATTAATCATGTGTTGTTCACTGTCTCTCCCGCAGCATTGTAGCCAGCACGGTGTGAACGAAAGCGACAAAGGTGAAACTGCCTTTATTAAGTACAGTGCCTCTCGAAAGTATTCATACACCTTGGACTTTTGCACATTTTGTCATGTTTACAACCCTAAACATAAAGACTTTATTTTGATTTTTTTACTGAACGTTCACACACAAGTAACCGACAACTGTGAAGTGAAAGCTAAATGATACATGATTCCGTTATTTTTTTTTAAATAGAAAAGTGAAAAGTGTGGCGTGCATAAGTATTCATACAGCATTTTCTGAGTGCATTAAATTGCCTTTATAACATTCCTCATGACTCCAGAATGTTCACACCTTGGCCTAACCTTTAAATAGAGGGCACCTGTGTGTAATCTACTCTCAGTATAATTTCAGCTGTTCTTTTAGGCCCTCAGAGCTATGGTCGGAGTGTATTGGTCACTAAACAACATCATGAAGGCCAAGGAGCTCACCAGAGAGGTCAGGGATAAAGTTCTGGAGAAGTTTAAAGTAGCGTTAAGTTATACAAAGATTTCCCAAGATTTAAACATCTCCCGGAGCACTGTTCAATCCATCATTTGGAAATGGAAAGAGTATAGCACCACTGCCAACTTACCAAGACGTGGTCGTTCACCTAAACTAACAGACCGAACAAGGAAAGCACTGGTAAGAAATACAACCAAGTGCCCCAAGATAACTCTGGAGGAGCTGTGAAGTCCTGCCGCTGAGCTGGGGGAATCTGTACATGGGACAACTATAAGTCGTATCTACACAAATCTGGCCTTCATGGACGAGTGGAAGAAGAAGGCCATTATTGAAAGGAGGCCATAAGAAATCCCGTTTGAAGTTTGCTAGAAGTCAAATGGAAGAAACAGCTCCATGTGGAAGAAGCTGCTTTGGTCAGATGAGACCAAAATTGAACTTTTTGGCCCAAATGCAAAACGTTATGTATGGAGCAAACCTAACACTGCTCATTGTCCTGAGTGCACTGTCCCCAGTGTGGGATTGCTTTTCCTCAGCGGGGACTGGGGAGACTGTAAGAATAGTTGGGAACATAGATGGAGCCAAATATGGGAAAAGTTTGGAGGAAAACCTGCTGGAGTCAGCAAGAGAACTGAGGCTGGGGCGGAGATTCACCTTCCAGCAGGACAATGACCCTAAACACAAAGATAAATCTTCAATGGAATGGTTCAATAAAAAACATATTAATGTGTTAGAATGGCCCAGTCACAGTCCTGACCTAAATCCTATTGAAAATCAGTGGAAAGGTCTGAAAACTGCTGCTCACAAACGCTCTCCTTCTAATGTGACAGAGCTTGAGTTGTTTTGTAAAGAGGAATGGGCTAAAATGTCAGTCTCTACATGTGCAAATCTTGTAGAGTCAGACCCCAAAAGACTTTCTGGTGTTATTGCAGTAAAAGGGGGTTCCACAAAGTATTCATTTATGCTGTATGAATACTTATGCAAGCCCCACTTTTCTATTTTTTGAAAAATAACGGAATAATGTATCATTTTGCTTTCAATTCACAGTTGTCTGTTACTTGTGTGTGAACGTTCAGAGTGCAAAAGTTCAAGGTGTATGAATACTTTCGAGAGGCACTGTATACTGCGTCCGTGAATCAACCCACCCCCCCTCAATGATAAGCTGCATGTTGCTTTTGGCTTACACTTCCTTGAGGCGAGTGATAAAGGCCAGGTGGAGATTGAATTACATTACTCCCCACACAAGGAGCCCTGACCCGGAATGACTTACAAGACAAGGAGAGAGGAGAGAGCACCTGCCAAAATGAATAAGTGACGAGAGCCAGTGTCACCCCCACGCAACGCTCAACATGAACTCAGGACACAATAATGTATTTTCAAAAGTCCACCTAAACACACCCTCTACTGCAAACATGGGAATACAAATACTGCGTTATCAAAGTAACCATTAGCCGATACTCTACGCTCGACTTGCCTTCTTTCAGTGCTTTGTTGAAAGTGTGGTGTAGGTGCTTGCAGGTAACACGGCTGCTTCTGGATCAGGCAACATGCTGTGCTTCACTGTGCTTTTCACCCTAATTGGTAAGTTCAAGAGAATATATCTTTCATTTTATTCTTTTTAAAACAGCACAAATAGAAAAAAAAAATGTCTGACAGGCTATGCGGAGCTGATAACAGTGAGGGCTCCACAGAAGTTTGTGAATGTGACGACGGGGGGAAGCGTGCTGCTCCAGTGCACGTTTGTGACGAGCCAGGAGACCGATGCCCTGATCATTCAGTGGGACATGATCTCCAAGAGCTCCATGAAGCCACAGCAGGTGCCCCATTGTTAAGATTTACATGACAGAATCCCAGTTGATGATGCCTGATGTGTTAAAGACCTTGTTTAAGATACCACAAATATTTGCAACTTGTAATCACCAGTTTAGTCGTTTTCATTTCTAGAGATTTTGTTGGTTTGTTTGTGCACCAATAATGGCAAAAGTTTGTGCATAAATAGATACTTGGCAGTAGGTGCAATTCATGATCAGTACAGGGTTGGCGCTTTTCTACCTTCTACCAAATGTTTCAAAAGAAATGAGTGATCTACTGCACCAATCCACCAAAAAATATATATATATATGTTATGGAGTATTTTAAGGTTGCGGGTAATGACACGCACATTTACAGTAAGGATCAAGGAATGAGAAATAATAAAGAAATGAAAGATCCACACAACTTTGTAGCTCCCAAGCTTGTTTAATGCTCACCGAGTGACGTTTCGGGGGAGTATTTTAAGGTCATTAAGAGCACCATTTGCACGTGAAATTGTACGTCCCTCTGGACAACAAGAAGGATGCCCCTCTTATTAACTATTAGTATTTATTGAGAATGAATTTACTTTGAATGAGGGACAGTTTTCTCAAAAATTGCAAGACAAATAAAGTGACCTTTAACCTAATATTACTGATCAACGGCCTCGGTGCCACAGCCTTATATGAGTCATAGCTTTTGTACTCCTAAGGTGTGTATCCCACTGTTACTCTTAATCAGCGCTTTTAATTCATTATAATGACATAGCATTCACTCACTGTTGTTGAAGTCTTTTACAGGGGACAAACCTTTACAGATTGTGTTTGATGTCTTGTTGGCTTTCAGCTGTATTATTACCAGTCTGGTCAAGATGTGATCACGAAGGCTTTTGAAGGAAGACTTCAGCCTCCTCTGTCTCCAGCCACAACCAGCAATGCCTCAATAATCATCAGCAACATGCAGCCTGCAGACACAGGGGTTTACACATGTGCGGTGCATAACTTCCCCGATGTGGACGGCCAGTCTGAGGTCAGCATCATGGTCACTGTTCTGGGTGAGTACAAACATGTGCAGAGCTAAAAATAGGCTGTTATTGTTTCAAACAAAGTGATCTTGTGATTCTTATCTGGGCCTATTGCACGATAGATGGTCTGTGAGTGACTTGGGAATGACATTCTGCAGGAGGCATGTGAGATAGACAGGGGAACCCCCAGGGTCCTCAATGTGACTGGAGGCAGTCTGAGCAGAGTATTATTAAGACTTCTGCAGGCACCTGAGCTCTGATAAGTGAAGGTGATAGACATATGTGGTATAAATTTCCTTTCTGTCTCATGTTGTATTTCGATTGTAAATGATTTATTTCGACATGAGCCTTTCATGGAACTTATATGAAATGCTGGCTACTTAATGTGCTGTAGTTTAGTGACGTGTCCCATATTATCCGCGTCCACAACCTACAATCATAGTCGTATATATTTTATCATATTGTGTGATTTCTAACATAATTAATACTTTCTAATTTAGTCATAAATACCTGACAAGGACCATGACCAGTATTCAAACAAAAGGTGGCAAACGATAATCGAATCTTGACGCTAGCTACCATCTGCGTATCAAATATTTTGGGCATGATCATATTTCCATAAGCCCTTCCATTCAGTCATCATCGTTGTGACTCAGACAAATATATATGTGATGTCCTTGAACAGTGTGATGAGACTTCTGTTTGAATCCTCATTCAGAGTTACCACGACGACCCGCAGCATCCTGAACAGTTCCCATGGTAACGGCAGCAGCCTCCATTGTTAGTGTTGAAATTATATGCTGTGACTGCCTCCTTGTACATACTGAATACACCAGCACGTGTCGTACGCTAAAATACACCTGCTCATACTACACTGTGCGGCTGTGGTGGACAGAGCTCACTCCAAAGGACATTTATAACATTTTCAGAAGCATATGGCGCTGTTTTGTTGAGAAAGTGAGAAGCAAGCCACACGCTGTGCATTTGGATGGATGGATGGATGGATGGATGGATGGATGGATGGATAGATAGATAGATAGATAGATAGATAGATAGATAGATAGATAGATAGATAGATAGATAGATAGATAGATAGATAGATAGATAGATAGATAGATAGATAGATAGATAGATAGATAGATAGATAGATAGATAGATAGATAGATAGATAGATAGATAGATAGATAGATAGATAGATAGATAGATAGATAGATAGATAACAATAACAGAAAAGTCCCTTGTCTTTCTCAGAGAAGCCCTCGCAGCCTTACTGCTCAGTTCACGGAGATGTGGAGTCAGGGCACTTGGTTACCCTGACCTGCCACAGCGAGGGTGGGAGTCCGCCCCCCACCTACACCTGGATCAGGCTGGACCAGAGCAAGACCCGGAGGCCTGTATTGGGCAGAGGTCAGTAATAGTCCTAATACCAACATTTACCTCACACTGTGGTTGGGATTGATTCAGACTGGTGTTTTATTTCCCCATAGTCACTGACACAGGTATTCTTCAGATTGCCAACATGTCTCAGTTTGAGTTTGGAGAGTATCAATGCAATGCAACCAACGCTGCGGGGTTTTCAACTTGCACTGTAGAGTTAAACGCTGGTAAGCAGTACCCACCTATAGGCCACATATTATACAAAGGGTTGTAAGCGGATACTCAGTTGTTTACTTTAAAAAAAATGTGTGTTTGCAGAGGTGGGGGATGGAGTAATTGCAGGAGCAGTGATTGGCGCGCTGCTGGGTTGTGTCCTGATCGCGCTGATCGTGTGGTTCGTCGCTCACACAGTGAAGAAGCGCAAATACAAAGCAGTCAAAGTGTCTGAGTCCGAGATGAAGTAAACAAAACAAACATACACAATCTAAATTGCAATTATCAAATAGAAAATAAATTATTCATATTATTATTATTATTATTATTATTATTATTATCATTATTATTTATATATATATTTTTTATCATGCAACCCTTATTTAATCAATGTGTATTTTTCCCTGTTTCCACTAGGGGGCGCGCCTCTCAAGTCCATGGAGATCTTCAGACAGAAACCCCAGTAAATCTCCACGTTGAGGAGGACCAGCAACAGGCGTGAACGAGAAATAAGCACAATTTTTATCAATTTGTCCCTTTTTTACCGATAAATTGTAGCAGTTGTACGTTGTAGCCCCGTTCTGACATGTCTCATTGTATCACTATCACTGCAACTCATGACTCATTCAGCCCCATCCTAATTAGTGGCAAGTTTTGACCAGTGACTCACGCTATTAATTAGGCTCATTACAAAGCTCTAAGCCTTTGCTATAATTGTTTTTTATGGTTAATTGCTACTGGTAGCCTCCAAGGATTAAAGAAGACACCGACCCTTGACACTTGGGCATGGGTGGTATAGAGTTATTTCATATTAATCAACATCAATTAATCTCTTAACCCCCACCTGAACCGAGCACATTTTCCCCAGTTTGTCTTTACCCAAATCTAAAAGCTTCTTGAAAAAAGTGTAAAAATAGCCACAAAGATGAGACGAAAACGAGGATGAAAACGTGACAAAAGAGCAACAGAAAGTGATGAAAAAGTGATAAAAATGTGACAAAAAAGTGACGAAAAATGTGATGAAAATGTGTTGAAAATGTGATTAAAAAAAATGGGCAAAAATGTGACAGAAAAGTGACGAAAAAACAACAGACGCCACAAAAGAGCAACAGAAAAGTGACAAAAATGTAAGAACAAAAGCAAACAGAAGAAATGTCAAAAAAGTGACTACAACGTGGTAACAACACTATAGGCTGTAACATTTTAGATTTGGGTAAAGCTGAACTGAAGAAAAGGCGGGAGTTAAAAGGTTAAGGAATTGTAAACAATAAATAAATGAATGGGTTTGAAGCACATGTGTGAGTGTCATCCAAAAACTTTTGCGAAACATTAACATAATACTCTGCCTTAATGCTTTGATAACACACTTTATTTTATGTTAGTGCGAGATATGTTTTCTGAAAGCATTATGTTTCAGAGCTGACAAACATGCAACAAACTGTGTGAGTATATCCTTCATTCTAATTATTCAGTGTTGGAAAATGAAGACTATTCTTGGGTAAAAAGGTCAAAGGTCAAACAAATGTTTTAAAATGCCTTAACTGCATTCTTTCTTTTAGATGTCTTTTATAGTAACTCCTATACAATAATGTTTAGTGCTCCAAGGTTAAAGAGTTCAGCCATAAATGTGGGTCAATAAAGATATATTGGTTTGGATTACAATATTTGAAAATCATAAACTTATAAATCATTGCCAGCATCTCAAAATCATTTCTTCCAAAACCTCAACTGGTCACATTAGTCCAGTCACTTTACTTAGCTTTACTTAGCTAGTTAATGAGTTAAGCTCATGTCATGCACCGGAGATGACTAAGAACGGACCGTTTTGAAAAGGAAAAATATGAGGACACGTTGCAATTGTCAGGATGTTTGTGAGCAATTAACAAAATGTCCTGTGTGCCTAGATAGAGTTTGCCAAAAAACTGCTTAGTCAGTAACGAGCCATGGATTTAAAGATTATGTTAAACAGAGGCATCAGACTGGGTGTGAGGGCAAAGGGTAGTGCTTGCCCCGGGCTGGGATGGGCCTGTTCAGTACTTATAGTCATATGTGGTATGTAAGTAAGTAAATAAACTATATTTATATAGTGCTTTACTTTAAGTACTTTCCAGCAGCAAAAACGAAATACAAGTACACAATCATATAGGCAGCTCTATTGGTAAATAAATAAATAAATGGTCAAATTCATTTAACGCCTTTCTACCTGCTTTAGGCATTCAAAGCGCTTTACATCAAGGAGACAGTCACCCGTTCACACTCTCATTCATACACCAGTGTGCGCAGACACTGGAGGCAAGGTGGGTGAAGTGTCTTGCCCAATGACACAACGACAGTGTGCACCAGAATCAAGGGAGCGCAAGAACAGAGGAAGTTCATTTCGAGATGATGCGCAACGACTTCACAGATAAGATAAGATAAGATAAGCTTTATTGGAACGGGCCCACTAAAGGTGGCTGGCACCTAGATGTGCTACATCCAGCATTGTTAAATAAACAAAAACAGATTATGTTGCCTTGAGACAAAGGCTCTTAAATCTACCAAAAAAGGACTAACATTGTCAATCCCCTAAGGCTGATACCAAATAATACCAAAATTGCCAAAACGTGGCATGTACACCCCACGTGGCTGCTTTACTCTGAGCAGGTGTGAGCACTTCAGAAACAACGGGGCAGGTCTTGGCTGCAGCTGAGCTGGGAGTCTGCATCAGCACAACATGAGGGGAATCTCCTGCACCACACTCTACCAACTGTCACTCTTGATGTGGCCATCCTTTGAATTTAGCAAAGAAGAGGTCTAGTAGCTTTACAGGAAAGCAGACTTAATTTCAGAAGATAAAACAGCTCTCACAAAGGGGTTCTTAGCTTAACATAAAATCCTTTTTAATATCTCAGATGGTCAAATGTATGAGGCAAAAAATTACAATTTAGCAGCAACATTACTTTATTTATTCAAATGTTTTTTACCTTTTACAATTTCACAGCAGTGTAGGAATATTTACAATGAATACATGAGCAGACCTCTGATTGGTCAAGGTTTTTTGGACAGTGAAGACGCCTTTATCGCTCACAGAGACAAAAGCAGAAACAACAACTCCAACTCCATTAATGACAAGAGAACAATACATTATATTATAATTATGAGGTATCAGGTGAGAATCTTGTATAGTAAGTCTTGGATTTCCAAACTCTTAAAATCCATAGAAACAGCGATAGGACCAATTGCTGTAGGCGTCCAAATGTATTCCAGAGGTTTGTATACTGTAGGGGTCAATTTGACAAAAAGCAGCAAAGCCAGTTTCAGCACGTTATGTCCTGAAGGCCCAGTAAAAGCCGGAGGTCTCAGGTGACACTAAGGCCTTGTTAGTGTTAGACCTGCAGCCCTAAGACTCGAGCAGCGCTGAGCACATCATCTCTGGTCATGTAGCATCCACAGACCTGCCTGTGGCCAGTGAAAGACTCTCTCCCATGCATCACACGCCAGTTGTCTATGAATAGGACCTTAGGAGCAAAATACAGGAAGGAATTAGAGGAATTTTACAGTACTCAGTTGTAACAGTTGAAGAAAGCGTCTTACAGTTCCGGGTTTGAGTTTGACCCACAGCTCATTTTGTGGCCTCCTCATCTCTGTGGTCAGTTCTCTGTGTGCCACGTACCAGCTCTGAACAACATGGTGAGGGATTGTGTTTATCACTGATCTGTCAGAGTTGTTGTACCTGTAAAAACACATATTTAGTGATTAGAGCTGCATAGTATGTTGCAAATATGTTGTTGATGTAATATCCATAAAGTAAGGATTTAAGAAAAAAATATAATATCCATCCATTTACACAATGTTCTTTGAGTCTATAACTCAATTCTAAAATGTTTTATTGAATTTTGGGTCTGTTTTAGTCACATTATCGGATCATTCAATCAACTTTTATCTCTCTTATGTCATGCAGTCCAGTTAGTATTACATTACACCTGATCATGTAAAGCTCTTTGTTCCATGGATAGACTTGCAGCACTGGTCCGATGCCTCTCATGTGGTTTAGGTGCTTGCCTGTACGCTCCACATTGTCGTGTTTTATGGGGATTTCAGTGAGGAGCTCAAAATTTTCAGGAGAACTCTGTCGAAGTTTTTCAGCTGCATAAAATCCATCCACCAACAACGTCCTCCCGCCTGTACCTTCGTGCTTGAGA
Source organism: Gobius niger (assembly GCF_951799975.1). Classification (NCBI taxonomy): domain Eukaryota; kingdom Metazoa; phylum Chordata; class Actinopteri; order Gobiiformes; family Gobiidae; genus Gobius; species Gobius niger. Next base: position 14,467,201 of record NC_136862.1, read on the forward strand.
CAGTGGAAAACTTGAATACTGGAGCAAATAAAGCACAACTGCAGTCACTGCCTCCTTCTCACGTTTTATCACACACAAAAAGTGCTTTTGAGTAAATTCATGATTGACTTACCCACAGGGTTCATGAAAGTAGGTGGTGTCAGTGTGGCGGTCTAGGGCAGACTGAGTGTATGCGGTGTCTCCACGTGAATTATCTGATGTAAAGGTCCACATTCCCCCAAACATGGTCTCTCTAGTCAGTTAAGACACATATGACAGCTTTAGCAATGCACATATTTGATTAGAGATTTGATCATCTGATTATAAACCAAACCTTAAAGAGGTCGTAAGTGGAAACATTTTAAACAATACTGTTCTCAACATATCAAGTCACTGACCTGATAAGACTGACCTTCCGAGAAACCTCCTCTGTGGCCTCCACTGTAGCTGGGACATCCTCTACAAATGCAATCCCATACAGAAGGTAGTTCTGAAGGAACTTCTTACGTTCATCTTTGCAGCTCATGAATTTTTCCCATTTTGATGGGGGCACATTGGCACTTTTATAGATGTCAGAGTTCCACAGCACACGTGGCTGCACAATGCTATTCTGCTTTCCTTCATAGCTGTTCACAGCCAGCCAGCTCAAATCATACCTCGTCACATGACTGTCAGGCCCTGTAAGGATGATACATACCAAGGATTAAATAAATCACAAAGAGTAAAAACCAGTTAAGTCAAATCCCTCAAAAGCCCTCAATCACAAGACCTTCACACGGCCAACTACAGTTTGACTTCTTCACAAAACCTGAGGCTCCATTGTATTGCTGAATGGAAGCGCTCCCAACTCACAAAGGAGCTTCTGGCACGGAGGCACAGCAGCTCACAACAAGAAGGTCCCCGGGATCAATCCCCAAGCAGGGCCTTTCTGTGTGGAGTTTGCCCCGTTCTCCCCGTGTCTGCTTAGGTTTCCTCCTTCTACTCCTGTTTCTCCTACCACTAAAAACATGTACAATATGTGAATCCTCCAGCCAGGTGATACTAACCATCAGCCTGGCTCCATAAAGGTGATATAGGTCTGTTGTTGCCCACTGCTCTTTACGGGTTGCCCCAGCGGCATCGCAGGGGAAGTCAAATGCAGAGGACACATTTCCCTACAGGGACAATAAAGTATACCTTACCTTAATAGTAGTAATAGTAAAAGCTATCATAACCATCCATGTTGCTTTACCTTTTTCTTATAAGGCATTTTCCTTACAAAACCCTCCCTATTTGGTCCCACATTTGATTTGATAACTTGGTAAAGCACCTTACTGGGAGCTTCTTTGGCCTGGTCAGCTGTTTGCTCCTGTAGCATATGTCAGGCAGCTGCATCAGTATTAAAACTGTCTGCCTGCAAGGGTTTAATGGGTGATGAAACTTCTGCTGAATGATTGACCTGCAGAAATCCTCCGAGCCTTAAATGATAGTGATGAAGCTATGATAAAACTTGAAGGGGACATTAAAAGTTTTTTTTTTTTTTTGAAAGGGCATGAAAGGGCAAAAAAAGAAAAGAAAAAAAACTCCATGCGAAAATTACTTAAAAATACCTTTGGGCTAAACAACTCCTCCTTTATGCTTTTGCCATAGACTAATGTTGATCAGATATTAAAGAGTTACAATAAGTTTAAAGTAACAATCTCTCAAAAGCTTATTCACCACAATACAAACATTTCAAACATTTAGTAAACCATTAAGCATATCAATCTATAACAAGTAGTCCTTTGGAGTGTGCAGGCCTCTGCTCAGGACTTTCTATGACTGTGATATCCTCAAGTCTACGCTGTCATTTGCTGGACCCTGGGCAGCACAGAGCGGGATAGGAAGTCCTGTGCTGCCCACTGAACTGCTGAGCAGCTCCGTCAGACTGAAGCACCCTCAGTGCAGGAAGGAACGCTCCTGCAGGTGCTTCATCCCCATCGCTGTCAGGCTACACAATTCACATGTACAGTATAGGAATTCATATGTGATATATGCAAAACCTGCTACCTGGCCACTATATTTTGCTCTGTATTATGTACCCCTCCCCCCACAATAAGGACAAGAGAATGAACATTTTTCCACTGTGAGATCAATCATCAAGTGATGTGGATTTCAGATCATATTTAAATCAAGATAATGCAAGAGAATGGTATTTGCAGATCAATGTAAAACCTTCCTTTCATTAACCAACATCAATGTAAAAGTAAGAGAAAGGTTTTTGCTTAGATTAAAGTTTGTTGTTTGTTTCTGCAGAGGAAACTTGTGCTGGAAGCCGTGTGCCAATCAGCTCAGGATGTTTGTGGAAGCATTCTCCAACACACATTTCAATCAGAGACACAGAGTGGATTATATCACTGTATGTATTTACGGCGAAATGCACACTCTTTATCAAATAAACAAAACCATGTAGAGAACATTGCATGGATCAAAGTACCCATGTATGTTCATTAACATGCACTGTCCCGACCAAATAAACCAATAAATAAAATAAATAAAAGTATTTCCATTACGGACTTTCTGTCTTTTTTATCATTTTAATTTGGAATAAAGGGAAAAAAAGTAAAGAAAACTTACATTCAAGGAGCAGCTGACCATCTTCAACTTTGGTGCTGGTCGGACGAATGCTTAGGTCAATGCTTGCGGTGTCTAAGTTTCGCTGGTGTGTTACTGCGTTGAAGGATCCCTCAGAGCGGCAGTGATCCCGTAGCCAGACATAGTTGAGATGCATGTTTGTCCCATCGTAGTTCAGCGCTATAGTTTGTGATCCAAGTAAAAATTAAAAATAATACTAATAATAACTGAAATACTACTACTAGGCCACAACTAGTACTACTATTACTGCAACTTATTAAAATAATACAATTTTAGCCGATATGGGCAGTTTACCTAAACAGTCGTCCAATAGATTGACAGTCGCAGCAGCGTGATTCTTGTTCGCTCGTGGCACATGCGTCTTGACGCGCTGGAAAAGCTGAGCGCGTTTTGACGCACGGAGCAAAAGCGATCTGTGCATCGCGTGAGGCAGTTTAAGCAAATTCAGTACTAACTTGGGAAAAAGTGAACTGAACTAATCAGACTTTACTTCCTTCTTTTAGTCCACTTCACTGGATGAGTTTAGGGACAGTGTAAACGACATCACCCTGTCATATATATGTCGAGTAAATAATTAAACACGAGAAAAAAAAACTTGATATAACTTGTCTGTTATGTTTATGAGACGGACACCGGGATAACGCATGCGCAAAACTTACATCCGGGATGAGTCTGCCCTGCACTGGTTGAATATTTAGGGAATAGAGTTCAAATAAAAAATAAATAAAATAAAGCATCTGAACAAAGGAACACTGCAAGAAGTATGATGTTGTTTGATGACTTGAAGGACTTAAGGAACAAAATAAACATGAGCGATTGAGAAAGGGAACAGCTGCACACGAGCTCCCTCTGGAGACCCACAGAAAACATGCGTATGTTGGCTTGGCTAATTACTTCTTCACACTCTAGGCTATAATAATATGGTAATTTTGTTGTTATAAGGCGACATTAAACACGCTCGAATAGAGGGGCTCTAACCACGAGGCTCTGAGCCTATGTGACCCACATGCTCCCTGTCACTTTGTAAAGAATATTATCTCCACTGCAGTCGTTGATTTGTTTGTTTTCTTGCATAGACACTATACATAGACACATTTACATTTGTCGTTGCTCTTAACGTAGCTTTACTGTAATACGTTGCGGAACTGTGCGTTCACATGATTTGGAAAAAACGGGAAAAGGCCGTTTTCATTTGAAGGCACGAATCTACAAATGGTGGAATAACAGTTATGGTTGCACATAGCTTATTATTATTATTATTATGTTTTTAAGTATCAATTATCATTAGGATTTGAGTACACACGGAACTACTGTAGATGTGTCTGTGATTTGTCATATAGAACAGTGCCGTTTCCTATGGTACAGTGAGCCCTTGAACGCCGCATAAGCCAGCCCCCTCAGTTGCTGCGTGTTTACTTGCTTTGTCAGCGGTGTACGCGTAAAGACAGCCCGTGTCCGTCACCTGCTGCTGATCCGAACCTTGGACCTTTATCTGAAGCAGCGTTATCACACCCTCAGGTCTCTTTATCAGCTCGTCTTTTCTCTCCTGTGGCAATATACGGGTCAGCCCCCGTGGACTTTGTGCAGGGGCACGTCGGTCTCATAGGGTCCTTATCTGAGGGGGAAAATGACGTTAAAATCTAATAAAAACGAACCCGCTGCCATTCTGGAGCCGCTCAGCAGCGTCCGGACAGCCCTCTCCGACTTATACCTGGAGCAACTTCTTCAAAACAAACCAAAGTCTGACAAGGTAATAAGCGCTTTATTCCTATTTTACGCCCCTGCATTTTGGTACAGACTGCATCTTTGCTTCCGGGAAACGGGAAGGACACATGACTAGTGTTTATTGCAAAACAAAAATAGACCAACAGCCTACTGCATCTTTATGTATTAATATTAACAATATATTCCCATCTGTCGCCTATTTTTAAGATTGTCAACTCATCGGCTGACAACTTGTCCACACTGGTCAACATGATGCAAATCAGACACTGAATAAGCAGATTCACTTCTGCATTTGAACACAGATTTTGGGAAATAAAACACTTATGCACCATGTCACTGCAGCTTGGTAGCCTAATGTTACAATGTTACAAATCGTGCCATCGTCTTAAAATAACAGTGGGATTTGCAGGGGCCTCTGGTAGAGTCACCTGGGGTTATAAGAGACTTGTTTACTGTGTGTCCGGAATTCAGATACTTGATGACCTTTCAGGACAGAAAAACAGCTAATCTTAAACATTTTCAGGTGGTTTAAGAACCCGGACATTCACACTCAGTAACTCTAAGGGTGCAACATTTTGTACTTTTCCCTTATCATAAATTTGAGAAGTCAGCAGTGGGTGAAGCAGAAGGGAGGAAACTCCACTCCTGACATCAGCATTTTGCACTTTCATGGCCTTGAGCACAAGCATTCTGTATTCTTGATGATTGGGGAGAGAAATAAGGCTGTAGGTCACATAGCCTGGCCTTTAGATTGAAGTGGACACATATTTGAATACACCACACACCTGTAGTTAGGGCTGGGTACCGTTACATTTGATCCCATACAGTTACTTTAATGATACTTGGTTTATGATACCGATATCTGAACAATACTTTTTTTCCCGAAATGTATGCTAAAATATTTGTCATCCAGAACCATAAAACAGAATAATAGATTTTTAAACTTTTAAATTTGTATCATTTATTTGCAAGAGGGTCTAAAGTTGTTACTTGGTTCTTTCAGCTCAAATAAAGAGAAGAGTCTAAATGTAGCCGATGGAGAGTCAGGTGATCAGTGGAGCTCCAGAGCTCTACAGGAAATTATGTCACCTCTACTTTTTTTTTAAAGGTTAAATGCAATTGCAAGTTGGCTATTTTATACTCGGTGATGGAGAATTATAGAGTTAATTCGGCCTTCACACATGCCCTGCAAACCTTATCATATTGTACTGTCTAATGGGGAACATTTGGGCACTGACCTTCTACATTTGACAGTACAATATGATAAAGTTTGCAAAGCATGTGTGAAGGCTGAATTAACTCTATAATTCTCCATCACTCACTACTGCCACCTCAGGTCATACGTGTAATTGCACCTTCTATAATAAACTCATGCTTGAAGGCAATTTTGGACCCGAAGTAACAACTTTTTGAGTGACAGTGCAGGATTTTAGAGGCAGTTTAGAATAGGTCTGGGCTCATTCTACACCTTAGGACAAGGCTGGAACATGTAGGGGGAGGAAAATACATATTTTCTTTACGTTTTTAAACTCTGTTTAGTCCCTTTAATCTCAATAAAACACCTCCTAACCTTAAGGATAGTGGAGTTCACTATCCTTAAGGTAATGATTTGGGTTAGGTAGTGGTTAGTTTGGATGAGTTTAAGCGTCCTGCTGAGGTGATGTCATTTCCTGTGGAAAAGTGATCCACTGATCATTCGTTCCTCCATTGGCTGTGTAAGACTCTTTTCTTTATTTGAGCTAAAACAACCAAGTATCTTCCTTTGACGCTGTCCCTGGACCAACAGCATCAAAACTTGATCTCTAAGGATATCATATTTCTTTTCGGTACTTGCATTTGATATTTCGATTTTTTCTAGTAGAACCTAAACTTTTTTTTTGATACCATACTGATATTGTTTAACGGTACCAGTCCTACCTGTAGTTATCATGACTTTACATTAACTGACTCTAACTCCTCTTTTTGTCTTAATCATCTCTACATGTCGTTTTACCTTAGATATCATCCAAGTAGATGTCAACACAAGATTAACAGCTTTCATATAACACTGACGGTGCAACATACTGCATAATATTATGTGCAAGTCTGGGCAAGAACAACCTTGAACAGGATTGAAAGCTCGACTAATGCTTTTGTAAACACATTGATGTTAGCTCAATCATAAAGCCTTTTACCCAGCCCAATGCACTTTGTTTCCTCACATCAGCCACGCTAATAAAGTAGATATATGGATCTCCAAAATGAAATACAGTTTGGTTATAATCATGTTCTTTGCATCTGTACAGTCCCAAGAGTTTCCTGTTTCTTCTGCTGTTACTCTCATTTACGTAGTCAAGAAAGGAAATTGACTTTTTCCTGGATTTGTTGTGCTTGTGTTGAAGGCGTTTTGCTCTGATGCATCCTGCACACCCACAGCTGGCATTTACCTATGTTCAAAGGGTTTCCTGGTGGCGACACATGGGAGATAAACTGTCACACACCCAATGATCGCACAAAACAAAATAGTCTATTTAGCATGTATAAAGATGGTATTGACTATTTCACTATTATTCCACTGGCTTCCTTTTTATCATTCATTTAATTCAGTATGGTGGGTTTCAAATCTAATCTACATCTGAACATATCACTGCTATATCACTGTTACTCAACTTTTTTCTGTAATTTGGCCGTAATGTCATATAAATATAGTGTCTTTACATATCACTCATTGCTGTTTGGCACTAGTGGTATGACCACGTTAACCTGGTCGGCCAGAACAATGAATGTGCCTAATCAGGTGTCTCTTGACTGGACTAATTATTAACTTCCAACATATGTCAAACCTTATCATAGCTGTAGCCATTAGGGCAAAGATGTGGCCAGTCTACAAATGCAATGGAAAACCTAACTAATAGCTATAAACCTGGACTCTGTGAATCTACTTTCCTACTCAATGTATGCAATGACGCCATGTGTGCTTGTGTTGAAACAGGCTGAGGTGCTTGAAAACTCAGGAGCAGAGGTTTTTACAAACGGCAGCGCTGGACATCTGAACGGGAAAGAGATGACCAAGATGAGAGAAGTGATTTTTGAGAAGAATCCCTCTGAGCCGTTGGTATGTTTTATATCAAACTGTAAAGAACAAACACATGGGATTTCCTTTTCACTGTGGCGTGTGTGCCTTTGCAGGGGGTGACGCTCAAACTGAACGACAAACAGAGATGCACCGTGGCCAGAATATTACATGGAGGCATGATTCACAGACAAGGTACAATCTATTGAAATGATTCTACTGCCTTAAGTTACCATGCTGGAATATGAGACGATTGTATATCTTTAACATAACACTTACTGTCTGAGTGTTTTGAAATGATCGATCAGCCTATGAAAAGCACCAATAAATTATGCATGGAGATAGTATTAAATAATGATGAATGCTAGCTGTCCAGAAAAGCACTATATAAAAAACAATGCATTATTATTATTATTAAAACAAATAATATAATATATTAAATCAAAGATATACAAATAAATAAATGCTAAAAAAGTATTTCTTCCTTCAGGGTCTTTGCAGGAAGGAGATGAGATAGCGGAAATCAATGGTAAAAGTGTAGCAAACCATTCGGTAGATTATCTCCAAAAGGTCCTGGTAAGATTGTTTGGTTGGTCGCCAGTTGAATAAATAAATAACAAAACAAAAAAAATTGTGTTCAAAATTGATGTTTTATTTTAGAGAGAAACAAATGGAGCCGTCACCTTGAAGGTTATTCCCAACCAACCAAGTCGATCTAGAATCTGCGAGGTAAGCTTTCACACTGTGTGCTTTGTCTTGAGTTGTGCAGTGATTTGGTTTGTTGTGTTGCGTTTTGTACTTGTGACATTTGATTTAAATGCTATATTAACGCAAGCGGATAACAAATTGCTCTTAAAACGTTTTATTTTATTAGGTACATCCTCTGTTAGCCAATGAACCTTCAGGTGATTATGACTTAGAACAAGAACTTAAGTGGTTTGGAAACACTTGGTTAACTTTTTCACTCTGCCATCTGGCCTCATCACTTTTAACCGGTATACAACATACAAAAGGGAATTCTTGGAAACTGCTCATTTTGCCACGAAAAGAAGAATCAAATTATGGTTCGAACTATTCCTCAAAAATCACAGTTTGTTTTCTAAATTCTTGGCATTTTTTTTGACTCCAGTTTGTGGGGTTGATGATTGGATTTATTTCAAGGATAGCCCTGTTGAAATGAACCATCTCTTTTTCAAGGGGGTCCTGAATGATGATGGCAGAGTGCCTTTTGTAGTCAATTAAACCTCATAGTAACATCCACATATTAATATAGAGACGTATTGGTTTCCCACATCGCCCCAGTGAATACTAACCATCAGCACACTAACATCACTTGGGTGATCTGAGATTACCAACAGACTGGGATAATTTACCTGGAGAGAAGCACAATCAGACAGATCCATAATCCATAATAATAAAATGCACATGAGCTTCCTCTTGAGGTAAATTACCCCATTGGCATCTACAGTTTACTCTTTTAAACTAAGCCTGTAACAAAAGTAACCTTTGACCGTGAAATATGGATACTTTGTTAACTCCTTGGATGTGTAACCATTTTGCGTAGACCTACATGAGGGCTCAGTTTGACTATGACCCCTCCAAGGACGACCTCATCCCCTGTAAAGAGGCGGGGCTGAAATTTAGGACCAGCGACATCATTCACATCATCAACAAGCAGGACCCCAACTGGTGGCAGGGCAGAGTGGAAAGCAGCACCGCGGACTTTGCTGGCCTCATACCTTCCCCAGAGCTGCAGGAATGGTAAGGAATATGATATTGCATGTGCTTAATGAAACTGATGTCGAGGCGAGACACTGAAGGCAAAGAAAATCCTTTATACCGACATAAATGTGAGGAAAAGGTGTAGCTCTAATTCTAATATAATAATGCATTTTATATTAACAAAAATGCCAAAATCTACAGTAAACGGTGGATGAAGGTTTTGGGATATCTTATTTAGCTTTTGAATACAATAAGTACTGGCAAAGGTCTGGAAAGAAAATTTAAAAATCACCTTAAGCTCAATGAACCAGTCTAGGAATTTGAATTTGAGAATTTTTTCTAGTTTTACCCATAAATAGAAATGTTATGTGCGAAGCTGGCCCAAATTCTTCAAGTAAATAAATACAACAAAATAAAAAATAGACAAAGACTTTGGCCTGCAGTGAAGCAATTCAGAAATGCTTACGTGTATGTGTATGTGTTTTGTTTTTTTCTTTTGTAGGAGAGAGGCGAGTAAAAGTAAAGCCAAAGAAGGAACGCCATCCTGCAGCCCATTTGGGAAGAAGAAGAAGTGCAAAGACAAGTATTTGGCCAAGCACAGCTCTGGTGAGAATGACTTCACAGCGTATTGTACTTCTGCTGCAAGATTTCTTTATCAATCAAATCTCCTTTTGCAGTTTTTGACCAGTTGGATGTGATTTCATATGAAGAGGTTGTCCGACTTCCAGCTTTCAATAGGAAAACACTTATACTGATTGGTAATCCTAGTGCAAACATGAATCATAATGTCTTATTTACAGTCAAATACATCAATAACAATGTTTCATCCTTGTATTTACTTAGGTGCACCAGGAGTTGGAAGACGCAACATAAAAAATGCATTACTGACCAAATACCCTGAGAAGTTTTCTTATCCTGCCCCGCGTGAGTGCATCTACAGTATATTATGTTTTTCGGTATTTGAGAATGTCTCGGTAATGCTTGATGTCCCTAAAATGTAGATACCACAAGACCCCAGAGGATGGAGGAGGAGAATGGAAAGGAATACTTCTTCATCCCCACTGAGAGAGAAATGACCAAATGCATAACCGGAAATGAGTTTCTGGAATATGGAAGCTTCCAGGGAAACATGTTTGGTACCAAATTTGAGACCATCTATAAGATTCACGAGGAAGGCAAAATCGCACTGCTGGATATTGAACCACAGGTTAGTATCACACTATATCAGTCGTTCTCAGACTGTTCATGCCAAGTGCCTTCTCATGAAGTATTTGACCTTCCGCACCACCAGGCCGAGATTAAGATAAAATCAGGACCAAACCTAGTCTAGGTTTAACTTAAATTGGACTAAATGATGTCTTCTGAACAGAAAAACACACATAAAAACACAAATGCATTTATAAAAATAAAATTGCCTCTTTGTATCACCTTAAGAAGCCCAAGTACCACCACATACCACAGTTTGCGAACCAATGCACTATACATATTATATTTTGTATCGACTACAGTGAACATTTGGGGTTTGTTATGACATTAAAGTAATTAGAACAACGTACCCACAAAAGGAAAGAACATTTGTCCAATTTGCAAAGTTCAAACCATAGTGATTCGAAGAACTCCCACTTTGTATATTGTTAGAGGATAACATTAAATTGCTATTTATCATACTGGGTCAGGCTGAACAGTCGTACTATCTCCGTCATAGCCTTGACTGTGGTGCTCAGGCGCCGACTCTCAGCCACTGAATGTTTGCTTTTGTATCAGTATGACGCCCCTGAGAGGGTTTTTATCCCCTTTCTCTGGAAGCATAGACACACTTGAATGGTAGGACTAGCGCAATGTCTCGAGTTCATGTCTCCGGGTCCCGTACCCATGATCAATAAACATCTCCTGTATAAGACATCCTAGCCTGGCCTTAGCCATCTGTAAAGTCCGGTCAATTATAATTTCCCTACATGTACGTCTGGGTCTGATCTCAGTGGCTGCGTTACATCGGTCGACTTTCTACCTGCCATTCAGCGAGGGCGTATACGAAAGAAATAGAAGCTCTTCAATCCGCCCTGGCTCGGCTCCCAAATATCCAGAAATTAAAATTGAAGCCTTGGAAAGTGCAAGGAATCCCCCCCAAGAGCATAGCTGATAGATGCTTCACTCGCTCGGGCGCATTACATACGTCACGACCAAACGCTAGTGAAAGTCAGAGCCAATCGTTTCAAAGGAGTTCACCCCTCCCACCTGATAACGGAGCTCAATTGTGAAGTTCCAGACCCTGGTACGAATCGCAGTAAGTACGAGGGTCTGGTAAAAAAAAAAAAAAGGCATCCAGACTGCTGCCTATTTTTCATCTATCCTCTTGAACACCATAGTTAATTCTCTAACAGATATAGCTAGAACTCCATGAACATTTGCACACTCTAAACAAAACTCCTTGTTCATTTCTGTTTGATTGTTCTACAGACCTTGAAAATCGTGCAAACGGCAGACTTTGCACCTCTAGTGGTGTTTATTGCTCCCACCACTACTGCACCTCAGGTAATTTATCCAGATATGAATGATTCCAAATCATTGCAAATATTTATACATTTCCTCTTAACATTGTCTTTCAGACCGAATCTCTGCAAATGATCCAGAAAGAGTCCGATGCCATTTTGTCCACGTACAGACACTTTTTTGATGTCATTTTGGTCAACAATGACGTGGATGAGAGCGTGAAGGGTGTGGAGGAGGCCATAGAGAATGCCTGCTCCACTCCACAGTGGGTCCCAGTGTCATGGGTGTACTGATGTCTCACTCAAGTTTAATGCCTTTTGTTTGTTGAAATGCAATATCACTCCTTAAAATCTCAGTTAGGACTGCCTGAAGTGAGGGCACATTTATTTTGGGTGAGTGTAATTTCATTGATAACGTTTGCACAAAGTATCCTATGTGAAGAAAGCAATATGTTGAATGGTTGTTTTGCTAAAATAAAAGCTTTATCAGGAAATGCTTTGTATGGGTGTTTACACATGTACTGTAAGTCTTTGAACTGTGACGTGATCCTTTGGACACTCAGTGTGAGAACATGCAAAACATGACCATAACTGTGAGTAAATTCTCTTCAGTAAAATTAGGAGTTCATTCAGTACAACAGTGTATTTGTTTCTCTTTTGTTTTTCTTTGTAGTAGTGTTAAACTGTATACCTCATGGGATACTGAAAACGCACTTTGAAAGAAAAAATAATAAAGTTTCCTATATGCTCAGCTGTGTATGTTCTTTCGTCCACATTTACTGCAGCAGATTATATATCTGCACATGGTCCACATGGTCATAGGCTTTTTGCACTATTGCTATTATTTGCGTAGCTTCAAAAATTATATAGAAAATAAATTGACACATTTTATTTTTTGAGACTAAGTTACATTTAGATAAATTTACTTTTTACATTTGTCTTGCCTTTTATTTTTATTAATACAATTGTAGACTAATACATTATATTAAGTCCATTGCTCATTAGTAGGCAACGTATAAATTGTCTTTAATTACAAAGATGAGCAGTTGACAACACAACCATGTCTGTTTGATAACATCAACACTGTAGCACACAAGGCAAGACATGTGGATTTTATTACAATTGACTTTTATGTTATTTCTCAACCCTATTTATCGTTATAAATAAGCATTTAATTGGAGTCTCGCCACACCCCCTTTCTATGAACGCCATTTTGTTGACATACAGACTTGCTATCAAAATAAGCATCTTGTAGGGGCTGTTTAAAGCATCCATGGCTGTGACACATCAAAAATACTTCCAGGGTGCCTAATCAAGCAAAGCCAGACACATGCGGCTGTTCTGGAAAGTACAAAGCTGTATTCGCAGTGTCTTTGACCACCCATTTCAACGCGAAACTCGCCGCGATTGACGTCACCGAGCCATCTTTGTCCAGCTAATCCAGGCGCTGTTTATTACACCTTCATTACTGTAGGGACAGCGACTGTGTCAGGCTCTTATTATAGCCTGCAGGTGCCGCATCACCGTAGAAATAGGAAGAAAAGGGCTTTTGAAGCGAGGCTTTGTATCTCAGTGGAAGACACAGTGCTCCTCCTAGATTCGGCAAGCGCGACAATAACCAAGGGAAGGTGCCAGAGGGTAGAGAGGAGCGCACAATCCACATCCATCTGCCAGGCACTAGAAACGTGCTAACATCTCCAGTCCGGATTTCACCACCGCTCTTCCCTCACAACAACCAACAACATGTAAGTACACAGACTGTGGCGTGTGGTTTTACTTTAAGCATTGTGTTATAATGGATCGTCATAAAACGTCCCGCTAAGCGGCTAGTGTCAACGGAGCTGAATGGTTCTTGGTTATCCGCGCACTGCCCCCATGTTAGTCAGTGGCTCCGGTACATCACGACTATGAATTGCCAGATGAATTTAATTTACTGCTCCATTTGTTACAACGTAGAAACTGTTATGTTGATGCTGAACACAAGAACAAGAGACAAACAATGTCCTTTTACTAAGCACGCAGATGTCTCACTATTGAAGCCTACTATTAGAGACTACAAGCCACACGGTCCGTCGACAGTCGCTCATTTCGTCTTTTTAACGTAGCTCCGCGCACGCACTTTTCCAGTTCGGACTGGTTTGAAAAGACTCTGTCCCTGTCTGTGCGGACACCAAAAGTCTGGCCACAACTATATTTATTACAGCGGCTTGTTCTTGATTTCTGAACACACGTCCAGTGCCCTTGGTTATTTAGTGTTAGCTACTCGCAGGTGAAGATTAGGCTAATTCAGCAAGGACATAATGACCAAACCATTAGTCGCGTCTCCTCGCAAACAGCTATTAAAACCTCTTAATACAAACTGTTTATCTGTAGAAGAACGTTTCACTCATTAAGTCTGTATATTTTTTGGGGGGATGTTATTAGCTGTGGATGAGACTGGGGCCTAGCGGAGATGATTTGCAGCCATCAGCGGGGGGTGGGGATAGCCTAGCCTCCTACTGTATGTCGTCGATTCAGGTCCGAGGGCGGACATCTGAAAAACAAACTACCTTTAGACACTTTGTTCAATCAGGATTGTCACTTTGTCTCGTGTCATTTTTATCAGTGTTTGTTGTGACATGTTTTTCACATGACACTGAGAATGGGTTAGAAAATGGCCGTGTCAACTGTGCCATATATAGACGATGCCAGATATTTTATAACAGACACTTGGTAATTATGGTAATCGCTTCCTCAAGATAACTTGTTGTGTTTATTTCCAACATTGTTGACGTTCTCAGTGAAAATATTTGTCTTTTGGCTCTGCCTATGAGTCCTTATGAACCTCCCCACCCACGTTGATGTGCTGTCGCTGTTCTAGGCCTGTCACGTTACTCCAGAGCCATGATTGTGTGTATTTAGTAGTCCAGAAACATGTGGCGGAAAAAAAAAAAAAAGGAAAAAAAGTAAGGCGCGCGAGTCAGGGCCCGGTGCAGTCGCGGACTGGTACAGACCAGGCGCGCGGAGCTGTCCGGTGCTGAAATGTCGCTCTCCAGTGCTGAGCCTTGTACATGCCGCCAGCTTCTCTGTAGCAGCGGCCACATCCAAAAATACAATTAGGCCAAGAATAAAGCGTCTGATCCATGACAAACACTAAATTATGAAACAAATACATTTGTAAATATGTCAATTGATTTGAACACAGTATATGAGGCAGGCCTTAGGATTTATTGTAATTACCCCAATAAAAGTCACACTAAACTAAACTAATTCTTAGCTCTGAATGAACCATTCCTGTTTCCACAATTGTGTTGTGATTGTTGGTCCGAGTGTGACTAACATCATATTGTGACACTGTAACTCACAACATTATATTGAAACAGAACCAAAGTGGAAACTCCATCAGGCCAACTATTGCAAAGGATTTGTTGTTAGAGGATTAGAAATGTGTGAGGGTAACAGAGTGACCTTGTTGCAGAGTTTTGACCTATACAGAAAGAGAAGCAAAAAACAAAACAAAACACATAAACCAGACCATCAGCTGATAAATGTACCCTGTAACAGCAATGAGAATGATATTAAGGTTACAGTATAAGCATTAGGTAAGTCATTTTTATTACAGAGTCATCTCTTCTTTGTAAATGACATGCTCAGTTACACAGAGTATCTGTGACAAAGAATGCTGTTAGTGCCGTGTGCAGCTGAATAAGGAGCCACACAATGAGACAGGACATGACATGATGCATTTCCTCACTGCGTGTCTGGGCCTCTAATACCACAAACAAGACTGGATAAAGAAATATATAAACAATAAATATATGAATAAATAAAAGTAAGGACAGTTAAAAGAAAACCGCTGCGTTGAAGCCAAGATAAAATCCTACTTTAAAAGAATGTTGGATTTCAGTAATGCTGAGTGAACGTGTGCTCCTCAGGTCTGCCCCAGCAGGTGCCCCTAATGCAGAGGGAGGGAATCAGCCCCCAAACCTCACCAGCAATCGCCGTCTGCAGCAGACACAGGCGCAAGTCGATGAGGTGAGTTCAAAGCGTATAGTCCACTTCATGTCTGTTCGGTACTCTAAAGACACTTAAAAAAGTGGAACGATGTTTGTCCAGGTGGTGGATATCATGCGTGTAAACGTGGACAAAGTTCTGGAGCGTGATTCGAAGCTATCCGAACTGGACGACCGAGCTGATGCCCTGCAGGCTGGAGCTTCTCAGTTTGAGACCAGCGCTGCCAAACTCAAGAATAAGTACTGGTGGAAAAATGCTAAGGTGTGTACAAATCTTTTCGTCCAATCTAATAATGGTATAATGAGATTTATTCTATTTCCAGACAACAATTGCTTGTGATGGCGATTGTTACATACATTTGAATTCATAACTTATTTTATTGTTGTTACAGATGATGATTATCCTGGGTGTGATATGTGTGATTATCCTCATCGTCATTATTGGTAAGAATATCAACAAAGATATATTTGTGAATTACACACAGTAGGAAAACAATTGTATAAGCTATTAGCTCTTTTTACTCCCTCACATATTGTCTGTTCTTCTCTTCACAGTGTACTTCAGCACCTAAGAAGGGATACTCCTACCCCAGTCTGATCCAACTTCCTTGCTACAGAAAAACCCTTAAATTGATGACAAAATGATCACTGATAGAGTTCGGAAGCGCTCTCCCTTATATAGTCTATAATAATTCCACCCCTACACCCTTCAGGGCCCCACGGCTCCCCCACGTCCATCACCTCGCTCTGGACCCTGCCCATATCTGTCCTGTGAGTCTGTGGCCCTGTGTCTGGGTACTCTTGGCTTTTCCAGCTGGCCATACCTACACTTGTGACAATGCAACAGCAGAAAAGGAAACAATAATTGGCTACAATTGTTACATAACTGATAATCTATAGTTCTTTGTAGACTTTTATTCTGATACTGTTTTGTAGGTGAGTGTGTGGTGTGTGTGCGTTTTGTAATATTGATTTTTACATTCATTTTATGTATGCTTCAGCGTTAACTACTGCCTATGATTCAACATGTGTGACTTGCATGTTCCCATTATCTGTCCTCTCTTGGCTTAATCTCGGTGTCTTTGTACAATTTAATTCTGGAGACACTCCCGCTAGTGCTTTCCTTAACGTAGTCCCCAAACAAAAATTTGACACTATTTCCACGTGTTTTGGTGCAAACAGGAGAATCGGCTCCTGATGATCTGAAATAGTGCATCTTTAAATGCATCATGACGAGTCACAGTCCCTTAAGTCTGATTCAGGTATACTTTCAGCTGTTTCCCCCCTATAGTCTCTCAAACTTTAATGCCTCTTTGCATGCTTGAACACCTCAGTAACTTTATAATGATTTTGAAACTGCCATAGTACAGTCGGACCAATGTCTGTAGATGTTTCTTTTGTTGAAATATTGCGTAGTGTCTTATTTCGAGAACATTCCTTCATTGCAGTTTAGTGCAAATGCTCTTACTGTAGCACATGTAATTGTAAGTATGTGTCGAAAATGTTGGTCATACACCCAGTGACTCTATAATAGCTATAAGTAGGCGTTGAGATTGGGTGTTTATTCAATCCAGTTTTTTTCTTATACTATACTATGGCAATGTCAGTGTGGGTCTCGGTGAAACGGTATTGTGATAATGCATCATTTTCCCCACTAAGTTATCACAAGCCTTCATTGACAGAAAAGCCTTAGTGTCCAGTTACTCCACTAAGTCAATCTGAAACTGTCCAACTCGATCTTAGACCACTCTGTGCGTTAAGGGTGGTGGCTGACTGCAGGCAAGGAAACTCAAAATGCACAAACTACCTTGTTTTTGATGGCGCTCTCTGGCTGGTCACTAGAGCACAGGTACAAAACTACTTGCAAAGCCTTATTCGCGAAAACCAGGAATAACTACAATATCGTGCTGTCTGGGGTTTAGTTAAACTCTGTTCACCTTGAAGAGTAGCATTCTCTCTCATCTTCTAGTTAAGGCCTTTTTCTCTCTCTCTTTTTGTTTTCTTTTTTTTTTACAATAGAATATATATATTTTATTATAGTATATTTTTGTGTCAGACAAGCAGGTAAAAAGGAAAATCTTGACTTCTTTTTACCTGCTTGTTGTGTTGTTTTGTATAATACCGCTGTATGCGTTGTACACTGCCAAGCGTTGAGGGAGAGGCTGTTGTTTCTTTTATAGGTGCCCTAAACGACCACTAGAAATTACGACAAGCTAACGTAGCCTTTTTACTCCCCACCAGCTCCACAGACCAGCCCGCTCCCCTCTCTGCACTGATGATCTACATAGACTCTTAGGTGTGTCGTGTGTTAGAATAGCCCTGTCTCGGGGAATATCCCTAGTTGATCCCACCAGATTAGGCCGCTTAAATCTTCGAGTGAAGGCACGAGGTTGTTCCCTTTGTCAACACAAGCAGATAGAGAGAGGTGTTTTCCGTTCTGACCTTTTTCAAAACTACTCCTTCACTTTCCCCCCACATCCGAACACGAAAAAGAAGATTACCAAAGACCAGATTTTTTTCGCTTTTATGCTGCCAATTGCCATCAAAAACAAGCAAGAAAGAAAAGTACAGGTTGTCCAAATGACCCTAAATAGATTAACCCGTGTATCGCAGAGGACCTTACACCATTTGTGAGTGTGCCATTTTGAACATATGCAATCTAACCAAATCATTGTGAAGAAGCATGCTTTGACAACCCAAAATAACCCCCCCCCCCCTCGTTTTACTACGTGTATCAACCCAGGTCTGAAGATCGTCTTTTTCGACACATTAAATAGCACAACTCTTTATTTTTCTGTCTCCATAGTGCTGCCAAGTTTAAACTAGATAAATGCTTCAAAAGCCGCATTGTTTGGTGTTGTAATATGGGGGTGTTTTGGGGTTAGGGGGTCCTATAACCTCAGATTAAAAAAATAAAAAAATAAAAGTATTTATCAAACTATATGTAAAGATTATGAAATATAAATTGGGTTTTATTGCAATACAAAGTCATAACAGGGTTACACGTGTGACCTGTTTAGCCATCCTTGCCAACGATGCACTGAAGTGGCACAACATTACTGATTGGGGTAGGACTTCTATGTTTTTCGCGTAATTATTACACTTGTTGTTCTGTGAGTGCTCAGCCAATCGGTCACAATGGTGAAACTGAAAGTGAGTGCTCTCTCTCTCTCTCTCTCTCTCTGTTTTTTTTGTTTTGTTTAACGGTTCTGTTGCTTTCTCGTATGAAAAAAAAGGAAAAAAAAGGTGTGCAAATGTACCACCGTGGCACTTTTTCTGTTGTGGTTTGTTCATTTGCTTTGACGAGAACGGGATGGACGGAGAATATTGTCTTGTGTCAACCTTGAGAAATGTTCAGGGATCTCAACTTTGCTGCGTCCCATTCATTTGGCGGCTTCCCAGTTCAAACCACATCACGTATTTTGGATTGGATTTCAAAAAAAGCCCCAAGACTATCAGATTGTGAAGTGAACCACAGTCCACTCACGTCGCCGCCAAATGTTTCGGACGCAGTCATCAGGAGGGACCCTAAAGAGTCTCTGAATGTTTGCCGGAGGACTAAAGCGACCCAATATTCTTATTGTTTTACTTTGGACCAAATATTGTTTTTCATTTTTGCATCAATTTTGTAATAACTCCAGATGTCACTGAGATGTTTGTGTGTAAGCACTGACGGTAAAGACGAACAGAGGTTAGCCGGGAAATAAGTATTTCTAACCTAATTTTCAGGAAAAAACTTCAAAGGATGTTATGGTTTATATCAGAAAGCCGTTTGTAACTTCTGAGATTTATTTTTGTTTAAGTGTTTTCTTTTCAAGGAGATATTTTGATTATTTTGTGGGGTAGGATTTTTTTTCTGGGGGAAAAGATACCATTGCCTCTGTTTGTCTGGCCTTAATGGAGGGACAAGACTGGACCCTCATGGGCAATGCACGTCATTTTTTCTTTCTTGTTATCTTTATTTACGGATAGATTTGCTGTGTTAACGTCCGGTTTGGGGGTTAGAATCTACACATGGTTTAAAGGAGGGGAAAGTTGAATGAAAAATGGAAGTACATAAAATAATTGTAGTGTAAAAATCTATCAATGTCTTATTATATTGATGAACATCATGAAATATATGTATATTGGAAAACGGTATCCATGATGATGTGTAGTTTGTGTGTGCTTCATGTGATCTGTGAGTGTGCATTTGTGGGACCTGCTATGACATGTACGAAAAAGTATAAATTTATTGACAGTACCGAATGTGTTTCCTGAATTCAAACAAAAGATCACATAAGACAAGACAACGGTGCACGTGTACAAGATGAGTAGGCTCCATTTTGATGATGAAACAGACAGACCACACAGCGATGTTTCTCAACTAGGGCAACGCAGACACTTCATAAACCTACTATTACTATCAAGAGTCAACAACTCTCGAGTTAGGAAGACTTTAAATAGTGAGTATGAATTAAAACCAAGGGTTACTTGGCACAAAAATGGTCGGAATATAAGCTTGCAATGGAGAGGGGGAAAAAATATCACTTCGTATAAGATTAGTGTGAGGTCAGTGAAGCGATGACACAAATTCATCTTAACAACACTGCAGACAACAACCCATGACCTCCATCTTCAGAGTATAAATCATGTAGGCCATGGCTTTGTGTTGATCACAAAAAACACTGATGAAACAGACAAAACCTGTAGTTCCGAGATGCACCACATGGAGGTGCTTAAGAGCAAACATCATCAGATCCGATTTACTTGCCGTCAAAACATATTTTCCAGTTTTTACGCCATCATGTCTCCTACAGTTTGCAAAAAGTCACGTTTACAGTGGTGTCAGGATATTATAAAAGTAGAAATATAGATCACTGTCAACTGAGTGGCAAATTATTGAAAATATTGAGTAGCTAATTATGTCTTATATTTTCAATAATCCACTACCACGTTCACATATAACAAGAGACTACACTAAAACATCTTTAACACAAACATCTTTTATAGGATTCTCTATTTACTAAGTCTTTTTACATACAAGCAGTTCTATCCTTGCACCACCAGGGGTCACCATAACAGAGAAAGAGAGAGTGTGTGCTGTAATCCAAGTGACACAAGTAAAGCAGCTCTTCACTCACATAAACTACTCACAGCCAGAAGGTCGCAGGTTCGATCCCCGGGTGGGGCTTTTCTGTGTGGAGTTTGCATGTCCTCCCTGTGTCTGCGTAGGTTTCCTAAAACATGTACAATAGGCCAGGATGAATGAGAGTGGGACATCGGTGTGTTTACATGCATGAGTCCCATGTATGTTCATTACTGTCCTGTACAAATAAACAAATAAATAACCCTTAGGTCTTGCTGACCTGTAGAAGGAGCCCAAATACTGTTCATTCATGTATATTGTTAAACAGGCTTTAGTCTTTTTCCATAAACATTTATTATATACAGTAATTATCAGTATATTGCACATACATATTTACATAACAATTCTAGATAGATCAAACTGCTGGAACAACAAGTACATGTTCACTCTGTGCACAGCTGGACTTTGATTGAGCGCTCCGGTTTCCCCCATCAACATAAAAACATGTCTAATCCCAGTCGAGTTACTCCTGACCAGGATCCTGGCTCAGGATGTACTGGGCACTGAGGAACCCACTGCTCCTGAAAGGTTGCCTGAGCCGCACAGAAAGGTGTCCCCAAAAATGCAGAGAGAACAATCAAAGTCAATAACCATAAAAGAAATGTGACTTTTAATTGGTTTCTAAAATGAGCTTTCCAATATGAAGCGAGGACATACTGCACACTCAAGAGATTCAAAAAGGACAAGGCAAAGACCGAAGCTTTGCATTTTCTATCGTGTTGTAAAACTATAAGCCGGTGTTTCTTGGCAGCTGTTCAGAGACACATCATTACGCAGATATACAGTATCTAGAGATTAAAATGAATAAAAACTTCAGCTGGAGCCAGATGAAATACGAAGACCTTTCTGACAGAGCCTGCAGCTAATTTGCAACAGATGTTAAAGAAATTAACTCCTCTTACATCATTTAGCATCAGTCTGAAACTCTGTGCAATGTGTATGTGCAGTACGTATCTGCGAAGGTCAACTGTTTTCATGCTCCGTGTTGATTTTGTCTCTGAATGCAATTAGCTTGGACAGAAGTGAGCCGAGGCATGCCAGAGGAATGCTTGTAGTAATAAAGCTGAGAAGGTGCGAGCGCTGAGTTGCTCCATTAGAATAAAAAAAAACATCTTTTAAACTATTCTCTTCTGCAAATACAATATTAAATCATCCATCTTGCCACACTCTGGTCCTCCCCTGCTGTTGCTTTCACAAAACAAATGGGGCACTCGACATGACACATACTCATGGATTTCTTCAAAGTTCACAGGTCACTCGCTCCTACACACGACGGATCTCTTCAACCCAGCACTGCTGACTTCACTCAACTCAGCATGACAGCAAAAACCTAATATCAACAGTCTCCTTTCATTCTTCAGTGTTGTAATGCGATACTGTGACTTGCATGTTTGACTTTGTCCAACTGAGCCACAGTTTTTATTTTTATTTTTTATGAATTTGAAGCATTTGAGAAACAGAACCCCCTACACAGGCGTCCTAAATAGGCCAGAAAAACAGAGAGGGAAAACTCCCACCTCTTCATGGTTTAAGAAATTGAAGGGGGGGGGGGGCAGTTTTCTGGCTCAAATGGAGCTGAAGGAGCCCTGGGAGTTAGGGAAATGTGGTAAATGGAGATTAATCATTGGGACATAGCTCCATTCTCAAACTTTCCATTCAGTTAGTTACTTTGCAGCCCCCACAGTGGAGTATTTCATGTCTTTTATTCTCTGGTTTAGTGTGTAATTTTATTTCATCTATTATTTCCTATTATCACACTAATCCATTTAAACTATTTATTTTATTGTCATTTCATGCTACTCCTTCTTAATATGCTGTAAATTCCCTACAGAAAAAAAACATATCCTCAACAATCGTAACTATGAACTTTTTTTTTTAAACAGCATTATATAGAATATTGAGCACTATTTTTGTAAGCAATGATGTCATTTTCATGCTTTTAATTTCATGTTTCAGTTGTAAATAAGTAAAAGCAGCTATTTCCCCCCGCGCTCGCCTTTAAATGAACAACCCTGCAGATTAAAGGTGTCACGTCTGGACAACTGGAATGTTATCATTTATGACCTAATTTTAGAGCTCCCGCCTCAGGCCCTTCTTCAAAAAGTGGGAGTCTCATTTGGTTTTTAAACTCGTGTAGAAATGACAACAACAAAAAACCTTCCAAATTTCCACAGAGCTTTTCCAAAACAATTCAGCGAAATTGCCTTTTCCTTGATGGCCATTTTGTCAGAGCCAGTGTTACTATGGAGTAGCATCTGCGTCTAATTACAGGCCTCGCGTCATCCCCCCCTTGCAGCATTTTCTCACTGTCCGTCATCCACTGTCCCGCCCTCCTCCTCCGTCCTGGGACGCCTACAACACTTCTACTACCACCACTGAGATTACGGTTTCTTCTTCCACTGCATGTTGCCCTGAACGCATCATGATGTACAAGAGCAGCATTTGTGGCCTGATGTTCTTGTCTGCGCTGGTGGGATGGACTAGGTCTCAGCAGAGTGCACCTTCCAGGTATGTTTTGCATTCATAAGTGTGATTTATGACCTGTCAAGCGAGCTCAGTGTTATCGGACAATGGATCTAACTTCATACCCTTTACATGTCGTAAAAGGTTTATAAAATAGTTTATAAAGACAAGCTTCTTAAAAAGACTTTCCAGGCTTTTTCTAACCACATTCTTTCCAGAAACTTCTGGCTCCTGATGTGAGGCATTTGGACTGCCAGATGTTAATGCTTTGGGGTCTGCCCCGTGGGGTTGAATCAGAGCACTTGGCTATGGTTTGGGATGTTAAAATTGGCTGTACACGGCAACTCATGTTAGGGTCCCAGACCGAGACATTCATTCTCTATGGTGAGGTTGGTGGTGTGCGGGGTTGTGCATTCTTGCAAAGAGAGTGATAAATGTTTAGCTTACACTCACATAAACAGGATTCTTTGGCAGTTCTCCCCTGTCTCCTACAAAGTGATTATTGTGACGTTTACCAGACCCGCAGTAAAACACACAAAGCTGCGTAACAACATACAAACTGAAGGCTTCCGGTACTTAACGCAGTTGAATTTACAAATACTTGAATAACATAATACTTTGCTTATCGCCAGGACAAATAATAATCATAATAATATAGAATAAAAGTATATAGAATAAAAGTAACATTTGAAGTGGTATATCTGACACTGGACTTCTTGTGTTGTTTTGATGCTCTGGTAGGAGCATTTACTGGCTGGGGATGTGTCACCACAGAGTAATTGCTTAAGTAAAAGCAGCACTTCTTTTTATGCCTTGAGGCAAACATTGCTTGGGGAGGGCACAACTAGGGACTATAATATGAAATTCTGCATATATAAAGATATATACATAAAAGTTTTTCTGAATATTCTTGATTTACCGAAGGCCTGTTTTTACCTGTGGAGGAGACCTGGTTGCAGACTCAGGTTTCATCGGGAGCGAGGCTTTTCCAAACTTCTACAAGCCCAACAGTAAATGCACCTGGCGCATCACAGTGAGTCACTTACCCCGTACATTACTGACTGTCTGATGACCGGCTCTGAACCCCTCTGCTCCGCACAGGTCCCTGAGGGCAACGTCATCACTCTGTCTTTCCGGATCTTCGACTTGGAGGCTGACTCACAGTGCCGCTATGACTATCTGGACGTGTACAACAGCCACTCCTACTTGGTGCAGAAACTGGGGCGCTTCTGTGGGACGTTTCGACCCGGGAATCTCATCTCCACCACCAACACCATGATGCTGGAGATGGTCGCTGACGAAGCTACGCAGGGAAGAGGATTTGTGGCTTATTTCAGCAGCACCAAACCTTATGTGGATGGTAAGTGGTTGGTAACTGACATGTAACAAAACACACCACCCCAAAAGATCGATAGGGCAAGACTGAGACTGACCTGGAATTTGGGGCCAATTCTGACAAAAATAATAAGGGGCTGAAAATTACAATCATGTGATTTTATTTGATATGTAGAGTAAATTTGTAAAAATCAGCTTTTGAACTTTTTTCATCTTATAAAGCACTTTAAGCCACTCTCCTTCATGCACCAGTGTATACAGATACTGGAGTGTCTTGCCCAAGCACACAACAATAGTGCATTATGCGAACCAACAAACTGCAAGTTACAAGTTGAGCCCACTCTACCTTATGTAGCTTCCAACAGTTAATACATTGCCAGTATTACACATTTTTAAGTATTGAAAGAATTTATATTAAAAGGCACCTTTTTGTAGTAGTAGTAGCAAAATTTGTTTTGTTCTCTTCAGTATATTGTAAACGGGAAAAACGCTTTACATCAGCATTTGAATCAATTTGATAAACTTACTATTTTTATTGCATTTCAATGACCCTGAAAAATGACCCTGCCAGCTGTGAAATGTGCCTAAAAACCTGTCTCTGTAAAGAATTGGGTTGCTTTGGAAAGTTAGAAATGAGTTTGGAGCACAACTAACTTTCTAATTTAGTAGCTTCCTTTTATTGTTTATAATCAAAATATCCTTTAAAGACCCGATACCTCATTTTTCCCTCGTAGAATTAAATAGTGAAATGATTAAAAAGGAAAGTCCCTCAGCATATTTTACTTTGTTTACATTATTATGACAGAATTGCTCCCTCAAAGTCATGAAATGTGCTTATAAATCCATCCCTGCAAAGAATCATCAGGATGTTCGACATGTGTTAGGAAAGTTAGGAATGAGTTTGGACCACAACGAACTCAATGCATGCGCTGCTCTTTAATATTCGTTGAAAATAGTCAAGACCTTTAAGTTTGAAAGATTTTACGTGATGATTGCATCAGTTTGCATCATCTTCAAGTACTATCTCTGCTGAATGGTGAAAGAAAGAGCATTATTATTAATTATGCTGCTGATTCACTCAATCTGTTTTTATATCGGCCATATCAACGTACTGGTCAGATCCTACTCAGTTATAAAATAGTCTAAAAGTCTCTACTTGAGAATAGAAAACAGATCAAGAAATAAAAAGTTATTGAACTAAACTACATAACTGACAAATAACATTATCAGTGCTTCTGGAAAAGTCTGGATCTCATTGCAGTTTTTTTTAGCCTGTGAAAGCACAAAAAGCCCTGTGCACTCATGAAAATATGTTTTTACTGTTCTACAAGACAGAATAAGGGGAGACTTGAGACTAGCATTAAGTGGCTTGACCTTTTGTGGTTTAAACCCAGTTATTTGTCTGTAAGGACACATAAAATGATCATTACTTTGGTTCTTTTGACGTGATCCCCATTCTGCCCCAGCTGTAAAAGTGAATTTGACACCGCACACAAGAATTCATTCTTTTAAAGTTGACATTGGCCTCCTGACTGTGACCATCATGAGCTATTTATATGATGACTAAATTATTCATCCAAAACAGGGTATTTAACCCCTTCTGTTCCTGACATTTCTGTGTGATTCAGAACAGCAGACCTGCGGAGGGAAGATAACCAAAGCCCAGGGAGAGATTATGACTCCCAACTGGCCCGACAACAAGTACCCACCAGGAACCAGCTGCTCCTGGCTCATCACTGTGGAGCCTGACATGGTCTGACGCACGCCCACTCTGTAACAAGCAGTAACAACATTAGTGAAAATATTAGCCAGAACAGGAGATTAACTGTGATTTCAGCAGTTTGAGCTTGTTTTAAAGTGGGAGCAGCAGGAAAGTCCAATTTTTAATGTTCGCAAAAGAGGGTTTGAAACGTCAACACCCATGAAATTTGTGTAAACAAATGAAAACTAAATGTACACAAATATGTTTAGGAGCCATGGGTGAATTAGCAAAGGGCAAAGGCTGAAAGTAATTGGGGCAAACAACACAAATAAAATGTTGTATTATGTAAAAAAAAAAAAAAAAAATCTGCAACCCATAGTTTAGTTTAGGCGAAAATGTTCTGATATGTATCGGGTTCTTGGATATTTTTGTTATATATTGTCTTTTACAATGCATAACTGTGTTGTTTCTTTGATTGTGTTGACCCCAGGTGATCCAAGTCAAGTTCGATAAGTTTGCACTTGAAACCGACACCTACTGCCGATTTGACTATGTGGCTTTCTATAATGGAGGGGAGAGAGATGACTCACGCCTCATTGGGAAATACTGTGGGGATCAAGCTCCAGTGTAAGTAACAGGTCAAATGCTGGAGATTCTCAGCTTTCAAGAACAAAATCAGCAACCAGTCCCCAGAGTGGATTGAAATGTTCTATTTATCCAGAAAAACTAAATAAAAAACAAACCAAAATCAAAGTCTGTAAACAACCTGATCGTGTCTTGACCCAAACCTGACAATACCAGGACCAAATCTGAGTAAGACTAAAGACGAAATTGTTAAAATAAGATTGTTAAACCAGCACTAAAGCTAAAGGTTGAATTCCTGTATTGGTTCTGTGGGCCTTTCTCTGTGGAGCCTGCATGTTCTACCCATTCGTATTAACCTAACACAGGGGTAGGCAACGCCAGGCCCGGGGGCTAAATCCGGCCCTCCAGCATAAAACCTCTGGCTCTTAAAGCAGAACTAAGTAACTCATGCCCCTAGAGAAGTGCCACTGCAGGTGTCGTAGCTTGTTGCGTTTTTTTACTCATTTGTCCGTGAGAGTAAATACTACAATGACGTTAGGGTGAGCCCACAATTAGCTTTGCCCGTTAGCCTGTTAGCTTCTTCTTCATGATTCCATTAGTGTGTATTGGTGACTCCGACCCGAGGCAGCAAAGTTGAAAAATTAAAAAAAGACCCCCCCCATTCATCCCATTGACACTAGTGTTACCCCTAGAGGGACTATGAAAAGGATTTATTAATGCAAACAAGTTACTTAGTTCTTCTTTAAGATGATTTGGGGAAATATTATTACACAATCCAGAGATCAAATACCTGTTAAAGTATTCTAAAAATGCAGAAATACTGTCAATTCCTTTAACGTCCTGGCATAACCCCCATTTGTTAATATACTATGAGGTACAGCACTGTCATAGAAAGTGGTGTTTTGCCTACCCCTGACCGAAACAAAACCGAAACCTACACGTTCCTCTTATATCGAAGCCAGTGGTTTGTTAAATACAATAACATTTTAAAGTGGGGTCCTAAATTAGTTAAATGGCAAATTTGGGGATCATGGCATGAAACGTTCGGGAACCCCTGCAGCCTAACAACCTCTGCATGGACTCACTCATGGACTCACATACAGCTTGTGGAAACCCAATCTGAAAAATGTCTCTTGTGTTTCCTAGACCTATAATCACCAGTGGTAATGTGCTGCTGGTGCAGTTTGTGTCTGACCTCAGCGTGACCTCGGATGGATTTCTGGCCGAGTACACCAGCTTACCACGGGGATCCTCTGTAACATCAGAAGTGTCCCAGACCAACACAAGAACAATCCCCTCAGAGCCCGAGGTCAAACCTAGACAACCAGTCACCACAACGACCAGACAAGTGGCCCCGCCTCCACCTGCGCCCACCGAGCCGCCCAAACCAGTGAAGCCCACTAGAGGGCGCGGCTCCGGATCCCAACCGGTTACAAGGCCAAACGGAAGGAACCCAGGTGAGAGATGTGCACAAATGTTAAAGACAGTTTTCCTAGACCACCGATCATTGTGTTTTGTAGCCTCTAATGACATTGATCAAAATATAACTGAATGCTTATTTCAATGAGATAAATAAAACCACATCTTACCAAAGTTAAAACCATGTAACTTACAGTGCATCTCATAGACATCCTGCAAGCTGCAAAATAACAAAGATGTGACGTTCTTGATTGAGTCGGCTCTTCAAATCTCAGCTAGTTTATCTCAGAGAATGCTATCAGACCGGTTTCTTAAGAAATCAACATAAAAACGACCCAGGCGCTCTGAGATGAACGGCTGCCAAATATTTGGCTCTCAAGCTGGAAACTGCAAATTGGAGATCTCGCGAGATGTCATAAAACGGAATTTACAAATGTTTGAATAAATAAATAAAATATGCTCTATTATTATTATTATTATTATTATTATTATTATTATTATTATTATTATTATTATTATTATTATTATTATTATTATTATTATTATTATTATTTTGAAGTCTAAGTATCGAGGTATTGTTCATATGCATGGTCTTTAAACACAAGCTTATCTTTGTTATCGACAAATAGCAAAAGTTAGCAGTGAGACTGTATTGCCCTCATCTTAATCAAACTGAAACCAAACATTACAATGCGTTTTAATGCAATTACCAGAGGCAGATTTCATTCACATGACTTTTTCCTGTTATGGAGGCCATTTTAAGGACTCATTGAAAAGATTGAATATTTTGTTTTGAACCCACGGTGCTGGCGGAGGTCCTCATACTTTGTCAACTCGCACCCCATGCTTTTTGAAAAAGTTATTTTATGTTTCGTTGTTATTAATTTATTATGATAATTTATTCCCACAGTCTGTGTCTGAGAACTGAAAATATAATTGTTACATATTTCTGCAGGCACCCTTAACCCTCTCTGTGCCAAAGCCTGTAAAAGGGATGGAACTATAAAACCCAGTTTCTGTTCCAGTGAATTTGGTAAGCTGATGACTCTAACATAAGGGCCAATAGACTCCAGTGTCTCTTGACAAACACTTACGTACTTTTTTTCCTTAGTAATAACTGGAAAGATCAGCTCTCTGTCTCCTGGACCCCGTGGCACAGTCAATGTAGGTGTGTCCCTCATTAAAACCTACAAGTCTGGCCGTCTTATAATCTCTCAAGTGGGAGAGACCATGTCAGTGAAGCTGGTGTCACAATGCAGAAAGTGCCCATTACTCCGAAGAGGTACTGCAGCGCATATTCACACACTCAATTACAGTGCAAGTATTAAACCTACATTTGTTCTTCTGTGTAAGGTGCCAATTACATCATCATGGGCCAAGTGGATGAGGATGGACGTGGGACTCTGGCTCCTGGTGCTTTTACTGCTCCATACAAAGCCCAACATCACAATCTGTTAATGAACATCAACAACCAGCCCTGTTAACCCAGCACCAAAGATACAACATGACACAAAAAGCCAAGGTCTATAATGTGAAACTTATTACAAGCACAATACGATCACTGACTTATTCTTCACAAAAATACAAGCTTACAGGCATTGAACACTATATTTGTAATTTATATCTAAATAAAGGTTTTATATCACTTTTACTGCTTTGAAGAGTCATTATTTGTCAAAAATGCATTTGCTCGATTCGCTCTTCAGACTGCTTTCTTTAGGTGCATTTGGCGCCATCTAGTGGTTTGATGTACACACACTTTTCAATGCTCCATTTTTGTTTTGTTTTGTTTATTTATTTATCAGGACAGTGTACAATTACATTATGCTCGAGAGCAAATATGAAAGTGTCATAAATATACAGTGCAGTCAGGGGTCATTCATTTTTTATTTATTTTTATGTAGTCTACACATTATGTAGTCTACACATAAAGGCAAAAAGTACATTTTGGCAAATATAAGCTGGAGATAAAGTCTTTTAAGGGAAATCTGTATCTTCTTTTTGTATTTGTATCGTTGACCAAGAACAAGATCTGTTAGGATCTTAATATGATCATAAAGACAATGTCTATAGTATCTATGTATGTTCAGCAGACCTACCTCAAACTCAACCAAATAAGTGAAGATAGTTAAAAGCTAGTACTAATGCAGATTGACAAAGTTATTTTAAATAAATATTTTTCATTGATGAACGTAAAATATCAAGGTTACTCAAATGGAAAAATCACATTGAGAACATGCGGCTTAATTCATAATGACACTTTATTGTATAAAAGTTATAAAACTAAATTATACAAGCGACAAAAAATACTGAAAGAGTAACATGTTGCAAAAATATAAATTTGTACAAAGCTTTAAAAACAATCACACTACACGTAGTGATGAAGAAGAGCAATGCAAGAGTCCATAGGGTGAGACCCTGGTGAGACCATCACACCCACACACTGCCTTTGGCCTCCCGGTCAGCTGCCCCCTCTTGGCTGCAGCACCCCCCTGCACCCCTGTGGCGGGACACCGGGAGGTTCTTGTACACAGCGCGGCTGTAGGGGATGAAGCACAAGCTCAGCTGCAGGAGACGGGCCAGACGACAGTACGCAGCGAGGGCCAGAACCAGGAAAGGAGTCAGCAGCAGAAAGCCCACCACGAGCAGAGCCACGCAGCCCGCATCGTCCAGCAGGTCCGAGCAGTACACCGACGTCCCGTGAGGCTGGACCTGCAGACACACACATAATTTCCACTGACTGCCCGTAAACATCGAGTCACAACACATCCTGTCATTGAGCGCTTACACATAATGACAAAAAATAACAATGTGCTTTGATTTAAATGATCTTTCCATCTGCTCGCAGGGTTTGAGGATTAAGTAAGAGATGCAACATACTAACCAGAACATTTAACATGAACTATTGTATACTTGGGTTGTATACTTTGAATTATTATCAATATATTGTTAATAATAGTTGATCAAACAAGTGTCAGTGACATGGAGACCAGACCAGACTAACGCAAATTGTCTTGACACCACATTCCCATGGCCAAAGGACAGAGGTCAATGTAATCACAGCTGCAAAAAATTAAATCTGATCCGAGCGAAAATCCAATAAAACCTTAGAAAACAGTGTCAAATTATAGTGAAAACATTCTCCCCGCCATTTGTGTGCCAGTGGCATTCCAAAGCGGCGGTCTACCTGCCCCTCCATCATCCCCTTCCTGTATTCTGACCTCAAGTATAGAAATAGCCTGTAAAGAGTGACTCACTGTGGAGTGGCAGAGGAAGCCGAATATGATCATGGCCAGTGGGATGGTCAGGATGGTGCCAAACACGAGGCCGGCCAGGAGCCCATTGATCAGAGCGATGATGAGGTTCTGAGCGGTGACCAGCACAGAGCAGGCCCAGCAGTCCAGAGAGCCCCGTAACTCCAGCGGACTGTCTGCCTCACTCCCCCCCATCGAGTACGGAGGGGGCACCACGACCCCGGACCCTGCTCTGGAGGGACTCCTCATCTCAGAATGCTCTGACATCGGCTTCTCCAGTGTCCCATTCCGTGACAAACTCATGGTGATCCTGAAAAAGCAAAACTCAAGTTAACAGCATGTTTCTTTTGCACAGAAAAACCCTCACACTCACTTATTTCTTCACTTTGTGACCCTTAAACAGCCGCTACAGCACAAAATGGTGGGAAGCTGGAAGCATTAGATAATGCTTTTCCTTAAATACAGTGCTGAAAGGTATGGAAAGTCTCCACAGATAACTGGCCTGCTGTAAGTGGGAGGAAATGGGTCCCAGTGACCCCACCTCTAAACTCCAGGATAAACTAGAAATATGAACAATGAGCCGCAAACAGCGGGACAATGTTGGAAAAGTCCAAACTAAATATATACAGAAGATGTGTGAGAACCAGTCTCTGCGTCATCTTTGATTGTTCGCAAACTACGTAATAGCAACTATCATCAGGAGTTGTTTTTGTGGATGAGAATCAGTGTTTTTGTGTGTGTTGGACAATCAGAACATACACAAAAGATCTAATAGACCTAATAGTGACGGAACTTATACTACACATATAATGCAATTTGGGGAATATTACTCATTATATTCAGAACTCTTAAAAAATACCTTTCACAAACTACAACAAATTGTTTGCTATGAAATCACCATGAAATTAAGCAAAAAACAAGCCCTGAAGTATTTTTTAATGGATAATGTCTATACAATTGTGGTTTCTCTTCTAGAATAGTTTCAACGTGATTGATTAATTACCAGTCGAATAGAACAATGACCCTGTATCTTCAGCGGTCCCTATAAAACTCACTGTGCTGTTGCGTCTGTAGACGTGTACCGCTGGTGGCAGCTCCTGATGGGACCCTCAGACCTGAGCAGAATTGTTGGAATGTTCCCTCTATGAAGCAGTCCCTCCTGGAGATACGAGTCCAGAGATGGCTCCTCTTGACCACAGCTGAGAACTGTCCTCTTGTTTGCCCTGTTTCCGAGAAAAACACATCAGATATCGCTCTTTGTGCCCTGAACAGACTGGCCCTGCAACTCAAACCTGCCTCACTGAGTCAGACTTCAGCCAAATAGTGCTTTCCTACAGGCTTCAGTGCTTCCTTCCCTGACATTCTGTTTCCTCACGCCGACTCCACTTTGAGATATGGCGGGTTGTTGCGTGTGTGTGCGTGTATCCTGTGTGCAGCTAATGCAAATTCTGGCCTGGGCTGAGATATGTGTATGTGTGAGAGAAAGAGAGAGAGAGGGGAGCGCGGGGGGCAGTGGAGGGTTGTGTCTGATAACCCGAAGCCCGCTGTGGAGCCAGGGGGAGGGAGGAACACTGTTTATTTGGAGAGATTAGAGGAGTCAGGGTGTGCTGCTCAATCCCCGACACTTTACACCCGCGCACACCACTTTCTCTACCCCAAACACTGATAACCAGTACAGGCAGGTTACCCAACTCAAACAACTGCCAGTGAGGGATACAATCTCCTTTTATCAAAGCATCATTCAATTGCATAATGATACCACTAAGAGAACTGCGTTCATCATCATAGTAAAAGTTCATAATGCAAGGTATGGAGTGTCGGAGAAAGGACATGATTTGTCTCCTGCCATAATCTTGGGGGATCTTTGGAGCTAAGCAAGACTGGGTTGTTATGCGGGCAGTACTCGATCACATTGTATAGTTCACATAAATACTGTACAGCTATTTATCTATTTTTATGGTGTTTTCTTTGGAAATATATCATTTTTTTTAATCTGTCTCTCAAAATTACATCAACAGCAATCATAAATACATTTTTAGTTTAACACATAAATAGTTTGGGCTGATGGCACATATTGAAAGCCCCGCTTCTGCCAGTCTACCCCGGGGCTGCTGTGGCTTACCACCACCAAGCATGGAGTGAATGAATATTGCACAAAATGATAAAGCACCCTTAAGCATCTGGAAAAGTGCTATTAGACATAATATTGTCTCTAAGTCTAATGTAACACAAATATGTTATCATTAATATAAGATAAGATAAGATAAGATAAGAGATAAGATGATACTTTATTGATCTCACAGATGGAGAAATTACATAAACAGGTCTAACTATTGACACAAACTACGCTATGATAATAATCATTTTATGACACGTATAGACCCCTTTTGACTTCTATATTCTTGCTTTATAAGGCCTCCACATCCATTTCATTTGGTTGTTCACTTCCTGACGTAATTCTTTCCAGAACAGTGCAGATCATTTGTTAGAACAGTGATGCTCTTCTTACTGGATGAGATGTGCTGTGGACACAGAGGGGAAGCCAAGTAGAATAGAAAAACATAGGATTAATCTAGGATTGGATTTAAAACAAAAAACAAAAACAAACAAAAAACAAAAAAAAACATCAATGAAACCCAAAGTCGTGAACAATCTGATGCGGTCCTGTTTCCTGCTGCTTGGAAGCCAAAGTTGAAGTAAGACGTCAAAGGCCATGTCAGAGTTGACCGTTCGTTAGGCCAGAGACCATGGCACAGAGCTGACCCTTTGACCCCTTGATGAAAAGCAGGACTTGGTTCTTTGGAGGAAATGAGGATGGGGGAGTGCTGACCAATTTGGCGGCGCAAGAGACTATCATGGGACTGATAAGAACCAAAGGACCTAGTTCAAAGAGTGAAATCACTTATTTTGATTTTGAAGTCCTTTTTTCCCTTCCCACTGAGGGTATCTGTTGTTTATTTGTTTTATAAACAGCAAAGATAGACACTGTCCCTGGGCACTGCCAGCGAGGGCGAAAACAATGAGTGATCAAAGGAGCTCTACAACTGCTGCGCTCCTGATGACTATCCACGCAAGTGACGAATGTTCTTTGACTGCTCGTGAATAGGGCGGTTAATGACAGGAGTGTTGCGACGTACGTATTTTTGTAGGTTCATCTTAGGGGGTTGGTAGAGGAAGAGCAGCCTTCCTGTCCTTGGAAGCGGGAAATCCGTTGCTGCGCTCCTGGTTTATGATGAGCATCTGCACATTTGGCAACCTCCTGTCCCCTCACCCTTGACCTGACAAAGACAAGTCAAGAATAGCAAATAGGAAGACGAATGGCCAACAGTTATTGTTATTTGTTTCAGTAAAAATCAGTTTTCCTGCCATAACTTAGTGATGTATGCTTTCTTTATGCCCAATGGGAACAACATCATCAGTCAAACATGCCATACTTTGTGGAGTGGTGTGATTTGCCTGGCTTCTTAAATGGAGCAGCTGCAGCTTTGACAAGATGGTATCAGAAAAATGCAGGAGGGAGGAAAATGAGAAATGCCACTTCTCACTCCTGGAGTTCTCATTTCGAGGACAGAGGCGGCGAGCACGGTCCATCAGTGCCATCCAGCGGGAGGGATCAGTACTGCAGCTGATGAAAGAAAACGTAAATCTCAGTAATGAACAGGGTCGCCAAAAACAATGGGTCCAACTTTATCTACCCTGTCGCAGTGGACACAAAGACATAGTAGCCGAGGAGAATTTTTCCCAAAACAAAAGTGTTGCAATTGAATTATAATAAATAATTACAACTTAATAAGATAAACAAATAGGCTATATCAAAATATATGTATTTTCTTACTTTTTGGAGATTACTGTATATTTATTTATAAACGTACATGTTTGCCCTTACAGATTCTTTATTTTAACTGTCTTGCTCTTTTTCCCCCTTGATTGGATGAAAATAGAAGCAATAACATGCAACTATTGGCAACAAAACTGGCCGTGAGCTTAGATACTGGACATGACATGACAACTAATCACTTTTCTCCACTGCAGTACTTACCAGTAGGGTTACACTAAATGTAATCTGCTTTCTAATAATCTGTATTAACTTGTACCTGTGTAATACACACACAATGGAATAATGTGTAGTAGTTAGGTGGTACACAATGTACTAAGACCTGTAGGTTATGCATTTGTAGTTTAGAGGTCCTTCAAAGTACAAATACATTGTGTTTGTAACCCATAAATTATTACACATTGTTACATAGCTGATTACATTGTACTGAATTTGACAGGTACGATGTATCAAGGGTAGTGTAAAATAAACTGTTACCCTTGCATTTACAACTACATAAATCACTATCACTTTATTTGAAGGGGTGCTTGTGTTAATAAGCGTAAATGTGGTATTAATAAGCATTAGTACAGGTTAAGATTAGGAATAAGCTTTATTCATGGCCTAGTAGCATGGTAGTTTATATAATGAGCATCTTATTAATATCTTTACAAACATATTATTAATGGCTTGTATGGAAAGAAATAATAGTATAAGCTGTTTATTGATATAACTGCACTTATTCCATTGAATGCTTTTAAATCCAGATTAAGAGCACTTCAGACGACCTCTTGGAACTGTAAGTGTTTTTCATTATTTGTACAAAAGTTTACATACCCTGAGTTTGTCACCATTTATGGTTAAAAAAACAGAATTTGCTCTTTTTAAATCGTAATGAAAAAAGAAAGTACCAAAAATTACCCTTATTAAAAATTTATGATCAAGAGGAATGGGCCACTTTACCATTAGATTATAAACATAAGTCACTGATGCTAAAGGCGGAAATACACAGAACGAGGATATGGAAACTTTGGATCATTTTGGCACTTTCTTTTTCATTATGATTTAAAAAGAGCAAACTCTGTTTTATCACCATGAATGGCTTCACACAACCACTAACTATGAGTGAAAAAAGCTTTTTGTGTTATCTTTCATATTCTTTGAAATGGTTAGGTGTGTTAATGTTTGAGCATAGTTGACATTTTATTTTGAGAATTGTAATTGTAACTGTGTGTGTTGCTGCCTCTTGGCCAGGACTTCCTTGAAATAGTTTTTTTTTTTTTTATCTCAATGGGACTTTCCTGGTTAAATGAAAAAATAAAAATAAAAAAAATCAATAAGCTACCAACCAATCAATGCATTTAGTAAATGGGACACAATTTATAAAAAACTTTTTTTAAATTTTAATTTCTTGAACAACAATACAGTATGTCACAGAAAATCACAGAGGGATTTAAGACAGGTCTGGCTCAGGTTTTTTCTATGTGACTTTTTAAAATAAACAAGTGCAGCATGAAATCAATTCAAAAAGTCGAGAGAAAGAAAGAGCATTAATACATCACTCAAATAATACAAATGAGAACACAAGGAAGAGACCAAACCTCGATGCCATAACAAGTCACATCTGTCGAGTCTCTGCCAAAAATTTCAAGAATTACGAGAACTATCTATAATGTTCATGAGTCAAACCACTAATGCCTCACAATTCATGGGTTTCATACAATGGAAGAGAGCTGGAAAGATGCTGATTTTGATACAGTACAAAGACATCATTTAATTTGTGTAACCAGTATTGTAAAGCACCAAAAGTGGGATTGAGTTGTGTCCGTATACATCGCTATATGCCGTTGATGGGGGGGGGGGGGCACCGAGGCAAGGAGGGGTCTAGCACCATGACGACGACCCGCCCCCAGATTGCACTTCCCCTATCCACTCTCTTTTACAATTGTACATTTTAAAATACCTTGTAGCCCCTTATTACATGAAGTACCTCTGATATGCAATAAATATGTCGGAAAAAACAACCATGTACAGTATAAATAATGTTAGCATTTACAATTTTGTCTGACATCCAACAAAAAAACGACAAAAAAAAAGAGGTATAAAAGTGGGCTCAGACTCCCACCACAATTAAAGAGAATATTCATGAAGATATTAAGAGTAGAGCAACAACAAAGCAGAAGCAAATGACAGAATTGTTCAAACTATATAAACGATACTTTTGACTGAGAACAAAACTACATAGGTTCTTCTTGCATTAGACTTTCAAACAATACATTATGTACATTGCATGGTGTGCACATGGCATGAGTAGAGCAAGGTTTGAGACACTTTCTATACACAGAACTCAATTTGTTATTGTGGTGTTTGATGAACAAGCACTGTGAGGTAAAATGTAGAAATTTGAAATACAGCACTGTGCAAAAGCAAAGTATAAAATGCTACAGATTTTCATTTTCAGATTAAGTTATAAAAATGTTTAGACCCATCTTTGTGTGAAATACAGATCGTTCATAGCATTGACTTTTGCACAGCATTGTATGGACTAAAAGTACAAAGCCCTTTTGGTCTATCTGTATATGACTATTGACTGGTAAAATAACCAATCAATACTGATTTAATTGTGTTGCTTGAAGCATTAAAACTTAACATGTAACCGAAGCGGGAGCAGTGCACACCGTGAGAACATTTTGTAGAAGTAAAATGCTGAAGCTCTTGCCCTCATTGGCGAGCATGCTTTGATTGTTTGTCTCGTAGAACATTATTACTTTATATGACTTCAAGGGCTTAGCACATACTTCTTACTTTGTACTGCATCTATGCCACACCAGTGAGAATCCTAATGCACAATTTACAATTTCTCATCTAGTAACAAGAAAACACAAGAGGTATAAAACTGGGATCACATTCCCATTCCAAAAATAAAACTGTTTTCATTTGTGTACAATAGAAACAACACTAAACACCGTTATCTGAATCTACTTCCCCCACATAGATCTCCACCTAAGAATAAAACCATATTAGTCTTTTTGTAAACCCGTATTATAGAGAAAATGTTTTGATTTGTTTGTATAGTCACTACATAAAACGTGTCTTGAGTTTGATCCTCCAAATTACCACTCCTCTAAATACAGTTCACAAGGCCAATGTGGTGTACTTCTAGGCTGGTACATTGTTTTTTTTTTGTTTTTTTTAAGTTAGCAGAATAAATAGGAATCCAGATAGCACCTCGAAGAGAATACAGACAGGAGTTAGACTTTTACCTGAATACAAAAACAAAAACCAGTATGATGCCAAAATGTAACACTCAGCTACTTGTGAGAAGAGGTCCCCCTGCTGGTACGACAGAATCACAACAATGTCATGGACACAGAATAACTAGATTGGTGTAGAAAAGTTCCTAGTAGTAGTAGTAAATCTGCATAAAAGTACCTGAATTACACACAAAACCGGCTACTTGACGCTTTTGAAATCACAGCAGTGTCCGTTGAACATAGAACCTGATTTTCAGTGCTAGCAAAGCTCACATTGATTTGTAAAAATGCTTCTTATATGAAAAATTAACCAGTCTAGTCATTCTATTTCTATAACACACGTCCAATCAGCAGCTGGGGAAGACAGTGAGCTATTGGCAGAGTATCTGTGTTGTATTTGACTGATGTAAACAATACCCAGTAAACGTGATTGGCTGAAAAACAGGAACAGTTTGCCAAAAGGACAACGCTTGTGCTGCCATTTAGAGTTTTGGTTATGGCTGATAGACACCAGACAGGAGCTGTCACTTTGAGATCTGCACAGGTGCCTGTAGAAGAGAGAATAAACAAGTTAGCAGTGAAAAGGTTAGTAATGCTTTCTGTAATAGTGTCATAGTGAAAAAGAAATGTAAAAGTGACACTAACCAAAGTGAAGCAGTCGTAGGTTTTCATCAGCTCCTCGATGCGATACTGTTCCAGCACCACGACTCCTGTGAGGCCTGCACTCTTCCGCCGGGCACAGTCCTCACAGTGCACCACATAGGACCTTTTACTGCTGTTCTCACTCGTCACAAACAGCAGGTTAAACACCTCCAACTGCACATAGACAGGAGACGGTTCAATACTCCTAAGTTTTGTGTACGTGTGGAAAAAGTATTGAAAACTCTTACATCACATTCATTGCAGTAGTAAGCCGGCTCGTCCTTCACACGGCTCTGGTAGGAGATTTTCTTCCCAGAAGCCACCAGCTGCTCTCGCAGAATCTGGATGTGCTTGATGGATTGCATCAGGCAGTGTCTGGACGAGATGGAGAGGAGATGGAGAGGAGAGGCAATATTTTAAAAGACTGAAATAGACTCACTACTTTAGACAAATATACTCAGAAGCATTGTCTTAATTCACTCAAAGTTTGTATTGGTTTTCTCTTAATGACCAAAGAAAGAATGTCAAACTGAAAAATAATAAAAGCATTCATTGCCTCAAGAAAAGGACATTTTTCCTGATATTATCAAAAGACACAGTGTGCCAGGATGAACAATCACTCCACACATTCAACCCTGTCTGTCTCAAGTACAGTTACACCTACTGGAGTAACAGCGATGCTGCTGGCCATCTCACAGAAACATCTACAGCACTCCCTCACGTCCATACAACTTTCCACACCTCTTTGGCATATGCCATATCCATACGATGCGCATGTTCACACTAGAATACTGCAGGTTATGGAAACCCAGGGCTTACTTGATTAATTTATGAGTGTCTGGGTCTGTGATCTTGATGGTGCGAGCCACATTCCATGAAACGTGGATCATTGGGACAATTGACTTAACCTTCTTCAATTCATTCCACTCAAAGCGCTCCAGAGCCAGCTGATACTGGTATGCTGAAAGAAAAAATAAACCAGACAGCAGAGATTGAAGATAGGCAGCATGTGAGCCACTGGAATTAAGTAATCTGAGATGACACCTTGCTTCGTAACTCACAGTTTAGTGGACCCACATTCCAGGCGATGTTGTTGCACCAGCCCACAGCCTGAACCCAATGCACAGTCCCCGCATTGATCCACACCAGGTCACCCGGTCTCTGGATGAAGCGGTAAACAGGGATATTGGAGCTGTAGAGATCTTCAAGGACAGGCCACCATGACCCGGTCAGGTAGTCCACATTGTGTCTGAAGACAAAGATGAAATTAGTTTCTGAAAACTGTTACTTGATATGCAGAAATATACTCACTTCTCACAGAACTTGTTGATGGCCTCCCAGTAATTCTCGTGGACTGCAAACCACTCACAGTCACCAGGTCCAATATTGATGTTGACTGAGCAGAAATTGTTGTTTTCTTGATGACCTGATGGAACAGAAGTGAGATGAACACAAGAGAATGCGACCAAAAAGTTGTAAAAGAATGAAAGCTTTGGCCATGGGCCTTGTTTAGACAGTGACCTGGAGTGCGGCTGCCTGGCACCTTCATGTAGAGCTGCACAGTGTTCATGCCCAGGATGGTGTGACCCACATGACTCAGCATGTTGTTGCTGGACTCCACTCTCATGAAAGCTGGCAGCTTCAGCAGCTCCTGCAGCTGAGGTTTCCACCTGATTAAACACAACAGGTGAGATAACAAAGTCAAAGCCACCCCTGCACAGAATAACATAGGTACATGTAAGGCAGTAGCTGTAGTAAAAACTATTCATACGGACTAAGGAGGGGTTAAGAACTCGTAACGTCTTTCTTTCTTTCCTTTTTTATTTGTACATGTTATGTGAGCACTACTGGAAAGCATACCTTTTAGGATCAGAGAGATCAATGTTGGTCCCAAATTTTATAACCTTTCCTACTGGTTTCTGCTCTGAGCTGGAAAAAACCAAGACTCAAGTCAGTATTGTGGTTAGAAGTGCAATATGTGTTTTAACAGCATCACTATAGAGCTAACCTGGTGGTTTGACCTGGCCCTTTACAAGCTACAGATACAGGACTGGCTTTGGCTGAGGTGCTTTTACTGTTTGTTAGTGATAGAGCAGATTTGGTTGGAGGTGACTTGTCTTCATCGTCCTCCTCTTCAGAGTCACTCTCTTTCTCATCCTTTAAGACATCCACATTAGTTGGTTCACAAACTTGAGAGTGTGCAATAATACAGGTACAATGCATTTTTCACTGTTATTGTGTTTGCTCAGTGAGGGACATAGTGTACCTCAAGACTCTCCTGGAAACTGGAGGCCTGGTACTGAGCGTACTTGGCAATAGTTGTGTGTGAGCGGCTGCTTTCACAGGGCCATGTCTGAGACGAGTTTTTAAGATCCCAGTTCTCATCGGCGGGCTGCTGGACCTGAGTCCGCACCTCCACAGCATGTTCAGAGTTGGCCTCTACCAAGGACTTAGTGGAGAACAACCCGAGATCTTGTAGAAAGAAAAGACAAAGCACAGAGAATTGTCAGTCAAAGCAACGGTAGCAATTTCTACTGTGATATTTTGTGAGGTAGCGAGTCCCAAAGCTAATGAAACCATAAGAAAACATTTAGTGTAATGAAAACTACTGCACAACAACTGCTGCTTCAGCACTAAAACAACAGTGCATAAAACAGTGTGATACTGTAGAGCTGTATTCACTTGCCCACTAAATTATGTTAAGTTTAAATTATAGAAGCTTTTTCTTCAGTTCTTAGGTATTTTCCTCACCCTTGTTACTGATAAACAATACATTAATACATACTGTCATGGAAGCATTTCATCTATCTCTCATGTTATAGCATACAGTATGTGTACAGCGCTTTGGGCAGCAAAATTGTTGTTTTTTAATATTCTTCATAAATAACCTTGACCTTGACCATTGCGTTTCGTAAATACACTTACTGAGACGGAGTGAGCCAGCCAACCCTCGGATGACAGTAACAGCATTTTTAGGATCAGTGCAGAACTGCAGGAGCACTGGAGAGAAAGCATCTCTCTTGCTCTCTAACTGTAAACATAAAAGAACGATTCAGAATTATGAACCTATTACGATACTGAACTTATTGATGTTTATTCTCTATACTCAACTCTATATTAAGTGCGCTGATAAGTACTTTGTGATTGTTGTGTAATACATTTATGGTGAAGTAATGCATGCTGAGGGCTTACATAAATACTGGGAGTGGGAGGGTTGAGTTTGTCTCGAGGAATCGGGGTCCGGATTTCAATGTTGGGCTTAACAGAAAATGCCGGGAGGAGGTATGACTCCTTAAATTTCCCCTTCACCCTGACTCCCC
The DNA here is from genome assembly GCF_951799975.1 of Gobius niger. Lineage (NCBI taxonomy): Eukaryota > Metazoa > Chordata > Actinopteri > Gobiiformes > Gobiidae > Gobius > Gobius niger. The sequence goes on from NC_136862.1 coordinate 14,509,689, forward strand.
TGGAACGAAGAGATAAAACGCACAGAAGCATATGATTCATCAAAAAAAGCCCATTTCTTTCAAGTCTGTGCCGTTCTCACATTAATATTAAATGCTTCACTCACTTGCAGGCTTTGATCAGCTCCGAGGCCGTGTTGCGAATGCTGATTGTGGACAGTGGGATCTGCTGCTCCTCCACTTCTGATATGTTGTACGTCTGTCGGCCATCGCTCTTGACTCGCACCAAAAGAATCTTGAGCTCTCTGGACATGCCGAGGGACAGCGCTTTCAGTTTGAGGGGGTCTTTTAGAGGTAATGAGGGTTTTGTTGCTGGTGTGGCGACACATAATTTTGTCAGATTGATTGTTATAGTGGACCTTGAGGTCGTGTTTCCAGCTGCCTTTGAGACAATTTTCTCACTGTGTTTTGTCTTTGCAGCTTCTTGTGTGGCCTTGATGCTGCCGATTTGTGGCTTATCTGCTTGGCTGTCTTTGCTGTATGAAGTTTGATTTTCCTGAGGAGCTTTCATGCTTTGTTTGAGCAGTTCTCTGCATATGACCGGCACAGAGAACGAAACCGGCTTTTTACATTCAACTTTCATTTGTTTTGTTTTGTTTGTATTACCAACAGCAACGATTTGTGGTTTGTTTTTCTTAATCTTTGCTTCTTCTTTTTCTTCACGTTTTCCTTCTTCTGTTTGATGTTTTCTTTTTCTGTCTGAGTCAGGGCACCCTAGACTTAGTCTTTTTTCTTCTGTTTTGGCAGGGATCTTAAGAAAGCCTGTCAGTGCAGTTGTGTGTGTTGTGGTTAGTGTGAGCTCAGCGCTAAGAGAGCTGTCCAGAACAGGGCCCTGCAGCTTTTCACTATCATCCTCCAAGTGATTCTCTTTGTCTTCCACTTTGAGGATGCTCAGATTTTCCGTCTGTCTTTTCTGCATAGGGCTATCACTCAAAGATGGACTGAACACTGCACCTGAGATAGTGTGAGTTGATGACTCCTTGTTGGGTTTAGATGAAGAGGAGGCATCCTGACACTCGAGACAGTCAATGTCTGGTTGTATTGAAAGAGACGAGGAATATTTCACTCCTCTTGGGTCAGAGCCAGGAGGCCCGCCAAAAGGACCGCCTCTACTGGGCATTCTCTGCCCCCCGAGAAACGTGGCTAAGCTTCTAAACACATCATCCATTGCCTTTTTATTATGATTGTGCGTCTCACTATTGCTCACTCCATTTTCAGATGAAAGCTCCGATGTACTGCAGACAACTTTAGTTATTTCCTCCATGTTGTCTTCCGGACAAGGAGACTGTGTTGGGCTGGGCTGCAGGACAGGTCTACTTATCACCCCTTTCTCCAGTTCCTCATCATCCTCCACGGACACTGGAGAGCCTTGCCAGCTCAGCACAGGTGGACTGCTGGCGGGATTGTCTACAGAATCCCTCAGACTTCCCATGATGCCCACAGGCTGCAGGTCGGGGGCACTGAGAACCGGTCTTTTCCCGTTTTGGTTCCCACGGATGGGCTGCTCCAAGCTGATGGAACACGCTGTACTGAGCGGCTCTAAGGCCTTAAACAGCAAAGAAGGGAGTGTTTCATGGGGGTTAGTGTGTGGTGTGCTTTGTAACAGAGATGGAGCGACTGCGGCCTTTTCATTGGTCTTATCCGGTCTGTGTTTCGAATGGAGGGACCGCCTGACTTTTTTCTTGTGGTGCACTTTTGAGCTAGTGCTGTTCTTTTTCAGGGTTTTATGATTATCGGATTTGCGGGACAGCTTTGGTGAGTCGTATCTGTATCTACCAGGGGATGAGAGGGTCTCTGGAGAACTCTGGGCATCTGCTGCCAGTCTGTGGGGTGCCTTGTCAGCAAGTTCACTCCTCTCTCTGCGCTTATGACTTTCTGATTTATTAACTTTGGCCTCTTCCGTAGAACTGCATCTGGAGATATCGCTTTCTTTTGAACTAAACTTACAGTCTTTTCTTAATGCTTTGTTCTTTTTTTTCTTCCTCTCATCCGATGATTTCCCCTCTTTTTTTCTGCGCTGTTTTCTTTCTTCGTTCTTTCTCTTCGCTCTTTGTGCATCTTCACTTGTTCGATCCCTTTTATCCTTCTGCTTTCTTTCACTTTTTCTCTCTTTTAACTCGGGCTTGTTTTCTCTGGATTTGCGGGAGGAATGTTTAGATGAAAGATGTTGTGAAGTTTTCTTCTTCTTTTCCGATGAGCCTGTGCTAGTGGCAGTGGGTAGTGTTAACAAGGGGCTAGATCTAGGACTATGGCAAGGGCTACTCTGGACTTTGAGATGATTTTTGCCAGGACCGCTGAGCTGGTTGACTGGTGAGTCTTCTGACCCATATAAAGGTGGGCCGGAGGGGACAGTCGGGCTGGTGCCCATGGAATGTATGGATGAAACAGTTGGAGAGTCTGCAGCCGAGGACTTGGAGGGACCAGGATCCCTTGAACTTCCCCTGCGCTGAGCCTCCTGGAGAATAAAAACATTTGTTTATTTCTACACCCAAATGCGAGAGAAATATTACAGATTGCCTATTTGATTTAAGAATGAAAACATATAAACACAGCTTTGAAGAACTCCCACATTTTCCAAAACAAAAACATTAATTTATCATTAATCTGAGCCCAGCTTTTGCTTGCACGAGAAGTGACAGTGAAACAAATAGTAATCCTACTGTGCTTTGCTTGTGGTGATAGTTGAGTGTGTCCTTGTCGTCCACAGGATGCAGTGGAGCGTTGTGCTGCTGAGTCCTGCTGTGGCCAGTGTGCCGCTGTTGGTGGGAGTGGTGGTTTTGGTGGCTATAAGGCACACGGGTGTGATCTGCTGGTGAAGAGGGGGGCTTACGCTCGTCCTTTCCCCTGCTTTCATGATGGGATGGTCTGCTGCCAACACTTGCTGTTAGATTGCTTTTTCCTCCAGTGTGTGGTTTTATGGTTTCCTTCAAAACAATTGCATATAGTTTAGTGTTGATTGAATGATTTACATCTTGCAGTTCAAAGTTAAGTCCTGGATACCTGATGCTGAGAGGATATGGGTCTACAGTCAGAGTAGTGGGAATGGCCTGACCTGTCGCCCAGAGGACTGCGGTCATCTTGGCTGCCGCGGTGGTGCCATGATGGTGATGGGGGATGGACCTGTGGTGTTGAATACCTTGAGCCAAGATGAGATGACTAGAAATGAAGATACAAAGAGATTAAACAAACAGTTCAGAAAACAATATAATTAGTTTGTAATTGTAAATGTAATTATTTTCTGTACACATTAAATAATGATGTGGATATGTTTACCGTGCTATAGGCCTATGCCTTCAGTCTAACAAAGGCCTCATACAGCGGTTATACATGTATGTTGTCATAGAAACAACACTCATTCACAGCACAGACACCCCAGAGAAGGCAGTCTCGATGCTAACCGTTTTCTACACAGGCTCTGGGTCATGTGATCTAACCTGGTCTGGGCCTGAGTCCCTTCTCCTCTTGATTGGACACTCTTCCCGAGGGGACAGCAGTTGAGGTGGGCTGTGCTGGTGAAACTGCTCTCTGCGCTGATGGAGGGCGGGCCGTTTCCAGGGCACTGGTCTGTTGTTCACCAGTCTACCTGGAAAACTCCTGCAATCTGACGGGGCAAATCTATCCGGCAGCAATGGGAGCTCTCTGCTGCGATGAAGAGGCTAACAGAATGACAACATTAACAAACGTAAGGGCATACAACAACTACAGCACAACGTACATCTACAGTAGGTTCAGAAAGTTCAGTCCTCTTTGATTGACTTTATCGTGTAATAGTCTGATACTAAAATAATACAAAATGTACTATTACCTAACATATCACACATAAATATAAATAGAGAGTCAAATAAATTGTGTAAAAGCTTTTTAAAAATATGGAAAAAAAAATGAAAACAACAATTTTATACAGTAGTTTTAGAATATTTACATCTATCTTCAAAGTAATAACATAGAAATAAACAGACAGCAATGCATACTTTCTGAACCTACTATATCTTAGCTCAGCCTTACCATAGAGTTACCATTGTTGTTCCAGTTGCTGTAGCGCTCTCTGGGCCCTGTTAGATACCCGCTGCCCGCTCTGTTGTGGAAGGGGCGTGTAGAATCGTGGTGCCAGCTCTGGGTCTCATAGGGCTGCTCTTTGCTATCCCAAACACGCGCAGGGTGTCTGTGCCCCTTAGACACATTCTTGTCGTGGACATGGCTGACTGGTCTGTCCTCTCTGAGCAAAAACAACAAGCATGAAGGCAAAACAAGGGGCTTGTTGTGGCATTAGAATAAAAAGTTAGCATGATATGTAACACCAACCTATTATAGAGGCGATTTGATTGTGGAAGGTGTGGCTGGTTGCGCCCCTCTTGGCATCTAGGAGAGTAAAATGAATGTTTGCATCAGTAAGACGTGAGGGCGTCTTAGGATTCTTGCAGAGCTATAACAAGATAGTGGTGTTGCTACAGAAACCTATTAATAGCAGTGACACTAATTTGTGTAGTGTATAGTGATACATGTATGGCTGTGACTGTAAAGTGTTACTTGATGTGTCTCATCTTCATAGATAACATCTTTTCAAACATGAAACCTTGTCTAATTCGAAATGATTGCCCTTTTATTCCAGACTACAATAGCTATGAACATAAATGATAACAAACCAGCAAATGTTTTTTTTTATTACTATTTTGAAAGACCATACCATGCCCAAGTCTAGAACAAAGTGTTCTAGTGTCAAAATGAGACTCCTCCAAGCATTTAAAGAGTTTTCCTAATTGGTCAAATGCACAAAAATTACAATTCATCATTACAATTTTACCTGTAATTTATTTTTTGAGGAGTTGTTAATATCACACCCTCATTTACATAGAAGTTAGGGCAGAACACAGTCAAAAGCAAGAGAATAAAATGACCAGCGATTATGTAGTTTTTTAAAAGGTGTAACACAATGACTTATGCGTCTTTCTACCACACATATTGTTCTGTTCTTCTGCCAGGAATCTATTTGTTAAACTTATAACTATTTTCACTGCTCCCATGTCTCAAATCAGACACTCTCAGCTCTATTCCCTATTACATTCATTACACCCACATTCAGCTTCCTCATTCAGAGTCCTGTTTGCCACACTGCAGATGGAGACATGCTCCCAGCTGCAGCTCAAGTGAGGCACAAGATGAATATGTTCATTACAGCGGGACTATCAGCCAGCTTATAGTGCTGCTGGTCCTGAATCATACATCCACTCAGGGCCCACCTGCAGGGATGACCCTCACACAGTGACATTTACTCTGAAAACTGCAGCCACTTCATAGCTCTGCTGCCAGTCTAAGTAGCAATAGAAATAAAGAAAGTTTAGAAAAAGTAAGAGTTTAGTTTTGGCATCACTGACCTCTGAGCGTGGCTCCAGGGCCTGTTTACAGAAGGCCACTGTCCTCTGTTAGGTCCTCCAGCTGGGTAGGAGTCCCATGTGTTGCGGCCTGAGTACGGCTCCGCTGGGTGATACATGCAGCCTGCCACAGAGAGAGTGGTGTTGGACAACAATGCAGAGGCACACACAAAAAAAAGATTTACTCACCAGTCTTGATCTGGATTCTGGATTCCCTCCACTTTACACCTGGAAACCAAGCGAATACATAGATTGATATGCTAATATATTATACATACAAGTTAACAATTAAATTAGGTTTTCAATCATATACAAGCCAGTGTGGACAACAAACGTGTCTACACTTGGTGTAATTGTGTGTTTTTAGCTGCTCTGGACCTGTTCAGTGGACATATCATCAGTCAGCCACAGCTGCATTGGGCATTCAGCCTCTCTAATCACTGCTTCCCAGCAGCCACCACAGCCAGTAGCCATGCAGAGGCAGAAACAACTTGCACTAAGAGGAAAGACCATAGCAACCTCACTGTAGGAACAGAGCAGGATCAATCAGAGACATTTCGTCAATAAATTTCAAACCATTTACAGATTGCAGTTTTAAGTGTTTAAAATCATGTGCCTCACATCGTTATTAAAAAGTGGCTCTGGAACTTCTTTCATGTATGTTTCGAAACTCTCAACTGCAACTGTAGATTATTAAGTGTCCATACCTTTGGATACTTAGTAGTACAACTGTAGCTTTATTATAGACAGCGGATGTGAGATATGTCTTGTATCTAGACCACTCCCATGCTGTTCCTCAAGGTTTGTTTGTGAGAACATGGCTGCTTCTCCACTACAATGACCCTACTGTGAGTGGTGAAGGACCTAAGTGAACGTCTTAAGTGCATTTCTCTCTTGTTAGGAAGAACAACACATTCATATATGTCTTCCTGCAATGGCCCCTGGCTTTTTAGAGTCCGCAATTAGATTCGACTCTGGCAGTAGGAGAAGGACAGTTTTCATGCAATGGAGCAACAAACTGCAATGATAACATTCACTATTGCATATTATGTGAAAACATGCATTAAGATTTTAGAATAGAAGCCATCATCAGACGTTCAGCAGTACCCCACTATGCTAAAATAATGTATCCATGATGAAATATTTATGTATAGCAGTTCTTGTAAGAAATCCTGCCTCTTTGCTGCTTGGTATGCTGCTAGCAATACATTGTTAGACACCATGTTTCTTTAGCTCTCGTTGTTTGACAAGAAAAAGCTGCAATTCTCACTTTAACCCTAAGCTTGCTACAAGGGATGATAACAACTACAGAGAGCCCATCTGTTTTAGACCCTCCCATTTGCAGTGTGGAATTTACTTTTTTTCCTCCTCAGTTGTAGGTCTTGCTGCCATTCAACAGCATTTAAATTCTGTTCTCTGTGAACAAAGCTGCAGCGCATACTGTATTGAATCCATATGTGCAGAACTCACTGGAGACATCTGGCATCGGCCAAATGATGTCATGCACATAGAGGTTAACTTTGCTGTGAGGCAAAAGCTTTGTTTTACAACAGGATAACCCAAGACAAAGAATGTGCAGAGCCAGCACAGATCCCACAATTAAAATGAGCAGTGTTAAATGTCAGGTGCCAAAAAGTGCTAAAACTACAACACTCCTCCCACTGCCATCACCAAGGAAACCCCCGGTCATGGATTTTACTACAGAGGAATTACTATGCATTCATTCATGTCTCTGCAGAGTACATTTTGGCTAATGAAACCCCCACTGCATTTTACAGCATGGCTTTTATTGGATTAAATGCATTTGTCTGCTAAAATGCATAACAGTTACCTTAACAATGACTGCTGAAGTAAAAGGAGGCAGACTTCCTGGTCCAAATTTGACGCTGTGAGGCAAAGATTGCAAGACAGCAGACCTCTGCAGGCTCCCTTTAAATAGACATACTCACTCCCGCTGGCTTTTGGAAAACAGAGAAACACATAGTAGATGAAGTGAGGAAATACCCAAGTCAGTTGGTGCACACATGTTCAGAACAGAAAGAATTTACACAGTCTGCCCCATCTCCCCTTAAGCTATAACTCACTACGTTTACATGTGATGTCTGTTTTGTGTCTCAGTTTGCCCTGTCTCTAATACAAGTACAAATACACATGTTTCTGGATAACAATAATTGTTGCTCCAACAACAACAGCAGCAACAACAACAGAATCTCTCAAATCAAAGACAATTTGAATAAGAAATAGAGCCTATTTTTCATATTTATTTATTTTCCCACCATGTGCATATTGCCTTACAATCTTTACTATTTGGCTCGAAAGAGATATCTAATTTCCAAGCTGTCTTCCTCTTGCTGGCTGTGTATTGCCAGCCTTTGCCTCACCCTCCCTCCTTTTCTACACGCTGTGTCCTTGTATCCGTGGCAACCGATGATATCATTTCGTCCAGAGCCGGGAGCAAGGCCTCCAACAAGGTGGGGGAATGTTAGCATGTACATGTGAGTGGGAATGGGCTGCATAAAATGTTGAAATATGTTACAAGAACCACTTCTACTTATTGTTGATTATCCACAGGCAAAAGTGTAGCCGTTCAAATTCTAACACTACAGGGGCTGTCACCTGATTGGATATCTGCTGAGTGCTTGTGGGCTGCAGCAGACAATTGCAGATGTACTGTCCATGTCTCACACAGAGCCGGTAGTGTAGTAGTGTCATGTGTGTTGCTGTGTGTGTGTGTGTGTGCGCTGCAGGAAGGATACAGATCCTATGCCATAAAAGGAAGGATGGGCTGCACCAGACCAGGCCTGTCTCTGGTGGCTTCACTAACACGAGGAGCGCAGACATGGTGGGAACAGATGGAGCAAGAGACACAGCCAGACGAGCCTTGCCAATGCACGGCCGGACAGTCTCATATCAGTACAAGTGAGACTAAAATAGTGTCACAATCACAGAGAAGCAACATACAGTATCAGATTTCTAAAAATAACATCCCTGCAGCCCCTCTTCGCACAGCTCCTTCCCCTTCTCCCCTTCCATAAAAGCCGCCTCAGCCGGCGTATGCTCCATAAAGCACAGTTCTCAGAGGGGAACTGGAATGTACCAAGGCAAGGTCAAGAACAAGAAAGAGGGGTGTCTTTTACCCAGTAATGCCCCATAGTCACAAATTTGTGAACAAAAGCAGCGGATCGAGTTAACAGGTTCAAAGATGGCAGTGTGCGTGTGTGTGTGTGTGTGTGTGTGTGTGCTAGACAGCTTCCTTGTGAGGCAGACATTAACCTCGGATGATAAGTCCAGGTGGCTGCTTAAGCCAAAGATAATACCTGCTGATTTACTTAATAACATACTGAAGGTGCATATTTTAGGTCACAAACAAAATATGCATTTTATTTAAAAAAAAAGGTTAAAGACAATACAACAGTAACATAGAAGTGTCAGTTTGAGCAAAGCAAACTTTTGCTGAAAGCAACCCCCGAATGCCTCCAAGTCTAGACTCGAATCCAAATGAAATTAATCCTTGTAGTTTACCCACTAACTACAATGAGCCACTAAACACCCACAGTGGCAGCTATTCAACAGTTTCAGTACAGCTGCAACCACAACACGAGTGCAGCGGCAACAGTTCCCCTTCGTCTCCACATTCATCATTGTAAATTCCTGCTCCTACACTTTAGTGTGTGCACGTGAGCTCTGCCTGTGTGAGTGTCTGTGTTTCATGCATGAATGTGCAGCACAGTCTGCAGACACCTACTGCAGTGTCTTCAGTCAAGACAGACCACAAAAGAGTAAGGCATGGCACAATTCAAATGGCCAAATGCACAGAGAAAAGCAATCACATTGACTTCTTTAGAGTGTCACTATAGGCAGGACATTTAAATTAAAGTGACAAGCCCCTGAAAATCCTCTGAAGTGCACAGCCGCGCTCTTTACCTCTTTCTGTGTGTGCTCTGAGGTCCTCACGCCCCTCTGTGTCCCTCGTCCCCTGGTCCTCCCTTTCTCTCCTCACCACCTTGTCTCTCCCGATCCTCTCCGGTCGCCTTTCTTCCCCTTTCCTCCTCTTCCTGTTTCCACTCCGCTCTCTGATGCTCCGGTCTCACATCAGACCGATCCATGAGCGGAGACCGAGGGGGCGGGACAAGCAGCTGCCAGTACAGAGCCCTGAGCCAATCAGAACGGGAAATCTCTTATCTATCACATTTGGCTGTGAGCAGACGGAGTAAGAGGAGGGGAATAATAGCAGACAGAGACATGGAGGAGCTCTTTCTTTTGCTCTCTTCCTGTGTGTGCATACAGTAGGCAATATGTGTGTGTGTGTGTGAGTGTGTGTGTGTGTGTGTGTGTTGGAACGGTGCCAATACAGTAGAGGAAATATGTTAAATCTCTCCAGCTGCGAAAGTGGCATTTTTCAAGAGGTTCACCAGCACACTGTGTTCCCCATTGTTCTTATGTCTTGTGGTATAATTTATTTAAATGCCATTTTTGGGGGTTTTGTGGTTAAAGTTAACTCTGTTGATTACTATCAGTGGGAGTCAGACAACATCCTGTTGCCTTTAAAGGAAGGAAATACTATTCTTAAGCACATTACTTAACCATTTGCTTTCCGTTCAGCTAAATTTATAGTTATGGTTAATTGAAATAACAGCATTGTGTGTGAGCAGCATTGTTTTTGTGACCTATTTGGTATCCTCATAAATAAAGACCAACGAGAGGCAGGGTGCTATAATGACAGACTATGAGAGTTCAGCTGAGCTCAAATGTCAAGTGGCAAGACAACCATGGGAGGTGGGGCTACAGGCTCAGAGTCCAGCCTTTGTTTAGCCTTAAAATGCAAAAGCCATCATCCCAACGTCTAAAGTTTTCACAGCCTGTGGCCACACAGGCTGCAGGCTGGACTGAGGAGTGACCCCACATGCAGCGAGAGATGCACACCCAAGAGATCTGAAGCACAAGCAGGAGCGACAGAGGCAGTCGAGTGAAATGGAAGGAGCAGGCTGCTGACAGTTTTCTGCCTTCAAGTGCCTTAGCAACAGCCACGGTCAGCTGGAACTCCATTGGTTACTGATCTGGCCCATGTGGGTATTTGGACCAATCACAGAGCTTTGGTGCAGGACTAAGCAGGACAGCTTAACAGGACAGACATTTTGCAAAATCATGCCCCCTGGTGGCAAAAGTGCTTTCTGACGTTCAAAGAGAACTATCAAAAAAGAGACGTGCCATCAATTTGAACTGCAACTAGGATCCAATTACAGGTTTCATATAAAATAAAATAAAATAAAATGGAAACATATACATTATTTTTTTCTGTATTTGGCTTATGGGTGCGCTTTGCAATTTAAATGCTATGTTTACTGTTTACACGATAACATTGGGAAGTGTTGCTGCAATATTGAAATCAAAGCTATACTTACCATGAGCTTTTAAAAAAATAATTTCAACTCCCATAAGATACTGCCACCTGTATAAAAAAAGAAAAAAGGAGAACTATATTGAATAGTGCAAAGTCATACATGTAAAACATATTTACATACACAGGAACATGATGCATTATTTATTATGTAGTCTAGGTAGCTTTAGTAAGCACTAAAATAAAAGTCTAGGTAAAACAGAACTAGAGAAAGGAACAAAACAACAAACAGGTCTACACTGTCCCCAAGTGGATGGTATTAGTTATTACATGGAGAGAGCGCAGACATCATGCACGTGCAGAAACGCATGTAGGTTACATGAAATATGCAAAAGGTGATGAATGCCAATTGCTGCTGAACTGTTACTATATGGAATACAATGGTTTGATGACTTTTAATTCGTGAAAAAAAAAAGTATAAATATGTATAAACTGATTTACCTCCACATAAAGACACACATGACTAAATGGAGAAAGGAACATCTGGAATTAGCATGTGTGGTTTAAAATCTCCATAAATGTATCTGAAAATTGCCAACAGCTAAAAATCTTTGTCCATTTATCTGCACCACCAACGCCAGTTTCATAAGTTATGAACGTCATCACTCAAGATGAGTGCGCTGAGCCAAGCAGGAGAAAAACAAACGTCAGTCACCGCAATTGACTTATTAAGTCATTGAGACACTGTTGCTCAGGATAATATGACACTCCATTTGCATTTACATATGAAATAGCATTCATTTGTCATTGTATTGTAAAATAGTGTGTGTTTTTTTGTGTTATTTTAATTTTTGTAATGTTTTTCTTGTCATCATGCCAAAGTCAGGATTAATGTAAGAAACATTTTAAGAATACACATAACATGTTCAATTAAATGAGCATTACTCATCTTTTAAAGGCAATAACGATGCATTGTCAGAATTACACACCGTATACAGCTTCACTAAGAGGCAGGGACATACAGTAATGCAGTACTTTGATGCACTATGGTTTCTTTGTTTCTGAATAGATACTGACGAGTATATTTTGCATTTTACTATTCAGATACTACATTCCTCTACACACCGTGCTCTGCAATATAAGCAAATGATCCTGAAAAGAGAAAGTACCAGCTGAAGATATCGGTGCCTTTCTTCTGCATTTCATAACATTACAAATTACAAATAACATTACAAATTACAAATACATAAATTACAACTATGCCACAGTTTTCCTTATCTTAGGGTCAGCTTGAAGCCACACTATTGTTGTGTCACGTACCAACATTAAGGGTTTTGGAGAAGTTGATTATGGAAAATCGGTTGATTGGAATAGATGCTACTATTTCCTCTCTGATTGAGAATGTATCTAGTCTGTTCTTGGCTTTATAGCTTAAAAAAAGATGAGTAAAATCAGTGAAGTAATAACTAAATATGAGGTCAACAAAGTACAAATACATACAAATGATGAGACTGTAAAACTATCAAGAGATAAATCTATACTTTAAAGGCACACAACGACGTACAAGACGATGTTAATGTGTCTATATGCATGAGATGCCCTCTTCCACAGCTTTTTATAGAACTAGGTACCATTCAAAAATAAATGAATCGAAAGCAGGTACAGAAAAAAAAAGCATGTTCTGATATTAAAGGAAGTTGTTTGGGTATAGCTATTTACTCCAGCTACTGCGCTCCGTCTTTGGTCATCCTGCCTCTTACAGCTTTGCATACAATATCTACTCAACATTTATATCTATACTGCTCACTTTTCTATCGCTGTAACAGAGCACACAGCAGCAGCAGCAGCAGCAGAGGAGGCAAAATGCAGCCGTTATTGATATGTTTAAACCTCATTGTCAGTTTTCTTCCTCTAGCTTTGGTGACAGTAGTCCCTGATTTTAATCACGTGGAGAGATGCAAGGACTCCCTGTATATGGGAACACCACCGCGGGGCATTAGTGACTCGAGGCTTAAAAAGATCTGCCAGCGCTATGCAGACAAGCCTCGCTACGTGACCCTATACGACCCCAAAAAGAGGATCCCGGTGTACTCGGCCTACAGCTTCAAGAAAACCGAAGGGGACCGGCGGGTGGACTACCCCTGGATGTACGAACCACAGGTAGGGACGATGTTTGTCTGAATCCTCACCAATCATAAGAGTTTTTATCTTCTCGGCTAATAATTGAAAGGTGAGGACACGGAGAATAGGACAGCGCAATGTCCCAAGCGATTCAAAACTAGGTGTACCAGGACTCTACAATAGATGAACGGATGATAGTGCGGCTTTGAACTGTTTTTTTCAGAGGAACAATCTAAGGCAGCACAGAGGCACAAAGGTCAGGGCTCTCACCTCACAGCTAGACGGTATCAGGTTTTATTATTGGGCTGGATGTGGGCTTTCTGTGTGGAGTGTGCCTGCGCAGGGGTCCTCTGGGGGCTCCGGTTTTCCCCATTACCAGGAACATGGTAAGTAGGGTCCCCTCGAGAGCCCTCTAAAAAAGATTGGTGATTACAGGACTATCCGGGTTATATAAAGGTGATACATAAATAAATAAATAAATAAATCCAATCACTCTGAAATCAACATGAGAAGAAGAAGACAAACAAGACAAACAAGAAGAAAAACAGAAGAAAAAGAGAAGAAAAAGAGAAAAAGAAGAAAAAGAAAAAAAAGAACATAAGCCAATCTGCCACAGAAAAATATATAATTACAAGAACCTGTACATGAAGCTGATACCTGTGTAAAAACACAATAAAACATATATGATTCCTCTCAATTGTAGCCTCAATAATATGGGTTAGGGTTATGATATCACCATGCAAGAAACTAAAATAATAGGTGTGTGCCCTGTTTCCATGAGTAATGACCAAGTTATTAAACTTTTAGGTCCCATGTTATCATTATAATGCAAAGTAAAGTGCTACGAAGCTATGATAGTCCCCAGCTCTCCAGCTTTTACTCAGTCTACTCTCCCTCAGCCCAACTAAGAGATTATTGACAAAAATGTAACACAGAGAAATTAGCCCTGTGGTGTCCTAGCTGAACTCTGTTGTGATGTTTTATTGCTACTTAACACTGTTTGTAGTTGGCAGAAACAGATGGAAATGGGAATATGCTGCCCTTCCCCACCGGATACCTGCACATGAAGTTTGAAGACAGCCAGGCGGTCCTCGACGACTACTCTGACGTGGTCTTGTACGAAAGGGGTCACCTGAACCCGGACCAGCACCAGTCCTCTCCGCACGACCGCGCCGCCACCTACACCCTGACCAACGTCGTCCCGGAGATGCGCGAGTTCAACATCGGCCCGTGGCGCGAGTACGAGGAGCGGGTCCGGGTGCGCCTGAACAACTTCTGCCGCGGCACCGCCTTCATCGTGACCGGGGTGACCACCAGGGGCAACATGATTCGCCGCAACAACCAGGACAGAGTGGCCATCCCGGAGGACAAGTGGTCCGCTTACTGCTGCACCGAGTACGACCGCAACGCGCCCCACGACGTCCGAATCCGCTTCCCGTCCCACGCGGCTCTGGCCAAGAACGCCAAAGAGGGCAACAGCGTCCACGAGATGACGGTGATGGAGCTGGAGATGTTCCTCAAAGACAACATGGAGGTGGACCAGAACCTGCAGATCTTCTATGACAACTGCATCTCTCCCTCACCGCTGCCTGTTTACCTGCAACATACCATCTAAACATCAAAATACCAGTTATACATTTGTGTCTACAGGGTCCATTTAAGTTGAGATAAGATACATGAGATGGTCGTTTCACCTTCTTTGTGAAAATAAAGGCTAACTTGGGCTCATTTGGTTGGCCACGTTGTTTGTTTTGTGAGAAAGGCAAACAGCTTTGTACTGTTTAATAATGATGAGTTTTCTCCAAATTATAAACACAAAATTTACATTGACTGTTTCTAACTATTGACTGAAAGGGAATACGTTTAGTTCAAATTGTTTTATTAGAAGCTTCGACCTTGTTTCTATTTACTGCCTGTACATTTTTATTTTATCTTAGTTTAGTTTTGGTTTAAAAAATAATCCCCTGGACAAAAAAGCATAAGAAAATACTAGACAGTAAAATGAAATGTGAACACACTCCATGATGAATTTACATTAGTATCACAATATGTAAAATTACATTGTTATCACCAAGGCCGGGCCAATGAAGGCAAATATCTTGTGTGAAATATCTTTAGTTAGCGCAGTGTTTCTCAACTGGGGTTGCTTTTCAGTGGGCCACGAGACTTCCCCAGAAAACATTTCTTTCAACGCTACCTGGATTTATTAGTTTTGAGTCTTGCTTTTGAGACTGTGAGGTAAAAATGTATATTCGGTATCACAAATTCAATTCAGTTTTGGGTCACAGCTTTTGGGATGACGGGTCCCAACACTATACCAGAGAACCACTGAGTTAGAGCAGTGAAACTTAGCAGGGGGTACTTGGCATTATTTCAGATTATTTCAGATTAATCAATTTCAAAGGAAAGTTAGTCTTAATGATGTTTTTCAGTAAAAGGTTTGATTTTGAGAGTATTTTAGTTTCATTCTGAACACAACACACCATTAAATACTGAATGATCTTAGTTTAGTTGGTCATGTTGTAATAATATTGGCAAGATCCACGAGGTAGGGGGACTCAGGGGCCACGTGGGACTGAAGAGGTTGGGAACCACTGAGCTAGAAGATGTTTCTTCACAGCATGTACCAGCTGGTCTAAGTTTCCTACCCTGTGCCTCCCTCTAGTGGCGCACTTTAGTATGTTTATTCCCCAAATACTGTTATTATTATTTATTTATTTTAACTCATATTTACATGTGTATTTTCTGTGTAGAAAAGTGCTGTAACCCACAGCTTCTCGATAGTACGTCGATACATTACCATGTCATGGGTTGGTAGGGCATCTCCTGAGTCCAGTCTGAGGTCCGAATTCATTGTTACAAAATAAAATATGATGGGAAAAGTGTACATAAATAAAACAAAGTTACTTACAAACAACGTGTGAATTGCCAAAGTACCTTAGCCCTTAATTACAAAATGGAAAATAAAAGTATCTTTCGATATTGTACTTTTGCGCATGCATTTACCTCGAGCACGTGCGCTGGAGTGGATCATCTTTATGCTCAGTACTAACCACATTTCCCCCCCACTGTCCCAGTTAATGTAGCAACAGCTCAATCGGGGAAAACATCTTTATTGCGACCTTCGCATGGCCCAACACTAAAACTCATCTGTTGGTCCCATATTAGACTGTCCCCCAACATATACTGATACTGCCCCCTGGTGGTAAAAGATGCTGAGACTTTAAAGGGCAATATGCTGAAAAATAGCAAGACAGTAGACATGAAAACATTTGGCAAATAAACGGTGAAATATGAAGATACAACACGTCATTTTGTTTAAGAATGTCTTTTAATGATTTCCAGTTCAGATACACCACATACAGTGTGTAATAGCCTCTATTTGAAATAGAAATAGTAATTTTTGTTCTTTCAACCCCTTCAGTCCATTATGCTCTCTCACAGTATGTTGAGCTTCAAGCAGATTACTAAAACAGACTAAATGAAACAGACAAACAGGTGCAAGCCTCCACTTTACCAGTCAACATCTGGAACAAGAAACATGGGTTTAAGCCTTTGTTATTATTATTCGATATTTCTTTTTTTCTTTTTTTACTCTACCTTATATCGAGCCAACATCATAACTGTTGTGTAAACATGTAAACTTGTGTGTGCTTCCGATCTGTTGGCTGACCTTTGTAATGTATGGATAGAAATAATACAAGATATTGTCTTGGAAGTGTCAATAACACAATGTGACGTTAGAACATTATCTAAAATGTTTGTAGAATGAACAGAATTAGAATAAGTCTGTTCATCCTATGTTGTCCTGTTTGTTCCTAACCACCAGCTTTGCGTCTGTTATTTCTGATGATTTTCTTTATTTTTTTCCCTGTCAACCAGTAAAGGACAACTTAATAAAGCGCCCCCTTTTCAATTTTAGGCCGGACTCAACTCATGCTATAATTTTATAATAAAAAATGTCCATAAGCATGTGTTTGTGGCCTGTTGACATGTGTTTTCAAAATTAAATAAAACAATGAAAAAGTAAATTATTTAAACTTGCACCTGCTGTCAAAACAAGAGAAAAAGTTTGGCCAATCACCCAAACCAAACGACGAACAGAATATTTACAAATTCCCAGTTGGTTCTCTTACACTTAAAAAATGTACAGTTTGTCTGTGTGGTTGCTTTGTCCTCTCAGCTCTCCCAGTCCAGTGAGGGATGGCAGTCTGGCTCCATGGTCGCTACAAACCAAACAAACCCGGCTCCTGGCGTGACAGACGGACAATGAGATTTTGAAGTCCTGTCTTAGGCTGTGGTCCTCTGTGCAGTAGCAGATCAAAGTAGACAGACAGATTTATCAGCGTTTGTCCACATTTGTCCAAAAGTCACTGGGCTGTTTGATCATAAATGTCCCGAGTGCGACCTGTCCGTCTTGTGTTCAGTTGTGCGAGAGATGTGAAGCACACATTGCAAGGCTTTCTCACCTTTTGGCCAAGGTAAATACACCTCATCATCCCACTGTGAGAGCAGAGTATAACAACAGAAGATGAAAGAGGAGTGTTGGGCAGTCTTCAAACACTTTAAGCTTATGGATAATGTCAGTCACACACAAAACGCAGTAAGACTATTCATTTAAAGCAGTCGCTTTTGTTTTTTTGTAACTTAAAAAGTGCTTCCTTGTGTGATATTGAGAGTGACTGTGTAGAAGAGAGAAGTAATAGTAACATGAGGGGGAGAAAAGGCTTTTTGTCAGTCTTTCTGCTAATGTGTGGCACAGCCTCAGTGTTAGAAAAAAAATAAAGAGGACATATTTATTCTCTTAAGTATACTTTTACACAGTAATCATCTTTCTATAGTTTTATATCATTTGAAGTACCACAAAGTGCTCTGTATTTTAAAACAAACTAGAAATGAACAAAAACAAAATCAAGGCAGAACATGAAAAATCGAAATGACAAATGTCTGTCCACACTGTTTAAAAAAACATGCAACTATCCCAGACAGCAAAGGATTAATAAAACTTTATATTCATTTTTTAAACAAGGATATATTGATTTCCTTTAGACCATCCACGGTGCAACATTGAATGTAATTAAAAAGTGTGGATCAAACAAAAATATGAAGCGGTTGGCACTTTTCTGATGGTATTTCCTTTTGTAAGATACAGTCAGGATAGATCTCTCAGACGTCCACTGGACGCCAGCACGAGAGGAGCTTTATCACAGTACTTGGCACCAAGAATGCTGGTAAAAACGAGATATCAGAATATCTTTTTTCATTCATATCCTTACAATTTATTAATAGTACAACATTTACATTTGTGTTTTTGTATAAAAGACTCCAAAAGGAATAAAGAGTCTAGTAGTGATTGCAAGAGAGAGGAGGCATTGTGAGATGGATGATGGCAATGGTTTAATAAAAAGAGCTACAAGGGCAGATGCACAGAGAAGTTGGTGTGAGGCAGCAAATGGAGAAGCAGTTAAATGGGCCGAGATGCGGATAGAGACAGAGAGATAATGAGTGAGAAACAAATAAAGTAATGGATGTGATTAGCGCCTGTGTGGCCCAGATGCAGCCCAGTCTAATGGGCAGCCTGGATTCAGGTCGCACCCCACACACTGAGTGAGTCAGTTTATCCAGGAACGCCCAGAGGAGCCAGCCCCAATCTGGAAACGGCATCATCATTACATAGACCTATGAAGCAAGACTCTGGTATTATACAGTATAATACTATACATTAAATTTGTAAATATAAAAAATACATTTCATAATGGAGGGACGATGTTCAGCTCTCACATTCTTGTACTGCAAACAGCACATTTCTCATATCTCTAAACCAGAATGGAGACAGCTTTGGGGACAAAGTGCTCAATGCGTGGTGCCAAATTACACTTCCAGATTGGGTCTTTAAAGCTGCAGTTTGTAGGTTTCAGGAAATGTCTTCTTCATGGCACACAGCTTGTTGAGCATATGCCGCCTCATTCAAAGCAGCTCACTATGTATTGTCTTTTCCTCCTAATCCATGAATGAAAATGTTTATTTGTACTCAATGTCAAACATAGATTTACACCGACACAACAACACATGATCAAAACAACTAAGCTACACATACCAAGATGCCTGATTGACTGTGATAGTCTGTCAACCTCTGACAGAGGGCTACAAGCTTAAAGCTGCATTTTTTGGCATCTCAAAACACCAAATACAGAAAGCACTGTAATGAGGCAAAGCTGCAAGAATCAATGACAAGGAGCATTAGAACACAACCCCCTTTAATGAATGTCTATATTTTAGAGGCATTTCTCAATGTAAAACCGTACAAACTGCAGCTTTAATTAGGGCTTAATGAAACAGACACAGACAGAGGGCTGATGGTTTTTGTGGAGCAGTTTAGTGGTGTCTCTGTGAGCTCAGAGTTGTGCGTGGTTCTATACTCGGGTGGTGGAGTGTTGGTGTGGCAGAGCGTTGTTGCTGTGGCTCGGGACAGGAGTGCCGGAGGGGGCCGGGACAGGGGGGTAGGTGTTGAAGGGGTGTAGTGGCTGGATGCTGCTGATAGTGCTGGGGATCATGGTGATAGTGTTGGCTGTCATGAGTGGCACATCCTCAGGGGCCCTCCGTAGGGCCAGTGTGTAGTCAGGGGGACAAACTGGGGGACGCAGGGTCTCCAGGTCTCCGTGCACTCCGCGGGACGGGAGCGGTGTCCCATGTTCCAGCTCCACTCGCTGCTGCTTCATCTGTAGTGACATCAGCTCCTCCTCCTGACTCAAGGCCAAGTCGTTGTGTGGCGGGGCTCCTACAACTCCCATGCCCACGCCCATGCCCATGGTGGTGCCTCGCTGAGGGGACAGGCGGCGGTGGCGCCTCTGCATGAGTTCATGCCTCTTGTCCCGTTTGTAATACAGAGCTGCAAAGGCCAGGACGTTCAGAAAGAGCAAAGAGGCACCCACAGCCACTGTCACACTCAGCTCTGTGGAGTAGTCCCGGGTTTCCGCGGGGAATGGAGGGAAGCGCGGGCGCTCAGAGCTGTCGGGATCCGGTTCAGGTGGGTACGTGGAGATGATGGGTTGGCGTGTGGAGCGAGACACAGGATTGTGCGTTTTGATGCGTTTTTCACCAGGAGTCACAGGAGTTTTCACAGAACTAATGATGTCAGTTTGAAGGCCATGAAGGTGTGGTACCAGCTCAAGCCAGAAGGCCACCTTATTGGCCCGATAGTTGTCCCGGACCCGAGGCTTCAGACCAATGTGCAGGTATTGCTTGTCTTTAGAACTGAACTTTGTCCAGATGACCTCCTCAAAGCGGTTTGGCTTTGTGTGAATAAAAGTGGTATCTTGGGGAACAGGTAGGTTGGGATCTCTGAAAGATAAGTAAATAACAATAATGATAAGTATTGAAAAAAGATCTGTAGAAAATATGTACTTGTAGAAAATATTTATGTCATGTATGTTTGTTTAAAGACAAACTTAAACAAACCCTGTCTTTGCAAAGTTGGTCCAGTACGTCATGACCACTGCACTTAGCATCACGTCATTCTTGCTGAAGTTACATGGGAACAGATCAGTGGCCCCAACCATGGGGATCCCGAACACATAGGGGATCTCGTCTCCGTGGGCAGCGTCAGCCCAGTCCGGCCGGGCCTCGGTCTGACAGTGGTGGTGGAAGGTGTAGAAGTAGACGGGCGACTGGAACTCCGCATGCAGTTTGGCTGTGGCCACAGCAGGAGCCACCCACTGATGGTCTGTGAACAGGGCCAGCAGGGTCTTCCGCCGCATGTCACTGTTGTCCCTGTCCGCCCAGTCTGTGTACATGAACTTAATGGTCTCCCTGAGGATACCTTTACCTTGCCAAAAACAGGAAAGCTAAATGAGAACTCACTGCTGAAACAATGACTAATAATAATGTTGAGTATCACAAATATGACATCAGTTACAAAATATACTGCTCAAAAAGAACTACGGGAACAAAGTGTTCCTTTATTGCTTTTGAACAGTATGTTTAAAAATACAATAAATGAATCAATTATGAGTATATATGGAAGTATGGTCTGACCATCAGGGTATCCATAGAGGTTGTCCACAAAGTTGGATATGGTGTAGTCGAATGAGGCTGCTGATATACCGTCTTCTCCTTCACTGTCGTCCACAAACTTCAGACCTTCTCCTTGGTTAACTCCCAGCAAGATGTCATAGTTCAGAAACTCACCCTGTTGTCAACATAGTATTTTTGTAAGAGCTTTTGCAGCTGGAAGGCTGAAACACAGCAGACGTTTTGTAAAACATAGCAGTAAGACGTTTTAGATGTTTTCCTCGGGAGCATAGCAGACAATTGAGCTTTACAGACACTAAATCATTTTGAATCAATACATTTCCCAGTGCTCTCCTCTTATTTCCTGTCAGTCTCCACTTTTCTGACTCGTCAGGACATATTTCACAGTTCCCAGACTTACATGTACAAATTGGGATTAATTCACAGTTGGAGGAAAAACGGATTAAAAGTGTTAGCTCAAACCTGCTGCATGAGAATCTCTGGGTCATCCGGCACCACGTCTCCGTCCACCACAGGACCAAAGGCGATGTGGTAGCGGGCCGGCTGAATGTCCTGATCGACCAATTCCCGGAAACTCTTCCTCCTCAGGCACTCAACCAGCTCTGCCATGTCCCCCAGGCTACAGCCCACCTTCTTCGCCAGGGTCTTGGTGTATATCACGGGCTCGTAATTGACTGACCAACTGGAAATAGCTGAGCCACTTTGTGCAATGGCCCTCTGGAACAGGCCTGTTGGACAGCAAACATACAGTGGGTACACAAAGTATTCAGACCTCTTTTTACAAACAAAATTAGTTCTGGGATTAAAAAAATAAAATCCTTCTGTATAAAGCAGAAATGAGTGTGTCTAATTCTAAAGCCCTTTTAATGATCATAAACAATCAGGCTAGCTGTTGTTTACATTACCATCACATGAAAAGTGAAAGTCTGAATGTCATGAAACAAGCTTATAAACTCATCCCTGTCAAGATCTGGGATATAAGACGGTATGAGAGTAACTTTCAGTATTTGGAAACAACAACTAAAATCATATAAATTATTTTTTTATGTGTGCGAAATCTTGCACATAAGTGACATAAGTATTCAGTCCCTGTACATAAATTGCAGACCTATTCCATAGATCCACATGGTTGATGAAAACCTCTCATGAGAATCACAATTTGACACTGTTCTTAGCCGATTTCAGTCGGACTATAAACTTATCACACAAAAAAAACGTGAAGCCAAAATTGGCACCATGTGGATCTTTTTTCACAGCAAATTGTGAAGAAAAAATCAAAAAAAAAAAACAGCAGTTGGAGCTAACATTATGCATATGTAGCAGGAAGCTAATGTAGCTTCATGGTTAGCGTAGTCTGTCTTTTAAGTATGCATGGGCTGTTGAACCACTTTGTTCCTCTCCATATCTCAGTATCTTTATATAGTAGAAAAATATATTCAGAATTCAGCATTTGTTAAAGTCATGGTGGAGCAATGTGAGAAAGTTATTTTTTCTATGTCCCCCACCATCTCCTAACTGTATCTATAGTTGTGCTGATTTTGAACATTCATAAACATTTAGGTACTGTGTATGGGTTCCATTTAGTGCCAATGATAATGGGAAGGCACAGAAAGGGTAGTCTGAGTGCATATTTTTAACAATAAAAGCATATTCAGTATCAGACTTCATTACAATAACAGGAATATATAGTGCGACTACTCCCTGAACCCTCTGCATCCAATATTAACAACATACAATCACATATTCTCTATCAGTTTAGCACAGTTTTCTTCCTGACACACTTAGCGGGCCTTGGAGAGCCAGGAGTGTGAGCTTGCTAAATAATGCATTGGTTGGAGGAGGAGCAATTGTGGAGTATTACATATGAAGCAAGATGAAGGAGATACCCCGCTGTGTTGCATAGCTGGGGAAAAATCTTTACGAATGTTCAAGGCATGGAGAAATATGCTCCCATTACATATGAACAGAGACAATGAAAAGAAAAATGGCGACGAATCAACACGCAGCAGCGGTCCCGATGTGTGGGATAATGCCAGTGAGGAGATAGATGGGGAGGCAAATGGAAAGGCGCTTCTTGTACTGTTGCGCTGTTATGTAAAATGGCTTGCTGTCCCTCTATTTTATCCGCAGATTCTGTCATTAATAATTAAGCCCCCCACCCCTTCCCCATATTCTGCATGTGCCCCACCCCTCCGCTCCTCTCCCTGTGAAATCAATTAGGAAGGCTCTCGGCTGCGGCTCATCTCTCATCCTCTCATACAGCACCTCCACAAACTCTTCAACTTTTTTTTTTTCTTTTTTCACACTTCTAGCCATTACAGACCGACTTCAAAATGGATGCTCTGTGGATGCGTGCGTTTCAAACTGAGAAACTGGGAGAAAATTCGTTCCCTAAAACAAGTATAGCCTATACGATTCTGTAGGGCTGCACGACATGAGAAAACGGTGCTGACTATGGCAATATGTGGCAAATTGGGTTTAAATAGCACTTCACAATCAAAGTAAAGCTAAAATGGAAGCAAAAATTGTTGACAAAACAGAAATTAAATGTGTTTATTGGACGTGTAAGTAAAAATGTGTAAGCAAAAAACAGATAAATGGACAGTGTTCTCTTGTATAAATTGCCAATTAATTGTACAGCTAAAGTGGGAACCATGTTTACATACATCATGTGCATTTATCCCTAGGCCCTGTGAGTCTCTTGCAGCAGCCCTGAGGATCATTCAGGTCCTCAAACCCCTCCGTCACGATGCAGTTCTATGAGGGGCGATTACATAATTATCAAAAGTATTTCTCTTTTATACAGAGATTTAAATTCTAGGCCATGTCACCCTGTCATAATCACAATCATCAAGGTTGCGAATGAGAGGAGAGAGAGATACATTTCAAAAGTAAACAACATCTCCGTGACCAGAGGCAACGGCCAACTAGTCTCCAACTAGTCTCCAGGCCGGTGAGATAGGCCTTTTGTATGAGCGCAATCAACCGAGCTGCGATAGGCTCTTAACCTCTTAACCCCCACCCGAACTGAGCACATTTTCTCCAGCTTCTTGAAAAAAGGTGACCAAAAAAGCCTCAAAAGAGCAATAGAAAAGTTATGAAAAAGTTATATTAAAAGTGACATAAAGCGATGAAAACGCAACAAAAAAGCAATGGGAAAAAATGTCAAAAAAGTGACAACAATGAGTTTTGTAGGTCTTAGCTTTCAAATGAGGCGTTCCTGGCCTATAGGCCGTAACCTTTTAGATTTGGGTAAAGCCGAACTGGAGAAAACACACTTGGTTAACGTGGGGGTTAAGAGGTTCCTTCCCCCCTGGTCAAAGTTATGATTAGTCGCTGAAATCAGCAAAGGGAGGGACTAATTATTTATCATTACTTACATCAAATTGCAGGCTCAGGCAGTCAATTGTATGTAATCTATCAAATGTGTAAAACATTTAAACCTATACAGACTATCACTTTAGAATCAATTGCCAAAAACGGTCAGTAGAAGCCCAGTTAAGAGCACTCAGAATGGGCTCCAATTATGCACACACTGTGTAAAACATAGCAAAAGCAATTGTCACGATAACCTTTATAATAATACCATAATCACACTCTATAGTGTATAGAAACACACATTCACCTTTTAGTGAGCAGATTTCATCAAAGGATTAGTGAACCAACATCTGGTGACTACTTTCAAATCCCTCCAAATATATCACACTTTATGCATTCTGTTAAATTTCAAAACAGTCAGCTGAAAAAAATACCTGTAAAACAATTTCTATCATTATTATAGACTTTACTGCCTTGAAAAAAAAAAAGAGTGAAAGTAATATTTGTTAGCTGGGACTCACAGGTATTAAATGAAAAATCACACGTCTATATTGTATCTATTTCTAATGCATTGCCCTGACAGGATTAGTTTCATTGCAGAAAGACAATTTTTGCTGGCATAGTTGAGTGATTTGAGCTCCACGAGGAGTGACGCTATTTGGGATTATCTCAGAGCTTGTGTCCCAAGGTGCGGTGTGTTGTGGGGAATAACCTACTGTTTATATCCATCTGTCAACTCAGTCCAGAGCGCCACTCGCACTTTATGGGGATATCCGTATGCATGCGCGTGTGTCAGAATGAAAACCGGCACTTCTTTGATTCTGCATTTCATTTGCAATGTAATATGCGAGCAGTGGGATTCAAAATGGACGTTGAAGTGTGAATGTTTTCAGTAGAAACAGAAGGAGAACAATGTTTTTTTCAGGACTTCTGCAGGTGTAAGTGCATTGACTCTCACATGGGAGATAGATTCAAAAGCATAACAATGTCAACAATGGTAAAAGCTAAGACAGAGGAAGGAAAGTGTTTGACTAGAAATAACACTAACACTTACTTTGGGTCACCCTGCTGCAGGCAACAGTCAAGCGCTTATTCTTTTTTATTTTTAGCTGTTGCAAAACATAAAAAACTGGAGGAAGCAAGTAGCTGTTGCACATTTGGAAGATGCTAGGGAAAAATGCAACCATCACAATGTGTCTTTTGTTGTATAAGTTCTAGTAGTACCACTGAAACACTGTAGGTCGGTGTGTTGGACGGTGTGTATCTGACATGTATCAAAAATGCATTGTGTTGATGTGTTGATTACGCCAAGTCTCACCTTCAGAGTGGTGCGACAGGATCAGCAGGTTCACACAGGCCGCTCCAGCTCCGGAGCCAAAGATGGTGATTCTCTCTGGGTCTCCTCCAAAGTGCCCAATGTTTTCATTTAGCCAGCGCAGAGCCTGGATCTGGTCCAACAGGCCATAGTTCCCCTTCGCAGACTGGTCCCCTGTGCTCAGAAAGCCTGCCGGCCAAAACAGGACCAGGAAGAAGAAGGGAAAAAAAAGGGAAAGGAGAAGAAAAGTGCAATAAGTGTCAGACTACAAGGTAATCCAAGTGCATCTGAAAATCCATTCTTTTAAGCAGCTAACGGAAGATGGCACCCTGTCATTGTCGAGAAGCTCTCCAGCTCCTGTGAAGTCTGCTGAGATTTTAACACAGTAAGTCATGCCAAATTACTCATTTTTAATACCCACGCTACACATTCAGCACAGTTAGGACGAGAGGAACAGAAGGGAACACGTTTCAACAGTAGGTGAACACCCACTATATGTTAAATTAAACTGAACAGAGTGTCGCCAGTACGAAACAAAATGTACACACTGTCCCTTCAGTGTCTAATGATAATATAAGGATTCTAATAAGAGCCGCTCAGCATCACTGTAATTATGCCATTACTGCTGCAGCTAACCCACATGCCCATCAGTGCCTATTGTGACCAGCATGATTTCTATAGAAGGACGATGGTCTGAAGGACTCTGAAAAGTACATACTATTCTTATGAAATTCATAAGCAGCGTGCAGCATGTCAGATTGTCCATTAGATGGGGCAGCACAATTTTGGAAAGTCGTCTAAGCTGTTATTCTTCAGATGAGTACTGCAACGGAGAGTAGATTTTCCTTTTATACTTTAAGGGGAAACACTACAGGCAAAACTCAGATTAGTCTCTGAACATATAAACTTTCACCTGGAAGCAACAAAAAAAAAACACCTAATCTTCACAATAACATTGTTTAATTGTTGCACTGATTCAAAGTTTCTCCATAGATTTATATGGAGAAGTCGTAATTTCAAGGGCCATTTGCTCAAAATACATTTTACTCACATTGGTGCGGCAATATCTCCAAAAACATCGACAGACTTCAAATTTTCCAGCCTTGGACTGAAAAACAAGTTGAGGGTTTTTTATTTTTAAGAGATCTCTATTCCCTAGTCTGATTAATAATTTTTTTTTTTCATAAAAAAAAAAAAATCAAGGCAAAATTTACATGTTTAACTAATAAACAACTAATAAACAGCTATGCAAAATTACATATCCAAAATTACATATGAAAAAGTCTTTCAACGATGTCAACGAGATGAAACCATAAATTTCAACCTGGCTCGATCCATTATTCAGATTTTGTTGCTGAAAATATGGAACGTTTAGGGCATTTTTAGGTGTAAAAGGCCTTATTTTTCTATGAAAGACAGATGTTGTTAGCATTTAGCCTCTCCTCCTCTCCTCTATGGGGCCAAACGGAGGTGAAGTTAGAAGTGACCAAACTCTTCCACATTTCCCTTATTTAAATACGGTACTAATATCTTCAGAATTCTTTAGGAGTGAAGACATCAGACAGATACCAACTTGTCTAAGCTCAGGTAAGAACATATGTCAGTATGGAAAACGGGAGCCTGTTCCTTTAAAATCGAGATTCAGTTCACTGTGCATATTTCTAACATGGTAAGGAGTATTAATGTGTACAGGAGTATTAATATTTTAATATAAATAATTGCTGTCACCAGTGATCATTCAAATTGCTATTTTCGATTTGATCACTATTTTGAAACTGATTTTTTTATGTAGATTTGAATGCCTCTTGAATGGATGGAGGACCTGAGAGTGAAACACAGTCAATACAGCCAAAGGGTGTTCTTTACCCTTGTGTGAACTTGAAGCCATATAGGAAAGGCAGTCCAAGAAAAGAATCCTTCAGTGGAATTCAGGTCTGGGCACTATTTATATTCACCAGTGCAAGACAGATGCAGGAGTTTACGCTCTGGTTGTCTTTCCAATTCTACTTTTTGCAAGTGAACAAAAAACCTCAAATACATGACTGATAACAGATAAGATAAAGTGTTTGGTGCAAATGTAGATTGTCAAACAACCAGCATCACGCTTCTCTTATTTTTTTTATTTTTTTTGTGTTACATGTGAATAAGACCAACGCAGCGTGAGTGTTGATCTTGTGATTGATATTCTATGGAGACCGCTGTGTAGGTGCTGCTCAGGATGCTGAGGTAATGAGAGTCGGTTAGCAGCCACTGATGTGTGGCTCTGACAGAGACTAATGTTCCCTAATAGACCTATAGGGCCCGAGCTCCCATTTAAAAATAAACCACACAAGATACAGTATCCCCAAAAGGAAAACAGGGTTCAGACAATGGGTTGAGCATCCTATTCCTGTCTCACCTTCAAACTCCCGGAGATAACTGCATCAGCTCATACCTAAAGAAAAGCGGAGTGGGCGATACAAAAAAAAAAAAAAATACAGTGAAGTCATGCACTGATTTACATGAATTTACACTAGTGGAAGCTGTAAGCAGTGTTTAATTATTGTTATGTTTAAACCACAATACTTAAAGAGCTATTTTTGTTATAGGGTACATATTAGTAAGTTAAAATATAAATACTATCTTTGTTTGAAAGGAGAACTAAATACAAATGCAATGAACCCCGCTAGCACTAAAACATTTAATCTTTCATATTATTGCTTTAATCCTCTGTAGGGCTGTCTAATGGTTCAGTTTCTATTACTAGCGTCATAACTTGTTCAGGCCAAATGTACTATATTCATTTTGAGGGATAACAAGCTCATAACAGTTTGTTTTTTTCATCAATGTAACAATCATATGTCTTGGGAAATCCATGACATATTCTAAAAATAATGCGTGGTTAACAACTAATCTACTTCCAAGTAAAACTGTAGTCCCACTCATTTATACTGGGAAGTTTGTAGTTCATTATAGGCCACTGCTCTGACATTGTTCTTTCTCACTGGGTTCGTCCTGTTCTTACAACCTAATGCATAAAGTTAATAGTGTGAGGCAGAGCATAGCCTGCACCGAAGGGACTGTTTGTCATATGGTGGAATTTGCAACAGCCACTTTGTGTGCACTTTGAACCCAACAGTTGTTATGAACAGCTGGCCAGCCAACTACCTGCTGCCAAAATAGATCCGGAAAATGGGACATAAATATATGCATTTGTAATAATAAATGTACTGCACAGCCCATAAATTGTTTATCGTTTAACCACCCCAATATGCTAGCGCAGGCTAAATATTTGCACAGACACAAAGCACAGGACACTGAAGCAACGGTAACTCAGTGCGTGTTGCGATGACAGTGCCCGGGATTGAGGGGCCTAAAGCAGGAAAAGCAGATGGCACAAGAGGACAGTCAGCAAACTGTAGAGAGGTGTGTTGTTAGTGGTGGAGACGCTGATGAGCTGATGATGAGGCTGATCATGGTAATGACAGCGCTTTTACAGCAAACATCAGTTGGATTAACTGGGCGTGAATCATATCCAAACCAGAAAAGAAAACACTTAACTTAAATGAATCACTAAAGCATAAAAGTAATGGTCTCTAATAAAAAAAAGTCCAGTAGGAACCACCAGTACCACCAGTGGCACACGTACCACAGTTTGAGAACCACAGCCATTCAAACATCATTGTTGCACTAAAGCACTGCTCTTTAGAAATCATAATTTATCTTTTACAAGACTTCAGAAAATGAAGTACTCATTACCATAGCGATCATGTCCAGGAAACAAACTTTTTCCAGTGACATCGAGCACATTCCTCTTCATTCAGACGAAACCGTGGAAGTCATCTTGTCATGTTTCATCTACACCATCGCATTCATATTCTCTCAAAAATCCCCAAGGTTAGCGTACAATCCGTAACCATCAAACATGCTGCTTCTAAAACATGAAAACAGCTCCTTTGTGCAGATATCTTTCACCATCTGCTAAGGTTTTTTTTTTTTTCCCTTTTTGTTGTGTGATTTTTGCCTTATTAATTTGGTGAGTCATAGAGAAAGACCGCTTTGTTTTGCCTCTTCCTGT
The DNA here is from genome assembly GCF_951799975.1 of Gobius niger. Taxonomy (NCBI): domain Eukaryota; kingdom Metazoa; phylum Chordata; class Actinopteri; order Gobiiformes; family Gobiidae; genus Gobius; species Gobius niger. The sequence continues at coordinate 14,539,235 of NC_136862.1, forward strand.
TTTCAATCACCTTCCCCGTGTGTATCAAAAGGCAATATTTTTCGGCACTTGTTTTCGACACCTCTCATCCTCTTTGGTGTGATGATGCACTGACATTATCAAATACGCCCTTCACTGTCGCTCGTTCACCTTTCCGTCATTTCGGGCCTGACAGTAGCTTTGGGCAAGATTCAGCCTAACGCCTGCTCCATGTCTCCTGTGTGCTTTTCAATCCTCTTCTTCCTTTTTGTGCAGAAATGTGCCAAATGACCTGCACAGATTTTGGTCAAGCTTCAAAAACTATTTGAATTGACAGTTAGACAGAGACAGACCACATGACAAAGTTTTTCTTCTTTTTTTACACGATGTGCTCTGTTTTAGAAGCTATTGGCCTTCTTAGCTGCCATCAGTGAGAAAATGAAACAAACAGATCGTTTCAAATTAATTTAGGAGCCTGTGGTTTCCTGTAAGCCATCACTGAGAAAACTGCTACAAGTGCACAACATTTTAGAGAGTCATAAAATATTTGCTTTATATTTACTAGTTTTATTCTAATTCCAAAAGTTGCTAATAAGCATGTAGAATCAGAGCCAAAACATGTTTAGTAATAATTGTGTTTTTGTTGTTGCTATTCCTTTAAACTGTGCCTCTAAGGGTCAGTTTAGGACAGCAGAGTTTACGCGGGGAGTTGTGTGCTGGCGGCTGATTTGAGAATAATTCATTAGTGAGTTCAGTCTGACTGAGCTTGCATAAGTAACTGTCGGTTACAATAAAATTTGAAGTTTCCCTCCACCAGCTGGAGACCACTCCCCTGCTTCGTTCTGTCCATTGTCTGTACTTGAAGTGTGTGATAGGAGACCCTCCTCACAGCTGCTTGGCTCTTACCTAAAGCCAGTGTTGAATATGCATGAGTTCATCCTGATAAACTGCTGCTCTCAGCGCTAAAGTCAGGAGGAAGCCCCACTCAGCAGATGGAGGGAATCAGAAAGAAAACTTAGACACACCAGGAAGACTAGAAGAAATATGGCTGAAGAGAAAGCTAAACGTGTTTGTTGATGATGCCCTTGTGAAGGAACTGACAGCTTCACGCCCTGGCTGCGTGTTTGTGTGCGCCTGCATGTGTATGTTTGTGTACTTGAATATATAAGTGCTTAGATGTGTGTATGCAAGTGCTTTGGTGAGTGTCTGTCCATATCATTTTGCTTGAAGCTCTGGACAGTTGCCAAGCAACTGTGGCAGGCAGCGCGGCACTGGACCGGGCAGACACACTCACACACACACACACTGTGGTGGCGTGGCAGCACAGGTCAACGCTCATATTGTACCCCAGTCACTCGCTCGGGCTCATGTCCAGTCAATAAGAGATGAACCGGGGATTATAGGACGGGCACACATTACATTCATACATATATTCATATTGCCCCTGACACTGATATGAAATCACATCACCACATTTGTAATATTCTTAATAGACTAGCTCATGTTGAATCTAGATAGCAATTTAACAATTTGTCAATCATGATGAATTTGCATTTCTAGTAATTGTATAATTATTGCAGAGAAACCAACAAGTGGTGCAAATCCAATTTTAGCTTTCACAATCAAGCCTCCCTTCACCTGAGATTATATTGTAAAAGAGGTTTTTACACATAATAATTGCTCATGTTTTCGAGTCTCTTCAAATTCAACTCATCAATCAGGAAATGACTGCTGCTAATATACATTGGGTACATTTACAGTCAGAGTGGTCAAGAGGTTATAGGTTCTCAAATGAAATTTGAGAATAACTCGAAGTGTTGTGATATAAAATTAATATTTCCAGACAAAGATATCTGAACAAAGTCTTCACTTAAGCCTAAAAAGAAAAGGTAAGAGGTTCAGTATAGTATAAAAACATTAGGACAATTATTCCAGCGTGACTCCGTGCTCACCAGAGGTTCACGGAGGGGACTCGTTGGCAGGTTGCCTTCAATTATGTATCGCTCTGTATGTCAAGTACAACCTGGAATGAAATTATACTTGTAATTGGGCTTAGTCCCGTTGAACTAATATGATTTTAGTACACCACCTATAGGCTCCCTGACAATAGCTTTCAATTTCAAACCCCGGAGGCCCATTCTCATGCACCCAAGCAGCGGCGTAACACTGTGCTGTCACTTACATTTCAAAGGCAATACTTCAGATGGTGCACTGACAGGGAGATGGCGAAGTTCAACGATCAGAGCTAACACAAGAGGAATTCTGATAGCTGCATCCACACAAGTGCAACAATGTTAAAGTAAATGGCTGCAGAGTTCATTTAACGTGGGCAAATGTGACCGCATATGGCAATAATTATAAATAATACCCTCTAAAGGTTACAAGACTCTAAAAAAAATAAACCATGTCATATGTGGAGTTTGTATTCAGAGTATACGTTTACTCATTCTTCTTTCCCATTAGAGTAAAGAAAACATTAGGAGCAGGTTTGGGTCAATCACTGCAGAACCCCAAAACAATCACTGAAAAACAAACATACTGCACGCTCATTCTTCTAACACAGGCGTCTTCTTTCATATCATGTTTTTCTGACATTCTGTCAATATCAGTCCTAGAATATCAGACGAACAAGAACAAAATAACTTGCATTCTGTTGTGACCGTCACTGTTTATTTCTGCAGCCACAAAAAAAGGTCCAATTAGTCCCACAAAACCTTATGTTATTGTATATATACATATTTCAAAACACAATGCGAGAAATAATGATTAACGTCTGTTTTTTTTTCACTCAACACTCAACTCCCATGATTTTAAAACACTGTTGGTTTTAGGTTAAAGCGTATTGGACTAACACACATAAAGTAGCACTTACTCTATAAAAATATCAGCAGTGTTTCACTACAGTTCACTAAAAGGGCTGTCGAGCTTTGTGCAGAGTGTAGGCGTGTTTCATTTGGATCTGAGGACAGCTGAGCCGAGAGGAGACAGTGGTCTAAAACTCAAATGGCAGCAGAAATGTTTGCTGGCTGCGAGTACAGTATGTGTCATGGCTAACAGAATGTTTATGAGAACAACCGGATTTGAACTGCATCCCAAGGCTCATTTGCTTCAATAAGAGCGCATTGTTGAAGTGCTGACACGTCCCGACTCAACATCACACTTCAGGTTTACACTCATGGGTAAAAACGTCCATTGTGTTTCTAAGTTCTGCAACTACTTTCGATAGATTTCCCTGCTTTTTGTGCATATCGCATCCCTTGTTACAATGTGCCTTCAGAGGTAAGTTTACATTAGGTTGATATTTCATTTTCAAAGCATCTAAGAGTGCTCCTCACCTCACACCTCAAAATCAGTGGACTGCAAGGTTTTTCTCTAAAAGCCCGAACTGCTCTGGAAAAGACAATTCCCTCCAACCATACAATCACACTAGCACAATCATAATGTGCGTCAAGCGAGGTTGGAAGCAGGGATCGTACAATGGATCTGTGTCTAGATTAGATGAGAGGCCCGCAAGTTTTGGAGGTAGTTATATATACTATAACTATGCAAGCATGGAGGGCTGCTGGATGATTGAAAACAAAAATAATCACGATTATTTTAGTCATAATTGAAATCATGATTATTCAAACGATTTTTTGTTGCCTTTACAAAAAGTCCATCTTCATTTTATTTATTTCTTAATCAAAAAACTAGGCTGATATTTTCTGTTTTCTGAACAGTCATAAAAGTACAAATGATTTCAAGTATGCCTTGATTAAAGAGAGGTCTCTGTTTCACACCTGCCCCCTGCTGTCCAGCCCTCACATCTGCGCAAGTAAACTGAGCAGCGCGGCCTGATGACATCATCACACAGCACACTGTTTTTATGTCAGGCAAAAGCATGAGCCATGGCTACATGAAAAAAAAAGGGAAATAATCCCAGCGGCATGAAAAAACTAAGTCTGCTTTGCAAAAAAAAAATTATTATTATTTTTTTTTAATCATTTAGTGTAATAATCGAAGTCGTAATTGAATTTCCATTAAGTTTAAGTTTAAGTTTAAGTTTAATGGTTTTGTATAGCCCAATATCACAACAGAAGTCGCCTCACAGGGCTGCACCAAACATTAAGGCAATAAAACAGAGCAATAAATATGACAATTTAAAGTTCAGGTGAATCCAGGCAAATATAATGTCCAATAAGCATCGGCAGCAGGTAGAGATGAGCGGTGTGGGTGTGCCCCGTCCTTAATTGCACAGCCCTACAAGCATGAAAGAAGTGAACCCCAAGAAACACAGTCAGACCTGGAAATGTATCAACAACTTTCTTGTAAGGTGAGAGGCTTAACCGCTGTTAAATCTTTCAGTTTATGCGTCAGAGGGGTCGCAGTAGCAGCAGTAGTGACCGCACAGTAAGTAACCTCTACTTTCCATGGCTGAACAGCTGTTGGGGAATTTTTTTTTTATTACTTTACTATTACTTTTACTTATTTATTACAACTACCAATCTAATTACCTTCTAAAGTGAAATTATTTTGATGTTCCATGTCGACAGCAGTGTTTAAATCCTTTTGAAATGTTAAAGTTCAAAGCAATCGCAGAAGGAAAGTGCCCTTTTGTATTAAACAATAGGCTTTAATTAAACGTCAACGTAGTAACTGCTAAATAGGTTGCTATGCCTTAGAAAAAGAAAAACGTTTGGAGGAGCAGCGTTTCATCTCTTCCTCCTGAGGTGAAAAATGTTCTCTCTCGGAGCCCACGCGACGGTAGGCCTCTCCCCAGAGTTCATTAATTAGTTAATTAGTTAATTAGTCAGAACAGATGGCTAAGCAACACAAATCAGAAGCTCCTCGGGCCCAGGGCAAGAGGAAGGTGAGCCGCGACGCCATAAAGGGAGGGGGGGGGGGAGAAAAAACTATACCGCCACTAACCTCTAAACCAGCAGACATTTTCTACTCACTCACCCATTTTACTCCACTATATCCAGGCTCTGATAAATTCATGAGGGCATCTGGAGAGGGGGCTATAGCATGCTAACATATGTACGAGTGGAGTGAGAGCGTAAAAAGGCTGCAGGAGTTATTTGAATGAATACTTAGCTTCAGAGCCGATTTCAAAAAGCATTTCTGATGGTTTATTTTTAGCCCATTCCCATCTCCCCCTTCTGCTCTCTTTTTTTTTGCCTCTGCACCGTTCTCCCTCATCCGTCTCTATTCCCCGCTCCCTTCGTCTTATTCCCGACCGCTGATCAGTCTCTTAAAGGTACAGGCGTCCGAAGAAATTAACAGCAGTGCTCGGGGTTTGTATTTACAAGGAATACTGCAATACTAGCTCCTCTCTGAAATGGCCACATTATATTTTAACCCCTAAACAACCCGTCTCAGTAGGCCCAACATTTTTTAGGCAATGCAGGTATCACTACAGGTTTTTTGTGAGGCCCTCTCTGCAATGAGCCTGCAGTACTCAGTGCGAGCCCCCTGCTACAAACCCCATAAACACACATGCACCCTCCTCTGGACATTCTCCTGGTAATGTCAGGATTTTTACACCCGCATTACTTCATTGTTACTGAATCTTTCCCTTTATTTTGTGAGTTTTTGCATCAGAGTGAGTCTATGGAAGTGTTTAGGAAGAGGCAAGACAGAGTTAGAGGTTTTTGAACTGGTATTTGGACAACAAATATTGGAATTCTACAGTCGTCTCCATGCCCCTGTAAACAGCTGGTCATCAAGTCTGATAGTCTTTATTTGCCTCTGCAAATGTTCCTTGTTTTTGTACAAATACCAATTCAAAAACCTCTAACTCTGTCTTGCCCCTTTCCTAAACACTTCCACAGACTCACTCTGATGCAGAAAGGGAAAAAATCAGTAAAAATGAAGAAATGCAGTTGTTTATGTTATTTACGACCGTTTACAAATATTGGAAATAACAGCCATATTCTTTCTCCTGTCAAACTAGGATAAAATGACCTCATGGTGAAAAAACTGTGTCAGGGCGTTAGTTTGAAGCCTCAAGGTTCAGAAAATATGCAGAAGTTTGAAATTTTTAATCCGTTTTATAGAAGTGTTTTGAAAAATAATATATAATATAATAATATAATAATAAGTCTATGGAGTCAATGGGCACACAATGGAAATCCATTTTAGTGACTTTGCGACAGAAAGTTGGCAATGAAAGGGTTCTAATATTTTAAAAGTTTGATTATTTTCATATGCATGACAAGAGGAGAAGTCAACCTCCAAATTAAAACCAAAAAGTTTTAAAAAATATTGTTCCTTCATTTTTTTTTATAGCTCTCTAAAGTGAAAAGCACATTTTTTGTGTGGAAGCTCCCACAATGCAACATGTTATACTAAAATTGCCCCTACATAAACAAATTTCAACTTAGAAACAAATCCTTCGGGTCATTTCACACAGACATCAAGCCACATCAGCCAGACCAGAAATTTCCCATTTTGGGTTTGAAATTTTAAAAAATATAATTTTTTGTGTTTTTGGAGCATGCGCTGTAGCAACTTTGGGTCAGAAAGTTGGCAATGAAAGGGTTAAAACATTATGAAAGTTATAATATGTTTATATGTATGCAAAGAGGAGAGTCAGACCTTCAAAACAAAAACAAAAGTGAAAAGAAATATTGTTCCTTCATGGAGTTATAGCTCTCTAAAGTTTCATGCACATTTTTGTGTCGAAGCTCCCTTAACGTGAGTATTTTTTTTATGAGTGTTTACAATGGGGTAAAAATCCAAATGACATCAAATTATTTTAGATCACCAAAAAATACACTCCCTGGGGAAGTTTCACCCAACTGGCTTTAAAAATGTAGGAGTTATGCAAAAAACAAAAGTCCCAAAGCACAAAAATGTGCTTGGGTGTAATTAAGGGTTAAAGTGGCGCTAGCCCGCAGTTAGCTTTGCCCATTAGCCTGTTAGCTTCTTCTTCGTGACTCTATTAGTGTGTATTGGTTGCTCCGGTGGCAGTCAAGTTGCAATTGTGGTTTTCTGGACAAAGACACCAGGGGAGAGGAAAGACCCTCTAATCTTCCCATTAACACTTGTATTACCCCCAGAGAGACTACGAAAAGGATTTATGAAGGTAAACAAGTTACTTAGTATTGCTTTAAGAGAGGGAAAGAAAGCGCTTCCATTGGATTGGTGAATGTAACAAAATGACAAGTGCTCTTCAAGGATCCATGCAAAATACCTCACATGATAATCCTCCAACTGTTTCTGTTCAGATTTAGATTTAGTTGCAGATTTAGATGAGCAATGCAGTTACTCAGAATGAGCTCGGAGTAGCGCCGCTGCTCCTTCACATTGAGAGGAGCGAGCTGAAGTGGGTAGACTTGACGCTGGTGGGACTACCAATCCAACTTTATTCATATAGCACATTTCAACAACTCCGACAGTTTCCAAAGTGCTGAACAACCAAGGAATAAAGTATAAAAACAAGAATACAATTTAAAAAAGGGTTCCATGCAGCTTCACTAGTCATCCTTAAAACAATAAAAATACAATAAAACAAGTAAAACACAATAAAACAAGTCAAACTGAATAAAAGCACTACCATCAAACTATAGAAAGGCAGAGTAACATAAATAAAAACACACGCCTGGGAATGCCTCGGGATCGCCCTAAAAGAGTTAAAGGAAGTGTGCATGGATAGACTGCAGCCTCTGCGACCCGACCTCGGATTTTTTTGTATTTGTAAAATGTAAGAACATTACATTTTGACAGTGTCCCAACATTTCTGGAACAAGGCTGTAAATCTCAAAGACACACAAGGACGTTGTTAAACATTCACATGGAGAGTGCATTATTCATGTATAATTTACGCATCCATGCAGCAGATCCAGCACATGCACATGCAGCAATTTGCATACACACACTGGGCAAATAAAATCCAGGTTTATGGGGCATGAGTCATATATATATTAAGGTCAATCCCCCTAATACAGTCACCATTTGGAGAGTATTTGAACAGGAGAAAGTGCACAGCTTTTGCCCACTGACCAAATTCCATCAAGACTTTTCAAGAAATCGAGGACACTGCGTCATCTTCTATAATCACTCAGTGGGATCACTCTCCTCCTCCATCTATTTATATATGTGCTTTTCAGCCTCTATGCAAAAGCTCTAATAGTTACTGTATAATGCATGACAGAGCAGTCTCCGTAGTGAGTCCCAGTAACAATATGGATACAGATCAGTCAGGCGTAAAGGAAGATTTCACTCAAAGCTGTTGGATTTGTGCGCAACACTAACAGACAGTTTACCAAACCAGATTAGAAATCGGGACTGGGGTGTGATTTGTGAAGGCACAGAGAATAAAAAAAAGTTGCACAGAAAAACAAACAAAATCAAAATACCGGAGCAACATAAAAAGACTGATGAGGTCAAATGTGATTCAATTGCACCTAATGAAGAAAGCCCAACAAACTTGGGAAATATTTGTTTTTCACTCATTTTCCCATCTACAAAACAGAGCCAGATGTGCACAAGTCTGCCAAACTGATACCTTTCCAGTTCGTTTAGCCGATTGGCAGATGGATCCATGTTCCTGGTTTGTTAAGAGCATGAATAGAGCATGTAAAACACACCAGCGTTCACAAAATAATGACCACCACAGTCAAATATTTTGCCTAAATAAAAAAATAAAAAAATGTGATATTGTGAAAAGAATATAAAACAAAGTACTAATATTACCTCAGAATGATTACATTATTCTGCATTGCTACCTCACTGTGTCCTGGCATTGTCAGTACAGCTCTGGATCAGGTTACCCTTCGCCACAGCACTTGGATGACATCCTGCCTGACTCTCGTTTCGCTGTTTATAGTTATTGTGATATGTTGAAACAGGCCCGATGCAATAAACAAGATTTGATTACCCAACCTGGCAACCGCAATGACTGACGGAGATAGTGCGTACGCAAACACCTCCGAAAGTTGACAGTCAGTGTAAATACTTGACTCCGCTGATTTCCGGGAGCACACAAGGGTACACACACATACTATACACGCATACTGGAAGGTCACACATTGCAAATCTGGCACGGAATGGACCAATACAAAACCCCCTAATCCGAAAAAACACTGAGGCAACATCACAATGCAGTTCTGCTGTCAGGGGCAACAGCAAACACCCAAGTACAGTGCCAAACGCATGGACTGTACAGAAAACACTTTTAGACAGTAAGATGCTTGTGCCCATTTGAACACAGTCTATCTAGTTTAGCTTCTGATTATTACCGTGACAACTGGTTGGAGTCGAGGGGGACTGGAATTGATTCTGTGCATAACTTCAAATCATAACAACGCCGCCCAAGAAGTGACTTCCTCTTTCGATCCAGCACGCCAAAATAAAAGCACACAGCTCGTCTCATTGATTAATTCAGCAGGTACTTGCAACTTTACAAGAATATAATTAAATACACACAGTTTGTCAGTTAATAGCTGGCAGAAAGAAAGATGAACTAATGAACTGCTGAACTAATGAATAAGATGGTGCTTTTATTTTGGTGTGCTGGATCGAAACAGGAAGTCACTTCTTGGGCGGCGTTGTTATGATTTGAAGTTATGCACAGAGTCAATTAGGAGAGACACTTGAGTGATATCAATTCGGGACTTTTCCAGTAGATTACTGACACACATCTGAAGTTTTATTTTTATTTTTAATGGTTTCATGAGGAAAGTAAGGCATTTTGTGCGCAAAAAATATTGACTATAATGATTTGACAAGATCTGAACGATGGATAGGGCTGGATTTAGATGTATGGGTTTATTTTATTAACTTATCAATCACTCTGTACTTCATCTTGATGATTTTGAATCAAAAATAAGCTGATCTCAGCCGATGAGCTGGTCCACTTCAATGTGACATATCACGCAAACCACTCAGACAATTATTTATTCAATCTTACTTTTGTTCATAAGGGGATATAGTTAACAATCTAATGTTAAAATATACATAGACAGCAAGATACTGTATGAGCTCTGACAAAATATTTTGACATTAATGATTCACAACAAATGTATTTCCGACAGAGCTTTTGTACATTCAAATAACATGCTATAACGTGACATTAAAGTTTTACTTGAAGTAATCCGTGTGTATCATTTTCTATCACGATGCGTTTATGGTGAATTGTGCATCCATGTATGTCATGTGCAGCTATATTTAATGCCTAAAGGGAATAGGGAAGCACTCACATCCTCTGATCTGTTGCATCAGCCGTGAAAGCCAACACTCACCATTGGTTGCCATAACTCAAAAATACATGAAGATCCAGAATAGACAAGTATGATTGTTTTTGTGTACAACTTGGTTATTCCACACAACAAAGTGGAACGAGAGAGAGGACGAGATTGATTCAAAGCTCAAGTGACTAAGTTCAGATGGCAAGAACCTTGTACAACAACATAGACATGGATTGATCTATTATATTATTACAATGCAAACCACTGTTTCAGAATCAGGATAAGTTTGATCGCTATTGTCATTGAAAGGTTTCACCGCAGTTTCAGTACTTTCAGTATCGAAATACTGTAACCAGAAACTCAAACTTGTATTATTTCATTTTTATGTTCAGGTGAAATGCTATCGGATAGAGGCCATATTTACTACTCCCTAAAAGTGTCTGCAGTGCTGGCATGACTTACCGAGCACGCCGAGGCGGTAGTTCATGGTGACAACAATGACATTTCCATAGGCGGCCAGTATACTGCCATCAAACATGTTCCCTGAGCCCTCCATGTATGAGCCGCCGTGGATGAACAGCATCACTGGCTTCTTGCGGCGGTCGCGGATATCTGTGGCACAAAAGCAAGAAACACAATTAAGACATTTCCAAATGAGAACTCATGATGACACAAAGTGCAGAGAGAGGGCCATGAAACACCAGGTTGCCATGGATACTTTGGTGCGTTCCATGATGATTATTGAAATCTTTGTGCTAATTATGATAGTAAATATGAGTGTAATACTTAAAGGGGCACTATGCAACCTTGTGAATGGAATGTAACCAAGAAAAAAAATATTATTTTTAGGTTTCCTACAGGCCAGCGGGATGGAAAGCAAAGGCTCAAACCCAAGCAGGGTCACTGAAAGGTGAAATATACATTAATATCAACTCTAAAACTTTAAGCACCTTCAAACAGGTTAGGTTAAGTGTATGGTTAAAATGATTGCATGTTGTCATCCATGTTGTATTTGTTGTACTTGTAACACAGTTTCTTTTAATCTGTGTTGGGATATGCTGTGATTCAGAAACAAAGCGAAGATGTAACATAACGATAAGCGCTGGGATGCCGAATATTTAGGAAATCCCGTTGTACCAAAACTGTGTAAGAAAACAAGAAAGTCTTATTTGGATAAAAATCATTTTCAAATGAAATTTGCTTCGCTTTATTGTAAACTCTACGGCATGTAACTTACAAAGAATTGAAATTGTGTTTTTCTCAAACCCTTGGTCCCACAAGGCAATAGTTACCCCTATACAGAGCAATATCAAATACATATTTACAAAATAGCTTGGCATTGCAATCAGAATCTCCCGCTGAGCAGAAAGAGAAAATACATATGATGAAACTAATACAGCACACGGCAGATGCTTACAGAAGATGCTGTTAGAGACATCACTGTCCACAGCACTGAAATGTAAGAATGCGCAATAATGTTGTAATGTTTGCTTTTCAATGCCTTTGCTGAGTTTGCATGAACTGCAAAACCCCTGCTGTAATTGGCAAAAGCTGTGATTGTTGGTTGCTATCAAATGTCTGTCATCCGGAATTGCTCTGTATGTGCAAATGATATGATTAGAGGGTAGACGCTTTAGAGTAGGTCGTTTTGAGAACAATGGCATCATGTTTTAGTTTACTGGTTTTAGTGTATCAAACTGCATAACTTAGACAGAATATTACTTTCAAATGACAAAGTGCATTTCACATTTTTAGGAAACCACTCCGTATTTGCATGTAACACATAAATAAAGCATTGGTTTGATCATAATGGATAGTCTATGTAAGTAATGATCAATGTCGTGACAACGCTGAAGGAATAATTAAGTGAGAAAGGTGGCTGCTTTTCGGAGACAGGTATTGATCCCCGGTGCTAAAAAGGGCGCTACAATTTTCCGTTATAGATATAGCTATTGCCGCTGTTTCTAATTAGTGGTTTCCTCCCACACATGCACGTTTCCCCCTCTTCCTCATCATGTGCAGAGCGGATCTTCAATGTATCTAACTCAAGCAGTGAAGCTGGTCCCTGTGCCCTGTGTGTTGCTGGCGTCCTGGCCATCTCTGTGTTGCTATGGCTCTGCCTCCGCCAGCCCCCCCTCCCTCGTTCCCCCACGCAGCGTCTGTGCTGGGCTCGTCCTGTCTGTGCACGGATGGAGCTGCCAGTGTGCGGCCCAGTTAGGCTGATCGTCGGCACTGTGCACGGCCTGTGGATAATTTGTATGAAAGCCAGACCAAGTGGAAACATAAATAACAGCCACAGCATCTGTTTACCCTGATGAGCTTCAGCACTCCGAGATGGAGGAGACAGAGATAGGGGGAGAGAGAGATAAAAGGTAGCAGATGAAAATAGGCCAGCGTGAGACAACCGGCAAGGCTAGAGACATGGAGGGGAGGTTCAAACAAAAAAGATGAAAAACATACAAAAACGTTACAAAGCAAGTCATACATAGCAAGGTACGCTAATGAACACTCATCTCACACCGGAGTCACACGCCACACTCATGCGGCACACACACACACACACACACACACACACGCACACACATACTCTTGCATAGGCAGCTGCGATGTCGAGTCGCTATGGAAACTGCCTAATAGAACTGCACCAGCCATTCCGTCGCACCGACTCACTGAACGCCTGTTGCCCTGGTAACAAATTCTACTCACGTATTTGCACAAGGCGCCTGCATCACCACCTGAATCTCAGGTTACACATGCAGCAGGGTGCGTCACTCCGTCACCAGCGGAAGACAGGACGAGAGGAGCGGCGCATATGCCTGCACACACACGCCGCTGCCCGTTTATGTCAGGCACGTATGACATAGATGCCGCGTGTAAAAATAACGGTTTTGTGTCGTACATCTGACGTGCCCGCCTCCTCCGGTGGATTGAGAGCCGCTGCTGATTTCCCCAAGGATATGTAAACAAGTTCAATTATCCCGGCATTACCACGACAGTATAGAGGGGTGACATATCAGAGGGTCGCTGTGAACTGCACTCACACGGCACTCATGGCACTAAATGAATCCACAGGGACAGAGGCAGGAGTTTGTTCACAAAGGCACTCTTCTCTGGCAATGACATTTAAAGGACTAAAGTTATTTAACAGTATGTATGAAGAGCACATCTTCAGGGGCATGGCTCAGTGTAGGAAGGCAGAGTCTATATGGTTCATCGCTTTGACTCACTGAAAATTCAGAAAATGGTGGAGGACATTTTGAGTGTTTTTCCTTTTGCACAAAAACGTATGACACTGTGTATTTTGTATACGACTCTAGTAATTAATCATTCATTCACCATCTAACATTTATTTTGATCAGACCATGATCCATTCAATGGACATTGGCGAGTTGATCACAGCAATGAGAGACAATTAAGATTATGACAGACTTTATAGTATTTCCCTTGGAGATGTGTGTTCTGTGCTTAAAGGGGCTGTACCAGATTTTTCTTTTCAGGTGGTAAAGAGAAAGGACTTGTGTCTTCTGGCAATTGTATTCACTGACATTTTTATAATAGAGATTTTCGCATGGAAATAGAGTTGCTCATACACTTAAAAAATCATTATGTTCAAAATGCATGGAGGTTACTGAACTAGACCCCTCTGTCATGGTTTTAACACAGAGCCTCGAGCTTTGGCCCTCCAGAACCTTTACGTTGCAGCCTCCTAATGGGCAAAAAACACAACACAGGCCCATTGCTTGGAAAACGATGTTGACACTCTCAATAAATGAAGTGATGGGACAAGCTCTTTCTTTAGGAGCACTGAGCCCTTTACTTGTGGTGTAAAGATAAACGCATGAATCATAGTCTTACTATAATACACTAAGCAGTCACAATGACTACAAACACAGTATCAAAGAGACTTTGGCTCACTATCTCTTCTACACTGTGCCAATTATATATCATTTTAATATCTGTGAAAGCTAAAACATCCCTGAACTATTTGCTCAGTTCAATAAAGGTGACTATGTTTAAATGGGAAAAATCCATTATTTAATTCAACAGAAAGATAAAAACCTCATGCATACCTACAAAGGTTTAATGAAAGGTGTACCGCAATGGTTCATCTTAGCATTACATTTAGACTTCTAAAGGCTTTTATTGGAGGTACATCCACAGTGAAGGCTTTTTAAATGATTCAGTTCTAAACATATTCTAATCATAATTTAGAAAATATCACACACAACATTCTCAAAAGTCTATAATTCATAATTGAGTTGGCACAGCTAAGAATTCTATTGTGGTAACTATGGTAACCGTCAACATTCTGAATGGCAGGACATATTCACATGAAACGGTCACAAAGTTTAAAATCTTCTCTCTGAGCACATATGCACTAAGGTCCAATTACTGTTTCATAAAGGTGTCCAAAAGTGGTGAAAGTATTCAAAATGATGCTGGTCAGATAAAAGGTCTTTCATATTATCAGATAAATATGGCAGATTTGTAAATCCAATCACTTACAATTATGATCAGGTTGAACATTTGGAGATTTTCTGTTCTCAAAACATTGTGTAGTTCCCGAAATCTCTATAAAATTAAGTTTTTAGGTAGCATTCTACAACATAAAAAAATCGAATAAATTTATCGAGAGCACAAATCAGTTCAATGTATAGTTTAATCAGTCCCACCAGGATAGTTATACATAAAACATAGTAATATATCAAATTATATTATATCAAAGTTTTATAGTCTTCACCCATGACAATGACTTATTCACGTGCAGCTGTGGCAACAATTGTAGCTCACCAACACCAAGTAAGGAGAGAACAAATATGTAAAGCGTCTTTTTTTGTGTTCAGAAAAGTGCAATATCAAACAAATTAATAAATATTTTGTTTCATCGTCCCTGTAGGGAAATTTAACCTCTGCATTTAACTATTTCCATATCAAAGGGTTTTCCCGAATCAGAAGTATGCACTAGACTTGCTAGGTTTTCCTGACCAAAACTACCTCAGGAGCTGGTGCCCGGGCGCCGCACTGCATTTGCCCGATGCTCTGATAGGCTGGCCCAAGTGGCATTGAAGGATGGGTCAAATGTGGAGGACAAATTTCCCCACAGGGAACAAATTATACTTTAACCTTAAATAAATGCTGCTGCTAACAGTCTTCAGATCTCTTTGACATGTAATCTGTCACCTCTTCCACAGCACACTTGTGATGAGGCTCTGAGTGCTGAGGCGATGCAGGCCTTAATCCCAGCTCTATATGCAGCAGAGAAGGCGCCTTCTATATCTCCCTCTACAACACTAGCACATTATTTACTCCCCTCTGTCAACCTAATTTGATCCTTTCTGCTCAGTATTCTCCGCCTTAATGCAATATCCTACCACCCAGACCGTCCTATACTCTCCCATTCCTCTGCTCATCTCTCATTCATTCTCTTATGGAAATTGAGATTGATTTGGGTGTAAAAGTTTTAGCCTGAGTCAGCCGAACGTCCCCGTACACAAACCCACACTCAATGAGATGCACTTTTTACATTCTTCCTGGAGCCAACTGCAAAATAACTCGACAATAAGATGAGTCTTTTGTCCAAATGTGCTTTAGCACCTGCGTCCAATCCATATACAGGTAATTTAGACTGTCTGGCCTTCAAATGGTAACTTTTAGTGGCCATGAAGGATTGCCTGGAAACATCCAGACTAACCGATGTACCAGCGATAGATTCCCCGTGTATAAAATATACTACTCTGGATGCCAGGCTACAAACAGGGGGCTAAACATACTTGCTAAACATACTTGAACCTCACGCAAGACAAGTAGTTTAAGCAGGTGTGGATGCTACCATCTCCATGACAACGACCCGGTTTTGTTCTTAGCAAATGTTACCATTAAGGTTAAAGGAGAGGAAAGCCCGCCCACAGCAACAACGTTTGTTTTTTAATCTAATTACCCCAATAAAAACGCTTGAAATGAAATTTGGTGTATATACCTTTATATGTACATTGGTCCGAGATACAGTTGTGCTCAAAAGTTTACATACCCTTTTTGATTTTTTGACTATTTTTCAAAGAACATTAAAGCTAGTACAAAACCTTTTTTTTTTCACTCATAGTTAGTGGTTATGTGAAGCCAATCATAATGAAAAAAGAAAGTGCCAAAATGACCCTGATCAAAAGTTTACATGTCATTTATTTAATGCTGTGTATTGCCCCCTTTAACATCAATGACAGTTTGGAGTCTTTTGTGGTAGTTGTGGAAGAGTTTATTTATTATTTCTGATGGTATAGCGGCCCATTCTTCTTGGCAAAACGCCTCCACTTCCTATAACTTCCTGGGCTGTCTTGCATGAACAGTGTGCACGTTTGAGCTCTCCCCACAGTAGTTCAATGATATTGAGGTCAGGAGACTGAGATGGCCACTAACGGGACCTTCACTTTATTCTGCTGGAGCCAGTGGCATCAGCAAACCACCTCCATATTTCACAGTAGGTATGGTGCACTTTTTTGTTGTCAACAAGGCCAATGATGGTCTATGATGAAATTCCTAAACCTTTGAACACAACTGTATATACAATACAATATAATATTTTATATATTCTTTTGGTTCAGAATCATAATGCTTGACTGTTTGTCTACAGTGTTTGATCATTTCTAAAAAAAAAAAAGCCACACCACCACTTGTGCACTCAGATGAGCAGATTTGGGTTTCATTTAAATTCTGCACGTTGTTTGGACCAGATTTTAATTTGTTTTTGTTTTCATGATGGGTGTATTTTAGTGCGCTTTGCCATTTTTTGCGTGGGCTAAGCATTTACCTTGTGCCACTGTTTTATTTTCCAGTCTGGTGATATGTGACCAGACTGGACACTGATTTGTGGCAAGTCAGGAAACAGAGACCACAAATTGTAATAAGCAAACGTCATATATTTAGATGGGCGAATATCTGGTGGGTGAATGGATGGGTGGGGCTTAGCAGACAGTCTGTTAAGTGAGAAAACCAGGCCCTAAACGGCGCCCTCCTGATCCTGTCGAGATCCATCAGGTGTCAGCATAAATGTCAAACTCCAGCAGTCCTCCACTCCTCCGCCCTCTCGCTCTGTCATTCTCCAAATCTCTCACTTTCAAAGCTCTATAAATGTCATTTCATCATGCACTTGTCTTCATTATGACTATTTTCCCTTTTCTCCCACCAGTGCCCTCCCCTGTGCTCTCTCTTCCCCAGCTTTCATCTCTGCTCTATCATTCTGCACCTCTCGCCGACAATCCTGAGTGAATCCTTCCTTGTGTTTCCACCGTTAAGAAACCGCACAATTGGATTAGCTACATCTGTCTCTTTTTAAACCATGGCAATTAGAGATGCAAGGCAAAGAGAATTCAATACCCAAATAGCACACACGGCCCAAAACTGAGGAAAAGGGGGGGGGGGGGGGGGGGGGGGCAACGTTGGCACACATTAGAGAGGCACATGCACTTCCACTGTGTGCTTCAGTAGACACACAAATGCACAAACGCTAATGCTGTGTGCACACGAGGCCATGTAATTTACAGTAAGTGTGGCTAGTCCGACAGATGCCCACAGTGTCTGCATGGATTTGAGTTGTGTCTGCGGAGAGAGCAGAGCATTCATCAGCCTGCAGTGAGTAGACAAAGATTTGTGCGTGTTTGTAGTGTTTTGTTGCAGAAATAGTTACACAGAACACGCCTGTGAATTAAACATCCTGTGACATAAGTGGTGCCATTTTCCAGTTGTGCGATCGAATAATCATAAAGGCAGACTCTTATTAGCCTAGCTCGACAGAATGACTTCCACAGGGTGCGCTGTAGAGGAAAAAGTCAGTCTAGCGCTGCTGCATAAAGGTGTGATTTTCTCGAGACTCCAGACAAAAAACGAAGCGTGCTCCAGTCCCGCTAATTTCAGCACACGGGTGGGATTTTTCGCAACACAGCAAATCCAGCATCAGAATCTATTACACTGAAACATTCAAAAAAGAGAGGGAAAAAAAAATGTGTGTGTCAAATTGATCCCCCCAAAAGTGGCATCTCTAAAAGCATGCCATTTTCATTTTTGTTTTACACTTACCTCACTACAATTGGTAATCTACACTTGTCTGCATGCAAAATGAACAGGCCACATGTCCCTGGTTCAGTCTTTGCACCTGTTAGTCCTCTTGGGAAATTACATTCAATTGAAGCAGTGACAGACGGTCTTACTCTCTATATCACAACCAGGAAGTTGTTCAGGAACGCCAGGCGAAAGACATCTACCGAAGCATTAGAGTGTACGCTTGAAACCTCATTCGCCCAAACGTTAAAAAAAAAGATACATACACACAAAATGTGAGTCATTATTCTGCATTTGTAAACCCTTTCCAGGTCGTTCAGAGCTTTAGGAAAAGTGGAAAGCACATTTTATTCTACATTTTATTTCAGTCAGCATTTTTTTTTATTCACCTGATGTAACCAAGGCAAGGCAAGGCAAGGCAAGGCAACTTTATTTATACCGCGCATTTCGTACACAAGGCAACTCAATGCGCCTTACAAAAGAAAATATGCGAAACCAAACGTTCCACATCATTAAGCGCAATGAAAATGATCAGATGTGTTTTTATGAACCTGGCAGATAAAACACATAGGTTCTGTGAGTGATTTGCGCCATGCGACTCAAAATCTAATGTAAAAGCGATTAATCAGCACTAGGACGTAAATAGGCATTGTGTATGGATTCTAGTTTATGTTCGGCTGTCAGGGAGAAAATTCATGCAGTTAAAATAGGAGCCGGGGCGTGCGTGGCAGAAGATGTGGTTTATGACATTGTAAAGCATTACCTTCATCCCGTGGCCTGTTCATCGTCGACTCATCTTGCTTCTTTGTGAGTGGACCTAGCATCCAGACAAACAAAAGACAAAAGAAAAAAACATTGGGTCAGTTGTTTTTCGCAAACCGCATCAAAACCGCGAGGCGAAATGCTTACAGCGTCTCCTCCAAAAAAGATCACCTCAAGCTCATCTGTTTCGAGTGTTTAACATCTAGTCACGGAGCGCCTTGTAAATGACCCGAGAGGCCACTTCTCCTCAACCCCTTCTCCCAATCAGTCCTGACACATCGCTGCTTTGTAAAGAAAAAATCAATGGGCAGAATCAAGCCATCACTCCGTTTGGTCAGGAAAGGCGAATAGCAATTGCAAGATACCGCTTTCCTTTATCAATTCGGGCCACTGGTGCGGCCCGAGAGCAAACGCCACTGCGGAGAGCCTTACAAATTGAAGGTAACATTATACAACAAGGTGAGGTGTATAAGGAACGGTCCAGGAATAGGGTCCGCTTGCGCCGTGAGAAGGGTCAAGATTGAATTTGCTTCGCCAAGGTCAAAGAGTAGCCCCCACATTAAGCTTTTAACGGTAACGCCTGTTAAACGCTCCATAGGCCCGAGCCAATAAAACGCATCTATCACGTTGACCAAGCAACGCCCCGGTGCGCCAACCTCTGTACGTCTCAACTGATAAGAATCCCATTAATTTGTTTTTTTTTTTTTTCTTTTCTTCCGTTTCTGTCAGCAAAGCTCTCCATCAGCGCCGCAATTACCGCCGCGTTTTGTATCTTTCTCAGTGTCACGGAAGTCATTAAAACTGGCGCACGTTTTGTCTTAGCCGAGGCCCCCCCCTGCGAGGATCTAGCGTTACATGTACACTCTAAGCATGCTAACGGGTGCCCTTATCATCTGTTGCTGTCCTCCTCGTAGCCACCCAGCATCTGTGTGTGTGTGTATGTGTGTGTGTGTGTGTGTGTGTGTGCGGCGCTGCGGTGGAGAAGGCATTGCGGAGAGTGCCTTTAAAATAGGAGAGAAGACTGCATTGGGTTGCCAAGGGGTTTATCACACTGCAAGTTGCACTGCTGACAGGCCTGTTTCTCACATTCAGTGGGAAGCCTCACCGAAGCAATGCCGACTGTGTCTATTGACAAAGGGGGCATAAAACATTAGGGAACTATGGGGATGTGCTACAAAATGTATTGTTGTAGCAATGTCTGCAAATTCAATATGCATAAAATACTTTCAGGTTTTAAGAGTCTGGTTTCAACCAACAAAACAATAGTGCAACCGTTTTCAAACTAGTGCACACGGGTCATCTCAGGGTGCAGCCTCAGCAGTACACGTGAAGGGATTCTGGGGTAGATCAGTGTTTTATAAGGAATCTTGTTAAAGGAACAGGCTGCCGTTTTTCCATACTGAGATATGTTCTTACCTGAGCGTAGACAAGTTGATGTGTACCTGTCTGGTCTTTGTGTGTGACTGTGCACAAACAACAATATTGTTAGCATTTAGCCTCTCCTCTATGGGACCAAACGGGGGTGAAGTTAGAAGCGACCAAGCACTTCCACGATTTCCCTATTTAAATACAGTGACGTGAGTAGCTACAAGTCCATTTTTTAAGCAGATAAAAAGGGGAACTATATTGTAAGGCGTAATAACACCTTAGAACGACTTTGACGTCCATCTTCATTTTACTGCTCAGGTAAGAACATATCTCAGTATGGAAAAACGGTGGCCTATTCCTTTAAGGGCTAGTTTGTAAATTCATTGATTTGAAACCTCTTAACCCCCGCCTTAACTGAACACATTTACTTCAGTTCGGCTTTACCCAAATCTAAAAGCATCTTGGCCGGAGAGTTAACAGCAAATAGGCCAGTGCAACGCCCACAAAACTCATCTAAGCATACAAGTATTTTTTGTTGTGTTTATTTGATCACATTTTTGTCACTTTTTCATCCAAAGTTATGATTGTCATGTTTTTGTCCTTTTTGGCTCTGTTTTCATTGTGTCTTTGTTGCTTTTTTGACATGTTTTGGTCACATTTTTGTGTCTTGATCACAGTTACCTTACAATTACAAAAAAACCGATGAAAACGTGATTAAAAAACACAGCAAAAGCGACAAAAACGTGGTTACAAAAACAGGAAAAAGCTTAGATGAGTTTTGTAGGTCTTAGCTTTCAAATGAGGTGTTAGGGGCCAAACACATATCGCACAATGCTTATTTTGGTTCTGTTTTGAGGAATGCGTCTCGTGCGTTGCCCCTAGCGCACGTTAGCTCAGTGTGGTCGCTCCAATTCACCTTCAATGAAATCTATGTCAAAACGTGTCACAAAGGCAAAGCATTTATGCAGAGCAGACTCACAAACACACAGAAAACGTGGCCAGTGTGTCTAGGGTTTTACACTATAGGCTGTAAACTCTCCAGCTTTTAGATTTGGGTAAGACCTGTTTTTTCCCTACTAATTTAGATTTGAATTTGTTTAGTTCTGGGGCTAACTCTTAGTTAATTAGACCTGGTTGGTAAAGACTTGATAGTTTTTGATACGTGGATGACTTCAAATTCCCATAGATAACTTCCCAATTCAAATTGACATAACTTTACATCTACTTAACAATTGTGCTATTCTAAATTCTACTATTGCACATTCCCTCCTCCTCCAATTACAGCGATGCATTTCACTCGTGCCGCTGTATGGACGAATATGAATATGGTTTCCCGATATATAAAATGTTTATCTTCCTTCTAAATGGACGAGGGTCGATGCAGAATAGATTTGCAGCATCCTCTCAGTGGCAGTATGCAGACGCCTCGTTCGGGAGAGCTCTTCCTGCCATATGGCAAGATGGTGGTTAATTCAGGGCAGACAGGTAGACAGACCGGTAATGGACAGAGGGGCACATTAGTCAGCCACAGCCCGGTCAGCAATTCCCCACTACTTAGCATCACTCTGAAACCACACCTCATTGCCTAATGCACACTGCTCTGATTTCTTCTGCTCTTTCAAAGTGAAACGGTCTATGTCTCTTTCTAAAAAATATGCCTTCTAAAGTTTACTGCTTCTCAATTTTCATTTTGTAGCAGCAGAATACACATATCAAATGCCTGCCGTTATATGACGTCCGGGATATTCGCTTCAACATAGTGTTACCTCGCAATTTGTTATGAATATAATCTGCTACCTGAACTGTTTCTTTCCTATTCTCACCGACAACAACTACATGTGATTAAATTAACATTTGGATCAAGACTTTTACTGGGTTTTATTGTTGAAGAACAAGAAGCAACAAAATGGATTATGAGTCATTCATCAAACGTTAAAAGGCATAAGCCAATGTACTATTTTAGTACGTTAAATTTACAGTGATTGTTCACTATATGTAACACCTAAAGGTGGGTGGTAATTAGTTTAGCTAAAATGTTATCACTTTACCAAACGTGTTAAATTAGTGTTTTAATTCTCAGTAATAATGCTAATGTTAGAAGTATGATATTATACAGTTGTGTATACACAGTAGCTCTGGTGTACCAGCTATAATCTATAATTGCTCAGAATTAGACTAAATTTACTCGGAATATCCATATAACTTTAGACAAGACTTTATTTGGAAATGTATTAAATAGTCAGTGTGACATACTGCGCGGTTCACAGTAAACCTAGACACTCCTCAGTCTCTATTTGATCTTTACAAGTGTAAATAAGTGCACACGCCTGCTGGTAGCTGGTCACTTGACATAATGGGCTGGTGATTAGTGGAGACATCTGGCCTTTGTGGGGTTATTCAGCAGGGCCTGTCCCAGTCCAGAGTGACCTAGTGCCGCTCCTGTCTCCCTGCACCGCCTCTCTGTCCGCTTCGCTGAGCCAGTGGTCAGAGCACAAGCTGCCCTGCGTCCCTGTGCATCCCCTCAGTGCAGAGTGCCGATGAAGCTGCAGTCTGTCATGTCTGCGGTGGCCTGTCTGCTTGACAAGGTGTCAGACACAGCCCTAGTCCAGCCCCCTCTACACAGCCGCGCATGCACCGCTATCTCCTGCACAACGTGCCTCGCCTCCAGCCTTATCCCTGCCTCTTCTGTCCCGCGTTCTGAAATATGGTTTTTAATAAAGAGCACGGTAAATGGCTGCTCTAGCTGCAATAAAAATGAAGGATCTCGGGCCCTGAAAAGTGTCTTGAGGAAAGAGGAATGCACCAGGACAGTGTTCTTGCCCTGCAGCCTGCCTCAGAGGAGAGTTAGGATGGAGCAAGAGCAGAAGAGGCACATGAGAGATAAAGAGTAGGGTGTAAAACTCACTCCTCACTCTAGGGGACATTTGTATTATTTACATTACACCAAGAAGCCATTTGTATTTCATTTGGCATCAGGAAGGAGCCAGCTAGATTGTGGCCTGGTGAAGAAGGGCATTGGGCTCATTTGCATTCACAACACTGACCCTGCTACCACCCATCTGCATAAAGATGGAGCAGAGAGGAGAGGAGGCAGGAAGGGATCCTCTGAGGAGGGCTGAACAGATGCAGAGAGAAAAGAGAGCGGCGATTTTCCTGTGGCTCCAAAGAATACAGCAAAGAACATGTTCAGTGAGAGGACTTAGCAGCCTGAAATAGAACAGAAGTGAGCCTGTAGTAAAAATACAAAAGATAATACACTAAATAGAGGTGCAGGGGCTTAAATGTGTTAAAATCAACTCCCTTAAGACTCAGAGTGTGATTCTGGCTGCTACATTTAACTGTGTCTTATCTTGGCACACCTATCAACATTAACTGAGTTGGAACACGACTCCCACACTGCAAATGCCAGCACTTGCATCCCTCATCACCACGCTGTTGGAAGTCTCTAAGTGAAATAAAAGTTTAGTTTTAGAGGAAGATGACATGGATCTGGACCAAGAAAGTTATCCTCAGAATAAGAGGGCCCGTGATAGTGCCCTGCGGGACTCCTCCACACAGCATCTCCGACACGAGAGCTGAAACGTGCACGTTTGACATTTGCACACTTGTGACATCACGTAAACAAGCCAAGGCGCAGTGACAACTTACATATGAAAACTGTGCTGTTCGATAGCATGGGCACTGCGCTCTCCTACAGTCTACCCCGGTTCACTCTCACACACAAGGCAAAAACACATCCCAAGGGAGCGCATCAGCGCTGTGTAAGCGGTGACCCCTGACAATAAGTGACAGATACTGACAAGAAGACAGGCTACATGTGAAATCAGTCTCACTCATTTGCACATGTAGTCCCCTGAGAGTAGCACAGCACACTACACCATTCGATCTGTGGAGGTAGTGCATCCATGTAATGCATAGACCTGCATGTATGGTACTTTACTCTGAAGAGGGTAGAAAAGCTGAAAAATAACATTGCTTACTAAACTTACTGTGTGCAGCTGAAAGTCTAGTGGTTAAGACATCTGCACATATGGCGGAACACTGCTCTATTCTCAGCGTCCTAGGTTTGAGTCCTGGCTCTGACAACAGTTCGCTGAATGTCTCTCCCCGTCTTCACCCTGTACTATCCGATCTCTTATGCCAACGGGCCAAACAATCCTCAAACAAACATAAAAAATCTAACTGTTTCTTCAAAATAATTTGCTTTAGAATAATACTCAAGTCATCAATCTCTGCATTAAGTCTAGACTCGGGTCTAATTTATGGTGTGTTGGCTGAGGAAGCAAGTCTCAAAGGGGCCCATTCATTAAACCTTTCAAAATTGTATCATTACTCTTGCCTACTATCACCACCACTAGCATATGCCTTGCTTGACTTTGATGCCGTGATTCTCTTACCTGACCATCTGCCTTCTCAAGATCATTACTGCGCCAAAACAGCTCCAAATGGGCTCAGGTTTGGTCTAAAATGATCTGAGAGGAAGGTGGCTGTTCGTTTTGGTGTACTTGTGTAGCATCTTGTAAATTAATCGCTGCCAAAACATCATACAAGGCTAAATTTATCATAGCGTATCCAGTGTTCTTGCTGGTTATATTATTCTATTTATGGAGCTGTACTTGCCATAAGAACCACGATGCTTGGGCATGTCAAAAATTAACACTTGAGATTAGTGCAAATGAAAATTCTCAACTTCCTGGGTGCTATATCGACTATAGCTTTGTTGGCTTGCCTCTCAAGACATCACAATACCACAAACCCACTGCCTCTCTTTTTGTGCAACAGTTGCCCTCCACATCTGATAACATATGTGACACCAGATTGATCCGAGCGGGACAGGCATGTTTCCAGCAAACATGTTCGTATTAACGGCAACTGCGGAGCGATTAGTTCCGATGCGTGAGTTTAGGGGCTGCTCCAGAGCACATGTCTCCAACTGTAAGCATATGCCAGTCAGTCGTTAAGAGACATGCACTGTCATCATAGCGCCTCGATGGACCAACTAAAGGAACAGCCCGAAATCTGCTGCTCAGCTGTCTCCTTTGTACATCGCTGCTCTGCTCACTCATTACAAAGCTCCACACATGGTAAACTTTATACGGGCTTTGAACGCATTATGCTAAGTGGGTTGGTATCCTGCACATACAAAATGGCTAAAACAGGATTAAAAAGTGTTGCAGTGACGAAAAAGGGGGGGAAAAAAACACATTGTTCATCTTGTAATAAGAATAGCAGTTGTGACTCATCAGTGACTCTGCACAACGTCCCAAAATCTTATTCTGTATTTGGTTGACATAATAATGGGTTAGACAGTGAATTTGCATCTCCCCTGGCTGTCACTCCTTCAAATTAGCTGCTGTTTATACTCGATATGGTTGACAATTCTAAGAAAATGAAAGATCTGAAATGTATCTTCACAGCATCTAGGTTTGTAATGCACTAATATCGGCAATGTTACTGTAGTAGTTATTTTTTTGCTTTCTACATCCACTCTATTTTTTCAAGATACATTACACTGGTTGGAGTGTACATTTGTAGTACCAGGTCTCTTAGAGATCTAATAACACTAAAAGCTTTGAAAGCCATTTTAGTTTGTTTTTGAGCTGCAGTGTTGTTTGGCATTAACTATTTAAACCCAGAGACACTCACCGTCTTCAGTGGGTACATAAATGTTGAGGTAAAGGCAGTCCTCGCTCTGGTTCTGCACGTAGGTGGCCGCGGCGTCCAGATTGTCTGTGAACCACACGGGCAGCATGATTTCGGGCAGGACGCCGTGCACATTCTGGGGACACACGGGGGCAAACTGGGTGGCATTCTTAATCTCCTGCCACGACCCGGGTGCTTCGGGAGGCTGGAATCGCCGCTCTCCTATAGGTGCAGTCGCATAGGGGACGCCCAAGAACTGTTCCACCGGGCCCAAGATCTCATTGTTGAGGTCCTTCTTGATGCCCCGGATTTTGCCATAGCCCGTGGACACGATGGGGTATTTGGGGTCGACGCGCTGGCACAAGGACAGGGTCAAATGGAGGGCCAGTCCCAAAAGCCAAAGGAGACAGTGATTGGTGACTTGCTGAGAGGCGTGGCATCGCTTACCACCATAGCCCTGGTGGCCGGCAGCATTAAGAGGAAAAAACAACATGTCCAAAATAGAGACTCTTTTTGTCATATCACTTCAGACGGGCACAGACAGGGGAGCATCCAATCAGAAGGGAGTAAACAAGGGTAAAAAGAGGATGAGTGGCAGGGGACAGGTGAGCCGTTGCCCTATGCTGACATGGTGAGGCGCTGGGGTAGGTAGCATTCTCAGAGAGCATGTGTGGTTTCATCCGTCTTCCTCCTCAGCTCCTGATAGGCCCGCGGCTGCAGTCAGGATCCAATTAGGCCTGGAAGACACACACACACACAGGTTACAGGTGTGACAGTGTGACAAGGCGAGGTGTGCTTTTTAAATTCACCGTCAGCATGTTTAAAGAGACTCGGGAGAACAGAAGTTAAAATCTGCTCACACTAGAACCAACAATTTTCAGAGAAGACTGTGCATTGCTGTGTGGGTGGACATTTTTTACACGTAATCAGAAAGCAGTCCAGACAGTAGACAAATGTTACACATAATAGGATGCCTGTTAAGTTTTTGTTTCTGTTTTTAGTATTTGGATGATAAGTCTTTTTTTTTTCTATTCTTTATTGAACATATCCATTTCCTGTCAGATTGAGTTAGGGATCTAGGAAGCTGAACAAACAGACACCACTGAACACAACTATTTTGTTAAAGTAGTGGTACTATGCACATACACTTAAGTTGGTTAGAAAATGCTGATGATCTAAAACAACTAAAACAAAATATCCAGTAATTCCACTTCCTGATCCCCCGAGCAAGCTATCATAAGCCCCTCTCACCCCCTTCCTCTTGCTCCCCTTCACTGCACAGCTGCTTCAACAAAGAGGAAAAAAGAATACACTGCTCAGATCATGAGAGGATCGAGAGACGAGGAAAGCATTTCCTGGGTACGTAGAACCTCAGGAGGAGTTTTTGGAGCTGTTGCTACAATGTTCAGGATAGCCCCCAACGAAGAGCCAAAGATGACTCAAAGTTGCACGAGTGGTTCAAAACCCAATTCTGACCAGAAAAACACAATTGCAACTTTCCTGCCTCCGGGTTGGAGCACCAATACACACTAATGGAATCACGAAGAAGAAGCTAAAAGGCTAACGTGCAAAGCTAAGATATCATATAATAAAGATTAGATGTCTTAAGGCGAAGTCACTTCCGGCATCACAGGCGGCCATCTTGCCACAGGGAAGCTTTCCGGCAAGCTCTGTGGTATCTGAAGTAAGGTACGAACACAAATCCTCTTATCTTGCTGAACGTGGCTATAATTCTGAATGCTGAAATTGCAGATTTTCTTTTTTATTCATATGCATGAATGTCATAACTACATCTCTGACGTTAATAATAAATCAAACCGTTTGAAAATCGGTAGAAAATTGCAGAAGTTATGGTTATTTAAAAAGTACATGCACCATAAAACACAATGTTACGTGTGAGTGAGCTCCCTGTGGCAAGATGGCCGCCATGTGTGGACGTCGACCTCCATTGGCCAGCGGCACGTACGAGACATCTAGCCTTTATATATATATATATATATATATATATATATATATATTTATCTAATGGTATTTACAGCCACGTTTGAGTGAAAAAAAATAAAAATCTCCATTGTGTAACTGGATGTACAATATCCCTCTCTCCCTTTGTCTTTTCTGTCAGCGTAGTATTTACTCCCACAGACAATTAATGAGTAAAAAAATGCTACATGCTTTGACATCTGCAGTGGTGCTTATGGCCTCTAGGGGCATGAGTTACTTAGTTCTGCTTTAAACTTGGAAAATGATATATACTACTTAAGTAACATTGTACCAGCTTCAATCTGAACAGTATCCCATACATTTTCAGCACAATTGATAATCTTAGATCATCTTAAACAATATGCACAAACAAATATGCACACATTATCTACAATGTGTGCATATTTTTTGTCTCATAAGACAAAAAATATGATGAGCTTGGAATTAAATCTATTAATAGCAAAGCTGACCATTGACTGAAAATTGAAAGAACTATATGCAGAACGCTGTACATCATATTTGAGCCAAACCATAGCTGCTGGCATTTCCAGTAAGTTTGAAATAGTCTCAAATATCTCTTTTAATGGCCTCATATTTACTCCAGGAACACAGGAAGCAACCAAATGTGTTCTCACGATTTCTGTGGGAGTGTGTTACACGAATCGATAAAGTCAACAGAAACGGTCAAAGCAAAAGTGGGAAGAGGAAGAATCTATTGCATCACACAGCTTCTTTTTTTTCTTCTTTTTTTTTTTTTCCTGCGGATGCCGTTTCCACTTACAACTACACCTGAATTAAACAGTCATTGCCAGAGGATTCAGACCTGATGTATGATGTAATGGATGTCTGGCAGACGGCAGCTGACAAAAAGGCAATTAAACAGGGACTCCATTGTGCTGTGTGAGGACAAAGCGTATTGTGCCTTCCTCCTGAAATGTCTCTTATTATGACAACATTTTTACTACATCTTTATTTGCTACACCTCATCCTGTAAAATAAATGGATTTGGGGAAAAGAGTAAAAAACACACACACAAGCACACATACTGACCACTGCAAAAAACTGAAAAACTAGGTAGGAACAAATTATTGCAACATCTTGATTTATGTCTCGTACATTCTGGTGAAATGGGTTGTGTAACCAGTCACGCCCTTTAAATGAATGGTCAGCAGTTTGGAATTAACACAATAGAAATTAAATTACAATAAGGAAAGCTTGTAAGTTCCTTTTAATATACACTATGTAGATGCTATGCCCTCACTCCTTTTAGAGTCACACCTTTTGGCTGAAAAACCCAGGTCCATATACAATTATCCAGTATAATATGCATGTTCCAATAGCTTTATAGGAGCTGAACAAGCAGAATCCCTTGGCTCTACACTTCCTTTCAAGGCCTGTGTCAGAGTTAGCCTTCCCTCTCCACTCTGAGTTCAGCCGCTTCCTGCTTCCACATCATTACAGATGAATGGCCAGTGCTTATCTGTCCCTGGCTTTGGGAGACGGAGCCGTTTAGGTGTGATAAAGGCTTTATGTGGAGCTAACTGTTGGGTGAATGCCACCTCATCCCAGCGCCCTCAAAAGGCAGCGTGCTATCCATATACTGCACTGCCACAGAATACGGCGTGGCACGCTACTGCAACTTCGTGATGTGAGATGGATATTGTGCTCTGTAAGGGCGAATCGGAGCAAGCTGTCGGGAAAAAAACACTTCATTAAAGGATCCTGACTGACTCCATCTTATGAAGGCGCTGCATATTACAGAAAACCGGTGAAAGTTGGAAGGGAAGCAATGGCTTTGTCAGAAATAAAGTGAGTCTGCAAAAAAGCTGAAAAGTTAAAGAAAAATCTTGTGAAGTACAGCACAAGATTAAAGCATCATCGTGATATGAAAAGCGGTCTGAAGACAGGTTTAAACCCTAACATTTCCATCTGAGATTCTGTGTTGTTCCCTTGTATATTCGATAGTCATGAGTATGTTTTACATGGCAAAAGAATGAAATGAAATGTTTAATGTGGAAGATATAGTTTTACAAATGGCTATTCAAAATCTATTGTCACAATAAACAAAGCTATAAAGGCACATCTTTACAACTACAATGATTTTCCGCTCTGTTACATGTGCTGTTATCAAATGTGAGTACGCTCAACACAGGCTCAAGGTCACCACGTGCATATCACATCGAGGCGGCTCGTTCTCCCAGCGCATCTCATAGGTGTATCCTGTCAGCTCGCCTTTGTACCTCATGCCTCTCTGCACCAACAAGTGTTGACGTACGAGCGCGAGCATAAAATCAAATGAGGCGGCAGCACGTTGCATGTGAGCCCCGTGTCTTCCGCGCACACAAATTGGTCTGTTCTCAACCTCTCACTTCTGATTTCCGAACGGTAGTCCTCCTACATCCCTAACATCTGTTCACGTCAACCAACCGTGAGCCTCGATGGCACCCGACGCACATCTTCACACACATAAAACACGGCAGATTGACATACAAATCACCGGAGCTGATGCAAGCCTTTTTCTATTGGATTTGGTGTAATGGATAGTCTTGTCGAGGTTGTCTGAGAAGGTAATGGTCTCTCGGCCTTTATGGCTTACACTGAAATAGAAAAGCCTAAATGGTCGGCAGAAAACTTGGAGGACTGCCTCAGTCCTGGGATTTGGTAGTGCTTTAGTTCCACATTGAGAGCTCCAACTACATGCACTACTTGAGATGACAAGCTGCTTCACACAGCTAGTCAACATCTGTGGCTGACAAGGCACTTCGCAATCAGGGCTTTTTGAAGTAACCTGCGGCCAAAATGAGAAGATGTCTGACTTTTAGTTAATTCAGTTTAGTAACATTCAGTTTAGATTTAGTGATAACAATAAAAATCTAAGGTACATAGTGGGTGACACTTTGTTCAGCCATTTATTTTCTGCAATTGACGAAACATCTATGTCTTTGTAGCATCATGAATAATATGTTTTTTTTACCAAACACAAATAAAACAAAATGGACACTTCTCCTTACATTGGCCCAGAAAATGAAAAAAGAGAGTACTATTTCAGTTCTAAAGTGAGAAGCTAACAGATAAGGGACTCTTAAGTTGGAGATTAGGCTTGTCAGTGTGCGTATTTAGCTTTAGCCAAAGGGCCCGGTTCTGTTCACACTCTTACACTGATGCCATCTCGCTAATGCCTATAGCTCCCTGTCTTGAGTCAAGCGAATATGGAGCCCAGGCCGCACCGGGACACACACGAGCGGGAGACAAAGACGGTAAAAGGCTGTAAAAAGCTAGATATCAAATTCCATTTAGGATCCACTATAGCAACTGACAGTTTAGTGTCTACTGTATGGTAATGAGCGCGGAGCATATGTGAAACGCCCCACAGTCAAATCCTAAAGTGCTCCTCATAGACCATTTTCAGCCCATTCTTGTCAATTAACATCATGTTTAATCTTTCTGCTCTGAGTCACGCAACAAGTCGACGCAAATAACATTCCATCGTAATTAATTTAGGGTCACTATTTTTCAGAAAATTAGTTCTGGGGAAAGAAACTACTAACTCCCAGCTTGATTTAAAGTTTCAATTAAGCATAGGAAATTTTTCTTCTTCTTTCAAGGCGTATGACGACCGTAATACAAGTGTAAGTACAAATAAAAGTCAGATTTGTACAAAAATGGATAACAATAACAATATTTTTCTCTGTGTTGTCTCCAAGTTGTCTCAAAAAGTTGTAGCATTTTTACTGTTGATGCTTTTGTTATTCATATTGTGACTTTGATTGGCAGGTTCATCTGTGCTTCTGCCCTTGTCTCTCAGTGATACCTCTGTTTATAAAAACATGTATTAATCAACATAATATACCTCACCACAGCACTCTCCTCTTGTACTATTGTTGGTCTATCTGTAATACTTTCATAATAATGTTGAAGGCATTATTGATCTATCTGCTCCGGTCCGGGACTCGAAAATAATCCTCAGGAAGATGAGTTTGTTCGAAGAAGTCTTTATTCAATCAATAGCAAAAAAATACAAGTTACAACTTAACAAGCATTCGATTGGAAGTCTGTCTATGGAAGTCTGTCCTGTCATTATATACTTGTTAGTCCTGCCTCTAAATCAGACGCACAACATGACTTTTGACTCAGATAGTACGTGCAGGTTTAGGCAAAATAAGTTTGTTTAACCATTAATCATTAACCTTATTGATTGGTCAGTCTGACATTATTCTGACCAGAACTGTCTGACAGTAATTTAACCAGAACATTTATATAAAATTTGCACAAACAGTTTATATAACCATGACAGAACAGAAATCACATGGCAAAGTACAAGTGGATGGTCTCTCCGAAGGTTTTTGTGACTTTTAAATGCAAGCAATAAGACTAAAAATCTACAGTATTCCACAACGGCAGTGTAGTTGTACCATTTTTCATCTCTAAGGTTTAGAGCCAAACTAATATAATAGTGGATGCAGCAACATAAGTTCTTTAAATCATCCTGATAGAACCACAAAGAATTGCACGATTTGAGTCCTCCACCAATGAATAAGTTCATCAAGCATAAATCTGTCAGTGCCAGTGGCTCTGAAACATCTGGAACAGCATTCGCCTGTCAGTGAGAGAATGCCTCTAATATACATTTAAAACTGTGGCTAAGAGAGAGTGATAATATGTGACATACAGGGCTATGTTTACAAGCTAGACACGTGCAATTTCCAACATTTTCTAATTTGTTACTCTGCCCTGATTAGACACAAATCAGTGCAATAGGTATCAGTGAAATAGGCCTCAGTGCAACAGAGATCAGTGCAATAACTATCAGTGCGATAGGTATTAGTGCAATAGAGATCAGTGCAATAACTATCAGTGCGATAGGTATTAGTGCAATAGGTATCAGTGCAATAGAGATCGGTGCAATATGTATCAGTGCAATAGGTATCAGTACAAAAGAGATCAATGCAATAACTATCAGTGCGATAGGTATTAGTGCAATAGAGATCAGTGCAATAAGTATCAGTGCAATATAGATCAGTGCAATAAGTATCCATGAAGTACATATCAGTACAATAGTCATCAGTTCAATAAGTATCAGTGCAATAGAGATAAGTTAGTATACACTAAAATCCTATCGGGCCCATCTATTCAAAACAAGTATGTAGTGTTCTCTTTATTTATTTTAGAATTATATATTGCATCAAAACAACATCATGGACTGTGTGCTGAACACAAATTCATAGTGTTCGTAGTGTTTCATTTTGTTGCATTAATTATGTACATATTGTGTAGAGACGCTTGATGGCTGTCCCTCCAGTGCTCCTGAGGCCCACCAGCCAGGGGGCCCACTTTGGAAACTGCTGCTAACATATCCACTTTTCACTTCAATTTATATAGCTCAAAATATACATTTCACAGCTTAACCATGTCCTCCGCTTTCAACAAATCCACAGTATTTCCTTGTCGAAACCCTTACCAACCTGTTCAAACATAAATGAAGCAGTTGATCACAGCAGCAGTGATCGTTCAGAAGCCAGCACTACAAGCTGATAGAAGACAAAAGGTTTCCATCACTGTCTCCAGCAGGCCAGGAAATCAATATGTCGCTGGTGGTAAACACTGCTCTGTCGCGCTCACACCTGTAGATCGCATGGGCACACTTTTATCTCGAAACATCGCTTACCAACCCAGCAGACAGGTGAAATTGTGATTTATGGGCTCTCCTCCAGTGGACTAGAATCAACACCCCAAGCCAGATTGAAAGCCAGATAACCACCACTAGCGCCAGTAGCAATTTTACAGTTAGCCAGGTCTCGTTTGTTTGCTAACTGGGAGTGCTAAATTGTGTCGCGCTGTTGTGTACAATCTGGTGCCGGACTAATTGGTGCCAATGGAGGTGAAGAGATAGTGTTAGTGCATTAGGGTGTATAGGGTTTGAGAGAGCACTGGCAGCTGCATGGCCTCCAGCTCAGGCTAATTTGAGAAAGCACAGTTAAATAGCGAGGTCTGTTAATGGAAATTGGCGTAATTGTGTCAGTGTGTTACCTGAGAGAAAAGTTAATGGCACGTTAGCTGCCGGAAGACTCTTTTGGCTACAGATGAATTTGCAAACTTAGATTCAATCAAGCAGTCAATCTGGATTTAGTATTAGCCAATATCTAAAGAACAGATCATTGTGATATTCCAGCTCCAAACTAAAACAATATTATTTTATGCAATGAAAACATTTAATGACCAGTTATCAATCATCTGACTAAGAAAAAACAAAGCTGATACATTACTTTCAAATTTATAACAGTCCTATTTCAACATGTCATCAGGAGATCAAACAATGATGCATCATAGTGCCCCATAATGGTCCCGGGGCATCCACATTACACATCTAAGCCCCCTAGGTGAAACACAATCACCTTTCTTCTCATCTGCTCCACATCCAGGGCGAGGAGAAAAGAGCCTGGGGATTGCAGGATGCACTGGGGCAGACAGGATACACTGGATGTAGCTACGGGCCGGTCAGCGCTGAAGCCCACTTCAGAATGTGATCACTCAGACGTGACGACACCAAAGCCACGAGCACCAAAATATCCCGCAGCTTTGACGTCATCTTGGTGAATCTTTTTTAAAGCAGGCAGGCGCACTGGAGAACTCACTAAGTGTGCCATTAATCTCCGGACAGGTAATAAAAAGTGCTATCACGCTTCTGGAAAGGGGTGTGCTGTGGACATTAGGCTCACACTGTGCAAGGTTAACCAATTCATTACAGTTTGTTGTCATCTGCAGAGTATAGCCTCAGTAGCTGCTGTAGATTTTTATGCTATAAAAGATGGCCGAAAGCCGGGTGGCAACCTAAAGTGGTGTAAGTAGGTGAAATGCGGCAGACTGTGAGGTCAAAAGGAAAAGTGAGAGAGAGTATAGAGCTAAGTGCAGAGGGAGTGAACATGGAGACTGGCTGTCAGGGCTAAAATAGAGGCAGGTGCAAGCAATAAAGATGACATGTGCTTCACTGAACGCTAAGTTATGTCTGATCTCATATCATTAAATTTACATTTATTTGAAAAGGAACACGTTTGATTCATAAGCTCATGTTACATGGTACAATCTTTTAGTCCAAACTATCCTCAATGTTTGGCCCTGGATTCTTAGTTCAAAGATGCTCACCGTGAAACCCACTGCAGCAGATTTATCTGTAAAATTGGTCAGATTTTTCCTGTACCTAGAAGGGTTGCATAATACATTAACACATTATATAAGATAATATATAACAAAATGACTTTTCTTATCTAGAAATTTGTCTCAAACAATCAAAAATAATAAGCTGCACACTGGTTTGAGAAGAGGTAGAATGAAGCCAAAGGCTTATCCCTCCATTACAACAGTCGATGATAATGAGTACTAAAAATATATGGACTACCTTCTTTATGATAACCACCAATATTTTCTTTTTCACTTTCTTTCAAGTCATTGCTGAAGAATTAAGGATGGAGGAAATTCACCAATTCACCATTGATAGTATTGTCAGAAAGCGCTTATAACATACCTTGTACAAATGGGGTAAAACATAGGATATGAAATCCTATTTTTTTGAGAAATTACAATACTTATCTTTTTTTGAAAATGACCCGGTGTCCACT
The DNA here is from genome assembly GCF_951799975.1 of Gobius niger. Classification (NCBI taxonomy): domain Eukaryota; kingdom Metazoa; phylum Chordata; class Actinopteri; order Gobiiformes; family Gobiidae; genus Gobius; species Gobius niger. The sequence continues at coordinate 14,574,780 of NC_136862.1, forward strand.
CAAAATTTCAAGTTTACTTATTTATTTATTTTAGTTTTCATAGGCACAGAAACATCTCTGTTTAATGAATGTAATAAAACAATGTAGTTTCTCAGTCATCCAGGCAGTGTAATTAATGAATGTAATAGTTTTTGTTGGAGTGACTGTCTGAAACTATCAGGCTACACAAGTCTATGCTCAATGTATAATTATATATGCATATTTACATGTGCTTTTTTTAAGTGTGAATGTCACTGCACAACAGAGCACACTGGTGACTTCACTGCTGTGTAACTCAGCATGGGCTTCAGTGCCAGCGAATCAGCTAAATTAATGCTGTACCGAGCTTTACTTTCTGTAGAATAGACTAGTACAAGTTGTAGTTTAGCTTAGTTTAGTCTCCCAAATACTGTAATAGCCCCATATCAATTAGTTGGTAGAAAATAGTTCCAAAATCGAGTTAGTTAATTGCCAGGGTGTGCCAGCGAGGGAAAGCCGAACCAAGGGGCTGTACATAACTTGCTCATGTAAGTAAGGTACAGTATACTTTATAGGTTATACTTTGGAGGTTGCATGTTCTCCCCGTGTCTGCGTAAGCTATCCCTGGGTGCTCTGGTTTCCCCTACCACTAAAAACATGTACAATAGGTTAATCCTCCAAGCAAGTGTTTCTGACCATCAGCCTGGCTTCACATCTGGAGATGGGTCCCCGAGCGCCGGCCTACACTGGCTCCTCACTGCTCCTACAGGTCGCCCCATCGCATTGAGGATGGCCGGATTTCCCTATGGCGATTAATAAAGTATAACATAACCCTAACGTTTCATTGCTGATTCCATAATCAACTGATACCTTTACGCCCCAATGAATTGTAATGGATTTTACCATGAAGTTGAGCTTGTAAGTTTCTACAACTTGGCTGTAGTCACAGCAGAAATATTTTGGGCAGCCTAAAGCACAGCAGGGCACTATTTTATTATATGTGACAGTATTTCTAGTGGTGCTTGGTACATTACATAATTACACTTGGCTTAAAACAACTGACCAGAAGCTGAATGTTTGGACCAGAGGGGGGAAATCCCCCATGTACACAGAGAAAAGATTAATCATATATAATGGCAATATGGGCCAGAGACCAAATGTAAATAAGATAAAGAAAAATATTGCATGATTGTCGTATAGTTAATTGGATATTTAGAACTGTTTAGCAGATGGTGCCATTACAATAAGGACTTAGTGACCTTAGTTTAACTGCTCAGAAAGGCTGCCATGACATCAACACTCGGAGCAAAATTAGCTCTAATGTGGAGATAACGTTGGGTCCAATTTATGTAATGGATGTTTTAAATCATATTAAAGTAACAGCATTACGATAAACAAGAACATGTGACAAAAAGCACATTTGTGAAAGCTATTTTCAGCACATAACAATGACGCCAACACCATAGTCATCAAGTTAATTTTATATATTTCTTTTGGAGCCAATTATTTTATTGAAATATGTGTATTAGGGTTTTGTCTTAATAATAATAAATAAACTTGTATGACAAATCACGACTGCTGGAGAAGACAGTTGTTCTAACAGAGAAGAAGCAGCAGACAAGGGAACGTTTTCAGTATCACCTTCACAAAAAGTATTACAAGTATACAATATTAAATATGCTTTTTAGGCTCAATTCAAGAGAAAAAACACCAACTTTGCATTTACACAAAGCGTTTACATGTTGTCATTATAGAGCCTGTAATATCATTCAAATTTGATCATTCACACAGGTTTGAGTAATCCTACATATTCAGTCTGCCTCCCTCTTCGGTCCTCAAAATGCAAGCCAACACTCTGGTGTACGTCATGCAGTAAAACCCATTAAGTTTTACCTTCATTACATCTTTCTGTCATTGTCACCGCTTTCAACCACTTGTCTTTTCACTGCAGTAGTTAGAAGTGGAAGCATAGGTTTAGCAACATTAGAAGTAGGTATTCTTCTAGTTACATTAAGTTATACTACTAGCAGTTTGAAAAGCCGTCACAAAAACGTTAGAATCATCTTGGAAAAGTCTGTTTGGATCCATAATAATGATAATTCCTTTCATATTCAAACTTTTAGGATTTGACAGACATGGTCACAATATATTCCATATTTCACATTTGCTTGCCAAGACACCGGCAATAACACAAACTAAGTCCAAAAAAACGACAACAAAAACACAGCTCCCTTGCTGACATTGATGAATAGCCCTTGTTGAATGTTGGCACCACTGACACCACTATCCATTACGATTTGGAAGACTATACCACCTGTAAGGCAGTATTGGGGGCACCCGCAGACCCTAATGTCATTTGCACCTGCCTCATTCTTATATAAGATCGTGCGAGTCCGGATCAGGCTGCTGAAACGCGTGCACACGGGTGAAAGAGCAGTAACAGTCAGTGGCACAGAAGTGAGCGGTGATTGGGAGACGAGGGAGACAGCTGCAGTCAGGAGAGTGTGGGATGAGGTGGGATTTAAGATGAAACGACTCAAAAGTGGAAACTGTGTTCTAATAATGGCACTTGTTATCCGCAGATGAGACAATGAGGCGTCGGTGCACTGTTTAATGTATCTGTTAAAGTGGGTGGATCATTACAAAATGTCAGAATAACGAGGCTATTTATGGACAGTCGCATCACAGCAGAGTTATTTATGTGTACTACAAACTACAGGGAACAACTACTCCAGACCGAGGTACTTCAATTGAAAATGAAGGGTCCAAAGGGCACGTGAGACCAACAAATATGGGAACCACTACTATAACGAATACATTTGAGGATGAACGAGTGTCTGTGAGTGTCTCCTTGGTCTAACATACTGTAATGATCCTGGATTTTCTCCATTAAAGGGGCTAGACGCAAGTTGGTCATTTTAGACTCACTACGGCCACCTCAGGTCATACGTGTAACTGCACCTTCTATATTAAGCTCGTGCATGACGGCAATTCGGACCCGAAGTAACACCTTTTTGACAGTGCAGGATTTTAGAGGCAGTTATGGTGAACAGGTCTGGGCTCATTCTACACATTAGGCCATTGCTGGAACATGTAGGGGGAAGAAAATATATAATTTTAACATTTTTCTGGGAAAGGTTTCCGCCCATAGCTGACATTAAACAGTTCTGGCAAAACACCGGAATGAGTGACAAAATATTTCAATCATAGCCCAGTTCCAAACGACGACCGCATCACTGTAGACATTGCACCAATCTCTCCTTCTTTGTTTGCAGATGAAACTGTATTGCCTATCATTTCAGCCTCTGTGATTTAATTGAAACCATTCAGTTATTTGCAACCCCCACTGTCAAGCCCAAAGAAAAAGAGAGAAATGAATGATTTTAAACTGTGCGCATGTTGCTAATATGTATTAACTTCAGCGATGTTCATGTAAAGGGAAAGCTCAAATCTGCAGCGTTTCTGTCCTAGATAATAACACTGCGATATCTGACAGAAAAATGAACCCAATTTTAGCACATTAACGTTCATTTTCCCAAAAGCATAATACAGTATCTGTAATGGACTTGATGATCATTTAATTATTTTGAAGTACTTCCTGTTTGATGATGCAATATCCTGTGTGCTGAATAAGGAAGTGTTTAAATTTGAGTGTCATTGCGGGAAGGGAACATGGCACCTGATGGTTATGGTTTTTAGCTCCCAGTTGGAATGGGGAAAAAAGGTAATATTTGGAATCATTTTATGGACTATTTCTACTATTTGTGTATGGATGTTTATATTGTGAATTGTTTTGCTTTTAGTTCTTACGGTGGTCACTGTGTACTAAATGGAAATAAAGAAGGAAAAAGACACAAGATCCACTTGTACGCTTCATCATTACGACTGGGATGCTACAGTAAGAACTTTTCCTGGAGGTGGCTACAGCGAAATCTACCTCTTCAATTGCTTGTCAGTGGAAGGAGCCACGCCTTTTTGGGAAACAAATGATTATCTGGAAAACAAACTCTTGGCTGCCGCAAAGATAAACATAAGGAAGGAGACTGAAAATTAGCTACGGACATTGTGAGTAAACTGTTTTGGTGCTAATATGAGCCACGAATATGAACTAAACAAAGGGCTCTGCCACTGTCAATAGTAAAGGACAAATAAGACACAGTGGGCAATATATGTTCTGTACCAAGACATTTGCAAATATTTTATAAAAACGAAGACGGCAAAATATATCTTTTACAATGGAGCATGGAACACAAGTAGGTGAGCAGTCACCTGTAACTAATAATATTTCAGAAACCGTGGAAAAAATCCAACAGGCAGAAAAGCGTCTGCTTGCTTCATATGAAAATTGGAAATCAGACATTAGAAAAGCAAGGAAAAGACTAATGTCTTACGTGTCCGAAGAGGAACTTTGGTCATTGATTGACAGTTTAAAAGGGAGCAGTAAGGAGGTGATGAAAGTGTTTACTGAAATCAAATGTATAACTCTACCTGCTGTTGACATAAAGAGACGAGTAGACACTTGTCACGCAGTAACATCAGAAATAATAAACATAGCTCACAGCAGAGCTGTTGAAGACGAGAAGGATTTTAATGAAGAAATGGAAAAGGGTCGGATGCATGAACTACTTTCAAGAGACTATGCTCATTCAGTGTACGGTTCAGAAGCTTCTTTTCACTCTGATAATCATTTGGTTGCAGTTAAGAAAGCTGAAGCTGCAGCTGAATTGGCCGCAAAAAGAGCAAATTATGAATTAATCGTGAAGGAAGAAAAAATTGTAAAATCAATACATGACTTGGAGGAACAGCAAAGGAGAGAAATGTATGACAAAAGACAGGAACTCGTCAGACTGCAAGCTGCAAGAGAATTACAAGTGGCTGAAGCAAGATTAAAAGTTTTTGAAGAGGAGATAAACCAAGAGAAATTGTTGTTCTCAGACCTTTTAACTGCTGTGCCCTATTCAGGTCGCACTGTAAACAATGATGCACAGACCTTGGATTACGCTCCATCTCAGCCTGCAATCCAGCCTGAGTTCCCGTCTACATCTGCGATTGCCCTGCCGCCTAAGGATCAAGCTAAGGTTTCCTCAGACAACAGGGAAAATCCTACTCATTTTCTTACAACTACTACATCGACTCCTGTATTACCACGAGAAACCAATGTTAAAAATGTACCTGTTAGGCCAGTTCCAGTTACTCCTGAACCACGCCCCACTGCTCCTAACATACATTCGGACTTTACATCTTTGATTAAAGTTGTACAGGACAATTTAACTTTGAACAGATTACCTGTGCCGGAACCTTTCATCTTTCTGGGTGATCCCATTCAATTTATTGAATGGAAGGCTGCATTTACAGCATGCATTGGGAAAAGAAATATCAGCTCAGAGGAGAAATTGTATTACCTTAAGAAATATGTTGGTGGATCTGTCAGACAAATGTTGGAGGGAACCTTTTTTCGAAGTGACTGTGATGCCTTTCAGGATGCGTGGAATCGATTAAATGAACGCTTTGGTCAACCCTTCACAATACAAAGGGCATTTAGACAAAGGATTAATAACTGGCCGAAAATAAATGGTAAGGATGCCGAAGGACTGAGAAACTATTCAGATTTCCTAAACACCTGTTTAGAAGCCATGCCTCATGTGAAAGGCTTAGAAATATTAAATGACTGTGAACAAAACCAAAGAATAATTTCTAAACTGCCAGATTGGATTATCACAAGCTGGAATAGACAAGTCACACTGAGCCTGATAGAGACAAATGTTTTTCCCACTTTTAGGGATTTTGTTTCTTTTCTTACACTGGAAGCAACAATAGCTTGTAATCCCGTTACCTCCATCCATGCTCTTCGTCCAGCAGAGAAGTGGACCTCTTGTTTTTGCAGTTATTGTAACGATAACTGTCATCATTTGACTGAATGTTTAAAATTTACTGACATGCCACTTTTCGACCGCCGTACATATGTAGCCGACAGGGGTCTATGTTACGGATGTTTAGACCCAGGACATGGAGTGACTAACTGTCAGCATCGACTTGTCTGTGATATTTGTAATGGCAGGCACCCTACAGTACTTCACAATGTGAACTTTGGAAGCAATGAAATTTTAGGAGCCAGTTAAAGTACTGTTCCTAGCTGTTTGTGTATTTGCTTGCTCTATTGCTAATGTTTTGATTGATTGGTAATCCCTCGTTTTAAACTCGTGATTGGGGGGAGTGTAATGGACTTGATGATCATTTAATTATTTTGAAGTACTTCCTGTTTGATGATGCAATATCCTGTGTGCTGAATAAGGAAGTGTTTAAATTTGAGTGTCATTGCGGGAAGGGAACATGGCACCTGATGGTTATGGTTTTTAGCTCCCAGTTGGAATGGGGAAAAAAGGTAATATTTGGAATCATTTTATGGACTATTTCTACTATTTGTGTATGGATGTTTATATTGTGAATTGTTTTGCTTTTAGTTCTTACGGTGGTCACTGTGTACTAAATGGAAATAAAGAAGGAAAAAGACACAAGATCCACTTGTACGCTTCATCATTACGACTGGGATGCTACAGTATCAACATTTTTAGCTCAGACAGGAAGATGAAGCACGTCGAATCTAAACCTATCATTATACCACATGCGTCAGTGCAGCTTGTGTCAGCCTGAATAAAGTCGACACCAAAGTTGGGCACGTTTTTTTATTTTTTTTATTTTTTAAATCATCCACAAAAAGGCAGCGAGTCCCGGCTATCTTTTAACCAAAGTAAAATGTTTAATTGTGCAACAAAAGTATATCATGCATGGCAGGCTTGAGAGGTACAATGAGCGGGCTCCACTGAGATGAAAACATTGTGAGGGGAAGTGGAAAGTAGAATGTGATTAATTTTAGCCGTTGGACTGCAGATGCTCCAAGTTATTTTTGATAAGATTACATCAACATGTTACTGTCTCAATGTGTCAGACTGAATCCTCGTCCCACTTTAAGGAGACTGTGAGAATCCGAAGCATTAGTCTCTCTGGTTTGTGTCGCCACTGGAATTTCGACTCCCAGACCGCTGTGGTTATGCACTGTAGAGAGTATCTAAACAAATTAATAATTGAAATGTTCTCTGAAACTGTTAAAAACGGCATTGGTCAGCTTCCTCAACGTCAGTACCCGACCCCTCTTTCTCCCAGCATAAACTAACCAAATTCACTCTATATGTAAAACGCTGCGATATCGACAGGGATCCCGAGAATAGCAAAACAACAGTGCACTTGGGCTTGTGTTTACTTGTTTGGACAAGAAGAAGAGTCATACAGCATTAGAATCAGCTCAGTGCAAAAGCAAAACGCAAAAATCCATTCTGCATTAAGAGCTACTGCTGCATTAGACATAAAGTAATGGTGACTTTAGTTTCCAACAAGGTCAGAAAATTCTAATTGCAATCTGCGAGTCCCCTGAACCAGAGGATGATCAAAGGGATTTGTCCGACTTTGGTACAGTGTTCTCTCTATAGGAAGGGTGTGTTTAATGTTATATGAATGAATCGGAGCATACGCGCTGCCAAATGGCTAACGAATCAGTGTGCTTGCCAGCTATAAACTCATGGTTGTGGTTAATTATATACAGCAGGTATTAGGAGTGCGAATCTATGAGTATTGATTCAGTTATGATTCAGAAGCTCACAATTCTGCTTAGTAATAATGCATCAGTGCACTTTTTGCCTCATTTAAGCTTGAAATGACAGTGAGCCATTGATTTAATTCATCTTTTCCTACACATAGAACAATGATTATTGATTTATATTTTTGTGTTTGGATTCTTAGACCTTAATTGTTCATGTAGGGAATAGCTATTGCTTTCAAGCAGCTACAAACATGTCAGGCAAGGCTTTGAACCTTCCATGACCACGCTGCTCTACAAAGGTCACTAATCCTCGTAACATACTGTGGGAAATATGGATTGCACAACTCTTTGGGGGGTTTGAGTAGCAGAGTGGGGGCTCTTGCCTTCCAGCAGGGATTGTGGGTTTGATCCATGAGCTGTCCATCTCACTCTTTGTAGGTGGAGTCCGCACGTCCCCGCTGTGTTTACCATTGGAAACAGGAAACGCTAAATTGCTCAGAGTGACTGAACATGAAAACGGTCATGCCAGTTTCTCTGTCAAACCAGCCAGACTAGTGCGTCCCTCATTAGGCTCAAAGTTGGAATAGTTCCTTGCATTATAGAATTCCCAAAAGATACAAATATTCGCCTTATTCCAGTGTCTCTAAGATCGAGTTGTGTAAAGTGTAAAATGTAAAATGTCCGATGTTCATTTGTACCAACAAGTCAACACTGCACTGTTTCTGTAGTAACTGATTTTCTCTTGACGTCTTCTGTCCTATGTAAACTAATACGAGTGAAGGGGCGGACACAGATCAGAATAGATCAGAAAAATGACAGAATCTGAGGACATATATGAATAGTCAATAAAAGCAGCAAGGGTAAACTTGAATGGGCTATTTGCAAGGTGTTCCGATGTGACAATGAGATCGGTGCTGTACTTTCTGTCCCCTATCGTCTACATTCACAATTAGCCGGGTCCCAAACAAATAAAGAGATAGCTCGGGATTTGGTAAGGGACAACAAGTTACTGATGGACAGTTACAAACGTCATGTTCGCTGTGAATCCTGCCAAAAAAGGAAAGGCCAGTGCTCGTACGGTAGGAGCTTTTATCGAGCAGCTAAAGGCTACTATAATAATAATGACAATAAAACATGTAAACAACAAAATACAAGTTCAACTACTTACAGGCCAATTCTTTTGTGCACAAGCTCATTCAAAACTTTGCACTATTTTGAATGTTTTTTCTTGTGTTAGCCGTTAGCCTTAAAGAGACTAGATGCAAGTTGGTCTTTTAGGACCTTGCTGGAACATGTGGGGGGGAGGAAAATACTTAGTTTCAACATTTTTAAACTCTGTATAGTCCCTTTAAGATAAAACCCCCACCGTTATGAACACAGAGTAATGTAATGTTTTTAAACTGCTCCAGTCACATCCTTACTTTTACTCCATGTCCTTCACGAAATCTTGAGCTATTGCTTCATTTGTGTGGGACCCTGCTAATTGTGAATGTCAAAGATAGGGGACAGGAAGGACAGCGCCGATGTTGCTGTTCAGGCGGAAATCATGTGGGCACACTTTGCAAATAGCCCATTCAAGATAGCCCTTGCTGCTTTTATTGACTATTCATATAGGTCCACAGATTCTGTAATTTTCCTGATCTATTCACCTTATTGCGGAGGTTCCCGTGGGTGCCGTTCATTGTGTCCACCCCTTCTCTCGTATTAGTTCATATAGGACTGAAGATGTCAAGAGAAAATCAGCTACTACACGCACAGATCTAAACACCTCTGCACAATCGTGTGACACCTTTTTCATACACGAACAAAGCTCTGAGGAAGTGGCTTGGCAGGCCATGAAAGATCAGCTTTAAGAGTCAGAAATAGTAAATGGTCCGCACTTTTCTACTTTTATTAGGTCCAAAGCACTTTACAGCAAAGAATCGCTCACCTATTCACTTTCTCATTCATACACTCAGTGAAATGAAGACCTCAGTGATTATGGTTTTGATATCGGAACAACAATAATATGGCCATATATTGTGGGGCCCGAAAACCATCATTTATTGACCCAACTGTAAAATCAAACAACCCAATAAGACCAATCTTAAACAGGACAATACCTTTCCCACACGTGGAGAACAAAATGCTCATGCCGCTATCTCATTCTGAGGGTCTATTGACTCAGGATAATCATTCATAGCAGTAAATACATGCAGTTTACTTTGCCGCACAAGTCAACACATGCCACCACAAACAGCAGCTGTATTTAAACGCTGTCTCTCACCTTCTGCGGGAATCCTCTCAATTATTATTAGCCTGACTGAACAACGGCAACTTACTGGTACCAAATACACACATTTTTATAAAGAACAGACTTTGGAGTGCTAACTTGATATTTTTCTTTCCCTCAGACAACACATCTGTCACCACTTGCTAAATTCTTTATTGCGGCGGTACAAATCTGGTTTTACAAATTCATATGCTACATTCACTGCTGTGTGTGTCATGCATAATACATTCACACACCGGCGTCTAATAATAGTCCCTGACAATTTTTGCACACCTTCTGAAAGAGGACCAAATGCAAGTCTTTTCAAAACTAAAAAATAGACCCCGAAAAGACTCAACTACTGAGTTTTCTGAAGGGACAATAGGGGCTGCACAATGGAAAAAAACATCTACTTGTCATGCGATTAGATTTGCAATTTGTAATTTCTCACATTGTCCAGGACATTTGAGAGAAGACATGAACTGCTAAACTAATGCAAGTGCAATGCGTTTCAGAAAATGTTTATAGAGGTTTAGCTGGTTCTCGACTGGTGGGTCAGGACCCAAAAGTGTGTCGCGGAACCATCCCATTCTCAGGGGGTCACAAGCCTTTCCCAGAAAACATTTTTCAAGGCTTGGGTACTGAAAGTGTGGAGAAACACTATGTTAAAAAGACTGCTATCAAGTTGATCAAGAGGCCCATTGTTCATTATATATGAGATTATCTGGGAACCATAACTCAAGAAAGCATGCCAACGGAGGGTTATAAAAGGCGTCAGATACCCCTAGTGGACATCATGAAATTGGACCCATATAATAGAATATAGCATCTCTGTGGTGCCATACGGGCCTGACCTCACTACAAGGTCAAATTCACACAAATATCAACCTTTTTTTTTTGCACAAAAAGTTGCATAGTGCACCTTTAAAGGATTATCTAATGTCATTGTGCATAACAAATAACATTACTGTTTGGGTTGTGGCTCGTCATCCTAGGATAATGGAGGCCCCAAAGCCATACCAGTTGAGAACTAATGGGCTAAACAGCAGGGTTAGTAGGTTTTATACACATAAGATATTTTACAGTCTGTAATTGTCTTATACCTAAGCGCAGTCTTTGCAATTTGCTAACTACAACCATTCAAATTGTACCACTATTAATTGTACAGCTCTACTACAGATTAAGATTTCATCATTGCTTAAACTACTCTCATAGCATTATCACACATTAGGCAAATTTAAAATCGGGATTGCCCATAATGCTCACAGATAAATCATCTTTTATTGTTCTAATTGACAAGATAAATGGCATTGCATTTAGAGACTGAGGAGCTATAGAGGAGCCCTAACAGATGACAGCAGGGATACAGTGGGACCTGGAAGTATTCATGTTACTCTCCAATTTATCTGTCTGATAGAAATAGAAACAATAAAAGGTGAAGATTTTACAGTTAAAATGTAAGTTCATGTAGTCGTGAAGAAAAGGGAGAAATGGGGCGGGGGTTATGTTGATTGAAATAAACTAAAAGAGACGTGTTATATCATCTACTTTTTCTCCTCATCCTTCCTTCCAGCCCATGCTGCACCGCAAGTATGTGTGACAGTGAGAGCTCCAACGATTCACAACTGTCTCCTACCCTGAAGGAGGAACCAGTTGTTTTGGGTGACCTCTCTCCTCTGAGTTTGGTTTAGACCCTCCTCAACAACCCAATTGGCAGGAGGTCTGTTTGTGTGCTTGGTCCTTGGCTTACACTGTGGTCCAAGTCCTACCCGAACGATTAACTGTCAGAGCCAATAGGGATGAATTTAACAGTCTTTCATATTTTTTTATTGAATTATTGTAGGGCAGGGGTAGCCAACAATAAGCCTGTGGGCCAAATCCAGCTCTCCAACAAAGGTCCTCAAGTAAAGATTTTCAGAAATATGCCGCATCATTTTCATCATCTTATGCTTGTATTAATACCCAAACAAGCTTGCCTATCCCTGTATTATCCGTATGATAGTAGGGAAATCGCGTAGAACTCGAAACAACTGGAGAAAAAAAACGATCCGACTGCTGCATAAAACGTAGAAGTTATAAAAATAGGTCTGGACATATTGTAGACCCAATGTATTCACGATCTTGCATGGATAAAACACATTTTCTTGTTGAGGTGTAGGTCACTGTGTGTCTCAGCAGTCTATCAGCCGATCAGTATCACCTCCATCTCCTCATCGTCCCAATCAGCTATCAGCCATCAGATCAAAACAAGGCAATTATGTGGCTCTGATAATGTGACAGGCTCATTCTCACTTCTTCATGTCACTGCAGCCTCTCCGCCACTGACTGAGTGCTATATTTCGCCTAGATCCAAAATGCTGAAATACGACGACTGGATATACAAATTTGGACGGTTCCTTGTTCACAACGGCAGTGGGGGAATGTCTGGTAAAAGCATAAACAAATTATGGGGCAGGTAAAAACAAGAAGATGAATTATTGCATTATTGCATATGAACACACAGCTTCTATCATGCCAGTGTTTTAAGCCATTGGAAAAGAGGGGAGCTATTGCTTTGAAATACATTGTGTTATTTTTCTTTTATCCTGGGGTTACTTTTACAGGCTTCATGAATCGATGAAAAAATATAAAGTAAAACAATGACTTCCCACAACTTTTGAAATGTGTTAAGGCAGTCAAGAAGTAACTCTTGCCCCAAGAGGCCATAAGCGCAACTGCAGGTGCTGTAGCAAGTTGTGTTTTTTTTACTTTTTAATTGTCTGTGAGAGTAAATACTATGCTGACAGAAAAGGCGAAGGGAGAGAGGGATATTGTGCATCCAATTACACAATGGAAATAATTTTTTTCACTCAAACTTGGTTGCAAATACTGTTTAAAGTGGTGCTAGCCCGCAGTTAGCTTTGCCTGTTAGCCTGTAAGCTTCTTCTTCGTGATTCCATTCTATTGGTTGCTCCGGTCCGGTTGCAATTGTGGTTTTCTGGGCAGAGACTCCAGGGGGAGATGAAAGACCCCCCAATCATCCCATTAACACTTGTATTACCCCCAGAGGGACTACGGAAAGGATTTATTAAGGTAAACAAGTTACTTAGTACTGCTTTACTGGGAATGGCTGCGCATTTTGGTCCACGTGCCACAGCAAACCAACTGCTGCCATCTATAAACCTGTGGTCCACCTTTGCTCTGCTGATAACCATTAAGTTTTACAGCCTTCAAACTCGAGGTAATACCCTTCATAAAATCCAGTAGGTCCGGTATTAGGAAGCTGCTGGAGCTGCCATCATTTTTAATGAACAAGTAACACTGACAGATAGAAGCAGATTGGTGTGGGATGGAACTGGAATGTACAGAGAATATTGATGATGCATGTTTTTTTTGTTGTTTTTTTACTTTAACTTAATGAAAAAACTGTATTTGTATGACAAGATCTGGGCAGCACTTGACAACGGAAGTGGAAGAAACATCATAGGAATAGCTGTAGCCAATCAGGAATTAGATGAGGGCTTTATATTCCAAAATCCTGAATTGCCAGTTGGCCATTTTTTGAAGTCCATTACACACAATTAAGCTGTTGACAATGTTTAACCAGATATGGCCAGTGCTGGTTTAAGTAATTTCTCAGTGTACCTCATTCGACTGGCAGAGGACATTTTAACAAGTGTTCAGCGAATACATCACATTGTTTTTGCCAGGTGAAATTGTTTCTATTACCAATTACAATCAGAGTGTGTGGACACTGCAGAGCTCAGCATTTGTCAGAAGCATCGTATGGATCCTGTTGTACCACTTTGAGGCTTAGAACTTAGCATAGAACTGACCAGTAATCAAGATAAAGATACTTTTTCTAGCACCAGGGGAAACATATCTTGCATTTTCTCACCAAGAAAGTGTGAGATATTGATCATAATACCCCGTCTTTAATCAATATCATTTCACCTATTAATGCAGAAAACACAGTAAGTAATGTACACAGAAGATTAACTCCTGACTCCTATCAATGCATTATACAGTACATAGGCCCACTGTATAAGATCAAAAATCGTGCACCCTTAAAGGAATAGGCCACCGTTTTTAAATACTGAGATATGCTCTTAGCTTAGACGAGTTGATATGTAGCTGTCTGGTCTTTACGCGTGCCCTCAGTCACGTAAGCACAGCACAGACGGCATTAGCATGTAGCCTCTCTTCTCACCTATGGATCCAAACGGAGGTGAAGTTAGAAGCAACCATGCTCTTCCGCCTTTTCCCTGTTTTAATAGGAAACTAAAAGGGGAACTATATTGTTGAATTATGACTAGGCCTTGCAATATAGCTCCAATTTTTATCCGCTTTGACAATCGACATTTTGTGTAACTATACTTGGATTGTGTATCATGTAACCATATTTAAAACGGGAATTCGGGAAAGAGCTTGGTTGCTTCTAACTTCACCTCCGTTTGGATCCATAGATGAGAAGAGGAGAGGCTATATATGCTAACGCCGTCTGTGCTCTGTTTACGTGACTGGGGGCACGCGTTAAGACCAGACAGCTACACATCAACTCGTCTAAGCTAAGGTAAGAACATATCTCAGTATTTGAAAAAAGGCTGCCTATTCCTTTATGCCAAGCCACTTACTACCACTTGGGTTTACTGATACAATGCTAATGCCCTAAAGATTTCCAATGACTTGTAGGAATTAGCCAGTGCCAGGGTTGTGTCACATTTTAATGGGTTTTTGTACATAACCGAGTGGCCATTCCTTTCAGAACATGTGCACGGCGGCGACTTATAATTAGTGTACTCCATGACTCACAACCGCGGCTTGAAAGAATCCTTTAAAAGACTGCGCCTCATGTTTTAATGATGGCTTCGGTCAGAACTCCCATAATAGCAAAAAATATGAACTGACTAATGGAGGATATCTGCTGAACTCAAGCACACCGTTGATATAAGTAAGAATCATCTTTCAATGTTTTTTGGGTGTTTTTTTTTTTTTGCATTGCTTCTGCTTACAAAAAAACACAGTGTTTCAGTGACGCTTGGTGAGTGATCCTTCCTGTTTGAGTCAAAAACGTCCCTTGCAAGGACTTGGACCCTATTGGATGACTGTTACATGATATACTTAAAAAGGAGGTTGCACAACGCGGGTTACCATGGCATTTAGATGTGTGTTTTCTTTTTTTTCCTTCCTATCCCCGGCAGATAATGGGCTAGGTCAAGCTCTCCTCCGTGCTTTTCTCCTCCTCGATCCAAACGTGACTGAGCGCTGGGTCGCTTTAACCTCGCGATTGTCCCACTCACGACATCTCCACATAGAAATGATCGTCAACACGCGGCTCAATAAAACCAGCTACAGCGCGCACACCGCTCCACCAGATGGAGAAGATAGGCGCTGTATGAGATATAGCCAGGACAGGAGGTGACAAACTGTATGGTGTTATAGATAGCAACAGCAAGGCGATTCTGCTACTTTTGGCTATATTTGTCCATAGCTTTTTCACTGTCTTGGATTCACACAGCTTCAACACAGAGAGCTGGGAGAGAATAATACATAATGGTGGTTCTAAAACTGGGACATGAACCACAGGTGGTTTATTGGCTACTTCTCCAAATCTCCAATTTCAGACTTGATTCATTGTAATCATCATCTAATTTGTGCTTTAGCAATGCATTTAAATTAGGCAATTTTCTGATTTAGGCAATGTTTAAATCTATTTTAGACCTAATTTAGTCCAATTTAGAGACTGTTCTAAATTTTGTTCTGATTTTGTCTTGATTTAGGCCTTGATCTTGGAAGGTGAAGTATTTTATGAGGTTTCATCTACGTACAAAACAAAAAATTCACAGAATTCAAAGGTTAAAAAAATTTATTCTGTGCTCATTGCACTAAATCATCGTTTAACCATCAGAGTGCATTTTACCATTTTAACAATTTATTCAAAAATTGTACATGACATCAAGAGTAAAAAGCAGCGCACAAGAGTTCTAATGAGAGAAATGGCACCGCTTTTAAGTTCCTAAAACATGGTACAAAGGCTTTGCCAGTTTCTTGTTTGACATCACTCTCTTTCATTGCGAAAGAGAGCTATTTATTTCCCAATAAGAGGAGCTTCATGTCTTCAACACCAGGAACAATTGTATCTTAATAGTTACAGTTATATAACCAGTTACGGTGTTGAAAGAATGTTTATTATAATACCATCTTTGTTCAATGATTTTGATATAAGCCAAGAGCTTATTATTTAGTAGCTGTGTTTAAAGCGTCATTCCAGCCGACTGCCTCCATATACGCTGCCCCTACAGGCCAAAGTGCAACTGCACTTATGGGAATGCAACAAGCTCTGCTCTGGCAATCAAATTCACAGCCCAGAGGCGCCACCAGGGTCCAGACCAAATCACCTCGAGGTCCGCATCCAGACCCGAGTCCGGAGTTTGAGAGGGCCTGATATACAGTATATGGAAACTCCAGGAGAGTTTAAGGACTTCAAACGACAACTCGTCTGTTTAGCATGGATACAATTTTCAATTGGATTACAATATGACAGCAAAATAAAACAGCATTTAAGCCAAGATGCAGTCAAAGAAACGAGAATTGTTCTTAGTTCATGCTCCTATCCTTAAAAGTAATTATAAAGGTAAGTGCCAAACCCCATCATTTTGACTGTTGCTAACAAATCGTTTAACCCCATAAATGGTATAAAAACAAACAAAATCCACAGTAAAACAAGTTTTTTTTGTTCCCACTAATAGTTTTCTTGCCAACAGAATAACAAACCAAAATCCTCAGCAAAATCCTCACCTGTTTGGCAGAGGTAAGAATTAATAGACTATGGAAACAGTCTGATGTGAAATCTCCTCAAGAGGGAGCTGGCCCCATAAAACCTGACTTCCATTAACTTTTATTATTTCTTAATTTAACAAGACTTTGATACACAAAAAGTAGATTCGCCCTGATGCACAATGTCCAACTCTGTCTACTACTTACTTATTCCAACAGCGGTGAAACAATGGACCGGGGCCAATGGCAAAAATCCCACAGCTCCCACTCACTCAAATGACATATTGTGACAAATGTTCCTGATCGGTTTCTGAGAGCTAAGGGCTGTCCCATTGTAAACTGTCAGGAGTGCAAGGACTCTCCAGTGGACAGTTAGAAAACCCTTTGGACACACACTTTCAGTATGTGTGCAACTTTAAGGATGATTGCCCCCTCTGGGAAGCTGATTTTAAGAAGATATAGAATCAAGAAACATAGATGTTGGTCACACATTGGGTTTAATGAGAGCAGCAGCCGCATAACATACTTGACCCAGTTGTGCTCTCCATATAGGATTTTAATATTTCCAATCCTACAATGGAAAAATAACAGCCATTTTGGAGGTCAGTGATTTTCATCTATTAAAATAGGAGTTTTAACTTAACTATTTTTAACTGATGTTGAGGACATCTTTGAGCATGCTTACAGATAGTGTGTTTTCCCACAAACATCATTCTTGACCAGCTTTGATTTACTAATGTCCGTGATTTGATTAAGCCTCTCCTCCATGCATGGCATACAGTGCAGCGTTTGTGTGCAGTCAATGCACTGCTAGTCAGTTGTAAATCAATTATTAGAAAAGCTCTTGTGCAGTTAACCCAATTACTTGTTGCAGACCTATCCCAAAAATGCAACTTCTTGTTCCACAATGTGGATGCCTTTGCTGAGCTACTATCCCCATACACAGCCTGTTATTCTGCCACAGAAAGGCTTGAACATTGGTATTGTCTTTTAAGTGCAGTGTCATTACCAGATTTTTTGTATTGCGGCCTTGTATTTCATTGGTTATCCGGCTTTCAACACCTCTTTCATTGAAGGTCTGTTATTTAAGCCATACACATGCACCATTGATCGAGTTGCACTGAGCTTTCTGTATTTAGAGATAAAGTGATCCTGTGGCCTATATGTTATCGAACTGGCGAAGAGCTTTTTTTTTTTTCTCCCCCCACTTTTGAAAGGCGGGTTTTCTAATTAAAAGAGAATTGACTTTAAATCTTTCTCCTTTATGCTTTGGTCGATATTTGTCACAATATACTTTACTTGGAAACAAATCAATTGACCACATGCCTGTATCCAAGCTCTTGTTTCTCCCACGTCTGTCACTGCCCCATAGCCAGCAGGCAAGCCACAAAACCGGACCAAAGGCAAGCAATCCAAGTGCACGGACAACACCGAGCTATAGGCAAATCCTGCAAAAGTCTGCGAAAGCATTTTTATTACTTTTACAGATGGGTTTCTAAATGTCACTCCCGCGTGCAGGGTGGCTACAGGCATAAAAAAAAATCATCTATTTCCTTAAAAAAAAAAAAAAAAAAAATGAAAATACACCATTCCTCATCTGTGACCTGTCAGAACAGAGGTCCTGTTGTCTACCATTAACTGAGAGCTGCCCAACCGGCGCAGAATATTAATGGCGCCGTCTCCCCTGGATCATTTAAATCACTATCTGCATCTTCGTGCGTGTGAGTGCATTTGCGTGTAATGCAATGTCCATCAGGGGAGGACATCTTCAGGAGTTGGAGGTCTGCGATTAGTTTTTTTTCTTGTTTTTCTTTTTTTTTCTTTTTATCAGCGCAGCATAATTGAGAAGTCAGGCTATCACCAAAAGATGAATACAGTAATCAATAGGCAAGGGGCTTCCAAAGACTTAAGGGGGGGTGGGGGGGTGGGGGTGGGGGGACATTGTTAGACTGGCGCGGCCACTCCACATAACGTCCAGGTTCCAATTAAAAAACACACGAATCGCGGGCTCATTAGCGGCGCCTTTATTGAACGCCCCATGTTAAGTGACAGCTCATCAACAGGCAAGGCCAATCGAAGGCTCCTCTTTATCAGAAAGGAGGAGGAGGAGGAGGAGGAGGAGGAGGAGGGGTGGGGGGGGGGGGAAGCTGTGCTATGGCAACGGAGCTGCGCGAGGATTTACATTAAAACCTCATTCTCCCAATAGTGACAGTGCGTCAAAGATGTGCGCAATGTGTCCGATTGCGCAGCACACACACCGAAATGTCCTAGGAGGTGGTAGATAACAGCAGGCTTACCTTTATAAAAAATAAAAAATAAAAAAAAAAGAGAGCGACGCCGCTACGAGGAGGATGATGATGGTGGTAGTGCTGATGTCCGGTCCATCCGATTCGTATCCTCTCAGTTGTCACCGTTTTCTTTTTTGGGCTCGTAACTAGGCCATTTCTTCCAGCGATTGTTGAGAGGCGTCGCTGGTGTATCGGTAGTAGCTGTACACCTTCCCTCGTCTTTATCCGGCTTTCCCCCCCAAAAAAGCACACCTCATACGGCCCCCCCGCCGCCCCTGCCTCCTCTTGTCATCCCTCTATCTGACAACACCCTGCTCTGTACTGATATTTCACTCACTTGTTTTAACGTTGACCTCAAACCGAGGAAGGGAAGGGAGAAGAAAAAAAAATCAGTGGGAATAAAACGCTATAGCGTCAAGACTAACGCAAGCACGCATCCTCTTTCCCCCATTTGTTCATGACGGGAATAATAATCCACGGTATCGCTCTTAAAACGGAGCTTGGTTGGGTTTAAAATAGACGAAGGAGCAAACTCAAGTCGCAAAAAAATCAGGGGTCCATTCCAGTTTTCAATGTAGTTCGTCTTCAAAGCCCCCTCTCCCTCTCTCCTTCCTTCACTCTGATTGAATTGGAGCACGGGATGACATATCTTCCGCTTAAAACCACGCGCTGTAGGGAAAAGACGGCTTTTAATGCTCAGAATCAGTGATATGATTGCAGTCTGGAGGAGCGTCAAGCCTCAGCCTCCTCAGTCTCTCTCCCAGTGCGTCTCTCTCATCCACTCACGCCGCGATATAAGGCAACGAGAGACCACTTGCAATATTTCAGTGCGCAGCCGGTTGTCATGACAAAGAGAGGCGACGCGTAACTCAATAAGAAGAGGTCGCCATGTGATGGGAGAAAAAACTGCAGTGGGATTTCGCTGGGATTGTGCTCAAACGTGGAACTGCAACGCACTGACGTCAGAGCTGTAGTTTTCCCGGCTATTACTGTTTTATTTGTGTTTGTTTGTTTTGGGACAACCGCTGGGGGGGACTACAGTGTTATCAAGGGACGGACATTTGAGGCAACGTTCAACTTTCTGAGACCGTGGTAGCCATAGGTTTCCAAATCGATCATAGGGTCGAAAAAATAACAATAGGCTACACTGCATGTAATTACTCGGATTAAAAAAAAAGGTTCTGTAGTTTTTAGATCTAGATTTGGAAAAGCTACAATAATGATTTCTAGTTACAGGTAGTCTTATCAAGTAGGTATACAGTGGGAAGAACAAGTGAGTAGGACACCATTTGCAATTTCTCAAATTTCTGCCTAAATTGGTCATAAAATGTGGTCTGATCTTCATCAAAATCTTAAGAATGAGTTAACAGTGTCCACTTAAACTAATACCACCCAAATATTTACATTGTATCATATTTGTATTGGCCATAACATTCACAGGAGAGTGTGGAATAAGTGTGTACACCCCCTGAATCTCGCTGAACTGCAGCAGTTTTGTAAAGAGGAATGGTCTAAGATTCATCCTGATCGTTGTGAGCAGTTATTGCTGCAAAAGAAGGATCAGCCAGATATTAAATTCAAGGGATCACTTACTTATTCCACGCTGTTGTGAATGTCTCAGGCCTTTCTGCACAATATCTTTGAAAAATGTTTTTCTATTGATGATAGCACATCGTCCAGGCTCTGAGGCAACAGGGCACCCCCGCACCATGATGCTCCCTGCACCGTACTTCACAGTGGGGATAGGGTTTTGATGCTGATGTGCTGTTCTATTTTTCCTCCACACATGACGTTATGTCCCAAACTATTCAACTTTAGGTTAATCAGTCCACAGTTTATTTTTCCAGTTTTTCCAGTGCTGTGGAGTATCCAAGAGCTCTTTCACACTGTACGTATAGCCTATCATTTTCCTTTATACATTTTTTCCTCTGACATGACATGATTAATACATATGATATTATAGACTTTAAGGTTATTAAGGCATCTGACTTTGAGCCAGTCCCAGGTCTGGGTTGCAAAAAATGGCAAAGACAGTATGGGAAGCCCAGAAGGGAAGATGATATTACCTATGTGCTGTAATAAGTTTATCTTGGATCCTGAAAGTGCCACTAATTATACAAAAAACATTTCCTGAAAAGCTAAAATCACAAAAATCCAAAGTTCATTTGGAGGTTATCTAGCCGTTCACAGTGGACATTTCAACGTGTACAATTGCCCAAGGATGTGCAACATTAACCATTTTCATAGTTTCCAGTATAAATCAACTTCAAGGACAACATCACTTGCAGAAATACATCATCAAGTAAGAACAGTGGCTATAATGCCAGAATTATATGCAAAAGTGGCTGCACATCTCATGGCCACGCTTCTTTGCATTCAACATCCCGAACAACGATTTCAGCATCCATATGCATTAAAAAAACACATATTTTTCTGCAACTCCAGAGGTCAGAGAAGAGCAGAAATGTAGGCTTTTGTTGCTATGTTTAAATACTCAGAGGAGATTCCCTCCTTTGGGGAATTCACAAGGGTCAGACAAAGCTTATAACAAGGGCAGTGGCTCACCACCTAGAGATGAATACAAGTCTGGGATAAAGAGGCTCATTCACATAACAGCCAGCCAGTGTAGATGGAGTTTACTGCCAAAACATTTAATTTTAGCACAATGCATAAAAGATTACTGAAGTAAGCAAGCAGCGCAAAATCACGGTAAAGATTATAGTAACTGTTCTCTTGATACACCACAAATTAAAACATACTTTTATTTTACTAGGCTTTTACATTTTGTCAAGACCGCACCTTCACTTAGCAAAATGGGTTTGGAACATCTCCACTCAAAGAGGTTTTGTGCCAAAATTCATGTTAAGTGAAATTGTAGTGGGTGATGTGATGTTTTGAGTCTCTGATCGGTTTTCTCTTATTTCAACATTACATAGTAAAAGTACCAACACAAAGATGGCTGTGGCTTTCTCTCAAATCATGTCTGTGTCCTATTGCATGTGTCCACAGATGAGTAAAGTAAACTGGTGGAGAGTCTCACCATAGTTAACAGGACTCACAGTTATTAGCATTGCAAGAAATGAATTAAATCATAGACAACAGTTTAATTTAACACACACATTGATGTTGGTCAGCTCCTTACTCATTTACTCATTCCTAGAGTATATCGTTAAGACAATAATATAAGCCTAGGAAACAAAAAGGGAAAAGGGTTGAGAACCACTGATTTAGACCATTAGGCGTCTACAGTATTGTATCATGGTTAACTGAGTTCACCAGGTTTGTGTTTGGTTTAATTCAATTATGTGGAGCTACTCTTATGTTCTGTAATGTGTCTTCAGAAACAGTTCCAACAGGGCTTTTAACATTAATTGTGGTGTTGCGTATGCTATTTCAGGGATCAGCAAACTTTTTTACATTGGGTACAACCCCTTTCTTAAGTGACTTATGGAAGGATCGTAATATAATACATTAATGTAACATTTATCACAACTAAAGCTGTCTTGTTTTGTTATGTAGTGAATTTAAGTGCAACACAGTGCAGTTTTGAATGTTGTATAAGCTTTATGTAGTGTCACTCTTTCTGTAACTGTGAGAGGGTTTGCAGCTTCCCCCTGGAAAATATAAACTAAAAACCTGTAAATTCCTGTTTTGTGGAGCCTTCTATTTTCTGCTCAAGTCTATGTGACTCTGCCAATGGTTTAAATGTTCAAAAGTAAAACAAATGATTTTGGCTGTGTGGGCCAATCAAAGTGCCAACAGTGGCACCCGTGCCAGGGTTTGCTGCACCCTTTATTATATTTGATACTTTTGAAAACGTTTGAAATCTTTGTCATAAGCCAAAAAGATTATTTAATTTAAGAAATGGTCTGTTCATGAGAGCCCAAGGCAACAATGTTTGGCCTTTGATTCACGAAAAGGCAGAAAAAATACATCAGTTCAAAGATTCTTAAACAAAATATTTGAACTTCCACGGACTACAGGACTTATCAAGATCGCATAAGGATTAAACCAAGTCTAAAATGGTCTAAGATACGCCGACATTGGACAAAACGTCTAAACTAGATGTAAATAAATGAAAATATCTTAATTTTATTTGAATAGTCTAAAAATGCAGATGATCCAGTATCACCAAAAGAAGCACAAGTAAGTGGTGCTTACCACAGTTTGAGAACCACTAGTGTAGTTATATATAATCACAAGATTTGCAGTATGTTATAGAGGCATTGCAAGATAAGGCCAGTGCAATGGTGCCCTTGAGGTTTGCAATTATTGTCAATAGATTATATTTTTTACTTCATTCATAACAGCAAGTTCTGGGCTCTGCCAAGAACACAGTCATTACCATTATTACTTTTTGTTTGGATAATGCTTTAATGTGGAACTTCAATGGCTTGGCAGAGGTCTTGACACACAATCCTAATACTGAATGTGTATGACACACATTTGCATTGTTACATCTCACTGCAACAAGAGCGACTATAGAAAGATGTAGCACGTTATACTGTCTGAAGCATGATGTAGTGACAGATGCAGCTCTTGCAGAAAAGCTCCTTATGTACAGTGCACCGCTGTTTAGATACATGGACTTTTTAATAGCACACAGCCATTATTATCATGAGATTACAAACACTGGGTTAAGTTCAGGTCAGAGTATAGCACCAGTCTCACTAGGCCTTGTGTCAAAGCAAAGGACAGTCTCTGTCTGCTGCATTTGACCCATACTTCAACCACTGCCTCAAGGCAACCTGTCACAGGTGGGCGACAGCAGTGCAGTGCCTAAGAACTTTAGGCTTGACTAGGATTACCTAGCTGTAAGTTTTAGCCTAATGTGCATGTTTAGTTGATGGAGAAAACTGGAGCACCTGTGCAAACCCCACCCAGACACATGGAAATATCATTAAAAAAGGTCTACGTAGTCTGGGCATTGAACCTGGGACCTTCCTGCTGTGAAGCAAAAACACTAACTATGCAGCCACGATGTCATCTAAAGGTCATAGGCTCCAATGAGCTCGGACAACAGGGACAAAAGGGCAAAGCAGGGGATTTATAAGACAACAGCTGTAGGAGTGTCTTTACTGCACATTATTGACTATCCCAAGGCCAAACGTGTCCTGGTTATTCCCCCACACTGTGTCTATATTGAGTCAAATCTTGTGATGCATCAAATCCAGCATCATGATAAGCTTCACCTAAATCAAGGTTACCCATGATGCACCTGTGCCCTTGAAACACTAGAAGTTGAGATGCAGCACAGCTTTGTATGTGGCAGAGAGAGGGAAGATAGAGCAGGTGAGGCGGAATGATTGGCCCAATGCCTCCATCGTGCGTTCACTCAGGCATGATGCGAGCAAGTTTTCCATACACTAATGCTGGCCATTTAAAGTGCATCAGATCATTTTAGACACAAGGTCAGCCTTTGGATAGTGCACATTTCAGATAATACCATCTCAGATTATATCTAATTTATAGCGGATAATACCCCAGATACCACGCTATCTTTTTAACAGCATATCAGGAAATTGAATTATGGTAACCCACGAAGTCCATTTCTATAAATTCTTATCTATTATTGCGTGACATTTTTGTTGTAGAAAAACAGCTCCATCTGCTGGTATTAACATGGTGTTGCTATTCAATACAGATTATTTCTAAACTGTATGTTAAAATTATGATTTTTATTGTTTTTGAGGTTTTACTTTGTCAATCTTAATGTTGAATAAATGTAAATGTTTGCTTGGGAAATACATGATTAATTATTACACCTGGTCTGATATAGTCTAAAAGACTGTAACCTTTAAAGGTCACACACAATGCATAGGTTTATTGGCTCCAAATTTGAGCTGACCAGAAAACTCAGACAGACTCAAAATGATATGAAAAACAGAATACATGAAATGAAAGTGGTCGAGGTTTTCAAACTTGTAATTGGAAAGGGCTATTCAAGTTAAGGAAACGTGTCATGTTCATCTGATCTAATTACAAAAATGTTGTATTGAAGCTTATTTCAACCTCTCCTCCACCTACAGATCAATTACCAAAATTCGTGAAGACGTTTCTTCATTGTTGCCAACTTTTCTAACCTGGACGACTGAGAGCTCCAACGTACATGAAATGACACATTCACAAACATTGTTACAAAACAACACTGGTTCCAGATGGATCAAACTTGTCAGGCTGCAGTTTACCCTGACCCGTGACATGAGGTAATAAAGTGCAACACATTTCTGTCTGGGTTGAGGCTGAACAATGTCAGGATTTATAGTGATGTATTGGATTTTGTGGACAGTGCTACATCACTCACTCTCTTCACAGAGCACAGTTCAAACAATACCAAGCAATTAAGCCTGAGATGTAACACGCTTGCAATAACATGAGGACCTACAAGTAGCAAATGGGGAATGTTCAAGTGAAGCAATCTGAGAGCTGACAGTCAAAAGTTAGAAAGTCAAACAGTTTCACCACTTGATGAGAAGCATTTAAATTATCTTCATCTATGATTGTGAAAAGATACTAGCAAAATCTGAAAAATGACTGTAGTAAAGTATCATAGGGCATTGTTACTCAATGAGTGAAGCATTAACAATAACAACAGGACATAAACCTCTGAATGGAATCCTCTATCATACTCTCTGTGGCAAATGAACTAAGTTTTTTTCATCTGAGACGGTAAACTTTCTAACACACAATTTATATTCACATTAATACTGTTAAATGTTCATATGGTGGAAAAAAGTAAGTTCGAGGTCTAAGTGACGCTTAATTACAGTAGCCAAGTAGTAAAAGGTCACCCAGCTCGATCTGCATTAATGTAAGAAACATTCAAAGGCTAATTGCAGATTGAAATAGGCCAGGAATGATGCTTTGTCCCCTATATTTAACACCCATTAAGTCTCCCCTCTCCTTCTCATTCCCTCTTGTTTTCACTCTTACCCCTCCCTCTCCTCACATCACTTCTACCATCTCCGTATCCACAGCTATGTCTTTAATAGGATGAGTAAAATCATGTTAACGGATTTAAAAACCACTGGAGTGAATCGCTGTAGCTTTGCCAAGTCTGTTCTGTGTTCTCTCGCTCTCTCTCTCTCTCTCTCTCTCTCTCTCTCTCTCTCTCTCTCTCGTGTGAACTCCTCAGCTCCGACTCCGTCACTAATAGCAAAGGTCCAGCAAGGACACACTGAGATGAAAAAAAAAAAGACAAATTATTTCCGTCTGTACCTGATGTAGACAAAGTGGCCATCATTTGAGCTGGGTAATTACAAGCCAAATTTGTCTTTTGAATGGAAAGCGTGTGTGTGTGTGTGTGTGTGTGTGTGTGTGTGCGTGCAGCTTTTAGAAGTGCAGTCGATTTAAACATGAAACAAGAGAGGCGCCTGTGTGGAGCTGCTGTGTCCCAGTTTTCTCTCATTGTACCCAAATTTGCCCAAGACCTTTTAATTCGGTCTGTTCTCGGAGTGGATTAACCGTGCAAAAATATGAGGTTCGAGTGAATGCAATGCCTCCCTTTGAATATTTGATTATCACTTTGATGCACAGCTTTTCAAATTGAGAGGATTAAAGTGGTATGACAGATCATTTGCCCTTTACTTGCCGCCGGAGAGTAAAAGACCGTATTAGGCAATCTGGCTAAGCTTTTAAACATAACAATTAAGACAAACTGCTCCCATTTGAGAAACATTATTATCTCAAAAATCAATCACAATCATGACTCATTCTACCAGTCCCAATAAACCTAATTTAGATAGCCTGTTCTTTGACTCCCCGTGTATATGCATTGTTTTGTTCGATTTTTGCGTATGAACCCGCCCGGAGGTAAATCAAAGTCACAGTCAGGCGTGCGAGATAAGATGCCCTTGTTGCTGCTCCTCAAGGATGCAGCAGTCTTCAATGGAGCCGCAGTGGCGCTCGGCGTATGCCAGGTGGCGCTGCTTCACTGCAGAAACCGCGCGGGGCCCTGTCTCTACTTCTAATCCTGGAGTGGCTCTGTCAGCGGCAGATAGTCACGCTCTGTGAGTAAGACTATCAAGGAGGGGAGGAAAGAGAGAGGGAAAAGATGAGGGGAGGATACAAGCAGCAGGAATAGCGCTTTAGTGTGGTTTTAGGATGGACAGTGAATTTGTGGAAGGCTATAATATGTTTGTCTGTCTCTGCTTAATAGTTTTATACTAAATCTTGCTCTGTCTGTCCTCTATTGGCTTCATACCATTCTAGTGTTACAGTCTTGGTCCACCACAGCGGTGAACACTTCCTTATCCGCTGTTCTCCCCAAAGGCCTTTGTCTCTGGGAGTCGCAGGTGAAATTAGAGGGTATAATTTCCCTCAATCAGCAGAATTTGCTCTATCCACATGCACACACACACACACACACACACACACAAGTATACCGCACCTCCCCTTCCGCTCACTCCATCCCAGGCCCCACCCGTCCCACCATGGCCAGGGGCAGAAGAACATCAGCAGTCTCAGGGAGAAAACTTCCTTCTACACCAGGGGTCACTTTCATCTTCTGATCAGCCGCCGAAAAGCAGGGGTAAGTAGCTAATGAGGGCTCGGAGCATATGTCTGTATCTGAAATGCACAAGTAGAAGGGAGGGAAGGTCATAGAGGGTCAAGCGAAAGGAGAAGAGAGAGGTTCAAAAACAAATGGATGGATATTTGTAGTCCACACTCTGTCATGGATAAGAAGATTATGCCTCTGAGTTTTCCTGGAATGTTCTCAGCGCTGTACCCCCTCATGTGCGCACAGGCCCATCCCCCTACACTTACACACACTTACACACACAAGCCTCTGTCTGCAGTTTGGACACTCGGATGGTCCAATCATCCAGTTATATAAGATCAGTGCATTCTTCTGCAGTGTCCCTGGTCGGGTCTCTGCCACAAAATACAAAGAAACAAACAATGTAAACTTCATCACAGACAAATGATGTGCTCTGTTCTTCCTCATGAGATTCAGGGGGTGCATGCACATTTAGGATGTCATCGCACTGGCAAGAGATGCATACATATACAAAATGTCGGCACAAAAGTCAAATTGGCGTATCTCTATGATTTGATCCATACAAGTGAAGTCATCACATCTGGAGCTTTGGTAATAAATTAAAAAAACATATAATTCTATGATTTACATTTATTTAACAAGTTAAGTCTGACTGAAATAAGAATCTCTTTTTGAAGGAAGTACTGGCCCCAGAAGGGATCCTATTGTACATTATTTAGTGGTAGGGGAAACTCTCATCGTCTCATCGGAAGGTTGGGAGTTTGAATGCTCCTGTTGTTGAGTCCTTGGGCAAGACACTTCCCCCATCTTGCCTCCAGTGTCTGCGTACATTGGTGCATGAATGAGTGTCTGTATGAATCTGTATGAGTGGTCCCTTGATGTAAAGCGTTTTATAACTTGAGACAGAGATATAGAAAACTGTAAAATGTAATTAATGTTGCAGCACACTGTATTTACAAGATCAAAAGCTCAAATTAACTTTCAAAAGTAAATGCATACAAAAATAACCTCACCTCCAAAAGTGCCATACCAGTCCAGGCTCTAAGATTCGCAGCCACATGAGCAGGTTAAGGAAAACACCCACTTAAGTCCTCCACACTTCACCAGTGTCATTAATAACAACACAGCTTTGCACAAACCACACAGGACGACAAACAATACCCATTCAATGATATACTGTACCTTTTGGTAACTTTTGTTCTGTGATTTATTTATGTCTGCAGTTATTGTGAGAACACCTTGCTTTAAGGGAGGAATGCCTGTTTGCAGATGTATAAATGTGTGTTTTTGTTCTCCGGGTCTTAATGAAATCTATCCATCAATGGGTGCGTCCTTGTTTTTTTTGTTTTTTTTACCTCACACGAGGCACTCCCCCACTCGCTCTGTAGCCCTCCACTGGCCCCTAACAACGCTTTGCTTTCTGCTCTTCCATGTCTGTTTGTTGCCCGTTCCCATTAATCTCCATTAACACCAAGAGAGTATTAATAGGTTCTCGGCCGTAAATGAAAAAGGAGAGACGTAGGGTTTCTGAGGACAGATAGCGACGGTCACCAATTGGTTCATTTAAAACCCTGATTCATATTCTCTGTGTGTATAGGGCTGTCGTATATGCCAAGACAAACGGGCTTTGATAAATGCACATATATGAGGTGTATTTTAAAACAGACTGAAACAGCTAAGGGACATTTGAGCAAAGTGTTAAAAGCACACAGCAGTAGACAAACAAGAGAGTCAGCATACCTATTTACATGACAGATGCAGAGTTGCACAAATTCATATTATTTAGACTTTCTGGCTCAAAATAAATATTAATATTCTCTTTGGCAGCAGTTTCTCATTTCAAAAAGGAACTGTTGGATGCAACATAATTGGCCATGGCACAGAACCTTTGAAGTCAAACCACTATTGTAAACTGGATTAAGAGTCAAGGGCGTAATAAGTAATCAGTCCGCTTTTCGCTATCCACTTTCCTTCTATTCCCACACTTTCTACTTTGGCTTTGACCCACCTTCTGTGTGAATTGTGCACTACTAATACAATTACCTAGCCAATCATTCTCATAATAAACAACGAGAAAAGAGGAAATAATAAAGCAAAAATGTAATGCTCATCTTTTGAAAACAAACAAACAAAATAAACTTTATCTTAACTATACCCCTGCTCTGATGTTGATAAAAGTATGTGCTGTTATCTTTGACTCTTGCTTTGTATCTCACAGAATCATTTAAAAAAAAATTGGACTTGAGCACGACTCATGTGAGGTTATGAATCTGAACTAACTCTCCAGTAAATGTAAAGAAACAAAAGATAATGCTTGCTTTTTTATATATCTAAAAAGTCAAATGTCTGGGTCCCTGGTGTGCAATTCCTAAATATTTTGGTATAATAAAGAAAACATTTAACATGCGTGGTAAAACATTTTACCATGTGGTAAAGTGAAACAAACAAGTTTCAATAAACCAGACGTTTATGTCTTTATTAGATAGACTATAAAAGAGTCCTATAAAACCCTTTACTATGTATCCAGGCACAAGAGTGCAAGTGAAATCAATTGACGCTCACAAAGTCTTGTGCCAAAAAGCTGTTGGGTTCACAAGAACTCTATCAAACATATTTCTACTCTCAGCTCACACCCTGCTTATTTAAATGGCAATGCTGCATCCTAATGTTACATCAAGAATCTATATGATGCCAGCTCCACTGAGCGTCATGCAGCACTTGCACACCTTAAAACAATAGACTCCTACGTGAGAAAGCTGTTCTTAGATTGTTGTTTAGCATTTAAAATCATATTCCCACAGCAGCTCATACACAAACTGGTCCACATGAGGCTCAACACATCCTTGTGCAATTGGCTACTGGACTTTCTGAAGGGAGACCACAGGCAGTACGTGTCAGCAGGAACATCAGAACCATCACACTGAATACTCCCAAGGTTGTGTGATGAGCCCCCTCCCGTTCACTCTGCTGACCTATGACTGCACTCTCTTCATTAAGTTTGAAGACGACACAACAGTGGTAGGTCTCATCATCAGCAACAAAGGCAAGCCAAACCACAGCGAGTGAGTATGTGAGGTGAGTAGCCCGGCCGTATAACTGGTTACTGAAACACCACTGACCACAGTCGTTTGTCAATCTTTAATCCATTGAATACCATGAATCACCCGCCCTCAGATTCTTTGATTACCTCAGTCATGGTAGGGCAAGTCAGGTCTTTGCCAAGCACTTACATCACATCCATGAACAAGTAGGGACAATGTTAGGTCCACATAGTCACCACACTGGTCTCACACATTAACACTGTAATGAACATCCATTGGGGGAAGTTCCAGTTGCTCAATGGCCTGCTTGAAACCTATCATATTAATATTTTAATTGCAAGTAGTGTCGTGCTGAATTTGAGAGACAGGCTTAATGCGTGGCAGATGAGGGCTGGGGGTAAACAGGGATTTGGCAGGCCTCCACCAGAATCCAGTGGACACAGTGGCTGGATTAAAAAGCAGAGGTTTTTTTGGCAGAAAGGAGCAGTGCCTGCAGCAGCACGGTCCCAAATCCACGGCTGATTGCAGGGCATGGATATTAGACCGTGTGTATGAGGAAACAACATGAACTTGAGTAACATTTAGGACTCACAAACACGCATGATGAGAGGAGAGAAAACACTGGTAAATGAACACATGTTGTAGATGTCAAAAGCCTGAATCGCTTAAAAAGGCTGTTTATTTTACGCCTACACACTTGTCGACCGGTGTTAAAATCCATGTATGATTTATAAATACATTTCCTGACTGCGTGCAGGTTTGCTTGAGAGTTTCGCTACAGCTCCTACATATTGGATTTGCGCATGTATTGGCTTCCTTTATTAGATTTTGCTTTAAAAATAACACTGGGAGAAGCAAATATTTCCTTCCCCTTCCCAACTTTAGTGCAGTTTTATGGATCAGTACGGAAGTAGAGCTACTGTGAACCACTAGGAACACTTTTAGCTGGAGTTTAAACTAGGCAATCCTGTTGTTATAATATAATAAACTGGATTTTCTTAGACAAAAAGCTAGAATCTGTAGGCATAATGTGAATACTCCTCTGCATGTGGATTTGCAAAGCACAGTAATCATCATGTTTTAGCCTATAGCCACAGCAAACAAAATATGGCAAGAGCATAGAATACATAATGTGGCTTGTTGGCTAAGTGCTAATATCAAGCCCAGCATATTTATATTGCACAGAAACAGACAAACTCTTTGAATAATCTGGTAAAGGAGCACTGCATATATTACTAAACAGGTGTTAATAAGGTAGCCCGCTGTTTTGTCCCATCATGACCGGGTCACTGAGCAGCACGGCATGACGAGGGCGATACCTTCAGAGGTGTGGATGAGACAGGGTGAGTTAATCTGTCCTCGCTGCGATCGACTTTATAACCGCAAAGCATGCTGGGATAAGCTTAGGGTTTATTGTTCTGATGGTGCTCAATACAATCCGGGATCACAGGTTTCATATAAACTCTATTGAAGCGGTTTTTCCTTCTTTGTGGCCGGGACAGTGGAAGAATGTCCTCAGCCGGCCTTCTCTGGAGATCCACGACTGAATCATGTATTATGTATTGCCGTAGTTCAGCCCGCCGTACACATCAATGCACCGAAAGCTGGATTTCAAACCTTGGAAAATACTATTCAGCCACGCAAGAGTGCACAGTAAATAGTATACACTCCGGATATTGAAAGCATGTTAACACAACTATAGCAAAGCTTGTTCTATTAATTTATAATGGTTTATTTTATTACCAATGGGACAGAGCTTAGGCATTGACCTGAACAATGTAAACAAAGCACACAGCACACATGGACAAGCAGGCGACTCTGTAGATGTCTATAGAAGCAGTGGTTGTCCGCTTGTGTGGCAGTAGCTCTATGAATTATCATGTGGCATATGGACAGTGCCTTTGAACAGTCATTGTTTTCTGTGTCAGATATTTTCCTGCTACAGCAGCACTTGATTTCGCCTCACACTGCAGAAATTTAGTTCATTAGACAAAATGTGTTGAATGTACAAAGAGGAAACTTTGTGTTTGCTTATTGTATGTCTTCACAGTGGGCCGGAATAACCAAGAGTTTGCATAAGCATCTTATTATTACACATATAGAATACATTATTTTGATATTATTTGTTATATAACATGTGCTGGTTTTGCAACTAATTGGGATCCTTCTTCTCTTGTAGTCAAGTGAAGTGTTATGTTCTGGCGGGGGATCCTAATCAGTCACTAGACAGAGACTAGACAATGGTGTTTGCCACTTGTTCAAACGCTGTCTCGCAGTAAAGCCATAACATTCCCTGATGAGGACTAGAAGTGAAATGTAAAACTAGGCTGGCCAATCTATCACACTGCAGAGACAACGTTCTGATACACATAGAGGCAATTTGGCGCTGCTACAGTGTATTGACCTCTGCTTTAAGGGGAAGTACCGTGTGATTAGCTGGTTTCTGTCAGAACGTGATTTATCCCAGCTCTTCAAAAGCACAAATTAATTTTCGCTCTCCAAGGATGCGTGGTGATATAGTCAACATATCATCAACTGATTCACCAGATGTAGTATCATAGCCGAGTGTCGTCCAAAAGACAAAGTGCTCGCCAAGTCCAGTTTCAAATATCCCGGGCCAGTGGGGAGACCCATCCCTTTCTCAGGTCAAACAAAGTGAGTTCTGTGCCACTGCTGTTGCCAGGTTCAAATACTACACCGAGCCATTTATCTGCAGAGGGGCGGGCGTTAAAGGATGAGTCATTCCAATAGAGGTGGAATTTAAAACAACAACATATGATAAAAAGCTCCACCCTTTTCAGCATTGATAATTAATAAATAATTATCTGTACTAGAGCTGTGCAATTTGGGAAAAAAAGCTGCCAATCCTATGGTACAAATTCATTGTTTGGAGTTTTGAGAATAAAAGTTTTGCTGTATTGTACTGACAAGTCTATTGTTGTTTAAGCTGAGTTTTGATTTGAAATGTCTATCTCACGAACCACATCAGTAAAAGTCACATTTTGTATATTTTGCTATTCTACGGTAATCAAAATTCAAGATTGTGATGTCATGCCATATCGCCCAGCCCCACAACAATCATACACTCTGCTATTCCCATTATTTCCCTATGTTTCAGTCATTGGCCTTCACCCAGACAACACCCAGCACATTTGCAAAGGTCATATTTGTAAAGAGAAAGGCAGTCCACATAATCCCCCACGTGCTTTTTCACTGTGAATGAAGCGTCTCTCATCGTAATCGGACTAAAAGGCTTTTCTCCCCACCACTAATTCTTTTACATAAAACGTCCTCATCTATATACATTTAATTAATCGACAGGAAGAATTAGAATCTATTTTGAGACTGCGGCGTTCTGTTTATGAAACTAAACCAGGAATCAGAACTGGAAATTGTTCTCAGAAAGTGCGCCGGGGTTGGTTTGCAAACGTACAGAATGTGGCTGTGTGGCTGTGCTAAACATTAATAGAAAAGGGGGGGGGGGGGGGGGGGGGGGGGTTTAGTCTAAACAGAGGCACACCTGCTATCACAGCTCTTAATTTCCTCGATTACCTCCCCAGAGAGGTCAAAAGTGGGATTAGAAATAATTACATGGCAAAAAGAGAAAGGCTTGAGTGGATTTTGCTACTTGCTGCTGCTGCTGCTGCTGTGGCTGCTGACGGTGCACAGTGAAAAATATGTAAAGCCCACAAGTTATCTCAGAATGTAACCTAGTTTTAAAGGAGCTACCCCACAATAAACACTAACTTCATGCACTTTCATTGCGCCTACAGAACACACTCAATCCCCAAAATAGTGACTTGCAGCTTACAATATATGTAAAAGAAGTGTGCACTTGCAATAATGTGCAAGGGAATGGCTCATATTCATATGAAGAAAACTACTTGAAAAGTACAGTATGCATCGCTCAGGCTTCATGAAATATTTTTGGACACAATCCCTCAATTGTCCAAATATATCCAACAGCAGCAAAAGAATAGTCATCTGGATTAACTTGTTAAAGCAGAACGATGCCCCTAGAGTAACTCATGCCCCTAGAGGCCATAAGCGCCACTGCAGGTGTCATAGCATGTCGCAGTTTTTTACTCATTAATTGTCCGTGAGAGTAAATACTACGCTGACAGAAAAGACAAAGGGAGAGAGGGATATTGTACATCAAATGACACAATGGAGATATTTTTTACTCAAACCTGGCTGTAAATACTGTTTAAGTGGCGCTAGCCCGCAGCTAGCTTTGCCTGTTAGCCTGTTAGCTTCTTCATCGTGATTCCATTAGTGTGTATTGGGGCATCTGACCCGTAGGCAGCGAAGTTGCAATCAGTCAAATAAAGACACCTGACGAACGACCTCCGCTGGCTCAACCTGTTCTCCATGGCTTCTTTTCCACCCAGGAAAGCCTTGAAACGTAGGTGTCGGCGTATTTTTGGTCCGAATTGCTACAGCAACATTTACGTAACAACTGTCTTCTTACTGCAAACCTACATTTAGTAAAGAAGGTGTTTAGTAACTAATCACTCAACCTCCACAATGGCACGCTCTTGGGCTG
This sequence comes from Gobius niger, assembly GCF_951799975.1. NCBI lineage: Eukaryota > Metazoa > Chordata > Actinopteri > Gobiiformes > Gobiidae > Gobius > Gobius niger. The sequence continues at coordinate 14,609,714 of NC_136862.1, forward strand.
AATGCAACGTCACAACTTTTTGATCGATTGCGGTTTTCTGGCCAGAGACACAAGGGGGAGATGAAAGACCCCCCAATTATCCCATTATTAGTATTACCCACATTTCACCATTATGCACCCATGAGAGAGGCAGAGTTAAATTAGGGCTTGACGATATGGCCAATAAGTCAAATCATACTAGACAATTATGATTTTCACTGAACTAAACTAAGTGGTGTCTTTCGACCTTCAAACAGGGGAACCACATAACATTTTACTTCTATTCCTCCCAGGCTTGTACATACAGTATAAGCCTCGACATTCACATCCCAGTAAGCAGTAAAGCAATAGCTGTTGGAAGGTCTAAGAAGGTGTTATGTGCATTTATAAAAATCAGGTTACAGGTATAAAAGTGTATGAATCTTAGAGCATCAAAGACTTCAGTTATGAGAGGGTTTCACAGTATACGCACATTCTGATAAAAGGGCTTTCCTGTCTAGAGCAGGTGGGTGGTTTCTGTGCCAGAAGTTGGTTAGTTATAGCTTTCATGAAACGTTATGATCTTAATTCAGCGGAACATCTGTGATAGGAGGTGCTCACATGATCACCCAGCGGGCCTGCCAGCTTTCACCTAATCCCACGTCTATATCATCAAGCTGCAGTAACATTAGCAGTTACATCACCGCTGTACGTTCATGTAAGGCTATGAAATCTAGCGTAATCAGATTGCATTTTGTCCTGTCCCAAACAGGGATGACCACATGACAATGGATTGCATGCAAGAGGTTAGAGCTGCTCAATATACTTAGCAAGTGAATCAAAGTATTTGTGTCAGTGAGCATGTTGCAGCCCTCAGAATGCAGTGGTTTTGGAGCATTGTTTATGAACATGGTCATCAAAATACTTCATTGCATTTTCAGTGTATATAAACAAATATATCACATGTATCACAGAATAATGCATAAATGGCTTTTTATCCTACCATAGCTACAATAACATCATTATGCTGCTTACACACATTCTGACATTCTTCTCTGTTGGGCTAAAGATTCTCATCTATATCACTACATATAGTATTTTCTCTGGCCATACACTGAGGAATGCCATATCCAGTCTCTGCTGGCTCCGCTGTGATGGCATGCACGGCAGCGGTAGCATGTGGACGCTGATCATACACGTTCAGTCTAAATGCACAGTAAAATTCAATTCAATGCATTTACAAGAACAGTATATGTATGTTGGTGTATGCATTTTGCTCAATACGATGAAGGACCGGCATGTTTTAAGAGTCAAACTAATCAGCTAAGAACCTGACGAAAGCATTTCCACAACAACATAAACAACTGACTATAACATAACAGCACCTATTGCACAGAACCATTTGAAGTAATGCATATATATATATTTATACCATCGACGTTTTGAAAGTATCAGTTCTGATTTGAGAAATGTGCCAAAGCGACTGGGAAAAACTGTAAATTCCGCCTAATTTAGCTGGAATTACAGCTAGCATTAGTCCCAAGTGGAACTCTGTGCACATTGCTGTATCATAAGCAAACAACCCCTCAGCCTTCATCGGCCTATATTTTACTGAACAATACCACAAATTCACTTTGATGTGGGAATTTGACATTGGACTTCGTTTTAATCTGGGAGCAATTACTTTGACCAAAACATTTTGATGTTGTTTATTATCCGCAGTGTCAGGGGTGAACATAATCTGATAAACAGTTTGTTTTTAGTGGTATGAAGGATGAAGACAGTGAAGAGATTGGGGATTGAATACAGTTCATGTTACGCAAGTCCTTCTAATCTATGGCCTAAAGCTTTACTGACAACATTATCTAAAAGAGAGTTATTTCCATTTGACATTAACTTATGATGTTTTGTCCAATATAATTGCACTGTAACCTTGAATGTCACAGTGTTAGTTAAGCTTTGTTTTTTAATCAATTATATACAAGAAAAATGGCAAAGGTGGGATATAATAGAAGCATTAGAGATAAAACTCTGGAACCAGCATGTAACCACAGTTTTTCCACTTGTACAGTCACGATTAAGGTGATTTTTTCCCCTGCTGCAGCATGGCCCTCAGGCAAGAGACAAAATGCAGTGGTAGAACAGCGTTTAGATTGGCCTAACCCAGCAGCTCCATGGGATATTAAACACATTTATGTTTGCTCTTGATAAAGAAAGCAAAAAAAAAGTGGTGTTAGATGCGTAATACCGATATAATTTGCTTTGCAGAGGCGGAGTAGATATCACTGGTATGGGGCTGCTTAACAGGACGCAGAACACCATCTTTTAAACTGTTTCAACTCTCAACTTAAAGGTGCATTATGCAACTTTTAATCCGGAAAAAAAAGCTGAATTTTTTGTGTCTTTGACCATGTAGTGACCCAGCGGCTGTATGAGTGGTCAGCGTGGCGCCTTTCCATTCGATCACAGTGGTCTCTACAACGCTCCAGGATCAATTATTTTGTGGGTTTTCTGGTGAGAGGGTTCGTCAGCAGTGAAAACCTTGCAAACAATTGTTCCTGGAGCGTCCAAGAGACCACTGTGACGGAAAGTAAAGTGAAGCCACTAGGTCACTTCAAGGTCAAATAAGCATAGATATCAACTTTTCTTGCATAAAAAAATGCATAATGCAGCTTTAAGAAAAAAAAAAGTAACACCAGGTCAAATTTATTAGGATAATATTTATTAGGACAATGAATTAGGACCATGGTCATAACTTTGGACAAGAAGTCAGAAAATGGAAGAGTGCAGAAGGATTTTACTTGTGTATCACTTGAAGACTTTGTGTTTTAGTGTGGGCCGCACTCGCTCATACACTTTGAATTCTGTTGATTATAGCCAAATTACAGGAAGTCCAGAATTAAGAATATAAAAGGGGGAACTCATGCTGCTCAAACACCATGGACGTCAGACTGCTCATGGTTGTATAATAGAGGGGGATTACTGGAGAATACCTCCTGTCATCTGAAGTGAGGAAGACAGGAAGAAGAAAGAGACAGAACTAGGCCAATTGTTTAGCTGTGCTTCACTCTTACCGGCTTTATAAGTGTTTGGATACACGCTTCTGTATAAACAGAATGTCTCATAAACAGTTTGAGTAAATAGTCACACACGGTAAATGCCAAAAGAAAGCGAAGTTTTGAGGTAATTTCAAAAACAAACCATGGCAATATAATCATCTGCGGTTTGTCAGTTGCAGTATAAAATCTAGATACTCCTTTCCACATTTCATTCACGGACTTACACTTTGGTTAGCATATTTGGTGTACAATTACTTTTGCAAAACAGGAGAAAAATGGGTTATGGGCTTGAACTGTGTGCACATTTTGTCAACAAAAGTTACATTTTAGAAGCATTTATGAGAATAAAAGCTACAATTCACCGGGTCACTTGAAATATATTATGTAGCACTAATGGAAAGTTGCAGAACCTGTGCTTTGCCCCGATAGATTAGCATACAAATAACAAAAGCTACAACCAACGTCAAAGAAAAGAAAACGACGACATTGAGTGTATTGTTTCAAACCATTATGTAAATGAAAATAGTACAGACAAAATAAGTGAGTGTGCTGAGGCTAGTGGAAAGTCTGGCAGCTGCTTGGGAGAAAATCCTTTATATGACTGTTACGAAAATTGTCCAGCTTGACTTCACAGAAAAAGGCAACCTATAAACCATCCCAACATCACAGCAGTGGCACTTTACGGAGCCTGTCATACAGTATTAGGTTGTACCAGTTCAGAGCGCAGCACAAGCTCACATAGTGAGCAAAGATTACGAATTTTAACCAGGCAATGTATCTAAGCCTATTACACAAAACATTTTACATACACATTAAAGCCTCCATCTGTCTTCCTGTAGCACCCTTGTCATCCGTGGAAATCGATGAACATGCATGGTAGGTAGGGAGAATTGTTTTTCAAAAAAACATTTGCATTTAATCCCCTCTTTACATGATTACCACTAAAGGAAAGCCAAATATGGAAACATTTCCTTTTTATGTCATATTTGTAATTTGGAATTACAGCGGATTTGGGTCTTTCATTTACAAAAGAAACGCGGGCGATGGCTTAAACATGTTCTGATGCAATATAAAGGGAAGTGTTAAATAGCTGCCAGTGCGAATATTTAACGCCATTTGAACTCTGTTTGACTTTTCTCATTTGCTAAAATAAGATATCATTTATGAGTCTGATTAACAACTCGACATAACGGATATTTGGTTTGTTATGTTCCATACAGGTGACACCTCCGAAGTCATTCTCAGTTCTTGGCATCAAATTTAATTACTATGATGGAAATATATCCTAACCTTGAGACGCCATAATGTTCCAAAGTATTTCCACTTAGCTTTCTTTTGGTGTAACTTGGCATGTACTTGTGAGCTGAGGAAAAGGAAAAAAAGAAAGCAGAACAACCTTTGGCAATGTGAGTATGTAGGGTCCATTAGGAGATTGATTCTTTAACGAGGGAATGGAGATGAATTTGAAACGGCAGAGACCTATTACAAAAGCAGATATGTCATAAATAAATATACATTTAGCTGCCGGTACAAAGAGCGTTATTACATCTGTGTCTTCCCTGTCTCCGCCCCCGCCGTCTCTCGGCCGCTGGCTGTCCGTAGAGACCCAATCTTCCCTGTCACCTGTCAATCAATTGCCCTGACTGACACTGACCTTGCTCGGCATTGTTAGAAAAACATTTGGGATTGACCTTGCGTTTTCAAGCTGCTTCCACGGCAGGGTTTCCCCGGAAATTGGCTTGAGAAGGAGGTGCGAAGGCAAATAAAAAGTGGATTGATTGAGTCTAATAAGCTGATTTATTGACTTTGAGTCCAAGGGGTTGATGGCCAGATGTTCTTGGTGCTGCTGACCAGTTGTGTTACACTTTTAGAGCAGCTAATGATGGCATTAAATGCACCACGGACATTAAAGGTCTTAATTTATCAAGCTAATGGATTAAGATTGATGTACTGTACCTTGAGGCAAGATAGCTCAAAACACTTGTAATCATTTATTCACAGAAATGATGAGCGAAATGATTGTGTTTCAGAGTTCTTTGTCACAATCTTTAATCCACTGCTATATGAACTACTGTGAAATATGTGAGCTTTTAATGGCCAGTTATGACACAAATATCTTAGACCTTATGATCACAAGGTGCCACTGACTTCAACTTTTACTGCCTCAAGTAATAAAATAGTTCATAAATTAACCAATGAATCATTGTTGGCCGATTATGTAAATGATTTTAGATGAACAATTTTAAACCAAAGTCAGTTTCGTTCTTGTTTTGAATCGTTCCTGTAAATCGAATCTCCCTTATTAAAGCCGAATGCTCGAACCTGCCCCTTGAATGCATTTAACAAGATGAAAAATGTCTGACTGCAGGGCACTGTCGTCGCCCACTGTGAAATGCAAAAGAACTGTATATGTAACTTACTTCTCTGTCTGCTCTGGGAAAGTCACTCTACTGCAGGTCCACAGTACAGCCAAATCACTTTAAATAACAAGCCTATTTGGTGGAGCCATTATGCAGGTAAATGGTGCCAGTGCGTGTTGGCTGCATTGGTTCACTGTCTAACTCAATCTGTCCAGCCTCATGTTTCTGTCAGGGTTAGTGTAAGCCAACAGTCGGCGGGGGCTGACACTAAATGGCAGTTTGGAGGGGGACAATGTCATTTTTGCTTTGAGCTTCATAAAAGAAATTGTGTGGAGCGAGGCAGGCTGTGTTGTTGAGGCAGAGGTTACAACTGCGTGTGTGGGAGTATTGACTAGACAGTTAGACGTCACTTGGTAAAACGTTTGCAGGAACATCCAAAAAGAGCTGACGTTTAAGCAAAGATAAAAGGATAGATGATACCATATTGTTTGTACATTGTTTAAACGTGTCAATGCACAAAGGAAGGATATATAGTATAGTTTTGTACTGAGTAAGTTTTCGACAACATGCAAGATGTAATGTCACTCTGCATCAGGGGTGCCAGGTCCGTGGTAATCCCGGGGAATTAATCAGCTTTTTAAGCTTTTCCGTGGGTTTTGGCTGTGCTGTTTTCTATGTAAAATCAACTCTAAAACTCACTATTTTCAGGGACAAACCTTTAAATTAAAGCTTTTCTTTCAGTGAGAAAGGGATGGTCCAGCAGCATCATTGGGGCGACAATGGCGCCGATGGTAGAGTGGGTTGTCTCATGAGTGTTCAAATCCCGCCTCCTGAAGGTGTACACTGTCGTTGTGTCCTTGAGCAAGACACTTCACCCACCTTGCCTCCAGTGTCTGTGCACATTTATTGACGAATGAGAGTGTGAATGGGTGAGTGGTTCCTTGCTGTAAAGAGCTTTGAGTGCCTAATGTAGGCAGAAATGTGCTGTATAAATTGAGACCATTTACTTGTCACTATAAACTAGTAAAATACAATAGAAAAATGTAGCTGTGTCACATATGTTTTGAGCAGCTTTTAAAAACCTTTTGGGTGGTTATGGCCGCTGATATCCGGCAACCATGACCTGCATATTAGAAATCGCAAGTATAACTGTTTTTTTTTTTTTTTTTTGCTAACATTACCAAATTATTTATAAAGATACTCAATATCAATATCATTATATGCAAATGAGGGCACATCTTAATATGTGATGTTAATGTATGTTTATTTTAGGGATGAATGGAGATATATATATATATATATAGATCCTAATCATTTTTTGGATGGAATCTCTCTCATATCATAGCCAACAATTTCCATCGTCTGCTTTTAGGATGGTTCAATCACAGTCATTTATCACTCCAATACCGAAGATAAAAACCTTGTATAATTCAGAGTAAACGTTAGAACTACTCTCATCTCTAATTAGCTTTATTGCTTTGCCTGTTAACCTGTCAGAAGAAGGGGCAGTTTCTCACACACGATCTTCAATTCATAACAATTCACACCATGTTTGTTTTGATAAGAATGGACCAATACGTTTCTGTGATTGGTCAATTCGCCAAAATCAAATCTCGGGTAAATAATACAATGTCCCAAACTAGAAGCTACATTCACAATGTTACAAAATAAAGCAGGATGTATGATTGTGGCCAAGACAAAGTGTTAGATGTACAAGCTCTACTCTACACACAATTTTTTATTGGCTAACAATAAATCACAACAACAAAAAAGTCAACGGTGATTTCACGGTGATGTTGCCCAAATAATCACAATACACAGCTATTCTAAATGATGCATGTGATTGGTCGCCTCTGAACAGCAGGTTTTAGACCCACTTCACTTCGTTGCACTGGTCAAGCTTGGTACTTATCCCACGACTCACAAACACCAGAACTGACTAGTTATTTTTATGTGAAAATGTTCCTCCGTCTCTAAATTTTGCTTTGTTAAACGTGTAGGCAGCTTGACACAATGACATCAGGTTTATAAAAAAAAAAAACAGAATTCATAGTCAACTTCCCACATCTAACACCGTATTGATTTTTCACCCAAAAATAGTGCACTCACTTTTCTGCCTGCTTGACTTCTTGAATATGGCAGACGTACACGGGCAAAAATGGGGCACCCACCTCTCTGTATCTGAGGGAAAGCTGAAAATGTTCCTATCAGAGAGACAGAAGTGTCACAATGTGCACCTTAAGCACTACTCTCACCAGTCTCCATCCCCGGGGCACTCTGTCTCTTACATGATGGAGGGCTTTTCATTGAGGCAAAAGTGGAACAAATTCGCAGCATTTGTGGTGCTTTGATTTTTTTTTTTTTTTTAGGGGGGGGGGGGTGAACTTGCATGTCCCTCTCCGCTACGTTTCCATTCTTTTTTACCCCCAGCTTATTCTTGCACCCACCCCTTTCTCTCTCTCCCGACCCCCCCCCCCCCCCCCCCCCCCCCTACTCGCTCTCCCCCCCCCCTCCCCTCTTATGAATGTCACCTCTACTGATGGTGGCTGCTGGGATCCGCGCACACATACTCCTCGCGAACCACTCGCTGACTTTGGGACGGGAGGAGGAGGAGGAGGATGAGGAGGAGGGGGAGGAGCGGCGGCAGTAACAGGGGGGGGCTCGGCCAGGACTGTGGGAAAAAAAAAAAAAGAGCATGCCATCGGAAAAGGCAGGAAAGAGGAATCGCTCCCCCCCGTGTGTCCATGTCTCCGCTCCGCGCCGGGCTGCATTCCGACACACGCCGCGGCCGCTCTTCCACATCTGGATCTAACACGTTCGGATTACCGCACGGGATCTCCGCTCAGCGTTCCATGCCGCTGCTTTTAGATGGGAGGCAAAGTTGGACCTCCGTGGACTGCACAAATGGTGACAAACTGTTTATTAAGAGCTTCCTAGCATCCAAGATGAATCCACTTAACTTCACGAGAGGTGTTTTTATATGTAAATTATTTTAAAACAACTCGCCTTTGATAAGTAGGCTACAGTAGGTATTTTGCAAATTTTTGTACAAGTTGATGAGGGAATTTGTATTTGGAAAGATGAGCGGGGAGGAAGGGTAGATGGATGACTGCGTCCTTAGGTTTTTTAAAGTCATTCTAACCTTGCTCTGCTTCTGAACCGAAGATGTGACTGCAGAACTTTTTTTGTGTTCTTTCTGTGTCAGTGATTTGTATTCCGTAGTCAGAGGGGAGCCTTTACGTTTTGCTGCAGGTGAACTTGCTCTTGCAACAACTAAACACTCAACTCTTCTGAGGGATCCACTAAAAGCCCCTGTATATTCAAGTTGTTGCTTTTTTTCCTTCAAGAAGAGCAAAAAAGCCAAACTACAACAAAAGCAGAGGGTAGTTCAACGGAACCCCCCCCCCTCCCCCCCCCCCACTCCCAAAGGTGAGAGGGGGGGAAGATGGCAGCTCTCGCCAGCTCTCTCATCAGACAGAAACGGGCAGTCAAGGACGACCACGCCAACCGACCGGTAGCCAGCAAACGCAAGCCCTGTCCCAAGAGCAACAAGTCCCTGTGCCAGAAGCAGATCCTGGTCCTCATCTCGAAAGTGCGCCTGTGCGGGGGTCGGAAAGGGCGCAACGAAAAGCGCCCAGGTGAGTCACCACGCACTCCTTCCTCCAGCCAATGACGATCCACTCACTACATTAGAGGTTTCTGACGTCACACAAAATGAGGCTCATTACACGCAGGAGATTGTGATGCCCTAATATAGCAAAAGTAAGATGAATAGTTTTGGTCATTCTGTTGTCTTTGGTGACGTCCATTCAGTCTACCCTGACACTGGACCGATGAAAGCTTGTCCTGTATTGTTCCTAGCAAAAGCTAAAGCATCAAACTATCTAATTTCCCCCCAGTGAGATCACAAGTCTCTGCAGTCTCGAGGCCAGTTGTCTCTTTAAGGTTTTATTGGATAATGTTGTGAAGCAGGCACCACGTCACACTTCCTTCAACACCCATCAACTTTTCAATGGGAAAGAAAAATGAAGAAGCGCTTTGTGAAGGGCCCAGCCATTGTTTTCTGTTGGTTCTTTCACCCGTTAGTCCAATATGCAAATTATGGACACGACAAATAGTGATGGCATGAATCATTTTTGCACTATAACTACTCAGGTATTTACTGTCTAACAGCAACTATTTCTTCCTGTATTCAAGCACAATAATTGCTGTATGCAGCAGATGAGTTATGCATTCTATAGAATTGAGGCTGAACAAACATCTATCATAAAGAGGCCACATGCTTTCATGGCTGATTGGATAAGAAACAGGGAGTTTGGCGGACCCCCTCCTCCTGCTCAAACCCCTGCAGCTAAACACTGCATCTAAGCAGATTGAACGTGAGAATGATGAGCGAGCCGTGCACCGTAGATGATGAGGACTTTGGTTTCATTTGGGGGTTTAGCATTTTTTTAAAATGGTTAATGGTTAGAAAATGTATTGGTAGAGCACTCTGTTCCTTTTCGAATGTATTCAATATAATGTATGAAGCGAGCATTTTTTTTTAATACATTCTAATCTTAAAGTAATAACACTAATCCTGTATTTGCAGCAGCTCTATAATTCTGATGCCAAATAAAAGCCATTTACTGACATATCAAATGATGAGTTTGGTAAGACAGCGTTTCTTTGAAAAGATCTGTTTCCAGTTATGTACAGGATGTTTTTTGGCGTATGTACTAATTCTGCACGTCCTCAGACGGTAAATAATGTGCTTTCCGAGAAACAATTCATCCCAAACAAGAAGGATTTACATTCCAACTAATCCCATCCAAATCCTGCGACTATAGATAATATATGACATTTATTCTGGTTAAACCACATACTGCACAAATGAGGGAGCTGTTCAAACTATAAAAAACTCAAAGTTGTTTTTGTACAGTTTTACAGTTAAGAGTGACATAGAGTAACATTATCCCTGCAAAATCATTCCATACCACTAGATGTAGTCAAGAGCTGCTTAATCACACAATAAATAATATTTATCATAGCAGGAACTGATATTTTCATTGCTTAATAGATAAAATAAATACATATATTGATCAATATATTAAAAAAATATATAACACAATATATATATATATACAGTATATTATAATAAAGTACATCTTAACCTTTACTTAATATGCAGAAAATAATGTAGATAAATTCACATTCAGCAAAGATCAGCTACGAGTCTAAGTCAGGACAAAGACTTAAAATTGTTTCTTTGTTATTAGGATCCCCCCACGAGGGACGAAACTAGCCTTCATGGGGTCCATCACAATATTATAAAGAGTGCAAAATACAAAGAACTCATACAAAAAATGTTAAACACTGGGAATAAAAATAGTAAGAAAACAGTTATTTTCTCCCATTCAATAGCTTTAAAGTACATTGATGATTTAAGGGGACATGTTTGTAAAAAGTTGCTTAAAAATAATTTTAAAACATCTTAAGTTGCTCTCCTTATGGCAGAGGGCAAACTGTTACACTGAACAGCAGCTCTGTGATAACTGTCACCACAGTAATTTAGCATCATCAATGACAAAGTTTTTTGGCCTGAGAGACGCAGTCTGAGCACTCAGGGAGGTGCACTTTCCTTTGGGGGTGGATTAACTATTTATCTATTAGGGACACAGAGAGGACATGCAGCCAGTAGCACTAATATTCTTCCACGTACACATTAACTAGCTATGTGTAAAAATAAAAGCATAAAATATTTAATGTGACAGTCTTCTTGCCGCAACCCTCTCCTGTGGTATATTTCGAGTTACTTTTTCACACTGCTGTCATATTAGCGTCAATGCAGACGAGCTCTATTTACAACGGTCATAAAGTAAAGGGCAAGTGAGAGGATAAAGACGAACCTTAACATAAGTTCCAATAAGCTTTCACGAGGCACGGCATTTCTCATTTCTTCAACGCAGACTGCACAACAGGGCTGAAAAATAAATAACGCTATGAATAATAATAATGATAATAATGATAATAATAGTACAACAGAACAAGCACTAGACAAAAAACAGTCCAAAGGCTTTGTAAATAAATATATTGCAGCATTAATCGACACAATATCTATATCGGAAGAAGCCAAGATATATTGCAAAACTACAGTGGTCTTCACATCTGAATGAGATTTACACATTTTGTTTTGCAAACGCAGTCTCAAGAAAAATGCAAGGCAACTTATAGCAGTACTAAGTAACTGTTGCCCCTAAAGGCGATAAGCGCAACTGCAGGGGTGGTAGCAAGTTGCGATTTTTTTAACTTATTAATTGTCCGTGAGAGTAAAAACTACGCTGATAGAAAAGGCGAAGGGGGAGAGGGATATTGTACATCCAATTAAACAATGGAAATATTTTTTTTTCTTGGCTGTAAATACTGTTTCAAGTGGCGCTAGTTCACAGCTAGCTGCCGTTAGCCTGTTAGCTTCTTCTTCGTGATTCCATTAGTGTGTATTGGTTGCTCCGGTCCGGTGGCAGTCAAGTTGCAATTGTGGTTTTCTGGCCAGAGACATCAGGGGGAGATGAAAGACCCTCCAATCATCCCATTAACACTTATTACCCCCAGAGGGACTATGAAAAGGATTTATTAAGGTAAACAAGTTACTTAGAATTGCTTTAATTTCTGTTTTGGTCATATTTTCTGTTTTTGTCCACTTTTAACCTTATAGTCCAAGTGTTTTGACACGATTGGATGATTTTTGTTTACTCTGATGGAAAATATTGTGTTGAAATGGTTCAGTAGAATGTTGTAGTAACGTTACTGCAATAAGCAGTCATCAAATATCAAAACAAAATTCTCAGAGCAGCCCTGTTACTCGGAAAATCCCTCTGAACCACTGACAAGAATCTTTACCGTTGCCCTCTTTTCCGATCAATTCAGCTCATTAATGTATAGTGATTAATCGATAATCAGCCTCTTAGTTTGTTCAAGGTGAAATCTGACTTGGAGAAAACAAGGAGGGGCGGTATTGAGCCGCCCACCCCCGCGCCTCTTGTCTCTGTCCAGCCACAAAACAACTGGTGCTGGTAGCAATATAAATATCCAAGCGGAAAGGCACCTCTCAGCATCGGATGTAAGTGCACAGCTTGACATCCCTGAGAATTGAGTGGGCTGTTTGGCATGGCGGTACGTTGTAGTATGTTGTCAGCAGCATTCCCCCCACTCACCCCCCCCCCCCCCCCCCAAAAAAAAAAAAACGGGCCCATCATCGATAGGGAGTGCACAAGCGGAGGTCCCGGGCTGGCCAAGCGCCGGACCGGGTTACAAGGAGAGATTCAGCAGAGGATAGCATTAAGCTGACCCCGGGAGATCAGGGCAAACCTGCAAACTCGCTTACTCGACAACACCTGATCAGACTGTGCAGTGTTAGGTAGCTCCCCATCCGAACTTTACTGACTGTGGCAGGGTCAGAGGGAGACACGGACGGCGAGAGAGAGGGGAGAGCCTCGGCGAACGCAGCGAATAACGCACAGTAGCAGTGTGTGTGCGCTAAATGGTTGCTAATTTTGTTACGAAACAGAGAGAGGTTGCGATTTGCATTCAAGGTTTTACTCTCGTTTCTCCAAACCATATTGACCCAATTACACACATGAATAACTTCAAGCAATTACAAAGACTCAATGCTATACTGTACCAGAGACAAACTTATGACAAATATGAGCCAAACATGCTCATAATGACTGATAATTACTGAGAGGGGTGCTGCTACTTTGCAATATTTTCAATCAAATTTGTCTCATATGTGGTTATAGTTGTATCAAGGGTAATGCTATTATAGTCACAAACATTCACCAGAGGTCACAAGCTCCTTCATTTCATATAATGGATGAATTTAGCATGGACAGTTTGTTTTCTGTGCGATCATTTTTGCCAAGACACAAGCTCTTTTCTGATTGATCTCGCCACACCTTAAAGGTTTATTATAGGGGTAGGAATAAGACTATAAAACTAAAACAATGAGAGCATTAAACCGGTAAAAAGCTATTATTTCAATATGATGAAAAGCTTGGAAAACTCACACAGAACAATATTGTCGTAAGGTAGTCGGGGTACATTATAGACAAAAGCTAAGTAGATGGAGATGGCAGTGAGATTAAGTAAAGGTGGGTGGTGAATCAGTCTGTTGTATAAAAAGCGGCATGTGGAGAAGAAGATGAAGCGCAGAAATCATGCGGCTCGATATTAACTGTCTCTGCAGAGTGCTTTACCAGAAGCATTAAGCACTTTTTTAAAAAAGTGTAAAGCAGGTCAATTCAAAGTGTCAGAGTCGGTCTTATTAGTAGGGTGCTGTTGCTGTTGTTTCTGAGTAGGCGTGCAGCCACTGTGCCACTTCAAAATGTTTTAATTGACGTAATTGATGTGCAACAACCAAAGCCACAACAAGATGAGCATTTCTCAGGCAGTAATGTCAAATAAACATTTGTTCTGACGCATTGTTAATTATGCAAGTCCGGTTAGCTTTTAAAATGATAAATTCATTATTTCGCACACATTTTTTTTAAAGTGATTTATGAGTAATTCAATTAACATTTACTTCAGTGATGATGAAACATATAAAGTCTGTCTCCCAATGCCGAGGTTCACAAGGCACAAGTCACCTCAAATCAAAATTAGAAGTGACGCAATTAGTAAATCGTAAAGACTATAGTTATTATAATACATAACAAGATATGACATATGTCGCAAACAAGTCAATATGTCATCTCCATTGATTCTAATATTGTGAAAAGCTTGTTAAGCATTTTCATTATTGCTCCAAAACATATTTAAAAGGTGGACTATGTGAACTGAATCTTGATTTTCAAAATACAAATGACAAAAATGATTGTAATGGAAATACAAATCCCAAGTCTGTGCCCCAGGGTCCCAAGTCTGCTTGATGACAGATCAGCCTTTGTTGTTTCCCAAAACATGAGAATCATAAAAGGTCCTGCATGTAATGTATTTTACTCAATATAGGCAACTTTGACCTCTTCACTTTCATTTGTGTAATAGCCACAATGACTATTTTCTGATATAAGCCATGCCAATAATAATGGTCTCCGGCCATTCATGTTTGATTTCCAGGGGGCAAGCAATGGGGCACACATCAAATGAATTGATCTCACATTTATAAAGCAAACAGGACGACATTCCTAACACTAAAGGCTCTGCACTGACCTCTGTTTGACACTTCATCTGAGTCCTTCAGTTACACATTTTCTATCTATACTATTTCTTGCAACACAGATTCCTTAAATTTGACAACAGTGATAATGAAAAAAAACATATATTTTTATTTCCACAAAGAACAACTTCAAAATCATACCACTACAAAATACCAGATTGCTGCACGTAGAAATGCAATTATATAAACGCTTATGTCAAGTACAGCGTAGAACTGAATAATTTAGTGCAAACAGGACTAGCCTGGCCATTTTGCATGTACAACCGACAAGACACACTTCCAAACTGCAGTAGAGTTTTTGGCCAACGCTTGATTGCTTTTAAGGTCACCACAGCACCAGGGATTTTCCGCTCTAACCCTTATTTCATCAGACCTTCTAAATATGTGGTACCAAATGAGAGGGGTACAGCTGGTGAGCTCTTAATAGCATACAAGATGAGGACAGAGATTACAAACACCAACACGACTTTGCCTGGGAAACCCAAGATTAGAGGGCCACGTAATTCATTTTAATTTTAAGATGTATCTAGCGCCGTGTCTTTGGGCTGTCAAAGCTCCTTAAATTAACTCACATAAGGGGGGGCTTGTTTTTGTGAGAGATTAGATCAGATACTAAGTCAGAGGTGACAGAGTGTTGACAATGACCGTAAGTCTCAGTCTAAGTGGGCCAGCGAATGGATGTGTGCACAATAAAACAACCCCCCCCCCCTCTTGACTGACTGTCCCAAAGAGCGCACCTTAACCTCCCACACTATGCAGCTAAATTAAATATGTGGGTGGCTTTATTAAAGATGACAAGGACAAACCGAAGCTGCAACAGGAGAAAGACAGCGGAAACACCAAGTGGCAGACATGTTGAGAGGAGGACACGAATATGAATCGCATGAGTACGGCGACCGGACAGTAATGGCTACAGAATCATATAAATTTATGCAGTTTTCACACTAGCAATATGGCAGCATGTGATTACTTGGAACCAACAGCCCTCGCTCGGTTTACTGCCGGAAGATTTAAAGCATTGTGTTATTATTGCTTTAGGAACTGCTGGTGGCCCAACTCGAAAGTCTTCCTATTCTTCTCCTCTTCTCAATCTTTGCGGTGTAGATGAAAGGAAAAACGATAGGCAAACGGTGTTAAAACTAAAGCCGGGATAAAAAGCAGTGTTCAGTGACTTGGTGCAGCTAGTAGACTGAGCTGTTGCTGTAAACCACCATTTAGTTGAAAACTGGTTTACATCGCAAGAGACCAACGCAACAAACATTTGGCTGACGGCAATGTCACCCCAAATGTGTCAGTCCGTTGGTCTAAAAAAGGTTGTGTTATATGTGTAACACAGTTCTTCGCTGTGGCTTCGGAGCAGGTAAATCTGGTCTGGACGGATTGGATCAATAGAAACTTTTGCCTTTTTGCCACTGATGTCATGTCACATTTGCGTGCAACAAAATGTTAGTGTCTGTTTGCATAACATACAGATCTACCAGTTTTATCTACTATCAGCTGGTGTGGATTTCAACAGCATACAGTATAAGAATATTCTTTAGTTTTCACTATATTAATTACGACACACAACACAAAGTAAGACAGGTCTATGATTCAAGGTACACATTTTCTGTAGGCACCAAGTAGATTTCTCTTTAGCATTTCTTTTACAGAGTTTCATGGTGTAAGATATTACTTTTACTCATGAGCGAATGCTGTATATGTCATGCATACACACTTTAAAGAAGAACTAAGTAACTTGTTTGCCTTGATAAATCCTTTCCATAGTCCCTCTGGGGGTAATGCAAGAGTTAATAGGATGATTAGGGGGTCTTTCATCTCCCCTTGGTGTCTCCAGAAAACCACACTTGCAACTTCCCTGCATCCGGGTCGCAGGCGCAATACACACTAATAGAATCACGAAGAAAGAGCTAACAGGCTAACGGGCAAAGCTAACTGCAGGCTAGCGTCACTTTAGCAGTGTTCACAGCCAAAATAATCTCCATTGTGTCATTGAGTTGTGGCACAATGTACAATATCCCTCTCTTCCTTTGTCAGCGTAGCATTTACTCTCACGGACAATACTACGACACCTGCAGTGGCACTTATGGCCTTTAGGGGCATGAGTTACTTAGTTCTGCTTTAATTCAGATATATCAAGAGTTGGGGAGACTACTTGTTTAGTAGGTAGTTGTATCTAGTTACAGAATACTGAATACTTGCCTCATAATATCAAAGTAAAGTAGTTTGCCTTTTTGCCTAATCAGAGTATGTAGTCACAAGGCAACTAGTACTAACTACATGTGCATTACTTAAATCTTTATCTCATTTTAGGAGGAAAACAGGTCATTTTAAAAGTTATTTTCTAATAATGTTGTGCAATATGAAGCTAAAAATGTATGCTGTACATGGATTCCGTTAATACCCGACACTGCACAAATTGTACACATTTTTCTGTAATACTGAATCCCTCCATTTTCCTGCCAAGTTGCTAATCTCCTCTGAATATTTACCACTTTGACGCAAGAGGAAAAGCACATCATCAATCCCAGCCTAAATTTGAAACTCTTTATTGTCCACAAACTGAAGCCCCTCCAGTTGTTTGTTTGCCTGTGTGATCGTCACTCGATCTGACTGCTCGGGACCCTCCTGGGAACGCGAAGGGATTTTTGTGGTTGGTTGTTGTGCATAAATTCATTATGTGCATTTGTGTCGCTGCTGGCCTGGCAGGTCTGCAGGAATAAGGATACATGAGGTGTGCTTGTATCGCGTGGCTGTTTTTCCATGTGGCCCTCATGAAGTGTTTAATACATTATGGAACAGCGCTGTGTCTCCTGTGTGAACTTGTCAGTGAGATGCACCTGTCCAATGCTAATGAAGCACATGTGACTGTGTCCGTTCTGTTTGACATGTCAGCAGCATTAATAAGCACAGGTAACAGAGCAGCACTTTGTGAACCATGTCATTGTCACGGCTCAATATTTATTTAAGCAAGGTAAGATACTGGAGGTGGCACTAGTTTCTTTGTGTGTTTTCTTATTCTTTTTCTTATTTCTTATAAATACAGCACAATGAAGTAGCATCAATAAAAGTATTGGGGAAAAAGCACAATGTTCAGGCAGATATGACTGATATTATTGATATAGGCACAAAGTAAAACATCAACTATCAGCCAAATGTTTGTAGATCTGGCCGATATCAAACCCATAACTTTGCAACTTTAATATATAGAGGGAGGCAGTGCAGCTGAGGTACATTTCTCAGGACTGTTCTTCCCCATACAGGAACTTATTCCCTGCTGAATTAAAAATCTTTGACGGGATTTGGTATCTTTAAAAAAAACGTGCAGAATGTGCCACCAGAAGCAGCAGCAACAGCAGCATTGTACTCATGTTTAGAGTTGTGTCCTTGTCTTCTTTTGAGTTCAGTGTCTGTAAATGTCATTGTCTTCTCATCCCCTTTAAACATGCTTTGTACCTTCAACCGTTTTTGTAAGCCAATCCTGGGACAAGTGCTGCAAATTAACTTCTGCTTCTATGATACATACAGCCGATTTACGTTACAGTTTGTATATATTTGTATCTGTCCTTATCAAATGAACCAAATCAATTAATAAATAAATAAATAATACTTGCAGTTAAACTCATATAAGTGCAAATGGTAAGAAGACATAACCATTACTAGCATTTTTAAAATTTTGAACTTAAAGCAGTACTCAGTAACTTGTTTACCTTAATAAATGCTTTTCGTAGTCCCTCTGGGGGTAATACAAGTGTTAATGTCTCTGGCAACTTCGCTGCCACCGGGCAAAAAAAAGAAGCTAACGGGCTAACGGGCAAAGCTAACTGCCGGCTAGCGCCACTTAAACAGTATTAACAGCCAAGTTTGAGTGGAAAAAACATCTCCATTGTGTAATTGGATGTACAACATCCCTCTCTCCCTTTGTCTTTTCTGTCAGCGTAGTATTTACTTTATTTCACAGACAATTAATGAGTAAAAAAACGCAACATGCTGCAACAGTGGCGCTTATGGCCTCTAGGGGCATGAGTTTAAATGAACCAAATCAACCAAAGTCAGTTTAGGTGTTTGAAAACTGGTATTAGAAATTAAATCATGATCATATCGGTCAATACATATTTTCATCAGAAATCCCAGCCCTTTAAATACTGACATCAGCCCCCACAATTTTACATCACTTGGCCCTTGAACAGTGCATCCCCATAAGGGACAGTAAAATAATTAGTTCTCAACATGCTTTTGTTGTTGTTGATGTTATGTATGTCTATTGTGGTCTAGTTTTTTTGTTTCTTGTGGAGAGGAGGTGGGATGGGGGTGGGTTTTTCTCTTTCCTTTTGTTCATATTTTAAATAAAATTACATTAAAAAAAATAGAAAGTGAGAATGCAGCAATTCAATTGAAATATAAAACTACATGTACATTATGTAGCCTATTTTCTATTTATTAGGAAATGATAAGAGGAGCCATATTAATAAAAGGAAATGTAAATGGTAGTGATAAAATCTGATTTTCCAACCCTTATCACCTTACCGACAAATCAAGGTACGGCTTCGGGCATACCATCATAGCCCCGTTGGATTTTCAAATTTACATTTTACAAGATGACTTGAGTAGTACTTGATCATTTCTGGGAATTGCATAAAACCTTCTCCATCTCTCAGCATTTCTATCCCTTGTCCTCTTGTTCTCTCTGTATCTTCCCACCAGGTTGATAATTACTAGCAGCTCTGTGGAGCACATGGCCCAGTTTAGAGAAGGGAAAAAAGACAGGAAACTATGTTCTCCTTTTATTAGAAGTAGAATCTAGCTCCACACCAGAGACACACTGCTCCTATTCTTTTACACTGTATGGCCCCTCACATGTACAGGTGTTTGTCAATGTTCAAAGAAAATTCCCTTTATGCTATATATTCTCATTTTCATTACGGATCAAGTTTGTCTTG
The DNA here is from genome assembly GCF_951799975.1 of Gobius niger. Taxonomy (NCBI): domain Eukaryota; kingdom Metazoa; phylum Chordata; class Actinopteri; order Gobiiformes; family Gobiidae; genus Gobius; species Gobius niger. The sequence goes on from NC_136862.1 coordinate 14,629,224, forward strand.
GTTACAACATGCTTTGTGTTTTGTCTAAAGGGGGATTCCAATATATTAAATATTCTCATTTGGCAAAACTAAATAGGTATCTAATATTGATTATTACACTTGAACGGGTTTATAGGATTATTTATACCTGGTATGGACAAACCTTTTGACCCAAGGGCCACATTGGGTTGTTACATTTGCCAGGGGAGATATTATTGTTTATCCAAGGCAATAAAATACAATGGGAAAATCTTAAAAACCTAGAAAACCTGCTTCATTAAAGCTAACTGAAGCTACCAGAAGAATTTAAGAAAGGAGGAGAAAAACTGATAGAGAATAGATAAGGTAATATTGAAATACTGTCATACTGTATCTGCTGTATGCTGTTTTCCTTCCCTTACAGCAAGAGGATCATGTGGTTTTCTCTAAATGTAGCCGTATGAGTGCTTGGGGAGTCCTGCTAATACATACAACTGGGAAAGCCCGTGTTGTTGGGATCGGTCAGTCAAGAGGAGGAAATGCCCTTGGCCGGGCATTGAAGCGGGCCCCAGTAATTACCCCCAACCTTATCGCGAGCGGAGCCAGTGACACAGTGGGCACAAATCAAGGCAGATTAGGACATTAACGTAACGATAACCAACACTGGGCCACACACTCCACTGATTAGTGATAAAAACCCCAACTACTGCTTATTTTTCAGAGCAATTACACCGGCAGTGCAGAATTTAAGTGTCCTTGATGGCAGTCTGATGCATGAAGCGATTACCTTGGGTTCTTATGTGCATTGACCTCATTTATTCAGAGACACATAATTGCAGTGTGCATGGCTGTAGGATTAGGCTCCAGTCTCCCCCAGGTGATTTTCAAAGTGATTATCAGTGCTGAATGTAAATTGATGAGGGGCATCCCTGTGTAGAGCGTGCAGTGAGAGAGGCAGAGCTGGGATTAGCACGCAGCCCAATTTAATAAACACAACCGGTGAGGTGATTGGACTGTTGTTAAAACATGCACATACGGTTCTGTTTACATAACTTTATTGTACCATGAAAGACTTTCCTATCCAAACTTTGAAGATGAGAAATGTACCAAAACCAAAGCTGACTCACCTTCTGGTGCTGTCAGGTTTCTGCTGAAACAACTAGAGATTATAAATAGCCAACATGCAGATAATGAATATTTCATTGCGTGTTGTGTGTAACAGGATGTAATACAAAACACACAGCAATTAATATTTAAATTGTCATGCACACATGAACGCTTAATGCAACATATTGTCAAATAAAAATATATTTCTTTCAACGTTTAGCTGAGTAAAACAATAAAACAAACATTATCTTATTTGCACTGTACACAGACATTTCACACATAAAAATATATACGTTGCCCAGGCCCAGTGTATATATGGGCGTTAATGTACAGTATGGGCAGCATGATGTTGCAGCGGTTAGCACTCGCGCTTCACAGCAAGCCGGGTGGGGCCTTTCTGTGTGGAGTTTGCATGTTCTCCCCGTGTCTGCGTAGGTTTCCTCTGGGTGCTTCCCCTTCCACTAAAAACGGGCACAGACTGGCAGACTTGCTTTCATCAGTCTACTCCAGGGGCGGCTACAATGGCAGCTTCCCACCACTGAGTATGGCGTGAATAATGACTTTAGTGTGGCACTTTGTGAAACTTGGTAACACAGGCTTTTATGGTCTGCGGAAGTCATAAAAAATATGATTCATGGCTAAATAGGCAAAATCTAAATAAATTTCCTGGCCATCACTGGCCAGGAAACTTGTTGGCGACCTGTTGGCGACTCCGCTGGTCACGGAGATGTCTCTGTGACATTACTCAGAGATAAGGCAAGTCCTCAGGGAGTTGCGGTAAAAACAAACAGGTTTGATTTTAGCGGAGACTGCGCAGAGACTTCTTAAGTCTCCGTGTGGTCTCAAGCTGTTGTGGCGACGTCTCGGACACTTTGTTGTCCGCAACCTGTGAGACGTTTCTGTGATGTCACTATAATGTCTCCAAGACCGGCCGAAAACCAAGAAGATCTTGAAGAGACGTGATGGTGCAGAGAAGTCACAGAGAGATCTCCGCAACTGAGAAGACGTCTCAGAAGTGAGATAGGCCCTTTAATCACTCTTTCAAGTTTCAAAATCTGAGGTTAACCAAATATTAAATATAAATATAACATTAGAAAAGTGAAGCTGCAGAATGCAAATAACTGAAAGAACCTCACTTTATAAAAGGTGGTACTGAGAAAAGCAAATGAACTATAATCCTGCTACTCTGAACTTCTACATTAAATATGGACCAGCTGGCATTTTGTGATTTATCTTTGGCCATTTCAGTGCAGAGTACGTGCTGTTATCTTACAGTAATGTCACACCGGTCTCTCCCCCATGGTCACATTGATGATCATGTGGGCTTTGGTCAGCAGGGAATGGGCCAGCTGATGAGTCAACTCTGCGCTGACAGAACCTGTACACAAAGAGCCTGACCCACAACCCACTGACCTGGATCAGCCAGTGTTTTCTGTCACTCAGGCCCACACGTGTCCCAGTAGTGACAGCGTAGTCCCCTCGCACACGGCAGGAAATACCCTGGGCCAATGGAGGTGCCATATTGGGAGCTTCTGGTAATATCTAGTGACAAGGGTTAGCCCTGAGAGAATCTGCAATCACTGCTGTTTCAGGAGCACAGGGACAACAGAAGATACACAAACAATTAACCTTTGGAAGGAAATTGGTTTTATGAATCTATTTTTCAAAGCGTTTTGCTTCAAGCAGAATGTCATGCCATGGGTCAGGAAAAAATTAAACCTGCTTTAAAATTCAACCACTAGGTCACTCAGGACATGGACATTCAATGCATAAATAATAAAACAAGTTTCTTTTATCTATCCTTTCTCAGCTAAATTACTTTTTGTGGAGGAATAAATTAATTAATCAAAGTTTCATAACAAAGACATTTAATTCTTAAAGTTTGGTAGCCGGCAGATCTTATTTTCCCTTAAACATTCCTCTTTTACTGATTTAATTATTACTTTACAGTAATCTGTTCTTAGTCGCTCTATACAAATCCTAAATGATACTCATACAAAGAAATATCTAACATAAGCAAGAATGACCAGCTTAAAACCAAGAATGGGAATCAGCCACATTGTCAGCACTTTCAGCCACAGTGGTACCCATTGAAATGTTGCCAAACACTGTCCGCCTCAGTACAATTAGAAACGCCGTGGGTTTAGGTCTGACAGTCACAGCTGTGACAAAAATCTCAAAACAAACACAAATAACTAGAAAAATTGAAAAAATTGAAAAATAACTAGAATGCTTTATACTACAATACTTTGAACAAAAATCATAGACTCCAAATCAAAATCTACAATTACATGCATATGCCCCCACACCTACTTACAGAACTAAAGCTGAAGGATTATTCATGATATAAGCTCCTGTTAGGCTCAAGGGAGGGGTTTTTACTCTAAATGCTGATGCATCATTTATTCTGTCCATGTGAAAAAAAAAAGAAGCAATATGAAACATTTGCTCGCAGAAGATAACATGAGCTGGGAATCTGAGCTGAGTTGACACTTTTGTGCCATCTTTTCTTTGTCAACCAACTCCAGTTTGGTCAAGACTCCTCGCTAAATGCATTCTCAGTTTTCACCAGCATGTACATTTCAATCATGCAATCCTATTTATTGACACAGATCTATATTAAAACAAACAAACAAAACTGAAAACTTCATTTGGCTTTAAGTGGCTAATGCAGTGATTCTGCTCGTCTTTCATTTTAATAGATACGTAGTTTTCACTCCCTGTGAGATTTTGCTGTCACTTGTAAATATTGATGGTTCACTTGAGAGGAAGCATTTAATATAAATGTGTGAGTAAACATTTCTTTTCATATTAGCTCTATAACATGGCATATCAATCTTCTGTGCGTATAAGTGCTTAGAATCCTTTTTGCTGTTTATGTTTTCATTTTACAGCAAACACAGTAAATCACTCGCCTCGCTGTGTGCCATCATTACACGTTGATTTGGCACAGGGTTTAACCTGGAACAAAAAGTGCAGTGGTCTGTAATGCATCAGGGCTATATTTGTATGTAAAACAGTGTGTAAATTTCCTCTGTGCTCTGGTTTTCCTCATCAACCTAAAGCATGCACACGAGATTAATCCTCCAACTACATAGTCCAGATCAAACTGAGCTCAAACTACTGAAAGAGGCTACTGTGCACTGCATGGGGTCACCCACTGCTCATTACAGGATGCCAAAACAACCTAGGAGATTGGGAGAAATGCAGAGGACAAACTTCTCATTAGGGACAATAACGTATTGAACCATAGTTAAATAGACTATAGAAAAGGAGGTTATTGTGTGAGGGTCACTGCAGATATTACAAATATTTAATATACAGAACAATTTCACTATAGAGACTGTATATTAAGGAGCACGCAAAGCTTTTTTTTTTCAGCTGGAATGCCTGCATTGATTGCCAGTTTAAATCAAACATATTCTTACATATATCCTTTCTTGGGAGATATAATAAGAACCTGCTTTCCTGCTGAAACAGTGAGGGTGCCCCAGTTGCATGACTAAACATGACCTTTGTGCAGTAGCTCTCATTGGCCGGAGTTTACCCCCGTGGAGTGGTGCACGCTCACACTGTGAGCCACAGCGCAGGCTCTCTGCTCATGTAAACAGCTCTGCATGCTTCTCTAATCCAAGCAGAGGTAAACTGCTGTCACTGTTTGTCACTATCAGTCAGTGCTCTCCTCCAGGGCTTATGCACCAACAAACTGCACCAGCGCCGTGCCATAATATGAACACAAATATTCAAACGTGAAAAGAAAGTGAGAATAAAAGTAAAATAAAAACACAAAACTGTATTCAATAGTCCATAAATAACTCATCAGGGGTTATATCACAGAAAGATAATCGCTCATTTTGAATGTATAGGCAGCAGCAGGTCAAACAAGGAAGGGTTTGAAGGGTCACAAAGGAACATGATGTATGTTTGGGTCATCAAGCTCAACACAAATGCAGCGGTTTGATCCCATGTTTTTATTTCCATTTCATCATCAATCTTTTCTTTTTTTTTATGGCGATTGGGTTCGCACTTCATTCTCGTGGACCAAATTAGTTTCTAACTTGCTAACGTCTCCTATTTGCCCTTCATTACCTCCATTTATCTGTCATTTGCCAACAACTCGTAACCTTCCAAAAACAATTTCACTTTGGCGGCCCTGAGCAGGTGTGTTGTGTTCAGTTTGAGCGCGTTCAATTCGTTCCTGCATTATGATTAGCAGGCTGTATAACTCGCAGGCATGACAGAGTGTGACAGATTTGTAGCAGCCCTGTGTGTATCAGCCCTAATGCCCAGACACTGCCATATTAAACACTGAGACGCAGATGCTGTCAGTAGTTTTGGCACAATGCACTCGGGAAGGCAGTGCAACTGAGGTATTTGATTTCACCCTGTTGTGATTATGCGCTGTTTGTTCATTTACATGCAATTAGAGCCAATTTGCAAAAAAGTAACACTTAAGTAGCTTTTTGTAGCACACACTCGACAACAGAGTACAAAATGATAAAACAAATTCTACAAAAGCAGACATGCTGCTTTTCTTTCTGTGTGCTATAAAGTTACTGCACTAATTAATCATTTCAGCAGGTTTCTTGCTGCTTCTAATGACTGAAAGCTTCAGTAGGCAGCACGGTTCTTTTGCGTCGGTGAGCAAAAATGTATTAATAACTTTTCCGCATATCAATATTCAGGCGCCGAAGCATTGTTTGTCTCTGTTTACAGTTATTAAAATGTAGTTTTCACACTTACAATGTAGTCAAACTTGTAATGTGAGAAATTTAAATTACCTTTCTGGGAATGTCAATTATTATCACTACGTAACAAAATAGTGATTCAATTAAACTAAGATGAAAGAGTGGCACAGCAAATAATAGAGAAAACATCAATAACATGGCCACTAAAATAAACACTTACTGTTAAAGGAACAGGCCACCGTTTTTCCATACTGAGATATGTTACCTGAGCCTAGACGAGTTGATGCGTACCTGGTCTGGTCTTTATGCGTGTGCTCAGTCACGCAAAAAGACCAAAGCTGTTATTAGCATTTAGCCTCTCCCCTCCTCTCCTCTATGGGGGCCAAACGGGGGTGAAGTTAGAAGCGACCAAGCTCTTCCACGTTTATCGCATTTAAATACGGTTACATGAGCAGCACGATCCAAGTAGAGTTACACAAAATTAAACATGTCCATTTTCTAAGTGGATAAAAAGAGGTACTATATTGTATGGCGTAATAACACCTTAGGAGCACTTCGACGTCTGCGCAGTAATATCTTCACTCCTATAGAATTCTCTGTGCAACGTCAAAGTGCTCCTAAGGTGTTATTACGCCTTACAATATAGTACCTCTTTTTATCCACTTAGAAAATTGATGTAACTATCCTGGAACTACTCACGTAACCGTAGTTAAATAGGGAAAACGTGGAAGAGCTTGGTCGCCTCTAACTTCACCCCCGTTTGGCCCATAGAGGAGAGTAGGAGAGGCTAAATGCTAACAATGTTGTTGGTCTTTTTCTGTGACAGAGCGCACACGTAAAGACCAGACAGGTACACATCAACTCGTCTAATCTCAGGTAAGAACATATCTCAGTATGGAACAACGGTGGCCAGTTCCTTTAAAGAAAGTCAAATCTAAAATAATAAATGATAACACAAGCCTAAAATACTAATTTTAAGAAACTGCCTAATGATGAGCCCATGTTATTTTGTATTGGATGAAAGCTTATCAATCAGCAATAAAGTGCCCACTTAACAATTCTCATTTGCCAATGCAGTCCAGTGTGAAATTGAGTCTGACATCGATGCAGCTTGACTTTTACCACTTTGAGAAACCTCGTTCAGTCCATGGTCCCATTATATACCTGCATTTAAAAACCCTACACACAATTACTGCGTGCGTGGATTGCAAAAATCAGCTTAGTTATCGTGTTTAAATGGGGGTGAGTTGTTGAACACAATTGCTTTGTATAACTGTTGATGTTAGCAAACTGCTCTAATAGAGACATTTGTTTCTACGTTCATGACAGTAAGCAGGGGCAGTTGTGATTGCGTCTGTATTGCATGAACGGCCTATCGAATCTCTAACCTAAACACGCTTTTTCTTTGCGCACATCACCTGTCACTTTTAATGAAAAGACAAGACTTGGCGGTCCCCCACTTCCCATTGCTCCTCTTTCTCATCTCTCATCGCCGCAACTCTGTAATGAACGGCTTCCTCCTCTCTGATTGGATGATGTATGGAGTTATTAGGCGGGATGAAAGCGTACATAACTCAAAAGGACGACAAAAGAAATGGAAAAAAGAAAGATGTTTTGACAAGCGCCTTTGAAACTGGGAAAAGATGAGAGCTTGTGTGGTACAATGGGAGTAGGTCACCCGTTTGATTTGTTCCAATAGGGAATAGTCCTGGAAGATCTTACCTTTTCCCACTCGCTGTGCTGTAGCAGTCCGCAGAAGGCAGGCTGATTGCGCAGTGCTGTATGATGAGAGGACAGGGGCGGAGTTTAACCCCCGGGGGGAGCTCCCAGGTGACCGCCAATCCACTGGAGCCATAACTCCTCTTCATCCATGGTTCATCTCCTCTAGTAAAAATGCACAGGCAGAGAGTGCTCAGCAGTGCTTGCAAATGTATTTAACATCCAATAATGGCCCACGAAAGATCCATGTCGGAGTCCAATTATTGCCTCTCTTGATCTAACAGAGGTTCCCACATGAAGTGCTCTGAAGAAGAATCTCGAAAAGTCCTCGTCTCTCTGACTGATTCAAATTTTGTCCTGTTCAAACCTTGATCACAACCAAATTTAGCACCAATGTAGTGCTATTTGTAGAATTCTAGAGAACATTTCCCATGGCCAGAGCTCAAGTTGAGTTATCTCCTGCGAGGAAAATAAATCTCTCATACTGAAATATGCAAATAAATGTGACTTCTTCTAATATGGCTCCTGTGCATAGAGAAAACAGACCCTCTAAATAAACTTGTAAAGTGCAGATAATTCAGATATAATTTGATTAATTGCTCAGCCTTCGTCTGACGTGTGACGTGACGTGAATGTGGATCTTAAAGCACAAAGTTGACTTCAGGAAGTGAACTCATAAAACATTCAGCCATCCTGTTCAGCCTCTTCATTATATATTTTACATTTGGTGGAATCTCTCTCACTTGACTCCAACCTCTGTTGACATGAGCTTTGCTAAAAATATCAGCTGGGAGCAAGGGATGACTAATGTGTGCCTACTGTACGGCCGTCCTTGTGATTCCCGAGCAGCATTTGGTGAAGCACATGTTTATTGTGCTGTCCGTCAGAAAACTTGCACAGTAATTCAGAGTTACTCTCTGGTGTATTGCTGTTGTAGGCTATTCAACAAAGAATGAATAATGCTGTGACATGAATCTGTTGCAAGTAACAAATGTACAGGGGGGGATACCTTTCAGTTTTGTCATCACTACTTTGACGGAACTTGGTTTGTGGTAAAAGTACCTGAACATGACTGGCCATGACACATTACTCATTATCTAGAGGAAAAAAGAAGATGTTTTTAAGAATTTATAGGACTATTTTGAGAAAGAAAATCGTCATCAACATAAAATCAATAAATACGTTTGCGTTAATATTTGAATTGTCACTGCAAAGGGAAATGAAAAATATACATTCTATTTGCTTTTCTAAACCAGCACTGCATTTGTTGCCTTCACTATATTACAGACTTCCTTAAGATGTGTTTTTTGTTGCAGAGCCTCAGCTGAAAGGCATTGTGACTCGTCTGTTCAGCCAGCATGGATACTATCTGCAGATGCAGCCTGATGGGACAGTGGACAGCACACGGGATGAAGGCAGCTCCTTCAGTAAGTCCCCCCGTCCTTCAATACAAGCTTAATGTCACCACTTATGGGATATTATGGTTCTCGGTCATACATTTATGGTAATTATAATCATTTAGATGATAATTACAGCATATATCCAGATGAGATGCAAAAACATTTTCACTAATGCTCTTTTGCTGTGTTAGAACTTGAATTTCCCATTAACTGCCCATTTAACGTCTGCAATGTCCTCACACTAATCCAGTGGTAATTCAACTATTAACACATATCTTAATTGACAATGTGTTTAAAATGTGGCATCAAATACATGCAGAACAGCTAATTAATAGAAGAATAAACACTATTTAAAACACATTACATGCTTTTCATTGTTAATCACAATGAACTGTATGTGCGTTGGGGATTAGGATTACTCTCTGTATGATATGTTACAATTATTTGCAACCATCCACGTTGTGATAAGATAATATCCATGTAAAAAGTGGAGTTTAAAACCTGCAAAGTGCCCCTCTTCCAGTATTGAGATGATGAGGATGTTCCTCCTGACCTTTAACAATCTAAATTTGGTTTGAGACCAGCAGCGATGCAGTGTCCGTCCTTTTCCCTCCGTCACTCCACTTTGAATTCGTCTTTACCTCTGGCTAACCTGGCCTGCATGTTTTATGGTGTTTGTTCGACAGGGGCACGCTATTTGCTGAACAAAACATTTCAGTTGCATCTTAGCGAGGCAGAACATTGTCACTGCCGACCAGATTTAGAGGCGGTGAAAAATGGGGAAGGTGACATGGCGTTGTGTTTGCTGCACCATAAACTAAGAGGTCACCGCATTGGGGTTTGAAAAAGACGTAGCGCGCAGCAGTGACACCGCGGCCATTAAGCCTCGCTACATAAAGCGTGTGCAGCTTTCTTTGTAACTACTTGTCTCCCTCTTAACTTTTCATTTCAGCACAGTTCAACTTGATCCCAGTGGGGCTGAGAATAGTGGCTGTCCAGGGCGCCAAGACAGGGCTTTACCTGGCCATGAACAGCGAAGGCTACCTCTACACCTCTGTAAGTATGCCCCGTAGATCAGTAATATGCACATAAAGGAAATTCATTTGCACCTCATCAGAATTCCCAAGCAGTCTATTAAAAATCTGCTGTTTAATGCAATCCAATATTCACTTTGGGAGATGAGGTCCATCACTTGACAGTCATCAAACAGATCACACTGCACGACACAAAAGCTATTAGCAGTCCGCGAGCACATCAAGGACTTCATTGAGCAAATACAACCCTAATAGCAGAGAGTTCAGATGAGGTAAATAACCTAAAACCAAACTGAATACTTCCATTATGGCAACAAACTCAAACAAGTTGTAAAAGGGGCATAAAACAGCAGTGGAACAGACAGAACCTTTTTTTCTTTGTATTTGCCCTGGCTTTTCCCGGGTCATACACAGACTCCAAATAGATCAGAGGTTACAACGTGTGGCAAAAGCCTACAGTGAATGTAAGTAATAGTATCACCTGTGTGTCTGTGCTGTCCACTGCGCTGAAGTATGGCGAGAAACCAAACAGTGCATGATGTATTCGTTTACAATATATCAAGCCACTTTAGTCTCTCTGGGTTATGGATTGTTTAGATGCATGCAGATAATAAGCAATTACGCCGATTTATGGGGCCATTTTTTTCTATTAGTGCACTGCCAAGTATCTGAAATCACATTATTCCGTGTGTCTGTTGCTGTTCTATGCATAAAATTGTCATTTCTTTTATGCCTAATCGAGTGTCAGAGGGGCATCAGACAATTAGGGACACGATCAGCAGCATATGTTACAATTAGATTATGAAAGAGTGAGAGCAACATTCGGTCTTCGATTAACACCAAGATTTAACTGTGAGGAACAACGCAATATGAGGCAAATAATCAACAATTATTTCGCTGATGCATGGGCATGTTTTATCTTATTATTTATTTAAATGTATTTAAAACAAAACAAAACAAAAATGATATTGAGCCCTCGGGCGGAGTAAAACCTTTTCCATAGTAAATGATGATCTTAAAGGTGCCGGTGCCAGACTTTGATGCATTTATGGAGTCACTACTTATTATTAAAACATCTTTTTTTACAGTACACACTTGGTTTTCAAGGCAGGCCGTATTAATGCCAACGATGGCCCGGCTCACTTTATTGTAGCATTGAGTGGACACTCCGAGTTGTGACACTGACGGAGCTCAGGGCGCTGCAGCCATTGTTACTGTTATTAATTACACCTGCGAGTTTTCAGTCAGCCGCTCCACTGTGGATAAGGCCCCTTTGTTACTATTATTCATGGGAGATTCAGGAGGGCATTGTGTAGCCGCTCTTTGGACAAAGAATGGGGCGGATGCAGGATTTCAGCACCATGGACAGCGACAGAAGCTTTCACATTCTTGGCGCAGAAATACAACAGATACAGACGATAGAAGTGTGAAATAGTGTCACATATGAAAGTGTACGTAAAGTTAGAGACACGTGTATTTACTTTAAATGTGATAAATATGCTAAATGTGTGTTGTTGAGATATAATAATCAAATCTCCTCTTTCCTTCTTTCCTTTGGCTTTTCCCTTCTGGGGCTCCACAGCAAAACACCTGCTGCCTACTTGTGCACACCGATTTGCATTGTAATTTGCAAAGTTTGTGTTTGATGCACTGTCTAATGCAACCTCAACTTCTGATACGTTTGTGCATTAAAGTACACACAGTGGATGTTAGCATGTGTTGAGATTACCCTGGTATGTATATCATACTAAAATGACACATACATGTCGTTTTGGACTGAAATGTTTTGATTGGACGGTCGGTCAGCATATTTGTGATAATATAATCCTCTTTCTCCCATTTCGCATGTGTTTTGTTGGCTCCGAGCAGATGTGATTGAAGTCCTATTATGTTGAGGAGCTTTGAATGCCGAAGTGGTATTATGCAGATGAGGCATAGAGGCGAGAGCATCATCTCTGCATGTGGAAGTTAACTCTTGAATTATAGCAACTATGCCACCTCATATTATCTTGTGAGCCCCTGATTAGCATGCATTACTGTGGTGCCGTGCCGTGTGATAGCAGAGCAGAAGGGATTTCCTCAGAAGCAGTCAATAGCTGTATAGAAAGCCCGCACTGACCTCTTCCAGGGACTTTCGCACGAGGAGCGTTGCATGAAACAAATGTGTGAAACATCTGAAGAGCCATCGATATGTGCTGTAGCATGTATGATTTGAAGACCTCATATTGTTCTTAGTAGTGAGTCTAATGAGCTAATTTGCTGATACAAGAGGGCATGCAGGTGGCATACCATTGGGCTTTGAGAACGTGCATTTGTCTTTAAATTTAAAGGCTCGTGGCAGCAGTGCGTGACAATGCCAAGGAATGTTTTCATTTATCATAAACGGCCCCGTCACTGTCACTCCAGCGAAGATGAGGTGATTGACAGAGTGACTAGCAGCATGCCTCCAGCTCTCTCCTCTGCTCTGTGCATAAGGAGTTTGTTTGCTGCTTACAGAGGCTTATTATTTGGCTATTTTCCTCCAATTTTCTCTGAGAATTGCTGCACATATTGTTTCCATGGCCCAACACGCTCAGTGGTCAGGCTGTCGTGCCAGGATGCATTATGAACAGAGCCTTGTCTCGGCATAAATCTCAGCCTCACTACCTGTAGGTGACAAAGGCTGATCCTGATACAAAAATAGAGCTCGGCTCTTTCCTGCCCCATTTTATAATCTATGTGCTCCGGAAAACTCCCCCCAGACATTAGAGCAAGTGAGGGAGAGCAGCATGAGCAGGGCTGCTGCTGAACCACAACAACATGGTGTTAACAGGTAAACCAATCATCATGGGCCACTGCACTGGACTGGAATAACTTTTCAGCCCTGTTCACAGTTATAATTATCCAACAAATGAAAAAGAGCAGTTTTTACTTCACTTAAACAAGGGTGTAATGTAAGTATCTTTTCCACTACATAGTTATAGGAAATGTGGTTAAAAAGGACATAGAAACATTTAGAATCAAACTTGTCACTGATTTACCAGAATTGCATAAGGAGACAGATTGCATCACTCTCGCCAGACAAGAGAAAATAGAGACAAAAATAACAGAAAGACTAATTGACCTGAGTGCGAGGAAAGACGCACAGAGGAGAAAAGGCAAAGATAAAGACAAACATTTGTCTGAGCAGTAATCAAGAGCACTTTGTGACGGGTATTATTTCTGATTTACTGTGCCATTTGTATCATAAATCATATCGCTAATTCATTCAAAGCATAGATTGCATTTTGAGCCAGTTCTTGGCATTATTCATTTGATTTCGGGAGAATGACACATTCATAGTCATTAAACCTTTTGTTAAACTTTTCCCCTAGAAACATCATGAGCTAAAGGACTTTACTAACATGACCTGCAAGAGCCTTAGATGTAAACTATTTTAAAAACACAAAAATATGTCAAATGTTTACACAAAGCACTTAATAATCGAGCTATTATGAAAGCACCACTGTCACTGCTGGTTATTGCATTTTGACAGGGGCTTCCCAGCTGCCAGTCAGCATCACGCACAGCATTGAGTCCCCTCACATTATCGTCTGCCCTCCTGTTGTCGTGCCACTGTCTCTGGCCCATCATAAAGCATTAGCCAGACCATACATGTGTGATGCTAGACAGTATTAACTGCTAGTCTCATCCTCCCTAAGCCCCTCTTAATAAGCATCCATGCCCTTTTGACTTACATAACGCAGCTAGTCATAAAACATCCACATCTGACTCAACATCAGCGGCTACATGCCCCACTGGTGACTTTTTTACAGTGCACACACACAAATTATGTCCCATGTGGTGTACGGTACAGTTATGAATGAACTCCATGTTATGGGGAAGTGCAGTTCTGGGGAGGCTTAGGGATGGTGCAGCTACAAAGATTAACCCAGGAGCAGATATGACAGCCAATACATAGGAAAAAGCTTGTGTGGCACTCTGACCCCTGCTGTTCAAAGCAGACATTGCACGTTATCATGATGTTTTGAATTCTCAGGCTATATTCTGAGTGCATTAGCTACGCTTCGGAAATCAAAGTAAACAAGATATTAAAAATTTGTTACGCTTTTGCTACGATAAAAATTAGAGCTGTTTCCCCAGTTTTACTTTTTTTTTAAAGACAAACACAGTGATCCTGCGGTTGCTACTACTTAAGAAGTGATGTAGTAACTGGTGGGTGCGTGCAATCCCAGTGCTTTTGATGGGATGGAGATTTAAGCGCCCTAAAGCAGGTAGAATACACGTAATCAGACACGAGGGATGAAGAAGGAGGTAGTGTGTGTGGGCAGGAGGCGAAGGTTGGGTTGCTGCTCCGCATCGTAAAAAGGTTTTCCCAGGATCGGAATTCTCAGCACGGATGCTATGTATTACCTTTCCATGTCTTTCATTTGAATTAATTTCTGGCTTGAGACATATCACAATAAGTCATGTTTTTTATTCATTTAATCTCAACCACCTTTCACTAAGGCAAAAAAAAATCCCCAAATATACACTACACTTTTATGACGACAGTTGGCAGCAGTAAATCGAGATGTTATGGAAGGACTCTGCGTCCTTGGTGGGCGTTTGTTGTCAGGTCTGGAGGTCACATCAAGGATGTACTGGAGAGAGGTTAATTACAATACAAAGTTGTTTACTATAACATGCTAGCCTATAGCTAGGCTCACTAAAACTGATTTTAATCAACTTACAAACACATATATAAATAAGTCACATTAACAACAAATAAACCAAGCATTTGAATTGAATATTATTGAGGACTTTTCTAAACTAGTTCCTTAGTGGCTTGAGTTACGCAGTAGAACACAGAAACTCAAGCTTTAAACTGACTTAACAACTGTATTCTAAAAAAAATAATGTATATGTTTCTGTCCAACATGCTTATCAAAGGAGAACACACATTTACACACAACCAAATAAAGCATTGTTCTGAAATGGCATGGGCAATAACAGACTTCACTGAAGGTTTTTCAAGTAACCCTGACCCAATTCTTATATGCTACTAGTAGAGAGTCAGCATGTGAGGGTGGTTAAGAGTGGCACAAGAGGTTGTCTGTCAGAGGTTGAGTTCAAGGGTACAGTGGTCAAGTCGTGTGGCTTCTCTTTCATGACTGAGGCGACTGTCGCTGCGTGGGGCACTGCAGATTAAAGTGCAGCATTCCTGCTTGAGTCCCAGAGGGCACTGAGGCTGGATCTACTCTATTAGCCACAATCCCTCCTCTGCGCGCTCCCCCCTTTAGTGATCTTCTTCTACCTTTCCTCTCCTTCTGTCCCCTGCACTTCCCAACCTCTTTCTCTCTGGCCTGATTAATAATGAATGAAGCGGATCATCTATCGATCCCATCCTCTTTGTGTTAGCACAGCAGAAGATATCAAACCTGTCAGAAGATCTTAAAATAGAACGGTGATGTGATGTTGTGGGAGAGTTTGTTAAAGGTAAGCCCTTGTTTTCACTGTACAAAGAGAGGCGTTAACTGGGCAGGACAGTGGCGGGTGAATGTAGGACTCAAAAAAGGGCACAAACGTATTGAATTACAATCTGAGCTAAAGGATGATGCCTCCATGTGAAGGAGAAAGGTGATGATCTGTGATTAAATGGAAAAGTGCAGTGTCGTCTTAGTCTCCTTGTCTCGGTGGTGTTTTGTATGAAAGTCAGCCCATGCGAACTTGTGATTCTTGAACAATCTTTCATCATCTGTGGTGTCACAGAAAGTCCAACTCAGCCTTTTCTGCCCTGCTGCACTCACTTAATCAATCCAAAAGATCGTCTTTGCTCAGAGACAGAGGAAGGGCCCAGTCGAGACTGACAGAGACTGAGAGAGATGTATATCTGTCGCTAGTGGTTAGCATCAGTGGGCAACATTATACAGGGTTCAGTAGTCCTTATGTCGAGAACAGACCGCTGGGCCAAGTGCTGCTATGACACAATCATTTACAACAAGCATCTCAACTGCTGGGTTTGATCCAAGAGGGACTAATTTGATTTGGTAATGTATTTTCAGATGCAGTCAGTCACGGACAATTGCCATGACATGAGAGCAGTATATTAAAGAAATGATGATGGGCTTGATCTGTCTAAGTAATATAAACATGGTGTAAGTGGTTTTATTCTCCATCTGCATTAGCATTAAGCATATAGAGTGTAGTTTGAATTATATATCTAAATCTAATCACTAATTTGAATGAATAGCCAGACATCTGCTGAGAAAATATCTTCTTAACCCTAAAGGCGGGACACTGACCTCCCAGAGCACCTCTTAATCCATGGACTGACTCACATCTTTTAACAACAAGCTGATTTAGTTTTGACTCCATGTTATAGGAGTGTGTCAAACATTCTTTAAAATGAATATAAGGTTTCCATTAGATTAGTGACTGAAGTAGAGAAGGGTTTGGTGCTGGATCCTTTCATCTTTCCTTTGGAGATGTGTTATGTTCAGAAGATATGCTCTTGTAATTTCTTCACGTGTGCATTCTTTTCTTAGTTTTCCCAAAAGACCGGAGTGTTCATGCTTTCAAAGAAGCTCAAGTCCAGATATAATTCTAGCCTTCCTTTCCCCCAGGACAAAGTCACCTAATTAATATGTTGCTAATGTTTATGTATTTATGCTCTTGCATGTAAAGACATCCATGTTCAAAGACAACTGCATTTCACATGATGTTCTAAAAATGTGTTATTTTTATTTATTATTTACATATATTTATACTTTTTTTTTGCGTGTATTTCCTTTTAGGAGCACTTTACTCCGGAGTGCAAGTTCAAGGAGAGTGTGTTTGAGAACTACTACGTGACATACTCCTCCATGCTGTACAGGCAGACCCAGTCGGGACGGTCCTGGTATATCGGTATCAATCGGGATGGCCAGATTATGAAGGGCAACAGGGTCAAGAAGAACAAGGGAGCTGCTCACTTCCTGCCCAAAGTCATAGAAGGTATTATTACAAAGCAAGACCTTTACTTATAATGTCACTTATTCAAGGAGTTCTGCTGTCGTGATCGTAATAAAATATTGTGGGACTGAACCGGGTGGAAACATATTGTAATAATAATAATTGTGATTTTTGTGACAAGTGTTGCATTTAGAATACGATTTTTACAACATGTATGTTTTAATAGTATAAGATTTAATAGTAAGACTGAACAGTTAAATACAAGAACAGCTATAGTTTTATAGAGAGGATCGAGACGTAATACTTTGGACATTATATTAAACTATTGCACGCTTTGTGATTCAAGAATTACAACCAGTGCAACTCCAACAAACATTTATCTCACTCATCCAGGTAGATACAACACAGAAGGCTAAAGTGTTAGGCTTAAGTCTAACTGTACATTTTTATACATAGCAGCCAGCTTTTGAGAATCATCTAATTCTCTTCTTCAAAAGCTGTTAAGCTCTTGTTGGAATTTTATCAGAGTTTTGCCTGGTGACAATCTACAACACCAGTTGCGCTGGCGTATGTCACCACCATAGATTTAATAATTGACTTGTGCATAACTTCATATCATAACAACACCGTCCAAGAAGTGACTTCCTGTTTCGATCCAGCACACCAAAATAAAAGCACCATCTTATTCATTAGTTCAACTTTCTTTCTGCCTAACTATTAACTATTAACTTACAAAGCACTTAAAATGTGTGTATTTAATTATATTTTATATTCTTGTAATGTTGCATGTAACTGCTGAACTAATCAATAAGAGGAGTTGTGTGCTTTTATTTTGGTGTGCTGGATCGAAACAGGAAGCCACTTCTTGGGCAGCGTTGTTATGATTTGAAGTTATGCAATTAGAGATAGCCGGTGTTCCATTCAGCCTCTTTCATTGTAATGATCACGAGTCGTCTGTGAAACTTATATGGCTGCTCAATCTCCTCTTACAAAGCTCTGGAGCCTGTCAATGCGCTGAAAAGACTTCCACTTTTTAGGGCTGCTGAACAAAAAACAGCCAGTTTCACCTACCCCAGTGTTGTCACATGGGTCATAGCAATTTTTTAGAAAAAAATAAAAGTCTTTGAAGCCAGGCTTTTAAGTCGTTCTAGGGAGTTCTGAAGTCCCATTAGAATCCTGTCTATCAAGTGTCTTTTGGAGTCGCCCCTGGCCACAAGGGGGTGCTATTACAGCAATGTCAGCTCCCCGCCATGAGGACCATCTGATATAACAGCTTTTGAAGAAGAGAATTGGATGATTCTCGAAACGGCAAAGATGTATAAAAACAGTTCAATTTAGACTTCTGAAAAAAAGAAGAAAAAAAAAAACAGAGATAAAAAGAGAGGTAAATACCAGCTGAAACAAAAGGGAAATGGTGGCTCATAGATCACAAGTGGTAAATCCGCCACCGAGTATTTGATAATAACCAATGTGTCTCTTGATCTACAGTTGCCATGTATAAAGAACCATCGCTACATGAGCTGGCCGGTGAACCCGTCAGTCCTCCAAGGAAAACGGTCAAGACATCGGATTCACCGTCCCTCAAGAATGGGCGGAAAGAGGCTCCAAAAGCAGACGCCTCATAGCGAAGGAGACTGAGGGTGGGACAAGGGCAGCAGGGACATCACGGACACAGCCGCCCATTATGCTTTGCTGGTGGCTAAGGGAATACTTCACACGGGCCACTGCATTCCAGAGGCGCACTACAAAAGACGGACAAGAAGTCCACCAACCAACCCCCCCACTCACCTGAGAGAAACCAAGCCCAGGGGCTATTGTGCCCCTTGCCAATATGCAGCCTCCTTTAAGTTCTCTGTCCCACCTGACAATCACGTGGTCATGATTCTTTCAAATTACCTTGTTGACATACAGCTTTGACTACCTGATTTACATCCAGCGTCTGACCAGATAATCTAATCACCAAGGTCTAACAACACAAGAGGTCAGCACAGGAAGATTAGGAAAAGGCAGAGTGGTCCAAAATACTGTATGTCTGAAAGAAAGGCTGAGCGCTATACAAATAAAGATTCGGGCAATATATTATTTTTTTTAATAAAATTGATTCTCAAATAAAATTTAATGAAGAGAACTTTTCAAAGTAGTGTGAAAACATAAAACCAAATATCATAAATACTTGTCGCAGTCAAAGACAAATGCTATAGGGAGGTAATAGTTGAGCAAGACCAAGGGCTTAGATGGAGGCGCTCTCTCACACCCACATGGTTAACTTATTGCACCAGCCCATCTGAGGTAACACATTAACGGGAAAGAGTCTGAACTCCGTCACCTGCAAAGCAATGTGGCTATAGCCCTCTTAGCGCACGCTTCACTTTCTGCATCTGCTGTCAACACAAAGCAGGTTTGAAGTGAACATCAAAGCCAGGAACAACCTCAGAACTGGAGCACTTGTTATTCGGGTGGTGTCAGGCATCTTATCCGTTCGCTTTCTTTATCAAATCACCTTGGAAGAATCGGCCTCAAAAAAAAAAATTGCAGCTGTTTGAGCAAAACGTGTTTCTGTGATTTCATTTCAACCTCCCCGTGTCGTGGGTGTATGCCCAGTGGGATTGTAAGTGTGCGAGCGAGTGGGTAGACAGAGATAAAGAGGTTAACCTTCACTGTCTTCTTTGTAGCGTTCATATGTTTGAGAATATGGACTTTAGGGGGACATCATTTTCAACAGCCCTGTCAGTGCTGATATACAATTGTTTGTGGAAAGATCGTGCAGCAAAAAAAATATATATATTTAGGGCAGGTCGTATATAGAATGGTGGCAGAAGTAAGTTGCAATTTGAAGGCACCGGAATGTAAAAAAAAAGGTTACAGCATGTGAAGGGAAAGCATTCAGTGTGTTGTATTAAAAGTTTTAAAGTGTGAACTGTATAGAAGTTGGCTAATGCTGGTGGGTCGGAACAATGAGGGATTAGAAGGTGTATTCTTGAGGAATGTTGATAAGACATTTCTGTGGTTAAATAAGCAAGATTCTTGGCAGGGTCTTGTGCAGCTTGTGGAGATGAGGATGAATGTGAACAAAGAGGCATGTACAGCACTGTGTGCTATTTATAAAAAATGGGGTCTATGGAGGAAATTAGTTTCTAATTTTCTGGGCTTTTCCACAGGGAGTATCATTCAGTCAGAGTCCAAATATGGGGATGTGGTCCTTTGAACAAATGAAGAATTGTGCTAACAAAACTATTACTGATATGAATACAGTTTATTTAAAAATAGTCTATAATAAATAACTAAACAAATACCAAGAGATGTTTCTGATAGATACAAATGATGTATTACAAAAGATGGTCATTGTAAGTGTGTTAGAAATGTAATGCAGCAAGTGGACAGAAGTGTACAGTTTCTTCAAAGATGTTTTTGACAGTTTGGTGAGAGTAAAAAACTTGGAAGAGTACAGACTTTATAGTAACTGTGAAGTGAAACTAAGTAGGTCTTAAGAAATAATATATGTAAGTGACTGTTACTTGGCTTTTGGTATGTTTTGAAAGAAATGAAAGTAAACCGATTTGTCAGCTGTAGAAAGTAATGACCTAAATTTATCGTTTGTATGATTTTTTTTTCTGCCCGGATAACTCATTGCCAGTGTAAATGTGAACGTTTTCTGCATGTGCTTTATAATATTTTACTGTGAGCATGTGTCCGCATATCGATATCGATATCTACATTTGGGGAGGGGGGAGGGGGGGGGGGGGGGGATATGCCATAGTCACTTAGCAATAATGACAGTTATCATTAATGCATTAAATTTAGAAAATGAACTCAAGGAAACCAACCGAAGATGTGCCCTTCGTTGGTTTGGACAAGACTGAGTGGAGGGAAGGGAGACAAAACAGTGATAGATTGATTCAATAAGGACCAAAAGTCAGTACAGCCATTGTTTGATAACCCCCCAAATTTCCCCAGGGACCACAGCGGACTCTCCTGGCATGTAATGAACTCAGAGGGTGCTGTCGGATCATGTAACCATAACAACAACAACAACAGAGTTCTTCCATTTCCAAAGGCAAAGAGCCACTTCAACATCATAGAGGCACAGCAAGTTTAAAGGAGTCGAGAGCACTGCAGAGGCAAACTAAAACTACCTTAACAGTTTCCCACCGCCATAAATATAAACCCAGGGAAGCCCTCGACTTTATAAAAGTGATGGGTGTAAAAGGCAATATCAAATCTGGAGCCATATCACCTCAGAGTTTAAACGGTAATGTTTTGGGAGCTTTTATTGCACTCTGTAACAGCATGAGAACAAAGTAATATTTGACTCTTGTACTTTTGGATCAGTTCGGAAACAGAAACATTTAACTCAGCAAATTACGTTTTTTTGTGGTTTGAAATGTCTGGCATGCAGAGAAGCAATTTGAATGAGTTGAATGACTGCAGGTAGACAATATTTTGTTAGATTAATACACCAAAATGGCAGGGACACAACAAGATGTACGCTGCTGTCTAATATAATTTTGTATCCTCATGATTCTATGTTCCACATCTTCATCGGTGTCCATTAAGCAACCCATCGATGAAAAATTGTCATCTGTGATAACTTTGCACAGTATTTTGTGATCAGGGCTTTTAAAGTTATCTGAATTTCTTTATTTTACCAAGAAAGTGCCATTCTAATTGTGTTTATATTTTTAAGTGTCATAACTTGTCATTGAACACTGGCATACTGTATGTCTAAGAGTTTTTCCAAATCAAATTTTAGATACCGCATATTTTTGTTGTTTTTTAATGAATCCTTGTCTGTCATCTATAATGTTGGAATATACTTTCTATCAACCTCTATTCTACTGTCTAACCTTGGTGAAAATGAAAAAAAGCAGCAGGGTAACAACTCCTTAAGCCAACCACAGCCCCATCGAGTAAAGCAATGACCTTGGTGATCTCTGTGAGCTACGGTCAAGCAAGTCTTCCAGAAAGTGTCCGTAGCCACTTTCTTCTTGTATAAAATTCACTCTATAGTCTTCCATTAAACAGCAAACCCTATCCTAAAAGAATATTTACCAAAAAAAAAGCCATAAACTTTTACACAGAACGAAAGCCGAAATCCTCTGACGCCTCCTAAGACTTACCAGGAACTTAGACACATGTTGGACTCATGCAACAAGAGCCACAGGAAACAACATGAAGAGCCATGCAAGAGCGAAGACCAGAAATATGCAATGACAGCCTGAGCTTCAAGAAAGGGAACATTTTTGGACTAACTTGTAACAATCAGGAACCGCAGGCTTCAACGGCACTGCTGTTCTGCAATACTAATTATGTGTGTCCAAACAAACCTGGGAACTTTATAGCAAAGCATGCATGTGTCTAGTCACTGTTGTCCCACTCATTAGGGTTGACTCTTTCCGTATGTAAACTCACAAGCCCTAAAAAAAGAAAAAAGAAAAAAAAAATCACCCTCACTCCATGTTTGCCATCGGACCTGTGTATATTTCTACAATAACTTACAAATGAATTTAAAGGAGATGTCTTATATAAAAAATATTATTCAATAAATTACATATATTTGTATGATTGTAATTTGAATGTGTGAGTCCTTCATTTAACATATAAACTAAATGTTAGACAGAACATTTGAAAACGCCCCTCAAAGTCATAAAGTGAAAAAAGGTAGGTGACAAAAGCCTTATTTCCACAGGAGCCATGGTGTAGAATTAGAGAGAACTTGTTTCCTATTTATCAGGTTTCTTATAAATAGGAAGTAGTTTTACACAGTTGCAGCTTGGCTCACAGTGCCACCTGTCAGACCTGTCAGTCACTCCCACAGTGGTCTCGGTCAGCCTCCGCAAAATCGGACCGGTCTCAGGCATGCCATCCTGTACTGCTCCACAGAAAAACAGCTTAGGGCCATATGGCTCCTGATGACCCGCCCTAAACGCACTTTCATCCTCTACCTTTAATGTGCTGCATATGGTTAGCTTCTGTAACCCGCTTGGCCATATCAACATTTCCAGAAGACGCTGTATGAGCTGTCAAGCAGACAAGTAGAACAAATCATATCTGCTATTGGATAAAAGCTACATGGTTTGGAATAAGGCTTGTGAATGCAATTCCTATCGAACTGGTTGGGATAGGAAGGGAATAGGTTAAAAGTGTGACCATTTTATGACATTTGAATGCAGATAAACAGGCAATATATAGGAAAGAAAAGAAATAAAACAGTACATGTCAAGATGAGAAAAAGGTAGAAATTTCCCATAAATGGGCACGAGCTGTTCTGTTTTAAAATGCTTAACAAACCATCTTCAACTCTATGCCTGCACTGTGTTCGCAACTATTTACAGTGGTAATTATTGGTTTCATTGCAAACTCATATCAAGTAATGGGCTACTTACACATTAAGCTCTGAAATGGTCCCTATTCCGACCTCCCCCGACACGGCTCTCCAGTTGCTACATTGTGTAGAGGCATGAAGCGTGACACTGTTCCAGTCCATCAAGCTGCGGGAAGAACGGGTCCACAGCAATGCAGGGGCATCCATTATCGTCTAAAGAAATACCATGAAATACATTAAAACCTCAGATGTGTGGAGAATAGCAATAATCTTCATAAAAAGTCATTTAGCAATAAACTCTAAGTATGACCTCCTTAGAAAAGATTTGAGCTCTGATTTGACACTTCGTGCCTTGTCAAGTGAACATTGTAATCTGTTTATAAACTTGGATTATTTAACCAAAATGTCTCCCACGGATGAATAGCAGCAATTACTTACCCACCAGTCAATTAGACATTACATTCTGACTGTGATAACCATAGCAAATGGATGTTAGATCATGTCCCAGAGATTATGATAATTAGGCTACGGCTCACTCCAGAAGAACAACCTAAATTGATCTGGCAGATTAGTGCGCACTGCTTTTCTCCTCCTGATGAAGTGACCTCAGCCAGGGTCACACTTGTTTACTTTTCTACTTCCCTTGCTTTACCGAACCATCTCTAATCACATGGGGGTATGCATTTAACAAAGATTACAATCATCAGTTTGCACTTTGACACCAGAAATGTTTACTTTTTTAATTCAGCAAATACGGATTAAGTGCTTAAATCAAATGCTGTCCTTGCAAACGGAACAGGAACCAACTTTTTCTTTTGTTAAAGCCACACCGCGAAACATTTCACCCAGTAAAGAGAATAAAATACCTGCATTCATGTTATCGCAGATATTTTTATGATTGAAAAATCCTAAAAACCTGTTTCCTCAGACCTGACTGTAACTTTACTGGGAGCGGGGATCATCTCCTGCTCGTCTCCATGGTGATGTTGTCCTCATCCAAATCCATTATTTGATTACCCAGTGCAAAAATATATTTTTCTGCGTCAATCTGCCCATTAGGAGCAGATTTTGATTTACTTGCCTTTAATAACGTTTCCACATTCAGCTACAATCTCCAGTCAGACAATTTTGTGAATGTTTCATTCTTAGGGCTGCATAATATTTGACATATAATTTGTTTTATTCTATTGTTTTAACTGTGCTCTTTCTGTGCCTGAACTGAAAGGGTTGAAACAAGAGTGTTGGGGTTAAAATTGTAGAGTGTCAGATAGTTTAGTTGTTTTGTAATCAATATGGGTATTTAGGCAGAACTAAATGCCTTCAATACAAAGCAGCTGAGAAGTAAAAAGCTTGTCAGCCTTCCGGTAAGTCTTACTCATACTAAGCACTAGATGGTGGTGTTGCAGCAAATATATAGTACCTTAAAGAGTTGGTTTCTCTCAGAGACATGACTCATGTAGCAGGTACAGTAACACAAGTAGTTGAATCACTGTGACTCACTGATACCTGAATGTTGTGGTTAAAGCTTAATGAAAATGTCACATTGAAAAGAGTAGACTTCACAAATGAACCATGTATATTGTAAAGGCAGACACATAATATACAGAAGGACAAAACAAATAAGTAATATGTCCTTTAAATTCACTTTTTGAATGCAAGTAATTTTACAAACTAATCCTGGAAATATGATGAAATAGACCTTATGGCACTGACTCATATAAAGGTCCATTATATTAATCATATTAGTCCAAGTAATCTTTTTTATTTTATTT
This sequence comes from Gobius niger, assembly GCF_951799975.1. Classification (NCBI taxonomy): domain Eukaryota; kingdom Metazoa; phylum Chordata; class Actinopteri; order Gobiiformes; family Gobiidae; genus Gobius; species Gobius niger. The sequence goes on from NC_136862.1 coordinate 14,654,136, forward strand.
TGTTATTTATTTCCTATTTTAAAAACACCCGACTGATTCAGATCACCTAGTGAGATTACAACTTGTCAAACATCTTCAGACACTCAGATTCAGGATGAGTCACATGACACTGTGAAAAGTTAAAAACATTTTAAAGCATCCAAACAGTGTGACTCACCTGAACGCAACTACTACTGCATGTAATTGCGTAATACCACCGAAACCTTATAGATACGACTATTTTTAGCCGCACAATAAACTTATGGATATGAGAATCGAACATGTTTGTACTTGACTTGTGCCTGTCACTGTTATTTTCTTGAATATTGTAAACTGCTTAGGGACAATTCCTTAAACCAGTTTGTCGATTAATTGAAAGAACAGTTAAGTTGAGGCTATGGCTGTGTGAGCGTGTGAGTAGTATTAGTGAGCAGAAAATATCCTATACAGTTGTTTTGCAAATAAGGAGAGACTGGGGCTGGTTGTCAAACTTTTTTGTAAAGTCCACTGCTCATCACAACACAACATCCCACAAGAGTCACTCACACATTAAAAGAAAGCTTAAATAAGTACTTAGTAAATACTTATTAACCCTCATGGACAGGGAAACCGACTGGGACAATGTTCCCCATGTCCTAAGTAGGTTCTCACAACGAGTGGGGTTGGTTGCTCCTATTGTTATTAATGTTAGAGTTAAGAGTTTCTAGTGTGAATTATTATTCTTTTTTTGAATTCCCTACACATAACCTAATAATTTCATAATTTTAGTTATTCTGAGTGAATGAATCATACTAGCACAAGAATCTGAATGTAAAACTTGGATTTTTTTTAAATTATTATTATTATTATTTTTTCTTTTTTTAATAAAAAAATAATGTGACAACCAACCCAAGAAATAAACATTCCATTCCATGACCTGTAGGCTATGATGTGCCCATAAAGTATAGGCCACTTCCGATATGACAACAGCATGAACTGCAATGTAACTTCTGTTTTTATGGTAAAAAAGTATCCAAAAAAGGAAGTAACGTGTTTGGCTTTGGACTTTGAACGTTTGAATGCTTTTGCAAGTTGATATGCCCTATATTCTTTAAGGGCTTATTTGCAATTGTAAATGTGGCCTTATAAACAAATAGCCTAATGGATTTGCCTATGTTACTGAGATTTGTATAAGCTTGCTTACCGAAAATAAAGTACCTCAAAACATTAGAAAGTAGTTTACCTTGCATGCCACTGGCCAAGAAAGACCGGAAAGCTACATTTAAGCAGAAAGAAGGTGTGGAAAAAGGGAACCGTAATGTCACATGTTTAATGTTCGCGGAAATAATTCTCAGTTACAGTCACAACAACAAATCCATTCAGCCAAACACCAAAATGAGCATATATTCGCATGTAGCCAATAATAACTGGATCATTTTCACTTACACTTACATCATGAAACTGCAGGTATTTGTTGACGGAGACGTCGGAAGAGTCGAAACTACGTGCGCGTCCCCGCCCACCTGTTGAAACCGCCTAAAAGCTCGCTCCCGCTGCTCTTTCTTCATTCAAGGCGCGGTTCAGGAACAGGTGCGCGGGGATTCACATTTTTCAGCTCGTCGGTGCTTTATTAACGAAGGCTCGCGGATTAAATAAAAGAGGACTTTGTTCTAAGAGGCCTATTTCGCGCGGAGAAAGGAACTTACATTGTCTGCAGGTGCACGTCGTCTTCATCGTTTTGCTTACGGAACAGGTGCAATGGCCAACTCCGGTCTTCAGATTTTAGGCTTTGCTTTGGCTCTTTTGGGCCTAATTGGACTGATCATTGGCACCATCCTGCCTCAGTGGAAGATGTCTGCTTATGTCGGCGACAACATCATTACAGCAATCGCGATGTATGAAGGACTATGGATGTCCTGTGCGTTTCAGAGCACAGGCCAAATCCAGTGCAAAGTGTACGACTCCATCCTGCAGCTCAACAGTAAGTCACATTGCTTTTTATAGTCGCTTTTCCCCTGGGGTATAATGTGGAATAGGCCTGTACTTAATAGGGTCTGGGTTTTGTTTGTTTGAGTCTTATTTCTCTCATTCCAAGATCGCCAAAAAAGGCCAAAGTATTGACATTGCTCCCTATTGAGAGTGGCTATGTGCTCAAACTTCAAATGTTCATTATATTTACTTAAAAATACGAGAATAAAAACCCGCAGACTCTGCTTGTGGGCTGTAACATACACATGAAAATAGGGGACCAAGCCCATAGGCTGCGTTTTACAGTTCCCAGGTTGTGGCTGGATACACTTTGCTCGTCTAACCGGTTCTGTCACTGATTAACTCTTTCCTTTCACTCGAGCAGATTTGTTGAAACATCTTGGGGGGCCTCACCTTTTCTGTGGAACAATTCTGTGGACTTGTATTGCCAGAATATTGGCCCAGAATGACCTTTTTGATAATGCAGGGGCCTTGGTTCTCTACATTTCTTTTTTTCTCCTCCTTACGCACGCACCCCCCCCCCACTACTAACATTTGCATGAAACACACCACAGGTAGGGCTAACAGGTTAAACAATAGCTTATGTGTTTTGGGTCAACATAGAATAAATGACTCAGCACTTGAACTGGAATATCAATGCTTGATATTATAACTGTAAATTGAAAAAATATGAACATGAATTTGACTAGTAGAATAATCTCACTGTGCGTTAAATTGACGTCCATTTATATTTATTTATTCATTTTATTTCTCTGAAGTATTAAAATGTGACTGTAAAAGAACAAGGTCACCCCTGTATCTCTGTATCTGAAAACAGTGGCTATATGGGTCATCCGATTAATGACAGTTGGCAGTTAAGGCTCACCTAGTTTTCCCTTCAAGCCAAAAACCCAATGTGTAGGAATCAATGCTCTGAACTAAAAATAGAATTTCAAATAGTTGTCCATTTTGATTTGGCAACTCCTACACTTGATAATGTATCCACTCTACAGTGTGTCTTATCACCTTTTCAAGTGTGAACACAAATACTTTTTGATAAACTGTGGTGAAAAATGTGATTGAATATCAGATTATATAGGTCAGTAAACTGGCATAGCTGTTCTAAATCAACAATTTTTCATCCAAGGAATTTGAAGCATATCAAGAATTTTCTTTTGTTAACTTTTACAAGTGGGCACAGTTACTTGGAAACGTTTGGAACATCCACCTGCTGAAAAGCGGCGGGTAGTAGGTGAAATTGGGAGTGACTTACTCATAATGAAACCTGAAACCTGGTCAGACCTGTTTCTGACTGTCCCGCACACAAACACAGGGCCCTCCCTGCCCCCTCCTCCCACTGCTCTTCAATGCTTCCGGTTTGAGACGGTTTCTGTGGAGCGTTGTTCCAGGGAGAGGCTACCATGCTCGGGAAACACAAGGCACTCTGTTAGGCTCCAACAAACCTGTTGGAGTGCTTGTGTCTCACTTCAGCACTTAGAAAATGTTTTTATTATGTACAGCAGCAATCACCAAAAGGCTTCTGCCATTTGCACACCTGTTCAGTGTAGTAAAAAACATAAGTTAAGGATTAACTTGATCTGACTTTTCTTCCAGGTGCCCTCCAGGCAACCCGCGCCCTCATGATTGTGAGCATTATTGTATCGGTGGCAGGTCTGGGTGTAGCCTGCATGGGAATGAAGTGCACAACCTGCGGTGGAGATGACAAAACAAAGAAATCCAAGATTGCAATGACTGGTGGAATTATCCTGATTATTGGATGTAAGACTGTTTAAATATATACTGCATCTTGACATACTCAATAAGATCTATTAAATGAGGATTTCATTTATTTTCCCCCCTACAGCACTGTGCTCAATTGTCGCCTGCTCGTGGTATGCCCATGACATCATCCAAGCCTTCCACAACCCCTTCACCCCTGTCAACACCAAGTGAGTATTAGTCAAATAACCTTATCTTTATGGGGAGGCGGCATTTGCAGGAATTGTAATGTTAACTTTGTTCTACCTGAAAGGTACGAGTTTGGTTCTGCCATCTTCATCGCATGGGCTGGAGCCTTCCTTGTCGTCATTGGAGGTGGAATGCTGGCAGCATCCTGTCCACGAGAAAAATCTTCCCCCAAGTATCCCAGAGCTCCCAGCACCAACAAGGACTATGTGTGAACAGGAGAGGACCATAAGGCTGAAGGAACACTTTGACTTTCAAATTAGCCCAGCAGAGAAAGACCAGTTGTATGGCAGGCAGGTTTTTGTATTTTAGGGGCCACTGAGTTGTTACTGTAAGATATTTTAACATTTAAGTTTTTATTTTTTATTTGGTTACTTCACATTTGATCAATTTGTCTTTTAGTCAGTGCGTGCTTGTCTGTATACAGTTTAGTATACTCCGTCTAAAGATTCCACCTCAAGCGCTTAAGTGACACACGTACACCTCAGAACTGTAATGTTAAGCTTGTTCAGGAATTGTAAACATGTTTGAATGCACTGAACATGCACATCGATTTGGATTGCCCTTCACTTAACAGCAGTAGAGGTCATCTTGCCATGCTTAATCAACATTGTCTGTGCCTTATTTATAAGACCTGTTGCTCAATAGACGTTTTGTAACTTAAAGCTTAAATGAAACATGCATCATTGTAAAGTAAAGCCATCATGTTGTGCAGCATGATGGAAGTGGTTGTGTAATTGTTTGTCTTGCTGCACTGTTTTTTTTTTAATTGTCTTGTATTATAAAATAAACCAAACTCCATAAATGTTGTAAAGGGTTTAGTGTTTGATGCTGATGAAGGAACCTCGAAATTAAGGACCTAATTCTTACAATTATTCAATTTCACGTAATTTACTCTGAAGTAAGCACATTTTATGGAAGCCATTTTGGGAGGAGGCGCACCACGTTACCCAAATACACCATCTTGTGGGGGGATTGAGGCAACTACACACGGCAACGATGCTCCAATCGGTCTCAAGGTTACAGGACCACTTGTGGACTGGTGTTTGGGCAGAGGTGGAGTAGACAAAATAAACTGAGCATAAAAGTTTCAGTGAAAAATAAGGAATGTGCGGAACATCTATTGCCAAATAAAATCTTGATTACTCAAGCACGAGTTCACTCAGCCAGGAATACTCTTATAGTTGAAGGACTAGCCCACCTCTGGACATTTATCCATTTCAAATCTTGTTTGCAAAATACACAACACATGCTTCATGTTACTTTTATTGATAACCTGGAATGATTTTTGCATTACAGAACAAAACCATGCGATTGGATCTCTAAACATTAAAAACAAACACTTAAGACACCTGGCAAATCATTCGTTGAAAAATTACTTGAACATAGGCATAGTAAATGGACATATTACCTTAAAATATTGTGTAAAAAGTTGTATGCTTGATCATGTTAAATTCCTGTGGGAAATCTCTTACTTGGAACATATCAACGTCTATGCCACGTTCCTAGCTAACTGTACAGCACAAAAGCATCAGACAATCCTCCCATTTCTCTCTGTCAATAGTGCAGCAAGGTGTATTTACACATTTACAAATATGAATTTATTTACCCAAAGACCGGTGAGCAAGCCACCACATATATAGTTCAGACTACAAAGAACAGACAGCAGACTTTGGACGAGTGAGAGGCACTGGGTACGGTTTCTGGTTGAACAGGTGCTAGGACGAGCCATAAAAATATATATTCAGCTACCACAACTAGCTTATTACTTCGCATTTTTCACTGTTTGACTCCATTTCCAGAGGTCTGTAACAAACTAGAAGGGAACACAAATGTAATTAATATGAAGCATTTTTTAATCAGATGTTATACATTACTTTGATCGTTACCTTGTCATCAGAAAGGTGATAACTGTTCTTCACAAAATTCTCAAACTTTATCTGCAACTTGGGTAATGTCACTCCCTGTGGATTAAGACGGTTATTAAATGTTTACCACAAAATTACCGTATGGTGTGAATAGCTGTGAGCAAACCTTTTTCATTGCCTCTTCAATTTTTTCTTTGGCTTGATCAAAACTTAATGGTACTTTGGGAGTGGCTGGAGCTCTCGGAGACTTCTCACCCTTTACTTTAGGCGTTTTTACCTAAAATTGCAAAAGTTAGCGAGAGCAAAAAAAGAGCCTCAACATTAATACATTTGCAAATACCTCTTTTTTGCCAGGAGTGGACGGTTTAGGACTTTTGCCATTTTGGGCCCCAGCTTTTTGTTTAGCTGCTGGCGGCGTGGCTTTGACAGGCGTCACTTCCTCATCTTCCTCTTCATCTTCCTCCTCATCCCTTAAAACACACATAAGTTTTTACAGTTTTTAAAAATAATTCCCTTGAAGAGCGCCAAGTAGACCAAACTGTTCCTTTACCACTTAAATCCTTGTAAAATGTTAAAGATTTTATTGAAGATGCCAATGCAAAATATTGCTTGTATTGAATCTTTAGGACACTTGTCAGCAGAAACAGGGTAGCAGTTTTAGCAATAAAAATCCTATAACTGTACACTGGCCTTGCTACAGCACAAATATGCACAACATAACAAGGCCTGGCAGTAAAAGGCCATAACCAAAAAAAAGTTTCATTTTGTGGCAACTGGCTATAACAAAAACAATTGATCATTTGAAAGTTCGTGGCTTACTGCGAGCAAACACATTTGAGAGAGTCTTCTGCATTTGAATGCTGCACTACAAATTTGCATTCGATTGGAACGATAAGTCTTTTCAGTTTGGGGATTGGCTGCAGGCGAACAAGTGGACGCTCCTGCTTTAGAACAGTTAAAACCTATAAAGTCAAAATTTGTCCATTTTTATATATAAAAAAAAAAGACAAAATAATAGAACCTATGACAATTGTAAAGTTAACAGGGGCATACATAAAACTTAGTCAATTTTGAATGAAATAAAATGAAAATCCATTTGAGCCCCTTCTAGCAGGAGATAGTCATGATGCCTCTGATACACCACTACGCAATTTGACCTGGAAAATGCCCCCACATTTAGATCAAATATGGAGAGAAGGGGCGGAGAGAATTAGTTTGGGGGCGTAGTTTGCCCGCCTCTGCCTTGAGAGCTACACAAAGCTGCCGAGCTTTACAGCAGTCACTTACTCATCGTCATCATCCTCATCTTCCTCATCTTCATCCTCATCATCCACCTCCATCTTCATCTTTTTCTGGAAGAAAAAAAATAAAGTGTTAATTCTACTGGTGTAAAATCCCATTAAATATGCAATTGATGTTCTGAGGAACCTTAGATTTATCTGCAGGTGACATAGCAGGTCTTTTCTTTGACAGTTTCACATCTTTTACATCTTCCTCCTCTTCCTCTTCGTCGCCTTCATCCTCCTCCTCAAAACTCTGATCAGCTCCCACTTAAACATAGAACATAGGTCATTAGCGGTGGATACTTAGTATAGCATTGTATATGTGTATCAAATCAACACACATTTTGGGATTACAAATACTGGACTACTCACTAACAAGATGTTGTCCACTTAAATGAACAGGTCCAGAACCAGCCTTCAGTCGAAAAACTACTGGGGGAGTAATAGTGAACCCACCAAGGCAGACCTGCAGCACAGAGTTAAAATAGCTCACAAAGTTCTTAACCAAATCAAAACTCTCATTTCTAGTATTTACTCACGCTAGGTAATGAAGAGGGCTTCAGTGAGACTAGAATGGCTTTGATTTTCTGACCCTCGATGTCCTGCCCTTCCACCTCCACCATTTGAAGCTCATTCTTAGTGCTGGGGTCCACGCATGCCTAAACATACCATAAAAACTGTTATTTATGCACACTTCTATATTATTGTTTTTGGCTCCAAAAACTGATTACCATTCTGAGGTCCAACTGGTGCTCAAAGTCTTCATCATCAGGGTTGAAAACCACTTCTTTACCAGCTCCCAGTTCACATCCTGAACACCAGAAAACAGACATTAGTTAGTCTAACCTTTAGTAGGGATTATCCTGTGAATTCATAGTAGCTTTCCAAGAAACTTCCCAAAGGCTTCTACATTTCTAACTATAGTGATGTTGAATAATAAAATTGAATGGACATCTTCTTAAAGAAACACATGTTCTGTATCAAGTTACATCTCTATGCTTTTAATGAGTTGTGAACACGGTGACACAATCTGCAAACATTTAGGTAACATGTCAAAATGAAAAGCTCCATAGTCTAATTAAATTGTCTTTAATACAACAGTAGATTCATTTAAAATCAAAATAAAAGTAATGTGTGATCCACGTGGTGCAATGGAAGACCCAGCAAACCCAGTGCCCTACGGGGTCATTTGAGGTTTCAATATGAAGACTGACACAAGTTAAAAAGCAGCAGTCAAACCGAGGGAAAAGTAAATGTACACATGAATCACTTTAGATTTCATCTACTTTATAATATTTTTAGTAGAAATACCAGGCAGATTGAAAATAGCTGAAACATGTGGTATAAAAGAGTCCCATGTGAGAAACCCACGCTGTGCACGTCAGGCCCAAAGAGCAATTTTACGAGTTTAAAACAGTGTAGTTTGACTGACACACCACGGCTGTATTACGGTACAGTACATCAGATATATCTTATGTGCGCAGTTTTATTTAATTTCGGTAATAAACAGCAAGTGTTCGCGTTTCCTCCGGGCCGCCATATTGTGGAGGAAACACGTGTGCGACGTTACAGCGAACTATGCAATACATTTCTCTTATGAGATGTCAACCATGTCAAACAACACCTTTCGCAAATCAAAACTTTTATCACGCAGGGAACTCGAATTTAAACGAAACAGACAATCAGAGTAGAAGTTTTAACAGAGTCTTTTTCCGCACAACCTGCTCGCTGTTAGCTCAACAAACGTGGATCAAGATCAGAAGAAACGTTCTCACCGTAAAGGAATGTTTGCGGGGCCATGGTTTCCTCTAAACCGTTCATTTTTTTCTGGAAATGAGCAGGTCAGATGTGCCTGTGCTGAGGGAAGGTAGAATGAATAAGAAAACCGCTATCACTGAAACAACGTGGTGCTCACTCAGCTGCTGCACCGCCTCCTTCTCTTTTTCTGCGCTTCACGTGAAGGAAACGACGAGAAAGGAAAACACTGCCCTCTGCTGGGTCAGGGTATGAATTGAAAAAAAAAAAAAAAAAGAAAATAGAAAAGAAAAGAAAAGAAAAGATGATGATGATGATGATGATGATGGTAGAATAACAAAAAAAAATAACATTTATAAATATTCTAACTAATTATCAAAAATAAGCAGCCAATGTCACTGTGAGGGCACCTTTGTAAAAAGACTCATGACTCAATTTAAGAACTTAAATATTTATTTGTATGGCTTCAAATGAATTCATGTTCTGTTCGTGAGATACAGTTACCCGTTCAGCAATGATATCCATGAGAACAAAAGCTGCAATGCCAAACTGATGTGCCACATCTTTCAGCAAAAAGTGAGTCATATGAAAGACCAAAAAACAGCAAAAAGGAGTGATGAATATTTTAGAGCGTGCGTCTATACCCGGGTGAGCTTTTTATTATGGTGGTGCTTTAAAATGCACCCTGCAACACTGTGAGCAATACGGCATGAGTCACACTCATTTCACCCTATACTGTGCCTGCACATCAGAGTGACATCACATCTTGAGTTTGGATAGAGGAGGAAGGCCAAACGCTAACACAGATGGAGCCACCTTCACATATCACATTCCTCAGCTTACATTCGGTGCACGCCCTGCAATATTTACTTATCATGTGTTTTCCAGCATTTCAAATGTTTTTAAATGTACAGTTCTCTTGCTCAACCACCTCTCACATGTGCAGACGTGACATTAGATCCTACATTTCGGAAATAATCTCACAAACAATATTTTTCTCTGAGCGCGTAGTAGATTATTATTGGGCACTTCATTAAATTGTTACACATTTTGTACAATAATGTTTGTTTGAACATTACATAATTACAAGAAACAATGCGGTTGTGAAAATATGCGACATATGCAAAACATTTTCAGTATAATAAATTACACCCACGCCAGCTTTTAACATGTACATATGAGACACGTTAGACCTAAGATATGGACCAAAAATATGACATTCCATTAACAATCAACAGTAAGCTCCATCAAACCCAGCAACAGACCACCCTAAAACGGAAAATGATGTATGTCAATGTCAAGATGGACTCTTTATGGCCCTATTCCTATAATAATTTAACAAAATCTTGCAAAAGCATGCAGTTTATTTTTTGGCAATAAAGAACTTATTTTGGCAAAATAAATAAAATGGCTGAATGTGCGTTGGCTCTTGTCTGGGTTTGTGCTGCCTCGTATGCGCCGGTCTTCTTGACACATCAATAATTGTCTCCATTTGAGAGGCTGTAAGACTCAAAATCCGAGGTCCAGTGTATAGTCCCTTTATCCCGAGCGCAGCATCTTGATATGGTACCCACTGGCTACTTTCACGCACACTCACGCACGTCGCACGCACACGCCAAGCCGTCTGACGGTCTCTTTGATTCCCTGTGCCGAATCCTCCGCTCCTACATCACATTTTCAAACAGCTGCATGGATCTCATCATTGTCTCATCCTGCAGGGAAACAATAGATCAGCCCGGAGTGCTGGTGAATTTCAAGCAGGAAAAATGCAATTCTGTAGAGAAATGTAACAACTAGTAAAGAAAGTAACAGTAAGTTTGTTGACAATTTCTCCGACAGATAAGAGCAGATGCATGCAATGTCTTTTGGGGGATTTGTCAAACTTGAGCAGATCTCACCTTGATTTGATATCATCTATTTTAGATGTTGGAGAGTAACTAGTGGATGTGTGTACTCTACATTATTTATTATTAATTTCCTGGTATGAATGAGGCGGTAGGACAATAAAGCTCGAACGCTTACAATCATAATACTGACCTCTTGACAAGCTACAACAAATTCATCCAGTGTTACAACACCATCTTTGTTTTTGTCCATTTTCTGGGGGGGGGGAAAGACAGACACAGGTATGAATACTAATGATAATGTTTCGGGATAAGTCAGCTTTTCAAAGAAAGAAAGAAAGAGATATTGTTGCTGTCGGTTTATAAATAAATCTGTCATCTAACCTGGAAGAAAGCATCCACGTGCTGCTGCGGCACATCTCCTTTCAGGGCAGGATAAGTGTACTTTCCCATCATGTCGTAGATGGCTCTAACAATCTCAGTCATTTCCTGGAACACAGGCAGTTCATTTTAATCCGAAGTCCTCTTGCGTACACTTGTCTATTTGTCTACGTCTCTAACAATACCTCTCTGTTTATATATCCATCTCGGTTGATGTCGTACAGGTGAAAGGTCCATTCAAGCTTCTCCTGCAGTGTTCCTCTGAGTAGTATGGAAAGACCCATAACAAAGTCCTGTTGTTGGAGTAAAAAAAGAAACATAATAGCAAAACAAACAACGTCAAGCACAGAAAGAGATAAAGAAATGACCACCTTAAACTTGATGGAGCCGTTGTTTGTTGTGTCAAACGCATTAAACAAATAATGGGCGTACATGCTGGCATCTGCAAAAACAACAAAGTATGGGCTTTAGTAACTTAAAATGAACAGAGACAGAAACTAAATGTGAATGAACTGTACCTCCATGTGGAAAGAACTGAGCATAAATGTGTTTAAAGGTTTCCTCGTTCACCATACCACTTGGACATTCCTGCAAAACAACATGTGTTACTTTTAGGGGACACATCTTAAAGGTGCATTAAAGTTGATATCGGTGTGTATTTGACCTTGTAGTGACCCATCGACTGTATTTGTGACCAGTATACTTTCCATCACAGTGGTCTCTAGGATGCTCCAGGATCAATTGTTTGGAAGGTTTTCTCTGCTGATGGGCCCTCTCACCAGAAAACCTCAAAACAATTGTTCCTCGAGTGTTGTAGAGACCACCGTGATCGAAAGTAAAGGCGTCACGATAACCACACACACAGCCACTGGGTCACTACAAGGTCAAATACGCACAAATCAAAACTTAATTTTGCTTAAAAAGTTGCATAATGCAGCTTTAAGTATTTCATTACTGCCTTGCAACGTACAGAAATATATTATATCAGGCATTACAAAGTCTAGATTAAGACTATTTTACAACTAAACTACTGCACCTATAACAAATGCACTTGAAGCTTACGTTTTTGAACCCCCGATAGAGAATCTGCAGCTCCTGTTTGCTGAAGTTGGTCTGTGCTTCCAGTTGATCCAGGCCTTCAGGTCTGTGGCACACCATCGTCATCTCCAGTTCATCGTCTGTTTTGTCTGAGAAGAGGAAGAGCAGAAGAATTCATGCATACACACAGTGCATTTTAGCAAAGCAATCACATTTATGGTAATGTCTGAATTATGAAACCCCCCATCATCTAAAGCTACACTCAGCTGAATATAATGAAACATTGGAAAGTGGGTCTTTGATACGAGAGAGCTGTTTGACAAATGTTATCTCGCCTGGGGAGCTGAAGGCTTTTATTAATGGTAACATGGGCCTATGGAGATCGATGGCAGTTAATGGTGTGTTGAGATGGGTCTGCTGCAGGCTAGTGCTTATCACTCTGACTGTCCACGCAGAGCTATGGGGAAAATGCTAACACAGAAACGCCACCAGCAATGCACACTTCAGCAAGCAACACCAGCAAACATCACGGCAGGAAACAAGATTAGGGAAAGCTCTGTGGAATTATATATCATGTGGAGAGGAGGATTGGGAAGATTGGAGACGAAAAGAGGTCATGAACACAATATATTATTAGAGGGGACTGGGAGTGTTTGTGGAAAGGGCAAACAGGTCAAATGGAGTCAAATGTGCACATAAGCAAAACAAATAGAACTGTCACACACACAAGACAGAGTTATGTTCTATATTAATGAAGCAAGAATTTATGTCAATATGCTGCTGATAAAAAATACTTAATGTGGATAGTGCTGTAATATGGTTGTGGATCAACAAATTGAGCATTTATCTTTGAAGTAATAAGCCAGTCCTGTGTCGTTTTTTTTAGATAAGACCAAAATGTGGTGATGTTTCTTGTTTACTTTGTTCTAAAGCATGAGAGAAAGGACAATAAACAGCTACAATTACCTCCACGCTCTCCCCCTTGACTTATTGAATCTCATTAACCACAAGTCATACCTCTTCTCAGTGTCTGTTATGTAGCACACCTCAGAGAGCCACTCACTGTCTAAAAAATCTTTATATCAGCGCCAGAAGCACAGAGTGATGATAATCACTTCTGAGTGCAAGCCTCTAATTAACAACATTTATATATGCCACACGCAACAAACAATTTCCTCATTGTGACATCAATTGTAATAAAGAAAAAGTTTATTTTATTTTTGGTTGAGCTGAGAGAGAAAAAAAATGACAGAAAGTAGTTGTATGCAGTCATGTCACAATTGCGTCAGGTTAAAGGTGTCTCAAATGTCCTGTTGGAACTGCATACAATGATTTATTTATCAAGAGGCTCCAAACCTTCATTTTCTGTGAACAACATGGCTTACAACCTCAAACTGTTGTCATGGAGATAGACAGCCATGATGAATTAGGTTGAGCTGATGAACTGTGAACTAATCGAAAAGGTATACATCAAGATCCATCAAGTACTCTTTGCTTCGTACATCGGCAGAGACATATGTTGTTTGTTTCTTTTTTTACATTGAATAATTTAACATCTTCCTCGTAGCAGAAACGTGGGAAGTGAAAGGATGCGAGGTGTTGATTGGAGAAGGGGTGAGAAGCGTGACGTGTGAACAGAAGACAGGAAGGAGACCAAGGCCAAAGATGGCAGAGCAGAGCATATTGAACAGAGCACAACATGAGCACACTAAACATCTCACTATTCATTGATTTATGAAATGTACCTCCTGCTAAATGTGCTGCCTCTATAACAGCCCTGGAGAGTTAAAGATTTCTCTCATTGATTGAAAATATTGTATTCAATAGTTGTATAATGAGTGATGATTTCACAGCCGTTTTTAGCTAAGGGCATTTACTTACACTGACATTTCACACTTCTATATATAGCCTAAGAAAAAGTCATGTTATTTTGCTCAAGGAAAGATCTAAAGACACAATGAGCACAAACATTCTAATTATAGATGACAGGTCGTGCCAACTGTCTACTGTACATTTACTTCTCATCCTTAATTAATTTAACAGTACTTTCAAGAATGCAATATTGATTCAAGTAAAAAATAAATAAATTACGAAGGCCTATGAGTTATCTATTTTCTATCAAAAATGAACATTATTTGGTGTCTTTGCTGAAACTCTGTATCCAAACTGTAACTGTTCCTGCCATGAAAACACCAATTCTTGTTTACTGTTCGTAGACATTATCACATGAGCATATATGGCAAATGTGCATCTTTGTGCAGTCGTAAAATGCTTAACAAACTATTTATATTCAACTTGATGAGTGTGTTTTAGAGTAAATGTCAAAGTCTGTGTCCATGTGTCCTCAAGCTGCCTACTGAAGCGCTGCTAACTGCTCTTTTGGCAACATCTGTCACAAGGGACATCAACAGTGAATCTAAAATTAACAACCAAAAAAAGGACTCGAGCGATACTTCTAAGAAAGCAGGGGTTAGTACGTCAGGCATCTGCACCCTATGGTTACAGCGCCACATGCAGCTGTAGACCTGCTCTTGAAGCTCTTTCACTATTTAGAGAATCTGTCTCAGTAGGTGGTCTGGTAAAGTCCCGGAGTCCTCATTATAGACCTAATTTAAATCCGGTTTAGTCCTGATGTTGTGTATTTGAATGGGACAATGCATGCTAATGAACAAATGAGACTCATGCATGCAATTCACTCTCATTCATCATGGCCAGCACATGTTTTTAGTAGTAGAGGAAAAAAACCTATGTAGAAATGTGGAGAACATGCAAACTTCATACAGAGAGGTCCTGTCCGACCCGGGAATCGAACCCAGGACCTTGGGTGGAGCACGAGTGTTGACAGCTGCCCCTTGAATCCAAAACATTTCTTACTTCTGGAGCAGGTGCTTGATGTTCAAATGCACATCATATCTGACTGCGATCGGCTGCTTAAGTGCAACAAGTAAAACTGACAACAAATTTGCTTCTCACGCTTGGCATCACAAAATCCATATCTGCCCGTCCTTATCTCGATCGCAACCATTACGGTCCCTAATGCGTGTAAACACAGCAGGGGGTTCCTGCTGTGTTTTGACTAAGGCAAATCATTCACCCCTTGTGGAGATAGCATGTCTATAACTGTCTCACTCATCCCCTTGCCCTGTCTATTGTTCAGCGTCTCCCCTTTTTACTATGCCCCCTTCAAACCAGTCTCCATGACAACCCGATTCCCAAGCATAAGGCCGTGGAGAGAGGTATGATATGTGAGCAGCGTGTTAATTCGCACAGCCCCAACCTCCGATCTCTCTCTTTTTCCTCACTCACAGCTGCCACACAATAATAATGTCACAGCCCGGGCTAGTGATTTTAGCTCCCTTTTGGTCCCACTCAAGGACAACCTACTTTGTGGCACGCTGTAATCTGTCAATCCTGTTGTTCGGTGGCCCACATTTGTACATCTGGGACATTTGGATCACCCTTAATCCCCTAAAAGATGCTTTTTTTTTTACATTTGGTCACTGTTCTTAGGCATACCCTTTACACACTGAATAAAGACACTAAACAGATACTTATTGTAGTTCAATAATTTGCAAGAGTGGAAAAAATGTAGCCTGCAAAGCGTAGCACAACTCTTTCCATCTACTTTATCCTTTCTTAATACTTTTCCGTGCCTTACCTCCTCGAGACGGTCTCCTCTGTTTGGTTTGCATGGTCAAAGTGCCCACCACTGCACCCATGTTGTCGCTGTGGAAACCAAGCTAAAGCCAAACAACCCAGCGTACAGTCCTCGCTGATCTCCGCGCACACTACAGCATAAATCTCTTCCCTTGTTTTTTCTTTCTTTCTGCAAACGCGCACTAGACTGGCGCGCTCTCGGTAGCACATGCGGTATATGAAGCTGCTCTTGGCTCTCTGCGCCACTCCCTCCCCTTCCCCTCCACTCATCTGTCAGGATGCTCTCTCACTCCCCTACCACTGCCTCCTCAACATGTTTCACCATGTTGTTGGCAGCACCGAATTACATCCAACGCAGTGGGGGCCGGAGGTGAAGGACATGGTTTTCGAGCCACAGGATTCAACATGTGGGTCAACAGATACAGGTCAATCGGCATTCAGCACTAACAAATCAGTGCAGCGCTCCCTGTGGTGTAGTTGGAGGCATAATGAGTGAGTGGGGAAATAACCGGAGTATTCAGGCATGACTTGCTGATAAAGTAAGGTGGAAACGAAATGAAAAGAGTACATTATTATTCAGGCTATCATCAAAAAGGATTAATTACCTTGACTTAAGAAGGTCATTGTTTTTGCATTTGCTTTTTTAAAATAGTAGTATTTAGATAGTTTTCAACATGGGAATACAGCAGAAACATTTAACATTTTTCATAGTTTCTGGAACCGGTGAAAAGCGTGATCTGAATTAGAATCTCTCCATGTTCAGATTGGAATGGTCTTATTTAAGTAATGCAAGATTGAACAAGCTCCTTGTGGTGCTGTGCACTCTCTCTAACCAATTTTGAGAATGCCATTGCAAATTAATCTGCACTTTAGCCTGCAGTGACTTCAGCATTTACAGTGGGAAGAAAAAGTGAGCACAGCGTTTGGAATTTCTCACATTTCTGCCTAAATTGGTCATAAAATGTGGTCTGATCTCTATTAAGCTCTGCTTAAACTAATACCACCCAAATTTTACATTTTATCATATTTTTATTGACTATAATGTGGAAACATTCACAGGGGAGGGAGGAATAAGTGAGTTCACCCCCTGAATCTCACTGAATTGCAACCGTTTTGTAAAGAGGAATGGTCCAAGAATCATCCTGATCTAATCTGCAACTACAGAAAAGCAGTCATTGCTGCAAAAGAAGGGTCAGCCAGCTATTTAATACATGGGTATACTTACTTATTCCATGCTTTTGTGAATGTCTCAGGTTTTTCTGCTAAATATCTTGATCAACTTGTGAATTCATTTTTCCATTGATGAGAGCACGTTGTTCTGAGTCAACAAAACAGCCCCACACCAGGATGCTCCTGCACCATACTTCACAGTGGGGATCGGGTTTTGATGTTGGTGTGCTGCTCCACACACGACGTTGTGTGTTCCTCCCACCAACATTAAAACCCTATATGCTCATTTTGAAGTATGGAGCAGGGAGAATCATGGCGTGGGGCAGTTTTGTTGCCTCAGGGCGTGGACAATGTGCTGTCATCAATAGAATAATAAATTCACAAGTTTATCAAGATATTTTCCAGAAAGACCTGAGACATTCACAACAGTGTGGAATAAGTAAGTGAACCCTTGTATTAAATAGCTGGCTGACTCTTCTTTTGCAGCAATAACTGCTTTGCTGTCATTGCAGATTAGACGCTCAGAATGATCAGGATGAATCTTGGACCATTCCACTTCACAAAACTACTGCAGCTCAGAGAGATTCAGGGGGTGTATTCACTTATTCCTCCCTCTCCTGTGAAAGTTTACATGTTATGGCTAATAAAAATATGTAAATGTTTGGGTGGTATTTGTTTACTCATTCTTGAGATTTTACGGTGTACTCACTTTTTCCTCCCACTGTACATTATTTTGTATGGGTTTAGGACAGGCATAGAGATTACACTGTCTTGTCTTGAAATTGACGTTCTGTGGTTGGATTTGTTTAATGTTTACATATAGCATTGAGATTTTTCAGTTAATATAAGAACTAATGGCAGGCTTTCATGGATATTTATAGCATATAGCACCAGAGTTCAAGACACAAAATACATCATACAATTGTCAATATTAAAATTATTTCCCTCTGTAAGTAAGTCTTATTTAACAATGATTTGATTCCTCCGAGCGAGCACTTATGCACTAGTGATAAAGTGTATGATGTCTTTAATAGCATAGTCAATGCAAATCAGATGAGACTGCTTGCATTTGTGGGAAATGACTATCTTGTCATCCTACTGATGGAGTATACTGTACATTCACATGGCAGATAGTCATTAAGGGGTAGAATTGAACACAACAGTATTAAGACTAAGACAATCTATTTAACAATATAGAATGGTGCCTTCACTTTGTGGTTAACAAAGTGAAAAAAAGATATGTAAATTCTCGCCCCGCCCTTCCTGTTCTGTGACCACCACAGAAAAACCTCTCAAAGATTTTAAAATATGCATGACCTGCCATTTTTCAACATAGAATCGGCCACAAAGCTTTCTTAACACCTAAAGTCACACCTGATTGAGATGCAAGGAAGTTGTTCAACGTTCACGTGCAAAAATGTAATGACATTCTATGATTAATATATTTAATATTGTTTAATGTAGGAAATATGGATGTTCTAAGTTTGTCATTCATAAAAAAAATGTGTGCAATATTTATGCTTGGGAGTTATGTAAGGCCTGGGAACTTGCCTCATCACTGCTGACTGTGCGCCCCTCTCCTTCATTTACTTTGAAGAGGCGCCGGGTAGACGTGTGCTGGCGTGTGATTGGACGAGCTGAGTCGACAATAAACACAGGTTACTTTAGCTTAAAGTCGTGCATAATTATGCGAATGTGCGTCTTCACAGCAGTAAGTAGTCTTTTCATGAGATCTGTTACAGAGTTTACTGTGCAATGTCACAATTATTTTAAACATGTGCCAGTTTTACCTATAAAGCTTGTTTTTCAGTGTAGTCCCTGAGCGAGGTGTAAAAGCACACGTTGCAGACATGCACGTTGTTGTACGTGGTTAATACTGGTTAATACAGGAATATTGTACTAGAATGTTTTGAGTAAAAAAATAAGCTGAACAAAAACTCCCTCTGCAATAGCCTAAAGCTCTTCACACAGTGAGGACTACTGTATGAGCTGAGGTCACATTAATATTTTACATACTTTGTCTTGCAGGAAGGTGCTTTTTCATTATTAAATCTGTGTTATTTCTTTCTCAAAAGTTATCTTGAAAGCAGTTTTTTAACGCTTCTGCTGTAAATTTGAACGCCTTTTTGAACATGCGCTATAGTATTAAATACAATATAATATAACATTATGTTTTATTATTTATTAAATGATATATCACATGAATAAAAATGGAAAAAAAAGTACATAAACCATCCCCTCTGGAACCAGAACTCGGCTGAAAAAGACTTTCTGAATCTATGTGGGCCTATCCTGGTTAAGTAAAGGTTAAGAAATATTCAAATGATTTCCATAATTGGTTGGATGGAAATGTAATTTCTCAAGTGATGCTGCCTGATGGGAGAGGTACGGTGTATGTTAAAACATTTGTTATTATTTTTGGTGACGTAAATGAACCGTTGTGATTAACTGGCACTGTAAAACAGAAATAATAATCCATAAATTCATGATACAAATAGTCAATATGTTCCATAATAATTAATGTGTGCATGTGTGAATGAGTACATCCAAGTAAATATAGTACATCAATTTAAAGCCACTTAGTTTTAGTGTGCTGGCAATGTGTATCTTTGACCAACAGAGGGCAGCAAAATACAACATATACACGCACAAACTAGATATGCGTGGAAGCCTTTCGATAACACTATTCTCAATTGTCAAGAGTGCATTTAGCTTTAGTTGATCAAATTAAAACAAAATAAACTAAATGGGTGACTTTGAGAAAAGAAATACGATCTGTCTTTGTGAGCAATGCACTTAAAATTATATATAAATATCTGGACAACCACATAACTGAAACATAAATGATGTTTAAACTCAAGAAGATGCTACACATAAAACTAAAACACAGACACAGGAGTACGAAGCAGAGATAAAAATAAATCTAGACGAAAACGGTTACATAAATGCATGTAGTGAGGTGATTTAAAAAATTAAAATCAGAGACACACTCTGTCAGCTCCTACCACTGCCTCCACAACCACACAGAAGGAGAAAGGTTTTGAGAGACGACCAGTCATACACATTGTATCATTTTTAAAATATTACAGGACTAAGGTTTATCTAGGGGGCCTATAGATCTTCATTTTTGTCTACAGTCTGCAGTGTTTTACCTGCAAGGTTATGCAGGACACAGGTGAGGTGGAATAAAACGAGACAGGTGTAGCATGAAGGAGACTGGGTGCACCTGCTCTGCCTCTGCCCTCAGCACGACATACTGTACGGGAAAACTGCACAAAGAATGTATGTCAGCTAAAATACACAGCATGCTTTTCAGTGATTCCTATTATAGTACCATGTTCATTTGTCAGTTTCTGTACAAATTGGACTAAATATGTAATAAAAACATTGTGCATATGACACATCTCTCTCAATGCAAAATGTATTTTCTTTTGTTCACTGCTATATTTCCTCTTCCACTACTACTACTATTATAGCGACAACCACTTTTCAAACTGGTCCCAATTTCAGCTGAGTAAGGATGAGAATAGCATGATTAACAAGGGAAAAAGAGGGATAATGTTCAAGCTCTTTTCCCATATTATTTAAAGAAATGCATGTTTCCTGGTACAGAATTTATACTGGGCTAGGATTCAGAGAAATCACATTACCATGAAGAGAAATGGAATGACAGGTGTGTTTCCTGTAATATGAGTGATTAGCACATAATCACCATGTTATTACAGTACAAAGAAAGTTCTATCCTACGATCTTGCTGTTGCAATGCTGTAGCTTTAGAACGTTCTTCTCCTTTCAACAGGAAATCATTAGCCTTCATGTCACCAGATCCTTTACATATTTTGCGGACCGTCTTTATATTGTCTCTCACAACATCCATATGGATTATCTGTGATCTTCCTCTATGGAATATGTCTCCTGTCCATTCGTTAACCCATTACCTTTGTCCAATCCATGATCTTAGATTTCTATAGTAAACTGCATATCAAACATGACCTTTCTCTTTCTATCATGCACAAATTCATGCTTTCAAACGAATAGTGAGCTACAAGAACTGAACAACAAGATGGACCACTGGACGGCCCCATACCATAATATCCATTTTGATCTTGGTGATTTAAAGTATTGATTCTCAAGCTCAATGAGTTCATGTTGAAAATTTAAATTTGCGTGGACGGAGCATAAAAGGAGACTTGTATGCAGCAATTTGAGCAAAACAGCAACGAGGTAGGATGTGGAGTGAGCGACCGGACAGTCAAAAGTTCTGTGCATACATTTTAGATTCCAATCAGATTGATCAGCTGCTTTCTTGTAATTTTATGCAACTGTGAAGCACTTTGAATTGTTTTGTGTATGTATTGTGCTCTACAAATAACCATGCCTTGCCGTTGACCGATATGAATGAGTAAGGAGTCTAATTCTTAACAAGTTTTCATAAGCAGAGGTTTGTCATGAACAGACATTTAATTACAGTCGGGTGCTTTCTGTAGCTGTACATTAGGGATCATGCAGAATTGATAAGGAGCCTGAATGGATGAACTACGCAGGATCTGACAAGGCATGTCATTTGCGGCACGTGAGAATAAACCATTTACCAGTATCTGGTGAAGGCAGCAAGCAATGGTGAGTGTAAAATCATAATGATGTTGTTTTGATTGATAAAATGAGAGAGAGAGAAACAAAAAATCTACTTCCGGTATAAGTATTGGATTAGTATTACTTGGTATCAGACTGAATCCAAAATCACTGGTATCTCTATGGTCAACCGTCCCCATTTAGATTTGTCACAGGGAGAGGATTTGAGAGAGAATCCATACCCGTATCCATATCCATAAATCAGATTCCTCTTACAGAGCCTGTTCCTAAAAAGGGCAACGGGGCAGAGTGGCCGGGCCTGGCAATCAAATAATCTATAAGACTTAAACCTGCATGGCTAAAAGAAAAATAACCCTCCCACAGTTGTCACAGAAAACTATAGCTTTAGAAATAGCAATATTCTTTGGAACTAAGCAGTAAAATGTCTTTGACACATCTAAAATTGGGACACCAGATCTATCTAACCCATCTCTGTTCAATGCTCAAGATCACTGTCCCATCACAATCAGAGTTCCTCCTTTTCAGCATCAACGTTTAGCGAGCACTGCCCCCTGTCTTTTCCCCAGTGTCACAGCAAAGTACAGCATTATTCTCATCTTGTCCACCTTTCCTTGCTCTCCTGCAGGCATTAGATTACACATCTTCTATCACTGTCAAGAGCCTATAGTAAAAGTAACACAGATGATTCCATAAGCATGGTATACTGTCGCTCCTGAGGCCTAACCCATGCCCTGCTCTGTGCTCCGTGTTTAAAGGCCTTGAGATGAATATACATGCTGCTGCATTTGTAAGCGCAGCATTTGAGAGGCGCCTAAGCAGAGGTTTCACGGTTCAGCTCCCATAACTGCACACACTATCTCTCCAAGTCCTGTATGTTGCGGGCAAGTGTGCAGAACAAATCCAATTACTTCAAGAATATGAGGTGGGGGACCTACATTTTTCAGGTTACCAAACATGCTTCTGCAGGATGCTGGGTTTGCAGTTTTTCATGTCTTCCTCTATGCATAACATAGCAATGATACAGTAACAAAAGCTTTGTTGCAGAGACAGACTGGACATACTATGAAATACAGATACAGACGTGACATAAGTTGAAGAATGCTATGGGTTTTGAAATCTATAGCTGAAAATGAGTCCGATTAAGTTTTGTATTCATTGCATACAAATCAACAAAACTTCCACCTCCATTTGTACAGAGTTTGTCATCAGAAGTGAAAACTGACCCGCTAACCTGGCAGCGTTTAGATAACAGCCCAGAATACATACATCCTGTTTTTCTGAATCATCACAGTATTTTTCCTTCTAACAGACTCTGCTAACTGACACATAACTAAAATATCTGTATCTCACAGACAAGACACAAAGCATCTCTCCTAATCACTGGAGTTCATGAGTCAAAAAAAAAAGTTATACTGTGCCCTAACAATGGAGCAACAATAACAGAGAAGGGCTGTAAAGGGCATGATGAACTTGGTATAGGTCAGGTGACTGGAGACTCAGGTACACTTTGGACAGTGGACCTTGTTAGTCTTCTTATTTATGCTCCTACTAAACAGCAGTAGTACAGTAAGTAACAGTTATTTGCAGGCCTGTAATCCAAATGTTTTCCGAGATAAAACTGTCTTTGTCCTTCGATAATTGTACCAATGTTGCATTAGTCACTCACAGAGATACTCTAATAGTCTTAACTTGTATTGTGCATGCCAAAATCACCCGAACATTTTTATTCTACTTGCTCTCATGCCTTCGATGCCTCCATCAGCAGCCGCTGCCATGGTAACTACATAACTGTTCCCAGCTCAAACTCACTTCCTTATTTCATTATTCCTCAAATTACCACTGTGTCTAACCGGAGGCACTTCAATTAAATCAGCGACATTCAAAAATCAAGCTGTGTTCCCTGTGCTGCCCAAGGCACAATAGTCTTAACCCGTCTTAACTAAAGGTCAGCTCAAAGTACAAAAGCTCACAGGCAAGAGCGCACTTCATTTTCTTTCACTTCACGCTTTGACCCAGAGAGAAACTTCTCTACAAAGGTGACTAAGTTAAAATGTCTTATTCTATAGAGTCTCTTCTCAGGTAATTATTTTTGGCATCATTTACGGTTCTTGGGGGCTTGGCACTCGCTCAATAGTTATACTGGCCTGTGAAGCCCTGTGGATGGACTGTGTAAAGTGAAGTCAATACATTTTAAATATAAATGCTGTTTATCTGTGGTCAGCTTTATCTATTTAAGGTTTCTTGCTGACAGCGCGTATAACCATTTTGCCTCAGGATAATGCAGATAACACTCTATGGAAACACATGTAATGAAATAAGCACCATAGCCTCACAATATAGTAGAACACCTTCTGCCAAATAAGGACACAATGATCAACCATAATTTGCTTTTGAGCAAATTATGCAATTTTTATGATGACATAATTTTAAATATTGGGCAAAAATTTGATAAAAGCAGTTATTGAGTTGTTGCTCCTTATGGTATTGATAGAGTTTTCTCAAGGACATTGCGACAAAACACACTGTTGATCAAGTCACTGCGCTTTTGCTCTCTGGGGAATGTAGATGCTAGGTTAAAAGAAGTTAACACCTGTCGTTAGGAATGTTTAAGCAACCGTATTTAGCAACAGTTGTTAATGAACTTGTTTATTTCTTATTGCCCGACGCCTTTATGATTCTATTGATAAAAGTTAATCTCACACCATGCTGGTTACTTGTAGTGCTTTGAATGGATACTTAGTTATCTTAATCTAGCATGAATTCTACCAAAAACGTACAAAACATTAAAGAAAACGGCATAAGAAAACAGGGTACCTTTAGTGAGAGTCCCAAAGACTAGTCTCCGTAGTGACTGCATTAATTTGGCGATGCCCTGCTTGCAGCGAGCTGTGCAGCCGGCCATACTGAGGTAGAGGAGGAGGTCAACCAGAGAGGAAGGGTCCAGAGGAGAAGCTCTATCCGCCAGTGTGTCGAGGATTCTGCTAATGATGGGAGTGGTCCATTGTGGCGGAGAAACTTCAGGACTGACGGAGTGACATCTGGAGTACCTTCATTAAAACATTAATAACGGCAAGGGGGTTAAAAGTGCACAGTAATGCATAATAAAATATTGCATTAGGGGCTTTAATCCTTTGACAAAATCAGGAAACATTAAATAGGCATATGTGGATAAATAAATAAATGAATGAATAAATATAAATATAAAATGCATATTAGGGGTTTTACTATTTCTTACAACTCTGTCTTTTTTAAATTGTCACACAGTTTTGGCAAATTTAGTGATATTAAATTCATTTCATCTATTGTACCAATAAGCTGCCCTGATGTTGTATTATTACTTTACTACTTTACTTTATTACAACTTTACTTGCTGCAACTTTTCTCTTAACACTCAGTCAATTTTGGTGAAATAAGGCTGAACCGCATGGACACAAAACAAGTACGTGAATGAAAAAAAGAATGCGTACTATACCCGTTTCAGGAAGTACTTTAAAAGCAAGCAAACTTGTCTTCCCCCAGACCAGAAAAGAGGAAGAAGATAAATAATTGACTGAACTCCGAGATCCGAAAAGCGTAATGGAAGGAAGTTGGAGCTTGTCTGAAGAGAAGCCCCCGCCGATGCCGACTCTTACGTCTTGGGTCACTTTTCCTCTGAGCTCCAGTCCCCTGTGGTGGTCCAGTGTTCTCCCCTGTACAAAGATAGGTTTTGCGGATGAGGTCGGTCTGGCAGAGGCAGCGGAGATCCTGCGGCTGTGGTCTGTGGAGGAGCTGAGTGCTCTGAGCTACTCTGGACTGCAGCTACAGCAGCCACCGCCGACACAGGCACCCCCTCCTCCCCTTGTCTAACACTTTCTCACTCTTCGCTCATACTCTTCCCTCTTCCTGAAGTCCCTAAAGCCTTGGTCAATAAAATTGTGTTGATTTTTAGTTGGTCCAAAGCCTGCATGTCTTCATTAAAGGTCAAATTAAATAGTAAATAAACTGCACATTGAATCATTTGATGTGTTGACTTTCTACATACTTTTTATACTACTTTTAATGTAAAATATATCCAAGTTTAAATGACATTAAAAAAATATATCCAAAAACAATAACAAGGATTGCTAAGAACAACCAGTTTTAGACAGTAAATGCAGACAACGTGGGTGCAGTACATAATTTTGATTGAATATGCAGTAATATTTTTGTGACACTATCCATAAATTAGATTTGGAGCGCCGCCAAGGCATAATGAATTAAAAAGGCTTTCCAGTCTAGAATATAGGTGACCAGTGAGTCATAAATCTCAAGTGGTCTCTATAACAGAACAAATAAAGGCAGTAAAGGTTATGTAAGCCTGCAGTCTGCCGGTGGAGACTTTTGGTTTCTCAGTCCACTGAACTGGGGAAAGGCGCAGGGAGAGCGTGACGCAGTACCTCCTCTGTCTGATTCTCTCTCCCCTCCTTCGTCTTGTCTATATTTAATGCTCTGAGAAAACTATTTATCTACTTCACAGCCAGTCGCCATAATACTTGGGAACTGCTGTATGTGTCCCACAGTGAAACAAAGCGTGCAAGGACTTGGCTTTTCGTGATGAGAGGTGACCGCTCACATGACTTTATAGCCCATGAGAGAATCCCCGTGTTCAGAGTGTGGCAATGAACACCACACACACACACACACACACACACACACACACACACACACACACACACACACACACACACACACACACACACACACACACACACACACACACACACACACACACACACACACACACACAGAGGGGGTAATTTAGCAAGTGTTTGCTCACATGCAAAATGAACAGCACACGTAAAAGTGGAGCTGATTACTGATATATATTCTTTCTTCAAATTAGTAGCAACATGCCCGCAAAGTAGCATATTTTATAGCTAGCTTGGACACACTATTTAGCATCTGGGGGTGACAACGTTAGATTGTTTTAAAAGTGAATCCAAAATATATATCATTATATGTCACACATACTGTCGGCACTGTTTATGCCAGATTAGTTTTGCTCTTTTATGTTACACTAACATACAGTACAAGCAACAAACATGAATTGAAGGATTTTCCGACACTTAATAAAACTCAATGATATATTTCATAATCACTGTTGCCACAGAGAAACCTACTTGAAAAAGTAATCTGATTACACCATTGATTAGTAACTTAGATATTTTACTGAAAACTTGATTAGAGTAACTAAGTTAGATTACACTACTTTATTCGTTAGACTGTAGTTTGGTGACATGACCACCAGAGGGCACTACATTATGGATTGAGTCTGATTCAGTTCAATGCGCGGCTGTTCACCTCGTGCTCTGGCTAAATCAATGCATTTTCCATAAAGATCACTTACCTGGGTCTTACCTCAGGGGATTAACCGCCTCCTCCTGTATGCTGCACCTGGTGGGACTTTATCTGTAAGTCTGACAGCCTTGGCTTGCTGCAACTCCAAATGTTTCTTAATTGGATGTAGTGTTTTGAAGCCAGATAACACTTTGTTGTCAGCACAGAATGTACAGCGAACCTTAATATTGTCATCTTTAGCTAACACAAACTGAAAATAGTGACTATAGCATTTCCAGTGAGAAATCGCTCTCCTCCTCGTTTACGTTTGTGCCGTGGTCCTCATGCGAAAAACGTGACATGACGCAAACGTTACGTCACTCATTATGACGCAAGAAGAAAGCAAAGATAAAGTAACGCACGTTCAAAATATACCGCCAATAGTAACGCACAGTGACCCAATAAGTAACTTTAATGATCTGATTACTGGTTTAGAAACAGTGATGCGTTACTGAACAAAGTTGTCAGATTAAATTAACATCATTGTTAATAAATTAGCCTAATAGACAATAGATAGATCATTCTGGTACCTTGTAGCTACTTTCCCCCTCCCTTTTAGCAAACACACTGCATTTTATCTATTATTCTGGTTAAATGTTATAAATGTGTAACTAATGTTGCCAGGACAAAGTATCTGAATAGGCTAAGCCCTCCGAGGCAACTTCTGTTATGATATTGAGCTATGCAAAAAATAAAAATAATAATTTGAAAATATGGCAACAGTTTACTTTATGCAAATCATTGTTTTGCATATTTTACTTGTATATGGATAACACAGCTGGTCTTATATGCACATTGCCCATTTTAGTTGTCAACACTACAAGGTGGCACTTTTGTATGGTTACTTTTCAGACAAAGTTTGCTGCATGAAACATTCGTGGTGATATGGGGGAGGATACACCCCACGCACTGCAATTCTCAACTTCACATTGGCGCTTGTACAGGGATAAGTACATTTGTGTTTAAATGGAAGACTCGGAAAGAAGATAGTTATACATCAATCTGTCCATAATAACTTTGGGCTGAGCGTAACCTAATTCTGAAGATAAGCCAGTGCTTTGGTGTATCTGACCCGTGCAGCACTGCGGCACCTCCTACACACAGACTGAAGTCCTGCGGAGCCTCTCCACCAAGCACTTTGTAAGAGTCAGGGGTTTAGTATCAACTGCACATGGACTGATGGGAAATGACAGGAGCAGTGGGAGGCCAGGGGACCACATCTCCCTTAAACACAGGGGAGAGGTGCTTATCACTGAACGTTCAAATCTCACACCCACAAAGTCATCTGCACATTTTTAATCAGCTTTAGTCGAGCGTTTGTGTGGGCGAGTGGATGCAGCGCAAATCAGTTTTTATACAAATATCGTCTGCACCTCAGAACAGAAATAACAATCACTGAGATACAGATTTAGATATTTGCTTTCTGTTTTTTTTTTTTAGTGGCTGCAATCATACACACATTTTCCCATAAAATTCCAGCTTCTTAATAACATGTTAATGATATCGAGCAGACTGAATGAAGCTGCACCACCCACAGTTCAATCCTGGTTTACTCTTTGTTACAGTTCATACATTTTTCATGTGACTTGTGCCGTCATGCTGCGCTTTTCAAGGAAATAAGGCCAACATAACCTTAGAAACACCCAGTCAGTACAATTTCTCAATGGATGTAAGCTTTATCTCCAACATATTCCGATTTTCCACCACCCACCTGGCAACCCACAGCGTTACATAATCCAACACCCTACTTAAACACCGATTTTACGTCCTGCTATGATTGTACACATGCAGTTTCACAAACAAAGAAAAACGGTGAGAATCATTTTACATCACTGTGAATCGCCTTAAGATTCAGTATCACAACCAGACATCGTGCACACTCGAACATGCAATACTAATGGGAAGAAAATCCTTATCTGTGTTTTTCTATTCCCCAAATCTCAAAACTTGTTGAACCGGGATCAAACAAAAGGGCCAAATGCTATGTTATAAAAGAACTTAAAGACGTCTCTGGCATGAAATGAAGGTTCAGCTCGACTCAATGGGTCCCAAATCAGCTTAGACACAAATAGCTTGATCTCCATAAATTTCAGCTCAAATGAAGTGTGAAATAAGTTTGAGCAGATCAGTAGACCTTTTCACACCGAGTAGCGCTCAACCTTTTCACACCAAGCAAGTAAGAAAACTATTTGACCTTCCAAGACACAGCAGGACCATATCAGGACTTAACCGGGTCTGAAAAGGGTCTTAAAATGACCTGAATTTGTTAATATCAAATAAGAGCAACCGCCTGAAAGTGCATCCAAGCCATCTTCAGCAGGCTCGTCCTAGAAAAGCAAACTAATCATATAATTGCATTTACCATTTCTTTTAACCATTATATAGATATACACACACAGTATCCTATAGGCTGTATAAAAACTGTCTTGAAGCAAAAGGACTGAAATTAATGAAACTTTGTTGTCTACTGTCCCATGTGTGGTCTATGTTTGGAGACAGTTATGAATTGTTGCAAGTTTTTAATAACTTCACTGTCAGTCTCAAGTATTGCCACTTCAGCTGCTGGAGTACAACTACAGTATGAGAAGACGTATAGCCTCTTGTACAAGAGCGATAGCTTATTGAATACTGTGCACAACATTCAATAAATTAGACTATGTTCTTTTTTTTTAAGTAGAGATTATTAATCACAGCTTGCCAAACATTTGTCGATATCCAAATCTTTGCAAACAGACTGTTGATCAAAATGAATGCAGCACAAGCATTATGGAGCTCAGTTCAAATTCTAAAGTTATGATATTAAAGGTATGAATTTTGTAACTAATTCATAAAAAAAAATACTTATCTATTTGTCAATATGAGGTAAACATGTTTGTAAGTATTGGTTTTACAATTGTAATGTTGACTTATTCACAATTCAAAACAGCTCAGTGAGACTTAATTTTGGATCAGCTTTCAAATGTAGAATGTCATGCTTATCCTGCTTTTTGTTCCTGATCTATATTCTAGCTGGCCAGGCTAATAAACTACAGCTCAAGTCAACACAAGTTCATTTTTAATTGAAGGGTTGAAAGACCAGGGACATAGCCTACTTTCGAATGAGGTGGGATTTTTCCAGCCTACACACGTCTGGGAATACATTTAGGCCTAATTATTTTAGTTTTGTGGAAAAAAAATACTGTTAGATACATCAGTAATGAATCTCCTTGTTTTGTTCTATGCTAAAGTCTGTGTGGAGGGCCCCATCTTGTAAAACCACCAAAGTAACATTTCCACAAGTTTGATCCAACAGGCAACACACAAAGAGCACACAGAGCGTACAGCGTAAGTCTTACATTTAACTTGCTGGCTGGCCCAGACCTACGGATGCTTCACTGAGAATCATGACTTTAAACTCATTATTTAAACTCATAATTATAAGTTTAATATTCAGAATTATGACTTTAAAGCTCATAATTATAGTTTAGTTTTAAACTCATGATACGTTTCAAACTCATGTATGACTTTAAAGTCATAATGTAAAACTCAGAACTATAAGTTTTAAACTCAGAATTATGACTTGAAAAAACTCATAATTATAAAGGTTGAAACTCAGAATTATATTTTATTTTCAATATTCACAACGACCTCAATTTTAAACAGCAGCGAATTGTTTGAGATGGAGAATGAGGTTTCTTTGAAAATGAGTACACGTTGCCATCTGCTGGTGATTTGTGGTATAATTTCAACAGACACGCAAACAACTATTCTTCAGTTCTACTATCCTCAGTGATCCTCATTTCACCAGTGATAACTCACTCTAAAAATGTGTATAACTAATAAGTGCATGATCACAACGATTGCAGTCATTATATCTGAACAATGACACTAAAGTAAAGACATATTTTTTGTAAAACGTAAGCTTTTGGCCACCAACATCTTTGCAAACCTTAGATGATAAAGAAACAAGAAATCTGAACTGAATGTCCATCTTTGTCAGCAAACAAAAAGTCTTCAGGTTGAGGTTTTAAAATGATTAGATGTCCTGATGTGACTTCCCATTTTCCTCGAGTCGATATATATTAAACATTAACTAAATCTTTACTTTGAAGAGTTGGCCCATTTCCACTCATTTCCTCAATATCCCTTTGGTGCTTCTAATAATAACATAAGGACACACATGGCACTGTTATTATAGCTGTTGACATTTAGAAAGGGAGGCTGTTAGGGAGATATTTTAGTATTAGAAAAACAATATCCTTTTTAGGAGGCATATTGGTAAAGAAAATTAAATGCAGTAGAGCTTATCAAAGTTGATCTGGGATTCTGCACTAGTATTTATGTACTTTAAAACTACTGTTGTATGCAACGCAATCTCGTTGCTGTTCTTTTTTGAATGACAATAAACATTGATTGATTGATTGATTGATTGATTGATTGATTGATTGATTGATTGATTGATTGATTGATTGATTGATTGATTGACTGATCAAAAATAATGATTCCATAATAAGAAAAAAACATAGAAAAACACACATGACATCGCAATGAACCCTCACAGAATGCAAACGAGATTTTCTTGACTACAATGATATTTCATTTTTCAAGCCTTTTGGTCTTAACACTCCTATGCAGTGTGTTAAGACTGCAAAGACAGTCATGGCACCATTTTCACCAGGGAGATAGTTAATTTTAGTCAACAGACATGCAGTATCATGCCAAGTTGAATAATTTGGTGAAAATATTTCAGTATTTCAAGAAAAAAATGTGACCTTCATAATACATTGAGTTGTAAATGTCTATAAGTTAAGTAGACTGACTTTCGTTAAGTATTAATAAACTGAATTAAATGTGTTTGAAAATGCTGGTTCCAGTATAGACGTAAATGATTACTTTAAAAAGCTAAATACTGCAGTGGAGTTCAAAGCACTGCAGCAGTGTAGAGTGGTATACTGACATTATTCACTGCGATTTCTGCGTACTCAGCAGGTAGAAATGCTCCCATGCACGGAGTGCTCTTCATCCTGGACTGCCCCCATGTCTCCTGACCTGAATCGCACTAACTGTGCCGCTGCCAATGTCTCTCTTCTTCCTGTCCGGTGCATGGATGTATGAGCCTGGTATATTTGCCTCCTGTCCTCAAGAATGCAGTTTCTTCTCTCTCAGGTATTGGGTACACTTTATTGTCCCCGTAAATGTGTCCTCTGTATTTGACCCATCCCTCAGTGACAGCGCAGCACTCGAGGACCTATCTCCCCTTCTTGAACCAGGTTCATGGTCAGGATTATTCTAATTTTGGGTTGATGAGGGAAACCAGAGCACCCGGGGAAAGCCCACTCACACAGGGGAAAAACATGCAGACCTCACACAGAAAGACTCAAACGTGGGACTTTTTTGCTGCAAGGCAAGAGAGTAAATCATGCACAGTGGTATGAAACATTTTAGCAAATTTTACCTGGAATGAATATCATTAGACATTTTGATTTAAAGTGGATATCTTTTCAGTTTGGGTTAACATGTTACAGGCATCATAACTGTGCCCATCTTCCTTGTCACTTATTGACTGGGAAATTTATGTTAAAGGAATGTGAAGAGAAACTATTTACAAATGTACTGTCCACCAAGTTTGTTCCTGCCTGCAGCAAAAATACTAAGTCATCTATTTCTTTCACTCAGGATTTCACTTTAGTGGTTGCTTCCTGATAAACAACATAGTAAGACAGGAAAAAAATATTGACATCATTATGACCAACCATATCCTTTCTCGTTACTCACTATCTCACTCTTTGAATGTCAAGCAATAATATCGTACAGAAGTACTTAGTAAAGCAAAAAAGTAACTTGTATAGTTTGTGATTTTTATTCAAAATATGTTTCTGGCAGAATGACTTTAGTGGACACAGAAAAATTAACAAATAAATCATTGTCAAACTGTGTGAAATTTAACCGTGCAAGTGAAAGTATCTTATCTACACTCTTTGCTTTGACTGTAATTAAATCATTTATATGTTGATGTTTTTAGTATTGATTTTCTCTGCCTTCTTGTAATTTTATGTAACTGTGAAGCACTTATCATTAAATTGTGTATGAATTATGCTCCACAAATAAACTTGCCTTGCAGTATGGCACTATCAGCCTAAAGGGGAGCAGTAAAACATGCCGGTATGCACATAGAATAAAGTAGCTGAATAGACTACACAGAAGTGACCCTAAGTGCATTGCTGGATCTATATATACTCTATACTTTTACAACAGCCAGAGAGTCCAAAGTCCAGGACTGAACTGGCAGTCAAGAGCATTTCTTCTAAAGAGCTTATATTGAAACACCATTTGTGACATATGGTTCTTTACCCACTCTTTTGGTTTGGTCCTTATTGTTCAAATGTTGCGACACACTGGATGCACTGGTCAAGCGTTTGTGCACAGAATTATCTGACAGTTGTACTTTCATTCGAGATGGCCTCCTACAGCGAAGCAGTTCCCTGTACGCTCTGTGGAAGTCCTTGTTAAAAGCCGGGTACAGAATGGGGTTCAGTGCTGAGTTGAAATAGCCCAGCCATAGCACGACTGAATGGGATGTGTTTGGAGAGATACGCTGGCCTTTCATGCCCATACAGGTGATGTAAGTGAAGTACGGCAGCCAGCAGATCACAAAGGCCCCCAGAACTGCAGCGAGAGTGACAGTAGCTTTGTGCTCTTTGGATATGGCTGCAGTGGAGGCAGTGCGGGCAAACGATGGAGTGGCTGCTCGAATACGACGCACCTGTAAAACAAATGCCTGTATTAGCCTGTAACCAGATTTTAAATGTTGTGCACCTGAATTTATTATTCGCTGTGACCAATTGTGATATGGATTTGAGTCAGTTCTTATTAATTGTACATAATTGTTCATTGTGTATTACTGTTTGTGTTTAATTATGAGAAAAAGATTTATAGGGCAAAAATATATTGTCTAAAATGCTTAAGCATGGCCTTGTGAGTGTCAAGAGTCATACAAAAACGAACCTGTTTCCGGGCCACTCTGAATATGCACAGGTACATCCCAGTCATGAGCAGCAGTGGAGCGTAAAAAGTCCCAGTTGCATACACAATTACATAGCTGTTATTCCACTGAAACTGGCAGTACTGGTCCTCCTTGTCCTCGTCTCCCATGGCCCAATCCAAGTGCTGGACCTTGAAATTTTCTGTGTTCCAGCCCATGTGAATAGGAAGGAAAGCCGCAGCCAGTGAACAGGTCCAGATGGCCACAGTGGCTAGTATGACTCTCACTGTGGTCACTCTGCGGGAGTAGCTGAGTGGGGCGGTGATAGCCAAGTAGCGGTCCACACTGATGGCCATGAGGGTAAGAATAGAGGACGTACACAGCATGACGTCAACAGACACGTATAGATTACACAGGACGCCCCCCAGAGACCATCTGCCCCGGCGGAGCTCCACACTGGCAGAGAAGGGCAGCACCAGCAGGCCCAGGAGGAGGTCCGTGATGGCCAGAGATATCACAAAGCAGTTACTGATGCGCCATAGTCGGCGGCTCAGCCCAACAGCCAAACAGACCAGCACATTACCACCAATGGTGATAATGATGAGGAATATGAGCGCCAGCCAGCGCAGAGCAATGATTGTCATACTGGCTCCTCCCTCGGGCTCAGTCCAGGTTTAGGATGAACACCTCAAAAAGACAGTCGACTCTACTGCACAAGCACTCTGCATTCTCCTCTTCTTTGTAAGGATCATTCTTTCACAGTTTGCTGATTTTGGCCACTTGCACCGAGTGTATACCTGTGGAAGAGACACTATACATTAATAAATTCCATTAAACTCAGCATCTTTAGTATCATAATCTGATATGACCACAAAGGCCAGCTTGTGCTTGCACCATTGAACTCTTCTCAAACATACTTTATCCCTCATTTTCCTACTCATAACTTTGGACAAAGTGGTCAATATGTACTTCTTGAGCCATTTTAAAGCTTCAGTTGGACCGTAAACTTAAATTAACAGTTCTATGAAAAAAACGTATTTGCTATTTAAGCAGTGGGTCATCAAAGAATGGACTTGGATGAAGACCTAACCTGTTTAAATCTCATATCTGGTTGCCTTCAGTCAATCTCTCCATGGAGATGAGCTGGATACGTCCCGCTCTCTGTAAAGTTAAAGTCAGGTCTTAGGAGAGGTGAGCCGCTCACAGCAAACACACATGTGTGTTGTCATTTTAATGTTTTTGCATGAAGAAAATATCTGTAAGAAAATAAATGCTTGTTTATTGTTCTATTTATAGGGTGAAATGTTACACAGTGTGGCTTTAACTATTACATGTGTATTTTTTTCTACATTTCCATGTTATGTGTCTAATTTCCAAATATACAGAAGATCTACTGGTACAAATGATTAACATTATGACAGCCGAGAAAGTGACTGAGAATTTATTGCTAACATGGCTAATGTCATTGGGACATGTCGTTTATTAAAGTTAACAGTGTTAGGGACACGAGGGACAGAGGACAGGAACACATTTGCTACATTGGGGAGAAATCTAAAGCTAAATCAATTACAGGAAGCTGTTTACTACATTTTTATAAATAGCAGACAGGTAGCAGCAGTAACAGTGTTATCTTTTCATATACAAGGCAGAGGAGATATAAAGTTTCAAATTTAATAGTGTTTGTCAGAGAGCACCATCTGAGGTCATAAAAAATGCATACCATATGGCAGGATCAGGTGTCAGAATATTAAAACGGTGGAATTATATTTGCTGATGTGTACGTATGTACACATAATGTATTTAAACAAAAACGTAACCACTATATCTGATCAGATTTTATACTGAACAGAAAGCATGAGTCATAAGAGGGTCATAGAACAAATCTGTAACACATCTGAATTAGTCTACAAAGCAAAAATAAACAACATATTTTATAGTGCATTGACTAAACATAAATATGAGATTATTAAACAACAATAACTATAACATGTTAACACTGTGGGCTTCCTGTGGGTTCCCAAACATGATTCCATGTTTGGGAACAAACATTTTAATAAAACAACTGTGTTTACACTTCAAGAATATGCGATAAGAAACAAGACGTATCAGTGAAGGGCAAGACTGCTGTAAGTCACATTAACAACCTAGAAAAGCTTTGCACAGTGTTGCCACGCACAGTATAGGTAGAAATATGGGGAACTAATACATTGCTATTTACACAACTAAAGTGAAGTAAACTCCCAAGTTTTACTGCAGCAGCAAAAACTTTCTAGTTTCAGGAACATTTCTGATTATAGGAAATGACAG
Source organism: Gobius niger (assembly GCF_951799975.1). Classification (NCBI taxonomy): domain Eukaryota; kingdom Metazoa; phylum Chordata; class Actinopteri; order Gobiiformes; family Gobiidae; genus Gobius; species Gobius niger. Next base: position 14,690,239 of record NC_136862.1, read on the forward strand.
CCATTACTGATAAAAATCCATCACCTTAAAACATAGACCTTTATAGATGGAATGAGAAATATGTATATATAGAAATGTTTTCCACTACAGAACTTAGAATTTAAATCAGTCAGTAGCGAAACATTGCCACCTCTAAAAGCCAAGTCAATTCACATCTGCTCGGTTATAATGTCTACATTTCATCCATGTGTTAGCATCAGCCGTGTCACGGTCATGTTCACCATACCTGTCCTTCCACAGTTACACCGTCTCTATGGTGACACTGGCTCTTTACTGTCTCAGTTTAGATGGAGCTTCCTCAGCCTGCGGCACTTAGAGGCACATATGCATTTCAACAATGTTTCCTATGCGACTGCAAAGATGTTATGCAACTTTATTTCATTGTGTGTGGCATGGCAGCTCCTCATGAAACACAACACTCTGGCTCTATAGTGAGACTATGCATAATTTATCAGCCTATCTCCTAAAATAATCCACTATATCATGCATCTATTATAGGTGTCTTTATCTACCTTATTATCGTTGTCTTGGCTTTATGCTCCAGTCTTCTATGTTCAGTTTACTTTACAAACATACCACCGCGAAAAAGGGCTGGCAGAGAAGCAAAAACAAGCTTGTTTTTGTCTTTTTAAGCCCAAAACTAATTTACTAAAATCCGGTGAATCAACAATAGACCATAGAAAAAAGTCTCTTCAAAGAAAAGCCAATGTTCAGAGCCTTTTGAAAATACATCCCTGAAGCAATATGATTTGTATCCTTTGTGCCCTCACACTGGCCTGCTAAATGAAATTATCCAGCAATTATTTAGAACTCTATCAGGGCGTTTCAGTGTAATCTTTGAGAAACAAAATTACTCCCTCATAATTGCTCTATTTAACCAATTGAACTATCAGTCAAGGGTACATCTAGATTTAAATCAATTTCTGTATATCTTGTAGAATCAAACGTTCAAAAAAACATTTTCCTCTCAGGAAAGAAGCCAAAGCAGCTTTAAATAAGTAACACTCCAGTCACCTTTATCCATGTTGTGCAACATTAACTCCCTCCAGCTATTCACAAAGGCTAAATATCTTATGGGAATGAAAAAGAACCACAAAGTCAAAATTATATAACAATGAAAACTGAATATGACATTTTGATATTGCAACATCTGTTACATTAGTCAGGTCTACAACAACAGGTATAAAGTACACAGGGGTAAATGTAAAGAATGAAAACTACTGTAAATATGAAACGCAATGGTACATACCACACACACATGTTTTTCCTAAAAAGCCCTTCTGACCTTGATCATGTGTCCAAACGCTTCTTCCTCGGTCCTGCCTGTGTGTGATCGCTATTGTGTGGCAGCAGTGTTGCGTTGTATCTCCTCCCTCATCCACAGCCTGCCTCCTCTCACTGAAACACACACGTGTTGCTGTGTGTAGAAATGTTGACCACTGCGCTCATGAGATGAGTTTTTGCTTACAGGCTACAAATATTATAAATAAACAGTGCTTTTTGTTTACCTTCATCTACTTCACAAGCATAGAAGAACAATGAACCCATCCCATTCACTCTCACCATTCATTCACGAGTACACAAAGACTAATTGACTACTGCTGCTACTATACTCAAGGGTCAAAGTGGTAAACACTGTATACAATCTCGGAAGAACTCAAGAAAAGTCACATGTATGAACTTTATATTTGTATTGAATGAATCTATAAAATTGAGCAACGTTGCATTTGTAACAGCTGGTTTGTTTTTCTCAGTTTGTTTTCATTAGTACTGCTCAATATGAATGATTAACAATTTAGGGGAACAGACTAGTTTCGAAATTAAGAGATTAAACAATAACACAGCTGAACCATATAATGAATATGTGGAGGTGCTTTACAGTGTCTGCGGCCCATTGGGTGGCCTCAGAGGCACTACGGGGCCCCTCAAAGACCTTTACATTCAAAATAATAATTTTGAAGGGAAAATACATTTATTTGCATACAAGTACGACATTAAACCAGAATTTAGCCTGCTGTCATTGCTATAGGTTGCTTTTTATGTAACTTTAGCTGTAAAACAATAACAAATTCCATTCAATAAGGTAAATTATTATTATTGGGGGGCCCCGTAATTCGTTTGGATCGATAAGGGGGATGCGATGTCCCAGACTTGGGAATGGCTGCTTTATCATGTTCAATATTAGTGGAGTTGGGCAAAAGAAAGGGAGGACTGCACAGATTCACTCTCTTTCTGTACTCTGTACTATTCAGGCATGTGTACCATTATAAGTCTCTGAACGTGATGTGTCCATACATTTAGCCTGGGTTCTCATGGAGGAAGACTTGTTTACAGTAGCTCAAACAAACCCGGCACAATTGTAACAGCTCTGCTTGTTGTTTCATTCCAAAAGAAAACTGCCTACCTTTAGAATCGTTGTCGTTGGCTCCCTCTCGTGGACAAAACATTATAGTAGGCCATGCGTGATGGGATTTTAATGGGGTAGAAAAGAAAGGCACGTGGGTGCTATTAACAGTAGGCTACCATGGTGGATGGCAAAACAAAATGGGCAAGACTACCATATCGATATGAATCGTCATATAGGTAATGTAGCCGTGTCCGATCCCTTTAGCATAAACAACAACACGCTGTTAGCTAATTCAATCTCAAATATAGCCTCCTGCTTTTATTACCCTTGAATTATCAGTTGTGAATTGTGTTAAGAGGACACAAGATGGTCAGAGAATCGGCCTAAAATATTAAGCAGTTGGTTTAATGTCATACCTTATACCAAGGGTTCCCAAACCTTTTTGCCCGGGACCCCAAAAATGTACACGTAAACAACTCTGGACCTCCATAGAATAAAGTTATTGTCTCTTATGCTATTTTACGGCAGAAAAACAACATATAAAATAAAGTTAAGATGTATTTATGTATTTGAATAAATGAATGATAAATGAATTTCGCACTGTTTTATGCATAAAAGTATACTATAAACAGTAGCATATTTCTTTCTTTCATCTTGAAATCATCTGAGACCCTCACCCAAGGCCTCGTGACCCCCGAGGGAGGGGTCCCGATCCCCACCTTGGGAATCACTGCCTTATACAATAATTGAGTTGGTATGGGTTATATATAGTATATAAATGAATAATAGCTAATAAGAATACAGCACTTTTCAAAATAGGCCTACTCAAAAATGCATCACAGTTTAATTATTTTAATGGATCCTTCTCTCAAAACTGAACATATGAAGATTGTGGTCATTACTGTGGACAAACAATATATTCCAAGCTGTTTGTATGCCATAAAAATGCATGAGGATGGCCTGTTTTATACCAATCACACTTTTATTCTCATTTGAAGCTAATGACATCTTAGCTTTTCTACTCTGCGTACCCTGTGTGCTGAATTTGAAATATATCAAGCCTGAGCGTTTGATGATCTCTGCAGACCATAGAGCATGATTTGATTCTCCCGTACCAAATAATAAGAGAGGCCTGCGGCTTGTAGTCTATCAGTCCTCCTCATTTACTCTGGTGTTTATACAAAATGAGTGTGAGCTTCAAGTGATGGTGCTCACTAACAAGCATTTTCTCATCTCTTTGTTAAAGGGCCTCTCCTGACCTGTTTTGGGTGTCTGTGCTTTCTGATTCCAGCTTTCTCCCATCATCAAAGCTGTCGTCCAAAATCAAGGTAGGTGATGCTTTTGAAGCTGCTGAAGTGAGCCGGTAATGAAAATGGATATCATAACAAAACATCTCCGTGTGCAAATTTAGTTGGGCTGGGACCAAATATCGAGGGGGCACCAGGAGGTCAAGTCACAAGGAATATTATTTGAGCAAATTCAGAAGTACAAATTCAACTCATGTGATTGTGGGAGGAGAACAAATGCAGGAAATACTGTCTTTTTTTTTGTATTTGTCTTTTTGGCCATTGTTTTCATGTTTTGATGCATTTGTGGGGGCAACCACTATTCTTGCCCGTGTAACCGATGACAGATGAGACATCGACGACATCCTTTTCAACCTGACAAACTACTGTATTTTATGGAAATTGAAGTTTCTTATACATATTCTTTTCTATGGCTTTAGAATATTATGATGTATTATAATAATGAAAATGTGAATGCATTGAAATGCTGTCCCCTCAGAATAATTCCATCCAACTTTGGACCTCTTTTTTCAGAACCTGGGACCACAGTGAAGACTTGGGTCCCAGACTTTAGCTTTGTTTTTATTGTCGTTGGCCCGTGGTTGGAAAAAGCCACTTGTGACCCTGAGAGGAAAAGCACGCTGTGACTGAGTGATGTAGAGGCTGAGAATTGACTATGGAAAATTAGCAATAAATACTCCCAACTAAAACTTTAGCAAGAAGAATTACAGCCATCTTCAAATCTAGTGGGAGGAAGCACTTGTGTTTACAAGGAGATAATAAATTGTACCTTAAGGACTCAGACGTCAGGGAGGCGGGAAGTCTATTTTCGATGGAACAAAATTGTGAGGTTATCTAAAAGTCAATGACACAAGTGATAATACAAAACAGCTCAGGCTGCTGCATCTAATATTGACTCTGCTTTTAGGGGGCCATTTATCATATGCTCACCTTTTGTGTTAAATAAGGAAGAGCAACAGTCTTGAAGAAGCCCTGAATTTCAGTGGGACTCTCTGGTTAAATAATGGACAAATAAATAATCTATAATTGTTTGATATCGTATTTGTATAAGTCCTAATACTTCATAACACTGTCATCATTGTTTATTATTCATCTCATAATAATAATAATTTGCAAACATTTTAAATTACGTAACTAGCAAAAAACTTTTAATTTGTGCTTTGTTACTTTTTTAAAAAGTTGTTAATTTGAGTTTGTGCATGTCTGCTGATTGCAAATGCATGTAGAGAGTAAGATATGTTTCCTCAATTAAAAACAGGCCTTCATTATTATCAAGAGTTCTTCTGTTTCATGGGCTACAGACTCTGCTGTATCTGTGTCACGGCGGATTATCACACCAAATTACCACTAGGCCAGGGCCCTGCCATCACCAGAGGCTGTTATCTTGTCCGCTGAAGAGATACTCTCCTCCATTTTCACTGTCATGTTGCGTTTCTGCTCAGGAAGAGACCGATCGCCCTCATCTCTGTGGATTAGTGGTCTCAAAAGCCTTTCTTGAGGACGCACGACCGCGGGACAAGGAGCACGTGCATAAGCCCTGAACGCCCTTTGCTGCCCTTTTCTACCCATGTTTGTCCCCCAGGAGCACCGGCAGTAAGTCTCCACGTCAAAGTGACTCATTTAGTTGTGTCTGTGAATCAAACGAACAGCAACGAGTCCAGAAATAGAGCAGCTATGAAAAAGGGGGAGGTACTGTTTGGAGCTGGAACAACATTTATCCAAAGCATTAAATGTAAACAAATAAAGTGGTTCAGGAATATATATAACCATGTGCATAATTTACAACCCTGTATCTGCATAGCAAGCAATAGTGTTTAAGAGGGTTGTTCATCGAAAGAAATGTTAAGGCAGACACTCAAGATTGTTTATTGAACTATTTATTTCAGAAGTATGTGGATTGCTGTCTCTGCAGGCTGGGGCTGCACAGTAAAACTGAACCGAACCACAATTGCAAATCGCAAAGAGTATAACTATTTAGGAAGTTCACTACATAGGATCTTGCTTTGCATTAAACCTTCCTATCGTAGTGTCGACTGAACTGGACAATTGAGAGCACAAACATGTATACAGCAGAAACCTCTTCAAACATGTCTGTGTAGACTCTCAGTCGTACTCGAGTTGTGCATCTTCAATGAAGGTTCTTGAGTCATCTTCTGTACTCTGTAGTTGAAGTGTCGAACGTTTTGCCTCTCATCCAAAAGGCTTCTTCAGCGTTGGAGTTCAGCTCTTCAAACATGTTCTAAAATCCATCTGATTCTTCTAATAGTTGTATTTCAGCTTAATGTTTATGTTCCTAGAACAGGGGTCTCCAACAGACGGCCTTGGGCCGGAAGTGGAAGAGATGATTCAATCCCTCCTGACTAAGAGCACAAATTTATCTACAAAAAAACAAAAACAGTAAGGCTCAAGCCCATTCCCTTGCAAAGTTATGATTTTTTACAAATACCCACAGTGCTCACTCCAGGCACTAGGGGGCAACTTAAATAAAGAAAGGAAAGAATTCCACACGTGTCCAGCAGAGGGCACAGACATAATTAGAGATCACGATACAAACAACACATTACAGCCATGTGGTAAATGGACAGTCTGCCCTAGGGCGGCTGTGGCGACAATAGTAGCTTACCACCACATACTGTGGAGTGAATGAATTATGACTACAGTATAGTCATAATTCAGAGACTTGTGACAGAGGGTTGTAAAGTGCAATGCAAGTGTTAGCTGTTTTTATGAGGCAACAGTCCGGCTCATTATCATTCATTTATTGAAAACGTTTCCTCAATAGTATTTTCCCAATCAAAACACATTTTATTGGAGCCTTTTATTATGGACCCCGCCAATACATTCCTGATAGATTTTACTTTATTTACTTGGAGAGTTGATTTTAAAACATAAACAGTAAATCTGATTTCAATACTAGATATAAAAATTGCAATCAGACAATTCCCAGGATCACCTCTGACTTCACCACAGCTTTTTGAATTAAAATGAGCACATATTGTCAACTTGTTTGCAAATTGAACCCTAACTAATGCAATATTATGAACAAAAGAACACTCTTGTCCATAACTCTGACTTAATACATTTTAACAGCTGAGAGTAGCTTGACCTTATTGGACCAATTAACACTTTGGGTGTGACAGTGAGGTTTTCCCATTTTGCAGTGCTAAAGATCATTACGGTGACAATGTGAGGAATTCTTTTTTGGGCAAAACTTTGACTCTAATCATTTTTCAGGGATAATGATTTTGAGGAGCTGTTTAACTGTAGCACAAACGGAAAGTTCGAAATGTGCTCCGTTAGCTGACGCAGAGCAAGATTTGAGAGAAATCATTATGGAATGTAATTTGAGTTTTGAAAGTGTCGATTTGCATAATATTTCAGCCTGTCTGTTCGGCATGGTTCCACCGGAGTGAAGTTTAACGGTCTCCAAGGAGCCGTGTGACATGAAAACATGCCATTTGTGCCACGCCTTTCAGTTGTGATGCTAAATTTTTCATAACTTTGTACTGCATTGTTGTCGCGTTGTCCTTTCCTTTTATTTTTGCACCGAATCATGAATTTCTTATGGAAATCCCTTTTGCTTACCATTTACATAATACAAAGCTTGTACCATGCATCAGCTAATCTCTTCAATAGTGCAGATCGCTGCGCTGTAAACTGCATTTTGGACAAAAGTAGCCTACATCCCCGAGTTTTTTGACCTCTAAAAGCTGTGTACTCATTTTAATTTTCTAAACGAAGTGACTGGCACTTGGACGTCCCCTTGGGCGAAGTACTGCTGTTTGGAATGACAGCCAGCGCTTGTGAGTGATTAGTATTCATGTTACAGGACGAGACTGGCGCCAATTACTTGTCCATACAAATGAAATGTAAAAATGCCTTAATATGCAACGGCCATTCATTTACTTTTCGGGTGATATTTGTTTACTGCGCCGCTTGACGGCCGTGTGTCCTTCCATTGTGCAGCTGTAGTGGGGGTGTGCCTGTGCGTTGGCAGCTGACCATATAGGATTTTATTGCTGGGCCTGCTGAAGGTTACTGGACCCGAACCAGACGGACCAGTGAACCAAAATAATGAGCTGAAACAGGCTGAGGGCGGCATCGAGCTGAGGTGTTACTTCTCTACGGTGCTGGCGCTGCTGCCGGTCTCTTCACCTTATACAGAGAAGTTAATATAAGCAGAATGCAGACTGACATGTCAATTTATGTTGACTATGGAGCAAATGAAATGAGGTTGCTTTGAGAGACCAAAATGCAAGCTTCTCTCCCGAAAAAGGAGAATAATAAAGGTCTTATTGATTTTTAAGTCTTAGATGTTTTTCTGCTTTTTCTCTCAGTTTTAGCATTCAGGAGCCGACGCAGCAGAAACAATAAGTTCCCTATAGCCTCTTCTTTTCATTCAAACTGTATATATAATGCATTAGCCTGCTCAAAGTTGCTCTACAATTTCATGCACTATTCATTCATTCCATACTCGTACGTAAGCTATGTTTGTAGCCACAGCTGCCCATCGACCACCAGCAACCACTCACTCCTGCACCACTCACCCAAGCAATGATCTCCCATCCAGGGACAAACCAGGCCCGACCTCGCTACAATTTTTTGGAATCAATTTTGCAGCTGAATTAAACTTGCATTTGATTTTTTAGAGGCAATGTTTAACACCTCTGCCTTCTAATCCCTTTCTCTGCACCTGCTTCTATCCATTCAACATTTCTCTACGCTTTTGGTGAAAGACGCGCTCGCCAAAACAAGGTAGTTAAATGGTGTGTGCTTTGACTACAGCAGGCCATTAGCGCTAATTTGTGTTGCGAAATAGGCTGGCTCACAATGATCCGTTAATTATCACCCACTATGTGCCCCGAGCAATATAGTTAAGACATTTCAAACACACACTGTTTTTGTGATTACATAAGTGAGATACTGCGCTATCAATTAAACAGAGAGTTGTGCAATGGCTTGGCAGAGTCGGCGGAGTGATATAGCAGAAGTGCTTCTAAAGTTTGAATGTAATATTTCAGATCGTCTTACACCAATGGAACAATATTAATCTTTACAAATGATTTCAGCAATGGAAGAGTTGCAACAACATTTTATGCTGTTGCTGTTTGTTAGAGATGAGCAGCTTTTAGCTTTATTTATTGTGTCAAATCTTAATGCTTCAACAAATGAATCAAAAATCGTGCATCCCTTATCTCAGGTAAGCCCTTCTTGTGTTTGTTTCATACCAGTGGTGCAGTCGCGTCACGCCACTATATCAGCTCTCACTCGTGCTTCATTGTAGCCTTTTGTCATGTCATTATTTCACCCTCAAGCTTTTATGAACTTCACTTAGGCTTCAGATTGTTTGGGGATTTTGAGACCAGCGGCACAATTGACAAAGGCATAATGAATGTTTCTGTATTTTCGTCCCCTCTCTTTGGCAGGTGTGTGTGACAAAATATAGCTGTTTGTCAGAGAGGATTTCTGCAGTTTCGAGTTTTTCGGATTGCGGATGGAGCCGTGCTGCGAATGAAATGAGGGGGATTTGGTGATGAATCACGCACAGAGTATATTCAGTTTATTTAGCATTTTCCGCCCCCCATAAAAGTTTAAAGGAAGCATTAGTAAAGACAAGCTTGAATGAATTGAAAGAACGTGTCAAGTGCACAAAGTGTAAAAGCACAGCCAAAGACAAGAATTTAATGTTTAGTACAAAATTTGTAGCATTTACAGTGATTTGGGGAACAGGTGCTTAGAAAAAATTGCAAATGTGTCAATATTGACAGTTCAGATGGAAGAAGCAAACATCCAAAATGTATAAATTCATGGTTAGACGATAGTCCATGACTTGTGAGGTGTCTGCGGAGAATAGTTTCTAATTGGTGTGAATCAGTGACAGGGAGAAAAGCTACATGGATGGATGATTTGGCAAATAAATCACAGAGGAAAAAGTTAACAATTTTCTCACAGGGAAACAGAAAAGACTGCATCTCTGTATGATGTTCATGAGGCAAGTGAAAACACTGTTCTGTATATGTGTTTATGAGGATGATAAACCTGTACATCACAGCTGATTGTGTGCAAGGCTCAGACCTTCTTTTTCCTTGGCAGCCATTTGAACAGCGTTTTGCACAGCTTTTTGCGTTTCACCTTTGAAACAGTCAGGTTCTTAATGATGCCATCTCTGAGGAGGCTGAAGTTGACAGTCTGAGGCGAATGCGTGGAGAAGCCATTCTTTCCGGTTGCTGCATGATTCAGAACCTCCAGGAAGCGTCTTTCCTGTTGCCTGAAGTCATACTCCACACTGGACAGACACACACACACACATGCAGACAGTAATTCAAAACCAAATGTCAAATCAGGCACGGTGTGTAAAATTCAGCTCCCACTAAATGCAAATGAACTCTTAGATGTTCCTCATGGCTCTAAAGTGAGTGGATGCGGTTAACTTTGCTGTCAGAAATTCAAAGGGTTATTGGTAGCAGGGGCTCGTGCTCCTGCAGTGCATCTGTTTTGTAAAGGTGCTCTGTCCTTGATACAATATTCTTATCTACTGTGTGGCCTTTCAGGACCAGGCGCCGGCACATTATGCAACCTCTTTTGTCATGCAAAAGCACTTTTTGAAAATAAGCAGATCAGTGTGGATGTTTTGAATTTTTCAAGATAAGGCCTGCTACTCTGCGTTTGTGTGGGTGATTTCTTTCTAAAGATGAGACATTTTGATTCCTCAGCCCTCTTAGCCTCATTTGTGGCTCAATTTTTGAGAGTCTCGTTGTTCTATTGCTGTCACCTGATGCAATGTCTGAGCTCTTTGGTGCAAAGTTAGCGGCGGCTTTCATATGTTGCATATTTTCCATAAAAGTGGGCCAGTTTATATTCGGAGCAAATCTATAACAAAGACTTGTTATTTCTGTATGCATTTTACCACATCTTGTGCCAAGAAGCTGTAATATTCTGTCTTGATCAGTGCGTCTAACCCTCGCCCCATAAATCTGCTGTGTGAACACTTTGATACCCATACAGTAAGCACCTAAACTGTCAGATATTTTTGTCAAAGATTGATGGCTTACTTTACAAAGGAAAATGTAATCTTCCTATCTGGTCTCAGCAAGAAACAAACGAAGGCTTCAGAGCTTTGGTTTTGGGAAGCTGCCCATTCTACAAAGTCATTAATTCACAGAACTGCATTGGCAACTTGGCAAAGGGTTTAGTCCTGGTCCTGAAATGTCTATCTCAAGCACATTAGGTTAAAGAGAACACGGTTATTTTATTCAGTAAGTCTGTCTATCTACTTACAAAGCGCTTCATCTTTTGTTATTCTTAACTTGGTTCATAGTACACCATGCTCTAGTTCTGCTATAAGGCAGCTTTATCAAGTTTGTTCAGATTCAATCCGTACAAAGGCCAACATTCGGTGTCTCGTAAAATGACAAAAGTACTAATATAGTTGTATTCATGTAGCATTTTTTGCTTATTCGTGGTTGCTGGAGCCTTAATTTAGTAACTCTTAACTAGTGAACATGCCATCACAGTGGCCTAGCTTGCAGCCTGGTCAGTCAGAGAAATATAGTACTATTATTCAATCTCATATTGCACTAGTATAAGCGTCCAGACTGGTGTTGTTGCAATAGATCATTTTCAAACACGATTTGACAATAAATATACTCAATGCCAATTTTGACAGCGTTGTGAAATTGTATTATTGCAGTAGTCCTATAGTGACCATTCCATTATCGATACATGCTTAAAAATCTAGTTTAAACACCAATTTCATATTGATATGTATCTGGGTATTGATTATATCCGAGTCTTATTCTTAGATGCTTGCTTTTATAATGAAGAAATAACTGCAGTTCTAACTACCAACGGTCATAAATACATTTCATGGATTTTTTTCCATTTTTTTTATTATAATAAATCTACACATGCATCTCTATTTCTTGAGGTGTGCCATACCTGTACACAATGCATGCTGTTTTCTGGCAGATCTCGCAATTTTTCAGATCCTGTCCAGTTTTGGAGCTCGATGGACTGAAATGATATACAAAAAGTCTCCATCAGTCTTAAGTGACCTTTCAAAACAGCCGGCTCGTTCCCCCTCCTTATTGCCACTGTCTGTAAATGACTCCTGTAAGCTGTAATGAGAGCATGCATCAGGTCGGGGCATCAGTGGCTTATTAGACGCTAAAACACAGCTTCTCAGACGGTCACATCTGATTAGCCCAAGCACAGTGGATGAGCTTGATTGACATGGACACATTGCCAGAAGGCCCTGTTAATTCCTGTTATTTGTCCCTCAAGACTTTTATGGCTAAGTAAAGCTGTGTCCGACATGCCCTCTGCTCACTTTCTCTCTCTGCGTGCAACAGCTGATGTGTTTGCAAACGTGTACCCTCTCTGTTTTTCGTGATGAATACGTTTTTGGAGGGGAGACAACACTGATACTGTTTGCAGGGATATTGTGTTTCATTTTGACAGCAAATTTATCGTCCAAGATAATAAACTGCATTAGGTGAACGTTACTATAGCTGAGCTGCTCTCAACATAATTTACCTGCACTTCTTTATTGGACTTCTGGATCTCACTTGAAGGCAGGGTACATATAGTGATAGATTATGTTGAGCAAACAATGTTCAAGGTCAAACGGTAGAATTAGTGGCGCGTTTTGTTTTTGCTTTGTCAGAAGGATATTAATAGAAACAAAAGTGGTTTGTGGACTAAACCCATCTGCTCTGAAACAACAGAATCCCTTCTCAGCGAAGCACAACCTGCCAAGTCTTACTGTTCTGGACACTTGCTTTTAATCAATGGATCAACACCTGGTGATTTGTGGCACTTGGCTGGCTGGACCTTAGCTGATATTTAATTTGACCATGACACGGTGCAATAGATTTTCTGCTGTTGATCTGATGTTGTATTTCTTTCGCACATGAATCCGACCACTTCCTTGTCCTTGCTGCCTGTTTTCATGACCCCCTCAAGCCTGTGATCATTTAAGGGCATCTATAAAAGGCGTACCACAAAAATGAGAGAATTAACAAATAAGAAGGACAGAAGAGAGTGAAGAAGGGTATAATTTTATGTGGCGGCCTTTGACAGATGTTTAAAAGAAATGACTAGGGATGTAGCAATACCCCAATATCATATGTCACAACATGGTTTTAGCCTGTTATTATCCTCATGGCATAAAATAAATAAATAACATAAAGTAAAAAATAAATGAATAAATAAAGCAGGGGTAGGCAAGTTTGCCTGGAAGGCCAAAGTACAATTCCAGTGTTGTCTATCATATATGGCCTAGATGTGTGTTCTGCTCAGAAATTTTAAAGGAATTTACGGTATTTTTCACATTTCTAGTACTGTAACCTCTTAACCCCTGCCTTAAAGCAGTAGCAAAGGTGTCGTAGCATATTACAGTTTTTTATTCATTAATCATTCATTAATTGTCCGTGAGAGTAAATACTGCGCTGACAGACAAGACAAAGGGAGAGAGGGATATTGTACATCCACAATGGAGATCATTTTTTTCACTCAAACTTGGCTGTAAATACGTTTAAATATGTTTAAGTGGCGATAGCCAACCAAAGCTAAGTTAGCTTTGCCCGTTTGCATGTTAGCTTCTTCTTCGGGATTCCATTAGTGTGTATTAGTGACTCCTACCCGGTGGCAGCAAAGTTGCAATTGTGGTTTTCTGGCCAGAGACACCGGGGGGGAGATGAAAGACACCCCAATCATCCCATTAACACTTGTATTACCCCCAGAGGAACTACGAAAATGATATATTGAGGTAAAAAAGTGACTGTTTTAACCAAGTGTATTTTCTCCAGTACAGTTTGACCCAAATCTAAAAGCTTCTCAACTGGAGCTTACAGCCTCGTTTGAAAGCTAGGACCTACAAAACTGATACAAACTATTTGACGTTTTTTATTGCTTTTACACTGTTCTTTTTGTTGCTTTTTGACACTTTTTTGTTGTGTTTCTGTCACTTTTTTTTGTCACTTTTTGGCATATTTTTATGTTTTCGTTGCTTTTTTTGCCGTGTTTTTGACATTTTTTGTTGCTTTATCATCAGTTTTTAGTCTTGTTTTTGTTGCTTTTTTTTGTATTATTGTTGCTTTTCCAGTGCGTCTTCATCTCTATTTTGACCCTTTATTTAAAGAAGTGTTTTGATTTGGGTAAAGCCAAACTTTAGAAAATGTGCTCGGTTCAGGTAGCAGTTAAGAGGTTAACAGGCTTTTGAGCTCTGATTAGTGTAAAAAATCTTCAAAATCATCTTGATGGCCAGAGGTTCTATGATAGAGGGCTGGTTTTGGCCCCTGGGCCTGACTTTGCCTACCCCTTAGGTGACATATGTGGGTAGCACCTTACTTTACAGCACAGTAAAACATAGTGGGACAGATATGGGGCATTGTAACTATAAGGAAAATGCGAGGTAATGCATTTTACAGCCCCCTTTTCATTACAGTTCGCAAAAAAATACAAAACATTTACTAAGCCTGGGACAATAGCTACATTGTTGTCGTTGTAATACAAGCATTGTATCAAAAACCCATATTGTCAAACTTTACTGACATCTTGAATATTAATGAGGCTGCTATGCTCCACTGCTTTCACTGTCAATAGTGAAGTACAAGGGTGAGCAGCACTGTTGGCCAATGTCTATGTACTTCACCAAATGCCAGAGTAACTTTTGGCTTAGAACTTTTTGGGACTCACCTTGTACTTTCAATTGTGGTGTTGCAATATCATGATATGTCCCAGCATTTGTAGTTACCATAATTACCAAGTTATTACTCTTTCCATTCCGTTGCTGTGCTGTTAAGTAAAGTGCTATACATACACAGTGTATCCATAGCAGATTCCTCTCTCTCTCTCGCTCACAGACATGCTCGTACCCAGAGGTGGGCGCGTGGCTCGTCTCCAGGTCATGGATGATGTTCAGCAGAGTGGTAATCCGGTCCTTGTTGGCTGCCAGGCTGGCCTCCACGCTCTCCAGTCTCTGCTGCAGAGCCTCTGATCCCCGACGCTGAGGGCAGGCCGGCGACGGAGCGCGCGGCTGGACCGGGTGAGAGTGAGCCAGGCCCCCTTTCTCTGAGCACTGCTGGGGGGCCGGAGGACGAACGGGGCTAAACTGTAAATCCCCTATCTCCTCTGCCTGGTCGGGCTGCAGGCGGGGAACAGATGCCAAGCGTATTGTTGGAGATGACAATATGGAAGTGCATCTGAGGTCTACGTGTGACCGCCGCCGCGCTGTGCTGAGGAATGAAGCCAGTGCAGTGCATCCCTGACCCGAATGGGATTGCAAGTGTGAAACAGAGCCGCTTCTATTATTTGTTATTGCACTTGTATTGTTTTCTTGAGATGCCAAACTGTGTGTGTCTACCTCTGTGCGAGATTCAAAATTAATGCATTTATCCTCGGTTGTTGCGCCTGAGGCAAGCTCTTCAGTGTTTGGATGTGTCTGCGAGTCTATCGTTACGGCGCTGTGTCCCTCTAGCTCCGCGTATCCTTGATACTGCCTTTGTTTAGCTTCGACGCAACCCTGCAGATGAGAGCAGCTCGATTTGATTAGGGAAATGTAATTCTGCCGGCTGCTGACCTGTGATCCGCACGAGATTTTGCAGTCCTCCCTTTGCTGTGTCACCGATTCATGAGCTAAATTACCATTGCATTTCCGCTGCTGTGTAATAGTTTTGGGGGAAATGGTTGCTTCTGGTCTTGAGAAGGGAGGAGTGGGTTCAAAGGTTTTCTCGGACAAATCTGAATCAACTGGAGCTTCTAAACTTAGCACGTGATTGGATATAATTGAATCATCTGAATTTGTTAAAGGCATTTTGCCATTGTCACTTTGCTCATGTCTCAAATCAGTGCATTCAGATTCTTGATTGTGTTTTACGGATAAATAAGTGCAAACTGGTCCTTGGATTTCTGATGGCTTGACATTGCTTTTGAACGGACAGTGAGCCCGGTTTGCCAAGGTAGTGCCGGATTCAACGGCGGAACTAATTACGGCGCTTGTAAAACAATTGGCACGGGTACCGACGGACGCTGAAGGAGTACCAAGCTCGGAGAGGCTTTGAGATTTGTGAGCTGCGACTCCTTTAGCGCTATGGTATTTGGTGTTTGCATTAGTGCACAGTGCGTCGACAAGTGCAGCGGGGCGTGCTAACTTTGCCTCCAAGTTTACGCCACTGTCAGTTGAAGTTAGGCTGGAGGACTTGGTGAGAACTTTTGTAATTTCGTGTGCCGCGCTCTGTGTACCCTGGGATGTACCGCCGTTTGAGCTTTCTGTGGAATATGTTGTGTCTGGTTTATCACAAGGCTTTGGTGCACTGCTATCTTGCGTAATGTTAGGTTTTATCAGTTGTGTATTTAAGTGTGGCAGGGGCATCTCAAATGATTCTTTACCCAGTTTTGGATTTACTGTATTATTGCTTGGTTTTTCATTTTTGGCTTTACACTTTTCTCCTGTTGATACACAATTTGAACTTATGTGTGTGGCATCAACACATTTGCTGTAATGTTTTGTAGTATTTGGTTGTAATGCTTTAAAATGCATAGGAATATTGTTCAATTGTGGGTTGTTGCTTCTTGTTGCTGTGGCCATGAGTGGAGTTAAGGGAAGACTTGTTGGTCTGGGAATTGTGCCACAGTGCGCTGTTTCTATTGTTGCTCTAGTGACAGTGACTGATTTTGTATTTAAAATGGTCGTTTGAGGGGTAAAGTTGGCCTGATGTGAAGTGAAGTTGGTGCGATAGCTGCTGTTAAGAGAATGCACGGGACACTGCGGATGTGGTATGTTTCTATACCCCCTATCTTCTTTGGAAAACAGTGTTTGCGGCTTGAGCGGGGCCTCTCTGGGACAGCTTAAATACTGGGTCTTTATGTTGTTTAGTTTCTTTCCTGAGCAAACATGAGTCGCAGTGCTCTCAGGCTGTCTTCCACAATGGCTGCACACTGCGTTTGGAAAAGGTCGTGCAGCCTGTATAGCTGGCACCGTCCCAGGCTGCTCTGCATAATGACCTTGCCTGTTTAGGTCCATTTCACCCGAGACTGGCTCTGATTCGCCGTTATCAATGCTAATCCCGCCGATTGCCTCTGAGTCAACCACACTGCCGTTAGCATAGCGGCTAATAGATTTTAATTTAGGTCTGACGTTGGCAGAGCTCCCGGCCAATTGCAGGTTGGTCCTGATTGCCCTGGCATAGCAATAAGTTCCACTCCTCCAGCTCGAGGCCACATCCTTAGAGGCTTCACCTGCTTTGAAAGTCACTTCTTTTTTAATCTTTGGCTCCCCACTTTTATGTTTTAAAATAGCCCTTTTTTCCCTGTCACTTTTTGTTAGCGCTGACGTCTCCTTGTAGTCCGATTCCATGCTGAAATAGCCGTTGGATGTTTCTGATGACACGGAGAGGCGCGACTCGGGTAACTTTGCCCAGTGCGCGGTAGGTGCTCTGTTAATCCCCGGGGACGTCTGCACAGCGACATTGCACTGGACGCCACAGGACTGCTGCAGAAACCCCCCCGCGCCCCTGTCACCTCCCATTGTCTTCCAGCCGCGCACCCCGACCAGCGCCGGGACGCCCAGCACCGAGACGGGGGTGGTCAGGTCTGCCGCGCGTCTCCCCATCTCAACAAGTTTGATTATTCCACTGCGCAGGAGGGCTTCCACACCATTAGAGCCATCTGTGAGACAGGGAGAGACAGGTTTATTCAGTGGCACGGTGCAGAGCAGGTTTGGTGACAAGGAAAGGTGGATCGATGTACACACAGGCTACTGTACAGACGCAGTTGAATAAAAGTTTTGACGATACAGTTCAATGCCCAATTGCTCTTGACAGTTCCAGACTTATTTCATCGATGTGGCCTATGTCTTTAACAGGGCTGGGACGATCCACTTTTGTCACGATCCGATGCCTATCACGATACTCAGGGACTGATCAAATACGTACTGCGATACAATAAGTAATTATGATATGTAATATGCTAACCTTCAAATTTGTAAAAAGAAAACTGTCATGTCAATGTCATTTGACATTTATTGAAGATTGATAGAATTGCATTAACATAAAATGTAACAAAGTACTGTTACTGGAAAACAAAGGAGTCCAGGATAAAAATGCCTCTAAACACAAGTATTGAAAGTATTGCGATACTTGAAAAAGTATCGACACTTGGTATTGCAGCACAAAGTATTGCGATCCAAATCCGATCCGATATTTTGTCCTTTGTCCCAGCCCTAGTCATTACCTCTCTCTATGCTCTTTCTAGATCTAAACATACCTGAATGAAAAATGTATATTGACGTACATAAGTTAGTAAGTAAGTAAGAAGGTAAGTAAGTAGGTAAATATGGCAAGTAAGTGAAGTAAGGTAAGTAAGGAAGGTAAGTAAGTTAGTAAGGTAAGTAAGGGAAGTTAGTAAGAAAGGTAAATAAGTAAGGTATGTAACTTTTATATAGCACCTTTCACAGACAAAAAGTGCTTCACAACACAGTAAAAACACAGTAAAAAAAAAATCAGAAATTACACAAACAACACAAATTCATAGCATCCCAAAAGTAGCTAATTAAAAGCCTGAACAAATAAATGACTCTTGCTTTTGAACGTGTTAACAGAGTCAATTGAGCGCAAAAAGGGGGGAAAATCGTTCCAAAGCAAACTTAAGACTCATTTATTTCCAAAAACGAGTGCCTGGAACCTTCAGCAGATTCTGATCCACAGACCTCAGAGCCCGAGCAGGGTGTAAGGCTGAATCAGATCACTGATATAAGAAGGAGCCTGACCATGCGAGGCTCTGAAAGCAGGAGCCTGAATTTTAAACTTGATCCTATGGGACACTGGCAGCCAATGAAGTTCTATTAGAATAGGGGATTTGTGAGTCCGATTAGTAGGGGTCAAATTTCTCGCTGCAGAGTTTCGCACTAATTGCAGTCGAGAGAGCGCCTTATTCAGACATGAAAACAAACTAAAATAAAGTAACTTTTTCTTGCCGCCCCGCATTTGAAAAAAACATCTGAAACAATATGACACAACAGGCCTCAGTGCAACTGTCCAAAGTTGGTTGCGCCATTCCAAATGTATGCATGTCTTCGAACTCGTGCAGCCCTCTCTGACTACCCTTGCATGGCTGTCCATTTATGTGTGTAACAAGACGCTGATATGCTGCCAAAACAACTGTTCTATATTGTATTAGCATTTCAAACATTGCGCCCGGGTACTCGCTCATTCGTGTGACAGCACAGAGAATAATTTATTTGAGGGCTTGAAGTGACAATTCAAAACTCCTGCAGTGAACTCTTTTTCACCGGTTAATGCTTCACAGACTGTAGGTGCTGTCCTCTGCATTCATCTAACATTGGACACGAGCCAGAATGTACATCGCTGGTGCAGATAGTGACTCGCTTTGTGTGCATTTCACTTGTAAGGCAAGCTCAGTTTGTGTACATGCGTAGGTGTGTTACTGTTTAGCCTTGAAGTGACAGTTTACTATTGTACGTGTGTGATTGTGGTACAGGAAAGCAGGTTCGTATTGAGATTTGGGACATCATTATAACAATATCCTTCGGAGTGAAGGAATGCGAATTGTCACAGCTATGTGCTTATGACAAAAAATCTCATGCAAACCCATCTTGAAACTGCTTCTGTGTGCCTTTTCCTCCAATCTATCTCTCTTCAACCCAAAAAAAACTAAACAAAAAAAACACCAACATGAATCACCAGCATTCAAATTACTTAGATGAAGCGGCCTTTGTCATTAGTGTCTGTGTAATCTTAAGTGACAACTACCCCAAGCAATTTAAATTCCCCTCCAGTCCGGGCAAAAACGCGCTCATTTTTCTAATGTGCAAGTGTCTGGATTCAGTTGTTACCCACCTACTCAGTTGTAAAACCTGACCAGTCCTCTTTTGGTCCAAATCTCAGCTCCACTTTCCTCCTAAGTGCCATCGAAGTGGTTTGGAGTTGTTTTTTAATTTCATACCTCAGCAGCGTAGTGCAACTCCTGGGGGTGCGATGCTCTTCCCTGTTTTCCAGCGCTGTGGTGCCGAACTGATTGATCCTCTATTGATCCAGGAGATGCTGTGTGGTCACTGTATCCCTTCTCTCCTTGTTTTGGTCTCCCTGCCTCATGCTCACTCCACACTGACAAAAACAGAGCAGTGTGCTACAGTGCGCTGCCCTCCAACACTCCCCGTCCTACTATGTCTTGCCTTTTTGCCTCCTCCTACTTCTTCCTGTCTCTCTCTCGCTCTTTCCCCCTCTCTCTCTCTGCATTCCTGTATCCATCCTCCCTTCCAGCGTCCGTGCATCCTGATGTACAGCTGGGTGGAGGAAAGAGAGCTCCGGAGTGAGGCAGGGAGAGGAAGTGACTTGCATCAGCTTTAGGGAGTGTCTGTGAATTTCTGTGCAAGTTAAAAAGCACAAAATGTTAACTGTCGAAGAGAGTTGGCAAATATTTACTGAAGTAAGAGTAGGGTTACTTTTAAAAAAAAAACATTTCTCAAGTTACTTAATACTGACATGTCAATAAAGATGACAGCAATACCAAACATGTCCCTTTAAACTTGTTACCTGAACCAAGCACATTTTCTCCAGTTTTGCATTACTCAAATCTTAAAGCTTCTTGAGCAAAGTGTCAAAATTGGAATGAAAACGAGGATGAAAATGCAACAAAAATGGACATAAACAGCCACAAAAATGTGACAAAAACATGACAAAAAGCGACAAAGAAGCAACAAAAGCATGCCGGAAAAGCAACAATAACACAATAAAAAAGCGTTGTTTTTTTTTGGCAAAATCCTGACGAAAACACGAGAAAAAAGCGTCAAAAAGCAAGAAACAAAAAAACTGCAAAAACAAGACCTAAAAACCACGAAAACCAGACAAAAAAGAGACAAAAACACAACAAAAAAAGTATTGATCAGTTTTGTATGTCTTAGCTTTCAAATGAGCTGTTACCATGGCCTATAGGCTGTAAGCTCCAGTCAAAGAAGCTTTTAGATTTGAGTAAAGCTGAACTGGAGAAAATGCCCTATTTCAACAGAATATCACTCAAATAGAAGTAAAACTAATGTCTGATAAAACAATAAGAAGCACAATCTTTTAATATTCTTATTTGTGTGTAACTGTCACTGATTATTATGCACTTCTATGTGGCACTTTATGTCTCTCCTTTCGGCGACTATGAGTTGCTGTGAATTTTAGATCATAAACTGAATATAGGACATGGGAAAGTGGGTATGATCTGTTCTCCTGAGAAATAAAGTTTGAGCTAACACTTTTATATGTAGTGAAATGTGTAAGTGGTGCTGCATGGTTTATTCATTATGAAACGCTTCCAGTGGATCAGATGCGGAAAAGGATGTATTGAAAATTTGATTTGCGCAGACCTATTAACATTAATTTGAATAGTTATCTAGTTTTAATTACCGTATTTTGCGGACTATAATATAATATACACTTTTTTTTCATAGTTTGGATGGGTATGCGACTTATATATAAAAAATATATAATTTCATTTATTATTTTCACACTGACAGCCACTCTATGCTTGTATCAGTATCTGCTCCTCCTGTACCGCTGAAAGTAAAGGAAAACGGAAATCAAGCAACCAAGAAAGTTTGGAGTGAGCGAGAAACTTGTGTGAGGTTACTCTTACTGCAATGAAGAAAAAAGCAGAGAAATAAAGCTAATAGCGGGGTAAAAGCTAGATGGCCACAGCTCGAGGAATGAGTTTGCAAATGAGAGCTTGAACAATGTGCTGCCGGGAGAGGCTTGTCAACGGTGCAGTTACGCCTCCATGCCAAGGTAGTTGCCAAGGCTGGTGCGACATTAGCCTGGCCTTAGCCATCCGTAAACTCCAGTCAATTATAATTTCCCTACATATTACGTCTGGACTTGATCTCAGTGGCTGCGTTACATCGGTTGAATTTCAACCTTCCAGTTGTAGGTGACGTCAAGCATTTGCGCCGCATTTGCTGGTTGTAGTTCGGCAATGGCGGCGGATACGAAAGTAATGGAAGCTCTTCAATCCGTTCTGGCTCGGCTCCCAAATATCCAAAAAATAAAATTAAAGCCTTGGAATGCCCCCAAGAGATATGATAGCTCGCTTCACTCACACGGGCGCATTACATATGTCACGACCCAAAAAATCAGATCCAATCGTTTCAAAGGAGTTCACCCATCCCACCTGATAACGGACCTCAATCGTGAAGGTCCAGACCCTTGTTCGAAACGCAATGAGTGCGAGGGTATGGTAAAACCAGGCTAGTGCGACATACAATATGCTCCAGCACGGCATATATTTTTTCTTCTTCATTATGCATTATTTGGCTGGTGCAACTTCAGAGCGACTTCTAGTCCGAAAAATACGGTGCATGAAAACACATTCTCTCGCGATGTTACTACATAGAAAATGGTGCACTGGCCTTGAGGGGTGAAGCGAAATATCTGCTGCGTCTTTAGACACCGTTAATTACTGCGTTCTCACTAAAAGACTGACATTCTGATATTGCATTCTAACATTTCTGTCGCACTCTATTTTGTTTTGGTTTTAAGAAGCATCAAGGCCAGCAATGCAACAAGATCCCCCATCAGAAGGTCACTCCTTTCCTGCTTGCTATATGAATAAATTCAATTGCATACTTTATTCTTCCAGCCACCAGCACATCTGTTATGAGTCCCAGAGAAATCAATATTTTTCATCATTGTTTTTTGCAAACCAGTGCCATAAAATGTGGTATAATGCATTATGACCTGAACAATGCTTTATTATTGTGTGCCTGCAGTCAGCGGTGGTCACTCAATCATACTCTGCTCCAGGGCCTCAGAATATTTTGTGCTGGCTCTGATTTAAATTAACTAGAGTCTTGTCTGGCTCGAAGACTAATTAACCTCTTTATTTCGTTACCCCAGAATAGAAAATGGGGCTGCAGGAGTGAACTGAAGACAATGAGAGACGGAAAGAGACCATGCATGATCTTACTCCTAGATTTTATTATTTCAGCATAGGGCAGCCCGGTGTTTTACTGCATGTAGTTGTATGTACGGGGTAATTAATCATATTTAATAGTACTTCTTCTCGACTGTAATAGCTGTGCTGCCGAGTGTGCTACGCTCAGTATATTGCGCTCATATTCCATCACTGTGACCCATGGGAAACATGAGCCTCACTTTGTGAATAGGATATGACCAACGAGTCTCAAGGTGATTATATAAGGCTTTACAGAGAAACGCTTACTGTGCTTTAATTTCTGATAACAACAATTATAATGCCCCTGTAATGGTTTGGTGTAGTCAAATTAATAAATCCCACGGTGATTCTTCGTCTCTTAGGGAGTCTAAATGTCAACATCTTTTATTACTTTTTTTTTTTCTAAGTTAAGAGCAGTGACATTGAGCTACTAAAGAGATGCACCTATAGCCAATTATCAGATCTTTAATGGCACTTTGAAACTAACAGGGACTCAAGACGGCTGGAGGCACAAGATAAGTTTGTGATGCTGTGAAAAGTTGTGACTTTAAAAATATCTTCTACAAAGTCTAAGCAGGAAAATACATCGGAGAAATAATGTTTTTGATAAATGTGCAGCTATATACTGTAGTGGTTAAATACCATGAATTATTTTACTACTACAGTTTATTTCACTTTAGTCCTTCCACCCTTTTCCTCCCAGAACGCTTGTAACATCATTATTGAAATCATTATGGAGTTACCCTTAGAACAGAATAGATGAAATAAATTAATCTAGCCTATTTATCTGACTCATAAGAGAGCAAACAGCGCTAGTGTTGGTGGTTAAACACATATAATCCCTTATTAACCTCTTAACCCCCGCCTTAACCAAGCACATTTTCTCCAGTTTGGCTTTACTCAAATCTAAAAGCTTCTCGACTGTTTTCGTATTTTTTATTTTTTGTTGCTTTTTCGTCATGTTTTCGTCATGTGTTTGTTCACTTTCGTGTTGTATTGTCGTTGCTTTTCGGGCAGGTTTTTGGATACTTAGGTCGCTTATTTCTTTGTCACTTTTTTGCCTGTGGCTCTTGTTGCTTTTTTTAATTGTTCTTTTGTCACATTTTTGTTGCGTTTTCATTCTCATTTTCGTAGCTCTACTTTGATGCTTTTTTCAAGAACTTTATAGATTTGGGTAAAGCAAAACTGGAGAAAATGTTCACGGTTCAGGCAAGGGTTAAAGGGTTAAAACAAACAAAACAAAACAAAAAAGTGGGCTTCTGTCAGATAATGTAGCCAAGTACAAGTAAATCTTTGCTAAAGGGATTAAACAAACACAAACCGTCCCAAGTGCGCCTCATGCACAGACTCACACATCACTATTTGATGTGTGAGCGTCTAATGCAAAGTGCAACGTGGTGTGTAAACAAACAAACAAAAAGCTCATTTGATTAGTTCGGTTGCGTTGCATCTTCCTCCACCAGAGGGCGCAGCTGTAGCAGCGATGGGAAATGCTGGAAATGAATGGGCGTGTAAACGGATGACTCCGGTCCACAGACAGATGGAGCCTGTGGCACAGATTCAAGCAGACGGTTTACTAGACAACACAAGCAGAGCCTCCATGAAGTCATTGTCTGAAACAGGAAAGGATTATGCGAGTGTATTTAATAATGTCAAAACACGAGCTGCAAAAGTCTCATAGGGGGAACATGGCACCGGACGCAGTATTTCTTTGTTGTGTTTTTTTCTTTTGGTTCATACTTTCTTAGTTGATGCTATGACATCATTGGTCTGCCTTTAAGTGCATGTGTGGGATACAGTAATGGAGTAATCTTTATGGAAAATGTATTAAGAGACAAAGAATTGGAGCTGACAGGGATATTAGTCTGAGATAGCTATACACATTTAGATATATATTTTAGATATGAATACTTATGTTGGCTACGTATGACTTGATGGATATGGACACAAAAAACAAAAAAAACAATAGTTGCGGTGATTCAAGTGTATAATAAACTGCTTGAACAGAGACACAGGAGTCATTGTGAGATATTTAAGAAAAAAACTTTATTTGTGACTTATAAACAAAACACATTACCAGTTTGAGTAAATCATAAGAACCACTATTATCACCTTTTACAATGATGAGCAGGTGTACAAAAAAGAAGATGCTCTGGACAGATCTGCACCGTCACTGTCGACTCGGATGTGCCACTCACCGCCACACCCCAATGACCAAGGAACATTCACTATACACAAGCAGAGAATACACGTACATCTTTTTTTTTTTTTTTGTGACCATTTTGTAAATTTTAAGCTTTTTTTTTTTCTTCTTTTGCAGCTTACATAATCTACTAGGCAAGAGGGGAATATGGAGAGGCAAGTAAATGATTTGATTTCACAAGAGTATCAGTTCAGTCATTTCAAAGTGTAACACAAGGTCGGGGGTAGTTGAGATGGTTAAAAATGACAAAACAAAAGCAAAAAGGCATTTCATAGCATAACACAATATCATTATGTACTGTATATTTAGAAGATTTATTTTCAACAGGATAGAAAATGTGTCTCTTTTCAGTTTTATTCCACAATTTTACGGTTTAAATGTATGCATGGATCAGTTTGTACAATGGTTTGCGTGTCATTTTTGTTTCTGAGAAATCGGTATCAGAGCTGTAATGTGTAACACTCATTAATACCCAATACTCATTTCCCCGTTGAAACAGAAAGAGCATAACTATGTATATATTATATCATCTATATAGTACTCTGTTTCCGTTGCTTTGAGAGCATGCAAACAGCCACTTGGTGATGTGACAGCACAGAAGTAAAGTTACACCTGGGCAGGGACCGCTGTGACCGCTGACGTTAATGGCACCAAGAAAGCAAGGGACACTGACGGGTTAAGAGGGTTCGACACTTTTTTTCTATCATGCCACTCCCTATTAACACAACATACACTCCGTACTGGGGGTCACCATTGCAATACAGTCAGAGTAAACAGTCCACATAGACAATATCCTCCTGCTATTCAAGTGGTTTCTTTCTTGCCAAGATATAAACCTCCATCAAGACTGACTCACATTTTTTTCATTGTATCTTTCATTTTTGCGGAGAGATCCTACCACTCTTCCTTTGTCCTGTCTCTTTGCATCCACACACGCGTTGCTAACCTGTCACACATCCTCACAACATCACCCTCAGAGACGCCACGACTGTCATCTGTGTTTGGGTGAAGCAAAGAACAGCTCATCGCCAAGAGTGACTTTTCTTTTTATATATTTTTATGTCTCGCAGCATCAGTCGGTGTAGATGTGAAGGAACAGGAGGGAAAGAGCAAATCCTACAAGCGCTGAGGCGGCTGATGCGAATGGCGCAGGAACTCGAAGAACAACTACTTAACATTCAGAGACAGAAGTATAGAGGGATCAGGCTCCAACAGAAACAGCTCTCAGCCATTTTGTACACTCCCGATTAAGGATGGCTCCAAGCTTCGATCATTGTCTGTTGTATGGTAATAGTGTGTGTAAGAGACTGTTGGTTCATGTACAGGCAGAAAGCAGGTATTTGTATGTGTCCGTCCGGCTGTGCTGATACACAGTGGGTCCGTGACCCTGTGTCAAGACCCCTCGATTTTACAAGAGGAGGCAAAGGTCATGGGCCAGTTGCATCGGCTGCATGTTTCGGTTCCCTAAGTCTTAATTCCGTAGTAGTTCCCTATCTATCTTATTTAATCAGTCACGCATTGCTTAAGTACAGGCATAGCAACACGAACGCAACCTTAAGTCACAACTTAATAGTTAAGCAAGCAAGAAAGCGAGTGCAAATGATATAGAGTCACAGAACTGCAATCACTAAAAAGCATGAATTGTATTTTTTTGTATTTTTGTCTGTTGTTTATTGAGTAATTAAACGAATGGAACCACAAAAGTGATTTTTTTTTTCAAGATTTTATACAAATTACATATACTTTTATATAATTGCTAACCATTCCAGATGGATTACTAATACACAATTGTTATCAAAGTTTCATTGTTTTATACATTTTGGTGTTTATATGTAATGCTGGTTAGCTGAAAAGTATTGATGAAGGACTTGAAGACACAAGCTCATTTAGTCCTTGAAAATGCTGAAATTAATTGAATCCAAGGTTTCCAATTGCATTTGAAATCACAAGCCTTTGTGGTCTGTACCCGTTAGCACAGTGCTGCACTGATTATGATTGGCTACTTCTATTATTTCGCTAACTACATTTGTATCATTTATGTAATACTACTGTGTAAAGTTGTAACTCCATTGAAGCCACTACTTGATGCCCTACCCTGGGAACAAACTAGATCACAGTTGGTGCAACCCAGACCAGGTCCTGAGCCTCTGCGATGTGCTATGTTACACTGAAACAGAGCTTGTCGAATAGGTGGTCCTGTACTGTTCACATCATTGGAATCAAAAGGTGCTAATCTTGTGTTGCACTTGGTACTTTTTCAGTTTTTTCTTGTTTTTATATAAAAGACCACTCTTCTGAATTTCTACAAGGCCTCCGAAATGTTGACGACAAAAGCATCTGTTTCGTTATTTTTACATTGTTCTTTTGCAAGCGCAAAAGGAGGGGGATGCATAAAGACAGAGATGCCAACATCAACAGCTTATAGTGCTCTCAATACAAATATTATGTCTCTGTGGGCATGGCATTATACAAAGGGGCAGCACAATCACTGAAAGGCTCATCTTATCCAATAATATCCTTTCTGTTTGAATTTGGTCCAACCATTTCATATAGTTTACCTGAACACATTAATACAGGGCCAAATGAGCCGAGAAGGATTTGTTCACGTCGTGTAGCGAGCCAGGCTTGGTCTAATGAGGGTTTGGCCACTGTACAGTGTCTATGTAAATATCTGGTGCAAAGAGGCTCCCATGCTTTTGATAGTGTGCATTTAGTTTATTTCTGGCTCAGTAATTGGGATGGGAGTTTGTTGGTAACTCTGTATTTGCTTATTTATTTGTAACCCTTCACCACTAGTCGTCCCCCCCGTCATCCTTGCCCTTATCCTTCTTGTCCTTCTTATCTTTCTTCTTCTTCTTCTTCTTCTTGGCCTCGTCTTTCTTGCCGAAGCTGATGAAGTCTCCCTTGTCGTCCACAGGTCCTGCGTCGTGGCGGATGGAGATGATGGCAGGCGATCCCGGGATGATGAAGGCTTCAGGGGGGATCTCTCCAGGCTTCAGTTGTGGGGGAGCGGGCACATAGCCTTGGCCCGTCGCTCCGTATCTGAAGTGCCAGCTGTTGCTGTTGACTCCGGCGCCCACTGGGGGAGACAGCTCTCCACCGCCCTCTCCATCTACGCACAAAGACGCAACAGGAGAAAGTGTTATTACTGGGGTCACCAATCATCATCTGCTGTTAATTATGCCACTCTGAAAATTGGAAGATGAGATGCTACAGAGTAAATCTCAGATGATTGTAGTTACAGTATGCATTCTAGACAGGAATCTAATAAATAGTTTAAAAAAAGAAGGGTTGTTCAAGTTGTCATGTGTACAGGTTGTTTAGTAGCGGTTGTGGAAGTTTCACCTTTCACCGAGGGCTTTGTCAAACACTGAAGTTACAAGTAACTGTAATTTCAGAGTCTGACAAAGCCTTCACGGTGAGTGGCAACATGTCCACAAAACAACAAAGTAGTACAAAGAGTACAAATGAGACTTTAAACAACCCTTTTCTACGAAGAAACACTCCTGTACTCCTGAGAGCCTACACAAACATGTTGCTTTTAGGAGTCGGTAAAAGAGGTTTTTGCTAACATGCCCACTATTTATCTTATAAACTATGCCAGCCATTCCCGAGGTCCCAAGCATTGTGTGTTATCGTTACTGATGGAGATTTTAAAAGGTAAAATACTGGAGTTATTGTTCACATTAAAACACTACAGTGAGTTACATGTATTTACCAGTAGTGACTCAATAGATAACGGAGTTGTTCCACGGCTTTTAATTCCACTTTTTATACTGGTTTTAGCTAATGGATCTCCATGGTAGCAGTGATGAAATGCATTTCTTTCAATGCCCCTGATTTATAGACAACCTTTGTAGGTCCTATGCAGCGCCTCCAACCTGGTTCAAGCCTTCAAGATTAAATCAGGACTAAACCGGATCTAAAAATTATATAAAATATACCTAAATTGGATTAAATTGTGTCCAAACAGGGTGTTAACTTGAAAAAAATCCTTACTTAAAGGGACTATACAGAGTTTATAAAAATGTTCAAATTTCCTCCCCCTACATGTTCCAGCCATGTCCTAATATGTAGAATGAGCTCAGACCTGTTCACCACAACGGCCTCTAAAATCCTGCACTGTCACTCAAAAAGTTGTTACTTCGGGTCCGAAGTGCCGTCATGCAGGAGCTTAATATAGAGACTGCAGTTACGCGTAAGACCTGAAGTGGCAGTAGTAAGCATAATATGACCAACTTGCATCTAGTCTCTTTAAGGACTAGATGCAGGACTAAAGCATAAATTAAACTATAATAACAATTAATTAAGTCTAAAATTGCAGCCAACCCTGAACATGAAGTGGGGCATGTGCCACAGTTTGAGAAACACTGATATATGACATTTATTGCCTTTACAGAAACAGAACCCAGTCAGTAACTTCCTCACAACACTACAGCATCTTGCATCCAGTTACACACAAACACAATTTCTTTGGCCCATTAGTCATACACTTAATTAAATAACATTCAATAATCATGAATTATCCTGCGTAAAGTCCTGAAAACAAGCACAGCCAGATGTGCATGGTCATAGAAGATAACTAATAATGTCTGTAAATATCAAAGTCCCAATTCCTGCCTACCCATTCAGCTCTAAATGCCTCCCTTGCCCCTACATGCAAATGCATCTGCTCCTCTTCATTAACCTGCTCTTCCCATTTTCCCTCATTTCTATTTCTGCAGGAACATGCTGTGCTCTGGAGCTGTAGAGCTGTAGCACTCATCAAGTAAGCCATTCCCAAACTGCTGCCTCCTAATAATCTCACTCATCATCTTGTCCTTCATTCATATTCTAATCAATAATTAATGTTTGTCTAGATATGAGACGCTGTATGTTTTTATCTCCCTGTTTTGTTCCCAGGAGGACAAATCTCATTCTGTATTTGAACTGGGGGAGTAGCCTGAAAGAGAGGATATTTTGAGGACAGCAAATCATCCATGAGGCAAATCCACACACAGCACCAGAGGGGGGGTAACCTTTAAACCACACAGGAGCTGAACTTGGCGAGGTTGTTTTGTATCTCGATTTGACTGCCACTGCATTTCTTTTCCCTGCGAAGGAGGCAAACTTTGTGACAGCTTGTGGCAAAAAACAAAACGAAACACAATGGAAAATGTCAGGAAGGAGCTATTCATAGACAGACGATTACGTAAAACAAAAACCAAGCTATTAAGGTCAAAAGGTGAAAGTTGTCAGAATAGGAGCGGAGGGATGATGTTGGATGTGATGGAGAGAGAGAGAGTGAAAAGGGAGGTGGGGGTGGGCGGGTTTTCAGACACACCAGTTCCCTCTGCTCTGACCTACTTTCACTACGGATTTTATTTAGATCAAACACGGTCCTTTGCAACAAGATTCCGTTTGATTCGTCTTTTTAGGCTATTTATGACAGAGCTGTAGCCCGGTCCCAGCGGGACGCACACTATTTTAAAATCTACTCGCTGTCCAGAGACTTTCTGCAATATTAATTTAAAACTATGCAATGTGCGGTCTCTGTTTGGCCGAGCAGTCCTAGAAAGTGTTGTTGATGTTGTGCCATAGGAAATAGGACAAATACAAATGTATTAGTGCTCACTGTTGACATCCGAACAAGGCTGGTACTTCACCACTGGAATGAGATGCTAAAATATAAAAAAGAGCTATAAATTATTTCTTATTTACCTCTAAAAATAGGAATACACATCTGGACTACATTAAAAATGAGTGTGTGTATGTCCATGATACCAAAGTGGAGGAGAATACAGTGCTGTGTTAGGCGTCTGCTTATGTGAATATAAATTAACTTATGTTTCAACGATGTACTGCAAAGTACAATGTAGCCATTCAATAACACTGACACTGAATTATGTTTGCATTTTATACAATCATTTTATACAAAATAAATATTTATACAAATAAATGAATAATAGATGAGGTTACATGTGGGTTTAAGTATGATTCTTTCATGGGCGTTTGCACCGAAATAATTTATATGTATATATATTTAAAAAGAATGCTGGGCCAATGTTACACTTGAATATTACTAGTTTTACGCCGTGACCTAATCTTTTAAAATAAGCCTGTTCTTGCCAGCAGATCAAGCTTATTTAATGATTATAAGGCATTATCATCTTATACTTCCATTAGTGGTGTTAGTGTTAATGCTACTTTGCTTGGATTAAAACAGGGCATTATCTGTGTGTGGTCTTTTTATGCGATATGATCTGGGCTTGAACCCGAGCACAAGGGACTGTTATTTTAAATAAGCCACATGGCTATATGTGTGTATACATGAGTGGGTCTGAAATATTGCTTGCCATCTGGAGGACAAACAAATGTCAGTGCTGTTGGGCTTTGCATGAGAACATTTGAACTGGTAATGCATCTAAACAACAGCAGTCCATACAGAGATGCTGGTTGTTTATTATATTACAGTAATGTGACGTTCTGGACCAAATCAAATGAGCGACTCTGTAAAAAAAGACGGAACGTTTTATCATTGTATTTTAATGCAATTTTACACAGAGCCTAACAGCACGGAAACTTTTTTCACTTATAATTTTTGTAAACAATACATTATGTCATGTTATTTTATTCATATTTATTGGCTTTGTACCTTCCCCCGCTTGGACAAAACACTAAATTAGATTATTTTTTTTAAACACTGAATTAACTTTTTATGGGGCCCATTTAAAATGTGTCATTGGAAGTGCAGATATTTTATTTTATTTAGTCTTTCTGAATATCCAGAGATATAAAACAGATATAAAGAGATATAAAACATTTTCATTTTTAGTGTAATTTTAATCAGCAAAAACAATACTTTGACAAAAAAAAAAAAAGACAATGAGGATATTAGCAGCGGCAGTAGCTCAGTATTGTACTTGTCCTCAAAACACATGTCTCTTATTTAAAAGCCTTGAGTCCCCAATGTCATCTGCACATACAAATCTGTAAAAAGCATTTTGTTTCATTGTGTCTTGTTTATGAGCTAGTACGTCTATTGTCTTGTTTGCTGCAAGATCAAGATGCAAGGTAATTTTGTGGTCTGCCGAGTTGGATTACTCTGTTGAGGTAATCTAGTAAATGTAATTGATGGAGTCATCCGGACGCTGATCAACAGAGCCGAAATGTCACGTAGCTCTCTGATGTCCAACTCATTAAAGAACTGTCAGTGTGCCTCATGACGTGCGTTTGCTTCCTTCACTGACTGTGACCAACTGAAAAGCGTGTTATTGTTAATTACGATTGCAGTTCAGGTGTTAATCATATTCATGTATAAAATAACTAGCATTACAAGCAGGTCGTGTTTGGGGTGTACCGTCTGCACACTGTAGGAGCTCGGCTGTGCTGCTACTGTGCCTGTAATATGGAGGATTAAGTGTACCTCTGCCACCACTTGCTATTAGCCTATATTTCACAGCAAACAGCTTCTGAAATGGATTACAGCGTAACTGCAGCTAAGCAGGTCACTATAGCTCCTTACGAGGAGGTTGCTATGACACCTGCTGTAGGGATGTGGGCGTCTGAATCCTCATTTCCGTTAACCTGATGTCCCACATTTTAAGTAGGATATCTTTTTACGTCTCCTCCAAAATACGCTTCTATTTTAAAGTGCTGCTGGTGGCTTGTAGAGCACTCACAAATCCTCGGGGCATGTGTAAATGCTCGGCAGTACAGTACGTTCTTTCTTTGTGAATGACAGCGTCTTAATATGCACTCATTTTGATCTGAATGCCTCCTAAATGACTGCGTGAACTCCTTTTAATCTGCTACCTAACCTTGTCAAGTCCCCTTCCCTCTCCTCTGTCCCTTTCCCCCATTCAGAGATATGACTCGTTACCATGGAAACTGGCTTGCCCACTCCCTGCTGACGGAGGGAAGTGATGGTGGGAGCTGACGAAGGGAACAGTGAAGAATACAATGGAACTGGCGGGGTGTACAAGGGGAGGGGGCTGATGGAGGTACCTGTTGGAGGCAGCTGACAGAGGGGACTGTCGAGGGTGCGGGGGGAGGGAGCTAGGGGAGCAGGGAGAT
Source organism: Gobius niger (assembly GCF_951799975.1). Classification (NCBI taxonomy): domain Eukaryota; kingdom Metazoa; phylum Chordata; class Actinopteri; order Gobiiformes; family Gobiidae; genus Gobius; species Gobius niger. The sequence continues at coordinate 14,723,105 of NC_136862.1, forward strand.
GGAGGTGGCTGACGAGGGTGTAGTTGAAGGGTGCTCAGAGGGAAAACAGTCAGAGGGGACTGTAGAGGGTGCTGATGGCTGATGAGTGCTCATGGGGGAACAGTCAGAGGGGAGTGTAGATGGGGCACATAGAGGGAGGGGGCTCATATCTGGCAGGAGCTCAGGGAGGAAGCAGACTGAGGGTGTTGATGGAGGATGCTGTGGAGGGTGCGGCTGCTGCAGCAGTCTCAGTGAGACAGTGTTGCTAGGCAACAAGTCACATGGCGTTCCCTAGCAACAACAGCACTGCAGGAACCTGCCAATCCTCTTAACCTTTCTCTTCCTCCATCCCCTCAACACCTCCATGCTGTTCCCTCTATCCCTGGAACGTCTCTTCTCCTCCTCTCCTAAATCGCTTTAATGTTAGAGCTTTGCCCGGTGCTCTCTGACTGCTGATAATAGCTTCTCAGACCCTCTGGCATTAGACTGTCTCCTCATCTGCACCGAGGGTCACTTACATAAACACCATTTTTAAGGAAATGGCATTTTAGATGCATCCCAGCATGTCTGGCAGTAACACTGCCCTTTCTTTTTGTATTGTAAAGTGATATAGTGAACATCCTCGCTATCATGGTTTATATTGAATTATGCCCCATCATATTTCCTGCAGACCGCAGTGGAAATGGCCCTTTCGTTTTAGCCTCCATCTAACCACAGAAATGTGTTTGTTGTCTGGGAAGTGCCCCAAAAAACTGTAAGTGGCAAAACTTGTATATTGAACAATTTCCCAGCGCTGGTGCCCCCCAGAGATCACAGCCTTCGCCCCTAACAGACCGTGTGATGCCTCACTTCATCCTCCAGCCTGTGCCTGTGTTAAAAGTTCTTGTGCTTGACAGAAAATCAATAAACAGAAGTGAAACAACTCACGAAGTTTCCCGCCGTCAAACCTTACTTAACATTGATCGGAAACTTACTTGAAATGCTGATTGTGTAAATTTAGTATTACCAAAAATGACCATGCAATGCTTTTGTAAATACTCCTTTCTGATGGCAGAGTTACACACATTTTCACATAATTTTGGATTGCTGCGTACGAGTACTCCACACCCTCACCGCAGTTCCTGTTGACTACACCCATCATTCTGCACCACTCTCAGCTGCCGTTTGTGCTGAAGAGCCTGTATAAATCACAACTCGAATATCACGCTATGAATCAGGCTCTCAACACCCGAGCTCTGTCACAAGATTTGACATTTCATCTACACTGCGGAATTAGCGATGAAAAATATATCCGCAAGTAGTTTGGCTGGGGATGGGGTTACCATGGCAACTCGGACAGACCATTTTAGCAGTCCGCCGGCATGGACTGGTGCTGCAGAGATGAACCGGGCCCGCTTTTGGTCAGGCAAGTTTTCCCTGATCGTTTCTTTGTCTCAAGCCTCATTATGTAACTGTCTTGAGTTTGAACCCAATGAACTCTGTCTGCAATGGCGCTGCAGCTGCTGAGAGTTGCTATCAGAGGTGGGTTTAATGGTGGCAATAAACTATATATTGCCATGGAATGATAAATATTTAATGGGCTCCAGTCACATTACTTTTTTCCTGTTATTGTTGACCATTCAAAATAAACAGTGATGTCTTGAATTGTTTATTGCTGAAACAACAATCCTAAATGCTTGAAACACTTGTACACCTTATTGATTTTAACAAGACATAAAAGTCAAGTAGATCCTGAAATGCCTTTAGTGTGCACCTAGGCATTTAACCTTTAGACTGTGCCTCTCTGAGTTGTTTTACTGGGACACTTTAATTCCTTAATTCGCTTCTGTACATTATTCTTTTTTACACCTCAATGCAGCTTCTGGTTAAACTCATTATCTTTTCTATACCATTTTTGTTCTTATCTTTAGTATCTTTATTAAATTCACCTACAGATATATACCGATGCCATATTACAAAAGAGAAATACACAAGAAGCCGCCCAAGATTTTTTACTACAGTTCCACATGCCCCAACAAACCAACCTTACTGCTTCATGCACATTTAAATGTTCATTTCAATATGCCGTTGATGCTTTTGTCAGTATTACAACTCGATGTTTTAAAGCTAAAGACACAAGTATACTCAGTGTTCTCTTTGCTATGTCCCAAGGAATGTTTCTTCCACTACACTTCCACTTGAAGACTTGCACTAACCTGCAGCGCTGGAGACAGTGGGCCAGTTCTGGACCAGCATCCCCTGGGCGCCCTGCATCATCGCTCCCGACTCCTCCATGTGGACTGAGCTGGAAGTAAGAGCATCAGACAAAAGCATCAATACACAAAGTTAAGGCTAATTACGTTTACTACAGAGAACTCTGAAGTAGATACTTGTGAAAGTAAACAGCGTTAAGTGGAATCTAATCACACAGTTGTAATAGTAATGTCTTCGGTCTTGTTTATTTATTTTTGTAGTTTTGAGCGACTTAACCACAGGCAGCAGATGAAGATGAATTTAAAGTTTTGAGCAATAACACAAACACTTGCGTTTCTGTATGCTAATCGTGACTAGAAAAAAAGTAGTACACTTTCTCCACTCCCCATGCATTTAATTATTTAACGTTTCCCGCTACAACTAAGGCTATGGCATACATTTCTGTTTTTGAACTGAATGAGCAACTTCCATTTGATCAAAACACAAGATATGCAGTTGATGAAAGTTTTATTTCTTATATATGTTTTTGCATCATACAGTATGCTAAATGTGTGAGTTACCACAACACTTTTAATAATGCAACTATAAACAGATGCAGAAGTTGTGCTGTATTTTCTTGCAAATACAATGTCTAAAGTCTAAGCATGAAAATTATTTGGCTAAGTTATGCAAGCTGATATGATGTAAGTTTTAGTGCTGTATTGTGCAGCCTTTTCAAACACGGTTCCTTCCTCATAAATTGTTAATGAATATACAGCGGAGCTTATAGAGGGACCTCCCCGACTGACTGGGGCATCTGCAATGCAGCACTTAGTACCTATGTGAGTATTAGGTGGAAAATGGATGAGAAACTATTGCTAAGAGGATGGATACGTGCATTCGTAGCAGTGGGTGGACAAACAGGGATAAGTGTTGTTTGCAAGTGTGGCAAAGACAGCAGTACGAGTGGACACTGAATGACTGCGCCAAGAATGTGGGTCAGTGCAGTTCGTGCCAATGTCAGAGCTCTCTTGGGTTGAGTTTTATGTCGCAGACGAGGACAATGTAAAGATATTGTCTAAGTACTGTCTGATTGAATGTAGGCTATATTCATGAATACAAGCTTCAGTGTAACTTTCTGATGTATTGAAAGAGTGATTTATCAAGAAGATGGTCAGTAATAATTCAAATCACAACAGTAAGATTCCTGTTTCTGTATATATGTTAATTTGACCACTAGTATTGTCATTGTAGCATTAATAGTACTAGTATCTGTGAGGCGATCTTGTTGTTGAGGTGAAAGAGCATCCGTTCTGGCAGAAAAATATTGTCAACGTTAAATCTTTGGAACACAACATGTAGTAATCCTTCTGAGTAGTTTTAGTAATGCTACAAAGTATTTCTATTTTTGTGCACATTTTAATATCTTCCTTATCCGAAGCTAAAGTGGGTGTATGTTTTCATATCTCTGCTGCTTGGGACTTGATGACAGCGGTAAATCGCGTTGATGCCTTGTGTTAATTCATGTCATGTCACAGGGGCCTTGATGACATGATGCAGATTATGATCCCTCTCCACACCATCAAAATTAACACTAATATCCAATTAAAACCAAGTCAGACGGAGCCACAGAGTCACCGCTGCAGCCCACATTGTTAGCATGAAATTAGGGAAATTCAGCACAAAGGATAAGGACGAGGAGCAAAAACTCATTAGGACTCTGTGATCCAGATGTCCGCACATCAAAGCAGCTTCATTAAACGTCATAATGCTACTCTAGGATACAGATCAGCTCATTCAAGTGATAGATAAAGACATTGTTCATTAGTCAGATTTTGGGAGCCATGTTATGTGGAAGATATGCAATATGAACCATCGTCATTAACAATTGCATGACTCAAATCACATCACATTCAAAGTATTCTTCATTGGATGCTATGGAAGTAGGCAACTTTGTGGTTTGATATATTACTAAAAGAGTTCTGCAAAAGTTTTGTTAGATGTTATCCACATGATATATCACACAAATCGTCTTTCTTGGTTTAGTAGAGGGGTGGGGAACCTTTTTCACATCAAGGGCCAAATCTATTTTTATAAAGTAGTCCAAGGGTGTTACATTCTAGTGTTCATACAACATTGAGGTAGGACAGATAGTATGGAGGATCATCATTTCTATGCATGTCAGACTCACATAATGCGATGGCTGGAATTGTTTATCTTTGTTGAGGCGTCTGATGTCAGCTGGCAGTGATGATGATGCTACTCGAAGATGGCTTTCCAAGTTTGGGTCAGTCTTGTGAAAGCTGCTTTCTGGGCACCGAAACTCCGACGAAGAGCATTTATTTGATCCAAGCACACTTTCGAGGTGTAATGGTGAGTTGCCTTCTTCATCACTGCCAGCCCTTTGCCACATACTTAAGCACCCTGGCTTGACTTTCACTTTGACAAAGAAGAAATCATTTGTCAATTTTTCCTGGCATCCACATTCCTTTTCTCAGAGGTCGCCATGATGCTGCACAAGTCAGTCACTGCTGCGCGATACATCGCGTGAAATCACATGACCCTGAGCTATACTACCGGTATAGTAAATATGAATAATAATACCACGGGGGCCTGGTCAAATGGTCTCGCCCTGAGGTTCCCCACCTCTGGTTTAGAAGTAGTTTCCTTCTTTTTATATAGGGCAAATTTGGTGTCTGGAGACTTTATGCATAAGATATGATGATGCTCATATGAAACACAGTGTCCATACATGTCCATACATCATGTTGTAATGCAGGAAATACATTAATTCCAAAGCACAGATGGAATGACGCATCAAAAGTTCCCCTAAAGGCTTCGAATATTTTTTGCCCTGTAGTTCAATGTTTCTTTGGCTTGCATTTAAGCCAATACATAAATTGCCATATCTTGACCATTTAAAATATTAAATCTGCTTTCACTAAATGAGTCGAGACTATAACTTGGCTTCTTCTTGGTCCAGACTTGGATCCATTAGTCCCCACTTTTTGATGAATCTGTGTATGCACTTTACAAATTGAAATGTTTCTTTGGACAGTCTCTACTATATGCACCTCCAGACAGCGCACCCTTTGCATTACAATGAACAAGTCTAGGTGTCGAACATGACGTGAGCTGTTACCATGCTCGTGTAAAAGGGCTTATTTACGTTACGGTAGCTACGTGTGCAGACTGGGGATGCATGCTTCTATCTGATGATCGGAGAAAGGTCATAGTCAGCTCATTTGTCCTTCATGCTTCCTGCTTACAGACTGGAGCTGGGGGAAGCAGCTCTCTGAATGTAGATGACCTATATAGTGTTACACTGCTGCGGAGGTGAACGGCTCTGCTCTGATGGGAGGTGTGCCTGGTCATTCTCCCACAGCAGGAGGTTACGACTGAGTCTCGGACAGATGGTAAAGAGAGTCTAGTTGTTTTATCTCAGTGAGGTTTGTTCTCACTCGCAGTGGTTTAGTTGTCTACCCCGAAATAGGTGCTGTGTTTAATGCATTTTTGGGGCGGAGAAAGATTAGCAGCAATTATTAATGTGGATCAGAACATTATTGCAGGTTATTTTATTTTTGTTCTGTCTTTACATTTTTCCTAAGCAGCTGCCTATCCCTATTTTATCAGGGATTGTCACATTGAGCAACAAGTTACGCAACTTTGAATGGAGTGCGCAATAGGGATAAAGTGTTTTACCGAGGGACACATGGTTTATGACCTTCCAGTGAAGCAACAGCCGTTTGTTTCCAAATTTGGGGGGAAAAAATATGTGCATGCAGTCGCTTTGCAGTTCAGGGATCCTCAGTTGGTCAACGTAGAACCAATTATTTGTTGTTGTTGTGATTTGCAGTGTAGAAACTACATTGGTATAAAGGTGTATAAGGTCAACCTTCAAACAGATCAGACAAAAAAAAACAGATCAGACGCCTTTTACTGTCAGCGTGACAGTAAAAGGCGTCACGCTAAATATTATATGGAGAGTTCTATTACTTATTGCTTTTCTGAAACTAAAAGTGGAGAAATGTACCTATATAACTCAAAGAATAAGGGGTGGCCATTATGATATTCTTCAAAGTATACATTATAACCAAGGAGGTGTTTGTTTGTGAAATTTCATGTGTAGTTAGAACAGTAACTGTAATATTTCATTATTTTTACCCAATGTACAAATTAGTATGAATTGCTTACCTTGTCTGTACCCCTGCCCTCAACGACGCAGAATATCGCCAGTCAGCATTGGGTGCTTTTGGCTGAGCAAGCCCGAGGTGAAGAGAGAGAGAGAGCGGCAGAGGATCATAAGAGAAGGACAGAGGGGGGGTTTGAGAGGGGGGAGAGAGGGGAGAGAGAGGTTAGTTTGATTTCATACAGTGCAGAGGCAGGCTAGGCCATGGTCTCATCAATTAATCATGACACACATCCCAGCTCTGAATGTGATAGGAGCACTGCAGCTGAGTTCCCAATGCACACACTGATACACATATGTCTAAAGACCCCGCAAGGGTTTGATAAGGTTGGGTACTCACTCAATCCCTTCTTCAGAAATGTAAAAGCCTGATATTGCCACAGCACTGAATTTGACCCACAAAAGGTGTAGTGCTTCAAATGTTAAATTAGCAACAATAATCTAAGTTGGACCTGGTTACTTTCTGCATTTGACAGCACACTGGGGGTGGTTGTATGGAGGACCCAGAGGCCCTCTAATTTATGGCTTTCACATACTATATCCAATCACCACAAGCCGTTGTCACCAGGGCAACCACATCCTGCTTGTCTCGCCTGTGTTAGACCAGTGGGAGGTGTTTGCTTCATCAGCCCAGAAAATGCAAATGTTACTCTATTTTTAAAGCAAAATCTATTTTATTACTGGTTTAGTGCCATGCAATACTCATGATCAACTATCAACTAATGATTGCAGATTGGTTACTGCAGCCATGTCATCTTCAATGATGTTAGTGGGAATTTGAATGGCAAAAAAAGGTTCTCAGCCTCAGCATTAAGTAAACAGTCAAAACAGATGAACTCGAAGAAGAAAAGAAAACACAAAACATGACAGAACCCGCTCTCACAGTAGCAGGTGTCCCAGATTGAGATGGCACATTATGTTCTACCATTCAATTCCGTGGGGAGTATTTTGTGCCTCTATAGCCTGCCTCTTTGTGTAAATCTAATTTGTGGGGCTGAGGAGCAGAAGCGGAGGTTAATCTCATTTCCCTGGCTTCAAATTGTCTCAGTGCATAACTAATGTACCATTGACTGGCACCTGATAAGTTATGACTGCTGAGCTCGGGATCTTTTGTTTACCTAATCGGCTATTGTGAATGTAATTATGTGTCTGGACTCTGGTGCTGGTGAAGCTAAATCAAATCCTGCTATTAGGCCCAAGTATGTTTTGAAACCATGGATAAATGGCTTGATATTTCCGCTCTTGGTGCGTAATCATGACACAACAGAGAAGAGAGTACCAGAATATTTATAATATCCACATCTGCGACTGTGTGTCTACAGCAGTAAGGCATAATACAACCACCTGTCTGTTGTTGGTGGCCATGATAGAATGTGTTATGGTCACCTGTTAAGCATCCTCTATCCTGACACCATCACTCCATTACTGCCACTTTTTCTTTTGCAAACTGTCCTATCTGCTTATCACTAGGATCATTATGTCAAATTTGTGCTTCAGAGTTATAAAACATTCACTTTCAGAATTGTTTTTGCCTGTTATATCTCCATCACCCATATATGTCATGAATAAACAAGATAATCTGTTATTCAGTCAGTTGTCAGAATGGCTGATTTCTTACAAACAAACTTTAATTATGTCAATTAACGGCAATTCATCAAAGAAAGTCCCTCGTGTTACTCACAGACACCACACAGGTCAAATGCACAGAGTGTGATTAAGTCGTAGTAGACGCTAAGTGTAGACAGTGCGCGACCTGCTCTCAGTGTAGATGTGATGACAAGCTCAAAGTGAAACACAAATCTCTGAATCATCAGAAATAACACGGGAGCCTTGAAAAGCATCAAGAGTGACACTAATGCAGTGAGAGTGCTGAGCATGGCTGCACAGGGGTGGATATAGAAGACAAGGGGAGCGGGTGCTAGGATTAGAATAAGTGCATGGTTATTTAGTACAAAGTTGAAGAAAGGTTTGACCCACCTCAGGGCAGAGCTGCATTGAGGCGTCGGGCATGCTCAATCTGCGTACAAATCCACTGCCACTGGTGAAGAAGCGCTCTGCACCACTTCCCCAGGTGCCACTAATGGGACGCCCCGTGTTGTAGAACATGAATGTGTCACTGCCGGAGGTGGCCGTCAGGCAGGTCTTGTAGCAGTAAGTCTTTGTGAGCGAACCATTTCCTCGCACTTCAATGTAGTGAGGCTCAACTTTTAGGTCTCTTCTCAACACCACATTGTTATTTGGTTGTCCACCAGTTGCACCAGCAGCACCTGCACTCACACTGCTGCTTCCCCCATCTGGAGGGGGTTTTTGTGAGCCACAGCATGTGGAGCATGACCCAGGCTGAGAGCAGTAGGCGTGGCAGCGGACGATGGCCAGAACCACAACAGTCACCAGGAAAACAAAGGTGGTGGCACTAAGTGCCACAATCAGGTAGAGGGTGACATTAGAGAAGAGCAATGTGCTGTGAGGGCGGATGATCCTCTTGGGGTCAGGGGCCACTTTGGGGGGCACCTCCATGACTGCCACGTTGATGGTGGCGGTAGAGGTGAGAGCAGGCTGGCCATGGTCTTTAACAATAACAGTCAGAGCAAATGAGGTGGAGTTGTCTTCTAGGATGGGTCTGGTGGTCCGGATCTCCCCTGTGTGCTCATGCACTTTGAATAGGTCCAAGTCTGTGGGTGTCTCGAGCACATACACCAACCAGGCATTTGGACCTGCATCTGCATCATAGGCCACCACTTTGGTCACCAAGGCATTAGGTTCTGCATTCTTCGGTACTGTTTCTTGGGAGCGCGTCCCGTTCCCAGCAGGCGTGACTATCAGCGGCGCGTGGTCATTTGAATCCATGACGTAGATATAGACCGTGGCTATGCGACTGAGTGGAGGAATGCCCCCATCTTGGGCTTTGACCTGGAAATGAAACTCTCGCAGTGACTCATAATCAAAGGCTCGCAGGGCGTAAGCCTCGCCTGTATCAGCCTTGACAGACACATAGGAGGTGACAGGGATGCCATGATTGTTGTCATTGAGCACTGTGTAGGTGATGCGAGCATTCTCCTTGATGTCTGCATCTTGAGCTTTAACAGTACACAGAGAGGCCCCAGCGGCATTGTTCTCGGTCACATAGACTGTGTAGGAAGTCTGTTCAAATCTGGGTGGGTTGTCATTTACATCTGCCACGTCCACCTGAATGGTCTTCTGAGAGGAAAGGGGAGGTTTTCCTCCATCTGTGGCACTCAGAGTGACATTGTAGGCATCAGTGGTCTCACGGTCCAGGAAGGCTGAGGTAACCAAAGTGTAGTAATTTCTGAATGACTTAATCTTAAATGGAAGGCCTGCTGGGATCTCGAGGCTCACCTGTTTGTTAGCGCCAGAGTCTCGATCTGTAACGCTGATGAGAGCCACAACAGTGTCTGCGCGGGCATCTTCCCTCACAGGGCTGGACAGAGAGGACAGCACTATCTGAGGGACATTGTCGTTGACATCTACCACCTCCACCACTACCTTACAGTGAGCTGCCACTGCCCCAGGGCCCTTATCCATGGCCTGTATGTACATTTCATAGGAGTTGGTCTCTTCATAGTCCACATTACTTCTCACTCGTATCTCTCCTGTGTGAGTGTCCATGCTAAACATCTGTCGGACTCTCTCTGGAGTATAACTGCTGAAAGAGTAATACACCTCTGAGTTTGTGCCTTCGTCCAGATCAGTTGCATTCAGTTTTATTACCAGTGTGTTTTTGGGAGAGTTTTCCAACAGCTTTACTTTGTACACAGAGTTGTCAAACACCGGAGGATTATCATTAGAGTCCAGCACTCTCACATTGATTTTAGCAGTGCCAGTCTTATCTGGTGTGCCACCATCCACAGCACTTAAAATTAATTGGTGGTAAGGCGTCTGTTCACGATCAAGAGGCTTTTTGAGCACGAGCTCAATGTGCTTTGTGTTTAGGGAGGGTTTGTTGGATACCAGCGCAAAATGGTCGTTTGTGCTGAGCTGATATATACGGACTGCGTTGGACCCAATGTCTGGGTCCAGTGCATGTTCAATTGGGTATCTAGACCCCGGTAAAGCAGACTCTATGACTTCCAATTGGTATTCATCCTGGGGGAACTGTGGCGCATTGTCGTTGGCATCCAAGACCTCCACCTCAATATGGTGCACCTCAGTGGGGTTTTCAAAAAGCACCTCCAGATTGATCAGGCAGGTGCTCATCGTGTCACACAGCGACTCCCTGTCAATCCTTTCATTAACGAGCAGTTTACCGTTTTTAGGGTTGACAATCACGTAGCGCCTCCCGCTGTTGGAGGTTACCTTCATCTTTCTGCTAGGGAGCTTTCGAATATCCAGCCCCAAGTCATGCGCCAGATCGCCGACCAGTGCCCCATTTTCTTGCTCTTCTGTGATAGAATATCTTAATTGTCCAAACGAAAGGCCACAAAATAAAAGCAATATGAGAAAACAAAAAGGCACATTATCCCCTATCCGGTTGCATATGCCCGCCAAAGCCATCGCAAGCTCATAGGATCCGCAGATGTATTAAACGCTGCCTTCCTTCCGCCTCTTTAGCTTGCAGTACCTTGCGTCCCAGCACCTCATTAAGGTGGGCTAATTTGTGTCCCGCTGAACCGAACGCGAGCGGCTCATCCATTGCGTTGCCAAGCCCAGGTGAATCCTTTCCAGCGCGCCCATATTCCCTTTGTCCGAGATGCGCTCTTTTTTTTGTGTCTCCGCTGCGCGCTGCTGACGGGTGTGTTTCCCTTCTGCCGGAGCTGTGAGAGACGTCAAGAACACGAGGATTAGGGTCTGGTGTCACCGGAAGAGTAGTCCACGCCTTCTAAAATAAAATATAGGCATGGCTTTGTTTTTAGAAGTTCAGTTAATGTTACAGAAAATCAGGCGTGCGCACCAGTCACGACCAAGACAATGCATATTACGCAAGATAGTTTGTATAATCTTCCTCTTTTATTTCCGATCATATTAATTAGGCTACATGTAAAAAAATAAATAAAGAAAAAGAAGAAAAAGAGAAGTAGGCATTATGATGCTCACTTGTATAAAACGATGCAATTGTATTATACTAACTTCTAACTTTAAGCTTCTGTTAAGCAAATTGACCATGCCTCATATAATTGATTGTCCCGTTTAGACCCACACATATTCCACAGTTCTATCCCTGACACGAAAAAGGCATAGCAGGCCTATAGTGTTTATTTTACTTAACATTTTATTTCCATGCAGTCGTTGCTCAAGTGAGGCATTTCAGAGCGAAAAGGCTGAGAGGAAGTCATTACATGCAATATCTCCGCCTTGACGATGCCGATCCCACCCTGGCGCGCGCTCAGACTCCAGACCCCTCTCTCCTCCGTGGCGCAGCTCGCCTCCTCCCTCCCCCTCCTCCTCCTTGCCTTTTTACCCACCCATTTCTCTATCTCCCTTTCTCTTCTCTTTACGTGGCTTTTATTTCTAATGTCTACCCCGGTAACACGCACGCGCCTCCCTATTCGATAATCCCGGCTATAGTGTTATCTCACGTTGTTTCACACCTTGGGCTCTTCAGAGCCGGTGCAGCATGAGTCGAATGCTAATAGTGCTTTGTTTAGAAAAAAAAGGACGGAATTATATACAATTTATGGAATCGCTAATTACTTATAACAGAGACAAGGACAGCCGCAACACTTACTTCCACTACGGAGCGCATGCGTTTTTGTTTGCTCCTCTTATAGTCTGTCTATGTGTATCCATATCTGTGAACCACAATGAGGTGCCATGCGCTCTTCATTTGGCCACTGGCTATTCTGCGACGCAGCCATACATTTTCTGTATAGCAACAACAACACAGGGCTACAGCCAGTCACTGCCACTATGGCGCACTATGGCGAGCGTTTGGCACAAAAAGCAAAGCATCGCAGTGACAATCACAAGCTTCCCCTGCGTGGATCACTGTCAGCCAAGCCCACGCTGTCAGGTCAGATCAAGCGTGGTTCACATGTGCCGCCTGTGGTGGACCCCATTATGCGAGGGTCTGAGAGAGTCAGGTTGGGAGAGTCAGGATGTGTATGGGTTCCAGTCAATAAAATCGTCTGTCTCCAAGTAATGGTTGGCAACTAAAGATGACTTTTGAATGCAATATTTAGCCGGTAGCCTGTAGGTAGACATCAGTGCAAGTTTCTTTTGGACTTTTTCTTTATCTATTGTAATTATTTATAATGTGTCTCTCTCTTTACTCTCAAAATCCTGTTTCATGTACACCTGCAAGAGTAGCCTACTTTCCCCCATTGTTCTTTTGATACTGGTGTGAGTGGTTTTATTTTCTGAGAAAGAAAAAAAAAATGTTTTTATGCTCTTATGGTTAATTTGCACATTATTACCTTTGCCTTCCTTGACAGTATAGTACTTGCTCCATTGATCGTCTTTGCACCAGCTCCAGAAGACACCTTGTGGCTGGATAATATTTCAACAGATTCTTTATGAAGCATTTGTTCAGCTTTATCTTATAACCTCAATTAAAGTGATTTTTGTATTTGAACAGCCATTCCCATACTCCCCATTGTGCCCATTATACGGCAGTAATCAGTCGTGATTTGAATGCAAAGCCCCCTATGTGACTATGGTGGTGTGGGCATGTATCAGCGCATAGACAACCTGTCTACTTTATTTACTGTCTCAGAACAGACACATGCACAGATAGACTCCACTGCCCCAGAGCAAACTAGGAGTGTGAGGTGATTGGTGTTGAGACATCATGACTAGACAGCAGGAGATCTATTTTGAGAAATCAGTTTTCACAGTTTGGTTAGTGATTTATTTACTAACATGACGAGTCAGTTTAAAATGTTTAATAGTGCACAAGGGCAAAAACAAAACTAAAGCTAATTAGAAAATGTATGTGCCACTCACTAGTTGATTTCTGATGCCGTCACATCACTTTGCATGTACTGTAATGCCAACCACAACATTATACATAATACATTATACAGCACCCCAGAAATAACCCTCTTCTCCCTGGATGAAGCTCATGCTTTTGTGTTTACACTTTACATGGTGAACAAATTGATTTATATAGCACTTTTCATTTTGCATATGACTTGCAATCTACTGTTCCTGTTGCTTGTAATTGATGAGGCATATGCTGTTTCATCATATATGTTTGTACAAAGTATTATAATGTTTGTATAGCTGTGATTTTATCTGTGAAGAGCACTCTGTAAATAACACTTTTCAACTGACTTACTTACTTCCGTTTCATTGTCCAACAGTGTCTGGAGAGTGACTTAGTTTGTCATTAGTGATGTTTGCCTGTATTCTAGCTCTTGCTCTTGTCCTAATTGTTTGTTTTTGTGCATAACTTCTCTCTCTGTGGTCTTTAAAACAACCGTAAGTGGCTGCTTACCGCATAGTGAAAGGGGCATGAGAGCGATGTGAACCACAATGACCATTGCATTCAAAGTAATGATGCATTCAGCGTTTTGAATTATACAGTACTGTATAATCCACAGGATATTTTTGCTAATTGAAAATCATAACATTTCAGCGTCAGCCAAAAAATGATTAAAAAGTCATGATTGCATTTGTTAGAAAGCAACAATTTAACATTTTAGAAAGAAATATTTGTAAATTCTCAAAGCTGAGATATTTTTTTAGGTCAGTCACTAGCAATGGCTGTCATCTGTAAACTTTGGGCTAAAGCCCTGAGATCACAGTAATGAGAGATGATGAGTTAGAAGCCTGAGATGTGAAATTAAGCACTTGCGCTCCGAATAGACGAGGACACCAAGTTTGTTTTGCGACACAATGACTGGCCTAGAAGGGGTGATTAGATATTTTGTGTTGGATGCAGTGTGGGGAGTGAGTCCAAAACAGACAAGTAAAGTCGGTCACAACAGCTGGCAGGGCATGGCCGTCCTCGACTCGTGGCCGGGAGCAGAATAGATTACTGGCTGAATGAGTCCAGTGGAGGAGCGCCATGATGATGGTCTCTTCTGCAAAACACGACACAGACATCTGGGACTGCGTTCATAGAAAGGGCAACTTATTCAAAGCCTAAAAATACTACCTGTAAATTATAGATAAAGGTAATAAAATAATAATGATAAACATCCAGAGAACTTTTTTAGCCATGTTTATGCTGTAAAATTAATTTAGAATCAAGAGTAAACCGCAAAAAAAGATTTTAATAAAGAGTGACATGCTGGGAAAACAAAATGTTTAACCTTAAATGTGTCAATCACAATAGAAAACAATAAAAACAATATCAAGATCTATAAAACACGTATGTTTAGACAATATTTGAGCATTTTAAAAGATAGCACCACAAGGGTTTGAGGTTTCAATTACTGAAAATGTGTGCTCAAATATTTTCTTCATTCTTTTTTGGAATGGCCCTTGAGCATTTTCTATCAGGTCCATCAAATACAGTCTACAATTTACTAAAGGTTTTTAATGTAGCAATTATCATCAGTTACTCACATAAACCTCAAGAGCTAAATAGTGATAACAGAAATGATTATGTTTAAGAGGTGATGATCAAATCATCCACCTCCTGCCATGTGGTGACTTTCATCTTGTTATGACAAACATCTAACTTAACTAAGTTAATAAACATAGAAGAACAACTGGGCTTACATTTAAAAGAAGCAGCAACATTTCATTTCCTGTCTGAGGAGCTTCCTCATATTATTATGGCATAAATGTAAGATCTGCATCTTTGTGCCTCGTCTATTTACAAAGGTTTTGGACAGACACAAACTTTTACACTGACCTGAGGCTAATACTAATAGATTCCTTTTAGAACGATCAATTGTTTACTGCTTTTATTTATTTTTGTCTGTTACATAAAACTATAACACTGTTTCCATGGCAACACCAATTTTTTTTGAATTGCTATTGAAGCTATTCTATTCTATCTATAGCTATTCTATTCAAAGCCACTGCAAACAGGGCATTTTTATAGCAACATATTTTCACATTTATATGCAAGTACTATCCGAGCAAATTAAGAGAGTGGCAGCAATGTCATAGACCTATTTCCAAAATGGATATAATGAGCTTTTGACTTGAGCTCAAGTGCAGTCATCTAAAAAGAATACCAGTGCACATCTTAAATTGGTGCAGCACTGACCCCATGGCAAGGTCAGCTGCTCACAGGAAAACCTGCCATGGGCGTCACTCAAGACCGGCATAAATCTTCGTGCACTTACTGCAATCTGCCTCCACTGGTGTTCCATCTCTGTCAGCAGCAAAAGCACTGGGTCAGCAAGCTCAAGGTCTCCCGCGTCTTATTCATGAATCCACTTGTTAATACCGAAAAACAACATGCATTTGTGTACGGACATATTTAGACTACAAAGTACAAGTAGTTCTGACTGATGGAGATGATATTTACATCCATGTCTAGTCCTCCCATGATAGTGCAAGTCAATCAGGCACTTTACATGATTTATTTACTGCTTAACGTTCAACCTTTGACCTGTGAAGGTGCCTAATGATTGTCATGAAGTCACAGTAAATACGAACTACTCAATATTCATGCGCTACAATGTCCTCCTGTATCTGACATCAATAGCTTTGTGCTGAGACTTGTGGAGAAATGTGGTCAATATTTGAGAAACCAAAGATAAGCGGCCAAATCTGTTACATAATTTTATTCTCTTCCAGGATGTAGAGGTGCTCTAACAAATTGTTTTAAAAGTTAAAAATTGAAGATTAGTATGCATGTTAAGAAAAGGTGTTTTAAAATTGTGAAATTAATGCCATAATTAAAGCCTAATTGGTCCATTTTGTGTTGGGTAATAGGGGCAGAAGGAGACACTTGGATCAATACGCCGTATGCACTGCTCCTTCACTCAAACTCTGTGTGCAAACCCAGCAGTTATCTGACTGGGGGGAGAAGAGGGATTTCCACATGATTTATGATGAAATGTACAAACCTCACATTATACAGACAATGTACAGCTTAAGCTCTGTGGAGAGGGGAGGCTGACTTCTTAGTGCTAAGCTGCTGCTACATATGAGTGCTCTGAACCCACTGACTCTAAACCCCCCTATTTCATTATGGAGTCCAGAGTAGCATATGGTTTGTCCAATAAGGATGGAGGATCAAATTTCTGTCCTGAAAGCCCAGACCAAAGCAGGCATTACTGTCATTACCACAATTACACGACCACCACCACCATTACTTTTACTAGTAATTTAAAGATCAGCATTAAAGTCAACAATAACATGGCAGTATTTTTCAGCTATATGTGAAATGAGTCTGATCCACATAAAGTAATTCTTTATTTTCCCCATGGGGTATGATTTTTGTTACCTCGAAATGTTATTGGTGAATTTTGGTGACATTTGCACGAAAGGTCAGTAATGGCTTGAGGAAGCAATATTTTTGTGCGCGCTGGTATGGACCGATGGGGCCTTCTTGAAGGGTTGTTTGCAGATATCCCTCTATTGTGAGAATAATAAATTCCAAAAGGAGCATTTTAGCACGTTGTAGTTAATAGTCAAGAGAAACTGAATGACTTAATTCAGTGTTTCACTGTTCTCCCCACTGCTCTTCAATATTTACAAGGATGATCTTTCTGCTCAACAATTGTAAGACTGGATGTGTCGCAGGAGGTTCTGTCATTAATCGCCTCATGTATGCAGATGACCTGGTTGTATTCTGTCTGTACAGTGCATTACGTCATCATCTCCTGAATATCTGTTCACAATACAGCTTTGATAATGATAGTAAATATAATGCTATGAAGAGCTATGTAATGATGGTGAGAACCAAGGATGATAAGTCTCTAACATTCCCTGAGTTCACCCTGTGTGACAGTGTTCTTAAGGTCACAAATGAGATGAAGTACTACTATCTGTAGTGACCTTACTGATGACAGGGACATGCACAGGCAGGTGTGTAAACTGTATGGACAATCAAACATTTTAGTCTGGAAGTTTCTTATGTGTTCTGTTGATGTCCAGATTAATTTGTTTAAAGCTTTTAGTTCTCCTCTGTACACTGCACAGCTGTGGCAACATTTTTAAAATTCCAGCTTGCAGAGGCTCGCAGTTGCATATCATGACTCTATGAGGCTGCTGTTAAAGATGCCTAGACACTGTAGTGCCAGTCAGATGTTTGCTAACTATGGAGTACGCTCTTGTCTTGCTGCACTTCGTCATTGTTGTTTTAAATTTATGTGTAGACTGAGCAACTCTCAGAAGGCCATTATACGGACTCTGGCGTGTCCTGAGATCAGCTCAATGAGATTCACCTCAAAAATATGAATCATTGGCGCTCATGTCTTCATGTGAGTGGCAGCTAGAGTATTGCTGGTACCTATTGTTTTGTTGCTGTAATCATTTGCAGTATTTGGATCATGTGTCCGCACTTGTGCCCTTAATAAAGATTGAATGAATTAATAAATGAATGAATATACCACTGCCAGTGTTTGAGCTTCTTCAGGTGGGACTCATGGTCACCTGCAATTTTAGATATCTGGATCTCATTGCATTGTTTCTTTATTAATACATTTGCAGTACTTGTCTTTTTGTCTTGGCCTCGGCCTCGTGGCACTTGGAAGGTCAACTATTGTATGAGGTGTTGTCTGATGTGAAAGGTTTGAGAACCACCCTGACTTTAATTATTCTATTGAAAGAGTATACTGTTGCTGTCTCTGCAGTCTTGCCGTCCACCACAAAATCTATTTAAGAAACATTGCATAACATTAATGTATAACATGACAAGCCTTCACCTCTTGCCCCCACTTTAATCCAAGCGCATTTTCTCCAGTTCAGCTTTACCCAAATCTAAAAGCTTCTCGATGCCTAAAGGCCAATGTGACGCCTCATTTGAAAGCTAAGACCTACAAAACTGATGGCAACATTTTTGCTGAATTGTTGCTGCATTTTGCTCACTTTTTAAAGTGTTGAGTTTTTGCCTCTAATTTGGCGCTTTTTTATTGTGTTTTTTGTTGCTTTTTGTCACTTTTTTTCCAAGAAGCTTTAGATGTGGGTAATGTCAAACAGGAGAAAATGTGCCCAGTTCAGGTGGGGGTTAAGGGGTTAAACTGCATCTTGAAGCAAATTTAGACACACAAATGTGATACAGTAAGACTCACGCCCTCTTTAACTTTTAGCTCACCATTTGTAGCAAAACCTTTCCCAAGCATGATCTAATCTTGATCCGTCTAATGAAATCATTCCTTGCACTGCCCCTTGCGGATCCCTGTGGCCTGGTTTAATGCAGCTGGGTTTCAGCACCACAGACAGGACCCATTATAAACGCCTGCAGAGCCTGGAGAAGGGAATGGATGGCATAGATAACGGGCGTACTCAGCACACACAATCTATAGCCACAGGTGCACTGTTTCTTATGTCGACCTACTTATACTCCTTTGTGCACCGCGCACCTTTGGGCGCTGTGACGTGCCTGTGCAGCGGTACCAGCAATTCAGGAATATCTTGCAAGCTAAGGAGTATACCTTTCTTGTATGTGCAATTTTTCAACTGAGGATATTCTTTAAATGTCGGCAAATATGAAGCAGTGTTAGTTAGGACAAACAAATGCAGTTGTGGTTGCAGGTGTAGGAGTAGCCTTGTAAAAAGTGCTAAGTAATGCACTGACGTAAAAACCTGACATGAACAAATAAATAAATACATGTAAGTGTGTGCAATGTAGTTTTCCTTCAGTGCTGCCTCTCATCGTAATGATTGGTTTAATGCAATGGTCCTTCCCTGTTTAGAAGATCAACGAACACAACTTCAAGTGTTGTGATTCAAATTTGATCAAATTGGATGATAGCATTAGCAGTAGTTGTTGTAGCATAAATAATAGAGGCTGAAAAACTGATGTTAAATTTGCCGGTGCTTTATAATTTACAATATTGTTTTAATTATGTAAAAAGTTTGTAATTTGCCCACGTTCACTGCTGCTGCGCAGAAAACTGTAGGCCTGTGTGATTATGGCAGAAAAGCAGACTATGCAATTTAGCATGAGGCTTTTGCTAATCCTGACAAAGCTATTATTTTGTGAACTGCAAGCGAGGCCTTTATTTTTGCTTTTCAATTTCCAAGAATTAAGAAGGGAACTGGGTCAATATGTGTTTATGCGCCGGAAATTTCGCAGAGAGAGCGAGCGAGAGAGACACTTTTGATCAAATTCTCATAACACGTAAAAGCCAGATTAAAAAGCTTTAATCAAACTAGCATGATCAGGCAGAACGCTTTACGCCAAATCAGAAACATCAAAACATACAATCAACTGAAAAAAGAAAGCAAGGCCATTCTCTCCCCAAAACTTCTAATCTGCTAAAAGTGGCATGAGTTTGATTCTTACAATCTAAATAAATTAGAACATAAAATGAACACACATGAGAATATATATATAGATCTAGAAGCACTTTCCTGTGCCATTCAGTCACAGTGAATACAGAGATATCAAAAACAGTATAAAAACACAAAGTAGAAAGCAGTTAAATGTACAATAAATGCATCTACCGGTTCTAATTCTCAACACAAACAACAAGGCTGAGCTCCTTTTGTTTTAATACAGGGATAACTGTAACTGGGAAATACACCAGTACTGTGCAAAGGTTTGAGTAAAAGTGTATTTCGCTTTAGCGTGGGTGACATACAGCGTTTTGTGGGTCAAATAAAAGGGCACTGAACCCCTGAAGTTATCATAAAGCCTGTCTTAAACATTTGCACAGCACTGAACTGTCAGTAATTTCATTCATCTGAAGTTAACAATGCAGAAGGCACACAAGGAGCTCATCGCATGTGCAATTCTTTTCACACCAGTCTTGATTGCACACTATTGTACCCCGCGACAAGTGTTTTCCTGATTAAGTGACATCCTCCGGTCTGACAGGCGCTGCACTGGACTGGTGTCAGAGCCTCACCAGGAAACTGGAGCTTAGGTTTCACTGACTCAGTAGCCTGATACATCCACTCAGCACCACTGCAGAATAATAACACTGGCAGCTCAGATCACATTTACAGACCAATCAGTGCATTCTGTTCGAGAGTGCAGCTGCCTGCTTTGGCCTGGTCTCTAATACATTTTGTTTATGTAACACTGCTGGGGTTTTTGCTGTTTAGCACCTTATTTGTAATCAAAGCTAATAGCAAAATAGTGGACAGAGGTACTGCGAGGTCACTTACCAAACACAGCATTGCTAAAACAAGAAAAAAAAGAGAGAAAAGGATGTAGTTTTAATAGTTTTCTGTCTTCCCTGATTGTTAATTACCCAAAGTTCACTCTGTATGCTTTATGTGTATGTGAAGGGGGCCAGATAATGTTCCCAAGATTGTTTGGGATTTGGAAACATCAAAACAATGACAAACCATTCCTCACAAGGGAGCCCTGCAGAACAAGAACATGTTTGTTAGCTGATGGGGTCAAGATGTTTTCCCGGCAGTGGGCCCATTGACTTTACAAACTTGTTCGGGGAGGAGCTTTTTGGATTTCCCAGAGAGCTGATCTGGCCTCCTTTCACCCCACACTGAGAACGCTTTATCTACTTTGTTTGACTTTATCTAGTTTTGTTTGTATTATATCTATTCCAGTATTTAAAGTCGTCATTACATCACCTTCTTGTATGCCTCTGTCCACAATTCCTACTGCATAAGTTTTATTTTTATATAATAAGCTCCTTGTTTATTTATTTTTTCTCAATAAACACAAATCTGGCCTTTAACTGTAGTGCAATATAGGCGCTACTCTTGAGGTCAACAAAGGTAAAGAAAAGTACTTAGAGTAATATTAACACTGTCAAAAACATCACCAAACTACAAATACGCAACAAAAAAATGCCCTTGAAGAAGCTCACAAAAGCAGCATAAAATCTGATACATAAAATATTTATAAAAACAGTCATTAATAACAACACTTTATGTCTGGACCTTATCGTACCATGATAAAAATTGTATTACAAAAGTTTAGTGCGCTTTTTTGAGTAACGGATTAAATAGCTTTGTTTTGCTTTTTGTTAGTTTAACGTGTAACACTTGGCGGTTGAAAACAAATCTGTTTTTTTTTCTAGCTTTGTGAAGTTTATAAACCCATATTGTAACATGATGCAAAGAGAATTAGATTTTTTTCTTCTTTTCAAAATACATCTTTATACTATTTTTGAATAAAACTGTTCTTAACAAGTATAATTATTGCGGTCTGCTCTGCCTAATGGAGCCAGGCATAAAGCTAATATCTCTAAATAAATTATGCACCTGATGTTCTTAAGGGTGTGCGTTTCTTTCAGTCACCTCAGTTTCTTTTCTTTACAATCAACTAAATCAAACAAGACACTTGAAAAGTCACTATTTAAGAATGGTGATGGAAACTGAACCACTTGTTTTTTTCTTACCAGTAACACTATGAGCCTTAAGACTTAAAATGCAGTGAAAATGTTCTGTATAAAAAAGATGTTAAATCAATATCACTAATGTCTAAGCACTATTACCAGCTACAGTTTAATGGAGATTTTCACCCTGATTCATGTTGTTACATATGCGGGACCTTAGCAATGAGGGATTTCTAATACTAATGTATGCAAGGTGTGTCCAGAGAATTCACCTTTTTTTCCTCTTTATACAAATGAACATGTTATTTCCCTCAAAGTAGGCACCTTCTGATGATTCAAGCTGCCTATTGCACTTACAGCTACTTCATGTCTGACTATCTTTGTGTGTGTGGTCAAAGCCTGTGCGTTATGGGCGTACTCCAAAAGGTTATTTTGATGGAAGGAGAAGAGGCAGGCCACAGTAGCAAAGTAAATGCTAGTGAGATAGCGCGTGAACTATACAAACTGGGTGCTCTTCAGGCTCCTGGGCCTGGTAACTTGTATTAGGAGGAGAAACAGGGGGAGCCGAGGCACTCTGGATACGCAAAAAGGCTGTTTTATTGTGGTTATTTTGATGTCCAAAACTGGGTAAGGGGCGCTCGCTAAGTATTAATAAGGTTAATATATATAATAAACATTAGTGATGAATAGGTCATGAATAATGTGCTAGTATGGATAATCATGAGCTCCTTATCATGCTATTATCTATAAGGACACTAGTCGGCCATTAATAATATGCTTGTTAAGACGTTAAGCTGCTCATTATGCTATTACAAACTACCCTCATCCTCACCTTAAAGGGGCTAGATACAAGTTGGTCATTTTTATACTCACTGCTGCCACCACAGGTCTTATGCGTAACTGCAGCTTCTATATTAAGCTCGTGCATGTTGGCACTTCGGACCAACAGCTTTTTGAGTGACAGTGCAGGATTTTAGCAGCAGTTGTGGTGAAGAGGTCTGAGCTCATTCTACACATTAGGACATGGCTGGAACATGTAGGGGGAGGAAAATACATAATTTAAACATTTTTAAACTCTGTATAGTTCCTTTAAATTGAACCCGCAACCCTAACCAGATTACTAATACTTAACGAACACTAATATAAATCGATACCCAAAACTGCAATTCTTTGTGTGACACAGTACAAAATAACACAGTATTTGTTTCCTGTAGATTTGTGTGACACAGTCCCAGTCCAACATGTGGGGGCAGCACTGTCTTGTGGGATAGGTTTGCCAACACATATAAACATTATACTGCTGCATTAGCTTATAAACACTTGACCTGCACAATACAGGATACAGTCATGAAATGCTTTCTCTCAAGAGGCCAGGAACTTCCTAATGCCCTGAAGAGCTGCCTGTGCAGTCACAAGGTGCTCACTAAGAGGGAAGGAGACGATTTTAACCTAAATCATATTCTGGACACACCTTGCATGTAAAGCTGGAGAGAAGGCAATGCCCTTCAGTTTAAGGAATGACAGCATGAGGCCACTTTTGGAATGTCCAGGATTTCTGCAATACACGACTTAATGCCTGAATATTGTAGAGCCATGCAGATTCATGCTAAATCTGAGAAGAGAGGGTTGGATTGTAGTCGATGCAGGGAACAGAAGAGAGTTGGTGGGCAGCTGTGGTGCGTCTTCAGTGTGAGTCACCAGTGAAGAGGTGATTATATCATGGCAGTTCTCTTCTGGGGCCCTGCGCAAAGAAACAACGTATAATCAGTCTAAAATAGGACAGATAATCCCCTCCAAACTCACAGAAAGTCCTCACTCATGCAACACTGGATCCTGACTGGTTACTGCCACTGTTAGTGCAATCCAAGCATTTTAGGACAAACATTTGGAGAAATTTAGGGGAGCTGGGGATAAACTTAGACAGCTACTACACACAGAAATTAATATTGAAATTAGAGGGATTAAGTATTTAATGTGTAGCTCAGACTTTTGAGTGGGTCTGTTGAGTAAGTACATTTTTAGACAATTTTGTGTTATGTCTTAGTCTTGTTATGAGGAAGGAGAGAGAAGTAATAAACTGCATCCGGATATAACGGAACATATACAATGAAAGGTAGGACAAGTTGATATCTTTTTGGATTACCAGGTTTTTGTGATATGCACCTGTACAATTCAATTACATATTTCTCAATTATTTAAAAAGATTTAGATTTTGATCAATGTTTATTATGCAGAATTGGTTACTACTGTTTGATTGACCAGAATGTGACCATACTGTAACTCAAATCATTCATAGAATGTAAAGTTAAATCACGGACGTGATTTATTTGTCACTGCATGAATGAAACATCTTTTTACTGTATTTCTGTTTCCTTCTCCATACACATGTTTTATAGTACATCATACAATCCACTCAAAATCTGAGCTATTGTAGGCAAAGCATGCACAAACAGGCATTTGGTGGGACAATAGAGTCCCTGCAGACAGGCTTCAGTAGCGACTTTATATGATGGCTACACACAAATCTATCATGGTGTTCAATTCAGTGATTAATGAACCATGATATGTTGTTTTGCTCGCAGGTGCAGTGCACCCTGAGAACCTATTTCCAAAAGAATCATTCCATAATCTTTTTTTTCTATCAGTGCCATCACTTTGTCCTGAATCCAGGCCAAGCAAACCAGATGTGCGCCACACAAATCAGACTGGCAGCCAATTCCCATTCTAATCTCTAAGCTGAAAGGTTTTCTCCCTTCAAACACTGTGGCCAATTGACATTTTAGTGCAACCAGAACAGATATTGTAATACTCTGACTTAAAAATAAAATGGCCAAATTTTCTGATAATTATAAACGAAGCCAAAAGGAGTACCAAATACAGAAGGATAGAAAAGGAAATTATAGTGGCTCTACCAAATGTAGTTAGCAACCAGCATACCTCCAGTTGTCGGGTGGACTTCCTTTCATTTTGAGTACTTCAGAACAGAAAGAAGAGACAAATTGAGTTGAACAATTGAATGACAAAAGCCACATGTACACACACACACAGGCGTCCTCATGCATATTTAGATTGTTTAATCTTTCAGTGGAACACTTGGTTGAGTTTTGTTTGCAGGTCCAGCTGTAATAAACAAACAACATCTGCTGGAATACTCAGCTGCTCTATTTTCTTATACAGACTCATATGTGAGGAAGCACTGCTCAAGATTGCATGGTTTATCTTCTGTATGGCAACATCTTTTGTCCTTGATTCAAAGCTCTGCAGGCTGCGATGCTTTGAAGTACGGCGCCTCTCACACCCACTGGAGGATGGCTGTGTACTCACTGTGCATCTGCAGTACCTACAGACAGGCGCAGAGCGGTGGTGCAGGTGTCATTTGGTGATTTTTTTTTTTAACTACATTCAACATTTTTCAGATAGCTCTTGGTTATGATTATCCACTGAGTGTAGTAGAAGCCAATTATGTTTGTAACATCATCCACTATGACACACTGACCTCATTCTTCAGCTTCATTTGCATGATTTTCTTACTACACTTGAAGATATGCTAATACAGTAGTAGTAAATCTTGACCAGCATATAATATCATTGTAAAATATTGTAGCAAAGAAAGGTCATTTTTTGTTTCATGTCACATATTGAACACTCTATATGCAGGATACATTGTGCTTTATTTGTGCAGATTTACCTGACGTTATCATGGAGCACATACTCTATAGCACAATAAACCAGTGGTTTATAAATACTGGAGTGTTCAGTTATAAAAATTAAAATGGTCTAAAAAAGAAGCAAGAAAATGAATTGTAATCACAGCAGTTTTTGCCATTGTTTTGCGTTGTATGCACAGCTTTGTACAACCCAACACATTTTGTTGATTGCAATCATCTTATTTACATTGATAACATAGTGCATTTGCTCAAGTTACTGATTGTGGCTTCTTTGTTGTTCAGTTCAAGACAGAAAACATAAAGGTTGGCATACAGACCTCCAGTGTGGATGCTCTGGAGTCTCCAGTCTCACTTGGGCCTATGCTTCTGGGTATACTGGACACAAAGTAGCCTCCTTTGGGGATGATCGGCTGCCTCACCACCACTTTCCCTTTCCTCGTCTCGGCCAGGAACAAGCTGTACCAGTAGGCATCGCTGGAGATCAGAGTCGAATCTGCGATGGTCGAGCTTCTCTGGCTGATCATGCTGTTTCTACTTATCACACTGTTTCTGTTGGCATTTGGTGGGATCTTAATAGCTTTGGGCTTTGGTTTTTGACACTTCAAGACGATAATGACTAATATAGTTATCAATAAAAGGAATGACACAGCTCCAAGTCCAATCACCAGGTACAAGTTCAAGTCTGTGAACATGTCATACTCAATTGGCAGCTCGGTAGTTTCCGAAAATGACATTACGTTTTCCACTGTTGATATCTTGATGGTCACGGTGGCGGACAAGGCGGGATCCCCGTTGTCCTTGGCGACGATCACTAGCCTTTGTTGTCTTGGGTCTCTATAACTGAACATTCTCATAGTGCGAATCTCTCCATTGTACTGGTCCAAGCTGAACAGAGACGCATCAGTGATTTGTAAAAGTTGGTAGGTCACTCTTGAATTCTGCTCTGAGTCAGCATCAATGGCAATGACTTTAGCCACTAGATGCCCCTTGTCTGTTGACCGTGGAATAACTTCTTCCACAACAGATCCTTGCGCTCTCCATGGGGAAACGATGATAGGGGTGTTGTCATTTTGGTCCTGTATGATGATATGGACCGTGACGTTACTACTAAGTGGAGGAACACCGGAATCCCTTGCCTCAATGTGGAACAAGAAGTCTCTTTCTCTCTCATAGTCGAAGGTCTTTAATGCGTAAAGATCTCCGTTTTCTGGATTGATGGAAAAAAGCATTGACATGGACGTGTTGACAATCTCTTTCTCCATTATAAAGTAGACGAGATATTGGTTTTCGTTCAGATCTGGGTCATGAGCGCTGAGAGATGTCAATAGAGCCCCTGGTACATTATTCTCCACTACGTGAATGGTATAAAAAGGCTGAGGGAACATGGGCGCGTTGTCATTTACATCTAGAATGTCTAAAATGATTGTTTCGTTTTCAGATAAGGGTGGGTTGCCTTTGTCTGACACCATTAGTATGAGTTCATATTTGCTGATAATCTCTCTGTCCAAAGGTTTAGAAACTATTAGTTCATAAAATCCCTCAGAGGTTTTATTAAGGAGCAAAGGTAATGTGTCTTGCCGGCTCAAAGTTAGGTCAACCACACCATTGTCTCCAGAATCCTGATCTCTCACAGTCACAACTGCTATGAGAGTGCCAATGGGGGTGTCTTCACTGACTGCGTTCTTCACAGATTTGATGGTGACTTCAGGATAGTTGTCATTGAGATCATTGACATAAACCATGACTTTGCAGTGTCCTGACAGCGGATTGGTGCCCCTGTCTTGCGCCTGGATGTGCATCTCAAAACTTTGACTTTCCTCATAGTCTATGATGCTTTTCACCTTGATCTCACCCGTGTGCTGATCCAGCGTGAAGATCTCTTGGGTTTTCTCTGAGGTGTACAGTGTGTACGAGTATAGCAGCTCGGCGTTAGTGCCCTCGTCTAAGTCTGTCGCATTTAACACCATGACTACAGTACCCACAGCTGCGTTCTCCGAAACATTGACTGTGTATACCGGCTGAGTGAAGAGGGGGGCGTTGTCATTGATATCCTGGACACTGATAATGATGCTCGCTGTGCCGGAGCGGGGAGGTACCCCTCCATCCACTGCCGTTAAAATCAGATTATGAGCTGACTGCTGCTCTCTGTCTAGATTCCCATTTAGCACCAGATCTACATATTTTGACCCATCACTTCCAGTTTGAATGTCAATGTTAAAAAATTTGCTCTCACTCAGATAGTAAGTCTTGACTGAATTGGCGCCCACATCTGCATCTACAGCATTTGTCAATGAAAATCTCTCTCCGGGAGGGGTAGCTTCCGAAATGTCCAAATGCATTGTCTTTCTACGAAACACTGGCTCATTGTCATTAATGTCCATTATCTCGAGCTCAATGTTAAAAATACGAATCGGATTCTCTAGAATGACATCCATTTTTAGGAAACACGACGTGGTTTTACTGGTGCATATGCTTTCCCGGTCTATTTTCTCACGTATAACCAACTCACCCGTGTCCTTTTTGATGTTAAGGTAATTTTTACTGTTCACAAAATCGAGCTTTGCCTGGCGTTGCGTCAATGTGCGGACGTCCAAACCCAGATCCGTGGCCAGATTTGCAACAAAGGATCCCTCTTCCATTTCCTCCGGTATGGAGTAGCGAGTGATGGAGAGCGCACATCCCCATAGTGCAATAAGCGTGAAAGCAGTCGCCATCCAGCGTGCGCGTAAAGGTGCATTTGGAAGCTCCATTGTAACGTTTTGTTGCAAGATTGTTCTCAATGAAGAACTCGCGGAGATCAAACCGTGTGCATGTAGGACAGCGCCGGTGTCATCGCCCCCACGCCTCGGAGCTGGAGCTGCAGCAGGCCATACACAGCGCGCACTACCGCTGGAAGTGCACGGCTCCACAGCAGGGGCGGAGGCGGACTCTACACGGCTGATGGGCGGCACGCTGAACAAAGCCCCGAGTTACAACTGAGGCCATGAGTGTTTGTTCACTGTTTAGATATCGATATTATGGTCTATTTTTATTCGGAACATTGTGTCTATGATAAAAAATAATATTCAACAAATGAATTTATTATGATTTTGATTATGATTTTTTTTTATTGTTTCAGCCATTATAGTTATTCATTTTGTGATTGCAATTCTTATTCATTTTTAATATTTTGATCAATTCAATTCTTATGGACTACTACTTATTTGTGAAACAACAAGAGTTTCTCTGAGTTCCTAGTATTTTAATGTATGTCTTTGTTTTGGGCAATAGGATGTATACCATGGTTATGTTGTGCAAATAAAAATATATATTTTGAAGAGGATAGTCTCCAGGGGTTACATGTTCCTGAATTGACAGATCATTTAGGCCCACTGTAACTGTATACTTTTATAGTGTCTTAACCTTGTTTTCATCCCGGTCACTGTTAAAGTCATTTATTTGGGTGTTGGTCTGTTGGTAAAGTCACATGCCTACAAATGAACTGAAATATGTGTTGTTCATTCTCTTTCTCTATTCCCCTTGTCCTGACTGAATAATATTTTCTATATATGTCTGAATAGTGATGGTCGTAGCTTACAGCAGTGTGATTACAAACATTTGAATTTGACGATACTAGTGTTTATCTGTTAAGTTATGGATTAATGCACATTATTTTTGTTTCAATCCTGGCCACAGTAATTCTTTTGTTGGAAGTTTAAATGATGTAGCGATTCTGAGGAGGGGATAGTCCTCTCAAGCCTTTTCCACTGGCTCCATCCAGTGGTCTTTTACAGTATTACATCATATGTAACGTCTTCAATGATAATGCAAGTGCTGCATGTAAGGTTAGATCATGGTATTGCATTGTAGTTTTCATTTGATCTGCTCTAAGACATGAGAAATGAAAATACATGACTTGTCCTGAATTATAAAGCCTAAATTAATCTTCATCAACAGCATCATCAACGACATCATCATTATAATGAACAGTAATAATAGTAGGGGTTATGTGTTTGTGCAGTAGCCTTTGCAGATTGCATCCTATGCCCATAATGTTTTATTACGGATAAAACATGCTAGTTTAACTTTAGACCTATGAATGTGATTGTTAATGGCTTACAATTGTATTACGCTTCACAAACCCGTGTCACTGTCATTATTCATTCACTCTACACTTGGTGGTGGTAAGGTACGACGACGACCACCACCACCCACTCACACAAGACATTCACACAGGCGGTGGCTGAAGTGTCTTGCCCATGGACACAAGACAAACACTGAAGAGCGACATGCTGTGTACCTTGTGTTTAAGCAGTCAAAAAATGGCATCCAAGGTTTTTATGAATTCCTCCGGCCCTATCCTTGAAGAGCACCCGTGGACAAGACTGTTTTGTTATTGGGTGACCCGCTCTTCCAGTGTTAGATTTGCTGTCTTGTCTTCCATAAATTAAAATACAAAATGATGACTGATATGGATGCAAAGCAAATCTAACAAATATTAACCTTAGCAAAAGACCAATAAGTAAATGCACACTTTATTTGTTTATTGAGCTTGCGATTAGTTTTTATTTATTTTCTAATTCTTCTGTTATTTTCTCAAATGCTTCTAGCAAATCTCAAGATCGTCAGAAAAAAATGCATGAATTATTTTTTGCAAATTGTTGAGTGGTCTGTATAACAGTTCTAATGCTGTTTGGTTGGTGAAGTTGGAGTGATTAAAAAAATATTGTTACTGTCATTTCTTGCCTTTGAAAAACTTTGAAATATTAATGCATTGTGTGTCCCACTGTCCCAAATCTTCTTCCCCCCCTCAGCATCTGGGCACTTGTTTCTTCTTAAGGGCCTTGGACTCACAGTCTTGGCATGTCTCCTCCACCATGGGCTGTCTTCAATTGCCTTTGTAGTCAGCATCCTCTGCATCCACTGGGATTGAACATGTGGCTCACTTCCATCAACACACATAAGTAGGCCCCATTGGGTCCTGGATTTGAAAGACAACAAGAGAAACCTGATATAAAATAGAATATATTGACTCCGGTGTTAATTGATTCTACAAAAAACAACACATATATTAATGGTACATCAGATGGACAAAGCTAATTAAGCTTTGAAGCTAAAGACTCAGATGATGCCAATAAACAGAACAGTAATGAAGCTGGGACAGGGTTTATGACCTAATTTAACAATATGCTAATATTGAAACAACAATGAATAAATCATCACATCACTGACCCCCATTGTGTGCTTATGTGCATAATTTCCAGGCCAGGGTAATGTTTGAGTTTTACACTATCAGGTAACCCTATTTTTTAAGACAGATAGAAATAAATTCAAGGTGATGGCCGTTACTTTTGACCACATCATGGTGTATCAATAATAATGAAATAATAACAAGAGGGAACCTTTGTTGCTCCCTCTAGTGGTAGGCCTACCACGTACAAACTCCCTCTCTTTTGTGTGCAAAATAATTTAAACACAGCTGTAATACTTGTAGCACTTTAAGACAATGGTTAGAAATATTTTTTAACACATTATTGATGTATTGTTTTTACAACAATACATCAATAATGTGTTGTTGTAAAAACAACGCATTAGGTATAACACATTAGGTAAGAAATCTTTTACTCAATCTTTTATACCGTCAACCTTTATGACACTTGGACAACATTGTTGTGTCCTAGTGGACAAAACAATGTTGAAAATATTGCGTAGTGCTTTTGTCGAGAGTGCTTGGGCATTAACTGAAGTCGCTCTGAAAAATGGTTATAATCACAAATAAAATCCAAGGCATTCTTCTGAACAGGACATTTGTTTACCTCAAGCCCTGGACAAAGCAGAGGAAATATAAAAGTTCCCTCTTCCCTCTGTCCAGACCAAAAAAATGCATACTATATATTCAAAATTTGAAGATTGTTGTCTTTGTGTATGTTTTTACGCACGACAAATGAATTTCCTCACAAGAACAATAAATAACAACATGTTTCTTATTTACTGCATGACATACAGCCGTTGTTTCCAAAAGCGGGGCTCCCTGCAGGTCCTCGGAGACACTGCAGTCACATAAAAATTAATTGAGTTTCAAATTAAACTTTTATTTCTATTTATTTATTTGAAATGGGACAGAGTGCACATGAATACACATAAACAAGTTATAACGAGTTTGCAGAAAAATACCATTTTCATGGATAATCGCTTTGGCAGATGTTATTAAAATCATGCAACAATTTATAAAACACAATAGGGAAGTACATACAATGAGCAAAGTATATATTTTTGACATGTAGTGCGCACAAGTCTGTGTCTCCACTATCCACTTTTTGGCATTCTTTTTAAATGAATAGAATGAGGGAGACACTCGAAATGCTTCAGGCACTATGTTCCACTGTTGGGAGTCTTTATAAGAGAAGACGGCCCAAATGCAGTTTTTCCCTCACTGCCCCTCTAGTTACTCTGGCACTTGATCTGAAGTTTACATACTCGCTCACTGAAGGGGGAGCAGAGCCAGTTTTGATTATGTACATTAAACATGTTTTTGAATTGTATAACATTGTCCCTAACTTAGTAACTTATATTTCTGTACAACCTGATTATGGTGATCAAAGGGTTTTTTTTTATCCAATGTTTTAAGAGCTTGTTTATATAATGATCTCATGGGATTGATTGTTGTGTCATGTGTGTGTTATGATACAGTATATGATATGTGAGAGGATCATGGTAAAGAAGAGTATTTTGGCAGCTTGACTTGACAAACAGTCTCTAATGAAAGTTTGATATTTGCATGTATTTATATGCATACAGTATAATACAATTTAACCATGAAGTTGTCGTTTATATGTAAATTTTTTAGGAAAACTATTACAAAACCATTACTAATAGCGTGAATTGTTTTTATTGGGGGCCCTGTGGGGTATTTGGATCTATGAGAGGGCTGTGACACTCTCGAGTTTGGGAATTCACCACAGTGCACCACACAGCCTACACTGAGAAAATGGAAATTGTGCCTATTTGCGTCTAAATCAAATAAACATCAACATTTAAAATGAATTGTTTATGTATCACTGAGAAACATTACACTAAACTATAACTTTGAGAGCTCTATTGACTAAGACAATATGATGAGGTGTATTTATATAATATTGAGTTAGTGTGAGAAATATTCCTGTTTCAGCTGCACATTTCCCTCCCAATCATGGCATGTCAGGACATTTCAGATACCTAATCACCCCTGGCAGTAAAAGCCACACACAAACTCTGTATTATTCTATGGCTCTCATGACATGACATCAACACCTCGTTGACCCTTTTCCTTAGTTAAAACATTGTGGCACACTCTATTCCTTCAGTGGGTCAGTGGGCTGTGATTAACCCAGTGCCCGGCTCCGGCCTGTAGTGACTAAGACGCAGATCTTGCGGATTATCTGGGCAGCTGCATTCATGCCATAAAGCTGGGGGTTTACTCCTCTGAGTGTCAAGAGTGAAGGTTAAATGACACTGTGAGCCGTAAGTCACACCACAACAATAACACTCGCTCCCCCCTCCTCCTCCTCCTCCTCCTCCTCCTTCTTCTTCCTCGCAGGGACCGGGCCTGAGCTACACTTGTGAATTTGAGCACAGGGATTAGAGGTAATATGACCTCCTGATCCCATCGCTGCAGATAAATTGGAAAATGCCCCTCCAATGTCAGGCCAAATTGTTTGCCAGGGTTAATACTTTGTTTCAACCCCAAAATGACTGGGTATATGTCTGAGCCGTCTTGAACCAAATCTCCACCATCTGTTTAGTCGTTAAGAAGATCGTCTTCCAGATGCTGGGCCAGATGAGGGTGGAACAAGGAAATTGTCATTTAACCATTAGTGATGTTGGTGATGATTTGTTGTATACTGGTGCACAGCTGTGAGACAATGGAATAATAGCTTACTCTTTGAGGCCCTTTATGATTTTGACTAGCTTCTCAAAGTTCTACTAGTCACGATTAATACTCTACACTTGGTGGTGGCAACCTACACCTGGCGCCACAACTAGACTGACAGAAGTGAAGCTGCGAATCTGTGGCATTGCCCCATCTGTAAGGGGATCACCAAAGAACTTTAGGTAACCAGATCACCAGAGAGCTGTAAATCTAAAGTGCGCCCCTTCAAAGCTGCCAATTAGCAAAGAAACATGGCCATTGATCCATAACAACTAAGGAAAACAGACAAAGCAAACCACACCCAAAATTAGAGTGGCAGTGTACTGGAAGATACAGGTTACACCTTCATTCACTCGCACAACACATTCACTCAGGCAGGGCAAGTCTGACCCAAGGACACGACAAAGTCTAGCAGGAGCAGGGATTTGAATTGCCAACCTTCTAATTATGAGATGACCTGCTCTAACACCTTCGTCACTGTTATATAAAAGCTGTGCTAAAATAGATACATGACTACATGACTTTATTAAGGTAAAATTGTCTTTTAAGGCTGCTCTTAGACTAGTGATTTTGTGTGGACATGTGTGGACAACGGAGAGCTTACAAAGACATGTCCTTGTGTCCAGAGAGCAGCTTATCTTAGCACATTCATCATTATAAAGGTGCACATTTTGGATGTAATGTGATAACAAATTAGCATACTGTATTCAACTATTCTGGATAAATCTGGGCTTTGGGAGACAGCAAATAGACTTGTCTCCTAACATCCTTCATAAAAGCATTTTAGAAAACACTACAATCTGGCTAACAACGGTTTCTAAAAATAGTTTCGGTCAATCAGTTTGTCTTCAACGATGAAAGTGATCTTTGATGCATGTTGGTAGCTGGATATGGGCAAGTGAGCTGTCAGTGATGATATGAATAACAATTAGTTGTTTATGCTACGCGTCTCATTTTCTAAGCAATTATCTGCTAATAAAACTGCACAAAGATGTGTAGTGTTCTTGTGTCTCAGCTGAGAGGGTTTAGGTGTAAGTCTTCGTATACGCGCCTGTGTCTCACCCACAGTCTCTGAGATTAGCTACATGAACCTGCTTCATTCACTTTGCTAATGTCCTCCATAAATGTCACATATAGAAAATATATTTATTACATTGCAAAATACTGTGTGCTACACAATGCCGATAGACTATTAGCAGTTAACATGCTTTAGCTGGAGGTAATACACTCGCCCTGGGTTTGTTTATTCCATGATTTTGAATAAAAAGAGCAGACACAAGCGAAAGGTTAGACTGCAGAATATGTAGTAGACAAATGTATTCTTATTCACATAATATGTACAATAGTCAATGCATCATTTATATAGACATACATTATAATAATAAATACAGAAAATACACTGAAGTAAATAAAATGTACTTTTTAAATAAATTCTACAAATGTACACTATGCCGACATTTTGAAAAACAGCGCAATCCATTACTTGACAAGACATTGTTTCACTATGCAACTATCAATGTAAAATCAACGAACATAGCAAAAGCAAAATATCTTGCTGAAACTCATGCCTATAGACACACACCTAATGTTTTGTTAATGAAATATTTTCTCAGTACAAAACGATGAATATGAATTTCTGTGACAGTTGTATTTACAGATATTCCTTTAAATTATACATTCCCATAGTCTGAAACTCTGATCATACAGTACAAGTTGCCGGAAAGAAGGATTCGGCAAGAAAGAAGTCCACATAATCACTTTGTAATCATAAAAATGCATCACAATGTGAACAATGAAGAGATTTTTTTTCCTCAAGAGAACTCCACTTTTTTTTTAACACATTTTGGAATGCTTTTGAGAGGAGTATTACTATTATTATTTATCTTTTTTTTACAAAGTGCACCGTATGTCTTTACAAACTGATGTAATATTGATAATGTACAATTACTTTGGCAAAATCTAGGACCAAAAAAACAAACTGATTTCAAATTGCAATCAGAGGGATCGAAGCCAATAGTATTCTACTAGTAATAGTCCAGTCGCAGAAAAACAACAAGCTGATGATGTTATTGTGCAGAAAAATTGGCCACCTACGTACTTCTAAAATTCAGCACATCCCCTTCTTATACTTTGCAGTGAGGAAACCATTACGGTTCTTGAAATACAGCTCTGTTCTTTTAAAAGTTTTCCACTTACATCAAACCACTCACTTAAAGGTCAGACCTTCTTTTGTAGCTTCTTAGTTTGACTAAAATAAATTCACCGCCTCAGATATTGAATCCAAAAGCAAAGTGTGTCTGCTCTCCTTCTTGCAGCCTGCTATGCCGTCCTCGCGCTACTTAAATATATCATTGCTTATGAGTCCATTGTCTTTGTCGAATGTTTGCTCATAGTTTGAGATTAACCTCTTTTTCTTGCCAAAAGTGGAAAAGCTGTTGTACACGTCCAGCTCTCCTCTGGGCGCCAGCTTCAGAGTGCTGTACCCAGATGTGGTGCCAGGGATATACACATTGTGCTGGTAGTCGGGCTCTTCTGAATTTGCCTGCGTGTATTTTGGAGTCCACGAGTAGTTGGGAACGCTTGCTTCTTGAAGAGATAACTTGCAGTCTGTCAAAAAAAAAAAAAGCATGAATTTGTATGGAGATTAATCCTGCCTCATTTGCATACAGTATACTTCATTTAAATACACGGTTTAAAGTATCTGGCTTTTAAAAGGGAGCTTCTTACAGTGACTAAAATAATCCCTTTGTTGATGCATTAAAACCCCCGTTCCCTTGTGGTGCCTGGTATTATCTGCATTTACCATTTCACTTTTAAACTAAATCCTTCACCAAGCACTCAAAGGACCCCCCTCCCTCCCCCCGTTCTTTTTTCTTCCCCCCCCAGAGGAACTACTATAAGCCCTTATTTTAGACAGACCTTTCATATGGGAGCCCCAGGTCCAATACTGCGGTGCAACGGTGCAGGAAAAGCCATCGGCGTCATAGTTCGGTTGGCGCGACAGAGTGCCGTCCATGTTGGCTGTACTGTATCTGTAATTTCCCAAACATAAGTAGTGCATTAGTGTATTGTTGATTCAAGTAATAGTCTCTCCAATGTTCACACGGGTATACCTTTTATACGCAGAGTTCCGCTCGTTCTTTGTCCAGGTCCAATCCTTGTTTGAAGATTTTAGCTGTGAGAGAAAGGCACTGTACGTTAGTCACGATGGATGATTTGGCCACAGGAAATTTGAAGTTTGAAAGATGTTTACTAATTCCTTTCTAATGTATGTATTTATATAGACTCAAACGTCATTCAATAGAGGACACATTCTGCTTGTGATAAAATGTACTGTCTATTAACATTGACATTCCATTTTTCTTTAAAGTAGACAATATAGAACACGTAGAGGGAATTGTTGAGAATATGTTCACGCTTTTGATCTCTGAATGAAGCCTGCGTATAATAAATTCTTACTACCGATAGTTTTTTCACGATGTCTGAAAACACAGTGCTTCAATGCCTCAAGGACATTTTTTCCAACTTTAGCATGTCTGAGAATTCACACATTGTCAAATAACTTCTTTGACAAAGTTATTTGACAACTTTGTCAAATAAAGTGTACAACTTTATTTGACAAAGTTGTACACATTGCATCCACATCATTATTTCAACAGCAATACTATGTATAATATACTTTCTTTTCTATTTCAGACAGAAAAGGAGAAATGAGTAAATTCTGTGTAATATAGCATAATGTTCAAAAAAAGAACAGAAAAGAAATACTGGGAAGCTATGGCAAGGTAAGGGGTACTAGAAGTATGGACGAAAAAAAAAAGTGAAAAGAGAAAAAGTTGGAAAATCTGGTCTAGTATTTAGGCCTTGCAGAACAAAGAAAGAAAACAGCGCCATTCCACAGTTCATCCTTTCACTTCTAAATCATGTCTAACAAGCCCAAGTTTCCCCAGGTTATTAATTGGCTTCAGGCAGAGTATGTATATCGACGCGCTATAGTGTCTCTTGTTTCGACGGATAAAATTGACTCACGAGAAAATAATCTCTGTTAATAGTAACACACTGACAGAAACCAATCTTTATGCAGAGGCCTTTTTTCAGAAACAATATTGTACTAGGCCAACAGAGTCAAATAAAAGTGATTTCTGCCTTGAGAAGTTGTTGAATTTTTAATGAACATTCTGCATTTTTGTGTTTTATTTTGCCCTTAAAGCATTAGAGTGTGAATGTTGTTATTTGGTTGAGAATTAACATGACCAATGACTTAAAATATTCATATATTGTTTTTGTTGATGTTGTTGTTTTAAAACTCCCATGCGACGAACCCCTCAGAGCAAATGTGGAATATTGCATTAAGCCAGTTTGCTTTTTTCCTTCCCTGAATGTAAAATAAAACTTATTTTTGTTCTTCGTTTATAATAAAACCCCAACTGTTAATCGGCTTATGTGACTAATATGAGTTGCGGTGCTGCTTCCTCCTCAAATATCTCTCTTATCACCAGTGCACCTTTAATCCCCACCACCACACACCCAGTATAGACAGGGATTATCGGCCCTAACAGTGGGATGTGTTGTCACAGCGTGCGGAGATGGCTGGGTGCTTCGGAATTGTTCATTGAGTTGCAAAATAGTCACAGCATGATTAGCTTTGCACATTAAATCCAGTTTAGAATTAATGCATTTGTCATAACTTATCAGTAAAGCTAGGTGACTCATTTTGGAGACAATAATACCCATTTGGCAATGGTAACATGTTGGCAAGGTTTCTCAATGTTGTTTGGAAATGATTGAAATTCAAGGCACTGGCTGACCACAGAAAGTATTCATTCTAGTGGTGTGCTGCTCAGAACAGAGCCAGTATTCAATAGTAACTGGAGCAGGGTGCAAATGGCACGTTAAGACAGCATTTGACCAAACACATTTAAATTTGATTAATAGACAACAAAACCCACAAGTGCAAGTGGACAGTGATCATGGACTTCTGTCTAGACACTAGTTCTGTCTCGCAATGATAAAGTATTTTGGCCTCAAGTAAATAGACGATTAATTCAGAAGTTAAATTGCAAGCTACCAAGCCGATATTTGGTATTGCTGTGCTCAAAGTGATATTTTGAAATAACTTTTTTCTGTTAAATCAATAATAATAGTGGACTGATATTAATTCTCTCCCCACACTGAGTGCTGGTAAGCTATGTCTGAAGCCAAAGCTGTCCTGGGGTAGATTCACAGAAACTTGGCTGCCAATCAGTGCCAAAAGCCTCTGCATTCACACAGAAAAGGTGGGTGAAGTATCTTACCCATGGACACAATGATATACTCTTTTTGAAGTTCCACTTTTTCACCTGAGTCACTGTCAGGATGGAATTTAGTTGCTTGTACCTGAGTAGTATTATTCTCCTCCTGTAACAGCACATAAACTTAACTCTTGACTCACCTCATTTGGAGATGGTGATGTATTGTTGGTTATTTCATTCCTGTCCAGCGTGCTCCATCCTGATGTCAGATAATCCGTACTCTTTACATTATTCTGCTGGACCGACATGACTGGACTGCATGGCTTGAGGAACATAAAGTCACTTTTGGATGACTCTGGCGTCAAGCACATCTTGTAGCAGTAAGCTTGACGTATAGCACTTGCATTGGCCTCAGTAAGCCCATTTGTACTTGGGGGCATCCGTATTCCAAGGTTGGACTTTTTGAGCACCTCTTTTGTTGCTGTCTTGGATCTCGAACAGCAAGAGCATCCACTAAAGAAAGGCAGAGAATATGTTCCATTGGTCGGTCTGTCCTTGCATCTCCTCACTGTAACCAGGACGATGATAGCCACAAGAAATGTGAACGAAACTGCGCCTAAGGACACGATTAAATACAGGGTGAAGTTGGAGTTGTGATGCAGGCTCAGTGACAGGTCACCCAAATCGGGCCGTGATTCTGGCAAGCTGTCCACTACTGACAAGATGATGGAAACTGTTGCCGAGAGCGGGGGCTGACCATTGTCCTTGACCAGAATGACCAATCTGTGCCTGGTGGGGTCTTTGTCACTAATCTGGCGGATGGTTCTAATTTCGCCTGT
This sequence comes from Gobius niger, assembly GCF_951799975.1. Classification (NCBI taxonomy): domain Eukaryota; kingdom Metazoa; phylum Chordata; class Actinopteri; order Gobiiformes; family Gobiidae; genus Gobius; species Gobius niger. The sequence goes on from NC_136862.1 coordinate 14,762,352, forward strand.
GTAGAGAGCAATGCTAAACAGTGTTGAATCTGTCGCTTGGAGCATTTGATAAAACAGCCTTGAGTTTTGCCCCGAATCGGCATCCATTGCATTTACCCTGGTAATAAGGTAACCTGGATCGGCCGATTTGGGCACCGCTTCAATCGGGGTCGAGCCATTCTGAGTTTTTGGCGATAATATAACTGGTGCATTGTCGTTTTGATCCAAAATGAAAATAGTCACAGTGACATTGCTGTTCAGAGGTGGGAAACCAGCATCTTGGGCTTGCACCATAATTTGGAAGTTCTTGAGTTGTTCGTGGTCAAAAGATCTCAAAGCATAGAGATTTCCATTGTCGGAATTGATGGACACATATGTGGATATTGGCATTCCCTGTATGTTACTGTCTAGGATAGAGTAGGATAAGTAAGCATTTTGACCATAATCTGGGTCTTGGGCAGTTACAGAGCAGATAGATGCCCCTGGTGCATTATTTTCCGTCAGATACACAGTATAGGAAGGCTGCTTGAACAGAGGAGCATTGTCATTGACATCAGAAACTTGGACAAGTATGGTTTTGCGTGTGAACAGCGGTGGCGAACCCATATCTCTAGCTGTCAGCGTGATGTTATACTCCGCCACTGACTCTCTATCCAGAAAGTCCGAAGTAACTAAAGTGTAATAGTTCTTAAATGAGGAGTGAAGCTGAAATGGGATCAGATTGGGAATTTCACAGTCAACATTGCCGTTCTCACCCGAATCCCTGTCTGTGATGCTTATGACTGCTATGACAGTGCCAGGGGGTGCATCTTCCTGGACAGGTGTGGACACAGAAGTTAAAATGACTTCAGGGACGTTGTCATTTTTGTCTAGCACATTCACAAGAACTTTGCAGTGCACAGCCACAGGAGATGGCCCTTTGTCCTTAGCTTGGACATAGATCTCATGCATTCTAGCTTTTTCATAGTCAATAACGCCTTTGACTTTGATTTCACCTGTATGGGGGTCTACACTGAAAAGCTGACGCACTTTGAGAGGTGCGTGGCCACTAAAGGAATAAGTTATATCAGCATTAGGGCCCTCGTCTAAATCGGAGGCGTTGAGTTTGATGACAACTGTTCCTTTGGGTGCATTTTCAGGCAGTCTCACTCTATAAAACGACTGGTCAAACACGGGCGCGTTGTCATTGGCGTCAAGCACTGTGATGTCAATTTGCGCAGTGCCAGACCTCTCCGGTGCGCCTCCGTCCACTGCGGTCAAAACCATTTGGTGCGTGCTCTGTTGCTCTCTGTCCAAGGGAGTTTGGAGAACAAGCTCTGCAAATTTACTCCCGTCACTCCGGGTCTGAATGTCCAGGAGAAAGTGCTCGTTGACGCTGAGTAAATAAGTGCGGAGTGAGTTGGAACCCACGTCCAGGTCCTGCGCGCTCTCGAGTGGGAAGCGCGACCCGGGCGTTGCAGATTCAGAGATATCCAGATTAAATTCGGTCCAGGGGAAGCCGGGAGAGTTGTCATTCACGTCTAAGATTTCCACCTCCACTCGGTAGAGCTCCAGGGGATTCTCTATGACCACTTGCAGGTGAAAGGAACATGACAAACTTTGCTCGCATAGTTCCTCGCGGTCAATCCGTTCGTTCACAAACAAAACTCCGTTCTCCAAATTAACCTCCACGTATTGTTTCTTTGAGCCCGAAACTATTCGAAATCTCCGCGCTGAAAGTCTATTGAGATCCAACCCCAAGTCCTCCGCAATGTTCCCCACAAAAGCCCCGTGTTCAAGCTCCTCTGGGATGGAATACCTTATCTGTCCGTTCACCAAGTCCCATAAAAACGCGAAACAAAACACGACTTTGTACCTCCAGCAGAGTCCTCTCTTCGCTCTCGGCGCGTCCATTTGTGCGTCCAAACAAAGGAGAAAACTTGACAGTGTTCTTAGTGCAGCTTTGTGTCTGGGAGAACAGAGAGAGGAGAGAGGATGTGCACTGGGTTATCGCTCAGATTAGTGCGCGCGGTGTGTGTGTGTATGCGCGCGCGCTTATTATTGGCTATACTGTTCCAATTGATGGGGAAACGACATCTGTTTGGATAATCTTTGCTGCCTACTAGCCCGATCAAACTCGTGTGTCCCTCCCGCGGGCTTATGTGTTCGTCAGTGCACATTCATTCAATCCGAGACCTATTATCTTTGGGAACAGTTTAATCTCCCGGAGGCACACCTACATAATAAGATTTAAAGTTGCACATAGTTTTGATAAACGCACTGTGGCTTAAAATATTACACTTGTGTGTGTGGGGGGTATTAAATTGCAATGTCATGTGAAAGTTATAATGCCATAACCCCTTTGTGTCACCCAATGTGCACATTCTTTTTGCATACGGTTATTAAAGCTTTAAATCTGCCTGATATAGAATGGATTTTATATTGCTTTCATACAGTAATACATGCATATTCAGGCTCACTGTTCTTTATGCATTTTCACTTTAACAATATTTGGCTCAGTATTCATGACAGTTATGCCAAGTGCATTTACACCTTTCATTGATTCATTTGATTATTTTAGTATTTTAATAGTGTGTTTTACTGCGTTCGCTCAGGGTAATATGTCAAATACAAAAAGCAATGGAGAAGAAGTGCATGCTATCAAAGCTAACGTTATATCCATTGGACAGAAGCAAAGAGTATACTGCTAATAAAAAAAAGTCCATCAACTTGTTCTTTGAAAAAACCCAGAATCCTTTGAATCCAAAGCAAAGCCCAAGGCGAAAAAGTCCATAAAAGTGGTGTTACTTCAAATGCACTAAAAATACTGTCAGGTCTCTAAAGATACATACTGTAGTTTTATGTCAGTGTTTGAAGTGCAAGAGTTGTAAAGTTATTCCGGAGGGGTGGCTCAAATTCCCAGACAAGTGAGTGGAGCTGCTCATAAAACAGCATTTTCAGCACATTTCTGAAGCAGATTTCATTTCACATTAATACTATCCCGTTGTTGTATCTGTTTACTATCCACTTCGGTGCGCTCTGAAAATCTCTGTTCCCCTGGTTGGAGCTACAATCTGTCTGCATAGGAACTGGGAGTGCAGCGGCAGCAGATGGTGCGGTTGTCCACGGGCTCATGCTCTTTTTAATTAATGGAATGGAGATTAGAGGGCATTTTCCCTGGATCATTAGTGAACAGAGGAATTAAGACATTTTGTGAGAAATAATCCCAGGGCTATCCATGGCGTGCACATGTGGTTTCCTCATATTGACCTGCTTTTCACAGCCCTTAAGTGCATGGCATCGCTTACGTACGCACACACTAAGTAGCCACGGATAAGGGGCACACAACAAGCAGCACATTTAGGGATCAAAAAACACAAAAGAGATTATGTTTCTGTCACTGCCTCCTACACACACAACAGCCATAGGCCCCGCCCACTCACTTTAGCTCACTCAAGGGCGAGTAGACTATCAATCCCCTTGTCTTTAACTACTTTTCAGCTTTTAAAACTCCCGGATTAAACACGGCTAGCCTATATTTTTGAAACACTTAAGCGGGTTAAGTTGAAATAATGTCATGCTTGATTCTTGACTGTTAAAATGGCAGGGATATGTTTTGCTTTATTCTTCATTCTAAGATATGGAACAACTCCTTAACTCCGAAGTAACTGATGTACAAACACATTTTGAGTTGTGCAAAGACAAAAAAAATAAAACATGTTGATATATTTTGGGACTCAACACTCTCAACACTGACAATCAAAGGACAGGAAAGGAAGGGAAAGGAAAAGGACTTTATTCGTATAGCGCCTTTCACAGACATTGTCACAAAGTGCTTAACATGACAATGACAATTTGACATTCACTCCATACTCGGTAGTGGTAAGCTACGTAACGTATGTAGCTTTAGTTTCACCTGGGGGAGACTGGCAGAAGCGCTGTCGTGACTGCACACATCTGCACCAAATTTCACACAGAAAGGCCCTGTCCAGGTGGGAATCGAACCCGGGACCTCCGAGCTGTGAAGGGCAAGCACTACCGTGCCACCCAAACAATTCTTATGCAAAGCAATTTGCAAAACAATGTGCACGTAGACACCTTTAGTTAATGTTTGTTCAAAAATGGAATTACCTTCAGTTCACACTAAACTACAAAAGTGCAGAAATACCACTTTAAAAATGTTTGCCGGTACAATTAACTCATTATGTAATTTTGCAGATCTTCCAAAGAGCAATTTTAATAATATCTTCTAGAATAATTTGTTATTCCTCCAACATGCACAACACAATTTTGAACATGTGCTTAATGTGAAGTATTAGTACTTTGATCATTTTTCCACCTTATTTTACTAACACCAGCTATAGCACTAAATATTAAGCCCCTTGTACAGCTATCACAGCTATTGATGGGTCTAAAGTAATGTAAACTTAAGGCCATGGCCCTAACAATTAGGAGTTAAAAACAAAACAACTCAAATCTTTTGAATGCTCAAAATGGCGTTATGGACACACACAAAAATGACAGAAACCCGGTACAAATGTTTCTCATCACTATTGTTGCAGCTAACAATATTAGACCTTCATAATTCTTTTCAAGACTGCGCTATCCTCGTTGTTTCATCATCACTTTCGTATGTGAACAACACAATTCTTTGTTTGCTGTCCATTACAAATGCCAAGTACAAAAAAATATAAATAATTAAGACATAAAAGAATAAACTGTATTCACTAGAATGAATGATTTTCACAAATACACAAGAAAAAATAAAGCTTTTCGGCACTACACACACTGTTGACTAAAAAATCCAGGTTCTTTCGGGAAATCCATGGCTCCAACATTGTTAAATAGCTTGTTCTGAGTGCGACTCATTATTCTGAATTTAGGCTACTGTGTCCAATGCAGCTGTTCTGAGCCACCTGGATCGAGAGCCAGCAGCAAATGAGTAGCCAGGCTTTCTCACATCAGTGGATCCTGCAAAACGGGCGGACTCACACCCCACTAATTAACCTTGTTTGGTTCAATACTATTTTCTCCTCAAAGACAGCAGTGAGTGGGGGTCTTGTCTGCTTAAGGCAGAAATGGAACAGGACAGGCACTGACCAATTATATAGCCAATTCTGAATATTACACATGCTGCAGGAGAGAAGACCAGGCAAGACGAGACAAGGGAGAGTTGAGAGCCAGTGAGAAAAACGCGGAGCTAGTGCAGGCATGTGGGCTTCATCTTTACTGGGTCAGAGTGTGTGAAAACTGCAGGAGTTACAATATGATCATTCAGGGTCATTTGGCCCATTTTTACACAGATATCTACAGTAGCCATTCTGCAATATGAGACTTATTTCTGAATGTTTTTTATTTTAATTTATAACTGCCATAGACCTTGAACGCTTAGAAAAATGTATTATTGTGTGGTGCATACTACATACCATGGTACTCCTTATGCTGGTTCAATGTATGGAAATATGCAAGACTGCAGATGATCCATGATTATGGAGACCCTGAAAAAAACGCAAAAAATATTCAGTATAGATTGCGAACATTATATTTATAACGCTAAACTGAGGGTAGACCAAATCACATCTTTATGGAATAATAAAGTAAAAAAACAACAACAATAGTGCTTGTTTTTGAATTGTATTTGAATGAAGTACAGTACCATCTTTTTCTGTGGACTTCCGCAGGGTGTGATGTTATGAGGTCAGCACCTGTTATTGCAGTGAAACAGTGCCACAGCAACACGAGACTGTGAAAAAATGGATGCATTTAAAAATTTTGAAAAATCTCTGCTATACACTTTAACACGAACTTGTGGTTAGTACTTGAAACAACATTAAAGAAAGAGTGATGGCTGACAGTGCTGTGTTCGCAAATGTTCCCGTAACTTTCTATTGCACTTTGCTTTAGTATCTAACACACTTTCAGCAATACCACCCCTACCCACAACCGATCTAAGAACAAGAACAATTCACTGTGGGACCTCGATACAATTATGTTTGAATGTGTTGCATTGCTCTTTGAAAGGTATTCTTTTTAACAAATTAACGGTTACATAAGTTGTCTCATAATGGGAACAGTTATTTCTTGCTTTACTTGGCTCTTTCACAGATGTGGAGACAGAGAAAGAAAATATCACTGTAGAACAGTAACGTTCTATCTATCTACCTACCTACCTACCTACCTACCTACCTACCTACCTACTAGGGCTGCTCAATTATTGAAAAAATAATAATCACAATTATTTTTGTCATATTTGAAATCACGATTATTATAAAAAACGATGCAGAATATTTTCTGTTTTCTGAACAGTCATAAAAGTACAAATGATTTCAAGTATACCTCGATTAAGGAGAGGTCTCTGTTTCACACCTGCCCCCTGCTGGCCAGCCCGCACACCTGCCCAAGTAAACTGAGCAGCGGGCCTGATGACATCATCACACAGCACTGTTTGTTTTTATGTCAGGCAAAATCATGAGCCATGGCATGTAATCCCAGCACCATGAAATAATGCAAGTCTGCTTTGCAAAAAAAATCAAATAAAAAATAACTATCTATCTATCTATCTATCTATCTATCTATCTATCTATCTATCTATCTATCTATCTATCTATCTATCTATCTATCTATCTATCTATCTATCTGCCCAGTTTTACAATGACATCAATAAAGTTATATCTTTTCTTATGTAAATAGACCTACCTGTGTCTTCATTTTCAATTAACCTTGTAATTCGGCCAGACAGTAGTTCTCCTGTATCTTAATGTGCAGCAAAAGCAAAAGTTTAGAATTACATTTGTGGACAACAACTATAGGTAAGTTATTTCCTCAAGGTTTCTCCTGAGAGATGAGGACGTGTTTTGCAGCGGTAGAGAACACGCACACACGTAGCAACAGCACGCATCAATAGAGCCTGAGCAGCCTGTGTGTCATGGCCTCGCCTCCCAGGAGAAGCAGTCTGTTAGACAGCCAATTTGAGCATCCTCTTCTTCTTTGCCATATTATTGCACTGCAGGAAACGAGAAGCACAGCACAGACAGACCTTGAGTGTCCGGACTGTTGTTCACAGAGTTTGTCATCTCCTACTATGAACTCACTGTTGTCACGAAAGAGAAGACCGAGAAGACGATGCGTGAGCTTGATTAGCATAAACAACGCCCACCCGGAAATGTGACTTAGTCCACTTTACAAGTATGCACATGGTTCTTATTTAGTTCAGGCTTTTTAGGCCTTAATAAAGCAAAAACGTTTGCTTCGATTATTTCAAGTAACAGATCCAACACCAGATACGCACATCCGGTCCTGAGCCAGTGTGCTGAATCAAAAGAAATGACGAAAAAATCCGCACAACTGTTTGCCCACCAGCTATTTATATAATAGTTTATCACAGTAGTGACGTTTCAGCCCGAAGTTTACTTCAAATCAACCAAGTAAGTGTGGGCCTGATCAAATGGGTAAAATGTACTACAAGTTCATTCTCGGAATCGCTCACAACTGTTATTGAACAGAAATAATCCCAAGGACCCCCAAATATTACAGTTTAGAACCTGCTATTCATGCGCAAAACCGTGTTTATATTGAGGGGGAATTTTAATTGTGAGTTTCTTATAGTAAAGAACAAACCAAAAAAAACTACTAAGAAAAACTATTATTAAAGCAGTCTTGTTTACCTGAATAAATCATTTTTGTTGTTAATCTGGGGGTAATACAAGTGTAATACAAAGTTGCTGCCTACAGGTCGGAGGCCCAATACACACTAATGGAATCACGAAGAACATCTACAGCCAAGTTTGAGGGAAAAAAAATATCTCCATTGTGTAATGATGTACAATATCCCTCTCTCCCTTTGTCTTTTCTGTCAGCGTAGTATTTACTCTCACGGACTAATGAGTAAAAAAAACACATGCTGCGACACCTGTAGTGGCACTTATGGCCTCTGGGGGCATGAGTTACTTAGTACTGCTTTAATGTTAGAAATGATAACAATAACATTGTTATTAATTAGATTCTTATTATTATTTTTGTGTACAATGGTTGTAGGTTATAGGTGGATACTTGAGTCCCATTTTGTCAGGACAGCTAATCGACCTAATATGCAACTGTAACGGGAAAATACTGTTGCAATGTCAACAATGTTACCATGAAACAATGTGATGGAGGCAATTAGTGATCCCATATCACAGTGAGAATGATTTAACTAAAGTAATAAAATATTTAACCCCAGATGGATTGACCTTTTTTATACTATAATACCACTGCATAATTACGTCCAATGGTTTACGAGACTAAAAACAAACTAAAAGCAAACATTCATCAGTAGAAGCGTACCCTGGGACATTTTAACTTTGTAATATTGTATTATTCTTTCGTATCTGTTGCTATGTGATGCTATGCTTTGTGTTTTGCAAATAACATTTCTTTTTTGTTTTTGTTTTAAAAGTCACGTGCTGGAAAGTCTGCCAGCCACTTACAGTAATTCTACATTTAACAGATTTATGAAATAAGTTTTATGTGATTGGCCATACATTCTACATCAGCTCTATAAATCAGTCATCCAGGAATATCCACGAGTGTTTTCTCGAGTGCTCTACCCTGTTTCTCCATGAAATTACTCTGCTTTCTCCAATTTTTTTTCTGTTACTTTCCCCAACAAAGACTGCTGTTACCGGAGACAACAGTAGTTATTAAAGCTGACCTGAGGCACCTTTCTTACTGCGGCACGCGGGCTAATGGCTGGCAGAATAATACGCTACATCCTTCAGTGTGACACAGCACCCTCCCGCTATTCCTCTGGTGAGTAAAGTTCTTTTACCCTACATCACTGTACTTTATATTGACACGGCACACAACGCCAGCGAGCTGCAGTTTGGCTCTGTGTCCCTATTGTATCCAACCTCTCATTTATCAACCATTGTATAGGTAATAATTAACTTCCAGCCAGTTCTACATTCATCATTTATCAACTCTCTTTTACTTTTAATATTTCCTGAACTTTCAAATCCTAAATCAGCAGTACACCTTCGTCTTAGTTCTGCACTCCCCCACTATTCAACTCAAATGTATTATTCAGCCGAGTCTGTGAAGAGCACACTTTCAAATCATACATTGCACCATCTTTTTAATAATTATAACTAACTGAAGTAAAACTTGGCTTTCATTCAAACCTGTTTTTTCCTCTTTAGTTATTATGGCTTCAGAAAGCACTTTTATGTGTTTCTAAATGTGACTTTTAGATTGCGTTGATGGAAAATGCTTAAGAATGCCCTTTTAAGGCAAGTTGCATTATTCAATTTTTTTGAAAGTCTCTGCTTTCCGGACTCCCCCCAAAAGTACTTTGTGAGCGAGGTACACACAGAAGTGCACACAAAAGCCCTAATGTGTTTTTGAGACATAATTGATGTTCTCTGGGCACTGATTGAGGATGGAGACTTTGTTCATGGCAGTGAATTAACAAGCGCAGAAGAAGATTTATTAGAAGTCTATTTTGTGTGCTGAGAATGATTACAGTGATTTTGTACTAATTATCATATAAATAGTGTTTGGTGCAGCTTTTGGTAATGTTTTAAAACAATTCAGACTTTGCAGCTTGCCAGTAATTTACAGTTCATCATTTTGTGATGATGATGAAACACATTTGACTAAGTAAGAGAAATATTACATTATAAAACATTTGGATGTTGGAAAGTCAACAAGCACAGGTTTTTGTGACCTTCAATATTCTCTGTCGTGACAACAACCAAACAAAGAAAGAAACTGCTTTTGTATGTAGAAAACTGCATTGCCTGGGCATGTTTTTGACTCATTGTAAATATCTGTATCCTAAATTGTGAAAAAAAAAATGCATTGTAATGAAAAACTTTTAGAATACATTGCATTTAAAGTATTGGCTGCATTGTAGTAACAAATCATTTTGATTGTGTTATGCACAGTTTTGTTTTGTGCAATAATTTCTGCTCAATAATGTCTACCTTGTTCTATTCTTATTGGACTCTGATTCAGTTGTATAGGAAAGGAAAGGACTTTATTTGTATAGCACAGACATGGTCACTAAATGCTTTACTTTGTGGGGACGACAGTGGCGCAGCAAGTTGAGTGGGAGGGTCGGCGGTTCGAATCCCGCAGGCGCACACTGTCGTTGTGTCCTTGGGCAAGACTCTTCACCCACCCACCTCCAGTGTCTGCGTACCCTGGTATATGAATGAATGTGTGAATGGGTGATTGGTTCCTTGATGTTAAGTGCTTTAAGTGCCTAAAGTAGGTAGAAAGGCCTACTGTCATCTAAAACGCTTTGTGACTATATGTCTGTGAAAGGCGCTATATAAATAAAAATCTTCTTCTTCTTCTACTGTAAATGTGTAAATTCACACGAAACAATTTACATTCACTCCATACTCGGTGGTGATAAACTACCAGGGGTTGACTGACGGAGGCGCGGCTGCCAATCTGTGCCATTTATCCCTCTGACCACCACCAACCACTCATACCCACATGGTTTTAGTGGTAGGGGGAATCAGAGTACCCAAAGACACGGGCAGAACATGAACACCATGCAGAAAGGCCCAGTCTAGGTGGTAATTTAATCCGGGACCTTCTTACTGTGAGGCACGAGCCCTAACCGCTGCACCACGTGCCGCCCCCAGCATACCAACTGTCTCTTTTGCAACCCTCATAGAGTTTGTTTCGTTAATCGTATACAATGCGATGCAGTTATCTCAGCAAATTAATGGCAAACCATGAATACCATTTTAGATATATAAAGAAGTGTAGCATGGGCAGTTGAAACAAGCAGCAATATGGACATGTAAGTGATACCTGCTCAAATAAGTTATTAGTTTCGATATTAGCTTTAGTATCTATTATTATACCACTGTAGTTATGTTCAAAAGTGCATACATACATTCATTGATAGAAGCTTTAATTGTGTCACTATTTTTGTTGAAGATCCACGCTTTAGCTTGTATTAGTTGAAGCAGAATTGGATTTCAAACACTGGAAAGACCCACTGTGTTGTTTAAACACAGGTTGAATGGCACTGCAGCCTAATTAAATCCCCAAAGCACTTTTGAGTTAACTTTCCTCTTACCACTTATGCAGACAATTAGGCCCTGACACCTCTCTCATGCGACTCGCCCTTGGCCAGGGAAGGCATGCTGCTTCTGAATGCTCCCGTTGACTTTACTTTGCAACAGTGGAATCTTGGCAGGGGTGAAACAGTACGAGCATGCCCTGTCAAGTGGGCCAGAGTAAATAAGGCCTAAATGTGCACAGGAAAACATCATTATATACTCCTCAGTTGACCAGTAGGCTGCCCGTGAGTCTTCGCGAGAGAGGACTTTGCGAATGAGCCGCTGGTGCCTGTCTTAACCCCAGTGTCAGTCACCCTTAATACTTTTTGCGCCTGCGTGGCTCTCCCCTCCACCCGGTGCTCACTCGTACTCAGTCTACCCTCAATTGCTGTCACTTGTGTCCTAAAGGCTGTCATCTCCACTTTGTGCTCCATTGCCACCATGTCTCCTCTGCCGCTCTATTTTTCCCAGTTCAGTCAGGCTTGTGGCTGTTTGTCAGTGGCGGCTGATAGCCCGGTTATTTGGTTTGCTGTCTGCCTTCCTGGTGCTGTGCCACTACATTTTGGCTCCAGTCAGACATTTCATTATATATCAGCACCTCGACTCTGAGCACATTTCATTTCATTTGCCGTGGTCAATACTGTAAGCTCGGAAACATCAAGACAAGCCTTAAAAACAGTATATGAAGTTTATGCAGGGTTTCTACAGGGCACCATAAGGAAACATTAAAAGCAGTAAATACATTATGCAAAAATGAATGGCCTTAATTTAATTAAAAAAAACATTCAAATTGATCTAATATAGTGTAAAGCTACATTTATTTTAAACTTACATTATTTTAACATTATTTTCTTACTACATGTGTTAATCAAAATGCAAAGAAAGCAAGAATGAACAAAATAAAGAAAAAACATTCAATCAATGCTGACTTTGATATTCTACTCTTTTATTGTCTGTTCTCATTTTTATTTTCTTATTGTTTATATTTTTTCTCCTTTAAGCTATAAGCTTTGTTATTACTTATTGTACTTATTGTACTTATTATACATAAGATACCTCTATTTACTTTTAACTGTTTGCACATTTCCTGTCTATGTTTTAGTTTACTCCAGTTTACCACTTTGAACATGCAAATTTAACCTCATTCCTATTAGTAAATCTTTACAAATCTGAATGAAAAAATAATTTGCATTTGTGATATTAAATTATTGTATTTGGACTGTGAAATAGCTTTGAGAAGCATTCGATTGGACTAGTTTCTTCATACATAAAACCTGTTAATACCATAGTGCAGGGTGTCCAAACTTTTGTTACAGAGGGCTGCTTATCGACATGGCCGATGGTCAGTGCATTCAAACATTCAACTGGGTGTATTTAAGAGAGGTTTAAACTGTTTCCTACACCTGCTTTTAGGCTTGGAACAATCATGCACACAATAAATGTTTCTTTTTGAGGTTTGAATTGTGCGTAATAATTAAAATTGCAGTAAAAATCTCTGGCGATGTCAATAAACCGAGAAGCCTGAGAGCCACTGAAAATTGGTCCACATTTGGCCCCCAGGCTGCACCTCCTGCCATAGAGGTAGAAACAATCAGTTCAGTTTGATATTGTTTTTCATCACGATTGGCCATAAAATAGCATATGTGCAGTGATTACTTATACAATTGCAAAGCCAAACTGAGCCTCTAGAGGTCAGCATCTGTCTATGACTTCTGAAAGAATGGGAGCCACAGAAGAATGCAATACTTCTTCCACATCGCTCCTAATTGTGAAGAAATGATATACACTGAAACAAATGTTATTATAATTCATACACCATGCTTGATTTAATCAATGTAACAGGACTGAGCCTCATTGGAGCTACAGTATTTAGAAAGCAAGTCACTGCACATGACCCAAGTTTTATTTTGCTCATGCATGAAAGCATATTGGCGTTGTAGTTAGTAAGTGCCACACCTCTGAGCAATGTGATTTTAAATAGAATTTCTCAAATATACTGTTGTGATGTCTTTAGTTTCTCATTAGTCTCCACTGTGTGTTGTTTAGAATAGGTATTTAAGGAACTGTTTATTGTTGGTGAGCTGTGTGTCTGCTTTCAGTGCTGCCAAAGCTGCTCAGTCTTATTTCTGTATTTCTGAGAAGCGATTATGCAAGAGTCTCATCTCCCCAATTATAATTAGCTGAAATCCCAAAATGTCAAAATATGCCAAAATGGATTAATATCTAAATTTGGGCAGTCATGCAGTGCCTGAGGTAGAGCCTGTAACCTACAAATTGATTTACTAATCACAGCACAACAGCCGCATGTACAGTGACAAGTGCAGAGCTGGCTGTACAACAACAGGAAAAAAAAAGTGGAATGTAGTAACTCGTAGATAAATAATACAAACATAGTCTCTGTAGAGCTGTGTACATGTGCGTGTTGTTGCTTTGTGTGCAGAAAGCAGTGCCCCCTCCAGTCCCCGTCTGCCTGCACCTACAGCTTTCCTCATCCTGAAATCACAAGAGCCACAGTTCACTCATCAGTCAGCGCCTACACCTCTGGGCCCGTGCACTGCCCCACCAGCGTTTACATTGTCAGTTGTCAGCAGGACTCGGGGCTTGAAGTGCTGGTGAATAAAACAATAAAATGCTCCACCGTTGTTTTTGAGTACTGCATAGTTGAGTTTCCCATAAAGGCTGAGGCTTGGCTTTCTTTTCGAAAAAAACAAAAAAACAAAAAACTACCAAAATAGAGAGACAGACAGACAGACAGACATACTCACAAATTAAATCCACTGTACAGGAGTTTTTTTTTACTGTATAACAAAATTAGTAAACTTTGTAAACTCAAGACATTTGTGGTTAATTAGAAAGCATCTGTATCAATTTCATGAAGTTGAATTTTCCAGCATTTCTGTGACAGTGACCCTGAAAAGTGACCCTGCTAGTTGTGGAACGTGCCAATAAACTCATTCCTGTGAAGAATTAGGATCCTACAAAGACGTTACAAAAGTAATAAATGAGTTTGGACTATAGCTAGCATTTTAATTTAGTGGCTTCCTCTTTCATTTGTTGTAATAATAATAATAAAAAACAAAGTTTAGGGCTTTTAAGTTTCAGCTAGGTCCTGTACATCAAGCAAAACTGTTATTATGCTCAAAAACAAAATAAATGAGCAAAGGTCTTTATTTGGCCACAAGACTTATACCTCCGAGCTCAATTCCTTTTGGGCGTTTCTGTGTAGACTTTGCACGATCTCTCCCTCTATGGGTTGTTCTTATGCGTCGACTCAGAACATATACAGCCACTTAATCCTCCTGCAAGGTACTCCTGACCGTGAACCTATAGCTCAAGATCTGGAGATTGATCACCAGATTACAGTATACATTAAGCGGAACTGCATGCTGACTTGCTACACAGGTGAAACTTGGAAAATTAGAATATCGTGAAAAAGTAAATTTATTTCTGTTATACAACTTAAAATGTGAAACTAATATATGATATAGACTCATGACATGTAAAGTTACATATGTTAAGCCTTTGTTTGTTTTAATTTGGATGATTATGGCTTACTGTCCATTTTCAAAATATTCTAATTTTCTGAGACGTTTTATTTGGGTTTTTACAAGCTGAGCCATAATAACCACCACAATTAAAACAAATAACGGCTGGATATATCTTACTTTGCATGATGATTATGGCTTACAGCTTCAGCTTGTAAAAATCACAAATTCAAAATCTCAGAAAATCTGAGTATTGTGAAAAGGGACTATTGTAGCTCAAAGTGTCACCCTTCCATCAGCTAATTCATCCAAAACACCTGCAAAAGGTCCCTGAGACTTTAAATGGTCTCTCAGTGGTTCAGTAGTTCACCATCATGGGGAAGACTGCTGACCTGACAGTTGTGCAGAAAACCATCACTGACACCCTCCATAAGGAGGGAAAGCCTCATAAGGTAATAGCAAAAGAAGTTGGATGTTCTCAAAGTGCTGCATCAAAGCACATTAATAGAGAAGAAGGGAAAAGTGTGGAAGAAAAAGGTGCACAAGCCACAGGGATGACCGCAGTCTGGAGAGGACTGTCAGGAAAAGGCCATTCAAAAGTGTGGGGGACCTTCACAAGGAGTGGACTGAGGCTGGAGTCAGTGCATCAAGAGCCACCACACACAGACGGATCCTGGACATCGGTTTCAAATGTCATATTCCTCTGGTTGAAGCATCCTGGTCTTCCATAACACCTCAGCAATGCCACAGGCTGAGAGCATCCATGCCACGCAACCGCATTAAGGCAGTAATTCAAGTAAAGCGGCCCAAACCAAGTACTAAGTATATATGCTTGATTATAGTTAGAGGACCGACGTTTCTCTATTTAAGATCATTTTTAAATTGATTTCCTGTAATATTCTAATCTTCTGAGATTTTGAATTTGGGTTTTTTACAAGGTTAGCCCAAGCAATCCAAATTAAAACAAACAAAGGCTTGACATATATGTCACTTTGCATGTAATGAGTCTATACCATGTAAGTTTCACATTGTAAGTTGAATTACAGAAATAAATGAACTTTTTCACGATATTCTAATTTTCCGAGTTTTATCTGTATTTCTTGCATTGTGGATGCTTTTGAAATCGTTTTGGAAATAAAGGATCATTTTATAATTAGCATTGAAATGTTGTGGATGAAGTGAAGTCCGATTTGTTTCATCTTCAGGGCAAATATCAAATCACAATGGTCCTCATCTGCTTTATGAGTCTGTGTTTTGTCCAGCCTCATGATGAAAAGAAAGCATGCCAACAGAAAAAAAAAAAAATCTTGCTCAAACAAGCAGAACCGACCATTGAACAGGTAGTGTTTGTATGGACTCAGCTGACAGATGTAGTTCAGGTGGAGGGGCCTGCGAGTAGGTGGACAGGTATTGGAAGAGGCTGCAGCAGCAAAGCCAGTGGAGATGGACTAATTCTGCCTCCCACAAATCCTCCAACAGTTGATTGCTTGGGTGGGCAGTATGGCGACAGCCCTCTCCCTGCCCTCCTCTTTGCTCTGGCATCAGACGACTGCTCAGTGGACAGCAATGACCCTCTCGGCTGGATGACACACTGCAGCATTCTCCTCAAGCAGGGCGAAACAGATCCATGGCACGCAGCGTGAAAATCTCTGCCATTTGGACTGTCCGGCTTTATCTTTCCCTCGATGTGAATTCTTGTTCTGTATCTTCAAATAATAATGTGTGTTCTTTGAAAAACATTTTCTGATTGGGGCATGTCAAGACGGGAAAGAAATGTTTATCAGTAAACTTGACCTTTTGCTCAGACGATTTCGCACTAATTATGAAGAGCTTGGAAAAGGCATTTTGCTGCTTGATTAGCCGCTTTTAATGTGTTTGAGCACACAAGGAGGCCAATTAGTATGTGTACATGCTAATTATTATTTCAAATAGAGCTTTGTCCTTCTGTCGAACGAAAGTATTTACAGAGGATGGCTAGGATTTGTAATCCCACATATTTTTTCATGCATAGAATAATCAGCAGAGATTAATTCAAATGAAATCTAAATACTGGTCTATGTATTTGACTTTTATTTGCAAGGTGGTGCCTAAGCATATCTTCATGGATTTCTGATAGAACACAATGACTGTTGCTATAAGCTTTTAAGATGAATAGATAAGCCCTTAATCATAATATTGGCTGCTTGTGGTGCCAGAAAGCAATCTGCTGTTTAGAAGACATGGCCACTGTACAGTCAAGTATAGTCTTACATTCTCATATGTTTCACAGCAAGAAATTATTTTACATGTCAATCAGAGCTGCAAAATCAATCACAATTGAATCAAAATTGCATTTTAGGTAGTTGAAATTATAGCAAATAATAATACCTTGAGTATTTTGGCTTTACTTTATCCTTTACAAAGATTTTGAAATTGCAAAGTTGATACTCATTAGAAAAAATAGGAATACAATAGTTTTCCTATTTTGTGCATCCTGCATGTCAGAGTGTGTGGGTGTGAAAGTAAAAATCAAACCCTTTTGTTAATTTTATACAAAAATTATCCATAGTACGTCGACGATTAGCAAACTGTCGGGTATGAGATTATCAACAGACCAATGATGAGTTTAAAAGGTAAAAATTCACTACATAAAAAAAAGTGAACTGCTTAATACTTAATACCCAACATCTACTAGTAAGCTTCACTTGTAAATCTTAATGCATTTCTTAATACCACACCCGAGAAAGCCGAGCAATTCAGCCTTCTCTTTGTCATGCCCTGCACACAGCTGCACTTTAGTCTCGCTGCAGCCTGTATCAACAAGCCAAAACAAATGGTAGTTATCAAGATGGAGCATGCTGATAATAGCGTCACCTTCTCTATTGACCTAATGGGTGATATCAAAAGTAAGGGCCACAACACAGCGCTGCTGAATCAATATCAGGCACTTACCCTGATTGGGCACAACTACAGGGACATCAGCTGCCTGGTTAGCTCTCTTTAATTTTCCACTCGCTAATTATAAACCTCATACGACCTGATTTACTAAGCCTTTGCACAGGTGCAAAATCAATAGTGCGTTTTAAAGTGGTGCAAAAAACAGGTACAATTGAGACTTTTGTTTCTCATAAACGCTAAAAGGCCACAACGCAAACTCATTTAGTCAGGCGACCTTGAGAGCTTTGAAAGGCGTAAAACAAATGTTATTTACATATCAGTTTTGAGCCACTAATAATACGGACAATTCCTAATAATAAATCAGGTGCAACACAAAATGGCATGTGGTAATTTTAAATATTATTTGAAGTTTAGTCCCTGACTTTAAGACCATAGGTAAGACAGATACATCCTAACTTTTTTTAAATGAAAAAGTAGCAAAGCCGCATTTTGTAAGTTTGATATGGTTAGAAAAAGGGTTTAGGCTTGTTGTCTTTATAGTAAAGGTGATCACTATTTACTTGCTTATACATATTATGAGTGTTGTTACTCTTGAGCGCAAAACTGAATATAAGCTGCACCAACTAAATTTAAAAAGAAGATATAAATTGTACGTACTACATAGGGCGCACCTGTCTGTAAGCTGCAGGTGTCTCTACTGTTACAAAGCACAGATGAACTCACCATCAGCACTGGAAATATGGGACTTTTCTCTCTCTATGTGCCGTCAAATATTCCAAGAGAACGGTGGCCTATGATTGGCTTTAGAACTTAAGAGTTTTTACATTTGATTTGAGCCTCCTTGCTCGGCTTGCCTGCGCAGACTGCCCCGGGAGTCCCTCCGTGTTCGGAGCCACTTTTAGTGGGGGAGAGCTGCTTCCGTGGTGAATCTTCCGAGGCTGACTGCAGGGGCCTGAACGGTTATGGTGTGTTCACACCAAACGCGTTAAAAGCGTCATGGGTAACGCCTCAGGGAGCGTCAAGAGATCCCGCAGTGCGTCCCGCATCTCCTGTGCAGCACGTTTTGAAGCTTTCTGACGCACATTCAGTGCTGTGGAACTTTTGGAGAAGTGGAGAATTTCATGAGCGTCGACCAATCAGGAGCTTTCCCCAACATTGATGTTGGAGCGGAGCCACTGGTGGCATAGATCCTATGCTGCAGATGTAAACAAGTCATGGAGGATTAGCTTTATTGTGTTGTGAACCGGAGCTACAGCAAAGACACACATCAAAGGTTTTCTTGTCGGCGACAAGAAAACTTATTTCTGTGGCTAGATCTGCGTTTGGGCCTTGTCGATGCCCTGTGCATACCCTCCGGAGAAAGCTAATGCTACAAGCTAAAGCACCGACCGATCAAGTGAAAACGAGAAATATGCACGGATTAAGTCAATTACGCCACCATCTATAAAGCAACTGTTAAACAATGATCACACACTGAGCCAGACTTGTTGATTTTGAAGTTTATTGCTGCCAACTCTGACGCTTTCACCGTGAGACACACGCATTTGAGTGCCTTCACACTCTCACGCCACACTCCTCATATCACACGCTCAACTAAAAAATATCCCTAACTTTTTGCAGTGAGCGGCTGCAGACGCTTTATTTTGTCTGTGTGCCTGTCCACGGCTCCTCTGGTCTGTCGGCGGCTCTAGTGATGTGATATGAACGGGTTTGCGGAGGTGAACGGCTCATTTTTTGTATAGTGCACAATGTACAGTACAATGCACGACGTGAGCGCGGCCTGCGGAGAAAGGGTTTTAGAGCGCGGCTCCGGGGAAACAGCGAGAGAGCGTGCCCGAACGCTCCCAGCGCCAGCTCTCCCGGGCCATGGGAGAGAAAAAGGCGCGTGGGTATGTGACGAGGCGGCTACAGGAGCCCCGACACTCACATCGTCCACCTGTTCGCTCAGCTCACTCCACTCCTGGCCGCCTCCGAAACGACATCACCGCGCCTACTGCCTCCTCCGCCCCGGTCACCTCCGCCACTGCTGCAGCCCCACGAGGAGCTCAAAGTGAGCAGCATAAGGCAACGAGTTTGAGAAATAAAAGTCCTAATGAAATAATAAACAACGGTTACAGCGGAGATCGCGTTGAACCTTGACCTCTTTCACTTACGTTTTTTTTTCCCTCTTGCGCGAGGGAGAGACAGGCAGACAAAAAGCATTTACATTGAATAATCATTCAAAGTTTAATCATCAAACATGCTCTAACATTCTGCAAAATACAGGGATCAAATGTTCATATTTTCTAAAGCTTGTGCTACTTGCTTTTTGTTGGTAATAATTGGAACTAGAAATGCAATGGCTGTGCCATTGCGATTGACTGCGGAATTGCGGGAAGCGAATGCAGAAATTGCATAAACTGTTCAAATTGCATAAATTGCTTAATTTGCATAATCTAATTTGCATAAACTGGTAAAATGCATAAAATGTCATGTTGCATAAACTGTATTCACCTTATTCCGCCCCGCCCACTTTTGCCTCTTTTTGCGCTGTCCAGACACTTCCGGTCGAGCGCGAAGCCCGTTCATTTAAACGGAGAACGAGGGAAAATATTCTCCGCTCAAATCTGATGTTTAGTAGATTGATTTGTGTAAAATGTTCAATGTTCATTTGCACCAACATGTCAACACTGCAGCGTTTCTCTGTGCGGCCGAAAAACGGCTTTGTTTTCGTGTAGTGACTGATTTTATGTGAACTTCTCCGGCCCCATGTTAACAGATAGGAGAAAAGGGGCGGGCACAATTCATGGCGGCGCCCACGCGAACGTCCTGAATAAGGTGAATAAACTGCATAAGGCGGTAAAATGCATGAATGGTTTAATTTGCATAAATTATGTAAATTGCATAAGCTCTTTAAAATTCATAAATCCTAAATGGCATAAACTCTTAAGTTGCATAAACGGTTTAAAATGCATAAACTGGTTAAATCCTATAAAGTGGTTAATTTGCATAAATTATTAATATTGGTATATGGTTAATGGTCTCAACTTATATAGCACTTTTCCACCTACATCAGGCACTCAAAGCGCTTTACAGCAAGGATCCACACACCCATTCATACTCTCATTCATACATCAATGTACACAGACACTGGGGGCAATGTGGGTGAAGTGTCTTGCCCAAGGACACAACGACAATGTGCACTTTCAGGAGGTGGGATTCGAACCCCCGACCTTCCGATCATGAGACGACCCGCTCTACCATCTGTGCCACTGTTGCCCCTTTACAGGTCATTGCATTAACTGTTCAAATTGCAAAAACTGTTTAAATTGCATACATTGGATAATTTGCATAATCGGTTTTGCATAAAGTGGTAAAATGCATAAATGGGTTAATTTGCATAAATTATGTAAATAGCATAAACTCTTTAAAATTCATAAATCCTAAATGGCATAAACTCTTAAGTTGCATAAACGGTTTAAAATGCATAAAGTGGTTAATTTGCATAAATTGTTAATATTGCATAAACTTTTATATTCCATAAACTGGTCAAACTGTTGAAATGGCCTCAGTGCTTGATTGGCAGAAGCTCCACAAATGGCTGAAAGTCCTGGAGTCTCCCCATTGGCTGGATTCCCCCATACACACCAATGCAAACATTTCAAACTCTCGTATAAAAAAACTGGAAATCTGCAGAAGGCCAATTTTTTTCTCAAAACCCACAAGTTGCATAAGCTGAACATGCACACAGTGCAGAAATTGCATAAAATGCAGAAAAAAGTGCAGAAAAGCATGGATTTGCGGCAGCCCCATTATAAGTCAATGGGAAAAATCTCCGACATTTTGGCCGATTGCGGAAAAAACGTAAATTGCAGAAGTCCCAAAAGTAATAGCACCATTCTCAACATGCGGAACATTTTGATGCATAACTTGCATACATTGCACAAAGCATGAAAGTGCTGAAAGCTGGCGAAAATCGGGAAAAAGATGGAAGAGGAATAATAATAAAGAACATGAAAACCAATAATTGACTGCGGAAGAATTCCGCAGTCAATCAATGAGTGACGCAGAGGAACAGAGACATTGTGTCATTGTACCTTTTGGCAGGGCTGTAACGATGAAGGGGGGCTCTGGGCATTTGCTGAGAGGCCCCAATTTGAAAGGGCCCCAGAAATATAATTCTTAAACAGCAGTAAATAGACCAGCTAAAATTATTATTTATGATCTAAAATGCACCAGATTGCAGGAAAGTGCCCTCCCACACTTTCAATCGGTTCTGATGGTCATGTGGGGTGGAGCCAAAGCCCCTCTGATCCATATGCAGCTCCTGATGTGCTCAGTCATGTAAAACGTATACTTGTTTTTGGGTTAGAACTTACGATTACGAGACACTATCGCCATGAAAAAGGCCCCCCAGCTCAGGACCAACCAAAGTCTCACTCCAAAGTTTGGTGAAAAGTTGGCAGCCCTGCTACAATGGGTTGTTGTCGGTTTTCTCCCAGAGTTAGCTGCTCATAGAAATAATTATTTCTATGCTAGCTGCTTAGCAGCAAACAGCTAGTTCGCATCAAACCCGTGATAACAAGTATTATGCACTAACAACGTCAATAAAGCTGGCAACTACATAAAGCAGCCTTTATGATGATCGCACACTGAGCTGGGCTTGACACATTTATGGTTTATTGCACACTTTTAATCAACAATGAGCTGTAGGCAAGTGTAACAAGGCATCCGGGCTAACCTAACCTCTTGCCACGGGCACAAATAACGTCCTTCTGTTCAAGTGTATGGGTTGGATATAATTTAGGCTTGAATATTGGGGAGATCCATAAGACATGCAAAGAGGGACTAGTTAGCCCCAAAAGCAGTTATTTTTCAGGCAACAGCTCCTTCCAAGATGTGGCTACGCGTCAGAACACACTCTGAGCTGACGCGCCTCCAGAGCGTCTTGATGTTCGGTGACATTGTGACAAGCGTCTGTCTTCAATAAGCACAAGCATCCAACTAGGGGCTTTGGGCGCGTTTTTGACGCCCGAAATGTGTGTGGACACAGCATTAGCGCTCCTGCTTCACAGCTAGAAGGCCTCGGGTTCTATCCGGGTGGGGCCTTTCTGTGTGGAGTTTGCAATTGTGTGACACCTGCAGTTCTCCATCGTTTCCACGTGCAAGTTTGGATTTGGACCAGCATGTTATGGCGTCCTTCTCACGTCTGAGTTCTTTTATTAGAAATAGCTGAGTGGTTTTGGACCCACCAGTATTAAAACACTTGTGTAGCGCTCGATCTATGATTAAACAGATGTGCATTGTTACTGAAAACATGACATATTCAGCATAAATTAGCGCATCATTTTATAGGCCGAAGGCTTCAAAGCGTGTGCAAAAAGTAGCTGTGTATTGTCTGGAAATTACAGCATTTGATAATGCTTTACAAATTTATTACAAAGTTATGTGAAAGATTTTCCACCAATTTTGACACATTAAAATATATTTGAAAACATGAATTATTGCAAAATGCAGCTTTATTTCACTACGAAGTGAATATACTGAATAAGATAGGTTTTTCTCTTGTAGTGTCGGCAGGTATAGAGGTACAGACTGCACTATCCCTCAGCAGTCAAAAAAGATCATGGCCTGAAGCATAAAACATGTTATCAAGTTTACAAGTGTCCGTCTGCACACTGCTGAGTCTTTTGACAGCTCATCAATAGCACTGATACTATTAATATCTCGGTTCCAGCAAAACAGCCTAGGGACTGGCCGAGGTCACACTCATTCATCTCACAACACTGTTGAGGGGCAACAGCAGACAACATGTGCCCTTTTACAGTGAGAGTTGCAGAGCAGTAGCAGTTTGTTTTGTTTTTCCCATTCAAAACATGCTATATTATTGTAGTATTTTGTAGTAGCAACAATAAGTCAAGAGGAAAGGAGGAAATTCAAACCATTTTCATGGAGGGCCGCATATTGATAGTGAAATATTCAAACAAGTGTCTTTAAGAAAGGTTTAAACTGTATTTCACACCCATTTAGGCTTGGACCCCCCCACTGGTCTGACGGCCTCTAGTCTCTGTTCTGTTGAGTTTTGATTGTGTTAGGACTTTCTTGGTCAGAGAGAGGTGCACAACTGTATAATTTTCCACGGTTGAATACTGAAGGCAGACTTTCAATCCATTTACAAGCCTGCATTTACATACTTGAAGAGTTATTCCTTTATTATTTTAACTGTTTTTCAAGGCCCCGTTTGAACAGGTATTTGGCTGACTACTGAGGGACACTCACACAAACTCGCTCACATTTCTGATTGCACTGTATAGAAGTACATTGACATTTTGTGGCTGCCAGCTGGGTCTAGGCCTTGTGTTTGTGCCCTGTCAGGCGAGAAGACCAGCAGCTTGTTGAATAGAAAGCTACACTTTGTGTCCTCAAATAACAAACTAAACTCACCCTGCGGACTTGTGGCAAGAACAGAGTGCCCTTTTGATAGATAAGATATGCAAGAAATGTCTGTCATTCAATAAAATCAGCTTCCATTTTTAATGGATGCGGGTCAGTTTGTCTCAGCATTACACAGTATCAAAGGCTCTTAGTGACTGGAGGCCAAACAGACCAAGCAATTTTAAAATGTTAATTTAATCTAAATCTTAGCACTTCAAAACTCGAGTGGAACATTAAGATCTGTGATTTTTTTCTGTACAATATGGCACTAAAGTGTAACATATCAGGGGTTGACCTGTCCAATGTCGCCATAAAATATCACTTACAGATAAGTGTGATAATAAAGAACATTTAACATCCTGTGTTTGTGTCTCACGGGTACTTCTGCGTGAAGGGGTATTTCTTTGTGATTTTAGTTAAAGCATTATTATACGAGACATCACATTAAAATCTTAATCTTAGCCATGAATCTTTTGTATTTTATCTTTCAGGCAAATTATGAAAAAAAACTGGAAGTCCCTACAATACTATAGCATTAGAAGCCTAAGTTTAAAGAATCGTATGCACCTTAAGGAATAGTGCGTGGAGAATCCTTCCACATACGTGCTGATGACACTTCTCCGTAACATAAGCTGCTCTCGCCCCACTGTTTTAACAGTTAGGCATGAACGCCAACTTATCTGATGACATCACCCGGTAATGCTCCCCTCTGCCTTGTTTTGCCTTAGTTTAAGAATTGAATACTCAAGTGATGCAATTCACAGCAACGAGTTAAACTATTGAAATTTAAAATAATCACAAGATTCACAAAATTATCTTAGCGGCGGACAACCTTTTAGTGTAACACTGCATATTTGTCTTAAATGCAAAACACCAGCATTAAGTGAATTTTCCTGATTTAGTTGGGAAAGCTTGTCGATAGGACATAATCCTGATCAGGCACTGCAGGACCTGGCCTGAAGATCTTAAAGTGGCTGCAAAAAAACAAAACTCACTAGAGCTCTTGGAAATAGTCATAGGCCATAGGGATATGACTACAGAGGCACAACATTTTAGTTTTAACACAGTCCTTCAGTCATGTGCTTCTTGGGATTATGTTAGTTTTGGGGAAGGTCAACTAAGAGACTCATCCACAGTTTGACTGATTTTTGTTATATTTGTTTATCCACCCACTGTTGCTGCTAAGTCAAATCCTGTTCCACTCTTTGCCTCCAGCCCTGTGTTTGGATTTCTTGCTTAGGTGATGTTTGTTTCCAACATTTTGCAGCTGAACGCTAATGGCGATATTTGAGTAGGTGTTGTAAACATGTCAACCCTTTTAACCCTGGATTTAAAAAAATAAATAAAATGATGCTGATGTTGGTATTCACTGAAAAAAAACCTTGTTCTTTGAATTCACAGGAAGGTGTGGGGTGAAAGTAATTACAAGCTGATAAAATTTTAAACTGGCTGGGGCTTATAAAGGTTGGTTGCCGGGGAGAAATGAGACACGGGATTCGTTCTTAAATTTGGCTGTAGGCACCGAGTGAACCAACCAAATGTACCTGACTTCCATGACAAAATTACACCAAAGAATCCATTTACAGTGACAGTAATGATTTATCTTTCCCCAACCCTTAGGAAATGGAGCCCCAAATGTCATCTTTGCGCAAGCGCTTCACCATTCTTCACAAGGACGCATTGACAGATACATGCCACAGTATTGTAAGTATCGCTTTTCAATACACGGCAGATACTTCATATTTCTATATATAGTGACTGACAAGTAGTACAAATCTGTTTTCAAGACACACTTTTAGATGGGAGATTAACTTTACCCTGCATTGCTCTATTCAGACTATTTTACTTTACATAATTGTGCTTTCTCTGCCTCTAACAGTATTCAAGTTGACAACCGTGACCATGCTGTATTAATGAATTTACCATAGGTGTAAACTGGGTCATTGATTTATCCATATCAATTACAATGTACCAAAGGAGGTCTTCAAAGATAGCAGCACTGCTATTAACATCCTTAACTGAGGGCAGTGGGTCTCTGCATAAATTACACATAGCCATTGGCTTAACTGTGCAGTACTAAATGTTGCACAGTCAATACATACAAAAACTGCTAATAGAGACAGCAACACACTGTACTGCAGGGGTAGGCAAAACATCACTTTCTACAAATGCCAGTGTTCACATATGGCCTAAGTGTGTGTTCTGCTCAGAAATGTTAAAGCAGAACTAAGCAACTTATGCCGCTAGAGGCCTTAAGCACCAATGCAAGTGTTGTAGCACGTTGTGTTTTTTTTATAACTCATTAATTGTCCAGAGTAAATACTATGAGACAAAGACAAAGGGAGAGAGGGATATTGTACATGTGCCACAACCCAATTACACATTGAAGATTTTTTTTTCCACTCAAACTTGGCTGTAAATATGGCTAAAGTTACGCTAGCCCACAGTTAGCTTTGCCCATTAGCCTGTTAGCTTCTTCTGATCGTGAATGATTAGTGTATGTTGGGGCTGCAGGTCGGAGCAGGGAAGTTGCAAGTGTGGTTTTCTGGCCAGAGACACCAGCGGGAGATGAAAGACCCCCCAATCATCCCATCAAGACTTGTATTACCCCCAGAGGGACTACGAAAAGGATTTATTCAGGTTAGTTCTGCTTTAAAGGAATTGACAATATTTTTCACATTTCACATTACCATAACAGGCACTTGTGTAGTGATATTCATCAAAATCATCTTTTGGGCCAGAGTTTCTATTATGGAGGACCGGTTCTGGACTCCAGGCCTGACGTTGTCCTGCACCGCTATACATATTAAAACGAGTAACAATGAAACGTAAATGCTGAAGTCACAAAGAATTTTAGTATTTTAGTTTAAGAGGTGAGAATGTGTCTGAGGCAAATAATCACCAGGGTAGTTATTTCATTCAATTTAAGTGGTTGGTGACTGCTAACAAAACACAACTCTTTTTTGCTATTTTTTTTCTTTTTGTATAATTTGACAGCAGTGAAGGAAATTCAAAGTGATATATTTTAAAAAGACATGTTTTTAGCACTTCACTTCAATTTGATTCAAGGGTGAGAATCACGTCACAACATTTTTTTCATTATCTTAACACTCGACTTATGCTCTGTGGAAAAGTATTTTTGCTTTTATAATGAAAAAGATTTTATTGAAAATCGAGATTGATCAGCTATGAATTTTGTGTTTTTGCCATATGGCTATTGTTTATTGGTGGTGCATTATTGATCCCCTCAGCGTTCTCAGCGTTGCCCCTTACTGCACTTTCCTTGCCATCTTTTTCAGTTATAAAATGTAGGCACAAAAGTTCATACACGTTGTAGGAGCTGGTGATTTGAACCCTGCTCTGCATTTAGTTATCCACATCACAAAAAGATGAGAATTCACTGTATAAATGGCAAATGGACTCTGGATATAGCGCTTTTCTATCTTTATCAGGCCCAAAGCTCTTTACAGTAAGGAACCAGCCACCCATTCACACGCTTATTCATACACCAATGTACGCAGACACTGGAGGCAAGTAGGGTCAAGTGTCTTGCCCAAGGACACAACGACAGTGTGGATTTGCGGCCTTCCGATCACGAGACGACCCGCTCTACCACTGTCGCCCCAGCTTTAATGACATATTAAAGCTGATTAAGACCAATTGTCTGGTTATTATAGCTTTTGAACACAATTCCGTTGACGTTTTCAATCAAGCTTTAAGAATGAAATTTAGCTGGCATAAATCATCCAAAATATATTATGCACTTAGATGTACATCATACACCGAAACACTGCATGATACTGTTTTTCTGTGCTGCTTTCTGTCACTTTTATGCAGCGTGATATTCCACTCCCACTCAGGGTGTATGCGCTTCCACTGTGCTCTTAGTCACTACGCCTAATGCACTTCCCTCTCACTCCATAAGCCACTCTCTTATATTCCCCGGAGTCCTATTGTTTTTGTAGCCACCACCATTTTATTGGCTAATTATGAATGGTAAGTGATGTCACTGTTGTGTCGACTACACAGGCTGCTTTCCTTTGTTCCAACTTCCCAATTAACGTTGCTAGTTTGTCAGTCACTCCCGGAAACATTACATACAACGACACAGCTTCTAAATGATTGGTTGATAGTGTTCCAAACATTGCATGCTTAATCCGTTTAGAAATATTATTGTCTGTTTATGAGCCAGGCAGAGAGCTCATAACAAACTTTGTATTTATTATCGGATTTTTAATTAATTTAAGTGAATCGATTTTACTGTGTCAAAGCATAATAGACTGCTTTTTTTGAACAGCACGTTGTAGTTTTACCCCTCAGGACCCATTCATAAAGCTTAGAGCTTGATTAGGTAAAATTGTTGCCATGCCAATACATAGTGTAGATGTTCAATAATACCTTTCAGTAAATAAAGGTCATTTAGATGAATGATTCTGATATTAATTATTGGAAAAGGGCCAAGCAAGAGCTGAGAGCCAAGCCATTCATTGTGCTTGAAAGCAGGATGGATGCCGTGATTGGGCAGATTAATTGACTTCTTAAACCGTCAAAGCAGCGGGGCCAGTGATGGGGAGAAGCATTTCAAATATTCAAAGGGGCCAATGTTCTTGTGAAACACCTATTAATCACAGAGATTTTGTCCACGCGGGATGAATGGTGGTGTCGGCTCTCGCTGCTCGCTGCCACACAGCCATTAGCCGCGACGGTCGCTCAGGCCTGGGCAGACATGGAGGCTAATCAGAGGCTGTAATGGACACACTTCATAATTGTCACTCCTTTGTGGATGGCTATGAAGACCCTGGGCTGACATGAACGAGAGACTACTGAGAAATGCAAGCGGGTTTGATTGCAAGTAAAGTGATGGGCCTATATAATCATTTTTTAGCTGTGAGGAACACAGAGGATTTTAAACATGTAGCACCAAAGAAATTTCAAATTACAATGTCATATTCTTGTAGTCACTGAAGCGAAGTGAGTTTCCAATAATTAAGGGAACTTTATAGACACTGTTCCCAGGCGAGCATATGTAGAAGTACCTGTGTTAGATGTTTCATCTTTATTAGCCCGAGCATGGTAAGCCTAGCTCTTCATGCACTAATCCCCAGCTAAAGAAACAGCTTTCAAGGAATTAACATCAAAAGTAAAGCTTTGCGTGCCGGCGGGGGAGCTTTCAACAGAGCCTGCCTCAACTATCTCCTAAGTATTTTCAGAGCCTCAGGGATGAAGTGGATGTTGAGTTTAACTTGCGCTGTGTTCTTCTGCAAGTCTTTGACCTTGTTCTCAGGTCTCCCAATAATCCCTGATATTTTTTGGATCCGTACTGTATTTGGGGCGTTTCCATGCGGCGCTGCCAGAGGGTCAGGTTTTCTCTGGGGATATCGCTCTGCTTCTTGAAACAGCATTCCTACTATCAACCGCTCCAGGGACCCACCGTCACACTTTCAGAGCAGAAGCTTCTGGAGATACAGTCAAACGCAGTAGCACGGAGGCTGTGGTACATTCAGATGTGGAGTATCGAAATTCAGTTATTTGTGGTTGACCACCAGTCCCCTGCTAGCTTTGACTTTCAGCATCACTCCCTCTCACTGCAGTACACCTTCATCGGCCTGACTTCATTGAAAAAATGATTGGTGGAACAGTTCAAATAGCTACTTTTCCACCATAATGTATTTTCCTTTTCGTGTAATGAAATTTCAACTGTACCACACCTGATTTGTGGATAATAACCTTGTACAGTTAGTGTTGGGGGTGTTCGATATACACCATTTGTCTTTTAGCTCTTCCTTGGGACCGAAAACGTATCCCGGCCGTTGAAGAGCCGGCGATTGGCCAGTGATGATTGTTTTTACAATACCTGCTCGTGCTTATGTTCCCATAACTCATTTTCTCTTTCATAGTCGCTGACAGTTTGGATTGAGCTAAGGGACAGCCATGACTGATTCCTCACGTCTCTCCGAAGCGCAGTAGGAGAAAATGACAATGGCAAACTTAGCTCTGTAGCTCAAAGCAATAACTGCCGGTATATCTCCTGTTTTTGTGAGGTCCGCCATGAATTCTCGGCGGGTCAATAAATGACTTTCCTACCTGATGTTAACATCCCATCAGGCAATCGTTTTTCTCCTCTCCAAGTCTATTTATATGAAATTTTGTGAAGGGGTGTTGTGGGATTTATTTTGTCACACGCTGCTAGACTTTGAACAGGTTGAACTACAGGTCACATCTCACTTTCAGTTATTCTGACAAGAGGAGAAAATTTGGACCAATTCATTGTTTAATTATTAAAAAAACAAACATTTGAGACGAATCTCCTGGCAATCATTCATTTGTGACATTGGATGAAAAACAGCACATGAAAGAAGAATAAGCTCTGAATCAGAAACTAAAATAGGACGGCAGATAAAAAGGGCCAAATTGGACTTGAATTGAGGCTGAAAGGGGAAAAAAACAGCAACCCTGAGGTTCTTTATCCAGGTCTTGCCGGTGGAGACATTTTTCTCCTCTCACAGCTTGTTTTGGATTCACTTCAATAACCTGAACTTTGGCTCAGTTTGCTTCGCTCTGACCTCCATCTTTGAAGTGCTGTACTTTGAGAAGGTGTGCACTTTTTTTTTTTCTTTTTGCTAGCACTGAATATTCATGTCTTTTCATCAGCTCTTTACAAGCGAGTGGGGAAAAAAAAATCTGAAATTATTGCACCATTAGTAAAAGTGTAATGGAAGGTACTGATGCCTGCACAGATATGACAAATATTCAGCTTTATTCAGCTCTTTGATATTGTGTCATTCCATTTCAGCATGAGTCATAGCTAAACATGCTGCCAGTGCAAAGACGTGATGTTCATTTTCCTTGGCAAATAACTTCTAATATATATATAAAGTCTGTCCTCCTTCCTCAGTCTTAAAGCACAACTTTTACACCCACAACTTTTCCGCGTGGGTGTCATAGACTGTGTGATTGCATGTTGTTCATGCTGTGAGCTCTTGTGCATCCCATTTACATTTCAACCCCCTGAATTGGATATCTGGGTCTAATCACGTTGAAAAGCAGTCGATAGCCGTCACACAGTGATCAATCTGTACAAGACTGGTACACGGCTGCATTCAGCCCCGTGACCTGTTTCCTTTGTTGTGAGAGCAATATAAAGGGTAGAAAGCTTTAGAGAAAGAGACAGTTCAAACCTTTGGGTTATTGCTCTGGATATGTATATGTCCCATAATGCTGCAATGCACAGCCGTCGCTCTTGAAACTGCAATATTACTTCCTTTTTGTTTGACTATATAAAAAAGACATTATTGCTCAGACACTGCAGACACTGCGGACTCTGATTTGCATCAATCATATTGTCATCAAGGAAGTCTTTATTTAATAGATTTTATTCGATTTAAACATAACGCTATACTCTCGCAGGGGTGTGAGGTGGTCTTTATAATCATCCCCTCATTTTTGTAATTAGGATTCTTCATTTTTTTGTATTTATAATAATTTTTAAGTAGAGTTTTTTTTTAAGTGTAAACAAAGCTGAATCCTATTAACATTTGCATAATATTGTGAATTGTATTTTTAAATTTTTGGATCAGTTCAGTTTGTGATTTATTCAACAACTAATACCAGATTTTTGCTGTTCATATTTGACAAAAAACAAACTTAGACCAAATGATGTAAATGTATTATTTGTCAGCATAATTGAAATGAAGTCAGATAATAAGCCTTTCCTTTCCCATTTTAATGCTCGCTCCAGTCTAAGTTTACGCAGCTAGTTTTGTTGCAAAGAAATAAAATAGTGACAGCCGAAGAAGAAATCTGAGCATCTTTTGATGCCTGGGTAAAGTCATGAGCAGAAATGGTTTCCACAGACTCACATTACAGTTGTCACAGATGATGAGATCAAAAAGACAGTGTGAAATCTGCTGTCAGAGGTAATGATTCTGAGAAGAATCGACTCGCTGCAGTGAGTCAGTAAGCTGGCTACTGGCTTCAGACGTCCCACTGAACACCACTGTGTAATGTTGCACTGATGAAATTTTGTACGGTGCAGGGTGAGGAGAAGGAGCTGGATTATTTTAGGACACAGTGTGCATTGGCCATCACGTTGTTTATTGGGCATCATGACGGTATCTGTCTAGACATATGACGAACACATAAAGGATAAAAAGTCCATTGAGCCATTTTGTTCACCAGTGTGAACGCAGACAGCTTTAGTGGAGCAGGTTTCCAGAGACAACTGTGTGGCTGTGAAGTGTCCGGTGTGCGCATGCAGCAGGCTGGCGGTGACACTTGACCTTCAGGAGGGGACATTATATTTGGAGAGGGGGATTACCTGTGGTGCATACTGAACAGGTGTCAGAATAATATCCACTTTCATCAGGATACTTTATAGAACTCACAATTGGATCTAGATTCCCCATTCCAAGAGCCAATTACTCTGACCCACTAAAAGACATAGTTACACTCTGTTCAAAAGCTGAGGTGAAGCTCGTTGATATTTATGACACTGTCTTTTCATACACAATAGCAAAAACATTTCTACATAATTAGGCAAAAATTCACTGTACTCTCCATGGATCATCTGCTCTCATTTGCAGTCTGGGGGTGTCACATTGATGTTCAAGCCCACTTACACCTAAATGTTTTATCCAGCACAGCCCTTCACTGAATATGGCTCTTGGACCGACGCCTGGTAATCCATAACAGATGTGCGGCTGGTGTCGTATCCTATTCATAGTGTGAGCCATTGGGTTTTATTAAACCAATCTGGGCTCAGCACCATGCTGTGTGATTGACAGCAGCATCATGTGACCCTGTGGCCCTTTCTGTTGTCCAGAGGCACAGCAGACTGTTTATATATGCCGGGGCTTGTGTTTACTATAATTGCAGGAGGCTTGGGAGAGATGCTTTCAGGGAATGAGGACAGCTCCTTTGGTTATTGATTATCAAATGTAATCCCAATGGAGGGTTAGGGTTTTCTCATCTCTGCACACTCTTCATGCACCAGACAAGTTCTTCTAGCGCAGAACTCAACACGCTTTCAACTAAAGCATTTTGCATGGACATTTTGTTCAAATTCACTGAATTTTCAAATTGGAATTAGACCTGGTAATTACATGCTTGATAGTTTTAGAAAGGTCCAAAAAGTCACATTTCCAAGTGCTTGGAAAGTTTTTGTCAAATATTTTTTTCTGCCACAGGTGCATTTTGGTGATGAGAGAAACAAAAAAGTACTCTTCCAGCATCAAAATTCTCTATTTACATTTTTAGGATGAAAATACATTTGATTGATTGATTTTTATATTGATATAAGATATAAAGAGACAGGAGTTCACTGTATCAGTGCACTTTACCCTAGTTTTGCACCGTGGTATCGATATCTGTATCGGTTAACAAACTAATCATTGAAAATGTGTTTGGCCTTATTAATGACACATGTACTGTGTGTGATATAGTCAGATGAATATCACAATGTTAAAAAAAAAAAAACATTTCAAATTCTGTCTAAAAGGTCTAATATACAAGTTAAAATCCATGACGATCAACAATTTATTATTTTTGTTGTGCACACATGAAAAACTGTTAATTGAATGAGCCTCTTTGTAATAGATAATAATTGTTATCAAATGCAATATCTCAATCCTAAAGTTTACTTAAACTCTGTATGTGAACAGCACCTATTCTGTGGCTTCCTGGAGTTATTTTCCTCACTGCTGTACATGAGAAGAGCTTTGTAAATAACTGTGAAGTTGAGTGCTTCTGCTCCTACTGTACTTTCATGTGTGTCTAATGGGCTCGGCTCATACTCACAAGCCCTGAAGGTAAATGTGGAGAACATGCACAACTGAACACAGCAGCGAAGCTTTCTAATCTTGGCTTCACTGTCAATCACTGGTTTGAATGCAGAACTAATCGCCATCATGTAGCAGGCCTGTGCTACAGTAAGCTCATAACGTTGACATTTCTTGCTTTGATGGAGTTAAAGTATTTTAGAAATGGACCACGCTCTTTCCTAATAGCTCTTTCATTTCTCTGTGTACATTCTCCTCTGTGTGCCTGATTATCTCTTGTCCTCCTCAGCAGGTTGTATTGTGTGTGTTTATCTAAAGAGGCAGAGCGTGGGGTTTCCAGGATACTTACATGAGTGGCAGAAGTGTCTCAAAGACTTGATGAGGCAAATATTCAATCTGCAGGTGTCACTTTGTTTGGATTGTTGACTCAGGTGTAATACATGCCACATATTTATGCACACACTAGGCTGAATTTTGAGCACGTTAATTATAGGTTAAGGATTTCAATGACATGATTACACTTTGGTACATTGACACATTATGCAATTC
Source organism: Gobius niger (assembly GCF_951799975.1). Classification (NCBI taxonomy): domain Eukaryota; kingdom Metazoa; phylum Chordata; class Actinopteri; order Gobiiformes; family Gobiidae; genus Gobius; species Gobius niger. The sequence continues at coordinate 14,796,471 of NC_136862.1, forward strand.
TAACATGTGAGTTCTCAAAAATAAATGTTCAGGATTTATTACAGTTTTCTATAAAATTGTGTGTGAGTCAAAGATTATAGTATTCACAGCAGAAGAAAAGATGCCAGATTTACTGGCGATAGCCCTTCGCCTACACGCATGTCTAAACAAATGAAAGTTCAACAAAGTTTATTAACTGAACGTTGACCATAGGAGTTTAATGCAAATGTCTGTATTTATTTAGTTTTACTTGTGCTCTCAGATAAACTATTTAATTAAAGTCTTGTTTTCAGTCTTACAGTACATACAAGATGGAAAAGGTTACACACTCTCGGATGCTGGGTTACAGGGTGTTTGATAATTAGTTTTCCTCTACGCAAAGTAGTCGGCCATAGGAAGTTTGCACTATATTCAGACATTTTAATTGGCTATGTAGTAGCTTATATGTATTGCACTGTTTGCTACTAAAAGAACTTATATTCAGCTACATTGACTTTTTATCATGTTATGAAAATAAACACATGTTGTAATCCTTTCGGTGGCGAAACTCTTTTACTGCTCAGATTTGTATGTTTGCTATTGTTAACATTTTTTCTCATTTTAAGCCTTTTCCTTTTGGAAAAGCCGTCCGGCGGCTACAAATGGCTATTGTGCCGTCTCCTTATCTTGTATTGTTCATTTTATGCATTTGGAAATGGTTTGAAAGGTAAAACAAAGTTTGTTTTTTAAACTGTCATTATACATCGCTAAATACAAATATTTTTTGGAAAATTAATTGTTCGCCTGTTTCTAAACTTTAGCGTTTTCCAACTACTGGTCCGAACCTTAAAGCTCTCACAATCTCTCTTTCACATCCAAATAGTTAAAAAAATCAATAATTATATGCATGTTTAATGCCCGTGTACAGCTTTGAGCGAGTGAAGCGGGGGGACCACCCCCAAAACAAAGGGTACTGATTTAGATTCTACTTCTATCTTCCATCATCCAGTAATAATATACTCTGTGGTGAAAAAATATACAGGTGCTCGTCATATAATTAGAATATCATGAGAAAGTCCATCCATCCATTTTCTTCCGCTTTATCCGGGGCCGAGTCGCAGGGGCAGCAGTCTTAGCAGAGATGCCCAGACTTCCCGATCCACGCACACCTCCTCCAGCTATTCTGAGGGGACCCCGAGGCGACACCAGGCCAGCTCGGAGACATAGTCCCACCACCGTGTCCTGGGTCTTCCACGAGGCCTTGTCCCACTAGGACATGCCTGGAACACCTCCCGCGGAAGTCGGCCAGGAGGCCTCCGGAACAGATGCCCTAGCCGTCTCAGCTGGCTCCTTTCGACGTGAAGGAGCAGCGACTCTACTCCGAGCTCCTCTCGGGTAACTGAGCTCCTCACCCGATCTCGAAGGGTGCGCCCAGCCACCCTGCGAAGGAAACTCATTTCGGCCGCTTGTATTCGCGATCTTGTCCTTTCGGTCATTACCCATGAGAAAGTGCATTCACTTAAACTGTGAAACTGATATAGACTCATTACATGCAAAGTGAGATATGTATAGGCTTTATTTATTATAATTGTGATTGTTATGGCTCAGCTTGTAAAAACCCCAAATTAAAATCTCATAAAATTAGAATATTTTGAAAATGGACTGTAAGCCATAATCATCAAAATTATAACAAACAATGGCTTGACATGTTTCACTTTGCATGGAATGAGTCTATATCATATATTCGTTTCACATTTTAAGTTGAATAACAGAAGTAAATGCACTTTTTCACGATATTCTATGATGAGCACCTGTATTTACACAACAACAACAACAAAAAGTAGGCTTTAACCAGTTAGATATTGTCCATATCAAACACATGTGACGGTAAAATAGCTGGGAACTGTCCGAAAGTGTCATTGAGACTTTGTTTCACTTTAAAACAAAGAGGACAGCAGTGTGCCTTCTGCTGGAGTTTCATAAGGTTTTCGATACTTGGTGTATTTCTTAGATACACATAGTATACAGTACATCATCATCATTAAGGTGTCCTAATGTAGTATAATAAGCATAATCCTAATAATGGACTTTTCTTTTCTTGATTTGAAAGTGATATTAAGTATTATTTGATAGTTTAAATAATGAATTAATAATACAGTAGGTCTATGACTACGTACAGTGGACGGGGATATTGTTTGTGCTGATTCTATTTCATTATGTTGTATGACTCAGCACTTGAAGTGAGGCAGACAAAAGATGTTCACGGAGAAGCCAGGAGAACAAACAGCGGCAGAGGAAGGAGCGTCTAAGGTGCGTATAGGGGAGATAAAGGCGGCGTGGCTGGAGGGATAAGGCTGGCCTGATTTATTGAGTGTGCGCAGGGCCCTGACAGCCACTCCTCTCATTAGACAGACACCATTTTAATTAGTGGGAGCGCAGCAGTGATGCAGATGTTTACATTTTGAGAGGAAAAACTAAGCCAAGAGCACACGGGTTCAGAAAGCTTTCTCAGTCACAGGAGCAGCAGCGAAATACTCTCAAGTCCCACCACCTGAGGGCTGTAGCTAAACAACCTCTCCAAATACACACTTTGGCTGCAAGAAAAGGACTATACTTGGCTCGGCCTTTACACCTTAGTGTTCCCAAAGGCTCTGGATAGGATTTGATTTTTTTTTGTGGTGAAAATACAATTGTTCTGGGATGGGAATATTCACTTTTGTCACAATGGATCGGATCACAATACACAGGGACCGAAACGAGTTTAGCTTCAAGGAATTCAAAAAGAAAGGACAAAGAAGGTCAGTTTGCAAAAGTTGTGAACAAAATATTCTGCTGATATTTGGTGTAATATTTTTTGAAAGTTTCATAGACGTCGTCTTACCCACTTACTATGGAAAACGTATGGCTGCTTCAATAAAATGCATAATGCCATAAAACATATTACGATATACTGTATTACAACACTGATATAATGACACAGTCCTAATGTTTTTATAGCACGTGTTCTCAAACTTAAAATCAAAAGTTAAAGCCACACAAAAAAATAATATTGAAATACAAGCATATATTTTATGACAGATATTTTCATCATTGAATAATACCTCGTAAATGTACAAACAAACATGTGCTTTTGCTGTGAGCGGCTCAGCTCTACTAAGACATGGAGATGGTGAATAAAGTCAGCAGAATTTGAGATTTAAATTAGTTAGGTTCTCATCCAAATCCATTATTTGGTTACCTACTGCAGTAATGGCATTTTCTGGTCATTAGGAGCATGTTTTGTAGTGATGGCAACAGTATAGTCCAAAATGTTGCGCAGTGTGCCTTTAATGTTCAGTGTATTTTAACATGAGCTAAAAACATATCTATAATAGAAAACGCTATCTCAATGGCCGCCGCCTGGGCGCCGCCATGTTTATTTCCCATACCGACTTTGAAGCTAAGCAGGGAAGTGCCTGGTTAGAACTGGGATGGGAGACCGTTCCTCGGATGCTAAGCAGGGAAGGGCCTGGTTAGGACTGGGATGGGAGACCGTTTGGGAACACCAGGAAGCCTGGCGACAGTACTGAGTGTGTGCGTGGTTGGTGGTGCTGCTGTCCGAGGACAACCCGCTGTCACAAAAACGCGAGTGCACGAGATCTGACTGCCGTGCGTGTGCGCGCATCCAAACAGGGCGATGTGTGTGTGCGCGCGTGTGTGTGTGTTCGTGCGTGTGTTTATGTATGTGTGCGCGGCTGCGCGCGCATCCAAACATGGCGATGTGTGTGTGTGTGGGCGTGTGTGCCCAAAACCTGCTCACACACGAGCCTCTAATCAACCGCGCTGCTCCGACTGATTTATCCTCCGTGTGAGCAAAAGCGAAAATGAAACTACCAGTTAACGAGCGCATGGCCTGCACTGCGTAGTTTTTTTCTTTTTTTTTTACTTTGCTGCTGCACCATTTGTTTTCTATTTTGCTTTCACGTATTGTGAGCCCTGAGGTACATTTTATTCTCAAGCAGCTTTGAACGCATTGCCAATTTTATTGTAAGGTTATAAATACTGTCTAACAACGATCATTAGGCTATTTCAGTTCAAAACCTACTCATTATTTTTTTATTGTACACTACCGTGATGCACCAAACCACGGGTCCTGCACCGTGAACCAAACCGTTAGAGCTGAACCCCTAATATTTATCAATAATTATTCCACTGTTTCTTGATTCCTGTTCCCCGAGTTTAGCGAAAATATTGTCGTAGTTTATAAGAAAGGAGCACGAGTGCATCAAACACTCCAATTGCTGTTTGTTTGACATTGTTTTTTGCCTTCATTCTTTTACTCATTTGTAGTGGCCATAGTTTTTGGAATGGGTTGGGAACCACGGGTCTACAGCTGAACTGTGTGACGGGTTGGACATTTCTTTGTAATCACTCACAATCTCAGAATATCAAATGTGGAGACTAGCGAGGCCCGGCCGAAGGCCGGGTCTCAGCTAGTAATACTGGAAATGATTAAGAATTGGAGTAAAATGCAGTCCAATGATGGGACACTCCACAGTTCTAATGAGAGACATGACATTGTCTTATTTTAGGTCCTAGAACGTGGTGCAAAGGATGTTTTTGCAAGACGAAGGGACGGATCTAAACGTAGATCACTCAAACAAACTGACCATGAGTTATAAAAGAGATCTGGCGAAACCATTCTAATGCTAGCCATAATTTTTCTAAACGCATGGAGTGCCTCAGGTTTTCTTTATAGGGTCACTCAACAAAACATCTGTGATTGGAGTTCTTTGTAACGTTCATGGTTGCACATTCACCATGAAAACCTTTTCTTCATATTTCCATTTAGATTTAACCCGATCACTACTATATTTTCTGATCAATCCTGTCCAACCTTTTTGATATTTTTAGAGGTGAAATGATGATGTCCCTTTGCCAAGGCCATGGTGTAGGACACATGTATGAAACACAAGGCACAAGAGATGATTCAGTCTGGGCCGCGACTTGTAGAGGATAAATGCATGAGTATGTAAAAAAAAAGGAAACCAAGTCTCTTGCCCATTCCTGTGCGGAGTTATGAATGTTTAAAGAAATACCCAGAGTGCTCACTCCAGCCACCAGGGGGCAGCTTAAATTTAAAAAAGGAAAGAATTCCACACGTGTCCAGCAGAGGGCACTGACATAATGAGAGATCCGGATGTAAACAACACATTATAGCCACGTGGTGAATGGACAGTCTGCCAATTGGAAATTCGTCCCACCACCCAGAATGAGTTCAACCCCTAATATAGGAGGTCCATGAAAGTAAACCAGTGTTATTATTGATTGGCTATGGTGACCTAAATGCAGTGACTTGATACCACAAATATAATTGACGAATAAACGTAAATAAATGTCTCTGTGAATGGAGATCTGACTGTGACGTTTTCAAAAGTTACTGTGACTAATCAGGTGAATAAACTGCCCCATTTTAGGCCTTGTATATAGCTGCAGTTGTAGACTGCAGTTGTAGACTGCAGCTATATATACTATAGGTGCCTCATAGTCAGGCACCTATAGCCACAACATGTGAAATAATTGGACCTAGCGTTGTGTAAAACATGTTGTTGTCTCTCAGAGTTATCGCTGACCTAAAAACTCTGCACAACCTTGGAAGTGTGACAGCGAGTTTGTTCCTGTCGGTGATTTGCCTGCGCTTGTATAATGCAAATGAAGCTTGCATAAAAAAGGTGGGAGGAATTCTTCTGGCTGTTTCTTCGCTATCATTACATCTTATATCTCTCTTCATTAGTCCATGCCTCATAGGGTAATGTCGCTGTGACACAGTACATTTGATATGAAGATTAACAATCACTGGACTGAATCTTTTATATTGATCGTGCTCTCCGGGCGCGCTACCCCGTTGCCATGGCAGCAGACCTGAGCGTGGTTAAGTCGCATATCAATCTGAGAGGTCAGAATACTACATTTGTCATCAGCAGTCACCCCCCACTCCTACGCGCTTCTTGAAAAAATACCCACACCGCGTTCCTCTTTTACTGCGTGCATTAAAAAAAAAAAACGCATTGAAGTTGACAGCTTTGATTGTCTCCGCGGCGTAGCATATCACAGCTTCTGCATGTCACACTATACTTTTACTTTTAAAAGCATGCCGTGACGCTTGTTCCTTGTGGGTGGTGGCGCTATGGTGCTCCACTTTCTGCATCGCTGTAGGTGCCAGATTTAAAAAGCTGAAAAATAATGACAGCACGCCTGACTTTATCACACTGGAAGCTATAAATGTCTGGATGTGAAAATAAGTGATACAGATCTCCATAAATCAATGACCAAGATGAGACGGAATAGGGAATGATAAGGATGTTATTGAGACAGGAGAAAACAGGACAGTGTTTGGAGCTTTTGTGGCCCATCATTAGCTGCATTACCCAGTGCTACAACCAAGAGAAGCTTCTAATGGGCATTAGGGCTCAATAATGACTAGGTTATTACTTAGTTACTGTATTATTCATGACTTCCTCATTACACTGGCAATTCTTAACTGCTAGGATCACATTTCCGTCCATGTGCTGGCTGACAGGGAGGAAGAGACGCCGACAGCTGGAAGAACAACTGCTAGCGCTAAATTGTAAATTTCCTTTGTGTGATGACTACAGTACAACCCAAGGGGATTTGAGGCATACAAGCTAAGACAGGAGTTTTACCCGAGTCTCTGTGGAGACAAGAGTGTCTGCCCAAATGCGTACCTGTGTTTTCAAAGCATAGTACATTATTGGTATAGTATTAAATTATGGATGTATGAATGTAGGAAGAAACCATTTTCTCTAGACTTTTAATATCTTGTGGCCTTTTTAGCTGCAGCAGAAAACTTAGGATAACAATATAAAGCTCCCAAGTTTGTTATTACAAAAAATCATTTAAAGCAGAACTAAGTAGCTTGTTTACCTTAATAAATCATTTTTGTAGTCCCTCTGGGCAGTGGCGTAGCAAGGGTACCAAGGGGCCTCAAGCAAGAATGTCGGTACGGGGCCCTCTGGTGGCCGCCTTGTGTACTGTGCCCTGGGAGAGAGGCTGTCTCGTGGGCAGGAGTTGGTCACCCGTTAACTCCCATAATGCAGTTCTCTGCATAAGTTTCCCTTGGAACAGAAGGCTGAGGTTCGTTAGGTCATGATGAGTGTTATAATAAACTGGTTTCACTTTTGAAATATTATCTGGAGAAGACATGAGTAAAAAGTCTGTCCACTGCTCCATTATAAGTTAACGTTGTAGGGAACCATGACTCACTGAAGCATGCAGCAGGATGGAGATAAACAGCGCCATGGTATGTTGGTGGAGACAAGGTATAATTGCACCTCCAAGGTCTGAGGAAGACTGTACACACTTGCTTCAGTTCACGGGGTCCCTTGCCTGTTGGGGGCCCCAGGCAGCTGCCTGCCCCTCAGCGTAGTACACAGACAATTAATGAGTAAAAACAAAACGCAACATGCTAGCTTATGGCCTCTAGGGGCATGAGTTACTTAGTTCTGCTTTAAAAGCTGTTTTAAAATGTATTGTGCAATTTGACCCCTTAACTGTAAAAATCTATGAATTATCAACTTCCTCAGAGTCGTCACAGGCAGAAACTCTATCTTTAGCATATGTTTGTCCAGGAAGTATTCATCATCGTGAAGCTTAAATCGTTGACGACTGTTCTAGCTTCAGAAACAGTAATATTCCTTGGAACCAGTCTCCATAGGTTTTAATGTTTTGCTGCTCTTTCTGGAGTTGGCAGTGGTTCCCAAGATTTTTTCCTTGAAATCCTCCTGCATCTAACTAAAAATGGAGTGTATTGTGCTTTTTTCAGTCATATTTGATTTCATGAATTTGCTCACATAATGCCACTTTTGAACCACAGCACTATTTCAGCGAAGTAAGCGCAGTGCCATGACCCCTATCTTCTTCTTCCAGTTCTTTGGAGCTTGAGTGCAGCACCCAGAAACCCATGCTAATCTTGAAGCTGGATACTGTTAGGATTACCTCACTGGAGGGTCAGCCTATTGTGCATGTTTTGGGTCAATGGCTGGATCTGAAATACCTTGATGAAACCCACTCACACAGGGAGAACATGCAACCTCCGCCCGGCTTAGGAATTGAACCTGGAACCTTCTAGGCAAGTGTGCTTTAAGCTTTAAACTGGCTGTCACTCCCGATGGGTTATTGCAATTGTTTAGTTGTTTGTATTGATCAAAAGTGGTTCAAAGGGAACAGCGCTGAACATAACATGATCACTTAAGTCTGATTTGATAACTTAAATTGTTTAAGTTCACGCTGCTTCGAGAATAGCATCGGTATATTAGACATGTGGTGTAATTGCACATCAATGTAGTCCACTTATTCATGTAAATAACCAGCCAAATCTACAATTATCATACTCAGGCTCAACATTTTTTTTGTTTTGTAAACCATTGGACTGAATTTGCAAGAGAGGACACCTGTCTTTGTTTGAGAGGGAATTTTCTACTTCAGTTGGATGTGTGCAACCAATTAGTCCTGACAAATATACGAAACCGAGAAAGCATAATGCAGCTTAGGATCACAACTGCATGTATAAAATATCCCCATTATATCCTACTATATTTATTTTTCCCTCTTGGGAGCATTTTGTTTTACCCAAGTCATGATGGAACCACACGACCGCAGTCATTATAATGCTGGGTGGCAAAAATAGCAAGTCTTTCTTCAAACCTCAGTCAATGCAGAAGGATTCTTGTGCCATTATTTTTGTTTAAGGCACTGATGTATATATTCAAATATTTGCATAATAATTCATCAAACGCATGTGCACCTTGTAGACATGTTTTGAAGTGCTTTATCTTCTGTGTAAGTTTTCTTGATTGCCGCCTGATTGCTTCTACTTACTTAAATGCATATATACGGAGCTATGGAACTACATGTTTGCTGATGTTGATTACCTCTGCGCTTGTTTGCTTTCATTTTTTTTCCCCAGCCATATTTGTGGAGCCATCCTCTGTAATTTCCCCACAAATTGTCCAACTCCAGGCGAGTGTTAAAATAAACTGACCATGTTTGCATCTTTCCGGTTAGATTTTACAATCACTCGTATGGCAGCGTTCTTAGTTATCTGCTGGCCTTTAGAAGAAGAAAGAAGAGTTATTATTGCCGGCTTTGTAGTTTGCTTGAGAGGGTATGTGTAGTGCCTCAAAATTTTACTCCAACAGATTCCGAGATGTGCCTTGAACACGGAAGCTTTTAAGGTTTCTCTAAAGATTGTGTAAAATTGATTCTTAAGTACAAATATCAGAGAAGGGCACTGACATACTGCCACTTTGCTCTTTAAAATGCAGGATTAGGAATGTCGCTCTTCGGATTCCAGCAATTTAAGGGAGTGTTCTCTCATAAAATATCCAGATTGTCAAAGCCTTGAGAAAGTTTGATGTGTGTGAACAACTTAATTTTCTTATTGACTGATTTCAAGGTTATGATTTAGGAGAAACTCTTTGCTTAATGTGTTGCGTTTATTTCAAATTGATTTACAGCAATGCTTTTCAAACACTTGACATTCAAACATCTATCCTTGTGCGTGTACGCATACATGAGTTTTGCTGATTATTGTGATTAATCCTTACATTTAGACGCAAATGTCTTTCAACACGACTCAAAGTAATTTCGAAGTCTTGTGACTCAACTCCAACATCAAACTGAGGTCCTTTGACTTTGGCTTTTCAGTTTTCGAGGTAGTGACTCGTGAATTAAGTTGAGATTCAGGCAAGAGGACTCAAAGTTGGACTTGTGGGCCAAGCTAGTTTAAGTTCAAACTGTCAAATTAAGGAGCATCCATTGCGTGAACACTGCTTGGAAAATTAAATGAGCTGGACTTGCACTTGGACTCGGTTTCAAGTGTCACTCGACTTGTCTCAAACTCGAACTGGGCTTTAAAGGAATAGGCCACCGTTTTTACATACTGAGATATGTTCTTACCTTAGCTCAGACGAGTTATTTAGTACCTGTCTGGTCTTCACCCGTGCCTTCAATCACGTAAACACAGCACAGACAGCATTAGCATTTAGCTTCTCCCCGTCTCCCCTATAGCTCCAAACAAGGTCAAGATAGAAGCTACCAAGCTCTTCCTTGTTTTCCCTATATAAATGTGGTTACGTGAAGTGTTACACTACAAAGTATAAGTATGATTACACAAATTTAAACAATGTGGATTTTCTAAGCGGATAAAAAGGGGAACTATATTGTAAGGCGTAATAATACCAGGAGTAGATATTACTGCACGGATTTCGAACTACTCCTGGTATTATTACGAGATGACTTTGATATAAAGCAGTTTCACTTTCTGATTTTTAAGGGATCTTCCCATAAGCCCCTTCACTTCGCTTCCCTTCACTGAAGTGAAGCTATAGTGAGTAGAGTGTTTTTACTGAGAGGACCAAGTTTATTTGGTAAATGGTCTCATCTTATTTGGCGCTTTTCTACCTTCATCAGGCCCAAAGCGCTTTACAGTAAGGAACCAGTCACCCATTCACACTCATTCATACACCAATGTACACAGACACTGGAGGCAAGGTGGGTGCAGTGTCTTGCCCGTGGACACAACGACAATGCACATCTTCAGGAGCTGGGATTCAAACCCACGACCTTCCGATCCGCTCTACCATTTGCGCCACTGTTGCCCCATTTGAACATGCAAACTCCACACAGAAAGGCCCCGTCCAGGTGGGAATCGAACCCGATGATGAGAGAATATTGTAACATGGTTCTAAAAAGTTAATTTTGCATAATACCACAAACTGTAGGCTTTGGACTTAAGTCTGGAACTCGACTATGGACTTTGACCTAGAAATTGAATTACTTTAACTAAAAAATGTTTGACTCGATTGAAATAAAACTCATTTTACAGAGGGATGCATTTTTTTTTTTACATGCAGTGTATGTGCTGTGTTTTTTATTCCTTCGATAAATGTCTGCTTTCCACATTTTACGCAAAAAAATGTTCGAAAAAAATATCGAACATCCATACTGTAATTGCTTTAAGATATCTCCCCTCTGCGTCGCTTCATGCGCTTCGTTCTGTTTATTCTGGCAATTTTATACCATTTTTCCACACAAGATAAAAAAAAAATACATTAAAGTGCTCCTAAAAGTAGTATTTCTAAAATGTGCAAAGAGGAGACTTGGGGCTTTTTGAGTGAGTTTGAGACAGTGCGATATCTCCTGGGAGGAAACTGTTGAGGTGACGTGCGACCTCAATCCCAGAGGAGAGTCTCCGGCGCCGATAGGATCTGGGGTGGACAGGCCTGGTGACAGCTCTTCCTGACCCTTTTCTCACCATGGCATTATTTCTTCCTGTCTGCTGATTGGGGCGAGCCAAGAGGAAGTGATGTGCCGGGGTGTGCGGCCGCCGACACTGTGCAGTGAGAAAGGAAGTGCATTATTTTTGTTTTCTGTGCTGTTGGGGTGGACATCTCCAATACACTTGACTGATTAAACTGCATTCGCCAAACACCAGTATATTAATGGATTTAGCTTAGTCTCCATGCCATTTGCAGATGCACTTCACGGCCTTGCTTTTTTTTTTTTTTTTTTTCGTTGCCATTTCCTTTGAGCCTGTCGGAAATGCTAAATCCACGCCTCTCACTGTGTGCTCAATAGCCATTAATTCAGCTCTCGAACTTGGTACTCTGAGATCAGAAAGCCATGTTGAATCAAAATCCCATCTTCCTCCCCTCTCTGCTCCTAATCTCTTTAATCTTGAAGAATTCTGTTTTTGGGCCTTATTTTAGCACCATTTACCTGAGTGCATGCGATCTGTCTTCCCCACCCATTGCTCTTGCCGCTCCTCTGTCCTTCTCAGCCAAATGACTTCACAAGTCCCTAATTCTCATGCTTTTTTTCTCTGCCAGGTTTTGCCTGCCATTAGCACCTGGACTAAGTCTGGGTGCCCATTTAATCAGTCTTATTTCCACATCCTTTTTTCTTATTTTGTCGTGTAATAATGTATTCAAATGTGCTATGAAACTGAAATGACCACTGTGTTATATTCAACTCCTATTCAATTATTATTCTATAGGGAAAACAAATAAGAGCGTAATGCACATGCCTATATTATCACATGCTCCATCATTTCGTAATACGTTATAGCCTTCAAGGACAAGTCTTAAAAATCGAATGCTCTGCACCCCCGTTAACGTTGCATAAAGTAACAAAGGTTTTTGCAATGATTGTATTTTTGAAAGCACCATTGGCAACAACGGTGGCACAAATCAACTAATTGAGGTGGCAGTGTTATTTTTGACAAAGCAGTCATGGCTTTAATGCTTCAGATTTGACACAAACATGAAGTGAAGGCAGAGAGATGTGATGAAAGGTGCGTGTAATGGTGTCTATGTCTCTGTGGAAGTCATTTGAGCTATCTTTGTAGTGTGCAATTTAGGAAATGTACATGTATTTTTCAGACTGCGGTCTAATCTCTTCAGCGTCATTGGTTCGTTTGTCGGATAGCGCGCTCACTTATCCTCATGTTCCAGTTTTTGTGCCCTTGTGAAATCTGAGGACCTCAGAAGAATGAGCATTAACCCTTGAACTAAAACATCACATTCGGGTCATGGCTTTGCAATAAACTGCATTGCACAATAACTGGAGGCCTGCGGTATTCAGGGTATTGGAGTTTGATGCTGAAAACCTTTATCTTCTGCTAAATAAACCAAACAGCTCACGTCTGTATGTGTTCTCTATAGAGAACGAATGCCCTTATTCAGAAAGGAAAGGCCAATCTTTTCTATAAGCTGTGTTTGAATTCTTTATGTATTAGAGCCCCAGATGTCCGGGATACTTTGGCATTTCATTTTGAGCACCTGACATTCTAATGGCAGGGACTCATGTTCTCTGGCTATCACATTCTTTAGAGCATAGGGTCCCAAAGTGAGGGTCGGGACCCCCTGGGGCTTTGAGGGACACTGATGTGGGGGACACGAGATTACTGAATATTTTCCATTTCTGACATTGACATTTTATGTATTTTTGATTTAAAACCAAACTAACATAATTAAACCAGATTTTAAAAGTCTTGCACTTTCGATTGTACTGAAAAGTTTGGGAACCCCTGCCTCAGAGGATCATGGTTAAATCAAGTAATTAAAGACATGAAGCGAAACATCTTACTATTATGCCCAAAGATGATCACCAAAGATGCTGAAATTGGCAACTGAAAGCAAGTGAAAGCCAAGCCAAGTATATTTACATGCAATGATGAGGAAGAAACAATAAAGAAAAATAGGAAGAAGAATCTTGCGATAACATAACAGAGCCCATTGACACACTTTTAAACTCATACATACAATAGTCTGTATAATCAACCCTAACCCTAACCCTTGGGTTGCCAGGTAAACAAGTTACATTATTTTATTGTAGAAGTCCTTCCTGTCGCGTCATTCACATTACTGTAACTCTAGCGGGCCATGGAAGTAACCATCAAATTCCAGATGAATGTACCACGTTCTGCATCTGCCACCCCAACTCAATGCCTTAAATAAAGCTTGTATTTTAAAGAATAAACTGATAGAAATGTTAATTTGTCAAAAGATAATGTTTTACAATAACATTTGAATTGCTGGTTGTGACATGTTTGGTGTCAAGTTGTTGTGAAGGTTTTGAAGGTTTTCTAATTATTTCATTAGACAGTAAGTTTTCATTCAAGTGTATGCTGATTTCTCTTACTGTAAATGTGGTGTGACAACAGCTAATTAAATTGTCTGCATTATGAGCTTGTGCCTTTAAGAACAATAGCCAGCAGTAACGTGCTGGAGCAACAAATGTGACTGAAATGAAAGGAGCAGCTGGCGACACTTTGCAGAGACCAGCGAAAGGTCACAGATGCCTTTTCAGCTTGGTCCTGCACCATCCACACTGCCGCTCCTTCGATGAGGAGGAAAAGCATGTCCCCAGAAAAAGGCAGTGGCTTGTCTTAAATTAAGGCCCATCCAATCTGTCTGTAGATAGAGCCGCAGCTTTGGAGGTGGGAAGAAGTCAGCACCTTGCTCATTGACATTTCAGCTGAGTGGATATTGGACGACAGAGGTGCTTCAATCCACTGCCCGCGGCTGCTGGTCCATCTTTCTAATGACTCACAGCTCTCTTGCCTGGTTGCTTGGTTGATGTTAGTGCTCGGGGCATTTGTATAAGAAGAACAAGCTAACATCAGTTGCACAAGTCATGAGTTTAGTGGCATTTACTGCTATGACCAGGTTAAGATTTTCTGCCCTACCCTGTAAAGAACTGTTGAGATGTAATTGGACAAAGACCCTCAGAGGATCTTATTCAATGCAAGAAAGAAATCATTAAAAAGGGGATAGCCGGAGGTGCTCACTGGATCTTAAAGAGACTATATGGAGTTTAAAAATGTTAAAATTATGTATTTTCCTGCCCCTACATGTTCCAACAATGTCCTAATGTATAGAATGAGCTCAGACCTGTTCACCACAACTGCCTCTAAAATCCTGCACTGTCACTCAAAACGGTCTTACTTCGGGTCCGAATTGCCGTCTTGCATGAGCTTAATATAGAAGGTGCAGTTACACGTATGACCTGAGGAGGCAGTAGTGAGTATAAAAATGGCGAACTTGCATCTAGCCCCTTTAAGCGTAGTAGGCACCAGGTGCTCTTCAGGCGTTGCGGGCAGGAACAGATATATATAAACGTTTCCAAGGCACGTCTGGATTCAGTGTATTTTTATTATCAAAAACGTTTCGGCCTTTAGGTCTTTGTTAAGGCAAAGAAAATCCTTTACAAACAAAAAATATTATTTTTGTAAAGCTTTCACTAATACTTCTTTAGACTGAATGTTATAATACACTGATGCCTTTGCAATGGACTTAGGAATAAATTAGTTCTGCAGCCAAGGACATCACTCCATATAAACTCATTTATGTTGTTTATTGCAGAATATGACCCATTTTTATTAGATAAATGAGGCGTCTTATGGGAGCTAATTGAAGAGGTCATTCTGAATATTTTTCATTTATTTTATAAGATTTTAAAGCTGAGCATGTTTTGGCGCTAACACTGTGGGTCATACAGGGTGCAAAGCGCGGCCTGGAAAACCCTCTGTGACATTGATCAATAGTCACTGAACTGTTGCTTCACTCTTGATTTTGTTACTAGCAGCTTTTAACACAGATAACTTGTCTCGTGTCAAATAAACCCATATTAGAGGCGTAACCGTAACGGACAGGGCCAAACACAGTGTTGGTGTGAGGTTTTAGTGTGACATTTAAAGGAACAGACCGCATAGGGCTAAGATTGTGTGACACAGGCCAGTGCTGTGATATAGTGTAAGTCCTTTATGCCCTTGAGAGCTCAAACCAGAAGGCAAAGATAAGATAGCCTTTATTGATCTCACAATGGAGAAATTTACTTGTTACATTCAGCTCTTAGAAACACTCAGGGTGTGCAAATTGCAGGAAATGTGAGGAAGAAAACGGTTAAATAGGAAATAGTGATATCTTTTATACAATGACTACCAAGGACTTTATGGGGACAAAAAGTATAAACAGTAAATAATAAGCAAACAATAAGTAAATGTCAGTGTTAGCAGTGCAGGTTTAGTCATCGTGCAAGTGGTTGATAAAGTGACGTAGGTAAGTGATTTAAATACAGGCCTATTGCATGTATTCTGCAAAGGGGTTAGTGCACATGTTACTTTACAGTAGCGTTGTACAGTCTAACAGCAGTGGGGATGAAGGCCTTGCGGTCGTGCTCTGTCTTGCACTGAGGGTGTCTCAGTCTGCCACTGAGAGAGCTGCTCAGCTCCTCTACAGTCCCGTGCAGTGGGTGGGAGGTGTGGTCCATGATGAAGGTGAGCTCCACAGAGTCCAGGGGGCAGCCCGGGACGGAGCTGGCCCTCCTGACCAGCTTGTTCAGTCTGTTCTTGTCCCGCTCTGTGCTGCCCGGGGCCCAGCATACCGCAGCGTAGTTGATAGCAGAGGCTACCACAGAGTCATAAAAAGTCCTGAGCAGAGGCCTGCTCACTCCGAAGGACCTCAGAAGGTGTAGTCTAAAGAGTACATTTTATGACTTATTAATATTGTTTGCTTTTCCTTCATCTTCTGTTGACTCTGTGGAAGTTGCTTTTAGTGTTATTTAGTGACTACAACATGATTTACTGGTTTATCTTGATAATTATCTCATAATGAAACCTTCTTCTAAGCATTTATTTGGGCTTGACTGCTACATTTGATTGATTATTTCATGTAAGGACGTGGCTCTTCACTTATCTATGGTATTAATCACATTACAGCACATTTCTGCTTGTTTATCCATTAAAAATAATGTAAAACTGGTTTTCTTTTAAGAGTTATTGACCAGTTCTATAGAAAGCTCATTTCTTATACCGTAGATATCAGCCTTGAGAAGACAGACAGCACCGAAGCAGCATTCTTCCCCTTTGTTTGACTTTTCCACCAGATGAACTGTGTGACAGAAGTAATGATTTGGTACAGCAAGGTTTAGGGCTGCTCTGCCCAGGGGAGCAGTCTTTCTCATCGCAGGTGCTGTTGCCTGCTTGGTCACTGTTGGGGCTTCGGCTCAGAGAAAATAAAAGATGTTTACCAAGAAAAGTGAGCAGATTGTTGTTTCATAAAGAGAGACCTTTTACATCTGGTACACGGATTGATTTTTTTTTTTTTTATCTTGCTTGTGCATTAGCCTCTCTAGGTGAGATTTAATTAAATAGAGAGGAACATCTTTTTAAGGTCAGGAGATTATGAGAAAACAGCGCTAGTTCATTTATAATGCTATTTGCTTTGTCTCAGACACACAGGAAATGGCTTCCTTTGACACGTGTTTAATGGATCTAATAAACTTTAAACAAGAAAAAAGAAAACTCCCATCGAATGGAAGTATGGTGACTGCAAAATGACCCGACGTGTCACATGTCTTACAGTTTGTAATATAGGCTACAATAACAGGAATGTTTGGCATTTTTAATAACTTATCGGAGGTCTACAGATTATCCTGTAACCACTCATTGCTTGTTTGGTAGAATTTGGATGAACGAGATGGAAGCTATTTTGATTTTGTTGATGCAGTGGCTTATTTTGCGTTTCACTTTCCATGTTACTCCAAACCAGAGACTCAATAATTGTTGATAAACGAGACTGATGTTTTTTGTTGATTGATTAAAGCAGTGCTAAGTAACTCTCGAGCTCCACTGCAGGTGTCGTGGCAGGTTTTGTTTTTTTAACTCATTAATTGTCCGTGAGAGTAAACGCTGACAGAAAAGACAAAGGGAGAGAGGGATATTGCTCATCCAATCACACAATGGAGATACTTTTTTTCACTCAAACTTGGCCGTAAATACTGTTTAAGTGGCGCTAGCCCGCAGTTAGCTTTGCCTGTTTGCCTGTTAGCTTCTTCTTCGTGTTTCCATTTATGTGTATTGGTGGCTTCGACCCGATTGTAGCAAAGTTGCAATTGTGGTTTTCTGGCCAGAGACACCAGGGGAGATGAAAGACCCCCCAATCATCCCATTAAAACGTATTATCCGCAGAGGGACTACGGAAAGGGTTTATTAAGGTAAACAAGTTACTGGGTACTGATTTAATCTTGCTGCCCTACCCAACACATTTTGAAATCATACTTTAGAAAATCTGACAAGCTTGTTTTTAGATTATAGGGTAAATTCCTCCTGATACACTTATACATAATTGCAATAAGATTATACAAGTTGGCATGACATGACATCAGTACTCTATTCTCCAGCATTAACGTATAGCTTCCTAAAGAATATTTTTACATTTGCCAGCAGTTTATGGTGCTACTAGATTTTGCAACGTAATTCAGCTCTTTTTCTCCCTGAGACTTTATCCATCAGACCTTATTGGAGGACTGTTTCTGGGTGAGGCCCTTAATGATTTGAGCAGCTCCAGTACACAGAGCAGTGCCAGTGTCGTGCCGAGCAGGAGAGCAGCCCTGGAGACTCAGCCTCTTCTTTCATCTCTCTGCGGGGAGCTCAGGTCCTGGACTCTTCAGTCTCCGGCTCCTGCTGCGAGAGTCAGAGTTTTTAGGATTTCTGTTTCTGGTGGGCTCTGAAGTTATCTGCGCTCTCAGGTGGTATCGCTTCTGTGTGGGAAGAGGTCCACACAGATGTGTGATCCCAGAATCCCCAACCTGCTTACTCTTCACTGTCAGGGGCACAGTGTGTGTCAAAAAAAGAAGAAACTGAAAAGATCCTTGGTGAAGTTTAGCAAACTGTGAGTAATCAACATTTGGAAACTTTTGCCCTTATGACATTCTCGCCTCTAGCTTAATTCCTCTCCTTGAATTCATCCAGGCTCCCCACAAGGAAAGATCATTTTAAAGCAATAGGAGTTTTGTTTTGTCATTCGTCTCAAAGACATCTGCAGTAAATGACATTTAAATAACTTAAGCTTCGCTCAACTCTAATTAGCATACGTATCTGCAGTGTGATCTAATGTGCAATGTTTATCTAAAATATCCATCAAAACCAATACAGAGTTCTAAAAGGTATTGATGCAGCAGGATGTGTGACTTCATCATTCAATCATGCTATATAACTTACTAACCTTGGCAACCTTGCTCATTCATCACCCTTTATTTGAATTTTGTCTTTTGAAAACTTTGCAAACATATCAACAAACCAATGCTTTGAAATCATAACCTCTCGAAGTGATAACCTTGCACTTCGCCTCTTCCTTCTTCGGGCCGCTTTTGATAGACACTGACCTCTGCGGACCAGGAACACACCTCAAAAGCAGCCGTTTTGAAGATGCTCTGACCCTGCCGTCTAGCCATAACAATAACTTGAGGTTCAAGCGAGGATGGAGAAGATGACAATAACAGAAGTCATTCAGGAGTGGTACCCACTGAGCGGTCATTATTTCCTGCGGTGTCCTTACAGAGAAAAGGTTAGGGCCACTTACTGCGGGGCATTTAGCGTGAGCCTCCTATCTCAGAGACCAATCTTTTGGGGGGATTGAGTAGTCTGTAAACAGGATCCGGGTTGCTGCTGTCTTTGTGGACTTGTGCGCCTGACATGACAGATAGCGTCCTCAGTAGACCGGTTGGAAAGTAGGTGAACTCTTTTGGGTCAGTGAAGGGGGGAGAGGCAGATGGTGTTTTTGATAAGCCTCATGTCCAGATATGTTGGAATTAAAATTGCAATTCCTTGTCAAATTTGTGCACCTTTACAAGCTGTGATGAGTGTGGAGGGTCTATTCAGAAAAGGCACGTGAGGCCACATTTCTGGCACTTCAATAAGCCCTTCACACAAGGAGACAAATAGTGACCCTAAAAAAGAATGACAAAATGGGAAAGAAGGTGTAGAATTACAAAGCACTTTTTGAAACAAAATAAGTGGACTTGGGCTGCACAATATATTGCTACATTAGCGTTTGTGTAATGTTAGATGATGCTTCGTCTCTTCAGGTCAATGGAAAGGCCTTGATAAATAATAATGCAACTGAGATATTTTTTTAGGAAGACTCCTTGTACATTTCCTAAAAAGGCGCCTCATACTGATAGACTTAGCAGCAGAGTGCACTGAAAATAAATCAAACACAACTTTGTTATTATGAGAGTGTAATAGAATTGTCTTTTTCTGGCAGTAAAGACACACCTCTCTTGACATTTGGCTGAATACTGCCAGGTTCTCTTTAAATGTCCTCTGTCATTTTTCATGCATAAAGTATTATTCTCTTAAAGTTACCTCCGTTCTAACCTTTAGCCTTTCTCTCTAATTGAAATGCCATTTCTCTTTAAGTTCGTTTTTCCTGTTTTAATTAAATACTCTCACAGTGAATTAAAACTGACACTTCTATCAACACTTTCAGCTGCAGCAAATTAGTGGTCATTTTATCTCAAAGTTCAGATACATTAGTTGATAAATTGGCCAGAGGCCTAGAGCGAGCAGGCAACCATTCCTTCATATCCTAGCTTCAGGCTATGTAACATTCAATTGAACAGCTATGTTTATGGGGGGGGGGGGGTTAAATATGGATGGGTTTGTGGAGAACCCGTTTTATATGAATCCCTACTCCAGATATGCATTTCACTGTGAAACTTACACTATTTTTTACCTGATAGTTCTTAGTCCTGTGTTTGTGGTTGTGGATTTGATTTCAATGCTTTTCACTTTCATTGCTCTATAGCGTGCACGCGTCTTTTACTTTATCTTGATTTCTTTATAATTTTTACTAACACCTGTGCGAACTACAGAGAAATGACTGGCCTTTCTGTATTACGACAGTTGTCTGGAGCCAATTTGTTGCCTGTCACATATTTTATTGAAAGGATACCCATGGGAACGCCTTATCTGATGGACGCTTTCCAACAGCTTTGTGCCGACTAAAAGGCTTGGAAAAGTCAACCATTTACCCCGGCCCAGAGGTTCGGGACGGCTCTTTGTTTGCGAGGGCTCAAAGGCTTAGAAAGGCCAAATGCTTATCATAGACCAAAAAGACCTTTAAGGCTTTAAGGCCACCTGCTCGCAAATAAAAAAAAATCTGTTTGGGAGACTGCTGTTTGGTGATTAATGCCACGGTGAAAAGCGAGGCATGCACTGCACTCAAGCCTCAACTTATTCGCAGCCTCACAAAGCACTACCTGTTGCAGTTTACCAACAAATATAAGCTGAGGCCTTTTTTTTTTACTAATAGTGCAGAGATTTGTATTTTAACCCTCATAGCAATCACGGTTATCCACACTGACTCGTGTTACCGCCTCACTACACGGCACCAAATGTTTCATAATGAATGATCTGACACAAGCTCATTACATCTCCATAAAGAGCTATTGCGTTTTCCCCAAACCCCCCTCTTTGCTCCGATTTCAAGGTTGCTCGATGCCATGTGCCGGGTATTTTCTTTTTTTTTTTTACCTTGATCAAAGAGATACCCAGACTGCCCTCAGACCTGGTTGTCATGGGAACAGTTGTCACATGACTTAAAGTGAGACAAAGTTTGGATGAGAGAGGATTGGCTCTCGGGAGGGCATCAGTCCCCCCCCTCCCTCCCCCCCTTCCACCCCCTCCGCCCCCACCCTCAATTCATCTGACATGGTTACCTAGGAAACAAGGCATCGAGACAGGAAGCGGCGGAGAGTGCGGAGCCGTGAGCTCGGGGTGTTTGTTTGGATAACGTGGAAAGGAACTGCCTGGACTCCAGTCATCAGGGGGATATGCTATTAGTTTGAAGATTTTAGCGATACCAAAATCTCCCTGCATCGTCTGTGCAAATATATAGCGCATTCCTGGGCAATTTATCTCTCTTAGTGCCGGGGCTTAGCAGTGATAAATAACTCCTCTTTTAGCATATAATCATAGAAAATGTTATGCTTCTTACACAAGTTTTGCGGCGCTCGGGAAAATGCAAAGAAACTCACTACTAAATGTGATAACAAATCTTCCTGGAATAGAATAGGAATAAAATCTCGCAGCTCAGGGGTAAATGCTTTTGTTTCTTCAGACCCTTGGGATCGGAAGTGCCAGGTATCTGGTCCACAGCAAACACCCTTGGAATCATTCTCTTCACTTTTTGGCAGAATGTATTAAAGTATGAATGGTTGCTTGCAAACTCCAGAAAGTAATCATAGTCATGTTATTTCAAATTATGCCAGAAATGTTGAATTTTCACTAATCTGGTGGGATAAAACATTGCAGGGAGGATTGTTAATATAGTTTTAAAAATTCAAAACAAATTCAATTCAGGAATAAGACTTTTTTTTCTTTCATATTTTTGATTTTATGTTGTTTTTTTCTGCCCAACACCCCTTTTTAGTAAACAAGAGGGAATGTAAAAGTTTGAAGGATTGCAATTTTTGAGATGGTTTTGTTTTTCCCTCAATTGCACTCTAATATTCGGATAGCCATATTTTGTTTGTTCTGTGTTTATTTTGTCTTTGTTGTGATGCGAAATGGGCAGCTGTAATCTCTCCCTTGTTCACAATAAGAGCCCGATC
Organism: Gobius niger; assembly: GCF_951799975.1. Classification (NCBI taxonomy): domain Eukaryota; kingdom Metazoa; phylum Chordata; class Actinopteri; order Gobiiformes; family Gobiidae; genus Gobius; species Gobius niger. Next base: position 14,818,386 of record NC_136862.1, read on the forward strand.
TGGAAGCGATCTGCGCTAAAAGATGTCAGTTATCGGAAAATATTGGTAACATGCCAGTCTAAGAATAAAAGCTTTTTCCTCCTCTGTAGATATTCTCGGCAACGTCCGCACCTCAGGCTTAAGAAATGGGCGTTGTGCCAAAACACAATTCTACAGTGATCACTTTCTGTTTTTCTTACCACCGAGGAGTCAAAACACCCATCAACCACTCAGTTTACAAAGATTTTTTTTTAAATTCATATGTCAATTATTTTTGTTTTGAATTTATCATGGGTTTTCGAATCTGCAAAGTAGAAGGTAGTGTTGCTAAACATTCAGCGTCTATTGTCAGAGCTCCTGCTCTCAGTTTCTAAAATTTGCAATTGAAGAATGTCTTCCAGAAACCTCTTCACCTCCAATCATATATTATTATGTTGTAAGTCAATAAGATGTATGACCAATTTCCCATGTAGTTGTTCTATGATTAAATCAGATGCCCTCCTCCACACAACTTGTTGCACTGATCCAAGCTTGGGACTCACACAGAGATTACACTTGTTTGATTTGAAGTTTATATTTTTTTTACTAAAAGGTGCGCTATGTAACTTTTCATGTGGACAAAAAAAAAAGACCTTTGCTTTATGATGCTCCAGAATCAATTCTTTCAGGGTTTCTGGCCCGTTTCTGGTACAAACCCCAAAAAACAATTGATCCTGGAGCATCATAGAGGTCACTGTGAGGGAAAACAAAGGTGCCATGCTGTACCCATAATGCCACAGAGTCATTTAAAGGTCAAACATTAAGATTAGTTTTTTCACCTAAAAAGTTGCATAGTGCACCTTTAACCAAAGTTCAAGAAGGTGAACTGCAGATATTTACTTCTTTGTTTATGAATTCATTTATGTTCTGTGTAGGTTTGTAAGAATTATTGTCCACATTTGGAAAATTGTTATCTTTATTCAACCCACCCTTCAACCATGCAGTACAACCTATCGGGAGGAGTGGGCGACCTCAGTGCAGTGCCCAGGGATCTAGCTCGAGCCTGGATCTTGATTAAGATGACCTATCTGGAGATGTTTTGTTTTGTTTTTTTATGGGGAAAGTGCCCAAAGCACCCACATATAAATAGTGGTAAAACATGTTCACAGTGATATTAGCACCAGGAGTCAAATGGAAACCTCAAAGAGCTGTACAAATGACATATACAGATGGGGGCGTAGTCGCTTTGCCTTGGGCTGTGTAATAGGTCTCTGTATTGCTGTCACTCTCCAGCTCCTTCCGCCCCTGCTTCCAGTGTTTCAGATTATACATGTGATCACTCAAATTACATGTGCTTTTCTCTATGAATCTTGTCTCTCCTCAGACAAGCCATTTTTGTTGAAATTGCTGTTATGTCCATCTCCAAATGCCAATGACTTTCTCTTTATACCCTATATTTCCCTGACAGGATACAGATGATTATGCTTTTTTATGGGTGCACTGGCCACTTTTGTGCCAGCTATACATTCTGCCATTGATTTTTGAGGGTATATCAGAACAACAATAAACAGAAGATGGCTTGCTGGATTTCTCATTCCCATTCTTTTCATGAAACCTGTAAGCTTTTTCACAGTAAGCCATCAAAAGAAATATCCAATATTATTTTATATCACACTTGTAAAGCCCCAAGTTCAATAATCCGTGACCCAGTTTTTTTAATTGCTTACCCACAAACACAAAGAGAGAAAAAAAGTGTGTAATCTTGCAGTGTTGTTCTTGTACGGCATCTTTTGCCATAAATAAGGAGGGTCTCCCCATTAACTAGCATGTGATCAAGGCGTTCTCGCACACAAAATCATGAAAGGGAATATATAAACAACCTAATATCCAGCTCTGTGCTTCACTGTAAAAGCAAAAGGCTCTGAAGAATTCAAACCGTTTCTGACCTAATAACAGAAGAAAGCAGGTTACAGGGGATTTTCAGGTGTGTGATTGTGAACACAAGCTTTATTTGCTGAGATGCACTTCAGTTTTTGTTGGAGTTCACCATTGATTATCATCATGCTCTATTGATTATAAATCAAACATGACTTCATACAAAAGATAGCACTCGTAATGGGTGCACTCGTGTTACCTTGGCTGGCCTACATTTAAACTAAGCACACAAAAACATAAAAAAGAAATGGAAATAACTAGATTTTATGTTCAGTTTTATCTACTCAACGTCCAAGAACAATTTCCTTGCTATGTGGAGTTTGAATTGTTCCCTCCACGTCCTACAGTTTCCCCCCAACTCAAAACATGTACATGGATGAATTAGTATTTTTATTTAAGTGTCATGCACATATGTGCCCAGATGGGCTTGTAAGACATTATACACATCAGTTAGAAGATGACTGTCATAACAATATGTGATCTAGAATCTGGATACAAAGCTTTCACTCTCATTGACCATGTTTTCTCTACATATCTTGCCATGCAAACAAAGTGATTTCTAAATAACCAACTCACTTTATCACCTTCTGCAAGCCAAAATAGATCACCTTTTTCCAAACAAAGCAATTCTTAAATCATTATACAACGGACAATAGAACAGTAAGTGAAATTCATCCTCCACCAAACATAGGTCACAAACATCACAGTCTATTCTCTTCGGAGAACACAGAGACCTCTGTCCTCTTTTTAAAATGAAGCCTAGGCGTTAATTCAACCTGGGAGACAAATTTCCGTATCACATGCCTCCAGCCAATGACCGCTTCAGAGAGGGCCACACCTCCACCTCAGCCATCAGTGTAAGAGCCGCACCTCCATAGCAGCCAATCATCGCCCTCTGTCCCGCTTTTAAGCCCCAGCTGCGCTGCGACCCACCTCCACCCCATCTCCGCCTCTTCCGTCCACGGCTTCTACCTGCTGCATCTTCACGGATCTTCCGTACCACCACCAGTGTCCAGGCTCCGGGGAAGACATCCCTAACTACAAGCTGTTCATCCATACTGACTTTCATACATCGGGGTCTGATCGCCAAAACTAATATACATGTCAATAAATCTTCCTAATTGCTGCTTTTGTCTGTTTGAGTCTATCCAGGTTGAATTACATTTAACAAAAATCTCTGTAGAAAAACATTTTTTATTCTGAATGTATTCAATTTTCCACTGCTCCTTGTAATGATCAAATATTGCCTGTGTATGTACAACAGGCTAATCCTGCACTCCTGAACCTAGCTCAAGATTTGAAGATTGGTCTCCAGGCGCAGTTCTGCAGTCGCTCTTTGTTCTTGAACGTTTGTCTTGGCATCACTGAAGGACGGTCATATGCTGAAGACAACTTTCCCAACTGTGATAAGAAAGACTTTACCCTAACTCTTAACTCTGACTGAAACACTTCCTGATCTATTGACATGAGTACTGCAAGTAGCTTGTTAACGTGTTTATGAATACCGGTACTTATATTTTTCTCTGATAATCCTGTACATTTTGAAGCTTTAGTATTCACCTTACTCCGGAAGTTCGTGTGGGCGCCGCCATGAATTGTGCCCACCCCTTTTCTCCTATCAGTTAACATGGGACTGGAGAAATCTAGTTTTCAGGCCGCGCAGAGAAACGATGCAGTGTTGACATGTTGGTGCAAATGAACATTGTATATTTTACACAAATCAATCTACTAAACATCAGATTTGAGCAGTGAACTTTTTCCCTCGTTCTCCACTGAATGAACGGGCTTCGGGCTTGACCAGAAGTGTCAGGACAATGGAAGTGCCGAGATAAAGCAAAAAGAGCCAAAACTGGGTGGGGCGGAATTAGGTGAATATGTTTTACTCAAGTCCAATTTCTAAGTATGTATGTTTCATCCTTTGACTTGATTACTATTATTATTATTATACACTGGATTATATCTCTCTAGCTGCACTTTTTGACTGAATTTACATTGTTTTATTGGTTTATCCCCCAGGCATTTTATTTTCTCTACCATATTGATAACTTGTTTCAGAAACTTATTTCAGCGTGTAATGCATTAGTAATTGCTTATTAATTTTGCACTGGGCCAAGGCTTGAAAATGGCATTTATTATACATACATCACGCCATGAAATGTTAAGAAATCCTGTTTAAATGTTGAGACAACGTTACAGAAAGAGGTCTGAATGAAAGACAATTGGGAGGCTGAGCTGATGATAAATTCCTTTTGTTCAGTGGTTCTTGTGTTTGCAGTAGGTAGCAGAGGCAACAGTGCACCAACTATTTCCATTTATGTTTATTCTTGTGTGGCTTTCAGAACGGTTTGCAAAATGTAGGTTTTTGAATAATGAACTGAGAGAGTGTTTAAAGTCATAGTAAAAACACAGATGAATAATTGCTCTTTTACTAGGCTTTGAAACAACTTTGGATATTGGAGAATCACTGAAGTTTACAATAGTCAGAATCAGATGGAATTTTTATTTATTTATTTTTTTCCATGTGGGAATTGTAACTTTAGAAATAAGAGGTTATCTAAGGCAGACCAAACATAAAAAAAAAAAAAGCATCTAAGTGAGGAAATAAACTAGACATGGTTCATGCAGTCCTTGTATTTGAAGAGTTTAGTGGTGCTAGGCTAGTGCATATCTATGGTAACTAGTAGGGAGTACGAGTACTTTGATTTAAGTACTGGCCGATACCGAATACCGAGCATAAGGCATTTTCTTCAACGTACTTACTTTTTCACAGCAGATTGGTTTGTAACTAGTTAATTTACTCATTTGCATTTCCTTAAGTAAAGTAGGCTACACTTTTAAGAGACATTACATCCAAATTGTATGATGACATTTTTTTCCCATTCAATATATTTTTTTATTTTTTCACTGTCCATCATAGACAGAACAGCCCATGTCCAAAAGCTCCTCAATGTCTGAGCTTTATTCATTCATCTATTTTTCTGACAATTTTATAACAATAGTATTGAGATGGTTACTTATCACTGCAGCTAAATGGTGTCTTTTTGCCTTTACTTCAGCTCTGTGTAGATTTTCTCGTATGTTTATAACAACTTTGCCAGTAGCTACGGCATTTTGGTTGTTTTGCTGCAGCTCATTTTCGCTCAATCTAGACATGCTGTATCTCTTTCACTTGGATTTTCTGAGTACTTTTTAGTCGCTGGGTTGGTTGAATAAGCTCCTGGGCATAAAACGGCGTAAGAATCGCCAAAACTATTAGCCGCGAGTTAGCAGCTAGTTAGCAACATTAGCCTGTATCTTGTAAACACTCCACGCTGCAGCACTAACAACATTTAGCTCTGGTTAAATCCAGCACAGACTCTGATTTAGGGAGTGTAGACTGTAGTAAAGTCAGCTCTATGAATATTGTATTTCCACTAAAGAATTCTCCAGTTTGTTGCTATTTTCTCTCCTCAGCTGAGGGGTGCTGGCTGCGCGTCAAGAGGTATCGGTTTCTGGTATCGGGTCCTCATGAATACGAGTATGAGGGCAAGCATGTGGTATCGGCCCAATACGTGATACTGGTATCGGTCTTGGTGCAGCCTGCATTAAAAGCAGTCTGACTATGTCAAAAATCCTGAAACATCCCTTTAAGACATTTATTATCTTGCTCTCAATAGTTATGTTGTCAGAACGAATGCAACAATGTTAGTTTATCTCAAACCAAACCTGAAAGAACCGAGTGTGATCAGCATTCACTTTGGAAATCACACTTGGCCCGTAGTGTTAGGAAGTCGAAGACCTTAATCGCTGAAGAGCAGCCAGCCCTGTATCTGCCCACACAGAGCGGGCTGGAGGTCTGCTCATGACTACACACGTCCTCATGTGCTGGCACTCCAAATTAACCTGCAAAAATACAACTACTTCATGTGAAAATACCCCACTCTATTGATCGGCACACAGTAAAAGGGCTGTACTCTCAAGCCGTTTGGGATTTGACATCTTATCTCTGCTGATGCTGATTGCTATTCTGACCTTTTGCCATAAATCGTTTAACATGTGCAACAATAAATATGAACTTTGGAGCTTATTAAGAGTGAAATGCAGCTCTCATACTGAATTGTAAGTATGCTAATGATATCGATTTGCTGTACGAGTTGAAGACCATCGCATTCTGTTTTTTCATTATTTATGCACATAAGCAAGAAATGTATACGGATGAAAACTGCCCCAGGTTTTTTCACCAGCGAGACGCCTCAATCATTGCGCGCTTTTATATTTGAAGCCCAAAGTGCAAAGATAACAGAAATCTGCCTTTTCCAAACTTTATCAGACATAATTGACATTTGCAACCTTTATCAGGCTCCCTCCAGGCCCTGTGTGAATGAGTTGGGATCTCCATCGCGGCCTGTGACATTTAGACAACAGTTAGACCAAATGCACCCGTGCCTAATGCCCTCGTAAGGCTTGTTTTCCTTAGACTAATTTAAAAGGGGCGAAAAACACCAAAAGCACCCAACAACAAAGTATTAGCTAAATTTATGCTTAAATAATGTTATGATAAGTATGCAATATTCTGCATGGAGACAATTAGAGAAACATCTGCTTGTTAGTCTACAGATTTGACAGGCAGTTGCCCTGCCAGCTGCTGGCACTGTTTACTGCTTTGGCTTTTATTATTACATTATTTATCAGAGCTGCTTTTGTGAGCCGTACAACACTGAAGTTGTATAATCAAAAAATGAATCAAGTGGCTAGATTTTCTATTGATACACTGTCCCGACTTTATACGGTGGCCTGATGCAGTCAATTTCTCCAGTGCATGCCAAAGTAATAATAACATCATCAAGTGTATGGTAATTATAGCTGCGGGCGTCTCATTGATCTCTGGGCGAGAAGGGCGATCTCTTTCTGCAGTAGAATAATGGGCAAACCTTTAACCTGGACTTCAATCAATATTACTGTAGGATTCCCCATTCACTTTCAATGAGCCATATTCTCCAACATGCGCTGCACTCCTAAAACACAATGAAACTTTAATATTGGACTCTCAAAAACACGCGAGTGTGTTTGCTTTGTGATGAGCTGATTGTTCTTAATATTAATTATGCCAAGGAAATCAGGGTATAAATGAATAATTCATGTTTGTTTTTGAGCCAGCCTTGTGAAACTGGCTTTTGCTAAATAATGTATGACTGTGTGTCTTTGATAATAGGGTCCGCATTAGGAGTAATATGCTCTCCTTCATTCCACAGGGCAGATTCTTGACTGTGCTAGTTATTGTGCAGAAATTGATTTCCTGAAAACCACGCGTGCCAGAAGACATTAGTCAGCGTTGTGCCGAAGCCAGGCCGCTGTGCACGGGCAGAGAGACCCCCACATGTTGCTGCTGGAGGGTGAAGGCTATAGCTCTAATCTCATCTGTGCAGCCCCTTAAATCTGATTATGGCCATAATGAGGAGAAATTGCTGAACAAAGAAATCAATAAGATTTAAAGTATACAACAATCCACTATGATGAGAAATCCACATTCTCTATTTGAATAAGGGCCAGAGTTGACCGTAGCTTATAACATCCAAATGAGATTTCCTGCCTCTAAATGGGAAGAACATGAACCTTTAACAATTAGTATTTAAGATATCCCCGTGCACTGGAGCTTGAAGGCACAGTTAGACGCAAGTGAATTTCACTAAAGCGTGTGTAATTTCAGGAGGAACTGGAAGAATGTCTTTAATGAGCACTGAAACAAAGCAGGGAATTAGAATGAAGCGCATGCAGGCTAACTTCGTATCGTCTCAATGGAGAATAAAGCTGTCCTCCAGTGAAACTTGTAATTGCGGAATATATTTCTGTTAACAGCGTTGTCACCGATCGGCATTGAGTATCTCTCACTACAGGTGCAATCACGGTGATACTGCGTGTGTTTCAAATGTGTAATGTCAGGTGGAGATATTCAAAGCGGTTTAAAATACTTTCGGATGAAATGACTGGCTTTGTATTTGACATTTGTTAGTTTCATGATATTTTTAGATGCTCCGCTACAAACAACAACATGACAGAGCCCTGATCAGTGTATTTGTCACAAGTCGAGCAGGAGGGGGAGTGAAGCGGATTGTGGAGGAGACTGACGGGAAAAGATTTCTGTCAAAACTTGTCTTCGTAATATGCGCTTAAATTCACAATTATGAACGCGTTGGCATAGAACTGTTTCATTCCCCCCATTTGTTATGTGAAAGCGGAGATTAATCACATGGAGGGAAATAATGACTCAACCCAATCACAGAGTGGTGTTTCTTGCTCAGCAGTAATGAGAGCGCACCGAAGGCTGTATGATGTATGACACATGATGGATATTAATGGATGCGGTAATTGGTCCACATGTTCATGACGATAAATGCGCTGACAGGGTAACTGTAAGTGTCAAGAGCATAAACACGTCCATAAACGATATCAGATGTGTTACTGCTCAACGAGATGGCAATGCATCAAAATGTGCAGCTAACTGTTCTGTGTTCATTTCCATTCTGGCTTGCTTTTGTGAAATAGTTAATCCCCGTCCCAGTTCGATACTACCTAAATCTAAAAGCTTCTTGAAGGCCAAAATAGCGGCAAAAAACGAACCTAAAAGTTAGAAAAACGCAGTGGTGGAAAGTAACAAAGTAAAAATTACAAATTCTATGTACTTTTACTTTACTTAAGTAAATGTTATGATCAATGCTTTTTACTTTTACTTCACTACATTTTAGAGCCTGTATCTGTACTTTCTACTCCACTACATTTTCAAAAAAAGAATTTTATTTTCAAAATGACCTCTCTACGATGAACTTGTTTAGTCCCAGTTTAGACTTGGTTTAGTGGTTTACCCCTGTAGACCTTCTTTAGATCTGGTTTAGACCTGGTTTAGTTCCTGTTTTTGACCTGAGTGGTTTACTCATTTAGACATGGTTTGATTCAAATTATGAACAAAAAATCCTGCAGGTTAAACTCTTGAATACTTTTACTTTTTACCTATAATGTACACATTATACAATGCATACTTTTATACTTTTACTTGGGACTATACAGAGTTTAAAAATGTTAAAACTAAGTATTTTCCCTTACATGGCTGGAACATGTAGGGGGATGAAAATGCTGAGTTATAACATTCCATATAGTCCCGTTAAGTAAGAATATTGAGTACTTCTTCCACCACTGCAAAAACGTGACAAAAAAAGCGTGAGGAAAAATGTGAGGAAAAAGCAACAGAAACATCCAATAAAAGGGTGGGGGAAAAAAGAAAAAAAAGTGATGACAACGTGGCAACAACGCAAGAAGAAATCTCAGCTCAGTTTTTTGGGTCTTATCTTTCAAATGAGGCGTCACACTATAGGCTGTAAGCGCCAGTCGAGAAGCTTTTAGATTTGGGTAAAGCCGAAATAAAGAAAATGTGTTCAGAGTAAAAAATAGTTTTCAGTGATATCAGGATATGTGTTTTTCACTGCAAGGTTACTATTTGAATCATACTCGGGTGCTTGCCTTTCATTCATTCCATATCAAATTAATAGACGGGCCAAAGTGATAGGATTTTAGAAAGGATATATTAGGTTTTGATGTATTTGATAGTCAGTCATGAATGATGTTTATTTTGATTGAGCAGAGTCTGTGTAGAGGACATACTGTGATGACTTAATGGCTAATAGTAGAGTGCTAAAATTGATCATTTCAGAGATCATCAGCTCAGTATCAGTTCGCAAATTAGCCTGCATGAGTGAGAATTAGCAATAAACAAACAGAATATGATGAACGGGGGTGACTTGTGTATGGCCACAACTGCCTCTAAAATCCTGCATTGTCACTCAAAAAGGTGTTAATTCGGGTCCGAAGTGCCGTCATGCACGAGCTTAGTATAGAAGCTGCAGTTACACATAAGACCTGAGGTGGCAGTAGTGAGTATAAAATGACGAACTTGCATCTAGCCTCCATAACTCAACATAAACATGAATCAATAAAAAAAAAAAACCTGGCTTTACGTAGGTATAAGGGCCAACAAATTCAGTATTCTTAAGCACAATGTTTAACTTCTGAACTCCTGCCGTAACCAAGTGCATTTTCCCCAGTTCAGCTTTACGCAAATCTAAAAGGTTTACAGGCCAGAGAAATGCCACATTTGAAAGCTAAGGCCTACAAAACTTTTGTACTTTTTTGGCGTTTTGTTTCATTTGCGTTTTTGTTGCTTTTCTGTTGCTCTTTTGTGCCGTTTTGTTCCATTTTCGATACTTGTTTTCGCCTCGTTTTTATCGCTCTTTTGACACGTTTTTCAACAAGCTTTTAGATTTGGTTAAAGTCGTACTGAAGAAAATGTGCTCGGTTCATGTGGAGCATTAATATCCTAAATTTGATCAAGCGTCCTAAATTAGATAGAGGTCTGATGATATTAATTGATTCCTGAAATATAGTACTTTGGGGATTCAAAATTTATAAAATGTATAAAAATCTAAAATTATAAGGATATTTCAGGATTTTGGACATAGGGCCTCATTTCCTAGTTAGTGTTGTTGATTTCTGGGGATTCTGGAGTTTAGTGGTTTTAGGCTGGTGCTAGGCTAGTGCATGTCTATGGTAACTAGTAGCCTGCATTACAAACAGTCTAACCCAAGCACAGTGCACCCAAGGCAAATCACTTATAACACCAGACTACCCATATAAATGTCTGTGTTGACTGACTGATTTTTGCATTTAAACAAACTTATATTTGAGCAGCATCAGCTTACTGGTTGTAAGCTACGCAGCGGCGGAGTGATCTGCAAGGTTACCGGATCTACAGTCGTTTGTTTACCTGCGGCCGGCATTACTACATGTGGAATTCACAAAGGAGTTTTCTACAAATCAGATATGGCAACGTTTGGAGGATGACCCGATGATTTTGAATATAAGGACTCAAATATAAGGACTCAAATATAAGGACTGAATGAATAATGCTCTAACATCGAAATGAAGAGCGAACATAAATTATAACACGATTTGCTCTTTTTCCGATATACAGTTCAGAAAGGAAACCTCGGAATGCACACAATTTGGCTTCCACTTGATTCTTTGCTTTATGTTTTAATTTCCTTTTCGACAAAAAGCAGCCTTTTTAAACCTGTCAGAGCTACACCGTTATTAGCGCCACTTTGACCCAGGTGGCATCCGTTTCGCTCCTCTGCCACTAAATGAGGCTCCGAGGGGATGTGCTTTTTTTCTTCTTCTTTTTTTTTTTACAGGAACAAGCAGGTCGGGGAGTTAAATCCACACAGCAAAAGAGAAAAACTATATCAAACGAGTCAAATTTACATCTTCTTTTCAGCGTTTGTGTTCCCAGTTCTCAGATAAATGACGTTCCGTAATAAACCACATTAACTGAAATTGTGTTTTAAATTTGCATCATATCTTCACAAGGTCTCTTAATGTTTGTCTAAATTCCAAATATATCATTGTAATTGAAGGCTAATTAGAGTTAAAGAGCCAGATGTTTATTTTAACACATCCCTTCAACACTTTTAAACGTCTGCTGACATTTCAGATTTTCTCACCTGGAAATGTGTTTATTAGGTGAAAATATTGGAAAAGTGATGCATGACAGCAGCTTTATGTGGTCTTGTTTAGTCTATAAGTCTGATTTTTATTAATATAGAGTGGAAAGTTTGAAGTAGCTTCTTGGAAAAAAACACACAATTTTGTTCAATATCTGATTTTATGGGAAGACTTCATTAGATGGCACAGTAGGATGCTCAGAAGTACCCTTCAGCTAATATGAATTTGAGTCAAGAACATTTAGGAGATTTATTTTTGCACGATGTGCTTTTAAGCTGGCAGACAAGTATGAAGCTTTTGAATTGGCAAGGCCAGGGTTAAATCATTAGGCAGGATTTGGGAGGGAAGACAAGATGCAATAAGCCAAAAAAGTAAGACTGAATCGTCTTCTATCATTCGTTTTACCGACACATATTGCACTTGCGATTAGATTTGCAAGTGCATCCACAGGGGCCTTTGAACACTGAGATAATTGTGTGTGTAACCGAATGGGAGGGCGCCAGTAAGCATCCATAACTTCCGAATGCATGTAAACATTGCTCCACTTACTCCACAGGCCAGTTCTCATCTAGCTTAATTATGACATGACAATTCCTTTATGTTACTTAGTTCATTAATACATATATATTTCTTCTTTTCTGATATTTTTGTTAAAAGTTTGTTAAAATTACTTTGGACATCCCTCTGCCCAAAGCACATAGTTAGACAGTTCCATGTAGACAGTAACAGACAGCAGGTAAACCATGTTCGGGAGAAGAGGAAGAGCTGGAGTTGTTTCCAAAGGGGAAGAGGTTTGACTGAACCAGAAACCTATCCTGTAGAAAGGCATGTTTAGATTTTGATCGCTAAAACCAATTTCCAGGCTAAAGTTACTGATTTACCGGGGGAAGACGCAGGACCTGGCACGCCAAAGGTGTTGGACACAAACGCCCCATCACGCATACAAAGAGTCCAACGCCGAGGCCACTAAGAGACAACACCTGTTATCCCTGACAAACATTACAGCTACAAAATCAGGGCATGAATATCACCTATCACATATTTGCAGTCTTAGATATAAAGGCATGGATCGAAATTTGTTTTGTCGTCCTTTAGTATATTGTAAACTCAGACATTTGTGGGAACAACATTGTGCACCTAATTACGAAGCATTCGTATCAACTTCATGAACTTGCAGGCGAGGTTTCTAACATTTCTGTGAAAGTGACCCTGAAAAGTGACCCTGCAAGTTTGCGAATCGTGCCTATAAACTCGTCCCTTTGAAGAATTTGGATGCCACACATTTCTTTGGAAAGTTAGGAATGAGTCCAGTCCACAGTGAACATATTAATTTAGTGGCTTCCTCTTTCATTCTTTGTAATAAAATAATCAATTTAATAATCATGACCATTCAAGTTGTGCTTTTTATTAGTGTATTAGTATATTAATATTAGTGTCACTTTATCAATCACTATCAACTGCACCATGACTGTAAACCTTGCACTGCCAAGGCTGCCAATGTTTTTGCCCCTTTTAAAGTTTTTTTTACTTTACTCGTTTGAACATTGCCTTGTTGTTCTTTGATTGCACATTTTTCCCCTGTCTATTGACACTGCCTGACTGAATTTCTCCATTGTGAGATCAATGAAGTCCAAAGACGGCAAGGGAACAAAGCCAGATGTACCTTGTAGAATCTCAATTTGCTTATATTACTTTTTACAAATTTGCGGCATAATTTTTGCGCATATACCTCTTAATTAAAATAAATGCAAATGACTTGGCAAATGACCCACACAGTGTTGCATACTGTATATATATAAAGCCTTTAAAAAACCCATTGTGAGATTTGTATGGGCGTCTTTTGGTCTTTGATTTACCCATAATAAATCATTTCATCACATCTCACCGAAAGTGGCACAGAATCAATCTCCACCAAGGTCTGTTACTTCAAACACTTATCTTAAACCTGTTTGTTGTCACGCCAGCGTCTACAGGCATAAAATAAATTAATTTCCTGAGAAGACCCAATGTTATTTAGCGTCGCCGATGCTTGATGGAAGATTATTGCGCTGAAACATATTTAGTTGCTGTCGAGTAAGATAAATCTTTGCATTGTCGGTGGCCTGTGTCCAATAGCGTTTGTCTTTGAGTGCTTTGAAACGGCGGGTAATAAGATGAATACTTTATATTAACCTCTATATGAAAACAGATCTGCGAAGAAGAGGCAGCGCAACGCAATGAATTAATGTCCCCTCTCACGCTGCTCTGTTCTAACAGAAGTGGTGTGATTTCATGGTTATTTATGGCCTGCGCGTTATATCACTCACTTCAGTCGTCTTTCCTATTGGGACTGTTTGCTTACTTTAACGTTCGACAAACTAAATGAAAAATAGGTTGGCCTTCAACGCTAATACAAGTTGGGTCACACTGCAGGCAACACGCAAAAAAGTTAAGCTTTCGCTATAATGTACCTTACAAAGTTTACCCAAATTGAAGCTACCTATATGAAGATTGCATTTACTGATTGGAAAACTTTGACCTACTTGTAAAAATAGCCGAGAGGACTGAACTGAGATGCTTAAACCGTATTCTGGCAGGGCGCACTGACATTCTTTACAAGTCTTCCAATATTTGCTTCAAAAATGATTTCAAGCATGTTCCATCAACTCTTCATTACCCAAGGCCAGTGGTGTCTCCAAGTGCAGTGCGGGGAGCTCCAGACTCACTTTCCGGGCATTTTGACACACATCCTGCAAGACACTCCACCAGACGAATAAGATACCACCGCGTTGCAATATCGCAAAGTGCTGGGATCGGCAAGTTGCCCAGTCTGATCCTGTACTTACATACATTTAGGATAGTGGTTTGATTGTGGGACCAGTTTTATCCCCAATCATTACCCGTGTTACTATTTTATGATTCTTTTCTCACAAAGTACAAGTCACAATTGATCCATAAAGATACATTGCAGAAAGAATGTGCATCGCTTGGACCTAGATCTTTGTTCAATGGCTATTGCATCACACTTGCCTCACATTTTCACTGGTTTATGAACTCTCCTTTATCAAAAAGCATACAATGAAATGGAATACTATGTTTGGTACATTCAAAAAAACATACTGCACTACTTCTACCATCTCTGCAAAACAAGGCTCAGGAACTCACTGTGCCTCTATAACTGAACTGTTCCCCAACTTGAGCAGTGCTATAAGGTCATTCCTGTTCACCTGTGTTATTGCCTGGGGCCATTTGCAGCAGCTCCCTATACTCTTTCTAAACTCCCCAAGACTTTCTTGTGATGTATTATGTATTGTTTTTTATTAGCCCATACGTTAGGCATATAGAGTAAATATTGCAAAAGCTCCCAGAGAAGGCATGGGCCCGATCTCTCCGCAATAAAGACATTTTCCTTAACTGCTCACAGATTATTCACCATGCCAAAATAAGAGTGTTGCCTTGAGCGATACAGACTAAAAAAAAATGTATCCAAGTGGTGTTTTAAATGCACATCAAAACTCTGCATTGGCCCTGAGGATTTTAACATAAACTGATTTTACCAATACCGTCAAAGCAGCCATCAGGCCATTACCTGATGATGACTAATAGGACACACTGATTTTAGAATGTTTGAATCAACCATAGGAGAGAAAAAAAAACAAAAAGCTGCTGCTTGACAACTAAATAGTACCCTGCCTCTTTTCCTCTTGTTAAGTCCCATTGATACGCATCTCATTAACATATAATGACTCCAGTGTGGGCAGCGTCACATTATACCTGGATCCAGGCTAGTTTCCCCCCACTTTCTCCTTGCTTTTCACCTCCAAATGAATATATAATGAGACTTCTTGTTGTGTGGCTTTCCTGGATTTTTTAAATGCGACACTATTCCATCTGTGCTCCTGGGTGCCGCGTGCGTGCGTGTGTGCCCCCTGCATGGATAATTGAGCAGATTTTTCTGAGCTCGCTTTGGTTTTTTTCTGGGCGCGCCACTACCTGTGCGCTTACCAAGCAGGGGCTACTTCCAGCGTATACAGTTGAACAAAGAATAACTAAAGCAAAAAAAACAACAACAACACGGCGGACCATGAAGGCCAATCTGTAATGCCATTCACTGTTTCAGTCACGTCATGCCGTATTGCTTTGCCCTGCCGTGACCTGTTTCAACGCTGATGCCCGGTGTATAAGGTGAACCGTATAGACTTCTCAGAGCAGCTAAGCGTCTTTTAATTAAAGGCCCAATTAGTGTATGTATTATTGCACTCTTATTTCTCCTTCAGTGACTGTGGCGAGCCAGCAATGCCAGGCGAGGGTTGTTTCCGTGGTAATGAGCTGTCAACGATATAAAGAAGACTGCACTTTTCTTTTTATTTTTCCTTGTCTTCTCCTTTTGCGTATCCCCTCTTTGCGAATGGGGAGCGTGGATGGAGGGCACCGAGTTTGGCAGCAGCATCTGTGGAGTGTGCGCCCGGGGGATCGTCCCGGTGTCATAAAAGCAGTTCGAGCGCAGAGTGAATGCGGTGGCTCTCCCACACTGCCCACCGCCAAGGCACGGGCCACCAGCAGACCTTTCAGATGATGGTTGGTTCAGTGCGGACTTCAGAGGTGCTCTGAAAGACTCATCTAAAAGAACCATTTAATTAGCGGTCAAACACAAACTCTCTCTTGTGCGCTGTGGGGCTTACTGATACGTTTCCCTTTGATTTTGTTGCTGCTAATTGTCTTTTAAATATTGAGGTTCAGTTTCCTGTTTGAGCATTGAATTAAAATGGACTTGTGATTTTTTTTTTTAGTCCACATACATGGATGTGTGGCACTAATGACTCTTAAAGACCCAGTTAAATTACATAATTAATGACTTTTTAACACTTTGCATTATCCGATTTAATTAGTCACAGTTTTTTTTTTAAGGCCGCGCTTGATTTTCATAGCCCTCTGCTGCATACCTGAAAATCAAACATGACATCATAATTCTGATCTATGTACTTTTTTACCTACCATTTCTTGGTAAAATCAAAGCCTGATACCTACATCAAATGCAAGCTCAGGATTCACTTTAATTGGTGTCATGGCCACCTACTGTCGCGGAAGCGCATGGAGAGTCAGCCGGAACAGAAGAATGTGCTCATGAAATCTACTGATTCCCAGAATGTGATTCTCCCCATGCAAATTACATATGCACTTTCATGTCTTTAGGCAATTAATGGTAGAAAACCTCACATGCTGCAAATATTGCTCGGGATATTTAGTACAAGCCTAATAAATCACGCCAATACTGTCGCCACAGTACCTTAAAAATACAGAGGGGATGCACTTTCCTTTCTATTAGCTTACACAATGATGTATACTGTGCATTAGGGTTCTTTCGTTGGTGTTTATGAATGTAACTATTCTTTTTGCAATTATATACACACTTAAAATCAGTCTCTTGCATGTCGGGTCAACTCTGTATTCTCACTATGATATTTTTGTTTATCTATTAATAAGAAATTGCCAAATTGTCTTTGTTTATTACATAAAGAACAGGAATTGCATCTATGAGATTGTACGGTACGGTGTTTTGTGGAATCAGTTTATCATTGATAATATAATAACTAATGTTGCTCTAACTAATGTGCTGTTCCACCATTTGTCACCATTGACTCCAGAAGTCATCATTTACATTCACACTATATCCTTATATGATCTTGCCAATAAAAATAATAATGCAAAAATGGATTGGAGTCTGATCATAACCAGAGCCACCATTTTGTAGTTCCATGGAACAAAAGCTTAAGCTCATAAATCTCTTGGTCACATGGAATTGTAGATGAGAACTGGCACGGATACATGTTGCCAACTGTCTTAGCCGTAGCTCCGGGCAGATTGTATAACGATAAACATCTTGTTGGCATCAGCAGATGAAGCTGCTGTGCACATTGTTTAACTGATATTGTATACATAAACAGCAGCTAATTATAGGTTTGTTTTGCAGTCCTGGTGTTTATGCTCTTCCAACCAATGTTTTAAAACTTGCAGTTTTATTTAGTTATTTTCTACTGTATTAAAGCAGAACTAAGTAACTTGTTTACCTTAATAAATTCTTTCCTTTCATTAACACTTAGTACAAGGGTTAATGGGATGATTGGGGGGTCTTTCACCTCCTCCTCATGTCTCTGGCCAGAAAACCACATTGGCAACTTCGCTGCCACCGGGTAGGTGTCACCAATACACACTAATGGAATCACGAAGAAGAAGCCAACTGTGGGCTAGCGCCACTTAAACAGTATTTACAGCCAAGTTTGAGTGAAAAAATGATCTCTCCATTGTGTAATTGGATGCACAATATCTCTCTCTCCCTTTGTCTTTTCTGTCAGCGTAGTATTTACTCTCACGGACAATTAATAGGAAAAAAAATCGTAACATGCTACAACACCTGCAGTGGCGCTTATGGCCTCTAGGGTCATGAGTTACTTAGTAGTACTGCTTTAAAGTCTGAGTAGCTTTCTAACACGGTTAAACAAACAGGAATTCCCCACCTCCCTTTTTTTTTCTATTTTGATTTTGGTTTGTTTATTGTTGAGTCAGAGTCAGCATGCAGTTTCAATAGTAAGAGCAGTTAGAGCAGTTAAAATCTGTTTTTAATAGGGATTAATTACATTTTTTCTCGTGATAGATGCAGAAAATCTTTACATTCAGTTGAAATAATGCTCGCCGCTTTGTTGCTAAACTGTTACTGTTGGAGCCTTTAAACATTCATTCTACCTGAAAGTGAAAAACAGATATACTGTCGTCTTGAAAATATTTACAGTCCTGAGGTCAATCCCACCAAAAAAAACAACAACTCTTACCTAATGACACCCAGTGCTTGTCCAGGCAGCTCCAAATCAGGGACTCTGGAGACACTAAAGTGAGAGATGCTCAGATCAAAGCGCCTCCAGAGGAACTACAGTAGCTCTGTCTCAGGGCATTACCATCCGCCAGGAGCCACCACCCCACGATTGATTTGTGCGACTTCTCCATCCTCCTGCCTTAGCTCCTGCAGCACATCTGCCTCAGCTCAAAACATTAATATTCTAAAAAATGTAAGCAAGAGACCACAGCGGAAAACACAGGAGCATAACTGATAATAGCGTAGTTTTAAATGTGTTTGTTCATTACAGGTATGATCCTTCCTATTAAAAATAACCTTTCAAAACATGCTTCACCTACTTTACTACCCTCACCATGGACCGTGGAATAAGATAATGAAAAATGCCTCAGATTGTAGTCACTGAGGAAAAGTATAATTTGCACACACACACATTTGAATTTTAGCAGGTTGTGGCAGTGCGATGATCAGTGCTGGCAGAAAGTGCTCCTGCTGCTCGTTTCACAATGTCAAGCTGTAGTGAAAATCTGATTAATTTTCTGCTGGGGATTGCCATATCACAAGCTCAGACAAGAATGATGTATTGCACTTGATGCTCATTTTCCATCATCTTGGGCAATCTTTGCACTTTTTTCGGCTGTCTAATAGAGGTCCGTTAAGTGTGGGGACAGCACGCGTTTCAGGACTTCAGCATCACCGCTTGTGATGCAAAGTCAGACGCATAGAGAACTTTTTCATGTTTGGTAAAAACGACGTTTCAGTCATGTCATGCCCATCACACATTTGCTGATGAGTGACCAATGCCCAAATTACATGATGAATGAAAACTACTTCAACATACTACCACTCATTTCATTTCATTTCATTTCATTTATTCATTTATTTGAATGGGACAGTGGATATTAATGAACAGACTAGTGCTGTAATTATGCCGAATTTAGCTCAAGGCTAATTTCCATCCGTCAACTAAAAACTAAGACAAGAACATACAAAATGTATATATAGAATATATAGAATAGAATATAGAAGGCATAAGACAAAACAGACAGCAGTTCATTACAGGCAAAACAGGAAAGGACAACAACTACACAATTCATAAAGTGCATTTCTTTCATACGTCACTCCCCTCGTCCCGCACACCCACACTCGCACACCTGGACCTGCTAAATAAATAAGAATATGTTGCAAAATGTTTAAATTTAGACTTCTTAATATGTACATATGTGAAAAGACTGGGGTTTCTGATTATGTACCGTACTAGGTTTTTGTGTAACTGCTGACTTGGTGACCTGCTGTGATACAATATTCAAAATGGGAGAATATCATACAGTAGAGGCAGGACTTTGCTGCCTCTGAACTAATTAAACATTTTTTTAATTGAATTACACTACTACTATATGTACCAAACTTTAAGCAGCATTTGGCCTAAACAATATTTACTATGAAACTCTAAAAAGCGCCCTAAAGTTCCAGTGGATAATCTCCTGTGACTAAAGCACTGGGCATAGGACTCGAAGGCACACTGACAATTAAAAGTCCAACGTGTTTCAACTGTTTTTGTCACAAGAGACTATGCATTGTAGGACGAAATGTTTTCATTAGTATTTCATGGTAAGCACAATCCTTCTGGGTGAGACATGACTTGTTAAATACTATCTGGGCCCAGTGTAGCACTCCCTACTGCGAGAGCTTTTAAATAAACTTTTCATTGAAAAAACTCGTATGTACCTGCATCTGTATTTGCAAAGGAAACGGAATTTGCCTTCTATGAAAGAACGTTTTTTGTTCCGTACTTTGTGTCTGAAAGCAAGTATTGGCCACATTTCCACATTCACAACCCAGTATGCCGCCAATCATCCTGTGGAAAAATCGTTCACGTTTGTGTAATGATGTAGTAGTAATCATAATTACGAACCAGATGCCGGGTTTTAAATGTGCCACTTCCATTTTAAAAGGAATTGATTGCTGATGGGTGAATTGAGGCGTACAAAGGCAGCATTAGTGCTTTACAGCGGGCCCTTTTGTCTGGAGGATACTTAATTCTTTTAGCATTGACAATAAACCCCATTGTTCTTTGTAAAATGGACATTTAATGGAAATGTGCATGGCTGCTGAAGTGACAACTGTGGGGTGCGTGGGACGATAGAGACAATCTCACAATGACAAGTGGGCAACAAAGGGACAGACACTTCAGAAAATCATTCTCCTGAAGTAATAGCTGTTGATTTTATGTGACCGCTCATCCACAAGATAGCCAGACACCTTTACTTAGAATGTTGAGCATGGCTTTAGAATGGCTCACCTTCATATTAAACTGGTTGAAATGCAATCAAAGTTCATCAAACGTATGCACCGTTTATACAATAGGTATGTTGGCAAATGTTCTAACACTAACACAGCAACAGCCTTGGACCACAAATATCATCGCAAACATGGCAGAATCATTTTGGAGAGCTTGAGGAACTTGCAGCACAAGGCAGTGATCCAGCCGAAACAAAACACCGCTCTGTCAGAAACAAATAGGCTAATACCCAAAAGTCAGAATAAATCTTTGGGAAAGGACTCCAAGGTATTGCCCGTGGACTTGTAAGCCAAGGTGATGTCAGGACAGAATAAACAGATGGCCTCCTTGTGGGAGAAGCCCCGGGAGACATTGTGACAGACGTATCCTCCATCAGTGGAAGTAAACAGCATTACACAGAGCAAATACAAAAAAATGTGCGGCGCGTAACGATACTCCCAGTGGGACCATGTAAAGTCACGCTCGTACCAGTGTCGGGTCAGATAGACAAACACACTCCTGCCATTACAGCTCATTTCAGCACTCAATAATGCACTTTGAGCCAATAAAGACGCTGTAAGGATCAGAGGACTGGACTGAAGAATGGATTTTTCATGGTGATTTCACACTACAATTTAGCAGAATATTGGACCACTTTCTTTTTTGCTTGAGGAATCCTGCATGTTTGTTTAGTAACGTCGACACACTGTGACCATAACTACACTGTCCTTTTAAACGTATGTATTGAGTGTTGAGAAAGTTAACATGTATGTTTATTATAATTATTATTATGATTACCGTATTTTCCGGACTATAAGTCACTCCTCAGTATAAGACGCACTAACCAAAAATAGCCTAATGAAGAAAAAAAAAAAAACAACAGGCTGAATTGGCGTACGGTAAACGTAACACATTGATGATTAGCTACATGAAGCATAAACAAGTTAATAGGTGTCTGGTATGTTAACTTCACATAACAGTTCCGATAACTATAGCATAACCAAACTCTCGAGCTCACTCCAAATCACTAAATTCATTGAAATCTTCATCCTTGGTGTCACGCCTGAACAATCGCCTTGGCAACTACCTGGGCACGGAGGCGTAACTGCACTGTTGACAAGCCTCTCCCGGCAGCACGTTTTTCAAGCTTTCATTTGCGAACTTGTTCCTCTAGCTTCCAAACGTTCTTTCAGCCGCTCAATTAGCCTGCAGTGCCCTCTAGTGGCATGTGAAATTCTATATTTGAATTAAAAAAAAAAAAAAGAAAAGGGAAAGGGAAAAAAGAAAAAAATTCTCATGAGCTCAAAATGCAAGCCCCAACTCAAGTTGTCGTGTTCCCCTGTGTATCCCAGACAGCTTCACGGACTCAGCACTCTAATTTCCTCTGCTACAAATGAGTCCTTGCTAATAAGTAGCATCCAGCTCCAGTTGCAGTTACCGCTCTGTGCTCCTTTTAAAAATTCATGGGGACTTTTCAACTTATTCCTGAGGTCAAGTTGAGTAAAAGTGACAATCACAGAGACACCAGTGATTCCACTACAGTGCTGCAATTGATCTCACGGCTGCAGTTGTCCCATTAAACCAATAACATCAGCCAAATATGCTAAAGTATGGCCACAGATTTCAATGGACTTAAATTATTCATGTTTGAGTCCAGCCAAAAGCGGCCAGCGAATATGAATATTTAGTTTGAGTAGATTCCGTACCATTGTGGGATACTTATTGAGAACTTCCCCAACAGAATGACTACAATATTTGCCTTTTTTTTCATGTCTTTACATCCAAAAATCTGACAGATAGTGAATTACAGATAGAGAAATTGTACAATATGATTTAGATTTTTTGTGTGTGTTAAAAAGTAAACCGCTTGATGGCTACAAGCATTTACACCACCATTTGTTTGCTTCAATGAGTCTCCCATAGAACTAGCAGCTATAAGACCCATCACATTGTTCTCTAAAGTAAGACCCTTAGAAATACGGCAGGCATGGCCAATTGACATTTTATGCCCGCAGTCTGAATGTCTGTGTGCTTATTACATGCCATTAAAAGCCCTTATTAATACCCACAATGAAAGGAAAAAGGTCAGCTTGCTGTGCACTCCATTGGTCTGTGTTAAATGCAGCTGGTAAATTGTCTGTTAGTGCTGACTACAAAGCCAAATCTGTTTAATTTGACTGACTTGTCCTTAAGATTTGGACATTTCATCTGTATAAGCTTGTGTCTTTGCACATTACCCGACTGTAACCCTCCATTGTGTTGAATGATTGGCAAATAAGCCAGTTAATCATATTAATCAGCAATCCAACTTTTATACTGCATACACACTGCCAAACTATTGTTGTATAATAAAAAAATATATATAAAAAAGTAGCTTACACGGACAGCAGACCGCACTTGAAATGCACTTTATAATAACTTCAGCCTATATTGAGAAAATGTCCAGACACAAACCTGACATCTTTTTAGCTTACTGATTAAGGCTATTATCACTCAATCATAAGTGTTAATAGTGTTTGCGAAAGGTTTGTGTTTACACTTTCCAAGAAATCAGTGTTGAGGGTTAATTCTAGTACATTTTCTGACACGGGTTCAGTGAATCTTGCCATATCTCCCAATCCTAAATTTGTTCTTGCTAAAATATTGTTCCCAAAAGACGACTTGATCTTTACAAAATACCTGTTTTATATATATATATCTTTACTCGCTTTACTCCTCTACTAACTAACACACTACTAGATACAATCTATCTGACAGTCAGATATCCATTGTCCCAAATGCAAATCAATAGCTTGTAAAAAAAAAAAAAAAACTTTGCTTTGTGGAAAAAATCTATGATCCTTTTTACTATGTTGTGTTTTCAGTTTCATATATTTTTTTTTTAACAGGAAAAATAAATATCTTGCACACCAGTTTTCATTTATTGGGAGCAACCTTTTCGGCCAGTGGTCGCTTCATATCTTTAAAAAATACTGCTGTGAAGACCTTTTGTAAGCTCTCTTTCCTTTTCCACAAACAACTTTCTGTGGCATGGCCACAGCTCCTGCTCATTTTCAGGGCACAATACAAGACTGTTGCAAGTATGCACCACTTTTAATTACTATAATTGATTTACTGGAGCTTAGGATTCAGCTGCCACAAAATGGTTGAATTATTTTCAGTCTGTTTTAGGTATTGCAATTTGAAATTGTTGATATGTTATATGAGATGATATTTACAACAGCAATGTTCATCCTCCGCTGCCCAAGGACGCACCAGAATCAGAAAAGGTTTATTTCCATTGTACATTCACAAACATTGATTTTTTTTTTTCGTGCAATTGTGCAACATGAAGCATAAACTAGTAATGAAGTAAACAATAATACTATAAGCATGCAATAAAAAAAAGTAAGATAAAAATAGTTAACCTGCGTATACTATAATAACCTGCGTCATACTTGCCTGGCCAGCCAAACGTTCCTCCTTTCTGTTCAAAAGAAGAACCGTCTGGGCAGCTGTCATCAATCATTTCACGATTTTACCACTATTCGACCAATCACGGACTGCACTCTTCCAAAACATGAAAGATGGCGTGCACGCCTGCTGATACACTGTTTTTTTTGCTCTTTCGTCTGTTTTAAATGAAAAGGCTTCCTGCAGCTTGTTCCGCCGGCATTGCTCTAATTGGTTGATGCCGTCTGTCAATCACGCCCACCGGGAACTCACTGAGATCACGCTCACTCCCAGACTACATGTAGCAAGCATGTAGTGTGGCAGGCAAGGCAAGCCTCATAATCATGGCTTTTTTTCTCACTCTCTGAAAAGAACAAAAAAACAAAACATAAAGATATTTATTACAGTACAATGCAGTTTAGAATAGGGATGCACCAATACCACTTTTTTCGATAACCGATACGAGTACTTTGATTCAAGTACTTGCCGATACTGAATACCAATACGACTACAAGGAATTTTCTTCTTTGTACGAGTACGAGTACAAGCATGTGGTATCGGCCCGATACCCGATACTGGTATCGTGGTGATTAATAGGATAAACAAAACAAACCAAACTAAACTAAACCCCACATTAAACAAGCTGAAGTGCCTTAGTACTAAGGGGCTTTGGGCCAAGATGCTTGATAGACTAATTACAGGTTGTGAGAATAACACATGTAACACAACACGGCCACAATACAGGCAATCGAGAGCTTATTTTAACACAATCACAACCAATAGAGAGCTTTATATGATTGTGAGAAATGTTGCTAGTGCAATATTTTGAGCAGCAGCAGCAGCCAACTTTGACATACGGAAACGCCATTCCCACACATCATGGGAGCAGCATTCCCCCCAAAGCAAACTCCAGAGATACCATCTCGCGACCGACAGAACTAGCCAGGAGCCCTGATCTTGCAGACGCCACGGTGTGCACGCCTGCTTTTTTAATCTGCCATATCGGGGGTGTGGCTCAGAAAGCGACTGGGAGACTGGGATGATGCGTTTATGTGGTTGATACCAGTAGGAAACTGCAATAAAGCACAATGAAACTAACAAAATCAGGATGTTGCGGTGCAGAAGATTATGCAAATGATCAATTTGGACAAGTGTGTCTCTTTAGACTCTGAATAACTTTTGCCAGATCTTGTTTTGTTGGCACTTGACTTGAACTTGACCTCTGAAGTCCTCCATGCAGAAAGTTAAGTGTCTGACAGCTCTAAGATGGCTGTGTGAAAGTTTACTTACAGACCAGTAAGCATCAGGATCAGCCAAACAAAGCCTGCTTATCTCATCTGATTGTTTACAGTGTTGTATAGATCGCATTAATTACTCTAAGGCTTGTTAGCCAGAACCGTAGCTGCTGCACTTAGCTCCCCCTGGTCATAGCGGGACGTTCAGCATAGTTTTTCTTATGTCATGTAGTACAGTATGTCTTCTGGGAATGCCTAAAGTACACAGTGTGGTGGGTAAAAGTGTCAGTTTTACAAACACAAAGACATTGTTTTATGTGTATTTAAATGTCGGGTGCGTGGGTGTCTATGTGCCTGTGTCTTCGGTATGCTTGGGAAGGCAAAGCAGCGCTGCCAGGAGAGCTACAAGCGGCACAAGTCTGTGGGATTGGTTGTGGCAGCTGCTGTTCGCTTCGTCTCCACTTGAGATTGATTTAGTTAAATGACTCACTGTATTCACACAAACCCAACAATATTATTCTATTTGCAACTTTGTTTTATTAATGTTGAACTAATACAGAGAATAACAATACGCACCAATCAGTCTATCTGTGAAAAACGTTATATTTTTTTGCTTCCGTTTGGCTCTTGCTAGTCAGGGGAGATTTTTTTGAGTCAGCAAGGAAATATTTTGTCCCCAAAGTTGAAGCACGAAAGATGGAAAATGGGCCTAAGGATTTGAGTGACTTTGACAATGGATACATTTTGATGGCTAAACGACTGAGTCAGAGCATCTCCAAAACTGCAGCTCTCGTGGGGCGCTATGGGCCACAATGGTCAGTGTCTATCGAAAGTTCTCATATAATGAAATATGGTTGAACAGTGGTGACAGGTGAAGCACAAGGTGGTTCCACAGCAAAAAAAAACCTTTTCATTCTACATTTTGCTGCAGTATATCTCTGAAGATTTCACTTGAGAGGGACATCCGTGTTTGAGTCATGAGTTATACAAAGAAATCCGTGTTACTCAATTGCCATCCTTCAGGTGGTTTTTCTCATCATGTTTCATTTAAAGTCAGACTTCCTTTTAATAAAGTGATGGAGTATCGGTTGGGTGTCCGCTGCCTATGGAGCTCGGCTTTTAACTAGGAATCATTAAATTAAATTACCACATTACCATCTGGTGCGAGGATTAAACGCATGTGCCGCGGTTGTCTGATCAGCACTGACAGGCACCAAAACAGGGCAAAAGCCTACAAGCCAGGCGCTTTCATTAAGAGTCAGCGGGCTTAATAGTTTTAATTAGTATGAAATGCAAACAAAGCAAAGAGTGGTAAGATCCTCTCTGTCTAATGGAGAGTACCAAAGACATTTTCTCCTTGGTTGTCTGGCTCGTCTTAATGGATATGGCTTCAGAAGAACATCAAAACATTCTTGTTGGCTCATGCAACAGTGTCAGTAATGAATTTCACAAGCATTATATAGTATTTTAATTTTGTTATTCAGCAGAAAAATAATAATCTGTTATTTTTATATTGTTATTTTTTTATATCGTATTTAATCACATAACTATTGCATTGTAATTGTAATGTATTTTTCACTGTACTGATCAATTTCGTGTCTAGGGGCCATCCCTGGATTCTACAGTGCGATCCCACTCAGAGAGGCTGAGGATTTTTTTTTTTTCCTCTCCCAATAAATTATGAGGGCGTTACACTCAATGGCCGCTGGCTGCTCTGCTTTACGACCACGACACTAGGGGCCGCCATTGGTCCGCCATTGCTGTAGTACTTCCGCCTAGCCGCTAGTTGCCCATTGGAACGCATTGCACTTTGGACATGTTTAAAAAACAACTTTAAAGCCTGGTTTCTAATTTTCGTAAATGTTCTAAAGCTAAATATTCCTCCTGTGATAACGATGGGTTATTTACAATTACAGAAACCAGGCTGGTTTTCGTAGGGTACATTTTAGAAAGCTTGCATTATTAATGAGGGCCGGACTTTGATTGACAGGCCGTTCGCATGAGAGCTACGACCGAACTCCTCGCCCCGTGAGGGCCGAGTCTGCAGTGACGATCCTGCTCTTTTGCCCTTTTTAGGAACATGCTCCTTCACAGCAGGGGAGGAGGAGTCTGTAAATCCACCATTCCCCCTTGAACGTAGTTATTATGGCAAACGGGAGGAGTGAGAAATGACGGTTTATTAATAATATGTCCATGGTTACACCACATCAACGAAGCCTGACCACCACCTCGCCCCCAATATTGTTGGACACTTGCCTTGTTATGAAGCGTTAATAAAACAAGCATCTTGCCAAATGCATTCTTATACTCCATAAAAAAGTCATAAGTGCCACCCAGGGGCCACCACACTAAGAAGGGTAGGACATGCCACTGCCAATGGCGGTAAGTTATTTACCGTACTAGCAGCATCGAACCAAGCTCGCAGCACCTAGAAGTCTCACATCAGAATAGTGTGGTGCTTATCAGACTGTTACACGTTTATTTTTACCTTACAAGAACATGCTCAATGTCATATGGTCCCCCTTGAAATGCAGGTTAGTTTATTTTATTTTATTTATGTATTTGAACAGGGACAGTGTACAATATACATTAACCTCAAAAAGGAGAGATGCATTGTACCAGGTTGTAGCACACATAAAAATAAAAATACAGGGTTATACATTTCCCCAAACAGCATTAAAATCAACACACACTTCATTCATTCCAAAAACTGTTAAAATTTACATATGTGGTCAGCTGTGTTGGCAACATATTCCACTGTCTGCAATTAATCCTACCAAAGAGACCATTCCATACATCCACAGATCCAAATATCTTTAATTATTCCAATTGAAATGGAAAATATTGGTAAATATTAACTCAGCTCACAGCTTGAGGAGGAGTTTCTCCTCAGGCTGTTCTCCTAACAAAGGTTTCTGTATTTCACAATGTGTTCAGTGGACTTGAATGCTCGGCCCCCTGGCTATACAGCTGATAAAAGTGAAATTAGTTTTCCGTAATATGGAAATGTCATGATCAGCGTGGGGCAGATTGGTTTACCAAACATAAAGATGTTTATGAAATGAATAGTGTGTAGACTTGTCAATACAACAGGTGTTTTGTATCTACACCACTAGATTAAAGCCTATTGATAGAGGGAGCAGACAGGTCTTTTGATTGTGGAAAAAAGCAGCGCAATTGAGTTTTTGATCCGCTCCGGTTCAGTTCAGGCTAAATGAATGAAAGCTTTTAGATGGTCTACAGCAGTGAGAGCACACATTAGTGACAGTGGTGGGGATTCGAATCCTGGCTCCTATAAACTCGTCCTTGTAAAGAATTTGGATGCTACAAATATATTATGAAAGCTACGAATGAGTTCGGACCACATTTTAATTTAGTGGCTTCCCCTTTCATTGTTTGCTATCAAAAAATCAGGTATAGGGCCTTTAATGCTAAACATTCAAGGCAATACACTTCAGGTGAAAAGGAAAAATACCCAGATGTTTAGATTTATTGGATTTATGTCTTATGCCTTAAATGTATGGGTTTATCTCATTGATATATGAAGATATTGTTTTGAAATTTGAAATTAAATCAACCTTTGAATATCATAAAGTATATAATATAAAAAAAAACATACTCCTGGAGGTGTTGCCCCGAGAATGTTATAAAATGTATAAATCTTTGAGAAACGTTGATTCCATAAAAAATTCAAACACTTTTTCCGGGTTTAAATTGACATATTAACAGATGAAAGTTTCCCAAAACCTGAACAAAAAAAAAATGTCTCCCCTTAATCTTGTTGCATTGGCTTTTTACAGCAGCATTCACTGTTCAAACTGAACGCTCTGCAACAACATGCTGCAATTAAGATGGCCACAACTACAGTGGTCCATGTTCGGGAGAAATCAGAGTCTTTTATGTGTCACCACAAAGCTATGCCATGACCTTTTTCTTACATTTTATAGATGCTTTGTAAGGAAGAAAGCTGCTTCTTACGGACAAAGTATAGCTTCTTTCAGGGCATGAGTAATTGCATTGCACTTAGCACAGTTTTTACATTGTTAGTGCCTGGAGTATCTGTAATAATTCATGGTGACTAGATTATAAAGTTGGAAATAAAAAAGAATGTAAAGGAAGTTGCTCAGCGAGTGAAAAGAGCGCTGGATTAAGAACGTGGTAATGAACACACAGAAGGCTGCAGGACACAAATAAATGAGAAGGGACCGTGTTACACAAAGCCGGAGCGGAGAACTAACAAAGTAAAAGGCCAAATGGAAAGATAGAGGTGACGGCGCAAAACCCCACAAAACAAAAGACTCCTGTGTGAAAAAAAAATAAAGCATGCAGAGCACTGGAGTACAATAGGGGCAGACAGAGCACAGGCAAATAATAGGAGTTCATTTAAGAACATGAAATGGCAAAATGGAAAAAGAATCCACGAATCCAATTACTTACAACCCGTTATGTTACTGGCAAATAGATAGATGGATGTCTTACGATTGCAAGATTGATTTCTTTATCAATCCCCTTTATCAATGCTGAATTATTTGAAGCCATAAGTATAATTTCAAAACAATAGCCTGAAGCTGAGCTCTTTGACCATTTTTGAGTCCTGACCCTCCAGTTGAGAAGCACTGATCTGTAGCGAAGAGCCGCCGTGTGCAGCCTGTGATGTGGTGGCTGAGTGCTGTAATAAACATCGAAGAACAAGAGTCCATTTCTCTGCCCCTTCCTCCAAATGAAATGTGCAGTCAGTCAGAGACACAGTGAGAAATGTCTTTTATCCAGTCCATTAACACTGGACCATGTTGTTGTTTAACAGCCTTCTCCTCTGAATATTAAACCAAATACAGTCGAGCTGAATTATAATTAATCTGCACTGAAGTGGTCCAGACTGAGGAGCAGTTACCCCTTTATTCTTAATGCTTTCATTGCGCTTGTCATATTATAGCTCTTTGGATAAACCTATTTATTGGCGTTTGAATGCGCGAGTGTGGATTACATCTGAGAGAGCGCAATTATCAGTTCAGACAACTGAAATGTTTGTTCTGTCTCCTTCTCCTCGTCCAATTAAAAAAGTATAAAGCACTTTGGATCCATAACGGCGCCTTTAATTCATGTCTTAAAAGTTGGTTTGACAATGGGATTGTGCCGAGCAGTTTCTTTTGGAAGACTGTGATGCTTGCGTTGTATGAAGTCAAACTTACTTTAGACAGTTACCATTTGGGAATGTGCAACTTTAATTTGGAAAAAGTAGTGCATTATTCTCTTTACTGACTATCTTCAAAGTTGCACATTTCTGTTGAAGTTTTGCCGTTCCCCACACACCCACCAAAATGCCAGTATCCGGGATCGGTGTTTCGCTCCAGGTTTGCTGTAAAGTAAAGAACATCTAAGTCATTCTGTCTTTGTATAATGCAGCAGTTCCCATTTTAACTTTGGTATCAACTCCGCAGTGTTCACAGCCTGTACCTGATGCAAGTTCCTAATTGCGCACGTCATTTGGCCGGAAGGCAGCATA
The DNA here is from genome assembly GCF_951799975.1 of Gobius niger. Classification (NCBI taxonomy): domain Eukaryota; kingdom Metazoa; phylum Chordata; class Actinopteri; order Gobiiformes; family Gobiidae; genus Gobius; species Gobius niger. Next base: position 14,849,084 of record NC_136862.1, read on the forward strand.
TTGTACAAATGGCTTCACTTCCCCCGTTGCTCTTGGCCCTGTCTGTGGCTTGAATTAATGATCGGTGCGTGGAAACAAATAAGGCACACCCAAAAGGTACAGCGCCCTGTCAGAAGGAATAATGACCAGGGCACGGCACATCACTAATGAGAAGTGCACACAGTCAATTGTTCTATATCGGGGAAACACATACCCAATACTATCCTAAGTGGTAAAGGTCTAAAGGTTTCTCAAACGTGAGGTGTTCTTTCTGTTTAAACCAAAGAAATCACTTAAGTCTTTGCCTGCAAATGCACTCATTTTGTTAACCGTCAAATCCCTGACCCAAATTGAACATCACATAGATACAGACGGCATCGCGTCATAGAAGGGGGCTTGTCTTCACCGAGGGGGAAAATAGAATCTTTTGGGAAACACATTTTTTCACTCTTTTTAACCATTTTTTAGTGGAATATGAACTCATTGGAGATCACGTGGGCGCTTGACCAAGATGGCGGCTTGAAAGAGTTGCTCCGTGGCCCTTCGCCAAAAATCATCTCAACGATAGTTTATTTTATCTGATTTGCAACATATGTTGTGGTTTCTGCGTGCCCAACTACTTCGTAGTCGGCCCTACTCCGTGAATCAATGAGTACTCGTATAACAAAAGCAACGCGACGGCCCAAAGACGCACCCGTGCAACAGGCTAAAGCTAGCAAGAGGATGGACGACTATGTTAGCAAGACCTGGGACGAGCCGGCTGCTACGCCAAGTCCTACAGCCAAGGGTGAAGGGCAGATAACATTGGACTTTTTATTTACTGAGTTAAGGGCAATACGTGAATCGACAACTAATATTGAGCAGGATACCAAACAGATCAAAACCACTGTCGGGGAGATCGAGGGGGGACTTCGCGCATTGGGCTCCCGTGTCGACGAGGTGGAGGAGAGAGTCGGGGTGTTGGAAACCACCTCAGACGCGACTGATCAACAGCTCACCGTGCTTCGAGAGGAACTGCAAAAAATGCAAAACCACATCGAAGATTTGGACAACAGAGGACGCCGCTGTAACATTAAAATACTGGGACTACCAGAACTGCAAGAGGGAGATGACATGATTACGTTTCTACAGCAGTCGATTCCCACAATGTTGGAGCACGAGTTCTCCGGTGCTTTGGAGATGCAGCGCGCGCACCGGGTTCCGACAGGCCAGGCGAAACGCGGCCAGGGAAGGCGAGAGCGACCGCGGCCAGTGATGGTGAACATGCTCCGCTACCAGGATAAAGAAGAAATACTTCGTGTCGCCAGGGGAAAGGGAGAGATCAAGTGGCAAGGAGCAACGATTATGTTTTTCCCAGATTATTCTAAACAAACCATGGAGCAGCGTATGGCTTTCAACCCAATCAAGGCAGAGCTGAGAAAGAAGAAAGTGAAATATTCGCTCCGCTATCCTGCCATCTTGCAGATTGAGTACAATGACGCTCGTCATAGTTTTTCTTCGCCCGGAGACGCGTCGGAGTTTGTTGCGAGAAAGTTTCCCAACGACAAATGACTCACTCAATGACAGTGGCCCCTCTTCTGTGTAAGTGCTGATTCAGTCATTTTGCTCTACTGCTTGCCATTTTATTTTTTACTATTATTATATTTACTGATTTCCTGTAATATATAGAGCACGTCTCTTTATTTATTTTATTTTATTTTATTTTTTACATTAAGTAACGAGCTTACTAAATGGCGTTGGGTCACTACGGCCGGTGCCAGTGGTCATACAGGGTTTTTCCAAGTTGGCACAATTGTGCCTTGTTTTTGTGTGCCCCAGCCTGTGTTCTGCGGGGACTGTTCAGACTTTTTTTTTGTATGTGTTGAGTTTTTATGTTTGTTATGTTTGTTTTTCACCACACCAGACCAAATTGTTTTTCTGTAAATACAAATACTATGCTGGATTTGACTTGATTACCATCACATGGGTAGTGATATAGATCTGAAATTAGTCAGTTGGAATGTTAAGGGCCTGAATAATGTCATTAAGAAAAAGAAAGTCTTACAATATTTAAAATCCTCTAAGGTAGATATAGCCTTTATCCAGGAGACTCACTTAAGCAAATTGGAGTCAATGAAACTCAAAGGATCCTGGATAGGAAAAGTATTTTCTAGCCCTGGAACGAGTAAAAGTAGAGGAGTGTCTATCATAATTCATAAAGCAGTTACTTTCACAGAGTCTGAAGTATTATTAGATCAGGAAGGCCGATATGTGTTGGTCAGGGGACAATTGTTTGATGCACCAGTTGTTTTGTGTAATATTTACGGCCCTAATTCTGACAGTCCAGACTTTTTTCACCATTTGTCACAGCTTCTTTTGGAATCAGGGTGTGCCCAAATCATTTTGGGAGGGGATTTTAATCAAATACTTGATAGGGACCTTGACAGATCACTTCCCCGTAACAATACAGTGAGCAAGTCAGCAATGGCCATTAAACAACTGGCTTCTGATCTAGGCTTACAAGACATTTGGAGATTAATGCATTCGGATGGTCGAGAATATTCTTTTTTTTCACCTCCCCACAATGTCTATACAAGGATCGACTATTTTCTAATATCAGAAACTTTGGTGAATAATTCCGTTGACTCTGAAATGGGCAACATTGTAATTTCAGACCACGCCCCAGTCTTTCTTTGCCTCAATGGGCTTTCACAAACTCCAAAAAGCCGAAGGTGGCGTTTTAATGTATCTTTACTTAGAGACACTAAATTCATTAAAATGATAAGAGAGGAAATGCAATTCTTCAAACAGTCAAATAAAATAGAGGATAGTACTATGGCTAATTGGTGGGACACTTTGAAGGCTTATTTGAGGGGGAGGATTATCTCCTATGCGTCTTTTAAAAAGAAGCAAGCAAATGCATGTGTCCTTGCCTTGGAGAAGGAACTCAGAACACTTGAGGCCCAACATTCTCAATCTAAAAATAGGTCGACTTTAAACAAAATTATTAGCGTTAAATATAAACTGAACACACTGTACAATAAAAAAGCAGAATATGCATTGTTTCGAACAAACCAGGCTTACTGGGAAATGGGCGAAAAGCCAAGCAAACTCCTAGCCTACCGTCTTAAACAATTAAACAGTATGAACCAAATTCCAGGAATACGAAAGTCAGATGGATCTACCTCAACCTCAACTAAACAAATTAATAATAAATTCAAAGAATTTTACAATAACCTTTATTCGTCTCAAGGAAACTTAGATGAACAAAAGTTTGAAACATTCTTTGCAGATCTGAAGTTGCCCCAACTTACTACGGAGGATAATAACATTTTGGAAGCTCCTTTGAGTGTGGCGGAAATCTCACGGGCAATTAAAAACATGCCATTGAATAAGGCTCCAGGATTAGATGGTTTCCCGTTAGATTTTTATAAAACATTTGATGATATTTTGACTCCTTTGTTAATTGATGTTTATAGGGAAGCCTTTGAATTAGGTTCATTACCAAAATCCATGCATTCTGCACTTATAACACTGATCCATAAAAAAGAGAAGGACGCTTTGGATCCTAGTGGCTATCGACCTATCTCACTGCTCAACTGTGACCAGAAAATCTTGGCCAAGGTTCTGGCAGGTCGATTAAAAATTGTAATAGGCAGGGTAATCCATGGGGATCAGTCTGGCTTTATCACAAACCGATATGGCTCAGACAATATCAGAAGGCTCGTTAACCTACAACATCATGTTTATGACTCAACAAACCCCACGATTGCTTTGTCATTGGACGCTGCTAAAGCCTTTGATTGTGTTGAATGGGACTATTTGTTCAAAACTTTGGCAAAATTTGGCTTTGGCAAGAACTTCATTACATGGATAAAGACTTTATATGATATGCCTAATGCTTGTGTTTTGACAAATGGTCTCATATCTGACTTGTTCGAACTACAGAGATCTACTAGGCAGGGGTGCCCTTTGAGTCCCGGCCTCTTTGTGTTAGCTATCGAACCATTAGCACAAAAACTAAGAAATCATGCAGATATCCATGGTATTACTGTGGGTAAATTGCATCATAAACTCCTGCTATATGCAGATGACATGCTCGTGTTGTTAACACAACCTGAAAAATCCATTCCAGTTTTATTAGATTGCATAGAAGATTTTACATTACTATCTGGGTACCGTGTTAATTGGGATAAATCAGAAGCATTGCCTATGTCAGGACACTGTCCCTCGTCTTTATTCAAAAAGTGGAAATTTCGCTGGTCTCCTAAAAGTATCAAATACCTGGGGATACATATTACCTCTGATTATAATGATATGGTTGCAAAGAATATAGGGCCCTTACTTGAAAAAATTAAGACTTATTTTGGTAGATGGTCTAAAATTCATCTCTCATTGTGGGGAAAAATTAACTCTATAAAGATGATGATAGCACCAATTATATTTTACATTTTGAGCAATATTCCTCTGTATATCAAAGACTCTTTTTTTAAAGATCTAGATCATTTGATTTTAGACTTTCTTTGGGGCAGGTCACATCACCGTTTAAGCTTGAAGAAATTACAAACAAGTGTTGAAAGAGGAGGTTTTGCACTGCCTAATTTCAAATGGTATTACTGGGTTTTGAGCATGAAACAATTGAGAGCTTGGTTACCCAATTTTAAGCTATCAAACAAACCGACTTGGTTCCAGCTAGAGTGTGAGGTTAATGGAGGAGTATCTCCCTGGCTGACTCTATTTGGGGTGAAGTCCCCCCCCCAAAAAAGGGAACACCCTATAATTACAGCAGCTAATTCAATATGGATTAAACTACATAGAGCAGGTCGCTGGGACTTTCTAAGGTCACCATTAGCTCCTTTATGGAATAATAAAAGAATCTTAATTGGTAGGGAATTAGTTGACTGGCAGCAGTGGCGTAAAGGGGGAATCTCAAGTGTTCAAAATCTATTTGATGCAAAGACTAATAGTTATCTAAATTTTGACCAGATGGTCGCTAAATATAATCTGTCACGCGGTCAATTCTGGAGATATGTCCAATTGCGTAGCTCACTATCTAAATCAGACCTGGGCAAAGTACGGCCCGCGGGCCACATCCGGCCCGCGAGATGATTCAGTCCGGCCCATAACTTGTAGGGCATAAATTCATAAGCATGCCAAAAAAAAAAGTAAGTCTCTAGCTCATTCCTGTGCGGAGTTATGATTTTTTTTTTATTATTATTACCAGAATGCTCACTCCAGCCACTAGGGGGCAGATTAAATAAGAATAAAAGTAAAGAATTCCACAGGTGTCCAGCAAAGGGCACTGGCATAATAAGATATAAGGATATAAACAACACATTGTGTGACTTGCAAGTGGGAAATGGACAGTCTGCCCCTGGGCAGCTGTGGCTACAATAGTAGCTTACTACCACGGAGTGCGGAGTGAATGAATATTGACTACAAAGTAGCAGAGACTTGTGACACAGGCTTGTAAAGTGTAAGCCGTTGTTATGAGGCTACAGTCCTGCCAGACTCATCATTATAGATTTATTGAAAAAAAGTCCTCAATGTATTTTCCCAATCAAAACATTTTTTTTTATTTTGGAGCTTTTGTTCATGGACCCCGGCGATACACTCCCGATATATTATACTTATATCCCGATATAAGTTTGAGTTATTGTTGGTGCGGCCCTCCGACTCAATTCAGGCTCCTCATGTGGCCCCTTTTGAAAATGAATTGCCCACCCCTGATCTAAATGGTTAGGAAGCCCTCTCATTTGCCCTTCAGGTAGCCCTGTTGAAGCGTTGCTTCGTAAATCACTTATTAGTACTAAAGGGACTACCTCTAAACTATATAAATTGTTGCTTGATCAAATGACCGATCCATTATCCAAAACTAAAAAACACTGGGCTGAGGACTTGGCTTTGGACGTATCTCAGGATGACTGGGATTCATGTTTACATAATATCACTACAATGTATAAAGAAATTGGTAGCAGATTTATTCAGCTTAAGATAATACACAGATGGCATCGTACCCCTCAACAGCTCCACAAATGGAACTTGATTCCCACAGACTCCTGTTGGCGATGTAACGAACATGGTGGATCCATCTATCACATTCTTTGGAGTTGCCCAGCTCTTCAGGATTGGTGGAAAAATATTATGGACATAATTTTTACAGTATTAAAAAAGAGGTTTATAATTTCTGCAAAACTCTCTGTTTTGGGTTCAACCATAGAACTTCCGGACTCACACTTTTCATCCTTTGAAAGACGATGGATAATACTCGCTCTCACAACAGCAAAACGGATTCTATTAAGACATTGGATGAAAAAACAACCTCCACCCTATGAGGAGTGGTTAACAACAATGGTCAAACTGGCGTCCTATGAGAAAGTCACGTATGGTCTTCTCAATAAGATACATCAATATGACTGTACTTGGTCTGCTTTCACTAACTGGCTGACTGTACCTTAGTGTATAAGTGGAATGATTAATGGTCGGTGTGGTGTTCTATGTATGTTTGTTTCTGTTTAAAACAAGAAAATTAATAAAGTGTGCATTATAAAAAAAGGAATATGAACTCATTTATCACACATAAATACAGTCAAGTGTAAGTCAGGTCCATATGGCTTTTTTTCTCACAGCAGATTGTTCAGTAGAAGTGAAAAAACGGCTTCGTAGCTAGTGCTAGCTAGTGTCATCAGGTGTAATAAGGTGAATATCTTTTTTATCAACTTATTATAAGATGATGTTTAGTGGCCACCGGATGTGTAGCCTATACAACCCCCTAAAAATTAGAAACTTGACTGAATTTGAGTTAGCGCTTAGCTTTAACTTTTAGACGCTAATTTGTATCCAAAGTACAATCTCAAAAGGTCTGTACATTCATTAATCCTTTCCACCGAGGCTTTGACCTAAATGTGGTCGATGGGTTGACAACAGCTGAAAACATCTGGATCGTTCATAATTTGCGATGTTTGGTGGCTAATAATGCTAATGGCCATAGGAGAAATATATTAAGCAGGCTCTGAAAAGTCTCCCGGACTAGCATACTTGCTAACGTCTGCATACATTAGGCTCCTTTTTATTTATATGGGTTAAACAACACTCAGTTTAGACATAGTTTAATCTTTTTTTTCATTCAATTGCATTTACTTGATTAGGGCAGTGCATGCTAGTGAGCAGACATGAATATTAACATGCCGTAATGTAGAGAAAGGCCAATGTTGTCCCAGAGGCTTGGGTCACACAGGGTAACAATATACAGTATATCACAAAGCGATAGAATATACTGTAGAAAAATCAACAAAACCCTATATGCATTTGTCAAATTACACTTCTATAACAACATATTCACCTGGCACTCTTCCATGCTAACCTATTGCACAATCAAACATAATGTGCACATCACATACACTGATGACCCCCATCTGGGTGTAACTTACTGCTCCGATCTGGGGTTGCTGCAGTTGGTCAGGTCTTAGTTCAACAACACTATTTGCCCTAAGAATGAGATCTGCTGAGTACCTGAACATCCTGACTGACCAGGTTGTTCCATCAATGGATTTCTTCATCCCTGATGGCACAGCCATTTTATGACAATGCCAGGATTCATCAGGCTCACGTTGTGAAAGACTGGTTCAGGGAGCATGAGACTTCATTTTCACACATGGAGAATTGAGAATCTTTGGGAAGCACTGGATTTTTTTTGAAATTGCAAAAGCTTTTTGAGACAATGCCACAGCAAATGTGTGCTGTAGTCAAAGCTAAAGGATGTCAAATGAAGTATTAAAGCATGTGACCTTTATGACAGCTTTTTTGGTCTGGCAGTGTATTTTAGACTTTTACAAACACTCCAATAAGATTTAGATTATCACAGACAAACATATGTGGCTGGTGTTAGAAAAGTACTGTATGCTTTGTTGTTTTTTTATGAAAAAAATATAATAATAATAATAATCAAAACATAATATTCTTTTTTTTGTGTGTGTGCATTCCTAACCATTTTAAGCATTTACATCTGAATTGTTTAATTGCCAAATGAGGCTAATATTGAAGTTCTGGGAGTATTTGGTTGGAGTATGTTTCAGTTTGATTTTATTATCAGCCATTAAATTGTTTAAAATGTTGCTATGTTGACTATATTTTTCATTTCCTTTTTCAGCAACCGATTATTTGACCATGTTGCTTTTTGTATTAAATTGCTTCTCTTTTGGAAACTTGTTTTCCGCAGTGCAGCTCTTAAAGAAAATGTGCCAAGCGTGTGACTGATCAACCTGATGTGTTAACCCATAATGCCAGCAGTACCTTGTTGTGAACTTGTGGTGTGCTAATGCATTTTGATAACATTTCCCTCTCCCTCCCTCTGTCACTCTCAGCGTGGAGCAGCACATTTTTATGGTCCTGTGTACCTTTGCCCTTCGCACTCCCACTGAGGGCTGTGGGAGCACCGAGCTGTGTGGACATGAAGAGTGTCTGACACTTTTCTGACAGCCCGCCTTCATTAGGGAACCTGTGATCCTCATGCAACTTCATGGCACAGCGTCCATCCCAGGAGATCTTGACCAGTTCAGTTGAGACGTGAAGCTCCTCGTTCCAACACCTGCGACATTCACTGCTTGGGGAAAACACCAATGGTTAGAGAAATGTGTTTCCAACCCATTATAATAATGAGATAGGTGTGTGGGCGAACTGTGGCTGCCCACTGCCCCTGATATAGGCTGCCCAAGTGGCATTAGAGGTTGGGACAAATTTCGAGGGCACATTTTTCCTACGCAGGTGTTCTTATTCTTATTATTTTGTTCTTTACCTTAAAGTTGTGAACCTCTATCAGTCACACACACAAAAACCAGCCAATTCTTATGACTGAGTTCAACCTCCTCATAAACGCACATTAGCTTTAAACTTATGTTAACAAGTCAGATTTTGAATTTTAGTTTTTTGTACAATTTGTTGACCAATGTGCACACTAACTAAATTGTACATTCTGGAATACAGCCCTCTGCCATGTTAAATGTCTGAGACACATATTCAGACAGTGGATGAATACTAGTGGAAGAATATTGAGTTTAAAGACCTTGAAGTTTTTCTGCTACGGTACAGCCTTTATTAATTATTTACAACGCTTGAGACAAACCTTAAGCAATATAAATACATACTGGTTTAATATAGAAATATCAATAGAGTTCAGCCGGACTGTTATTGTGTTTGCTGCTTGGCTTTTAGCGGTCACATAAATGATCTCAGTATCTAACCCAGTGTGCCAGTTGCCCAGGCTTCTTTAGTGTTGCGGGCCCTGGAGAGACTGAGTGCTGTTAGTTCTGTGCTCTCTGTGGACACCAGAGTCTTTAGAAACTGCAGTCTTTCCACTGTGGCTGAACCCCGTGGCTTCCCCTGACTCGTTTTACATTTTATTCTCAGCAGTGGGAATTTACACTTGTTTTAAAACATATTTGATGCAATCCGCAAACATCAAAGCCTTGTCTGTGCTCACAACGAATGATTTTTTTTTTTTTTTTTTGTGAGGGATACAATTCTTGATTGTGAATTCTGTTTGCTATAACTTGCATTTTGGCTGCCAAACACTTGAGAATCAGTGCACAGACAAGTGCTAAAGCCCTCCAGGCAATTGAGGGGGTATGGTGTCCCAAAATGAACTTGAATTTTTGTTTAAGGGGAACGTAAAAGGTTGTTTGGTGTCCTGTATTTGATAATGATCATAGTACACCGGTATGTGGTTATCATGAAATACTTCTTTACTTCTTTAGAATTTGTAAATAAGTCTGGTCTTCAGGCATGCCTTCAGTCACAAACACAGCATAGACGCCGTTAGCGTTTAGCCTCTCCTCCTCTCCTCTATAGCTCCAAAAGGTCAAGATAGAAGCTACCAAGCTCTTCCACGTTTTCCTTATTTAAATATGGTTACATGAAGTGTTACTCTATAAAGAATAATTACACAAAATTAAACAATGTGGATTTAAATCAACACTAACACACACATTTAAATTAGTCAAATATAAAAAAAAATCAAAAAAATTAAAGTGAATGCCTCGGACCGACACTGTAATCATTTTCATTGATTTATGGCAGATGCATGCACATTTATGTACTCAAATATAGAAGGTCTAGTTTTATACAGCACTCATAATTGAATGAAGTCATAAATGAAATCGTAATGAATAATACTGAACCATATCTGTAATCAATCAATCAATCAATCAATCAATCAATCAATCAATCAATCAATCAATCAATCAATCAATCAATCAATCAATCAATCAATCAATCAATCAATCAATCAATTAATCGTTTTGTATAGCCCCAATGTCACAATAGACTGCACGAAACATTAAAACAAGACAATGTTAAGTTCAGGCAAATGAAGTATCCAGGCAAACGGCAACAGGTGGTGACGAGCTGCGTGGGTGTCCTCAGACTCTCCGACACAGCGAGGAAAAACTCAAAAACCCATGGAGAAACCACAGAATGAGAGCTCTACTCCCATGGACGGACAGGCTATAGATAGACCCAGGGCCGATGGGAGTCCCTCAACAGACAGGCCAAGACCGTAGAAGAACATTATTCTCTTCAGCTGCTTGTGTTTAAATTACCCTTTAATTGAATTATTTGTATATCCGCCATGCAGTGTTACATACATGTATTTAGAATATGTATTTAGAATGCTCATTTTGAGTAACTGTATTCTGGTAAAGTCACACTTTCATTTGAGAGTATAGAGAATACAGTTACTGTCCAAATATCAAGGGAATACATCCGCGTACTTAATTATAACATTTTAGCTCCATATTGCACCACTTCATTAAGAAAGAACTTTACATGTTGACGTGTTCTTTTTCCTTAAATGGGCTAGATGCAAGTTGGTCATTTTATACTCACTACTGCCACCTCAGATCTTACACGTAACTGCAGCTTCTATATTAAGCTCATGCATGACGGCACTTCGGACCCGAATTAACACCTTTTTGAGTGACAGTGCAGGATTTTAGAGGCCGTTGTGGTGAACAGGTCTGAGCTCATTCTACACCGTAGGACATTGCTGAAACATGTAGGGGGAGGAAAATACATACTTTTTACATTTTTAAACTCCCTATAGTCCCTTTAAAAAATAAAAATGAAAACGCCTTATGCCACTGTTCATACAAACACTGTACATGTGCGTCACTTGATGCTGTGTTCTGCTCCACTTGCCATGAGAGTTAAAGTGTTCCTCATTAATGGTAAGTGAATTTAGGTGTTTCAACAATCGTAGCAAACGCAGTCTTAATTTTTGTAATTATACGCCACATTTATACATAATTATACCGACAATCAATTTGAAAGTATTCTTTCTTAACGGAATACGCTACTAAATACATTTTAAGGCGAGTATTCAGTATTCAGTAACTAAATACAATGTCAAAGTATTCTCCCCCACACTGCCCCATGTGTTGCGGTTTGATTACTGTACATTACACTGTAGGCTCATGGGCCGGCTCATATCGTGCATGAAAGTCATATTTGCTATGCTATTTTCTTGTTTCCGGTAGATTACCAATAATTGCATGACATTTGTATTTTATTTACACCATGCAAGAGAACCAGAAGATTTAGATTCCAGCTTTTACATCTATTTCTGATGTTCATTTATATTTTTATCATGTTCAGTATTTTTGGGGGGATTTAAGCTTATTATGTGCAGATTGTTAGGCTTCAACGCAGGCTTGTTTTAGGGTGTTTTCACACTGGCTGTGGTTGGGTCGACTGTAGTGTGAAGGCGGCCAACCTCGGACCGAGTTTCTCTTTCATTCCTCTTTTTTTGAGTGAAGAAGGGACTTATTTTTAATGAACACGCGCTACACATCATGATGTTTGAAATATTACTCAGGACAAAATAGACCTTCTTTATATCAGCGTGTAAATAGCAGCAGGGCTTAAGTTTTACTCTAATACATTGTCTACGAGTGGATCTCCTGGTGGAGATCTTGTGACAGCTATCGTTCGACTTAGCTCTGGTGTCCAAACCTCTCCCCTACACAACTGTGCATTCACATGATGATAATTTAACGCTCAGAAATTGGTCTGACATCACTTTAATGCTAATGGGTGTTGAATACACTTGAGTTTGTCGTAGAAATGTTTTTATGATTGGACAAAAGGTGGAGCTACAGCGTCTGTGGAAGACATTAAGAAAACAGCATAACTTTTAATCATACTCACTTCAACTTCTGTTAAGAGACTCAGTGGCTAGTTGTAAAAAGAGATAACTTTTTCAAATTAGTACATCCATTCGTACGTACATGAGGCGTAAGGGCGGCTGATTGTGCTGCCACCGGGGATTGTGCAGTGGCAGTAGCGCTGATGAATAGTTCACCAAAAAACGCCCAAGGAACCGGGTGTCACTCAATAGAGTCCTTGTAAAACATTTGTTCCACTGCACTTAAATATATGGGCCAGTATTGTATCGAAACGGTGCACAAGTGGACCAAACTAAACCGACATGGATCAATACTCCCACATGCACTAGTTAAGCGAAACCTATTATTGTTTAAGGATAGGACATTGTTCAGTGTTGTATGGGCACCTTTTATAAAGGCTCTTATTTTATCAGTCCTTATGAGACCGGTCCTGTTAGGCAAACCTTGCTGCTCTTTCATGCCTGCCTCATATCACCATGGCAACACACCAGCCCCTGCAGGCGTCTGCCAAATTGACAGTGTAAAACAGAGCGCACACATCCACCATTCATCCAGCCCCCTCGTCTTCCTTAAGCTCGGAGACACGCTCGTACAGCTAATTAGTTTGTGGATACATTTCCATACAGATCATCTATCAGCAGCCGCAAATTGTCATATGTCCGTTATCAAATTGTTCCCCTTTCAAGGATTAATTTGTTGGAATTCATGCGCAGTAAATTGTGATGGTGTCGCTGACCAAAAGCCTTCCAGGTGCAGATGGAATCAGGCGTAGGAGCAGGATCACAGTGTAGGAGGATTTAATAGACCCTCACCTGCGGGGTAGACAGGCATTTTCAACAATTGAGCTGTGATGTTAGTAGCTGTTCAGAGCTGGAGATGACACATGCTGTGACAGTTTGCCACTGTCTCTTCGCATAAAGACTATCCACGCACTTTGAACATACCGCAACGCTCCAGCCCCGCACTGACAGACACATTGTGCCTTTGAGCGCTGATACATTATTTGTTGACATTCTCCAGTTAAATGAAAGAGCAAATGAACAGTTGACACGTGTGACATAGAAATCGAGTCTGAATAGACTTAAAATAGTGTGATTTGATGGGGCTATAACATCAGCAAGTGCGTATGGGAGGATTGTTTTGAGTTTGTTTGTCTCTGAACTGATAAGCTGCAGTCTGCGGGGTCTTTTTAATAGACACTCCCAAAGGACCGTCAAATGCCCAAAAGCTCCAAGGCTAAGTCGGCTGCACATGTCAGTCTCTTGTTCTTTTACTAAGTGGCGCTCATGTAATTCTTCACTTATTTCTTCAGCACATTCAATTACACCCCATGCTGCACTTTAAAGATTTCAAGTTCTCTTGCATTTGTGTTGACACTACAACAATTTTAGACACTATTTGCCAAAAGCCTATGACCTATGACACCTTTGATGGGTTGGATGTGTTTTTGAAATAATCCCCAGCATTATCAGTAGATGGCAGTGTTCATGTAGAATGTATACCATACAGTGTCACCATCAGACAGCCACACAGCATTCTGAATGAAATATTTGATCATTTATAGGAAAACGATTCTGTTCAAGTAATAGATAATAGGCTTTGTGAAGTAATGTGCAAGGTTGTCAAAGAAATGGTCCTTATATTTACTTCTGTATGACATAAAGTCCAATGTATGTTTTAGAGTTGACTTCAGTTCAGTCAAATTTTCCCACACATGCAATGAATCGAAATTGCGTTCTCTCAAACCCATGGTGCAAAAAGGTAATCGATGAATACAAAGGATTATTTAAAAACATAAACTCCACACATGTGGTGGTAGTGGAGGGAGAGAAATGGGGGGGTTCTGCTTTCTGACAGCCTTGTGGATGAAGCTGTCCTTCTCTCAGTTGGACACGCTCAGATTGAAACTTTTGAAACAAAGAATGTTGAAATATCGGAAATCAAAATGAAACTGACTGATTATAATTAGATGAAAACTCCACTTGTCATTAGATTTGAATCCCTTTGGCCCCATCATGTAATAGCACAAATTCTTGACAAAATTGCTCTTGGTCATTTATAAATAACTAAGTGTGCTGTTCTATTTGCATATATGTGTTCTTTATAATAACGTGAGTCTGTCAATGACTGTGGTGAGTTTTACTGTTCCACATGACCCTGTTCACTTTCATAAATATAAATTATTTATTCATTTCATCGCTGAATGCTTATTACAATTTCTACGAAAAGAACATTTTTCATTCGTTTCGGACAATAACAATCCACTCATGAGTGACGACGAGTGCACATTCATATGCAAAGCCTCCAGACATATGTGGTCGAAGGGGTCGACCGGGGCCCCGCTGTGCAGTAGATTGAAGAGATCTGTGCTCATTAATGGTCCCTGGTGTCAGCTAATTAGCATGTAATAGGACACCAAATCCAGCACAGGAGGCTTGTTATTTAAGGATAAAGCTCATCTCTCATTTGGATGCATTTTTCATAAGCTGCTCTAATTAAGTTTCATTAGCATTATTAATTAAACATGAAACGCTTCCCCTATTTCCTCTGTATCATTGCTTCAAAACAGCACAGGGTGTGACATTTCTCAGAGGGTGGAGTCCAGAAGCCCGAACACTCAAAACAAAACGTCACGCTTCCAAATAGGTGCGTGAAATCTGCGCCGCTCCGTGCCTAACCGCTTTGAGAATTCCCCTTGTACAATTCGGGCCGGCGCAAGTCTGCGGCCGCGTAGAGTGCGCGTGACCCCGGTGAGCAGCCTGGCGTGTTAAGACATCTTGTTTTAGTGGAACAATGGGTGGCTGAGTGCTAAGGCAATGGATTACAAAGTCCTGCTGCTCACAAAACTGCTGATCCCGATCCCTCAGGTTCACCAAGCCGAGCTCCCAAAGTTACAATTATTCATTCTCACATAAAACAGCGCAGTGCCATCATCCTCTTGAAAGCGTCTTAATTCTGTGCCTCTGTCGCCTCTAAATCATGTAGAGTTACAATTGTGGAGCCCATCTGGCATGCTGGCAGAAGATGGCCTTGCAATCAGCGTGCATCCTCCTTTCTTTTACACATTAAACATGACTCACTCTCGCCTGATGACAGTCTTTGCGTTTACCAAGTGACACATTGCTGTCAACTCCCTCCGCGGAATGATCTCCTTTATGATCAAATTGAAGTCTTTCGAAAGTAAAGTTACAGAAAGAGAGTTTGTATGGCGTGCCACCATCCCCATTTGATATTATGAAACTACAATAATCCCTTTTCCTGCCGTATGCAAAATGTAATTTGTGTTTTTCATTGGTGCGTATCACTGGATACAACAGTCATGCAAATCTATGTTCATGTGAAGAGGATGAGGGATGTTTCATTATCGTTGTCAGAGCCGATCGGTAAACAAGTTTAATGTGTAAGCAAATGAATACCGTAGAGAAATCAAGTATTAGTTACAACAGTAAAATATGCATACAGTAAAACCACAATTGTCAGGGGCTTCTAGTGTTGCGGGTAACGTGTTACAAAAATATATTCCTTTATCCGGTAACTAAGGAACACAACATATTACTTAAACAAAATACGGGAATATATTAGTCTTTACAATTTAAGTAACTCAAATTACAAGTGCATTGAAATGGTTTGTGTTGATGTATGAATGAATAAATGCGGAGCCCCTCTCCCCTCCATTAAGGACATGTACTCCACCTGTCTCACCCGCAAAGCTGTCAGAATCACACAGCCTCTTCAAGGTAATGCCGGTAATGCAGGGAGGAGACTGCGGAATCACGGGCCAGGTCCAGTCGCCTGAAGAACTTCATACACCAGGTCATCAGGAAGCTGAACTCCTTGCTCTCCGTGCCTTCCCTGCCCTCCTTCCAACGGTTTGACAAATAAAACAATCTTTGAATCTTTTGAATATATTACAATTTTAAAGTAACTTGCCCAACACTGGGGGCTTCACACTTTCATTAAGGATCATCATAAAAAAGTCATTATTAGGAATAGCCCTTAAAAAGAACATGCAAACTCTGCACAGAGAGGCTACATCCGACCCAGGAATCAAACCTAGTGAGCAAACTAACAGATATATACGATATATCAAAACAGACATTATAACGACCATAATGGACCTAAGTGGATAAGTGCAAATTCTTTTTCCGAAAACCCAGAAAAAGCAGTCCAAACAATGCGAAGAATACAAACGACACATATTTGCCAGTGATGTGCCAGCAGAGACAAAACACCAGACCCCTCTGTATAAGGCAGCTATTATTAAGCTGTCTTTACTCAGAAACATTCCACTTTTTGTCCGGGTCTCCCAAGAATGATTGTAACCAGTAATAACCGTCAAATCTTAAGTATATTATAGCAACTCTTCATCTGCGTTCGCAAAAGTAATCACACTTTTTTTTGTTGCTTTGAACTTTCAGATATAGGCATACATGGTGGATGCATAGCTTAGTCTTTTTAAGAAAGTTTAAAATGTGTGTATTCAAAGTTGTACTAATTCATCTCCAATCCCCCATCGCCGGCTGAAGGACTTATAGACAGTTAATGCAGAAGCCGTGACACATGCTCTTAAATGACTCACGCGTGTTCGCTCCCGGTTTATACACTTATCTTGACAACTGCAGTGCACTTGTCTGCTGTCTCTGCCGTGCGCTGCCTTGGGTTTCTAAATTGAGGCAAAAACCTTGCTACTAAGCTATTGAAGAAGTCCAAATACATGTCAGACTCCACTACCTCTATTCCTGCCTCTTTGCTCTGCTTGTCAGTTAGCGTTAACAGCGCGTTGTCTTTGCCCCCGCTTCGGGTCTCATTCTATGTTGATCGCACGTTCTACCACATTCATGTCTCGAATCAAGCTATCTAAGATCTTTTCAACGTGGGCCAGTGAGTAACCTGACAAGCCCAGGACCACCCCCGGCCATACGGCAGTCTAGACTAAAGACCAAAGGCAAGATCCAGCATTTGCTCGGCTAGCCCCCGGGCTCTGAGAAAAGCCTTACCTGGGGAGCTAAAATTGGTGCAGACAGTCAGCCTCCTACTGGAGCTAATAGCTGTCCAAATACATGCTGTATCGGCTTACTTCTCACTCTCTTACTCTGCTTTTTAGCAGCAATGTTTGAAAATGATTGTTTGGCTTTTATGTTATGCCTTTGAATATCAATCTGAATATAGCGGCTTGTTTGACAATGTATTTCAAACTTACAAATGATGATTAATGGCAGTACATATGACTTCTTCTGATGCTGTGAGTGGTTTAAGCGCATTGAAAGGCAAACCAACACATTATTTGAAAGAAAATGCCGGGAATCACTAGAAAAATTAAACGGCTATAATGTAGTAGCCTGGTTTTACCATACCCCCGTACTTGCTTCGTTTCGTACAAGGGTCTGAGCTCTGTTATCAGGTGGGAGGGGTGAACTCCTTTGAAACGATTGTATCTGATTCTCGCTTGCGTTTGGTCGTGACGTATGTAATGCGCCCGAGTGAGTGAAGCGAGCCATCATTACTCTTGGGAGCATTCCTTGCGCATTCCAAGGCTTCAATTTTATTTTCTGGATATTTGGGAGCCGAGCCAGGACGGATTGAAGAGCTTCCATTTCTTTCGTATCCGCCGCCACCCGGAAATCGGCGCAAATGCTTGACGTCACCTACAAGCTCCGCCCCCCCCCCCCCCGCTCGCTGAATGGCAGGTAGATGTAATTCAACTGATGCAACGCAGCCTCTGAGATCAAGCCCAGACGTCCATGTAGGGAAATGACAATTGACCGGAGTTTACAGATGGCGAAGGCCAGGCTAGTAATGTAGTACAGTACAGGATCAAGTTACCTTCTTACAGGACACAGATCTTTCTACTCGACTGGCTGAGAACTCGGCTACATTTTATTCTACCTTATTTTACTACAACCTTAATGCCCCTTTTCCCAATTGTATCTTCTGTGAAAGCTTTGACTGATCTGGGCGCTGAAAGAACATCCAATGTCACTGCTATTGTGAATTATCCTACCATCTGGAATCTACTGAGAGTGACTATCCAAGACTAAGAGGATGAAAATGTACACCAGACTAAAATGTGTTTCTTTTGAATGCCAAACACAGTGACACCATCTGATTTTCAGTCTGTCTCTCTGTCTCAGATAGTGGATTTTTGTCCATTCCAAGCCTGGATAAATGGATAGGGTTGAAGAAAGTTGGTTATAAAGTGTTACATAAATGCCTTGTTGGTCACATAATATTGTTTTCTGAGCTGAAGAATTCTTTCAGTTTCCTTTTCGAGTTAGGTTGCAGTGGTTTTGAGCTTCTGGCACAAAGTCTGAATTAATTTGACTATAAAAGTTAAACAATTCTGGAAGAGTCTGCATAAATAAGAGTTACGTTATATAAAGGTGTACAAGTAGTAAAATAAAAAACAAGTCTGCATCTACACTTAAATGCACCCACGTATCATGATAAACAGTACTTTATATATATTTTTATAATCCTTTGTCTCTCGAAAACTCGCACCAAGTTCACAACTAAACAACTGTTACAATAAAAGTGATAGTGAAATGATAACAAGATAAAAGTTGCACTCCTCAGCACATGAACCGTCTTAAACACTGAATGGCTGCTGAAAATTGCCCGTTAAAACATCATTATGATTTATTCATGTTTCACTGTCCTAATAACCCTTTTATTACCACTCACCCCCATCCAGTCACTAAAACCCCTGTCATTTTACAGGCCACCCAAGGCAGAAGGCCGCAATGATGAAGGAGTCCTTTTTCTGTCCGTCCAGAGCTTAAGTCAGCAGAAACCACTTTCAGAACTCCGCACTACTGAGCTCCACATTACAGTTAAAATAATAGCAATGCTTAGCAAGTTATTCCCCTTTTCAGAAAATAGTATAAAGTGCGCCCTTACTTGAGCCTATAAAGGAATTGCTGCGGCTCGTCTTGAAACACAATGTGCAGTGATGGCTAAAAGAATACCCAAAAGAGCAGGAATGGGAAAGATTAATGGTGAAATCTATGATAGCGGGGCAGGGTAAAGTGCCTTTTTTCCCTTTCTTTCTGGCTGTGATATAACATGACTCTAGGGTAATTTCTATGGATAGGTGTCTATTTTCTGCTCCAGTAGCGGTTACACTCAAAGGGACAAATTTAACCATGTACAATGCGCGAGCGAAAATAAGTCTGACAAATCAGTTCTCCTTGTTTACTGTTTCCTGATACGCAGCCAACGTCCAAATCCCATGTGGCCCGTAGTCAAAAATGCCATTATCTAAAACATCAAATGTTTAAGACAGATGTGAGAAAAAAAGAAAAGAAAAAGAAAAACGGTCCTTGGGTTTGAGTCTTCCTCTGCTTTCTGCGTACAAGCGTGCAGGTGCTTCAGTTTCCCCCTGCCACTAACCCATGAACATCTGTGTCCATGTGAATTCTCAGTCGGTATTTTCCATCAGGAGAAGTGTTCAAAGTGGACTGTTGTTGCTGTATAGACAGAGCGATGGGGGGAACACAAAGTCAATCCGAGGCTTGGTGCTGTGTCGTCATCTATACATGCTTTTCAGTCATGTGACTTTTGTTGTTATGGCCATTTTGAATACTGAAGTACAACTATGCAGTACTATAGCATGTAATAATATCTCTACTCAGGATGAAAATGAAAGACATTTGATTGACAGTGACATTTTTATTTACTCGTAATCATTGCTCAAGAAGATAACAGTAAAAACACGGCCCCAGAGAGCACATATGTATGTGAAGAAAGCAGTGTCAGTGTTTAAGTTGCTCAAGACCTTAGCATGCTACCAGTTAGCATTTAGCTTCAACAGCTCAGCTCTGACCTCTCCCAGAGAAAGCCCTAAACCACACTCCAAACATCTAAATTTTGAAGAGCTGATCTGTTACTGTAGTATTTCCTCAGTGTTCATAGATGTGAGAAACACATGTGTCAATGGTTGAAGCTAAATGCTAACCGGTAGCATGCTAACGTCTTGTGCAGCTTAAACACTGACTCAGACTGAGACTCAGTTGACATGACAAACTGTAAAAATCACAGAGAATTTTCAGCCTGAGTAGAGATATTATTACATGTACTGCATTATTCTACTTCGGTATTCAAAATGGCTGCCTGTACTCTGCGTGATTTCATTGGAAACACATGTATAAGAACACTTGGCTAGGCTTGAGTGTATGATCCCCAATTTGTCACGTGTTCTATTCTTGCCGCAGTTATTTAAGGATGTCTTTCTTCTGCCGTTTCACTGTAGAATAAATAGTCACGCCAGCATCTTAATGGTCAAAGTCCATTTCTAGCACGCAAACCCTGCAAAATTGAATATTATTGTGCTTGTAAGTGAACAGTTAGTATTTCATTCAATTCCATTCACAAGATGTTGCCGCGTCCCACCAGGGTGCAGGGAAATACCCCAGTGCCTGGAATGAAAAGAAGTCCCATTGGTAAGTCTAATTAAAATTTGGAGGCCAGATGTTTTGCTTTCGCTCGTCTCCCTGAAGGATTGTGTTGGCAGCCTCCAGTCTCTGTCTTTTTCAAGAAGCTATTTGGATTCACAATAAAGCGAGATACATTTTTCTTTCATTTGCGGCCAGCAGATAGTGTTATAGAGATGTAATTTGCAAACTAATTCCCAGCCAAATGCCAAAATGGATAGTGTTAGAGGTCCATTCGGCTGGTTGTGCACTAAAAAGTAATTTGTGTTTACGCAATGGATATCGGCCATACTGAGAAAGAGAATATTGTTGGCTTGTAAGTTTAACAGTGTTATGAAAAGCATTTGGATTTAAGCAGTTGTCAGCACGACTCTTCTTTTTTATTTCATTACTTTAATATGTGACAACTATGAAATTATAAGCCTAGAGATAGCGTTTTCCATTTACACGCAATAACACACATTCACTGCAGAAGACAGTCCTCACAGAGCCAGATGGGGAAGCCCTGAGACCAAACCATGGATAAAGTTGAAGAAGATGTTTGAAAGAATAACCAGTGTATGTTTTTTTTGGTGCACATTTGTGGGGACTTTTAAATTCCCCGTATCCCTCCTCCTGAAGTTTAATAATGGACAAAGGCATTGCACTTAACCTCAAAGCAGAGTGGTGTACTGAAAGCCCTACCAATCTGACAGATCTGACAGTCTCCACTAAAACCTTTTCCTCTTACTCACTGGAGCTGTCTAGACGCCAACTGAAGAGAACACTGAAGAGGCACCATGACAAAACGCACCAACTCTATCACCAAGGACAGACTTTTCAGTTTCCACTATGCTCCTGTGCGCCTGTGGTGTAAAAGACATGGTTCAGATGGAAATGTGCATTTTTCTGTTTCTATTGAATTAGAACGTCGTGATTGCTTTTGCTTCGAGCCATACTGACTGTGGGAGTGAAGTGCTGTTCTTGGAAGGTGGTTGTAGGAAGCATTTTGTAAAGGTTGACGGAATGTGCACAGGTTCTCTGTGAAAATGCGCAAATAGCTATTTATACGAAAACAATTTAAAGTAGTTGTAAATGTAAATACCATAAGGCTGT